>NC_060149.1:421665220-422905220 GCF_021461385.2 Schistocerca piceifrons | reverse complement strand
CTAAAATACGAGCTTTATTATGAGCAGTGAAAGACGACCTGGACCTCCAAAAAGCGCGAGTGTATCAAATTACATGTGAATGCGGAAAAATTACAGCAGTTCAGCAAGTCTGGGCATAAAATGAATTACTTGCAAACAAAAGGCCTAGCTACCACAGGTAAATTTTGGAACTGCATTTTCAAACAAGCAATAGAAACCCGTATGACTGATAATTAATGAACAGGGACCCTGGCTTCCAACTGAGCAAAGCATGGGAACCAATACTAAGCCCCATCACAGCAGAACGTGGCGTCCGGGTGCGAAAAGTGTTATATCAACAGATTAACACCCATGTGCGAACAAAAAAAAAAAAAAAAAATTTGATGGAGCAAGGTCAACGCTCAATTTCCAAAAAGATAAACTTTCTTCGAAAACAAAAGGCTTCTTCTCCTGCAAAAATTTTATAACAAGCCAAAGAATATGCCACCTTATTGAATTGAAATAATAGCAACTGAACTGAATTTACGTTCCTTTATTGGGTTCTCGCTCGACGCTTTCCGGCGGATGCCGAGGAAGTAGACGGGCGCATAGTCCGGGATGGATGGCCGGCGTAGCGAAGACGTGGCACCTGGGCGTTCCGGTTGCGTCGAAGTATCTTCCGGGCGGCAGTCTGCGGCGGGTCGAAAGACGCATGCTTCCTTTTTTTTTTTTCTTTATTGTGATTTCATTCCCCTGCCCCATATGGGCAGGGGAGGGCTGTCAGCAGCACAATCCGCCGCTCTTCAGCCGAGTGACATGACAACTAAAACAAGAATAAAATAATATATACGTAAGGAGGTAAAAAAAGGGGAGCATAAAACAGAGTAAGGGGAGAAAATGGAGGTAAAAATACACTAACATGTAGACGTTCATTGGGGACAGTTAAAAAGTCACCAGAAAGTTAAAAAACGCAGTTGGCGATTCTTAAAACACAGAGAAGACACTGGATGCACATGCACAGGTTAAAAGTTGGCCACAGTATTAAAAACACTCCGAAACAACACACTTAAAACCCACTTGGAGCGCACACGACGAAGAATAAAACTACCAGGTGGGACCTGCCGAGGGAAAGGGCAGAGAGGATGGAAAAGGAGGGGAGAGCATGGGGCAGCTGGGGAAGCGGCGGGATGAAGAGAGGAGGGGCAACCGTGGGTTCACGAAGAGGCAGGAGACACATGGGGACGCCTGCTTCCCTTTCTTCCGGCTATTTAACACGGCGGCTCCAGTCTTCCTCCGCTGATTCCGGAGTGATGATTGGCGGCCTTTGGCGATCCCTGACTGGTGGATGGTGATATCATAGTGCGACCATCCGCGCCGGAAAAAGGCTCTTGCGCGTGCGTAGTTCGCGGCTGATTGAATGTTTGGCGGGAACGCCTCTAGCGCAGACTGGCGGAACGCGCCGGCACTAAGTGGCAGGCGCCGCTTAGGCTCGATTCACACGGTGGGCAACGTCACGTCAACGTCAACGCGGGTCACGTGACTTCAAAATATTCGTCCACACGGTGGGCAACGTCACGTCAACGTCATTTTGCCTGCCGGCCGGTATACTTCGAAAGAATAGTTTGACGTTAACGGTGGGGGTCACGTGGTTGGCGAACTGCTTACGATTGGCTGTTACTGTCTGTTCTGCGGCTGCTCACATGGCACGAGTTTGATTCTGCTAGCAGTGTTCTCCACATCGAAAATATCTACTGAGTTTTTAATTATAAAATGTTTTTATATAAACATGAATGACGAGAAGTTAATCGAACTTGTTCGCCAAAATGTGGAGTTGTATGACATGAGCTGCAAAAAATACAGCGACACTTTCTTTAAAGAAGAAATATGGAAGAAAATTGGATTGTTATCGGTCGCCCAGGTAAATAACTATGAATATTGAAGGCCTACTGCAGATTATATTTATTTTGTATTTAATGTATTTATATGTATAGCATCGAACCTGCATCTACACTCCTGGAAATGGAAAAAAGAACACATTGACACCGGTGTGTCAGACCCACCATACTTGCTCCGGACACTGCGAGAGGGCTGTACAAGCAATGATCACACGCACGGCACAGCGGACACACCAGGAACCGCGGTGTTGGCCGTCGAATGGCGCTAGCTGCGCAGCATTTGTGCACCGCCGCCGTCAGTGTCAGCCAGTTTGCCGTGGCATACGGAGCTCCATCGCAGTCTTTAACACTGGTAGCATGCCGCGACAGCGTGGACGTGAACCGTATGTGCAGTTGACGGACTTTGAGCGAGGGCGTATAGTGGGCATGCGGGAGGCCGGGTGGACGTACCGCCGAATTGCTCAACACGTGGGGCGTGAGGTCTCCACAGTACATCGATGTTGTCGCCAGTGGTCGGCGGAAGGTGCACGTGCCCGTCGACCTGGGACCGGACCGCAGCGACGCACGGATGCACGCCAAGACCGTAGGATCCTACGCAGTGCCGTAGGGGACCGCACCGCCACTTCCCAGCAAATTAGGGACACTGTTGCTCCTGGGGTATCGGCGAGGACCATTCGCAACCGTCTCCATGAAGCTGGCCTACGGTCCCGCACACCGTTAGGCCGTCTTCCGCTCACGCCCCAACATCGTGCAGCCCGCCTCCAGTGGTGTCGCGCCAGGCGTGAATGGAGGGACGAATGGAGACGTGTCGTCTTCAGCGATGAGAGGCGCTTCTGCCTTGGTGCCAATGATGGTCGTATGCGTGTTTGGCGCCGTGCAGGTGAGCGCCACAATCAGGACTGCATACGACCGAGGCACACAGGGCCAACACCCGGCATCATGGTGTGGGGAGCGATCTCCTACACTGGCCGTACACTACTGGTGATCGTCGAGGGGACACTGAATAGTGCACGGTACATCCAAACCGTCATCGAACCCATCGTTCTACCATTCCTAGACCGGCAAGGGAACTTGCTGTTCCAACAGGACAATGCACGTCCGCATGTATACCGTGCCACCCAACGTGCTCTAGAAGGTGTAAGTCAACTACCCTGGCCAGCAAGATCTCCGGATCTGTCCCCCATTGAGCATGTTTGGGACTGGATGAAGCGTCGTCTCACGCGGTCTGCACGTCCAGCACGAACGCTGGTTCAACTGAGGCGCCAGGTGGAAATGGCATGGCAAGCCGTTCCACAGGACTACATCCAGCATCTCTACGATCGTCTCCATGGGAGAATAGCAGCCTGCATTGCTGCGAAAGGTGGATATACACTGTACTAGTGCCGACATTGTGCATACTCTGTTGCCTGTGTCTATGTGCCTGTGGTTCTGTCAGTGTGATCATGTGATGTATCTGACCCCAGGAATGTGTCAATAAAGTTTCCCCTTCCTGGGACAATGAATTCACGGTGTTCTTATTTCAATTTCCAGGAGTGTATTTATGTATGTATGTACTCACGATTAGGAGGTGAAAACGCTTAACATAGGTTAGAGCCTTCCTACTTTCCAGTTTCACAATTATTCGCGAGTCGTGAATGTTTATTTCGACCATGTTTAGATGTAGTACTTATCATTGCGAAGCAAATATGAGTATTCTACGCCACATAGTCATTTTGGCTAGTAGTTTACTTATGTATGGTATTTATTTACATACTTTCTGGTACTGAGTCTCACTCAACATTTCGTATGGATACAGCTTATTTAAGTACAACTGCAGTAAAAAGTCTGATGTTTCACATTCATATACAGTGTGCAGTTGGTTCTCTGCAGTGCCAAAGTTTATGCAGGACGAACTGTAGCAGATTTAGATCTACATAACAAGGGGCGATAAATTGTGAATGTTTAGCCTATAGATAAATTTGTTGATAGTGTGCAGTACTACAATAAATATTCTGTTCTATAAAATACGTAAAGGTACAGAACAGGAACCCTCAAAGGAATTGGTAAAGCTGAAGCATCAGACTCACCTCAAACAAACCATTAGTTTTTCTCGTGGAGAAATTGCACGGCGCATGTTTGTGTCTGTTTTCTTGATGCTGCTGCTTATCAAAGACAGCAAGTTAAAAAATTGCTGTCTCGACATTCGTAAATATTTATAAAATGACGTCTTCTCTTCTTCCAGCTCTCTATACAATGTGTGATATTCGCCTTCATATATTCTCTTCAAAATCATTTTCTTCACCCACGTTCGTTTTCATTGCCTTGCCAATTACCGCTCTCTTTCCTCATCATCTAAAGCAGCTACAATCGTAGCACGTTCATCAAGACTAAATATAATGTCCGCCATCCTCTCTCGTGAACACTTTTGCGAGTTTCCAATAACGCGCCAAAACGTGGGTGAAGTTTTGCCGTCGCTTGACGTTTCGTCCGGTGTGAATGCAAGTGGATTTTTGACGGTGTGTGACGTCACTGACGTTGACGTGACGTTGCCCACCGTGTGAATCGAGCCTAACTCTGCCGCGGTAGCCGACCGTTGCGTTTGCGTGGCTGTGGGCGTCACAGCAAAAAGCGACACGGGCGGCGGGCGGAAAGCAACTGAGACTGTGCTCCATCACTGCAGTCGGACGCCTGAGCACGGCGAGGGGCATACGAGGCTCGAACAATGGATCAGCAGGTATAATTACCAGCAGCATGCAGCAGGCACATCGTTCTATCAGCACCACCTGACGATCGTGGAACTGCTGTTGGCCGAAATATCGTGGACCTTTGACGATTGGATCCGATAGCACACCCGAGAACCTCGGTAGCAAGAAGAAGTTGCTGTCGCAATTTCCAAGCTCAAAACTGGAAAGAGATCTCGTCTGGATGGCGTCTACCCTGAGGTCGAGCAGATGCTAGGTGCACTAATAGCGCCATATTTGGCAGCATTACTGAACGCGGTAGGATCCCTGCTAGAACATAAGTGATTAAAAATGGAAAGAATAAAGATTTGGCATCACCGTAAAGCTAAAGATCCATTTGATTATTAAACGACTCGTCCAAAGTTCAGGCGCGTCCGCATTGCGACTGGTTGCAGGCGCACAGGGAGTTTCTGAGTTTACAACAGCCATAGCGCACAGCCTGGCTGCTGCCACGGCATACCGTCTGAGCGTGAGGAGAAGGAAACTAAGCGCTGCCTTCAAATGGCAATCCAGTAGCATTCCGTACGACTTGATTTTATGTTTCACATTTTTCCACAACATAGATCACAAACAAAACAAATTTTCAGTATTATTTAATTACTTTCGGCTTGCTGAAGACATAAAATATTTTTTTATCTGGCACAAACTGTCAGCATGTGTACAGTCGGGGACGATTTCACAGGTTTTCGCACTGTAGTTGCCACATAATCGTGAATTACTTAGCTTCACAATCGAGAAAGTTCTTTCACAAGCACATACGTTTATCGAAAAATCTAGTACTTTGGCAACCTCATTAATGAGACGTAGAAATTCTACCTGAAGAAAACAATTTAGACGTCCTGGAAAATTTAAACGCAAAAGGATATGTCTTTCAAATCGGGATTATATTGCAGATAAATCAGTTTCTTCTGCACATCATAGGGCAAACGGTATCGGAAACAGATGTAAGATTGGTATTGTCCTCAAAACGTTTGTAACACTATTCTTGTAATTCTTTTAACCCTGTGGCGGATAGTGTCCACTACAGTGGTCAGCTGTTAATGGTCGCTTCTTTGGCACTTTCAGTCAGTCCTGAGGCTGCAAATTCACACAGTTCAATGCAGTGGGCACTCCCTACTTTTGTTGTGCCATGCATGCATTTTCAGCCTCATGACTGATTGAAAACGCCAGAGAACTGACCATTAAAAGTTGTCCACTACAGTGAAATTCATGCACCACAGGGTAGGCCGCTATGAATTCTTCAAACCTCGCGTTTTCTTTAACGTCAGTGACCTTAGGGAAACTGATTGTTTCTGTCAGAATTTATCCCTTCTACAATACGATTTTCTTTTCAAATACATCCCAATAAAATCAGAAATAAATCGTTTCACACCTTCAAGTATCTTACAATGGGCAGTGCGCTTAAAATTGTGGTCTACAATCCATTCCGGACGTTCTAATTTTCACTCCTGTACTCCTTTTTCCTCCATAAATGCCAAAATGGCAGGTTTTGATTTGAATAATGTTTCCAGGCATGTCCCTTGGCTTAATCAAGGTACTTTGCAATAATATATAAAGTCTCGACACTCTTCATTTAATTCCATCGAAAAATGTTGCAACTGACAATGGAATAATGCGTCCCACTTCATAATTTTTTCTATTCGTACCAGCAAATTCTTCACGTGCTCCATGGCTGCAAATTTAGCACCAAGTGCTTCTTTATGTACAGAGCAATGAATCCTGTCTGTCGATCGTTCTAATTTTTTGCTCTTTCGTTGGCAACTAAATCTTTAAATTCTTTCTGCATGGTATTGTAACCTTGTTTCATAGCAAATTTGCAGTACCTGCCGATTATGCGACTGCATTAAAAATACTGAGAATTCTCATACCAGTCTTGTCACTATCATTCTGTTTTAAGGGCCTGTGACGATAGATCGTTTGACTTCCTCATTTCGTGCGAACTTCCACTGAACATGTTAACGTCCCTTACACCACGAACAAATAGCGAGGTGTAAACAACAGACACCATGATTCTTCCGAACTGCAGAGAGTTGTGCTGATCAAAGATGCCATACTGCAATAATAAATCAAATGTCGAGCTGTACCGGGTACCTCCAAGAAGGACCGAGAAAAGCCGAGACAGGCCAAGCCCCAACCCACACGCGGCCCGCTCATGCTCTTATCCAGTTCGGCAAGCCATGGCCGGCCCTGGTAAAAACTTTTGTCAGTGTGGATTCAGAAAAGGGAAGTCTATACATGATGCCGGTAATAGTGTTCTTCGGATTGTAGAAAATGCGTTGGGATCTCACGACTGGTATGCAGATATGGAATAGAGGAACTCAGGAATGCCATTCTCACTAGATCCCAACAGCCACACGCGAGTAGCACCCGAGAGGACAGGTGTATTATTCATGCAGGAGCGTACATCCACGTCACAAGCGTCAGAAAATGTGCTCATTTCCAGCAAGGAAAATATCTAAAACGGACAGTGCGACGATGTCTGGAGAGTGAACGTTCCCAGATTGCATTTTTTGTTGTCATATGGCACAGCACCCAGCGTGATGATATCGGATGCTACTGAGTATACAACACAGTCACCTCTGGTTCGCATAGTTGATGATTTTGGCAGGAACCATTAGATTTCTGACGTGTGAAGCCCGGTGTGTATGCCCTATCTTCAAAGTCTCCGTGACATTTTCTTCCAAAGTACTGCAAGGCCGAATGTCGCACATGCTTCTCAGCCGTACTTTAATACAGGGGGTGTTGCCCTGGCCAGCACGCTCACCAAATCTCCCATCCACTGAAAACTTGCGGTAGTGGCTACAGAGAGACAAGTACGTCATCAATCGCCATCCACTATGACTGATGAATTCAGAAATAGAGTTGAACCAGCTTGCAATGCCGTACTTATAAATATCATTCAAACTCAATTCGACTAGCTGTCCAGCCACGTTAGAGCCATTATTGCAGTAAGAGGCGGCAGCTCAGTATACAACATACATTTTGCAACAAATTTAAAGGATCATTCTTTCGAAACCACGTAAGTATCTCCCATTGTAACGCATAATTCGAATTTTCGCTCAAAGATGCCTACAACCTTCCTCTGTAATGATGGGAACGGATGGCACTCTGCAACGTCACCTGCTTCAAAGAGCAATGATTTGACATATGCGAAAAAAAGGCCGCAGCTCAGAAGTTCATGTGAACTGCAAGGTGGTTTATTGATGTTACATTGGCACCAAATTTTACCACAATTCTGCTCAACGCCACAGTGGACGAGTCACACGGTAGGAAAGTCGTCACACCCCCACACCCCCCTCTTACCCACAAGATTGCTCTAGCGTCTGAGGATTTGGTAACTCCTTTCATAGCCTTAGGTGGAGTTCGCCTATCTTCAGGTGCTAGAGCAACAGCAAGGCGGATGTCGACATTTCTGACAGGTGCATTTTTAACATGCTGCACTAAGGTGAATGAGTGTCATCGAGGCTGTTGCCCAACTGGGTGGTTTTAGAGGGACAATTTACTATTTTACCCACGCATGTGTCAATGTTGAACCTTCCTGGGATCACGCCACAGGAGAGCGTGAAAAAGGAGGGATGAAAAAGCATAGAAACATGTTATTGCTTAATTACCTTCAGATTTTGTCGAATTGTTTCAAACGGTCCCTAGTTGTTCCACCATGTATGGCACAGCAAAAGTTGCTCTCATGCTACGCTCCGAATGGCCACATTTGCATTCAGTGAGGTTGCAGCCCCGCACTGTCCATAAAGAAGGGTTGAAATGTCTGGTTGGTGGCAGCAGTCGTCATATTTGTCAAGAATGTCGTCCTGTTGCTCATCGCACTGTGAACTGTCGTTCTCAAGCACTAACTGTGTGCGAATAAACGCGCCAAGGGAAGAGGTGGTTAAACTGACGCTGCTTTATGCCAACTCCCGAGGCCTCTTGGTATCCACTCTGAGTGGCGGTGTGTCTGAAATGTTTTCCTCGGACACCCATAAGAAAACCGTATGGGTTTCAAGATTGGGTCTGACCTCCATAAAAGAAAGGGGGGGAGGAGGGGGTGAAATGTTGGTAACAGAGCCTCTGACGACCTTCACGCCGTGTGACACATCAACGGTGGTGTTGAGCAGAATTATGGTGAAATTTCGTGCCAATCCTTTTTTTATTTTTATTTTTTTTGTATGTGTCGACGCCTTGTTCTTGGAAGCGTCTCCCAGCAAAGCCTTCTAGTCCAGGTGGTGTTGCACCGAGCCTGATGGTGAAGTCGCAGAACGCCACGCTTTTGCACCGTTACAGAGGAAGGTTTTAGGTACCTTTGAGCCAAATTTCAAACTTACGCGTCGCAGTGGGAGACAGTTACGATGTTTCGACCAAGTGATTCTTTAATTTCGTTGAGTATTGTAATTTCACATCCTGTACACCCCAAAATCAGCTACAAATTTACGTTTGTTTGCGTGACCATCTTCCACAGCAGCTGTTAACATCTGTTACTACAGGTTATCCATCTTGAGCTGCCTGCAATCTAATTAAAAAGAATTACACTAGACGCGTTTCACTTTCATTTACAAAGCATCTTCCGTGGTTATTCTGTAAATTTGATACAAACGTTTCCACATTTTTTTTTTGTTTTAGGTTAAAAACAGCATTTTCTTTATAAAGTTGGTCTGCAAGCTACTTACGGTGTTTCTGTACATAATCTGCTTCTTCCCCTTTTGCTAGCAGTGGTTGGTGTCAACAAGCTTCATTTCACATCTGCACTTGGCAGTTTTTGGCTTTCTGAAGTATTTCCTGCGCTGCACTATTTACAATTGACTTTCTTAACTGTTTTTCATTCTGCATTGCCACAGTGTTTATGCCTATTCTTTTGTTTTCGTTCACGTTGTGAGTGTTGCAAACGAATGAAACGATATTGTGTGTGTGTGTGTGTGGGTGGTGTGTGTGTGTGTGTGTGTGTGTGTGTGTGTGTGTGTGAGAGAGAGAGAGAGAGAGAGAGAGAGAGAGACAGACAGACAGACAGACAGAGAGAGAGAGAGAGAGAGTTAGTGAAATCTTGTATGTCGGTAGGGACGTGAGAGGAGTGGTTTTTTTTTGGGGGGGGGAGCAGGGGGGGACGTGGGTCGGGGAGGGAAAATCTTGTATGTCGGTAGGGACGTGAGAGGAGTGGGTTTTTTTTGCGAGCAGGGGAGGGGGGGGGGGCGTGGGTCGGGGAGGGAACAAGCGAAGACAAGGATGGGGCTGAACAGTGATTATAGGACAGAATCAGGGAGGAAATGATGGTGAAAAATGGAGCCTGTGGTTATATGTGTACTTTTAATGTTATAGTAAGTGGTCAATCAGTTTAAAGAGTGTGTGGTTTGCCAAACTATTCTGATCATTTATGAGTTGTTTCTTTTCTGTTATGGATTTTTGGCTGTGGTAGTTTTATTGTAAGGTGAGGAGGTGTTTTTTTTTGTTGTTGTTTATCCTTGTGATTTCCGTGTCTGTGTCTCTGGTTATAATTTTATGTTGGTATTAGTTTAAGTGTTCTGCAAAAGTTGAATGATTTGTCCTTTACTTCCATGCTCTTACATGTTCTTTGCATCTGGAGTCAAATGTCCTGCTGGTATGGCCTATGTATCTTCGATCACATGTATTGCATTTCAGCTGGTATATTCCTGATTTCTGATCTAGATAAGTTTTTCCTATTGTTTATGGGGAGTATTTCTGAATTAAGTTGTTGGTTTGCCGTGTTATTTTTATGTCTTGTTTTTTCAAAATATTGCATATTCTGTCTGTGCATTTTTGGTTGTATGTCACTGTGTACCATATTTTACTTTCTGTTTCTTTCACACTTTGTGTTGTTTCTATTCTTGTACAGTATTTTGAGTATTTGTTTGTGTGTGATTTTGTCCTTGTTTTGGTGACAGTTGGGTGTTTGTACTTTTCTGTTTCTTGATTTTCTTGTTCAGCTTTGTTACTAAGTTCCCTTTGTATCCATTGTTTGTGGTTATTTGTATTAAAGTATTTATTTCTTATTTGTAAATGTCTGTCTCTAATGGTACTGTGTTTAGTCTGTGGGGCATTTATCTAAGTGATGCCTGCTTTTGAGAATTGGGGTAATGTGATATCTCATGCATAATTGTGTCTGTTTTTGTCGGTTTTCGGTATACGCAAATGTGTGTTGGTTGTTTTGAATCTTTATGGTGATGTCCAAGGAATTTAACTGTCTATTTTGTTCTTTCTCTATTGTGAAATGTATCTTATCATGAACAGAATTTATGTATGTGTGTAACTGGTCAATTTTATTGTTTGGTTCATTGACCAGTTACACACAGACCTACATACAAGACAATTTCACTAACTCTCTCTCGCTCTCTCTCTCTCTCTCTCTCTCTCTCTCTCTCTCTCTCTCTCTCACAGACACACACACACACACACACACACACACACACACACACACACTCACACATGAAGTCTATGGGAGGTGTACAAAATGACTGTATTTAATACTTTGCAAACGGGTGGTACAGATTTCATACCACAATTCCCAATGTCTCAATTTACGGAATTCATTGTCTTGTGAAAATGTACACTTTAGCGATTCGGTAATGTTTTGACAGTCTAACAACCAAAGCATGCAATAACTATCGCATATTTTAGCGCAAATTGTAGCGAAAATCACAAGATATCTTATTGTGGAAATAAATTTCTAAGTCTGAGCGAACTGCACTAAGACCTACAAACAAAAACATGTGATGAGTGCATTAAATGGTATCAGATAAGTTGAGCGTCAGCTAAATGTGTCCTTCAATGAGGCTGAGAACGTGGGAATACTTCAGTCACATGCAGTAATAGGTAAATTAGCTCACTTGTCTGGCGTCGGAAGCGAGTTTTCTGACTTTCTAAAAAACAAACAACACAACTTTATTATTCATAAGCAAAACGACCACCTCGATCTGATAATCGGAAAAACTGCACCACAGTACCGCTCGAAGCGTCTCCCTTGGCACCCAACTCGTACGTCTCACAAGCCCTTATTACCATATTATTCCAGCTCCTGCAAATACACTATGCAGAACAGAGGAATAAAGTGCAGACATACAGAGCAGCGCCAAAACCGAGAAGCAACTCGCAACCAGTAGGAACTAATTTAACTTTCCTCGAACTTCGTGGAACACGTGAAGGCATCCATAGCTGCCACAATCGGTTCTGTCCCAATTCATGTGGTAAGCGCCAGTATATTCTGCCAAGTTAATAGCAAACAGACCCGGAATCTTTGATATTTTTATGCATTCTAATCCGCTGGACAGGCTCAAAAATCTGCCAGTCGAATGCGAAATCTGCAAAGGCAAACATTGTGTCATTTATGCGATAACTGTATCCAAACAAGTACATGATTGCTGCCATGTGTAAAACTTGGGTGAAGTAAAAGCAATCATAAGTTCCGAGAATATCATGATGGATCGATCTGACATCAGAGATAGGATGGCATTATAAGTCCAAGATGAGACGCTTAAAACAAAGGGTTCCAAGCAAGTTTGTGGGGGTTGGAAAAGACCTCCAGTGCTTCAATAACGGTGACACAAAGTTGGTACTAAAGCAAAAAGAACAGCATAAATTAAAATGAAGTCAATGACTTGTTGACAAACTAAATGTGGACTAAACCAAAACGAGCCTACGGAGAGCAATGCAAGAAGAGCTGAATGACTTCGAAGGCAAAATTTGGTCTACTGATCTGATAGGAAATCATAAGAAGTTCTGGCCATACATAAAGCCTGTAAATAGGTAAGACTCGTCTATACGGTCTCTCAGTGACCGTACTACCACCGTAACGGATACTGACGCAGAAAGTGCGGAATACTGTATTCTTTCTTCCAAAATTATTTTAGTAAGAAGGGTCCTACTTCGGTTTCAGTCGATGAGCGATTATCGAGAATATGGATATTGACATAAGTTATGCCGTAACTGAAAATAAATTAAAATCGCACAACAAATGGAAAACACCGACCCTATGCGATACGTGTACTCTTGTATATAAGTGGCATTCAAATGAATCGCGGTGACTAGTGCAAAGTAACGGTAACAATTTTATGAACTCAAAAATGTTGTTATACACCGTACACATACTCAAAAATAGTCACCAAACTGTTGGCACATTTGTCCCATTGCGACACAAGCCGGTCGATTCTTTCCTTGAAGAAGCTAGTAGGCTGCTGTAGGATCCAGGTCTGGACCCAGTCACACACTTCGTCGTCCGTTGCGAATCGATGTCCGCAAATAGCTTGTTTTGGAGGTACAAACACACAAAAGTCACATGGTGAAAGGTCGGGACTGTACGGTGGCTGTTCCAGCGTTTCCTAGCGAAGCTACTGCAATGTCATGTTCATGACATTGCCCATGTGTGGGCGGGCATTATCAAGCAGGAGGATAACGCCATTGGACAACATGCCTCGGCGTTTCGACTTGATGGCTCGTCTAAGGTTCTGTAAAGTGGCTTGATAGCGCTGGGCACTGATGGTGGTTCCCCGTTCCAGGAACTCGACAAGCAGTGGGCTCTTGTTGTCAAAAAAGAAGGACATCATGACCTTACCAGAACTCGTGCGCACGGCCTTTGATTTCTTTGGAGGTGATGAAGTCACATGTTTCCACTGCTTGCTCTCACGCTTGCTTTCCGGCTCAAAATGGTGACACCATGTTTCGTCACCTGTGACAATACGCGACAGAATGCCATATTCTTCCTCATGATAAGGTTACAGATGACTCAAAGAAAGCGCCATTCGAGTATTGCGCTATTCGGCGGTCAGTTGGGGAACCCACTGCACACAGATTTTTCGAAAGTTCAAGTGTTGATGCTTTATGGTATGGGCGGTGCCCACGCTAATAGCTAGTAACCGATGGATCTCGTCCACGGTAATTCTGCGGTTGTCCAAGGCTAAAGCATTCACTTCCACAACCATTTCCGGTGTGATGACACGATGAGCCTGTCCAGGACGAACATCGTCTTCCAGTGACTCGCGCCCCTCAAGGAATCGTTCGCGCCATTCCACTACACTTGAACGACTCAGACCGTACTCGCCGTACACAGCCTTCATCCGTCGATACATTTCACGGCCTCCAACTCTCTCTGCGGCCAAAAATCGAATTACTCCTCGTTGTTCCTGCTTACTCGCCTGCGTGTTCGGTAGTGGACGATAACTTGTGTGACCACCTTCTCTTCGGCGTGAAACCATACTGGCGCTATGCAACCTCAAACGGTGCGCACGCGTCAGTCGCTCTACCAATAGATGGCGCCACCATACCCGCAGTTATGTGGTGCCACCATACGTGTAAGGCAAAGGTAGACGCAGAGACTAGGTTTCATTCGAGTGAACCTCATAGGTTATGCGAAAAGACTTGCTCTTCTTCTAGCAGAAATTTATTGCAGATCAGTGGAGTAATGAAAGCTTCCAAGCGATTGTTATAAGGTGCAAGTAACTGCTGTTTTCGACAAGGCTCGCCAGAGAGATGTGCTAACTATAAGGGTGTTCGGTAATTCCCATTTCAAACTTCTAAGACCTGTACAGGGGAGAGAGTACTTAATATTTTAATAGGAACCCATGGAAATAACCCTCCAGTACCGTTCTACACAACGTCCGACTTCATAGCATACCCTTTTCGTCATAATTTCACAACGGCTTCGAGAACGGGTACCTTCACCGTCAGCAGATGTGGCTGTGGTGTAACAAGGAGACGCATCACACCCAAGCTGGAAGAGGCCGTTCAAGAGAACCAGTCAACGAGCGCATGAGCAATTTCGTTAGCCATTAATGAGTGGAACTATAAAACATGTAATGTACTGGGTCACGCCTAACCAATTACTTGTAAAACTGTTCACGTTACCAACATGTTTTCAAATGGCTATAGGATGGAAACGGTAAGTTACCGGACATGGTCTAGGGAAGCAGCCTCCTCACGCCATGTAATTCCATTGTGTGCCAGCCTAGTCCGCTGTAACTAGCTATGACGTCACGAATGTTGCGCAATACCTTAAAAATAAATCAAATAATCTAAAAAGTTGATAGCATGTCAGGAATAGTGCTAAAATGATAATGTGTTAAGTTTCAGTTTAGTAACTTCAACTGTTTTCGAAATTTGTACGTTTTACGTAAAAATCATCGGCGCAACAGGAAGGAGCTAGAAACTTCAAAATTTATATTCGGATTCCTTTTTCATTGTAATTTAATGGAAACAGAATGCTGGATCTCACAAAGTAATATTTTGGTTTAAATTCATGATTTTTCTGTTTTTTTATCCTAAAAGTTCGGAAGCAAGATACATTAAGTAAGTAATTAAATAAAACTAGGATGTTTAGATTTACGTAGAATGGAGATACGCTATAATAACAAAGATGGGAGAAGTTTCAAAAGGGTAGCTATAAAACTATAGCTGTAGCGTCTCTCCAAAGAGCAAGTTCAGAGTCATCTATTGAGTGCAATACAACTAAAATGATTCTCTCGCCAAAAGTATTTAACCTAGCCACATTATAATTTTATTGTTGTTACTTGCCTGTGTACCGAGCGAGGTGGCGCAGTGGTTAGACACTAGATTCGCTTTCGGGAGGACGACGGTTCAATCCCGCGTCCGGCCATCCTGATTTAGGTTTTCCGTGATTTCCCTGAATCATTCCAGGCAAATGCCGGGATGGTTCCTTTCAAAGGGCACGGCCAACTTCCTTCCCCGTCTTTCCACAATCCGATGAGACCGATGACCTTGCTGTCTGGTCTCCTTCCCAAAACAACCCAGCCCCAAGCCAAGTTACCTGTGTGCCGATTGCACAATGAAATCGAGAGCTTCATTGGCATTCAGCGAATGAAGCAATTAATTATTTAGTAACTTGTAGTGGTGTTCTGCTAGCCCCAGCAGCTAGTCAGTAAGGCAAATGTTGTCGGCTGCACCTTCAGCGGTCCACACAGCTGCTATATAAATAAAGAGTGTGCGAGCTAGAGTAAGGCCCCAGTTCTCTTCTAGATTCATATCAGCGCGCTCTCCGTGTCGGAAGCTACGTCGCGTTTGTGCAGTTGCCAGGAACAGCCTTGGATGCCGAATTACGTAACTCGATATGCACTTAACAATGAGTTCGCATTGGGGTAAAGAGTCAATAGCGGAACGACTCCAGTGATTTATTCTCATTTTTCGTAGGTAGTATTTTCACGTGTCGCCGCAGGACAGACTTTCTACCATTACTAGCGTGGCGTTTGATGAGTATTAACATCAAATTTCGGCGAGCATTCACTTTGAACATTTACATCGATAACGATTATTGAACAGTTTCATTATCTAGGGATAATAGGTTCCGTGCAATAGACTCTGAACAGCTCTGATAGTAGAATAGCTGATATGGGTAATCATTTGTCTGGAACTTTACGCTTTATCGTTTTCAGAATATAGTGAAAATTGTTATAGTAAACTGCATTTTATATGAATCCCAGACCTCATCCTAAATCCCCAGAGTAATGAACTTCAATAATCAATAACTTTTTGTTTTCTCCATCAGAGTGAGCACAGTGAACTTTAATTGCAGGCATCACGTTTTGGCTAATCACTTTCTGGTTTCCAACATTGTAGTTAGAGAGCCTGTGTTGAGAACGGCAATACAAAAGAAATATATTTCCACCCTCCACCCCACAGTGGGTTCCCATTCAAAGTATTATCTACTCACTCCCCTCTACAAGTTTGTAATGGAAATTACCAAACACCCTGTAATCTATATCGCTGACATCAATAAGCACTATATAAGTGGTACACATTTTATGCTAGTGCGTTATGGAATTCTTGGAGACCGAAAATCTTCTTTGGAAAAATTAACATGGATTATTCTAACTGTGATGCAATGAAAACCAGCTACCTCTATACGTTCTTGGTACCCAGAAGGCACTCAAATTCTTGACTTACTACTACTATTGTTTTCGGATGCAGGAGAGTAAAGTACAGTTACTTACAACTTCAAAACATATCTACAATATATACACAAGACTTCCTACATGTAAAATTGACTTTGAAGTCCAGAACTCGGCTATCTTGATTGCTCAAACATTTGCTGAAACCAGGTCCTCCAGCGTACGAGCTTCAGGCAATTTCGGACAGACCAAGAGGTGTTCAGCATCTCGAAGATCTCCACATTCGCAGGTTGCGTCTCCAGTAACGAAGCCCCACCGCTTCAACTTTTGATTGCACCACATCACTCCAATTCGCAGTTTGTTCCAAGTCATCCACGTCTGGCAGGGTAACTGGAAACCAGCAGCTGGCTCTTCTTTAGGTTTTGGTTATTACTGCCAGCGAGCAGAAAGTGAAGATGTAATTGCTTCAGTTGTTCGAGGAAAACATGGAATCATTTTTCTGTATGTTCTTCTCAACCTTTGCCACCGGTCTTCATCTAATATCCGGAGGTGCTATGCCCATAAGATATAACTGTTAGAGGACATAGAGAAGATCCAAAGAAGCATGTTTATCCAAGGACTAGTTTGTTAAACGCTAGAGCGTCATGGACATTGTCATCCAACTCTGGTGCACCAAGAGAAAAGAAATTCATCTTGCATCACACATGTGATTATTTTTAAAATTCGAGAAGATAAGCTCCAAGAAGAGTCAAGCGACACATTAGTCCCTCGCACGCGTATCTCGCGAAATGTCGATGACAGTATAATCAGAGTAATTCGACAGCATACGGAGGCTTGCAGATTCGGGTACCATTCGCACGTGGAAAAGGGACAAATAGTAGTGGTATCCGAAGTACCCACCTCCACACACCGTAATATGGATTTCTGGGTATAGCTGTAGATGTAGATTAAGCAAAACCAAGTGCATTTTAAAGAAGTAATAGTTGTACATTTATTCATCCATAGATCACATTTGTAAGAATATTGGACATGTCGTAGTCTTATAGTTTAAGCATAAAAACATGCATTATATATACAAACTTTTACATATTTACATACATAGTTTGTCAAGGATGGGACAAGTAGTCAACAGGTCCTTGTGGTAGAACCCATCTCAGCATTTTCCTAAAGTAATTTAGGGAAAAACCTCTATAAACTTAAATAAAAATGGCCTGACAGAGATCAGAACACCCACCCTTCCGAAACAACGCCAGTGTAATTAAAATGGCCCACCTTCACTCGGATGCTCCCTAATGTCCTCATAGAATGCTTTTTTGTTTATTAATTCTTGTGAAGAAATAACTTAATAATGTAGAAAGCTAGTGCTACATTGTTGTTTCATTTCCCAACACCAGTCACTGCACATGCTACACACACACTATCAACTCACATTAGGACCATTAAGATGAAGTTTGGTTTCCAGTTTGTGTACCTCAGATTCCCATGTTCTTCCCAATTAAAAGATGAGTGACTTGTTGAACTCATAAAGAGGTTAAATTGTGAGTTGCAGACTTTTACATAAGGTTTCTGAGAAACGAAAAAGAAAACTTTATAGTTTGTTAAATGTTGTGTGGAAAGGGAGCGATGCTTTATTATTTACTTTATTTAGTGGTACCAGAAATACCCTCCATCACACACCTCTCGGTGGCTTCCGGAGTATTGAAGTAGATTATTATACACGTGTAGGCCACTAGAGGATCGTAATAAGCGTCTTCTTGAGGTGAGATTTTCTCAAGCGCCACACTTCTTTCATCTTTTCACTATGCATTATCTTCCTTTCATCCAAACAAGTTGTTTCTATCTTGAGTTTCTTGATCTCTTGGCTTACTTTCCATGTGAATACTTTGTGCTTGAATGTTTTTCTGTCATCTCTAGTTGACTGTTATGCCACCTTCCTTCAGGTCTTTCCCGACTTCAGTGATCGACGTCACGTTCTTAACGCTTTCTGTGTACTCGAAGATCTGTTTTATTTTTTGTGATGTCTGGCATCCTATGATGTGTCCACAAAATTTCAATCGACATTTCTTCATGTGGTGTACTGTGTAAGATATCTGTTCGGTCTCTTGTCTACTCCTCAATCTATAGGCTTGTTCTGAATAATTGGATCACAGGATTTTTCTGATGCTTTGGCTCTCTAACTTCTTGATATTTTCTAGTGCACATTTATAATTCACAACTAACGTTCCTCATGCGGACAAAGTTCCTGGTTTCACGGTAGTGTCGAAATGTCTCGCTTTTACACCGCTTGATATGACTGATTTGCTGCAGACGTTTTCAGTCCCCCAGAATGCTCTACTCATCTTTCCATTTCTCTGTTCGTGAGCTTCTTTCTTTGTTCCATTTGCCTGTATCATGTCCCCAAGATACTTCAATTTGTGATCTCTCTTGGCCTCACAATATTTTGCTGTAATCTTTTTTGGCGCATCTTTTTGGTTTGGTATATAATGTTTGCTCGAAGGCTCTGCAATTCGACCTTTTCAGCCTGCTTTTTCGGGATCTCTTTTTCTGTACTACAGTTTATGTGATATCTGTGAGTATTCCTATATCATCAGCGAATGTCAAACGGCCAATATATAGTACTTTGGTTTTCGTTTCCAGCTTAATTGTTTTGTAAGGTCTCTGTATCTTCAGCTCTTTCTTTCATTCCATGACAATTCTGTCTGATGGTATACTGAATAACAGTGGTGAAATACCTTCGCCCTGTCTCTCTCCTGTTCTAATATCGAAGGACTCTGATAACTCTCCCATGAATTTCATTTTAGTTTGGTGTTTGTTAGTGCCTGATAATGCTCATTGTCTTCTCGTCAAAGCCTCTCTCTTCGAGTTCTTGGATCAGTCACGGTCTATCAATACACCTTTTTGAAATCTGCAAAGGTGCACATGGTCTCTCTCTTTCTCATCGTTTTTTATCATAGGACTACCTTTAAATTTTGTAACTCTTCAGTATAGGATCTTCCCGGTCTAAAGCCTGCATTATATTCTCCTGTCTTATTTTCCAATAGGAACTGTGTCTTATCTAGCGGGCACTGTGACAGAATTTTGTATGTGTCGGGTGGTAACGACATTCCTCTGTAACTTCCGGTGTTCTGATATAACTTCAGTCTCCCATATATTTTGTACGGAACTTGTTATTCCCTGATGCTATTCGGACAACCTTCCTTTAGAAGTTCATCTACGATGCCGTCTTCTCCTGCTATTTCACGATTTTTCGATTTAATGATTTGTCTCTTGATCTCCAGTTCATCTCGTGATTTTGACTAATCACTCCTCTTGATCTATTGGCTCCTTGGGAGTCTCTCAGCCGGTTTAGGACAATTCAGTAGTCCACTGAAGTACTTCGCCGCCATTGTCTGGCACTTCTCTTTGTTGTTCAGTGCTTTATTATTATTATTATTATTATTATTTACTTGGTGTAAGATTGCTCTGTTTTCTATACTCGAGTTCTTTGACTTGGTATGCACTACACTTCTATTACAATTACTTTGTGTGAGTAGAGCTATAGGGGCCGGGCAGCAACAAATCGCTCCTCTTTCTCAGGCTCCACGTGCTCATTGTGTTGTCTGCTCCACCTGCTCAAGCCTTTCCAGGTAATTCGAACGATCCTGCAAAGTTGTTTCTTTTTTTTGGGGGGGGGGGGGGCAGTCGGGACTGGCCGCAACAATGATAGCTGGGTGGGGAGGGGAAGGAGCATCCAATATGCAGCGACTATACGTTACGCTACTATAAAAACATCTTGGTGTAACGAAGACAAAAGTATATCTGCTGCTGAAGTTAGCGTTCGGTCAAGTTTTCGTTCCTGAACAAAAATATTAAGAACAAAATGTCAGGTCAACAGCAATCTTCATTATACGATCATAACTAAATTACTTTCAGTGAAAAATGTGGTCACTGTACCTTTGGTGGATTTTAGGTCATATGTTATAAACACCAAATGCAGCCATCACACCGATGTTGTTTTCAAGGATGGAAAGAGTATGGAGTAAATATATATTACATACTCGCAGTATTTCACCGTGCGCCACGAAACTGTCCTTCTGCACCACACAGATTCATGTTTCATATATGATACTTATGCATTCTATCATATTAGTCACATCTGCCGTCTAAGTCGCCATTACAGTTGGAGTGTTCTGTAACAAAATTAAATGAATGAAAATCGTTGTTTGAGACATTAGCATTAAATCAAATCACTGGTATGTTAATGTTGTGAGTTCAAAGACACAATCAACCTTTTTTTTTAAAAAAAATTGCTGTTATTGTTCTTGTAGTAATGCAGTCATAAAATTAATAGCTGTTACTGTACTTAGTACAGTACTTTTATCAATGTAATAAGCTGTTTTGTTATTTTATCTCTCCATCCATGCGTAAATAACTGAGAATTTATACAAAACATTATTACTTGGTTTTAGTTGTTGATCGATGTGTCAGAAAGCAATGAAGATTTCCCTCAGCTAAAGACGTACAGAATTGTAATCATTGAATCGTTCTGCAGCTCTTGATCATGTCAAAGGGCTATCAAAAATTTGTGCAAACCTTCAGTAATAGTTACCATTGGACTATCATTGATAAGGCACCTACAGTAACTACATGTTGTAGATGAACTGGCAGAGAATATGGCCATAGCATCCTCAGACTGCCATCACGTCATTGCCATTTCTTCTCAGTTACATTCATATGGACTCAACTCAAGTCTTATGTGGCAAGGAAGAATAAAAAATGTGAGCTGACAGAAGTGGAAAGAACGACAAAGGATGCTACAAATCAAACTTCGTCGTCAGATTGGCATAACTTTGTAAGGCACACGAAGGAAGTAATAATGAAAGCTCTGGAAAATGAATGTGTCGTGGAAAATAACTTCTTATTGCACTAAATTCTATTAGCAGTTCTATTAACTACACAGAAGATAATGAAAGCTATTCAAATAAAACTGGCGTGCAAACGTTAGTGGTATAATGTGTTTCCAAACATTCAGTTGCGTTCACCTCTTACGATTTTCAATTCGATGTAGAAACAACCGAAGTTACAAGACACACTTTTTCTTTAATTGATGATTAGGTTTCAAATCATGATAACCTAAAACTAATCATCAATTAAATAAAAAGCGAATCTCGTTACTTTGGCTGTTACTGTATCCAACTGCTTCACACAAGCTGCCGTCCTGCAATTAATCCAGTATACTGGAAATTCATCTTGCAATTTTCTCCACATATTTAGATTATTTGTTACTTTGAGAATGTTTGTGGCTAAATATTCATCTTATATTCTTATTGTTAGTATTCGCCTATAACGCGTGATTACGGCGTCTTAGCGTTTCACTGTACCTAGTGAACAGAGGCCCCCACCACTAACATCCCCAGTGCCAAGAAAGACGTTGGCAACAGTCTGTCAGTAGACGACTCGTTTCTTTTTTGCTGCGCGCGCAACTATCGATCGTATGAGCACTTGGCATGTTTTGTACGAACTGCCAACTCTGTTCTCCACCACTTCCATCTGTCAATCATAAAGTAATTTTAATCTGAGTATACCTTACAGTATTCTTTGCAGTAACGCGCCTTTTCTGGCTTCCGGGGCATTGTGTAGCGCCGAAAATGCTTGCAGTAACGATCGTGCAGAGCCAGTCTTTCTTCTGGATTGGTTAACGTAACATCTGTGAAGACAGATGTAGGGAACGAACACTTCAAGTGACAGTGGGAAGCAATTCTGTCGAGTGGTATACATGTATTTGACATACAAATATTAAAGGGAAAGTGTGAATTCGACAGTACTTAATTTAGCGCAGAGTTAAATTTCTGGAATCGACGTCAACTTAAAGGATTGTTGTGAATACCTATTGTTACTATAGACACTGGCAAGCATAATAATTGATAGGCGAGGTTACTATACTTAAAATCATATTTGTATGAACTAATAGGAACAGACTGTGGGTTCTCTGGAAGAAATGGACCTTGAGTCGAAAATTACATCAATATGAATGAGGAGGACATAGTTACGCATGTTTATCGTTTTAAGTTTAATGAACTACTAACTGATATTTAGTCAGGTCAGGAGTGAACTACATGCTCCTTGGAGCTATATTGTCCGCTGTGACCTTTTTATGTTGAAGAACAAATACTCTGAAAACAGCGTTGATTTTGTGGTAGTTTTCACCAAACTTTTTGTACATGTGGCGAAGAGAATTACTGTTGTAAGGTAAGTGGCAACATAATATTTTATTTCTAGATGAATATACACGAAATAATCTTAGTTTTCAGACTGTCATGAACCCATAGTAGTTGTGCTCCGTTTGTAGGAAACTGACAAAGAGAAAATGGTGATGTTGCCTATAATGTACTGCTGTAAGTTTCCAATAATGCACCGGCACACTTAGAGAAACTTGTCCGTATAGTGAGGTTGAAAAATGCGTTTAGCATTATTAATGCAACGTAATGTTTATAAATGATGTGATGAATTTTCTAATTTTTTCTTTATCCGAAGTTATTTGTTAAATAATTATTTTGTATTAAATTCTGACAACAGAAAGGCGCTATGGAAAATGGAGCACAGATGAACAGTTCTTAGCTGTAACAATAGATCTAAATGGGGCTCATGGATTAAATGAAAATACATACATATGGCACGTGCTTAAGCCAACAATTACGAGGCATCGTGAAAATAAAGACGAAAGTGCAAACTGGGATATAAATCTTTTTTCCTGCAGTGAAGTGTTCTCTAACGAAGTTGAAAACGAATTGGAAGAGTATATTCTTACATTTGAAAAGATGGTGTTCGCTTTAAGCATGTCAGACGTAAGAAAACTTGCATTCGACAGTGCAGAAGGAAACGGATGTCTCCATGATTTCAGCACAGAAGAAAGAGTGGCAAACAAAAAGTGGACCGAAGTTGTGTCAAACAAAAAGTGGACCGAAGGTGTCCGCCCAAGATATATCGCAGAATTCGAGGAAATAAAGGAAGCTTGAAAGAAAACTTTCACCGCTTAGCCATGGAGCGTGTGAGCCGAGGAGCAATCATGCCAGAAAAAAAGCTAACCGAAGCAATGCGGAAGAAATCTAGAAGCACAACTCTATCTGCCAAAAGGAAGTGTTTAGTAGACTCTGTGGCGAAGCCAACATAGAAACTCATTCTTAAAAAGAGGATGATATAGTGGGTTGTGCGAGAAAGATCGAGTGGAAGAAATGATCAACTACATGAAATGGAAAATGTGGATTCATATAAAATATGCAGGATGAGAAAAGGAGGGAAAAAGTTATATTGCAATGCTCGCAAATAGTAGCGTAAGAACTGAAGTATAGAAACACTTCCTTAAATTTAAGCAGCTACATTCTTTTAGCCTCAAGGCCATAGTTTGTGAATGTGGTACAAATTATGCACCCACTGGTACAAATTAGGAAATCACTCCATAATTTGTACCACTTGCAGATGTTTAGCAAATTAAATGCAGTGCGTTTATTTTTCTCAGAATTTCCAGTCTTTAAATCAGACATCAGGAACAACATCCTGCTGTTGAGTACGATATTTTTTACATAATTTTCTAACTTAGTGTTTACACTGTAACAGATAAAAGCTCAGAAGTGGCACAATTTTGACAACTATCCCCTATCAAAATTATGCAAAATAATGTCTTGTTGAATAAAATCTAGATAGATCAGGACGCTGCTACAGATTGGAAAACGCAAGCTGTATTTCCACTGTTAAAAACAGATAACATTTGAATTCAGCATCATAATCGACCCAGGTGATACTGAAAAGTCACGAGACCAACTCCCTGTCAGGTCATGGAATATTTCAGTCTGCCTTTACCTTAGCTTTCATCTCTCAATACTTTGAAGATTCTCCAGGAATGACACTTATTTCGGAATCCACGTTAATTTGTAGGTCCCTGTACCTCGGTAGGATTTCTGGGGTAGGTAAGGGACATGCAAGTCACTGAACTACCGTTCAGTTGAAAGACTGCACCATAATGTTGAGTCGAACGGAATTATTACTATTATTATTCACCACACAGGTCAATTTTCTTGCCTACTTGCATAGGGAAAGTGTTAGAGCGTTAGATAAAAGTAAGATCTGAATGGAAGCTAGAGAACAACGGCTGTTTATAGAGCTGGTAGTTTAGATTTAGATATGGAAATGTTGTAATGATAATATCGCGGTCAAGAAGAACTCAGTTCCAGGGGGATTCGATGAAGATAGCAACCAGAATATTCACGTGTACGTCATCAGTCCAGAAATTTCCAAGACTGATTTTGTTTCTGGCATATAAGCGACGCCAGCACAGTAACTGTGGTGGCATCAAACTAACAACTGTAAACAACAGGTCTGCGTTCGATCAGTAGTTGTGAACACAAGGAGATAAGGACCATTTCACACCCGTCCAGCAGCCATGTACACGGCCATGATATGAATAGCCATAAAGCGTCTTTTGCATCTAAAAGGCGTGAGACGTCTCAATGGCACTTGGCAGCCAGGGAGCAACCAGTCACGGCTGCCGTGCGTACTCACGGTGACAGCTGGTGTAGTTGGGCTTAGTAAGCATTGGCGCCTTCACATCTGTCGGGTACGGTATAGTTTCATCCTTTACTGTTATTTACTGTTATTCAACTTTCTTTTTGTTTTCGTAACTTCTTCCCACAGTACTACATACCGGCCGCGCGCGATTAGCCGAGCGGTCTCAGGCGTTGCAGTCATGGACTGTGCGGCTGGTCCCGGTGGAGGTTCGAGTCCTCCCTCGGGCATGGGCGTGTGTGCTTGTCCTTAGGATAATTTAGGTAAAGTAGTGTGTAAGCTTAGAGACTGATGACCTTAGCAGTTAAGTCCCATAAGATTTCACACACATTTGACTTTTTTTACTGAACACAGCTTGGGAAATATACACTCCTGGAAATGGAAAAAAGAACACATTGAGACCGGTGTGTCAGACCCACCATACTTGCTCCGGACACTGCGAGAGGGCTGTACAAGCAATAATCACACGCACGGCACAGCGGACACACCAGGAACCGCGGTGTTGGCCGTCGAATGGCGCTAGCTGTGCATCATTTGTGCACCGCCGCCGTCAGTGTCAGCCAGTTTGCCGTGGCATACGGAGCTCCATCGCAGTCTTTAACACTGGTAGCATGCCGCGACAGCGTGGACGTGAACCGTATGTGCAGTTGATGGACTTTGAGCGAGGGCGTATAGTGGGCATGCGGGAGGCCGGGTGGACGTACCGCCGAATTGCTCAACACGTGGGGCGTGAGGTCTCCACAGTACATCGATGTTGTCGCCAGTGGTCGGCGGAAGGTGCACGTGCCCGTCGACCTGGGACCGGACCGCAGCGACGCACGGATGCACGCCAAGACCGTAGGATCCTACGCAGTGCCGTAGGGGACCGCACCGCCACTTCCCAGCAAATTAGGGACACTGTTGCTCCTGGGGTATCGGCGAGGACCATTCGCAACCGTCTCCATGAAGCTGGACTACGGTCCCACACACCGTTAGGCCGTTTTCCGCTCACGCCCCAACATCGTGCAGCCCGCCTCCGGTGGTGTCGCGACAGGCGTGAATGGAGGGACGAATGGAGACGTGTCGTCTTCAGCGATGAGAGTCGCTTCTGCCTTGGTGCCAATGATGGTCGTATGCGTGTTTGGCGCCGTGCAGGTGAGCGCCACAATCAGGACTGCATACGACCGAGGCACACAGGGCCAACACCCGGCATCATGGTGTGGGGAGCGATCTCCTACACTGGCCGTACACCACTGGTGATCGTCGAGGGGACACTGAATAGTGCACGGTACATCCAAACCGTCATCGAACCCATCGTTCTACCATTCCTAGACCGGCAAGGGAACTTGCTGTTCCAACAGGACAATGCACGTCCGCATGTATCCCGTGCCACCCAACGTGCTCTAGAAGGTGTAAGTCAACTACCCTGGCCAGCAAGATCTCCGGATCTGTCCCGCATTGAGCATGTTTGGGACTGGATGAAGCGTCGTCTCACGCGGTCTGCACGTCCAGCACGAACGCTGGTCCAACTGAGGCGCCAGGTGGAAATGGCATGGCAAGCCGTTCCACAGGACTACATCCAGCATCTCTACGATCGTCTCCATGGGAGAATAGCAGCCTGCATTGCTGCGAAAGGTGGATATACACTGTACTAGTGCCGACATTGTGCATGCTCTGTTGCCTGTGTCTATGTGCCTGTGGTTCTGTCAGTGTGATCATGTGATGTATCTGACCCCAGGAATGTGTCAATAAAGTTTCCCCTTCCTGGGACAATGAATTCACGGTGTTCTTATTTCAATTTCCAGGAGTGTATATATATAGCTATTATTTTCTTTAGTGTAAGAATGCCCAGTTTTGTGAGCGATTATTTTCTTTAATGGAAGAATGGCCAGTTTTGTGAACCAAAACTCTAGAATATTACAAGAAGAAGAGTCAAACAAAAAATGTGTGGATGGGCGTATCCAAGGAACTGAAAGTGTGATTTCATGGATCGATACTACCCCACAGGCATCACAGAGTAGGCAACGGAGTTTCCAGTTTCCATTTGACACCAATAGCGGTCGTGTGAGATCTGGTGGAGCCAATGGTGTGCACCCACTAAGCCACATCTCCAGCAGATAGGTACCATGAACACCCTCTGTCGCCGCAATATAGGACAGCCGGCAGCAGCCACTCAACTTACTTACATTTGGAGCCTCATCACTATGACACCATTGTTCGTGCATAGTACAGTGAGCCTCATCCTAGTTGCTACTGTGTGAGCTGAATTCTGTTTCTTGCTACATTTTTTGCAATGAGTCTTCTTATGCTTGCAGAAAGACGAATTAAGTAAATCATCTGTTTGTTGTGTTATCTTGTTTGCTAATCATTTCTTCTCCTGTCCAGCTTTCCTATAATGACAGCTACTGGATCACTCTAGCCCATCTCTGCTTACAATTGTGTTGGAAGTCATACACAACAGAGCACATCGTTTTAAAATGTGAACACTAAGGAAAAATTTAATACAGTAAGTTGTTTGAACATTTAAATATCTTTTATTGTGCCATTTTCAAAAATGTGTTTACCCTAGATGGGCCAATAACAAACTCTACAAATCATTCAAAAATTATATGCAAGAAAGCGCCCAATTTACACACCCTCCTGAGTCAAAAAGGAACCCATCGCTACTTTTCTCATACTATTTGCTGAAATTCCTCCAGAAACCTGTCTAGCGGTCTGCACTTGGTCAAGTAAAATTATCAATACATATCTTCAGTTTCATAGTCATCTCTGTCACACACAAAGCTATGTGAAACGACACAGGGTTTTTCATTGTCTACAGAAAAATTAGGATCCTATTTCAAAGGTGCCTTCGAGCTCTGTCAAGACAGTAGTTGGAAATTGTCTTGGTAACTGTCAACATATTTCCTGCATATGGTCAAAGGAAGTGTCCATGCTGCTCAAAAGCCTCATCTCACATGAAATGGGGAGGTATGTTGGAGCCTGCTGTATCAGGAAGGCACTCATCTTCAGGACTTTCCAGTTCTTTATTTGCTAGTGATTTCCACACGGAACTTGCATTGAGTATAAGTGAGTCACCGTCCTTCCCATAACTTCCAATACAGATATAAATGAACCAGTAATCTGCCATCATCATCAACACTGTAGACAGATAGCCTCTGTTATTGAAATACACAGAATTCTATGGGCTCACAATCCAAATACCTATATCAGTAATTGCTCCTATGCAGTATGGAAAATTTGTATTCAGTGAGAAATGTGAGCAATGGTTTCCCATTGTGATTTCATAGACACAGGAATGCATTCGCAATGTAAGGACCAAACACTTCCACAGACACCTCTGATAATTTTACTTATAGTACATACTCCCAGTCTATAACTGTACTGAAGATCTGTAAATGTGCAACCGCTAGCAAAAATCTGAAATGATAGAAACACAGTAATGTTAGAAATCACCAACAAACCAGTTTTTGTAACTGAATTATTTTGTTTACTTATCAAATAGGTTTCCGTACATTTATGGAACTTGTGAAGTGTATGAACACTTCTTTGATTCTGTCTCTTTCAGGCAAAAGTGTTAAGAAGAAGTTCGAATTTATTTTATAATAGGCGAAGGAATTGTAAGTCTTCCTTTAAATCAGAGACTGTAAGACTGGCAACCAAACATGTATTTATTAACGACAATTATAATTTTTTAAGAAAGTTAGTGGCAGATACCCTACAGAAGATAGCATGTCGATCATTAATGAAGTGTGTGTTGACGCTAATTGTGACACTGACTCGAAAAGAGACATATATTTTCATGTTGGTCAGTACTCATGACCTTAGTCTATCCAAAGCAAAAATTTCAAGTAAGAACGTTCTTTGTGTTGGTCACATTAGACATAGAGACAATAGAGAGGCACAGCAGGTACAAACACAAAGATCGCTGATGTCAGAATCAGCATTCTTGGAGTAGATGACATCAGTATCAGCTTTTTATCACAGAATCGCTGATGCCAGCATCTGGAACTCAACAAATTACATTATTCCTGAAATGGCCTCCACCCTCCTCCATCCCCTTGTGACTAATTGTGTAATGCATATTTCCTGTTCAAGGTGAGACCTCCACACTTCACATAATTTTGACTTTTATAGGTTTTTTCACATTATTGGCATTTGGAATGTGCCCATAGAGCTGTCTCAACACTGGAAATGGGATATTACACTTTATTGCGAGAAATCAGAGCAGATATTAGTTTAAGTTGTAGTATGGTATGATGTTACATAGGCTTAAGAATGGATTCATTCCATGATAAAACAAGTGATACATCCACTGTATACTGAAACAAGTAAACCAGACGTAAATGTAACACAGGACACACAGAAACAGTACGCTATAAAAATACTAATGGTAATTTTTATAGTTCAACTAGCTTAGTGCCCATTAGTTTATTCAAACAGTTGGTACTAGGCAAATTTTTTAAAGAAAATGAGTGTGTGAGTGAAACAAGCAAATGAGCTCGTTTGCTTGTTTCACTCACTCATTTTCTTTAAAAATTTACCCAGAACCTACTGTTTGGATCTACTACTGTCCAAATTTCATGTCTTACTCACTTATTTACATTTAACAAAACGTATATTTTGTTATAAAATTACATAGAAAATTAACAGAAATGAATATTTTTTCTTACCAACTTCACTTATTATAAAAAATTATCTTTTGTTTGAGAAAGGTGAATATAAAAAAAAAAATTTTTTTTCAAAAACGATGAAAGTAAGAAAAAATTTATAGTTTTCCTAAAAAGGTGCACATAAGAAAATAAATAAAAATTATTCTTATATGTTCTATTCCTTATCCTAAATTTGTTTAATTCTTTAATCTTAAGCAGCTGTAAGATTTTTATAAACAACTGTTTGTAAATATTTTTTGAAACAAGGCTTGTTGACAGTTCTACCGCATGCAGATGGAACTTCAATTTTTTGGTAATTATTTTTAAATTCTTTATTGACCAAACGATATCCATCAATTCGATATTTACATTTATAAAATTCATTAATATTCCCACACTCAGACAGTCACTACACTGCTTTAGCTATTTCACATTGAACACATACAGATTATAAAATATATTAGGGAAAAATAAAATTTTTTAAAAATTTTATGGAGTAAACTACAAATCATGAAATTCTTTATGATTACTTTTAAGATTCTTCATTCCTTTATATCTCAATTTAATATTTTCTTCTACAAAAATTGAAGATTTCAGTTATTAATTATTTTTAAATATCTATTACATAAAATAATTTTAAATTCATTATTGTGTTCCAAACATATTTTTTGTCCATACCTGGTTGGTAAATATTCACAACTGGTAATATTATATAAAACATTTACTTCTAGGTCACTTGTCTTTATAAACAACTTAGTATCATTAACATTGTTGAGGTTTTTCAGAAACGTTTCCATTTGAATAGGAAAAATTTTATTAGATTCTTTTTTACACTGTGTAATGTCCATATGGTAATGAATCTGTCTTATTTTCCAGAACCTATCTTTTATTATCATGAGGACTAAATGATTTGTTGTTCACCTTAACTGTGAAGATTTGATATTTCTCACGTTGAATCAAATTCATTGTTCTATACTATTTTCTATTGTTAAACAAACAATCTTTATAATCTTCTAAGCTTATTCTATTTTTAATAATACATCTTTGAACTTCTTTAAATTTTTTCTCTTCCTTGTTGCCAATTTCATAAACATACATCTTTGATCTCAACCCACAGAATTCTTCCATTATTTTTCCATTACATTCATCTTTCATTTTTCTTAAAACTTTCTTATCTACTTGTGGTGTACCATAAATATTATCTGATGAATAGTCACTTTTATCAAGGTACTCAGTCATCGATTTCATGTCTTCATAGAAATCTTTAATTTGTATATTGTGTATATAATTGTCTGTATCTTGAGACACAGCTGATTGTTTTCTCCATATTTTGGTTTCATTATTCTACACTGAAAATCATACATCAGTTCATTTGATAAATCAAGTATACTCATACCAACGTAGATGGGTTTATTAAATGTGATTTTTGTCTTATTCATATGGATGCCTTCCAAATTTTCATTAAATATAGTTAAAGTTTGATTTAGATACTATTTTATCAAACTTACCTCCATCTGCAACAAACTTTATACCCACTCTGTTCCTTACATTATCTATCGTTTTCCAAACATAAATTATTCATCAATTCGTAAAACTCTTTTTCAAGATCATTCATCGATTTCATTCTCATTTCTGTACTTAAGTCTTTATGTGTGTACATTTTCAATTAGCCAGGCTGCTTACTTTTAAGACTGTTTGTATTTTTGCTATTTTCATTCCAGGAGACAGATACTGTTTAAGATTTCTGTAGTGAACTACATAATCATGTTTCTAGGTCAAAGCAGTAATTAGTTTACTTTCTTTAGTTCCTGTTACAACTTCATTTCCAGAATTGAATGGTAAATATTTATGCAAATGATGCAGATCTTTTGGATATTCTACATTTCCATCAAATATATATCCATGTGTAGATTTATCTGACATTTCACTCATTTTTGTATAGTCAAAAAGATCTGGATTACCCCATTCAAATCCACCATGTGGTAAATATTGACTAATAGCATAACGATAGAAATTGTTTGCATCTAAATACGCTAGATGATTTGATTTCTCTTTACATAATAATCTATCATATACTTACTATTTGAAACTTCCTGGGAGATTAAAACTGTGTGCCAGACCAAGACTCGAACTCGGGACCTTTGTCTTTCGTGGTAAAGGTCCCGAGTTCGAGTCTTGGTCCGGCACACAGTTTTAATCTGCCAGGAAGTTTCATATCAGTGCACACTCCACTGTAGAGTGAAAATTTCATTCTAGATACTTACTATTTGTTGTTACGTACCTTTTGCATTATTGGGGTATTCCTTCTCTTATTCCTTTTTCAACCACTACAATCATATCATAATCATGTAATAAATGAAGTGGTTGTTTAGTCATTTTTAACATTGCATCCCATAATAAATCAGGTGCTGTAAAATATCAAGATGGATCTAAATCATAAGCATTTATACAAGTGTTTCTAAAATCAATAAATAGCAAAACATCAGTCTTAAAATGTAGATCATGATATGCACTATGAATTTTGGTATTAAATTTTCCCAAATAATCTTTGCATCTCTGTAATCTTCATCAGTTACTTGATAGTCATTCCATTCATGGTAAGATTCATCCTTTCCTGTTAATTGAGTCTCTTTAAATTTCTTCCAAGAATCCATGTGATAATATGTATAAACAGCTTTTCTTATCAGTAGGTGTTTTTCATTTGATCTCTCTCAAAATTTGATGAAAGTTTGTCAGGTGAAGAAGCGATAAATTTAAATATATCACTATACCTCACCTTAATATTTTCTATCTTCTTACCAAAGTGATGTATCTATCTACATTATTAGGTGCTAGGGAACTATATCTTTTATCATTACCAAGTTCTTTTACAAACAGATATGAATCATATCCTGAGAGATAATATGAATAAATTGGTGCAGTTCTTAGATGTGTCAGTTTAAGATTACAGTTATTACATAATAGACTCATAAATTTTCCAGTGGAATGATTATATGACAAACCGTTTTATTTTTCTGTGAGTAATGACAGTTACAAAGTGTATAAATTTTTCGATCTTGCTTGTCCTTCAGGAGTTAACGGTTTCAGCTCTTCAGTTCCAGAATAAATTCTTCCATTATCTTTTACTTCTTGTTTTTGACAATCAGTAAACTTTTTATGACTGTTTCTACTTTTCATGGTTTGTTAAATAAAAAGTATCATGTCTGATATTCTTATTTTTCTTTATTATTGAAATGGAGTACAGAGTACACATATGAAAAATAAAATTCACTGTTTCATGTTTATTAATTTAATTAGAAAGAATTCGAGACAATTTTTTTATATAACAACATGTGGCTTTTTTCCTTCCTTGAAATAAAGAAGATTAACATGTTTCTCCTTCTTACATTTCATAACTTTTAATGGATACACGTGATATTTTTCACTAAACGAATAAACATTAGTACATAGATTACTTTTACTCTCAATTTTTGGAATGTTAGCAGCCACTACTGGAAATTCAAACTTTTCAGGTTTCTCATCAACTTCATTAGCAACATTTTTCTATTTACTCACTCTTTCTGCATTTTTATCTACAGCTTACAACAGAGATTTTTATCAACCACAGAGGACATTTTTGATCATTATTTTTTATATGAATATATGTTTCGTTTATTTTATCTGGTAATTCAATGTAGGATAAACCTGTCAGTGGAACATACCTCTCAATTCCTGATTGTAAACCATTTAATAAATGGTGAGGTTCAGTTGAGTTTATATTATTTACAAGGTTTATAGTTGGTACATGCAGCATATGCTTTATCAACTAGACAATCATTAACATTTTCCATCTGCATCCTTTGGATTGTGCTTACTATGCATTTTATTTTTTTGTAATCGTCTTTCATTTGAAATTAAATTATCAGGGTTAAAATGTCTACTTATAATTCATTATGATTTAGAAAACATCTGACTATACACAGAAAAATTGATCAAATAGTAAAAATGTTGTGCCAGAATAAGTGTTTACCACACAATATAATGAAAAAATTTTATGTAATGCCATATGAGTTATTGATTTTGTATATTCAGGGACAATTATAATACCTGTAATTTTGACATATACATCATATCATCAACAAATAAAATAATTTCACTATTAGCTCTTTGATACAGTCCACATATTATCTGTAGATCTTGTGTGAAGAATGTGAACCAATTAGTTATTAATTGTGGATTCGTATAATTAACTATTCACAACCACTCCTTATAAGTAATATATAAAATTCCATTCACAAGTAATAAATGATGAAATATATTAATTTCCCATAATGCTTCGACTACCTCACTCGCTTTAAACGGTGGTAAAACTGGTGCATATTTTGGTATAGCTGGTGGTGTTGTTATTTTTTACCATATAATCTTTGATCATTATCGACATCATCTTCAAATAATTCTTAAAGTGAACCATTATAGTATGGAAATGTAATTGAAACATAAATTTCTGAATGATCTAAACCCAATGAGTGATCAATTTCATAACCTAAAACTACAAATAAATTTGTCTAATGTTCTGGTGATTTTTGTCACTCTCTAAGTACCACAACTCATCACCATCCATATTTATTTCTTCTGAACCATTATTCATGCTTGTAGTAAATGCGTGACCTTACACATTTCGTTTTCCATCTAGATCCTTTGGGTAATGCTTACTATAATTTCATTTTTATGTAATCATCTTTTATTTGAAATTAACTTATCAGGTTTTAATTTACCAATGTGAAATCTAATGTCAGTATATTTTTGACATAAATGAAATGCTTTTTCTGTTGTTTCTAATATTTTATTAGTGACTCATTTATGGAACCATTTTATATTCTTTTTATTTCATTCATGCATACTAGTTCTATAACTATCAATGATCTTATATGCTGTATCTAGCCTTAGTCACAATTTTAAACTTTCTTCACTTAACTCACCAGCTGCTTCAGGAATGTATATGTACTGAAATAACATTAAAGCTGCTGTGAATACTGCACCCCTCACTCGAGTAAGTTTTGTATGACAGTGAATATTTAAGTAGCCATATCATTAAAAAATTTAGAGATTTAATATTTCCAGCAGACACTGACATTACAGACAACAATAGTAGAAGGACTTTCATTTACATATGCTTGAAATATTATAAGATTATTCTAAAGCTGGATATCAATTATATTTATTAATGAACCTGCAGCTGCATCTAGTCTACATATAATTTTATTAATCAAAATGAAAAAATCTAATAAAATAATTTTGTAATAAATGGATCCCATCATAGACCATGTCAACAACAAGCTTATATATAATAATAAGCTAGTGTAAATGATTCTATCAAAAGATAACAATTTGTAGTTCAAAGAGAAAGACTTTGCTAAAATACAAAAGGATACAAAAATTCCAAAAATGTGATTAGAGATCATTTTAGGGGAAAACATCTTAAAATATACGAAAATTTAAAGGGAAAAGAAACGTTAACCTTGTCAAATTAATAGTCTTACACTGTATTTACTAACGAATAAGTTTTATATCCATTAATCATCAGATTCAAAATTCATTTTGCAGGAAATTGCCAACACTCAGTTTATGAAGAAATTTTACCATCAGTTCGAAAACATTCAGAATATAAAATGAATGATCAAATAACACACTCCGACAAGTTAAATAAAATCATAATCACATAGATCAATTAATTGAAACAGTTGACAATGATTTAGATATAATACAAGAAATAAACAGAGAAATAATTATTTTATTACATCAAGATGTACCTCAAACAAGATTTAAGACCAACTTACTTTCTTCTAAAATTGTCTGATAATGAACTTCGATATAATTACATTGTCGTTAGAACACAATGAAAAATTTTATGAAAACAATTAAACAGATTCGAAGTCAGACATCCGAATTGTGAAGCAATAAATTTGTATCAATGAGTGAAAGAAACTTTAAAAAACTGATTTTTGATATAATTATTTTAATATTTTGGATGACTGTACATAAGGACAATTGAATCACCAAAGTTGAGATTATAATGTTTTATTAATATTTCTACACAATAGACAAATAACTTTCTGCTTTAACCATTCATCGACACATTCTTTATGATAATATGATTAAAATTTGTTTTAATGTATTGATGATTTTCAGTAGTTAAGAATAGGAAGCATTCAATATATTCGGAGGGATCTATTTCTTCATGAGTTTAATACATCTTCTATGAAAGATTCTAATAAATTTTGACAATTTAAAACATATTCCCAATTAATATTATTTTTAAATTCACTTCTAAAAAATCTTCAGATAATTACATTCTATCGTAATTTGTCCTGAAATTCTCTCACAATATCTTCAGATAAAGTCTGAAAAATTGACATATTCTCCCAGTTTTATTTATTTTGAAATTCTCTCAGACAATTTTTGCTCTCCTAATATTTCACACTAATCTATTTTATCTTGAAATTCTCTCATAAAATATTTAGATAATTTCTCCTCATAAGATACATTATTTCAACTACTTTATTCTAATATTCTCTTATAAATGTTTCAAATAATATTTTCTCCCTTGAATTAAAAACCCAATCTAAATTGTCTTGAAATTCTCTTACGAAATAGTTAGTTAAGTTTCGATACAATAAAGCACTCCAGTTTGGTTTTTCTTGAAATTCTCTCAGAACATTTTGGGATAGTATTTTACATCTTGATACAATAATCCCAATCAATTTTATTTTCAACTTCTCCACCAAAATCTTCAGACAAATTTCGCTTTAGTACTAATATAAATTCCTGATCTAATTTGTCTTGAAATTCTCTCATGAAGTCTACAGATAATGCATAATGTCCTGATATATATTCCCATCCTCATTCACCATATGGATAATTATTTAGAATACAATCAACAATTTTATTTTTGTTTCTTTCAAACATTGTCAAATACAATTCACGTAATAGTTTAAATTTTAAGTTTTCAAATTTAAATTTAATCACTGCTGTAAGTTTTCCCTTTCCTAATTTAGAATAACCTTTAATAGCTAGGTATTTTGCTTTTGTTTTTAATTCTTTTATACTACAACTTGTCACTTCATTATTTTCATTATTGTAATTGTTCATTTCTTCGTTTATATTGTATTGGTTATTGACAATATCAATAAGTTATTGTTTCCTCAGTTCAGAATAATTTACTTTTATCATATTTGGACTCACAATTTATTAGAAATAATTTTTATTAGGTATGTATAAATATTAAAATTTTGAAAACCCAAATGATTGTATGAAAAAATAAAATTTGAAGACACTTTTAGAAACTCAAATTTTGACTTTCTAGCTTAAAATTAAAAACAGACAATATTAATGACATCAAATAAAATCCATTTATTCATGATGTCAAATATCACTTATTTGTTAATTGTCTTTTGTTTGAACAGAAGAATGTATTGATTACAAATGATATTTTGTGTTTTGTACGGAATTCCTGAGGGAGAAAGTTCTGTCTGATAAATTTTAAACCATTTAGAAAGAGATTTTATTAGATCTGTGACAAATTACAGTTAAGAAAACACTAAGTTAAAATATGAAGATACTGTAACCTCAACTCCAAGACAAGTTTAACTTATAATGAAAAGCAGATAATATTTTAAACTTTACTCATTGTAGAATTTCATACCCTATGACTGTAGGAGCTGAATAAATTAAAAAGTGAAATCTAACTTTATTCAATCTTTAAAAAATTATGGTAGTTCACTGGTCAATAATTTGACACATGAAAATTCTAATAAAATATAATGAACTATGGTGTATCTGTTATTTACACCCTTTGAACATGAAACCACATGCTATTTTATATTAATTAACAAGGATTTTGTTCTTTAATAAAAAATAAAAATTATTTTTAAAAATGGCAGTTATTCTAAGTACATATAATTGAGAAAAATCTATAATGAGTGTCTTTTAATTCTGTCAAGAAAGAAATTATCATATTGAATTAGGTGATAGGTTTAAATACATTTTGATTCCACTGTTCGAAGAGAAAAATTTACTTATTACTAAGAGCAATTATTATTTTTATAAGGAATTTCAAAGAGTAAAAATTTACGCACTGTAAATTTTAATGAAGATAAAAAATCTAATAAAATGTTTTCTCATAAATGGAATAGGTTCCAAGTACATCTACTTCAGCTGTCACTACTTCAGAACCTTCTATGATGAATATATATGAACATATTGAGAAAAAGAATTATGAAATTAATTTAAGATCTTGGTTTAAAGTTATTTGCACTGCTTTATTTGAAGAGACTAAAGTTTTAATAAGTAATAATTTTTATGCTTTCTTCATTATGTAGTTACAGAGTCTGTCACACTAGATCCTGCAAAACTCAATATCATCAAATACAATTTTACTCAATAATTAAAGAGCTATAAGTTAGAAGAGGTGGAAATACAACATGGTAACCCACTAGTTTTAAAACATTAATATATAAAAGATGAAATAAAAACATGTGCTCCTCATAATTGAATCAAAAAACGTTGATTTAAGAGCAAGTTCAGAATTTCAAAAAACTTATAATAAATTTAAGAACTAAAGTAGCAAACAAAGTACATGATTATAGTGTAATACTTGAAAGTATGCTTTTGATTACTTGAAATATGTGAAAGAATATGAAACTATTCAAGCCAAACAATTAGCTATCGATTTAGAACTTAGATTAAGAATAGAAAAGAACAAAAACCACTAGTTGTTACAGAACTAGAAGACGAAAATCTAAAAGTAACAAGTTCACTCAAGCAAACAGAAAACTGTCAAAAATAGAAACGAATGACATTATCTATGTAGTAACTACAAAACAACAACATAAAGATAATTTTTATATAGTTTGTAGAAAAACAATCAAGTTAATCAAATCTAGATTTTCTGCATAGAATTCAGGTGAACATCCAAACAATAAATTTGAATGCCACTACATCAGAAAACGTGTAAATTATCATAATAGTCCAGAGCTGCTCAAATCGCATTTAACACACAGAAAGCAGGAAGTTAAAGAAATGTACACACGAACTTCAGTGGTATAAAATATTGCTTAGAAATTTTTATTGATAAAGTGATGATTTGTTGTTGAATGAACTAATTTTAGACGATGATGAAGTTAGAGACAAAGTTTTTAAGAAAATAATAATACCTCCTGTAAACATAGAACTGTTGAAAATTTCTCAGAAAGTCACAACCAAAGCAAACAAGATGATAAATAAAATTGTGTTAGATAATTTGACAAGAGAAGAGCTAACTCTAATTTTTCTTAAATCTATGAAGAATATTCTCATAAACTAGAAGCTGTTAGCTAAATTTCAGAAGATCTTCTTCAGTCTAAGGAATATATATTTATAGGATCTATGAGGAGGCTAATATGGAATGACTCATTTACAGTTTTAATAGAAGCTAATCCTGCTTCACAAATAAAAAATAAGTACTGATTACCTGATTTTAAGTTTATTCATAAATAATACAAATTGGGTCACATAAATAAATCACTTTTCCAATACTTCAGTGATTTATGAATTTAGATAATATATCTTCATTATTATCAGGATACCATAGAGACAGAAAAAAATGAAAGGGCTAATTTTCTCATTCATAGTGTTTGATACATTTCTACATTAAATTTTTATTCAATATTTAAAAAATTATTGTTTGTATATTGATCGAATTGTTGTGTGAATTATCAAATCTTAACCATCAATCATATTCATTATTACCACTCTTTTTCTATAATTTCAATACTTTTTCAACAATATATTCATCAGGATATTTTGTTTTCTATAATTCATACACATAAAAATTTCTTGAAATCACTTCACTCCATTCATAATTTTCTTGTAATTAAAATTTTTTCCTCATCTTTTCTTTTAATATCCTGTTAAATCTTTCAACAACAGATTCTTTTAATTCAGGAAACATTGGTCAATGGTTAACATTATATTTTTTCATCAGTTCTTGAAATTCTTTATTATAATATTCCTTACCATTATCTGTTTGTAAATATCTTGGTTTTTTTTCAATTAATATATTTTTCAAAACAATCACTATATTCCCACACATTTTACCTTTAACTGGAATAGCCTAAGCATATTTTGAAAATACATCACATACAGAAATTAAATATTTATATCCTTCATTCATTTATGAAATTCCTTTCAAATTACCGGAATCCAGCTGGCTACAAATCAACAACACAGAGAGAAATTAAATCTCTTGATTTAAAATTTTTTTCTCATTCGTTTTTGTATTTCATTATTAATTTCTTCACAATTATTTGAACCACTGTGTGATTTGTCCATCCCTTTACCTACACTTTTTAACGAATTTATGTGTATTACTTTTACAAATTGATCAATAATCTTCAATTCTTTGTCTTACATTTTTAGTTTTTACTCTGTGAGTATTATGTGTTTCAGTAAATATTTTACACTTCAAACAGTAGATATAGATTTCCATTTATACAGATAGAAATTTAATAGGAATTAAGTTGTCATTCAGTTCTTTCATCATATTTGAATCAAAATAAGATCACCAGACATGAGCAATTCATCTGTTACAGGTCCAGTTTTAACAAACTGATTTCGAGTTATAAATATTTTATGTTTCATTTCCATTTGAAGTAACTGATTAATGAACTGAATTGGATACGAAGTTCCCCATTCATCAATGTTACATCTTTTAATCTCTGTTTTAAAATCAGGCACTGACAAATTCCCATCTATATTGATCAGAAATAAAATAATTCTCCTGGTTATTATATCACATTTAAATGTATGTTTCAATATTTCATTACCCCAAACAAAATAAAATTGCTGTTTTTGTTTGTCACAAATTGTTTTCTGAAAATTACTTACTGACTTAGGTACTGTGTAAAATCTGCCATTCAGGAGTAATGTAAAAGAGCTATCTCTACTATATTTTCTGTAAAGTAATGAATTAGATTAGTTTTATCAAGTCAAATCATCTTTTCATTAAAATATATTCAAATATGATCTAGTGACATAATTACTGAGACGTGTCAGAATACTTGTGGATTCAGGTTTTATAACAAGATTGGTTAAGAAAATGTCTAAATATTGTTTGGTAACTGCATCATAACGATTTATAGGATCTAAAATCAATATATCGTTTACTTACTTTAAAATTTTTATGTAATTCCCTCTCCCAGTATTTGTACCACCCTTAGACTGGTGTAGTTTATTTCCTAAAATTTACTTTCATTAAATTTAAAATATAGTTAAAATTACAATTATATGATAAGAGTTTTACGAGGGCTATGCTGAAAGTTTTTACTAGAATGTGTGAAAAAATTATTTGCAAAAATGTTTACAACTTTTCAAAATAATCTCCATTAGCATGTATACATTTTTCCATTCTCTGAAACCAGTTAGAAAATATGTCAGTCGAAGCTTCTTTTGGGATGTCACATAGTGCACTCACGTACACTGCAATGACCTCTCCATCCGATGAAAACCGCTGCCCTCGAAATTTTTCCTTAATCTTGGGGAACAGGAAGAAGTCACAGGGGGCGAAGTCACAGGGGGCGAAGTCAGGTTGATATGGGGGATGGGGTAACATTCGCACTTTTTCCTTCTCCAGAAAGTCCATGGTTCTGGCAGCCCTGTGTGCAGATGCATTGTCGTGATGCAACAGAAGTGCCCACTCTTGGACTTTGGATGCTGTGGCTTCCATGTGGTGATGACTTTTGGAAGACAATCGTTCACGTACCATTCAGCATTGACTGTATGACGTGTGTCCAAGGTCACAGAGGTGAGATGCCCGATCATTCTGAAAAAGGTTGCCACCATCTTTTTTCCAGAGCTCCGACTTCGTCGAACTTTTGTGGGTGGGTCCTCCCCTGGAAAGCACCACATAGAAGACTGTCTGTTCGTTTCAGGGTCACAATGGTAGACCCACGTTTCATCACCTGTGACGGTATTGTAGGTGTCTTGGGACTTCCCTTCATTGAATTTTTCGAGCATGAAACGACACCAGTCCACTCTCGCCTCCTTTTGGTTTTCTGTCAGGAAATGTGGCACCCATCGGGCACATCTCTTAGTAAGGCCTAAGTGACTATGAACGATGGTCTGTGTTGCTGTTGATCCAATATTTAGGGTTCCTTCAATGTCGCAGAATTTAAGATGTGCATCTCCTTTGATCATATTCCTCACAACATCAGTGTTTTCAGGAGTCACAGCTGTTGCTGGCCGACCGGGACGAGGTTCATCTTCAATTGACTGCGGCTGGAGGAGCTGGCCACTGTTTGCGAACAGCTGAACGTGTTGATGGCCATGATCAGCCATCTTCAGCCTGCTGCCTCGGAGTGTAGCAGCAGTGGGGAGTCTGGTGCATCGCATGGTACACCCCAGGTGTTACATGCTTCACCCACTGTCCCTGCTGTCGAGACATCTTCGCAGGTACCAGGCGCGGTTGGGCTACCCTCTCCCCAAGGGGACTGGCGGGTTCAGCGGCGTTTGCGGCGCACGAGGTGGAGGGTCAATGTGGAGGCTGGCCGTGTGCCATAGCCCCCTCTGCCTGTGAGTGGACATGTGGCCGGCCCTTCAGCAAGGTCCAAGCTGGCACACGGGAGGAGGGGTTTATTAGTGATTGGGAGCTCGAACATTATGCGGGTGATGGAGCCCCTTAGGGAAAGGTTGGGGGAGAAGGCCAGTGTTCACTCTGTCTGTTTGCTGGGGGGTCTCATCCGAGATGTGGAGGAGGCCCTGCCGGCGGCAAAAGAGAGCACTGGGTGCAACCAACTGCAAATTGTTGCTCATGTCGGCACCAATGACTCCTGTCATTTGGGTTCAGAGGTCATCCTCATTTCATACAGGCGGTTGATGGAGTTGGTGAAGGCGGAAAGCCTCGCTCGCGGGTTGGAATGTATGCTAACTATTTGTAGTATTGTTCCCAGAACTGATCGCGGTACTCTGGTTTACAGCCGAGTGGAAGGTTTAAACCAGAGGCTCAGACGATTCTGCGGAGATCTGGGGTACAAATTTCTCGACCTCCGCTATCGGGTGGATAAATGTAGGGTCCCCCTGAATAGGTCAGGCGTGCACTACTCGCAGGAAGTGGCTACAAGGGTAGCGGAGTACGTGTGGAGTGCACATGTGGGTTTTTTAGGTTAGAGAATTCCCTCCCAAGGCCCAACAATACGCCTCCTGAGACGTGACAAGGTGGCAGTAGGCAAAACGCAACAGGGAATAGCAATATTAATGTGCTAATAGTAAAATGCAGGAGCGTCTATAGAAAGGTCCCAGAACTGCTCTCATTAATAAACGGTCACAATGCCTACATAGTACTAGGGTAGAAAGTTGGCTGAAACCAGATCTAAACAGTAATGAAATTCTAAACTCAGATTGGAATGTATACCGCAGAGACAGGTTAAACAGTGAAGGGGGAGGCGTGTTTATAGCGATAGAAGTGCAATAGTGTTGAAGGAAATTGACGGAAATCCGAAATGTGAAATAATTTGGGTGAAGGTCACGGTTAAAGCAGGCTCAAACATGGTAATTGGATGTCTCTATAGGCCCCCTGGCTCAGCAGCTGTTGTGGCTGAACACCTGAAGGATAATTGGGAAAATATTTCGAGTAGATTTCCCCATCATGTTATAGTTCTGGATGGAGATTTTAATTTGTCAGATATAGACTGGGAGACTCAGACGTTCATAACGGGTGGCAGGGACAAAGAATCCAGTGAAATTTTTTTTAAGTGCTTTATCTGAAAAGTACCTTGACCAGTTAAACAGAGAACCGACTTGTGGCGATAACATACTAGACCTTCTGGTGACAAACAGACCCGAACTACTTGAAACAGTTAACGCAGAACAGGGAATCAGAGATCATAAAGCGGTTACTGCATCGATGATTTCAGCCGTAAATAGAAATATTAAAAAAGGTAGGAAGATTTTTCTGTTTAGCAAAAGTGACAAAAAGCAGATTTCAGAGTACCTGACGGCTCAACACAAAAGATTTGTCTCAAGTACAAATAGTGTTGAGGATTAGTGGACAAAGTTCAAAACCATCGTACAATATGTGTTGAATGAGTATGTGCCAAGCAAGATCGTAAGAGATGGAAAAGATTCACCGTGGAACAACAACCGAGTGAGAAAACTGCTGCGGAAGCAAAGGGAACTTCACAGCAAACATAAACATAGTCAAAGCCTTGCAGACAAACAAAAATTACGCGAAGCGAAATGTAGTATGAGGAGGGCTATGCGAGAGGCGTTCAATGAATTCGAAAGTTAAGTTCTATGTACTGACTCGGCAGAAAATCCTAAGAAATTTTGGTCTTATGTCAAAGCGGTAGGTGGATCAAAACAAAATGTCCAGACACTCTGTGACCAAAACGGTACTGAAACAGAGGATGACAGACTGAAGGCCGAAATACTAAATGTCACAGAGGAAGACTGCACTGTAGTTCCTTCTCTAGATTGTCGCACAGATGACAAAATGGTAGATATCGAAATAGACGACAGAGGGATATAGAAACAATTCAAATCGCTCAAAAGAGGAAGGGCCGCTGGACCTGATGGGATACCAGTTCGATATTACACAGAGTACGCGATGGAACTTGCCCGCCTTCTTGCAGCGGTGTACTGTAGGTCTCTAGAAGAGCGTAGCGTTCCAAAGGATTGGAAAAGGGCACAGGTAATCCCCGTTTTCAGGAAGGGACGTCGAACAGATCTGCAGAACTATAGACCTATATCTCTAACGTCTATCAGTTGTAGAATTTAGGAACACGTATTGTGTTCGAGTATAATGACTTTTTTGGAGACTAGAAATCTACTCTGTAGGAATCGGCATGGATTTCGAAAAAGACGATCGTGTGAAACCCAGCTCACGCTATTCGTCCACGAGACTCAGGGGGCCATAGACACGGGTTCCCAGGTAGATGCCGTGTTTCTTGACTTCCGCAAGCCGTTCGATACAGTTCCCCACAGTCATTTAATAAACAAAGTAAGAGCACATGGACTATCAGACCAATTGTGTAAATGGATTGAAGAGTTCCTAGATAACAGAACGCAGCATGTCATTCTCAATGGAGAGAAGTCTTCCGAAGTACGAGTGAATTCAGGTGTGCCGCAGGGGAGTGTCGTAGGACCGTTGCTATTCACATTATACATAAATGAGCTTGTGGATGACATTGGAAGTTCACTGAGGATTTTTGCGGATGATGCTGTGGTATATCGAGAGGTTGTAACAATGGAAAATTGTACTGAAATGCAGGAGGATCTGCAGCGAATTGGCGCATTGTGCAGGGAATCGCAATTGAATCTCAATGTAGACAAGTGTAATGTGCTGTGAATACATAGAACGAAAGATCCCTTATCATTTAGCTACAATATAGCAGGTCAGCAACTGGAAGCAGTTAATTCAATAAATTATCTGGGAGTATGCATTAGGAGTGATTTAAAATGGAATGATAATATAAAGTTAATCGTCGGTAAAGCAGATGCCAGACTGACATTCACTGGAAGAATCCTAAGGACATGCAATCTGAAAACAAAGGAAGTACGTTACAGTACGCTTGTTCGCCCACTGCTTGAATACTGCTCAGCAGTGTGGGATCCATACAAGATAGGGTTGATAGAAGAGATGGAGAGGATCCAACGGAGAGCAGCGCGCTTCGTTACAGGATCATTTAGTAATCGCGAAAGGGTTACGGAGATGACAGATAAACTCGAGTGGAAGACTCTGCAGGAGAGACGTTAAGTAGCTCGGTACTGGCTTTTGTTGAAGTTTCGAGAACATACCTTCACCGAGGAGTCAAGCAGTATATTGCTCCCTCCTACGTATATCTCGCGAAGAGACCATGAGGGTAAAATAAGGGAGATTAGACCCCACACAGAGGCATACCGACAATCCTTCTTTCCACGAACAATACGAGACTGGAATAGAAGGGAGAACCGATAGAGGTACTCAAGGTACCGTCCGCCACACACCGTCAGGTGGCTTGCGGAGTATGGATGTAGATGTAGATGCAGACCCTTCTAAAACTCGTGAAACCAATTTACAACTGTGGCCCTAGAAGGGGAAGCTTCACCAAAAACACGCAGCAAAGAGGAAGGGCATTCTTCGGCACTTAAACCCTTTTTATAACCGGAAAAAGTCATGGCGCGAAAGTCGCGGCGCGACAGCTCTATCCTGCACCGTCTCTAACTCAGCACTGCCTGTGTTTTCTTACCAAGCTGTGGGGGGATCAACGATAGCCAGGGGCTGCGCGCGCACGACCCAAACGGGGCTGCTAAAAGCTTTCAGCCTAGCCTCGTAAAACAAATAAACAAATAAGACCAAAATTTACTTCATTAAAAATTTGTTTCCAGTGTCCAGTATATTATCACTCACTTAAACCAAGATATTTAACAAATTTTTCAGGAACATTTCCACCAAACGAATCACATAGAATTTGTATTTTTAATTTTTATAATAACAAATCCTATGAGTACCGACATGATCAGATTTATCTAAATTAAGTGTTTCACGTTCAGTAATGTTTGAATTAGTGGGTAATTCGTCAGTCATGAATATGTCATGAAAGTATTCGATTTTTAATCCTTTAACAAGTTTCTTTATATCAAAATTACTTATGGATCTTTTTTCTTTTTTTTACTTTTTCCCTGCAGTGTCAGCTTTCTTCTGCATCGCCAATTATATCGCTTTTTTCTTCTAATTCTTCATCAGCTATCTTTTAATTTATTGCTTTATTTGTAATGACTGCAGAATCACTGGTTAGTGAACCAATACCCGCTAGATGTGATAATGCGGCCAGTACTAATGTTAAAAATCCACCTACATGTTTTTTTAGTGTAGAACTTTCTTTCTTTTTTCTTATAAATTCAATAATTTTTTTCACTCAGTACCTGGTATACTGATTAGATTACCACCTGTTTTTTTTTCATTTTGCCTCCCTTTCTTTTTTGTGCATCAGTTAAAACATTATCTATAGTGTTTAACTGTTTGTTATTTAATTTAACTGAATTTGTTTTAGACTTGCCACTAGGTAGCAAATTGCAATCAATGCTGAAATTACTGGTACATATAGATAAGTAATTATTAATATTTTTACAAACCCCATCAATTTTCATTGATATCTAAACATATATAAATTTCCTATAACTGCAGTTGCTGCTAATTTTACACCACATGAAGCATCTTCAGAAGGCATTGTTTCTTTTGCAATTAACTGAAGTTCTTTATCTGCTTTGTGTCTTTTTTCCAAATCTTTATTATCTCTATAGGCATTATCATGTTATTTACAAGCTTCATCTAATGGATTAATACCTTTATCACCTCCAGATAATCTTTCTTCTAATGTTGTTCCAGGACCACAGTAATTATAGCCAGGAAGATGCATTTCGAATCCTAATTTGTTAACCAACGTATTTACTAATCCTTTCCCATATTTTTCAGTTTTACAAAGTGTGTAATGAAGATCATTGAAAAATCCAAGCAAGTATGGATTTGCTTTTGGATTGTTGATGATGAAATCACTAAATTTAGTAGTTAACATCTGTGTTATTCCAACTTTTCATTGTGATAATCTTTATTTCCATATAATTCTTCATCTGAATTACTGATAATCTATCGATTAACTGACAGACAACATCCATCCATACATATTCGATTGGTCCTTCTGAGTATTTTTTATTAGCCCTTGACCTGTTTTTATCTGATCTTGAATCTGTATCAACTATATTTTGTCTTCTTAAGTTTGCGAAATAGTCATCAACAATTTGTTTTATTAAACCTTTATATTTTTTATCTATGCTCAATCTTGCTTTATGAACCAATACTTGCTAGATGTGATAATGCGGGCAGTACTAATGTTAAAAATCCACCTACATGTTTTGTTAGTGTAGAACTTTCTTCTTTTTTCTTAGAAATTCAATAATTTTTTTCACTCAATACCTGGTGCTCCCTGCCGCCGTTGGATAAGCAGCTGCCAGCAGCAAGTCGCATACTCCTAGCTTACTTATTTGTTACATAGTTTAATTCTTAATTTCTTTGGGTGTTTTTGGGTACTTGCTTTGTTTAATTCATAAATTTCAGGCGTATTGTAGTATTTGAGAGTTGTAGCATCGCGCTTTAGTACCTGAATAGTGTAAATTCGCGTAGTGTGGCCTGAGCTCCCAGTTCTTGCTCATCGACAGCGCAGAAAGATACGTATATAGCTTCTTTTCTGTGTTTGCTTCGTAGATTCTTACTTAAATTGCGTGTGAGTTTCGTATAGGAGATGTAATTTCGAGTTTTAGTTACTGTAATCGTAAATTCAGGCAGATTGTAGCGCAGTCGTTAGGCATTTGTACAGGTTAGTTCATACATTCTTTGTGTGTTCTCCTTGCATTATCTAGGCACGGACTCATGTTTCAGTAACTGTTGTTCAACATCGATTAGAATGGACAGGGACTGTGATTGCTGTGTTCGGATGAGGGCTGAGTTGGCATCCCTTCACTCACAGCTGCAGGCCGCGCTGACTTCAGTCACGCAGCTTGATGCTGTTGCCAATGGGCACCACTGTGGGGAGCCGGACTTGGGTATCACGGGGATGTCAACCTCGACCCGTCTGTCCTGAGATCGGTCTGCCGCTGTGGTTGCCCCGGTTGCTGCCCACAGTGGGGCTCAGCCCACACCTGTGGTTGATTGTAAGGCCGTTCCAAGGTGTGGCAGGCAACGAAAGACTTCACCGAAGCTGATCAGAAAGCCTCCCCGGTGCGTCTGACAAACAGGTTTCAGGTACTCTCTCTGGCTGAGCCAGATGCAGCTGCCTGCCCTGTTTCAGAGGATGATTCTCAGCATTCAAGGTCCGGGTAATCGCAGAGGGTGGGCTTATTGGTAGTTGGGAGCTCCAATGTTAGGCGTGTAATGGGGCCCCTTAGGGATGTGGTGGCTAAGGAGGGGAAGAAATCCAGTGTGCACTCCGAGTGCATTCCGGATGGAGTCATTCCTGACGTGGAAAGGGTCCTTCCGGATGCCATGAAGAGCACAGGGTGTAGCCAGCTGCAGGTGGTGGCACATGTCGGCACTAACGACGTTTGTCGCTTTGGATCTTAGGAAATTCTCTCTGGATTCCAGCGGCTATCTGATTTGGTGAAGGCTGCCGGTCTTGCTTACGAGATGAAGGCAGAGCTCACCATCTGCAGCATCGTTGACAGAACCGACTGCGGACCTTTGGTGCAGAGCCAGGTGGAGGGTCTGAATCAGAGCTCAGACGGTTTTGCGACCGTGTTGGCTGCAGATTCCTTGACTTGCGCCATAAGTTGGTGGGGTTTCGGGTTCCGCTGATTAGGTCAGGAGTTCACTACACTCAGCTGGCGGCTACCTGGGTAGCGGAGACTGTGTGGTGTGGACTGGGCGTTTTTTTTTTTTTTTTTAGGTTAGAAAGCCTCGGGAAAGTACGGGGTGCGCTGCAATCTCAAAGGGTGAATGGCAAATACAGGACGTGCTTGGATCAAGGAACAGTCGGAATTGTAGTTGTAAATTGTTGTAGTTGTGCTGGGAAAGTCCCTGAGCTTCAAGCGGTAATAGAAAGCACAGAAGCTGAAATCGTTATTCGTACAGAAAGCTGGCTAATGCCTGAAATAAGTTCTGCAGAAATTTTTACGAAGTCTCAGACTGTGTTCAGGAAAGATAGATTAGATAGAATTGGCTCTGAGCACTATGGGACTTAACTTCTGAGGTCATCAGTCCCCTAGAACTTAGAACTACTTAAACCTAACTAACCTAAGGACATCACACACATCCATGCCCGAGGCAGGATTCGAACCTGCGACCGTAGCGGTCGCGCGGTTCCAGACCGTAACGCCTAGAACCGCTCGGCCACTCCGGCCGGCATTAGGTAGAATTGTTGGTGGAGTTTTTGTGTCTGTCATTAGTGGTTTATCTTGTAGTGAAGTCGAAGTAGATACTCCGTGCGAATTGGTATGGGTGGAGGTTATACTTAACACCCGAACTAAGTTAATAATTGGCTCCTTCTACCGACCCCCCCGACTCCAATGATATAGTTGCTGAACAGTTCAGAGAAAATTTGGGCAAATAAATATCCCACTCATACGGTTATAGTTGGTTGGGACTTCAACCTTCCCTCGATTTGTTGGCAAAAATATTTCTTCCAAACCGGTGGTAGGCAGGAAACATCTTCCGAGATTGTGCTAAATGCTTTCTCCGAAAATTATTTCGAGCAGTTAGTCCACGAACCCACGCGAAGTGTAAATGGTTGCGAAAACACACTTGACCTCTTCGCCACAAACAATCCAGAGCTAATAGAGAGCTTCATGACTGATACAGGGATTAGTGATCACAAGGTCGTTGTAGCTAGGCTCAATACCGTTTCTTCCAAATCCGCCAGAAACAAACGCAAAATAATTTTATTTAAAAAAGCGGATAATGTGTCACTAGAAGCCTTCCTGAGAGACAATCTCCATTCCTTCCGAACTGACTATGCAAATGTAGACGAGATGTGGCTCAAATTCAAAGATATAGTAACAACAGCAATTGAGAGATTCATACCTCATAAATTGGTAAGAGATGGAACTGATCCCCCATGGTACACAAAACAGGTCCGAACGCTGTTGCAGAGGCAACGGAAAAAGCATGCGAAATTCAGAAGAACGCGAAATCCCGAAGATTGGCTAAAATTTACAGACGCGCGAAATTTTGCACGGACTTTAATGCGAGGTGCCTTTAATAGGTCCCACAACGAAAAATTGTCTCGAAATTTGGTAGAAAATCCGAAGAAATTCGGGTCGTATGTAAAGTACACAAGCGGCCAGACGCAGTCAATACCTTCGCTGCGCAAAGCCGATGGTACTGTTACCGGCGACTGTGCCGCTAAAGCGGAGTTACTGAAAGCAGTTTTCCGAAATTTCTTCACCGGGGAAGACGAATGCAATATTCCAGAATTTGAAACACGAACAGCTGCTAGCATGAGTTTCTTAGAAGTAGATACCTTAGGGTTTGCGAAGCAACTCAAATCGCTTGATACGGGCAAGTCTTCATGTCCAGATTGTATACCGATTAGGTTCCTTTCAGATTACGCTGATACAATAGCTCCCTACTTAGCAATCATATACAACCGCTCGCTCACCAATAGATCTGTACCTACAGATTGGAAAATTGCGCAGGTCGCACCAGTGTTTAAGAAGGGTAGTAGGAGTAATCCATCGAACTACAGACCTAAATCATTGACGTCGGTTTGCAGTAGGGTTTTGGCGCATATACGGTATTCAAACATTATGAATCACCTCGAAGGGAACGATCTATTGATACGCAATCAGCATGGTTTCAGGAAACATCGTTCTTGTGCAACGCAGCTAGCTCTTTATTCGTACGAAGTAATGGCCGCTATCGACAAGGGATCTCAAGTTGATTCCGTATTTCTATATTTCCGGAAAGCTTTTGACACCGTTCCTCACAAGCGACTTCTAATCAATCTGCTGGCCTATGGGGTATCGTCTCAGTTGTGCGACTGGATTCGTGATTTCCTGTCAGGTAGTAATAGACGGCAAATCATCGAGTAAAACAGAAGTGATATCAGGTGTTCCCAAGGGAAGCGTCCTGGGACCTCTGCTGTTCCTGATCTATATAAATGACCTGGGTGACAATCTGAGCAGTTCTCTTAGGTTGTTCGCAGATGATGATGTAATTTACCGTCTATTAATGTCATCCGAAGACCAGTCTCAGTTGCAAAGCGATTTAGAAAAGATTGCTGTATGGTGTGGCAGGTGGCAGTTGACGCTAAATAACGAAAAGTGTGAGGTGATCCACATGAGTTCCAAAAGAAATCCGTTGGAATTCGATTACTCGATAAATAGTACAATTCTCAAGGCTGTCAATTCAACTAAGCACTTGGGTGTTAAAATTACGAACAACTTCAGTTGGAAAGACCACATAAATAATATTGTGGGGAAGGCGAGCCAGAGGTTGCGTTTCATTTGCAGGACACTTAGAAGATGCAACAAGTCCACTAAAGAGACAGCTTACACTACACTCGTTCATCCTCTGTTAGAATATTGCTGCGCAGTGTGGGATCCTTACCAGGTGGGGTTGACGGAGGACATCGAAAGAGTGCAAAAAAGGGCAGCTAGTTTTATATTATCACGTAATAGGGGAGAGAGTGTGGCAGATATGATACGCGAGTTGGGATGGAAGTCATTAAAGCAAAGACGTTTTTCGTCGCGGCGATATCTATTTACGAAATTTCAGTCACCAACTTTCTCTTCCGAATGCGAAAATATTTTGTTGAGCCCAGCCTACATAGGTAGGAATGAACATCAAAATAAAATAAGAGAAATCAGAGCTCGAACAGAAATGTTTAGGTGTTCGTTTTTCCTGCACGCTCTTCGGGAGTGGAATGGTAGGGAGATGATTGTGGTTCGATGAACCCTCTGCCAAGCACTTAAATGTGAATTGCAGAGTAATCATGTAGATGTAGATGTAGATGTAGATGTGGATTATTATCAGCATATAATGCCCTTGATGTGTATAAAATATCTGCACAGATAGACAAATCAACACTGTCAAATATTTCATCTATATCATCTACAGTAATATGTTTTGAGTTAAAAGATTCATTAATACACCTGCAGCTTCATATTGTTTATGACCAATAGTTACTTTATCATAACTGAATTTAACTGGTAAATTACATATTTAAATTGACAAACAGATCTTAACTCAAAAGTTGTATCTTCACAATTGTTGATATACCTTAACATTCTTTCACTTATATTTGTTCTTTTAACATGATCATCCTTTACTATTTTTAACATCAGTATCTGTCATTTTTTAACTTCACCATGAGTCTGAGCATATTTTTCTTTCTCCTTCATATTTATTCAATATTTAATGAAAATCTTTTTGCTATTCTTATGAATAAAGCTAAAATTACATTTAACAAATCCATCTATGCTTGAATAAGTACAACTGATTTACCTAAAGAATGATCTATGACTATCACTATAGAATAATGAAAACGACATATGGAATAAATATTGAACTGTGAAGCATAATAGTTATATATACAATATACAAAGAAGATATATATGGAGATATGAAATCGATGACTGATTACTTCGACACAAGTGACTGTTCGTCAGATAATATTTATGGTGTTCCACAAGAAAACAAGGTAGTTTTAGGAAAAATGAAAGATGAATGTACTGGAAAAATAATGGAAGAATTCCGTGTTTTGAGATCAAAAATATATTTTTATGAAGTTGGTGACAAGGAAGAGGAAAGAGTTCAAGGAAGAGAAAAAGAGTTCATAAATCTGTTGTTAAAATAGAATAAGCTTAGAAGATTACAAAGTCTGTTTGTTTAATAATATAGAACAGTATAGTACAATGAATTTATTTCAAAGTGAAAAACATGAAATCTTCACAGTTGAGGTGAACAATAAATCATTGAGCCCTCATAATACATTACCATGTGGGCATTGCACATTGTAAAACAATCTAACAAAAATTTGTCTTTATAACGGTAATTATTTTTGAAAAAGCTCAACATCATTAACAATACCAAGTTCTTTAAAAAGATTACTAAGTTAGAAATAAATGCTTTATATAATATTACCAGTTGTGAATATTTACCAACCAATGTGGTCACTGTTGACTGTTGTCCGATGCACAGCGACGTTCTGCTTGTAGCTCACTCGATGTCGTGGAGCGTTGTCTGTGTTGTGGAGGGGTCAGCCCCCCCCCCCCCCCCCCATATCGTCTCTTCAGTTGTCGTTGAGAAGAAACGTCGGACGGTGTGATGTCCGGCGTCGTTACGTCCAGTTAAGTCCTGTAAACAAACAATGTGTAGTTGTTGCTCACAACTAGCACTTCGTGCTTGCAACGATCCGTCTAACTTCGTCTTCTCGTTGAGGCGTCGACTGCCTCGTTAGGCCTTGCGTTGTCTCCCAGATGATACGACAGCTGGCGTCTTCGAGCCACGCGTTGTAGCCGCCAAAATGGTGTGTGTGGCGCGTGCCCTCGGACTCCAACCGCGTGTTGATGAAGTCGACGCCGTAGAGCTGCTACTGCCACAGCTCTCGCGGCAGAGTAGAGACACGATGCGACATAATGTCAGTCCCAGTAGATTAACGGGAGAAAAAAACCTGAAAAACTTCCGAAAAGGCGTTCCTCGCGTAGTCGTTGTATCTCAATTACAAGTCCGCAGCGTTTCCACTTATGCGAAGTCGTGTAATTGATGCTTTTTATTATTAATATTGTATTGTTAATTGCCCGGATTTGCAGTAGTTATTAATTCCTCTCTCGTTCGCATAGTACACACCACTGATTGCGAGGAAATATTTTAGTTAACAGTTTTTTCTTACGCTGTTGTCTCGTTGCTATGGAATTGTTGTGCTGGTATGCATCGAGATCCAGAGATACTCTTTGATTCAGTCTTTGCAAGATTACGTCGTAATACGAAAATATTTTAAAGCTCACTTCTCAACTAATGGCGTGAATATTTGCACTTCAATGAAATAGTCTTTCATGAGTAGTCGTTGATTTAGTCGTTTATCAAACTCTTTAATGATGTAGTCCACACCGGGTATTTAACTGGTAACGAACAGTTTATTGTTATTTTGTCACTAAATACTTATAACTCCCGCACCACACGCACACGGAATAGTTTAGTTAAGTCACTCCGATTGAGTTATAGTTTCTTGGCAATTACCACAATTCAACACTTTAGCGTAATTGTTTTATCTTCATGATGTCGTGTACTTGGGTCATACTCAAGACTAATTGCATGTATTCTTTCATAGAATGTTCACTTCTCCTTAAGGTCCAACTAATTTAAAGTCAATTCCAATGTTCACTAATTCCGTTATTAGATTTCAATTAACCCGTAGTGCACGGTTAAATGAGTGTATCTGTTCCTCTCTCAGTTCATAAAATCAGTTTCTTAACCCGTGAATCCCGTCACGCAACGAAGACATCTAAACTCGAAAACAATCTCGTCACGATTCGCAATCTCAATAATTCAGATCAGAACTGCTCTTGTACGTCTGCACTGGATGAGTTCTAGCAAGCGACTTCTTCTGTGGAAGAGCATTGTAGGCGCATTGAATTTCTTCGTTGCGCTTATAACTCTCTTCCACATAAAAGTTATCTCTGATGGCATTACTTTGGACTTATCTTTTGAGATATTAATTTCACATTTGTCATATGGATATTTGTCCATTGCTGAAATACGATGTTTCTTCTTTCTCTTTCGGTGACAAATATGCTCAGTGGTGTACAATGTAGTTGTTGACAAAACGCTTTCGTGTTAGCTCATCGGCAAAGATGTCGTAACTGCCAAGATAACCTTCCCTACTTCATTTTCTTTCTTAATTGACTTTAAGGTGGTCTTTGGGGCGTTACAGTAGACAGCTGGAATATTGTTCAACAAATAATGACAAAGCAACAAAATGGTAAGAAGATGCATCACATATCTGAGTCCACCAACACAACGCGTCACATACTCTGAAATTGTATACTCTTTTTAAAATGCACATCAAGCCTCCCATCACGCAAGAAGTGGCCGTGAGTAGGATTGCCAACTCTGTCTTTCAAAAATCCGGGAGCTGAAACACGAAATCAATGACAATCAAATATTTTATTTTAAACTATATTTTTTACACTGTGTGAAGCATGTAGTGGCTTTTGATCAGCAACAATAAAATCATAAAATTCTTTACAGATGAATTTGAAAGAAGTGCACACCGCTTCGGATATGACACAGGCTTAATTTAGCCGATTGGAACTTTTTGACATAGTTCGTTAACAATGCTAAAAACGCGCTCCAAGGCAAGTTTTTTATTTCTTTTCCAGAGTTATCTTTATATTTTTGAAAAAAAGTTACCCTCTGTTTTTTCTTGCCACAACTTCACGAACTTCTTGCGGTATACAGTAATCATTGTACAATTTATCCTCATTTACTGGCACGTTAAATGAAGCACTCACGTTCCCAGAACTGTTTCCAGTCAGTTCCTTCGTTCATTATGAAAATGTACATTATCTTGTACATTTTTGTACAACTGATTCAAATAAGTCAAATAACGCTCCAAATATTTTTCTGCATCTTGTTTAAAAGTATTTTCATCACTAACCACCAACTTCTTCAGACACTCCATCGCTGTCTGTTGTTCCTATTTTTTTCTGTTAATTATTTTGGTTCAAAATTTTGTAGTAATCATATGTAGTTCAGAGCATATAGTACAGTTCATTTCAAGTCCATTAATAGAGGTTTCAAAAATTTCCGTTATGTTGTAAACGAAATAGCAGTAGCATAATGGAAAACAGTTCTCATCTTTGAAGTCTTTAAAGATCTTCCAAATAATTGCTGCACATTCATCTTCGCCTTCGTTAAGAAAATATTCTCTCAAAATCGGCCAGTTCACAAGGAGTCTGTGCATAGCTGGAAGCAAAAAGAGAATATATTTGTACTGTAGATGAGTGAAATCGAAGAAATCCTTATGCTTCGCAGTTCGCTTTATAAATGCAGAAAATTTGCTATAAACATTCAATACTAACCATTCCACTTCAAACTGTAATGCTTTCAATGCACTTTTGTTATAGTTATGTAAAAGTGTAGCGCTTACAATTTGCCTTCAATATGTATGGGTTTTTTATTTCAAGCTTTTGAAAAACTTATTTGTGAATACCATAGTTGATTGAAGCATTATCTGCAGATAGTAAAGATACTAATGTCCAGTATAAGCGGGTTCCTCGCCAAAGTTTACAGAACTGTTTTCATATCCTCACTGGTTTCAGCAGGATCTTGATAGAAGTGAAGTAAACCTTGTTTCAAACCACCTCTTAGTGAAAAATATTGCACTGTAACTGGAAACATTTTTAAATTTTTTTAGAAGAATCTGTGCCAAATGTGGAATATGTCGAATTATGCAATTCGGATAGCAGTATTTCCCGCAACAGTGGGGCTATGATATTTTTACAAACAGATATAGTTTTACTTTGACCTCGTGCTGTTTGCTACGCTACTTCTAAACTAGGAAATAACGGTGGAAACAACTTATTGTTAGAGTGTTGACATGAGTAGCTATGATGATGATTAATTCCAAGATATAAAGCTGTGATTTCGGCGGCAGTAATTAATTCTACTTCTCATGAAGGTTTTTTCACAACAACAAATAAATAAATAAACAAATAAATAAAATGAAATCTGATGGCATTGCAGTCTTGTTTTTAAGGCATAACACATTTTTTACCTTCCCAATGCGTACAGCTCCAACCAGCCCTGGTCACAAACTAATTACACAGTCAAGGTCAAGGGAGAATGTTGAAGCACGTCCTATTCAGAACAGCTAACCAACAAACACGTGCGCGCGCTTCTTACCAAACAGCGGCAATGGTACAAATTTCACACGGAATGGACGTTAGCAGCAATGTGTAGCAGACGGCAAGCAGTGCTCCGGTTGATTTCGACTTGCCCCGAGGGAGCTTCGTGTAATATCTCTTTATATTCGATGAATTATTCTGATACAATTCTACCCTTGAATGACGTTTACTAATTTTCTGTCTTCATATTCGCAGAATCCATGTGAAAAGTAGTTCATACAATAGCTATGCCATGAGCGCATAAGTATTCTTTGTAGTACTCTCTCTGGTGGTTGTTAGGAAAAAAAAAAAAAAAGGAAAGAGAGCTTCCGAGATTGTGTTCGTGCCGATTAGCCTGAGCTTTGTTTTGAAGAACTGTAATCTGATTATTGAGATTTATCACAGAAGATAACTGATACGAACTGTACGATTAAAAAGGAAATATATATAGATTGCTCCTTCTTACAAAAGGTGTGTATTTGACATTTGAGAATTAATGATATTTATTGATATTTTGCGTAGTTGTTAATCAGAAGGGAACTTCCGAAAGACTGGATACGAACCTGCATTTAATAATCCAAGAGCTCCATTACTTCTTCGGAAGGTTAAACTTCATCAAAGTCAAATATCCGCTTGATCTGAGGTTTCCCGACTGATTATACAACGCTCCCAAAATTACGAGGCATTTTGTTTGTACAGATTAGCAGACTGCCGCAAAGCACGAGCCTACAGAGAAGAAGAATCATCGTCTGATTTCATTCTAACAAGTAAAATTTCAGAATCATTTTGAGTGACTGAGCTATGACTGTGTTTCCTATAATGAATGATTGATTGCTCGAACGAATTGAGAGCTACAGAATTACATAGATAGGAGGAAAAATTACAGTGGCGCCAGTGTGACAGGACTCTCTTGGATTGTTATATAATATATGTATTTTTTTGTTTCATGAAAACCAACGAGAACGAGAGGTAACTAATCTGAAGAGAGATTCGGTGCCCATAGTAAAAGATTGCTGATACCAAGAAACGATTTCAACTATTGGACAACACCGAGACTACAGAACAAGGCCAGAGAAATCTAATTTTTTTATCCTGTAGTTAAAATAGTTTGAAATTAATTTAGAAAGAACTTTTTTCCAGATAGTAGTTAGATTGTAGAACTGTATACTGTGTGATTTTCGTATCTGGACATTGAACTTTATACCATCTGTGAAATAATTTGAAAGTTAAGTGTGTCTACGACAGTAAATTTGAAACTGTATTTAGTGATTAGAACCTGATATTGACAGTTATTTAATGGTATTGACTAGAGCGACATTTAAAATGTCATTGAATCAGCAACGAGAAGTGCAACAGCCTTCAGCTGTTTGTGCAGGAGCAGAGGCCACGGATAGCAATTCTGAGACTGTTTTGGCTAGCGGTAGCAATATAAATAATCCCGCTGGTTCAGAAAACATTCATACAACAGCTGATCAGACTGTTGTTGACACGTTAGTTGTCATTATGCAACAGTTGTCTCCATTAGCCGAAGGCCAAGCGGAGGTAAAACGAGACTTATCCGTTATACAAAATGAACTCCAAAATCAATTAGCCGAAAATCAAACAGAATTACAAAATCAGTTAAGAGCAACCTTTACCGAATTAGATCAGAGATTAAATACCTAGACACAGGAAATAAAAGAACAGGCAGAAAGGACCGAACAGAATCTTATTGCTCAAATTGAGCAGGCCCGCCAACTCTGCCAAGAAAACAATAGTAAATTAAAAGCGGAACTAACCGAATATGTATCCGTCAAAATTGACACGATACAAAAACAAGTAGAACTGTTTCCTCAAGTAATACAAGCTCAAGAGGACATAGAGTGTTCCGTAGCTATGATACCAGAAATTATAGAATCCCAAGATAATCTAAAGAAGCAATTTGACGAAGTGAAGGAAAAACAGGAGACAGTGGAAATAGAATGAATGTACTTGCGGGAAAGTTTTCAGAAATGACATTAGAGCGGCAAAATTTTCCTTCGGAAACCATAGAAGAAACTGTGAAAGTAGCTTTACAGTCAATTTCATAGAGTTCCGAGGAGAATTTTTTCAACAAAGGGTTAAAGGAAGTTCGAGAAGAACTTGGCGAAGAATTCTCGCGCTGGAAAGAAAATATCGAAAGATCACTAAATCTCTCGCAGGAGGATTTAGAAACAGCGAGAAGTAGGAAACAACATTCTCAATCTGCGCGTGAAATTCCGTCCACGTCAAGATCCGATGTAGACAGAACTGGAACGTCACAAGTTAGATTCGATATAACGGATAGCCACAGGGAAGAGTACGAACAGGATGATTTTTGGAATCGTAGTACCGTTGAGGAAAAGATTATTAAACAGAGACAATTTCAAATCTTTAACCCTGACAAAAAGAATGTGCATCCTGTAGCCTTTATTCGAAGTTTGAGAGGTCTATTTCCACGATCTTGGACAGAATGGCAAAAGATTAGTTTTGTATCTGGATATATACAAGGATCAGGAGCATTGTGGGCATCCGAACAAACATCTTCTTGTAAATGTTACAAAGAATTTGAGCAGGCTTTTCTAGCAAAATATTGGTCTGCTGGAATACAAGAAAGACTTAGGCAGGAAGTATTATATCCTGAGCCTTTCTCATTTTCTAGAGGATCTCTAAAGAGATATTTTGAGAAATACATTAATAAATCTTTGTATTGGGATTAACCGATTCCTTTGCCGTACATACTTAGAATACTCAAGTCCAGACTACCCACCAGTATAAGGAATCAGCTGTTATGTATACATGATAAGGATATAGACTCATTTATGACTACGCTTGTCGTATTGATATAATTGAGGAGGACAATAAAAGGGCAAGAGAAATGTCATATCAAAGAAGAGCAATAGAAGCGAATCCGAGCTGCAACTCGAGTGGGAATGGCAGTAATGGTAATATTAACAATAATCATAACCAACTACACTCTCCGAGGAGACTTAGCAATGGACAAAATGCAAACAATAATTATTACCATAATGGAAACTTTAGTAATGGTGCAGCGAGGGGCTATTTTAGGAATAGTAGGAATTTTAATCGATATAATCCAATGTATGGCAACACAGGACAGTTCTGCCAACACCAGCAGAACGACAACAATAATTACACGAATCAAGCAAGACAACATAGACAGAATTCACCACAACAACCGATAATCACTGAAGTAGCTGAAGAGACAAATACCAATCGGACCAACAATCCGTCAAACTAAACATGACCGCATCGTGCCCCGGAGGAGCGGTCAGGGGATCTGTTACGGGCGAAACAGTAAAATTACAATTGTTAAGATATAATGATGGTGAGCTGTTGACTGAAGAGTTAACAAAGGATTTAATAACGTGTCATAATGACAGATCGAGTGTTCCGGTATCGGAAGTATTTGTTGAAATAGAGGAAGTTCCAACGAATGTGATATTAGACACCGCCGCTTCCGCCAATGTCATCTCAGGCGCTCTTTTTCGGACAATTATTAGGAAGAAGGATGAACGAATTTTGCCAGTACAGAATTGCAAAATCATCGGAGCTGTTGGAGCACGCTCTCCCAATGTCAAAATACAAACACAATTGGAGATGAAAATAGGAAATGTAGCAATAAAATGCACGCTCCTTGTAGTGGAGAAGTTATTAGTGGACTGTATTCTTGGTATTGGGAGTATGCAAGAGTACGACTGTCAGATTGATTTTTTGGAAGGAATAGTTATATTTAGATTAAATGGAGAAGAGATAGCACTGGATTTAAATAGAAAGGAAACGGTGCATGAGAAATATTGTCGCGGTGCCATAACTCAATTAATCGACACTACAAACGGTCGTTGGAAGGAGCTTTCAAAGGATTTGATACAACAGGAGGACTTTAACCAAACAACAATGATAAAAGCTAGTGAGTCAAATCAGCTTACCGGAGAACAAAGGCAGCAGCTTCATTATTTGTTAGAGGCATATGAAGAGATTTTTGATGAGAAACCAGGAATTATTAAAGGGTATATTTGTCACCTACAAGTGAAGCCACATCAGACTTACTGTTACACGCACTATCCGATCCCCTGTCGTTTAAAACAATCCGTTCAAAGGGAGATAAATAGAATGTTAGAATGGAACTTGACTGAGCCATCAACTAGTCCATATTGTTCTCCACTCTTAGTCGTCCTAAAACCTGGAGGTAACGTTAGATTAGTTCTGGATGCGAGAGAGATTAATAAAATAATAGTACCTGTAAGAACTCATCCGGACAATATAGATGAATTAGTTCAAAATTTCCAGGATGTTTCGCACTTAACTAGTGTTGACTTGAGAAGTTCGTACTGGCAGGTCCAAATGGATGAAGAATCTAGGAAATATACCGCATTTATCTATGCTGGGAGAAGTTACCAATTTAGAGTTGTCCCGTTCGGACTTAATATTAGTGCCGGAATATTTATTTCAGCGTTGGATTATGTTCTTGGACCAGAATTGCGTAGTCGTCTAACTGTGTTTTTTGACGACTTATTAATAGCCACGAAAACATGGGAAGAGCATTTGCATATTTTGGAAAGGATTTTTGCTGTTTTCAAGAAAACCGGAATTACAGTAAACTTACAAAAGTCTCATTTCGCTTTACCACAAATTAAGTTCTTAGGACATATGATACATGCGAAAGGTATCCTGCCTACCGAGAAGAAGATAAGTGCAATTCGAAATTTTCCATCACCACGGAATAAAAGACAGCTGAAGGGATTTATACGTATGGCATCGTTCTTCCGTCGTTTCATAAAGACTCAAGCCATGAATTCTGAGGCATTAAACCGGCTTTTACGGAAGGATGTGCCATGACAATGGACTGAAGAATGTGAACCAGCTTTTCGAGACATTAAAGACCAACTCGTTCACGCATCCTTATTATATCACCCTGATATGAATTGTGAGTTCTGTCTGTCCACGGATTCATCGGATGTTGGATTAGGTGCTTGTCTCTTCCAAATAAGGAAAATAAAAGGGGTACCAACATTCTGTCCGATAGCATTTGCTAGTCGAGTGTTATCGCCCTGTGAAAGAGCCTATACGACCACAGAACTTGAAGCACTTGCGGTTATCTGGGCATTCAAGAAGTTTAACTATTATTTATATGGTTCGAAAACGATTGTGTATTGTGACCAGCAATCACTAACCTTTTTGCAAACATGTAAATTATTACATCCTAGACTGTCACGTTGGACAATGACACTACAACAGCACCAATTTAAAATTACTCATGTGTCTGGCAAAGAAAATATTATTGCGGATGCACTGTCAAGATCCCCAGAAGGTTTAACGCCGGAAATAGAATCAGTATATACTTCGGATTTTCCAGTATTACTGTTGCAGGACAATATCTACAAAACTTATTATGTACATCTTTGTAGAGATATGGGAAATTTACAACGAAAAGACCCTCGATGGAAGAAGATAATTCAGCTAAAGGAACAATAAAATTCAAGGGCTAGTTTAGACCATTATAAATTAGTAAATGGAGTATTATTCTTCAAATGTTGGAAGGACAACAATCCACGGTGGTGTGTATGTATCCCGAAGGAATATGAGGAAAAATTAATTAGGTTTACCCACTTATCATGGTGACATTTTGGTGTAATTAAATGTGCCAATAAAATAGGAGCATACTGTTATTTTCCGAATATTCGGAGAAAAGTGCACCAAACAATACAAAACTGTTTACTCTGTCAAAAGGCAAAACCGGATAATAGAGGTACTAAGCATGTTCTGCATTCAATTATTCTACGAGAGCCAAGGGCGTTAATTTCGTGTGATATCTGCGGCCCTCTCCCACGATCAAGAGGAGGAGTCAAATTCATTGTTGGATTCTTTGACGTGTTTACAAAATATGTAAAACTATATCCATTAAAGTGTGCTACTGCCACAGCTGTTGTAGTGAGATTGGTGCGTGACTATCTTCCGCATGTAGGTTTACCGAAATCCATAATTACAGATAATGCCAGAATTTTAACCGGATTTAAATGGAAGCAAACATTAACACAGCTTGGTATTCGACAAATTTTGACATCATGTTACCATCCACAAGGTAGTCCAATAGAACGAGTTTTCCGAGAATTAAACCGATTTATGCGTACATACTGTCACAGTAAACAAACATCATGGGCTGATTATTTGTCAGAATTTGAACAAATATTTAATAATCTGACACATACCTCAACTAACTTTACTCCAACAGAGCTTATGTTTAGTCAGATTGAAAAGAACTTCTGTATAAACCATCTGCCAAAGTATGAATACCAGAATTTAAAATGGGAGGAAAAGATTCGACTCACACTTGTCAATTTAACTAAAAAGGCAATACAACGGAAATTGAGATATGATAAACGGATTCACCGGATTCAGACGTTTCATCTTGGAGAAAAGGTTTTATTGAGGCGACACATCCATTCCTCGAAACTGATGAAGAACATAAAGAAATGGAATCTTATTTATACCGGACCATATGTTATTGTAAATATACCAAATCCTGGTTCATTGGCATATCCCGAATCGAAAAGAATAAAGGGAGTATTCCCGCCGCATAATGATATTAAGAAATTTTTTGAAGGATCGTTGATCTGTGATACCAAATATGGAGAAGAATTTAGAGTGGAATTTGACTATGAGTCGAATGTGTATATAAATATCAAGAAGTTTATGTTGTCTAGAGGATAAGAGACAGTGAGATTACTCCTGTGATAGGTTAAGAGACAGTGAGATTGCTCCTGTGATAGGTTAAGAGACAGTGAGATTACTCCTGTGATAGGTTAAGAGACAGTGAGATTGCTCCTGTGATAGGTTAAGAGATAGTGAGATTACTCTTGTCAGAGGTTAAGAGACAGTGAGATTACTCCTGTGATAGGTTAAGAGACAGTGAGATTACTCCTGTGATAGGTTAAGAGACAGTGAGATTACTCCTGTGATAGGTTAAGAGACAGTGAGATTACTCCTGTGATAGGTTAAGAGACAGTGAGATTACTTCTGTGATAGTTTAGCACAAAAAATTTTAAGATAGGTAGAAGAATTTGTTAATTACTAGTGTTTGTAAGTGTGGACTATGAGCAGAGGCCACAGTGATATACAATGAAAGTGCATCTACATTTCCTCAAGACACGGCACTTACGTGAGAATTGCGTGTGAAACTTGAACAGTGTGGGATATGTAGGTACATACGCTGTGTATATGATGTGCACTGTTCGCACAAGAAAACAAATGAACTGTGAAATGAAGCAACAGTCGATAATGTCACTGTTGCAAACAATTGAAGAAACTCTCTGGTTGCGCGAGAGAAAATTATTATAGTTTTTAGATTTTTCATTATGCCTTCTTTACCAGGAGAATTAATTTAAGAATTTTAATTAACATTTTAAGAATAGCAGTTTGTGTGTTTCATATTATGGACATAATTGTTGAAATATATTTCCATAAATGTTCATGAGAGGATGAAGAAGATTCTGCGAGTGGATGATTTGTTAAATGATCATACGTCATCATTAATGATATTTATTTGCAAGTGGATCTATAAATCAATTAATTATAACAATAACGAAAATTTTTCAAATTATTCCTTTTGTGGAGTCAGTGTCATATGCCTATGTTTAAAATTTTTCATCAGGTGTAAACTTAAATTTTATCCATAATTTCGTAATTGAAAGCAAACCTCGGACAGATTCAGTGCTCCACTTCCACCTGCACTATAACAAAACGAAGATTAGATTAAAATTTTTTTTGAGAGGAATACGTTCGATATGAGCTACAACAAAATTTAAATGCCCACAGTCTATTTGACAATGTTTTGGACAATCAGCAGTTGTAATGCAAAACAACTTTGGTATTGAAGACAAAAAAAAAAATTCGCGATTGTCAGGACTGATGGATGTTCCAGTCTAGTACAGATGGAAGAATATAAGAATCCACTCCGATTTTGAGTTCAACGATGAAATATGGACTTCGTTGCCTTAATCCACTCTCTTCCAGGGATTTATTCAGTCAGAACCTTTTCTTATTCCACTTTAAACCTGTTTCATGTTCAGGTCCCTGACCATCTGTTCCTGAGATCATCTTCCTGTTTCTACGGCACATACCAGCTTCTATCCTGTACCATAAGCCATCGCCTGTCCTCCGTGCCGCCTCCACCAAACACTGTACGTCGCCTACCCGGTGTCCGTACCCAGTGTTCCTGTTCCATCGACTTCAAAACGAGATCACCGGCTACATCGTCGAAAGAAGAATTTTGAAAATTTTTTGAGCAATATTGTAAATTTTTTTTTTGCTATGAGGCACTTTTCCTTCAATCTAATCTATGGAGCTTCTATATATTTCAAAATTACTGGATTTAGGCTTTCCTATCTTCTTTAATACCTGAGCTGGGGTCTATTCTTCCGAGTTTTCCAGGTTTTCCCTGTGAAGGCCAGATCCCAAATGGGTAGACCTTTTTCGTAATTACACCAATTTACATCTTCCCTGGTTATGTACTCGGGATGCGGGTATACCCCGGTACATCTAAAAGCTACAGCTTAGGTATTCTCGTAACTTATTGTCTTAACATGTTACCCATACTCTCTATAGTAGCCGGCCGAAGTGGCCGTGCGGTTAAAGGCGCTGCAGTCTGGAACCGCAAGACCGCTACGGTCGCAGGTTCGAATCCTGCCTCGGGCTTGGATGTGTGTGATGTCCTTAGGTTAGTTAGGTTTAACTAGTTCTAAGTTCTAGGGGACTAATGACCTCAGCAGTTGAGTCCCATAGTGCTCAGAGCCATTTGAACCATTTCTCTATAGTAAAATTCTACTAATTCAAAATGTTCGTCTTTTGAATAAATAACCCAACAAATTTTTTCTGTTAGTTCGCAAAGTGTATTATCATTAACTTTGCTCGCTGCGAGGGGCAATTGTAATATCTCTTTATATTCGATGAATTATTCTGATACAATTCTACCCTTGAATGACGTTTACTAATTTTCTATCTTCATACTCGCAGAATCCATGTGAAAAGTAGTTCATACAATAGCTATGCCATGAGCGCATAAGTATTCTTTGTAGTACTCTCTCTGGTGGTTGTTAGGAAAAAAAAAAAAAGGGAAAGAGAGCTTCCGAGATTGTGTTCGTGCCGATTAGCCTGAGCTTTGTTTTGAAGAACTGTAATCTGATTATTGAGATTTATCACAGAAGATAACTGATACGAACTGTACGATTAAAAAGGAAATATATATAGATTGCTCCTTCTTACAAAATGTGTGTATTTGACATTTGAGAATTAATGATATTTATTGATATTTTGCGTAGTTGTTAATCAGAAGGGAACTTCCGAAAGACTGGATACGAACCTGCATTTAATAATCCAAGGGCTCCATTACTTCTTCGGAAGGTTAAACTTCATCAAAGCCAAATATCCGCTTGATCTGAGGTTTCCCGACTCATTATACAATTCTCCCAAAATTACGAGGCATTTTGTTTGTACAGATTAACAGACTGCCGCAAAACATAAGCCTACAGAGAAGAAGAATCATCGCCTGATTTCATTCTAACAAGTAAAATTTCAGAATCATTTTGAGTGACTGAGCTATGACTGTGTTTCCTATCATGAATGATTGATTGCTCGAACGAATTGAGAGCTACAGAATTACATAGATAGGAGGAAAAATTACTATCGGAACCAGCCGTCGAGATAAAGTGTGTAAACTGTAGATGTTTTCTCGTCTGGATGTGGCGGACGGTTATGCAATGAAAAAAATTGGGAGATCTCAGCTGCCTTCCTGGAATTTGGAGCTTTTAAAAAATAATTACCTTTTTCCGGGAGAATTCGGGAAATCCGGGGGGATTGGCACCAGTAGCTGTGAGCTGTGTTGGAAATACCTATCACTAAGTATTTCATCCATCTTTGCTTTAGCTTCAATAGTATCAACACACACACGCTTCGCCTAACTGGCTCTAAGCACTATGTGACTTAACATCTGAGGTCATCAATGCCCTAGACTTAGAACTACTTAAACCTAACTAATCTAAAGACATCATAAACATCCATGCCCGAGGAAGGATTCGAACCTGCGGCCACAGCAGCAGCGCGGTTCCGGACTGAAGTGCCTAGAACCACACGGTCACAGCGGCCGGCACTTCCCCTAACTGCGGCGTACATGTCGGGGTTACACCGACGTAATATTTTACGTATACTCCACAATTACTCCACGTTTACACCATACATACCTCATGATGTGGACTCATTGCTCGCTACTTTACTTCGGAGACACAGAGCAGTTGCCAGGTGCGTTACAGCCATGCGATGGTTCCTGCTTAGTCACGAACTTCTCGTCCGCAGCTCATGGTCTAGTGGCTAGCGTTGCTACCTCTAAATCACGATGTCCCGGTTCGAGTCCCGGCCGGGTAGGGGATTTTCTGTTCCCAGGGACTGGGTGTTTGTGTTGTCCTCAGCATTCCATGATCATTCGTGGAAGTGACTAGACTGGACTGTACAGATTGGAAATGTGTGCGGGCACTGATGACAGCGGAGTTGAGCGTCCCACAAACAAAACAACACCATCATCATCACGAAGTCCTTCACACCTGTGCGTTCTGCCAGGGCGCGTCATGGACTACAATTTCTCATAGATGGGTAGAGGGGGGAGGAAATTATTCCGGAAAGAAAACTAATGCCGATGTCATCAATTCCAAGAATTCTGATGCTGACAGCAGCGACCTATGTGCTCGTAACCGTAGTTTCGCTACTAGAAACATTTATAAATATACTACTGTTTTTGGTATGTGTCATTTTTCATCTGTTACTAGAAAGCAATTAAATAGAATGTTCCAAGTATTTATTGTCCATCCATCACAAAGTTGCATTTTACAATAATTTATTTTCCTCTTCTAGCTTCATATACGGAATGTAGTTAACTACCTCAATTTTTACCACAGTTTTTAATAGATTTTGAAAATTCTAGAGTTTCATACACTTTTAAGTATGGTTTGTATGCTGTGCAAAATTCATCGAAGAATCTCCCTTACTTATGAAGAAAACTGTACCTTTAGCAACAAATGCAGCCATTAGTAAGTGAAAAAAAATGATGAAATTTCACATGTAAAAAAAATTACTTCGTTATGTTTTTGAACATCCACTGCTATGAGTGTGAATTCTGAATCCTTCCTGGTCATGCTGACAAAGTTTTATGAATTTATTTGTAAAAGTATAGACCGTGGAAATTAAAATGTCCTGTGGTGCCTCTCCTGCTCCAAGTTGGCCCGTTTGACGTTCTACCCCCCTTAAAGTAACACCATTTGACGCACACACTTAACCAAACTTCTCTCGTACGAAAATTATTTGTCATGTTTAAGATTTTTTAAAAAAATAACCTGTTAGCTATAACAGTAGCCACCTGTAAGAGGAATAAAGGAAACTGTGTCTTCCTTTCATAAGGTATCTGGTTGTAGCTTCAAAGGTTTCTTCACAGATTTAGTTTTTTGATTTCAGTTGTCGAATATTGTCAACACCTAATTGGACAGTACGTAACGCGCTAAGAGAGGTGTACAGCGGAAGCGACGAAATTCATGATCTCGGATATCGTTTGATATGTTAAATATATTGATAATATATTTTCAACATGATGATTAATTATAAGTTAATATGTCGTGTTTCTGTAATCTAATTAATCACGGAGAAACAAACACTATCTCTACTTCAACAAATACAATTATTATGTTTGATTTTGATTCCCAATCTGTAATTCTTGATGAGAGAAATTAGGTGGCATAGTAACTTTGCATGCCTCGCAACAAAATTTCTAATACCTGCACGTGCTTAAAAGTAAGGCCTTTGAATTCTTTTTATATTAAACTTTTTATTTTAAACAAAACAAATGTTATTAACATTATACATCTTTATTATTCATGTCTACATATTTGCAGCCCTGTGCCACTGCGTCACGTAACGATGTGCGTGAGAAACGACGTGCTATAACCGAATTTCTAATTCGAAGAGTTCCATGCCTGTTGAACGTGGTTGGTCAGTACAGGGACGGCTCATGCTTGTTGAAGCTGAAATCGTCGTCCTCAGATATGTGGTCGATTGCAGACAAATCTGGTGATCGAGCACGCCAAGGCAACATGCCGACGCTTTGTAGAGAATGTTGGGTGACAATAGCGCCATGTAGGCGAGCGTTATCTTCTTGGGAAGCACCCCTTGGAATGCTGTTCATGAATGGCAGCACAACAGGTCGAATCACCAGACTGACGTACAAATTTGCAGTCCGGGCGTGTGGGATAACCACGAGAGTGCTCCTGATGTCGTACGAAATCGAACACGAGACCATATCTGGCTCGGAGCTGTTCTCGAAGCAGCCGATTTTTAACAGTTCGTTGTGTCACTGTGGTGCAAACTGCTGCTGCAGACGCAGTACGATGGTCTTCCCTTTCGGTAGTGCCAACTGGCCGTCCAGAGCCCGGTCTTCTTGATATCGTACATTCTGGTGATCACCGCTGCCACAAATCATGTTCAGTGGCTACATTCTTTCAAAGTCTTTCTGCAATATCGCAGAAGAAGCTTCCAGTTTCTCGTAGCCCTATTACACGACTTCGTTCAAACTCAGTGAAGTGTTGATAATGACGTCTTCAAAATGGCTCTGAGCACCATGGGACTCAACTGCTGTGGTCATAAGTCCCCTAGAACTACTTAAACCTAACTAACCTAAGGACATCACACACATCCATGCCCGAGGCAGGATTCGAACCTGCGACCGTAGCAGTCGCACGGTTCCGGACTGCGCGCCTAGAACCGCGAGACCACCGCGGCCGGCAATGACGTCTTCGTCGCCTTAAAGGCACTCTTGACTAACATCATCTCACCACGCCCAATCTGAAAGGTATCTAACGCTCAAGACCGTTATAATATGTATTTAAAGCAAATCTGATTTCCATCCTCATTGTGGCACTAGTAGCGCGTCTCTTATGCGACTGGCACGAAATCTGAATAGACATCGTCTTCCAGATGTAGAAACACGCCTACCAACTTTCGTTTATGTCGCACATCTCTTTGGTGTTGCGATTTCTATTTCGCCAGTGTGTTTTCTCAGCTGAGCTTACTAACTTAAGGTGTGCTTACACCCGCGCGCCTCGCGGCTAGTCGTAGTGCGGCTGTAGCGTGCACCGCACAGAAATAGAGGCACCCAGTGAGAACACAGGTGTAAATGGAATCACTCGCATGCATATATTAAGGAAGAAGCATCCTACAAGCGTGCCTCTGCTTGCGTATAGAGCAGGCACAGTCGCACGGCGAATAGGCGCAAGCCGCTTGGATGAACACACACCTTGATGGAGCATGCACCAAAATGCATTAAGAAAAATACACGTGAATGCGGGATGATGTAAGGCAGACCTGGTTCATGTCCTTCCATATTTATGAGTACTGACAAAAGGCTTCATGAGACTGGAATTACCGCCCTAGAAAACATATTCTGATTTACAATGTTTCGAACGAAGCTGCAGAAACAGACTTCTTGCAACTACGACTCTATGTGAGCCGAGGGAATATTTCTTTCTCCTTCTCAGTGTACAGTATACCCTTAGTCACCTTCAATTCTTTCAGGAAGCCAATGCATTCCATACCATGCGCTGGGTGTCATCCATACAGTTGACTCCGATATCAGCGGCAGTACATGTAGTTCCTTCACCATGAGCAGCCATTCTCCATTTCCAGACGTTACTAATCTCTTGCCTGACATAATGCTTCAATTTTTTATTATTCGAAACAATTACTTTACTTTAATTTAGATGTGCGAAGACCTTATCGAGCTTACGCCTGCCATACAAGGCTCTTACATGTTTGTTTGTCGAGTGCATTGTTTGTTGATTTGATATTCATGTTAATCCTAGCTGTGTCCTTTCAAATGTTATCTCGCTATCACATTCTGGGTCTTCCTCTCATTCCATCTATATCGCCCTGCAAAATACTATTCTAGATCGTATATTCTCCATTATTCCTGCTGTATGACGACCAGCCCTGTTTGTAATTTGACGCGTAAACTGGATAAATCGTAGGCTGATGAAAATATTTTAGAACTTTATTTAAGTGTTGATCTGTTTGGAGGAGGTTTCGGTCCATGGTGGTGGCTGGAAGTTGTGGTGGTAAGTTCCTATGGTACCAATCTGCTGAGGTCATCGGTCTCTAGGCTTACACACTACTTAATCTAACTAAACTAACTTACGCTAAGGACAACACACACACCCATGCCCAAGGGGGGACTCGAACCTCCAACGGGGGGAGCTGCGCAAACCGTGACAAGGGGCCTAGACCGTGCGGCGGTGGCTGGAAGTTCCGCTGGTAAGACCGAGCAAGCAGCAACAAAGGGGGGATTAGAGCAGCTACTCAGAGGGTTTTACCCTAATAGCCGTGGAAGGGGTGCCACCAACTCGTCTGTTCTAAGTGAGTGCCCAACTGCTAATAATTTAAGACTTACCAGAGACGGACATTCTTAAACCCTAAATTTAAATTTAAATAAAATTCTTATATACGTTTACGATCTGCAGTTATTCGTGAAAAGTGGTAGAGCACTTCCAAGCATATCAAAATAATCACCGCAATGCGATCCATCTAGCAAAATGACAGCCACAATTTAATCAGGAAGTGCAGTTTGCACGAAAATTCTATGAGACGAAGCGGCCATATAGATGTACATTAATAGACTTTCTGACGTCTTGATATCACTTTTTGCTGTTTCCAAAACCACCGTCCGCGTTTCGACATTCTGTCATTTTCAAAGGTTTCAAAATACGACTCACAACTGGTATCAGAAGATGTGAAAATATGTTGCATTTCACCATTGGTTACAGACATAGTATAAAGAGTAGAATATGGCTTTCTAGATTACTAGTGTTATGTCAATCATACAAAATTGCTCATTAGGTACGTTGTATTCCGTCAACATTCTCATCACGAGACAAGTGCAAACTGCTACTAAAGGACTAATTGGAAGCGACGTGGATAAAACCGCTAGGCTGCGCTAGATACGTGATCACTCTGCTTTTGTTTCTTTACAACTGCGTTTTCATAGTTACATAGTACAAAACAATTTCGACATTAAAAAACTAGTGGAAAATACTTAATAAAGTTTTACAAAAGATATTCCTTCACAAAACAATCCATAACAGATCTTTTGAGTGGTCGAAAATAATATATTGGAAGGGTACGCTGAGTGGTGCTAGGGTACAGAAGGCCAACTTATCTACTAACAAACAATGTTTATATATACAAGTTACAGCATAAAAATTACTAGTATCAACAAAAGTTTATAAAAGTCATTTAATAAGAATTTACAAATTATATAAATGCCAGTTATGGCATGTAGCACTCACTAACTAGGAACAGATGGCGCCCACACATTGCTGTTTCCGCCAATGGGAGCAAATGCATGTATACAAGAAATTCGACTATTTGAGAAAGTGCAATCTTGGAACCCCATACATCATTTCCGCCGACAGCATATGACAACCATCCCAGATTGCCTTATCGACAATCATTGACCTCCAAACATCAGTTTCATTAAAGCAACATCCAAAATATCATAATGTAAAACCAGTGCAATGTTATTGCTAATGGTACATTGGCAATTGTGCTATGTTACATAGCTTGTTCTCTTTTCTTTATGTTACATGCCACAGTTTATTCGCCGGCCGGTGTGACCGAGCGGTTCTAGGCGCTACAGTCTGGAACCGCGCGACCGCTACGGTCGCAGGTTCGAATCCTGCCTCGGGCATGGATGTATGTGATGTCCTTAGGTTAGTTAGGTTTAAGTAGTTCTAAGTTCTAGGGGACTGATGACCACAGCAATTAAGTACCATAGTGCTCAGAGCGATTTGAACCATTTGAACAGTTTCTTCTCCAGAAATCAAATAGAACCCTTACAGATATAGGTATTGCGATATAACAAACCATAGCTGTTACTGTACGTATGACAGTTAAAACAATGAATAAAAATTATAGAGATTAGTAGAGGGTGAGAAAGGACTAGGTTTAGAAATGGCTTCTATGGCCATCCGTCCAGACGACTGCAGCGTCACCTGGCGAGGAATAACTGCTAGTCAGACACACGCACGGTGCATGTTGTATCAGTGAGCGTGCTGTCTGTGTGTAAAATGGGAAGGCGCGCGCTCTATCTGAGTTTGACCGATGGCAGATTGTGACGGCCCCGAGACTAGGCATGAGCTTTTCGGAAACTGCACGACTTGTCGGATATTCGAGGAGCGCTGCGGCGCATGTATTTATCACGTAGCGAAACTAAGGTGAAACCATATCCAGACGTCGTGGGGTTGGACGGCCACCCCTCATCGCAGATGTCGGACGCCGTAGGCTGAGCAGACGGGTAAAACAGGACAGGTGGCGGACTGTCGCGGACTAATATCAGATTTTAATGCTGGGCAGAGTACACGTTTATCGAACACACAGTGCACCAAACACTCGTGACGAAGAGCTTCCGCAGCCGACGAGCCATGCGTGTGCCAATGTTAATACTACGACATCGGCAACTATGAGTGAAATGGGCATGTGAGCATCGCTACTGGACGTTGGCGCAGTGGTAGAGCGTTTCATGGTCAGATGAATCCTGATATCTCCTTCATCATGCCTCTGGATCACGGAGTCCGGGTTCGATTTCCGGCCGGGTTGGGGATTTTCTCTGCCCGGGGACTAGGTTTTTGTGTTGTCATCATCATTTCATCATCATCATCATCATTAGTGACTGTAGGTAGATCGAACTTTGTTAGAATTGGACTGTGTAAAGATTGGGACTTTGTACAGGTGCTGATGACCGCGCACTTGAGCTCCCCACAAACCGATCATCATCACCATCATCATCATCATCATCACCATGCTGATGGGAGGGCGCGAATCAGTCGCCTTCCAGGGGAACAGCACCTTGGCATGTTACTTCGGGACGGAGACAAGCTGGCGGTAACTCCGTTATGCTCTGGCAAACATTTACGTGGGCATCCATGAGTCCAGTGAGCTGTGTGCTGTCCACATGCCACTCCATATCAGTATCCAGTAGCGCCTATGATCTGAGGATGACACGGCGGCCGGTCGCTACCGTTCGGCCTTCATGGCCTGTTCGGACGGAGTTTAGTATTTTTTTAATTGATGAGTCCAGTCGAGCTCGTGTAAGGCACAATGACGGCCAAGGAGTATTGTACACTAGTTGCAGACCACATACACCCTTTCATGACGATCATGTTTCCCGACATCAGTGGCATTTTTCAGGGAGATAATGCGCCGTGTTACAGGGCCAGGAGTAAGATGGAGTGATTCGAGGAACACAGTGATGTGCTGGCCTTCCATCTCGCCAGATCTGAACACGATCGAACACATCTGGGATATAAGTGAAGGTGGAGTCAGAGCACATCGCCTCCTCCCCGGAACTATCCGAAATTAGGTGACTTGTGTGTGCAGATGTGGTGACAACCCCTTCCAATGAAGTACCAAGCTCTCATTGCTTCTATGCCAACGACGCGTCGCCGCGGTTATCCGTGCCAAAGATAAACACACTGGGTCGTAATGTTCTGGTTGCTCAATATAGTTCTTGCATATTGAGTAGTTTTAAGTATTCTATTATGTAATGTGTCAAACCAGATGAGTCATCCACATTAACACTACAATATGTAGCGGTACGGAGGTTTTCTGTTGAGTATTTTGTTTGTTGTTGTTGTTGTGGTCTTTAGTCCTGAGACTGGTTTGATGCAGCTCTCCATGCTACTCTATCCTGTGCAAGCTTCTTCATCTCCCAGTACTTACTGCAACCTACATCCTTCTGAATCTGTTTATTCATCTCTTGGTCTCCCTCTACGATTTTTACCCTCCACGCTGCCCTCAAATACTAAATTGGTGATCCCTTGAGGCCTCAGAACATGTCCTACCACCCGGTCCCTTCTTCGTGTCAAGTTGTGCCACAAACTCCTCTTCTACCCAATCCTATTCAATACTTCCTCATTAGTTACGTGATCTACCCATCTAATCTTCAGCATTCTTCTGTAGCACCACATTTCAAAGGCTTCTATTCTCTTCTTGTCCAAACTATTTATCGTTCATGTTTCACTTCCATACATGGCTATACTCCATACAAATACTTTCAGAAACGACTTCCTGACATTTAAATCTATACTCGATGTTAACAAATTTATCTTCTTCAGAAACGCTTTCCTTGCCATTACCAGTCTACATTTTATATCCTCTCTACTTGGACCATCATCAGTTACTGTGCTCCCCAAACAGCAAAACTCCTTTACTACTTTAAGTGTCTCATGTCCTAATCTAATTCCCTCAGCGTCGCCCGACTTAATTCGACTACATTCCATTATCCTCGTTTTGCTTTTGTTGATGTTCATCTTATATCCTCCCTTGAAGACACTGTCCATTTCGTTTAACTGCTCTTCCAAGTCCTTTGCTGTCTCTGACAGAATTACAATGTCATCGGCGAACCTCAAAGTTTTTATTTCTTCTCCATGGATTTTAATACCTACTCCGAATTTTTCTTTTGTTTCCTTTACTTCTTGCTCAATATACAGATTGAATAACATCGGGGAGAGGCTACAACCCTGTTCACTCCCTTCCCAACCACTGCTTCCCTTTTATGTCCCTCGACTCTTATAACTGCCATCTGGTTTCTATACAAATTATAAATGGCCTTTCGCTCCCTGTAGTTTGCCCCTGCCACCTTCAGAATTTGAAAGAGATTATTCTAGTCAACATTGTCAAAAGCTTTCTCCAAGTCTACAAATGCTAGAAACGTAGGTTTGTCTTTTCTTAATCTAGCTTCTAAGGTAAGTCGTAGGGTCAGTATTGCCTCACGTGTTCCCATATTTCTACGGAATCCAAACTATCTTCCCCGAGGTCGGCTTCTACCAGTATTTCCATTCGTCTGTACAGAATTCGCGTTAGTATTTTGCAGCCGTGGCTTATTAAACTGATAGTTCGGTAATTTTCACATCTGTCAACACCTGCTTTCTTTGGGATTGGAATTATTATATTCTTCTTGAAGTCTGAGGGTATTTCGACTGTCTCATACATTTTGCTCACCAGGTGGTAGAGTTTTGTCAGGACTGGCTCTCCCAACGCCGTCAGTAGTTCTAATGGAATGTTGTCTACTCCCGGGGCCTTGTTTCGACTTATGTCTTTCAGTGCTCTATCAAATTCTTCACGCAGTATCATGTCTCCCATTTCATCTTCATCTACATTCTCTTCCATTTCCATAATATTGTCCTCAAGAACATCGCCCTTGTATAGTCCGTCTATATACTTCTTCCACCTTTCTGCTTTCCCTTCTTTGCTTAGAACTGGGTTTCCATCTGAGCCCTTGATATTCATACAAGTGGTTCTCTTTTCCCCAAAGGTGATCTTTAATTTTCCTGTAGGCAGTATCTATCTTACCCCTAGTGAGGTAAGCCTCTACATCCTTACATTTGTCCTCTAGCCATGCCTGCTTAGCCAGTTTGCACTTCCTGTCGATCTCATTTTTGAGACGTTTGTATTCCTTTTTGCCTGCTTCATTTACTGCATTTTTATATTTTCTCCTTTCATCAATTACATTCAGTATTTCTTCTGTTACCCAAGGATTTCTAGTAATCCTCGTCTTTTTACCTACTTGATCCTCTGCTGCCTTCACCACTTTATCCCTCAAAGCTATCCATTCTACTTCTACCGTATTTCCTTCCACCATTCTTGTCAATCGTTCCTTTACGCTCTTCCTGAAACGCTCTACAACGTCTGGTTCTTTCAGTTTATCCAGGTCCCATCTCCTCAAATTCCCACCTTTTTGCAGTGTCTTCAGTTTTAATCTACAGTTCATAACCAATAGATTGTGGTCAGCGTCCACATCTGACCCTGGAAATGTCCTACAATTTAAAACCTGGTTCCTAAATCTCTATCCTACCATTATATAATCTATCTGAAACCTGTCAGTATCTCCAGGCTTCTTGCATGTATACAACCGTCTTTCATTAGTCTTGAACCAAGTGTTAGCTATGATTAAGTTGTGCTCTGTGCAAAATTCTACCAGGCGGCTTCCTCTTTCATTTCTTAGCCCCAATCTATATTCATCTACTACGTTTCCTTCTCTTCCTTTTCCTACTATCGAATTCCAGTCACCCATGACTATTAAATTTTCGTCTCCCTTCACTATCTGAATAATTTCTTTTATCTCATCATACATTTCTTCAATTTCTTCGTCATCTGCAGAGCTAGTTGGCATATAGACTTGTACTACTGTTGTAGGCGTGGGCTTCGTGTCTATCTTGGCCACAAATCACAATAATGCGTTCACTATGTTGTTTGTAGTAGCGTACCCGAACTCCTATTTTTTTATTCATTATTAAACCTACTCCTGCATTGCCCCTATTTGATTTTGTATTTATAACCCTGTAGTCACCTGACCAGGAGTCTTGTTCCTCCTGCCACCGAACTTCACTAATTCCCACTATATCTAACTTTAACCTATCCATTTCCCTTTTTAAATTTTCTAACCTACCTGCCCGATTAAGGGATCTGACATTCCACGCTCCGATCCGTAGAATGCCAGTTTTCTTTCTCCTGATAACAACGTCCTCCTGAGTAGTCCCCGCCCGGAGATCCGAATGGGGGACTATTTTACCTCCGGAATATTTTACCTAAGAGGACGCCATCATCATTTATCCATACAGTAAAGCTGCATGCCCTCGGGAAAAATTACGGCCGTAGTTTCCCCTTGCTTTCAGACGTTCGCAGTACCAGCACAGCAAGACCATTTTGGTTAATGTTACAAGGCCAGATCAGTCAATCATCCAGACTGTTGCCCCTGCAACTACTGAAAAGGCTGCTGCCCCTCTTCAGGAACCATACGTTTGTCTGGTCTCTCAACAGATACCCCTCCGTTGTGATTGTACCTACGGTACGGCTATCTGTGTCGCTGAGGCACGCAAGCCTCCCCACCAACGGCAAGATCTATGGGTCATTGGGAGGGGTATTTTGTTTATTATAACATAATAGTTGTTGTTTTATTATAAGTGCATGTGCGCCAATTTTATATGTATTTATTGAAGTCGAAGCGTTTATTTTATGAATATTGTGTTTAGTGTTGTTGGAAACAATACCATGTAAGTTTTTACTTCAAATATGTGTCTAGTTCGTAGGATTTGCAATATAAAAAATGGTGGTACATTTCGTGCACTTTATGACATTGTAAGAAAGCCGTGCCTTACGTGGGATTATCTCCTCACGGATGGAAGCGTTAGGCCATTGGAGCATGCTGAGAGTGAAAGGGCTCCTATGCGCAAGGGATAAACGAGAAGAACATACCTGTGTGGTCCACCAGATGATATGGTAGCAAAGTTTTACTGTGATGTCGAACTGTAGGAAGACATAGGATTGGGTAATTTCTTCATCTGATACAACATATTTGAAAGGGCTTCTGTATGGGCCATTGGAGGAGCCGTTAGCAAAGTTTATTTTGATGTCGTGTTATAGGAGGACGAAGGACTTGGTAGTTTACTCATGCTATAGCAATGTTTTGTGAGTTTCCTGTTCTGTGACATCGGAGATGCACTCATATACTTGGTAAAATTCAGCTACAAGTGGCACTTCTAGCTTTCAAACTGCCAATGAATATTTAAATTATTGGGGACTCTACTACCATTCATACTAATTTAAAGAAATATCAATTACTGTTTAATATTTATTATTTTACATCCTTGTTGAAGTATATTTCGTAGGAGCAAAATTTATGAATCGCATGGCCTTATTTTGTGAATAGATCAAATGGTGTAACTTTAAAATTTTGGTACTGCCTGTATTAATTCGCAAATGCTTCCCAGTTTTATCATTTCTGATCACTGTTCTTAACTGAAATTTATTTTTATTAATTAATTGACATAATTCGCCTGTACTTCATTTATTAGACCATAAGATCACAATTCACTGGAGGTTATTTATCTACCTTAGCTATTGCCCTTAAAGCAGATGCGTTCAGCTCGACCCTACGACATCAGCGAGCCACTTACAAAGAGCCGTACGTAGCCCAATACCGATTCTTATTGCTAACTCACACCAATGAGTGTGTAGGAAGAGTAAGAACCTGGTAAGTCGTAAAAGGGGTTTTTCTCGTCCTGGATGTGGCTTTATGTTCAATACCTTTTCGTATTTGGTAAAAATGTAAATGTCGTGTGACTGGGGCCTAACGTCGGGTAGACCGTTCGCCGGGTGCAAGTCTTTCGATTTGACGCCACTTCTACGACTGGTGCGTCGATGGGGATGAAAATGATGATGATTAGGACAACACAACACCCAGTCCCTGAGCGGAGAAAATCTCCGACCCAGCCGGGAATCGAACTCGAGTTCTTAGGATTGACATTCCATCGTGCTGACCAGTCAGCTACCGGAGGCGGACTTGTATTTGGTGATGTAGGTTATGAAAGCAATGTAGGCATTTTTTCATGTGGGCTCCGAGCTCAGAAGCTGCAGCAGTTGCAGGCGTACAAATGTTGGGGAAAGAAACCTTGGAAGAATCTGAATAAGGAATAAGAATGCAAGGCATAGGCGTGTTGTGCCCGAGACTTCGGCAGCTTCGGGAACGCAGTGGAGCAGACTACGACAGCTGCTAGGGCATCTTGGGGCCACGGTGCAACTCGGAGAACTTCATTTCGGTACCTGCAACGGCTTCAACGGTGGCAAAACCTCCCCCATCGGTGTCAGCAGCACAGTAGAGGCAGGAATTATGGCAGGAAGGTTAAGTACTGGCGGCAGCAGCCTGAACATGTTTGAATTTCGCGGTCAGCCGTCAAAGATGAAAGCTAATGAGATTAAACAGTCGCACAGCGTATGTCAATCGTAGAACATTAGTCTGAAGAAATAAATTTTCCAAAATCAGATGGGATTATTGTTGGGTGCTACTGCAAACGTAAAATCAGAAGTCGGAAAAGTTAAAAACGGTATTGAGAGGATACTTGAGGAAAAGTTAGAAGATAATATTAGGAAAGAGGAGGAAAAAATTTTTAAACGAGTGGGTCTTATGGAATCGAAAATGGAAAAGATGCAGGACAAGTTAAGTGCTGTTGTATGCAGAAGCAATATACCCTTGAGAAACAGACCAATCAAGCGGTTAACTGGTTGTCGGGAAAAGTAGCAGAGTGTATGAAAGAGGTTGGAAGTACTAAACTGAGTGTAGAAGGGATAATACATAACGCAGTTATCTAGCGTGAGCAGCAGATTAAAGAAGTACGAACAGAGTTAAAGATGTCAGCAATGAGACAGGTAACTACAATAATTGACGTACCATGGGTGAATCTAGTAGTGCTAAATGTTTTGAGAATGATGGTAAATACCATCCCGCAAATTTTCTAGCAGCTTGCAGAGACTGTTTCTGGTGGAGAATGTCAAACGAGACAAAATTTAGATTGCTAAAAGACAGTTAGAAAGTGGTGCCCAATCTGGAGCAAACGTGATGAGCGATTCGTTCACGAGCTACGAAATGTTTGAAAAGTGCTTTTTGAGTATATTTTGGAATAAGACGAAACTAGCGCGTTTCCAGAATAGTTTATAAATGGACTTAATTTCAAGAACGGCAGTGTTTCCATATGGGAAACCTGTGAACGCGAGATGACTAAATTAATGTATAACAACCAAATGCTGAGGGTCCAACAGAAATCATGGCTAGCGAAGGATGGCTTCCGGAATTTTTACACTGGGACAGTTAGCATGATTCTATTGACTGATTTTTAGAGATCATCGAAAAACAAGAGCAAGCATTAAAATTTGAGCCCCACAATTCTAATATTCTACAGAAAAGTGGTAACAAAAATATGGATCAAAGTAACTGTCAAGATCACATCTAAAATAATAATTTTAACATAAATAATCCGAGTAACAATTATCAGAGGGGATAAATCGAAATAGGAATTTTCGGAATCGAGGTGGGGGTGGACGACGTGAAGGACTGGCGACTCACGGACCGCAAAACCGAGACAGGAGAGGTCGGGAAACTAGGATTAGCCGCATCTCGGGTCCAGAGGTAGCAAAACAAACCAGCTGAAAAAAGGGCCCTATATATACCAAATCAAAGAGTATTAGGGAAATCGGTAACAGGGTGCACATAATGGAAATGGAGATGGTACGATGAGAAAATAAAGTGTGGAGAGATGAGATGCAGTGTGACGGAAACGAAAAAATGGTTCAAATGGCCCTGAGCACTATGGGACTTAACTTCTGAGGTCATCAGTCCCCCCGAACTTAGAACTACTTAAACCTAACTAACCTAAGGACATCACACACATCCATGTCCGAGGCAGGAGTTGAACCTGCGACCGTAGTGGTGGCGCGGTTACAGACTGTAGTGCCTAGAACCGTTCGGCCACCCCGGCCGGCGACGGAAACGAGAAAGTGATAAAAGATAATACATATTGGATAACGATGAGATGGGGCTGGAAATATTATTCTATTTAGGGGAAGAAGTTGTTAATGATGGCAAAAATTTGGGGGGAAAAACTGGAATCGAAGCCTAAAGCAAATTCAAACTTGGGGGCGATTGAGTGTAGAGTGAAATCAACTGATGTGCGATTCAGCATCGGCGATTCTTGTAATGTTAATTTAAATTATGAATGTTATAATACACCGGCGGATGTTCGTAAAGAAGTTTACGAAAGATCATATAATGTATCTCACGGATGCAGACAATGTTGTTGGGGCAGTTAATAGCATGTCGGCGGAACTGAGCAATTCTTTACTAAAAGTATGTGATTATGATATTGTGGGTGGTAAAGTTCAGTGCCAGAATACTGTTGCTGCTGGATTGGGTACTTCAGAAGATGGAATCAATGCATTCATTTCTGTAGAGTGCGTCGATGGAATCAATGCATTCATTTCTGTAGAGTGCGTCGAGCTGAGAGAGTTCTATGAGGAGAAAAACTTGATTGATGTGTTAAAGACAGGTCAGGGAAATATAGTGAGAGTATGGGAAAACTATCGACTTAGGTTCAGATGTTCATACTGAATGGTATGTGAAGCGTAACTTGAATATGGTATTAATGAAAGGAGATCATATGGAAGATATTAAAAACGTTCTGACATCAGTTGTGGATAAAACGGAAATTTAAAGTGGCAAGAGATCTTGAAGGAATAAAAGAAGAAATGGCTACAACGGAAGCATATGATGATTTATTTGACAGAGATAACGAGACTGAATGTGTATGTACTGTATATTTGATGTATGTGATGTAAACGTGAAATAAAAGGAGGATGGTGTGGAGGTGATTCATTTGGAAAGTCCGTGCGTTAGAAAGAGAGGCTGCGGTAATTCAGAACCTGATGGAAATTGAGGCTACAGAGAATTCCGAGGGTGTCCTTTGCAGTAGCGAGAATGATGCTGATGTTGGCAAAGAAATGTTATTAAGTGATGTCTGTAAAGGTAGCGTAGGTGTAGTCTCGTCAGCTTGAGCTAATATTGTGGTCATGTCGGCGGAAGCAAGCGAATTGTTGATCGACAGAGACGGAGGTATTAATTTAAATAATGAAGTTATATTTGTGGAGGTTGAAGCTACTGGAATTTGTGTGACGAGGCAGGTATCTGCGCTTTTATTTCTGTTGAGGGTGGTGAGCCGCAGGCTCTCGACGAAGACGTAGAGTTAGACTGGAGGTCAAAAGTTCTGGATGAATACACTGTATATGACTGGAGGTTGTGGAACCTAACTTATACAGTGTCCAGTCAAATTAATGTGGCCACCTGTCAAAAGCCGCAATAACCACTTTTCGCAGTGCGGACCACTGTGAGACGTGCAGAAGAAAGTCGTTGAGGTTCTGGATGTATCGACAGGGATATGGAGCCATGCCGACTCAAGTGCCGTGGCTAGCTGCGCTAGGTTTCTCAGTGGGAGATCCATGACACGAAAGGCCTGATCGAGGTGGTCCCACAGATTCTCGTCTGGGTTTAAATCCGGGAGTCTGGTGGCCAGGGGACTACGGTGAACCCATCGTCGTGCTCTTCAAACCACGCACATACACTGTGAGCTGTGTGACACGTTGCATTGCACTACTAGGGGAGACCATCGTCCCGAGGAACAAAAACACTGCTTGCATGGGGTGGACATGGTCCCCAAAGATAGACGCATACTTGTGTTGGTCCATTGTTTTTCCGCAATGACGAGATTACCCAGGGAATGCTCTATGGCCTGAACCCTTCCGACGATTGTTGCATGGTGTTTGCTTTCAGACTTTTCATGCCGTAAATGGCAACGTCCATCTGTTCTATGGAGCATTAAACGTGATTCGTCTGAATTGCCACCTGTCACCACTAGGTGGACGTCCATTTTGTAGCGTGCAAATTCCAGCCTTCATCGCCGATGAACAGCAGTCAGCATGGGTGCATGAACCAAGTACCCGCAGCGGAGGACCATATACAGCAACATTCACTGAACGGTCGTTGAGGAGACACTGTTGGTAGCTCCATGGTTCATCTGAGCAGTCAGTAACTCAGCAACTGCACCTCTATTTGCAGGCACACATCTCCGCAGCCATCATTCACCCCTATGATATGTGGTCCATGGTACACCAAAGTTGCCTCGGCGTCAGCTTTCAATAGCGCCATTTTGCCATGCACGGTATATTTTAACCATGGCAGCACACAAACAGTTTACAACCATAGCCGTTTCGGAAATTCTTTCCTCCTTGGCCAAAAATTCTACGATCATGCCTATTTGGACATCAGATAAATCGTTTCATTTCCGTATTACGACAATGGCCGCGCTGTTTTCCCCGTCGCCTCGGTGCATTTTGTATACCTTCCATTTCTAGTGCTGCCACCTGTCGTCAGTGAGTGGCTATTGCACTTTGATATCAAACATTGACGGTAGTCACGTAAATGTGACGGGACTGTGCAACTGTTATACATCTACGTGCAAGTATGAAACGTGTGAGATAGCTATGGAGCTAGAGAAGAGGTGAGGTGTAGAGGAGGGTGATTGAAATATTTAACCAACTGTTTGAGGAAAAAGATGATATGATAAATTCATCAGTAGTTAACATTTGTGCTATGGAAATGGGAGAGAACGGAACAAAATATGAAAACGATTTATTAAGGGAGTGCTGCATGAAAGGGAACGAAATTAATATTGTGCAGCCTACAGATGTAAAGAGAGATATTTATGAATAAAGAAAGTGTGCGTTACTCGAGCCTAAATGTGGTCAAAAATTTTGTGTGTAAAATTGTGAGTCCGTTGGTGAACGAAGAAAGCGAGCTTGAATTTGAGCAGATAGGAAAGCGCACAAAGGTGAGATTCAGAAGCTACTCTCACTGGAGAGAAAAATGTTATGAGAGGCAATGGTGGCAGAATTGCACCTTGCGAAAAAAGAACGTGGAATAAGTATTGATATAAGTATAAATATAAGTGTGCAATTTAGTAAAATTTTGGTAGGATATTTATGTAGTGCATTACTGAATTGTACCATAAGGTAAATGAATGAGGAAGAACGCATATAGGTTCGTGGGGGTAGGTAAATTACACACATCAAAAAAAGTTTTGCATCACCCCGGTGCCCATAAAATCCTGAAGACAGACACTGAGACGTTGTGGACATTGTATCACAGACACACTCCCTTTGACTGTTGGGAGATGTCACTAAACCCGCCCAAAGATGTTAACAACAATGCATGAGCAACGCCTATTAGACGGAGGGAGTCCGACAGCCGATCAGTTCCAGTCATTCCTCCAGCAAGGAGGTACACGGTCTGTAATTAAACCATGCCTAGACGGTCAATACCGCGGTTCGATCGCGTCCGCATTGTTGCTTTGTGCCAGGAATGGCTCTCAACAAGGGAAATGTCCAGGCGTCTCGGAGTGAACCAAAGCGATTTTGTTCGGACGTGGAGGAGATACAGAGAGTCAGGAACTGTCGATGACATGCCTCGATCAGGCCGCCCAAGGGCTAATGCTGCAGTGGATGACCGCTACCTACGGATTATGGCCCGGAGGAATCCTGACAGCAACGCCACCATGTTGAATAACGCTTTTCGTGCAGCCACAGGACGTCGTGATACGACTCAAACTGTGCGCAATAGGCTGCATGATGCGCAACTTCACTCCCGACGTCTATAGTGAGGTCCATCTATGCAACCACGATACCATGCAGTGCGGTACAGATGGGCCTAATAGCATGCCGAATGGACAGCTCAGGGTTGGCATCACGTTCTCTTCACCGATGAGTATCGCATAGGCCGTCAACCAGACAATCGTCGGAGACGTGTTTGAGGCAGCCCGGTCAGGCTGAACGCGTTAGACACACTGTCCAGCGAGTGCAGCAAGGTGGAGGTTCCCTGCTGTTTTGGCGTGGCATTATGTGGGGCCGTCGTACGCCGCTGGTGGTCATGGAAGGCGCCGTAACGGCTGTACGATACGTGAATGCCATCCTGCGACCGATGGTGCAACGATGTCGGCGGCATATTGGCGAGGCATTCGTCTTCATGGACGACAATTCGCGCTCCCGTCGTGCACATATTCTGAATGACTTCCTTCAGGATAACGAAATCGCTCTACTAGAATGTCCAGACATGAACCATATCGAAGACGCTTGGGATATATTGAAAAGGGTGGTTTATGGACGACGTGACCCACCAACCATTCTGAGGGATCTACGCCGAATCGCCGTTGAGGAATGGGGCAATCTGGACCAGCAGTGCCTTGATGAACTTGCGGGCAATATGCCATCACGAGTACAGGCATCCATCAGTGTTACTGGGCATTAGAGGTACCGGTGTGTACAGCAATCTGAACCACCACCTCTGAAGAACTCACTGTATGGTGATACAACATGCACTTTGTGGTTTTTATGAGCAATAAAAAGGGCGGCAATGATGTTTATGTTAACCTCTGTTCCAATTTTCTGTGCAGGTTCCGGAACTCTCGGAACCGAGGTGATGCAAAACCTTTTTGATGTGTGTATAATGAACAAAATCTGATTTAAGACGATCGACTGATCTATGTCTTTTCTGTTGGGAAAAAAGGTAAATTTCAATATCGCGTGGAGGTAAATCATTCGTGGATAGTTTTTTTAGGGTAACGTTATTCAGACATGTACTATTTTGGAGGGGTTTAATAAGTTAATGTGTACAAATGGATCATTAACGACAGTTTTATTTAGCGGGGAAAATATTGATTTAACTGTATAACTAAGAACGATGTAATATTTATATAACGTAGGCTACATGCTTACATTGTCTGGCGGGAGAAATTCTGGTCAGATATACTTCAGTTGGTTTCGGATTTACGCAGGTGCTATGACTGATGTAGATAAATTTGTTGGTAACTGTGTTTAACGAATCTTTTAACACGAAAGTCATGCTTTCTTATGAAGATGTGTCAGAGGAACTTTCGCACTAAATCAAGGGTATTTTGCCTAAGATTTTAGTTCCTTATTATTGGTATTTTGTCTCAGCATGTGTCGAATCCACTGGGGAGGACGTTCAGAGCCTGATCTATAGTGGCACGTTACAGTGTAATTTGACTGGAAGCTATACCTTAGTCGTATTTCGACAGATTTTACTTCTTCAGTGCTAGCGGTGGCTGCAAAGCAACACGTGTATTGAAGCAATGCATCGCAGTTGAAGCTATGTAGATCCACAGTAGATTTTGGAGCATGGACGAGAATGGGAAACGACGCCAGAACTTCGATAAGGTGGTGTGCACACGTATGAAAGTATGGTGTGACGTGGTATTAAAAGAGTTAAGCAAGAAAATATGCTGACTAGCTCAAGACAAGAAGTTGAATGTGTTAAACATTCTTCCAAATATTATTACAGACAACAAGTTGGTTTTTATTCTCTAAGCAAACATTTATTTTAAATAAGTGCAGTTGTGCAAAAGACTCTGATTTTATAGAAACGTTTTGAGAAATGACTTTTAATTAATATATCAGTTTTATTAATTCTCCATTTAATTTTCTTAAACTACGTTACTTAAGTCAGGTGAAGTTGTTCTGTACCACTGGTGCCGCACCAGTTTCAAATACGACAATATTAACTGCTACTGAAGGTGTCTCTTTACCTAACTAAGTGCCACTTAAGTGCAGGTGTATAACTTCAGGTGTATAATGGATAAATCCTGGCTGATGCAAATGTGTCAGACTAGTATTTAAGAGCTGGACAGGTTTGAGGACCTTTGGGTCCACGGTGGCAGCCGGGAGCTCCGCTGGCAAGACCGAGCGACCAGTGCCAAAGGGAGGATTAACGCAGGTACTCAGCAGGTTTTACCCCAATAACCACGGACGCGGTACCGGCAGCTCGCCTGTTCCAAATGAGTTAATCTAGATACTGGCAAGAATTTAAAACTTACAAAAGACAGACATCCTTAAATAAGTTTACGAGGTGTAATTATTCAAGAAAAAATGAGAGCCAAGCACACCAAAATAATCGCTGGAATGCGAAGCATCTAATAAAATGTCAACAACAGTTTTATCAATAAAAACACTAGAAGATGGCGACCAGTTGGATCGCCGAAATATCGAGTCAAGTTGATTTTAGGATCCAGCAGCAAACCCGAAGAGACTTTCATGACTTATTACGCCGGGAAAGCCTACGTAATCACATCAAGTACCACTTGTTCTGACATAATTGTAACTGTTATATTATAAGTGATGTGTGCTAGATTCACATATATTTATTCAAGTCAAATCGTTGATTTGAAGAATATTGTATTTAGTATAGCTGGAAATGTTAGCAACCAAGCTTTTGCATGAAATACCGGGTGGTTATAATTAAACTTTCCCTATTAAACACGTTATAACACGGGAACTAATTGCCGTACGAGCACCAAACTTAGTAGCATTAATGTCAAGGACATGGGGAAGAGACATAATGCAGAATAAACTCAACTGAAACAGTTTTAATGTGCTGCTACGGTACATCATACCATTACATACCGGTATCAATACTGCTACAAAAGCGGCTCAGTATGGCGCCCATTAGTGTCCAGAAGAGTCTGAAAACGCATGATTGCATTCTGCACAGCAGAACGAAGCAAGTCCGTAGGTATGCCGGCTACCTCTCTTGATATGCTGCACTTTAGATCAGCACATGTTCTCTGCCTCGTGATGACTGGGCGTTGTGTGATGTCCTTAGGTTAGTTAGGTTTAAGTAGTTCTAAGTTCTATGAGACTGATGACCATAGATGTTAAGTCCCATAGTGCTCAGAGCCATTTGAACCAAGATCAGCACATGTGTTAATGTTCCCCTGGCAAACCCCGTCCTTCAGTCGGCCAAGCATTTGGAAACGATCGGCTGATAATTCGATCGTTTCCAAATGTGTTCCGGAGAAGCAGGTGAACTTAACGAGTGATGTGCGGTAGAGACCCATCTTGCATGAAAGCTGTTGAGTTCAATGCGTCTCTCTCCTGTAGGGCGGGTATGACATGCTGACGAGGCACATCGCAGTAACGCTGGTCAGTCACACTGCACGTTTTTTGGTCCCTGAGCGCATCCCTGTTCAAAAAAGAATGGGCCAATGATGAACGTATCCGAGAAGCCACACCATACGGTAACATGTTCACCACACAAAGGAACATCATGCACATTGACTGGAGGTGAAGATCCCCACACTCGCAATTCTGTGTGTTCATCTCAACCATCAGAGAAAAATGAGCTTCGCCTGTCCATAGGATGGTCCAGGGTCAGCCCTGGTCATTTAAATCATTGCGAGAAAGTAGAGAGCGAAATCAACAAGCCGTTGTGCGTCCTGTGGTGCAAGCTGCTGTACTATATGGTCCTTTTACGGATACCATTTGAGAATGGTTCGAAGCACCTTGCGTACAGTGGACCGCGGGATATTCAACTGCCGTGACATAGCACGCACTCTGCCTGACGATTGGGAATTGCGCGCAGCGTCGTCTGCCATAGCAACAACGATTTCATCAACCACCTGTGATGCAACCGGTTATCGGCCTCTTCCCGGAACAACACCCAGTTCTCCAGTCGCTACGAACTCCTCCGTCATGCTCCGCACAGCAGGTGGAGAAACAGGACCCTTCAGCAATCTTTCCAGTCAGCGATATTCTCGAAGTGCAGCTACAGCATTACTGTTGTTTTGATAATACGGCTTCACTAATAATGTCCTCCTTCTTTTGTCCAAGCTCATGTTGACACGTCAACAAGTGCGCTGCGACTGGTCAGGTGTCTGAGACTATGAATCACGATGACTGATCACGGCACGTGGTGGCCATAGTTGGTACTGGACGGAGGCGTTGTGACGCATGGAAATCATGCACCCCATACTCTGGACACTGGTGCTACGAACTTTGGACTCGTACGGTAATTAGTTTCCGTGTTATAACGTGTTGAATAGGGAAAGTTTAATTATAACCACCTGGTATACGTCTAGTTTGCAGGATATTTAGTATTAAAATGATTGTGTGTTTTGTGCGTTTTATGACGTTGTAAGAAAATCGTGCTTTTGGTGCGGGTATCTCTTCATTGATGACAGGGGTCGCTGGAGAATGCTGGAAGTAAAACAGCTCTTGGACGTAAGGGAGAAACGGGAAAGACACTCCTGTGTGGACTATCAGAAGAGACGTTAGCAAAGTTATACTATGATTTCGAGCAATAAGAGGACATAAGACGTTGTAATTTACCTCATGTGTTAGGAAAGTTTTGAAGGGACTACTGTATGGGCCATCGGAGGAGATAGTAACAAAGTTTTACTTTGATGTCATGTTATAGCAGGACAAACGACTTGGTAATTTATTTATGCTACAGCAAAGTTTCATAAGACTTTTTAATTGCTGATAACTGCTTATTACTTCAGTATGTTTTTATTAACTAATTCGCATAACATGTCTGTGCTTAATTTATTAGATCACAATTTACTACATATTATGCAGATGTCTCAGCTATTGGGTGTACAGCAGCTGTGTACGGCTCAGTCCTACGACATTAGCCAGTCACATTTTCAATTAGAGATGTACAAAGTCCAGCACCGTTTCTTGTTGCTAACTCACACTACTGAGTGTGTAGAATGAGTAATAAACCTTTGTAAGTCGCCAAGTTCATGCTTTTGTTCTATAGAACTTCGACGATGTTACAGAGTTTATACATAGTTCTTTATTCTTTTTTGTCCTGAACTCCATGATATTTTCATCACGTGTAAGCCCAGAGATTTTCCTTAGAATTTTCCTTTCGAATATTAATAGCTTTTCTTCATCTTTCTTTCAAAATATTAAAGCTTCACACCAGAATAATGCAACTGGTATAACAATTCATACAATTATAGTCGGTGGTGGCTTCAATCTACCCTCGATATGCTGGAAAAATTATACGTTTAAAGCCGCCGGCAGGCATAAAACGTCATCCGAAATGGTACTGAGTGCTTTCTCGGAAATTATTTTGAATAATTAGTTCATGAGCCCACTCGAAGCGTAAGTGGTTGCGAAAGCATACTTGACCTTTTAGCAACAAATAATCCTGGACAAATAGTGAGTATTGTGACGAATACAGGGATTAGCGACCACAAGGCAGTTGCTGCTAGGCTGAATACCGTAACACCTACAACCATCAAAACGAAACGCAAAGCATATCTATTTAAAAAAATGTGACAAAAATGCTCTTAACTCCTTTTTAAGAGACAGTCTTCACTCCTTCCGATCTGATCATGTAAGTGTAGAAAAGTTGTGGAATGTTTTCAAAGAGACAGTATCGACAGCAATTGAGAGATATATACCACATAAATTAATAAGTGATAGTACTCATTCCCTATGGCACACAAAACGGATCAGATCGCTTTTGCAGAAGCAACAAAAAAAGCATGCCAAATTTAAAAGAACGTAAAATCCCCAAGATTGGCAAAGTTTTATAGAAGTTCGAAATATGGCGCGTACTTCAATGCGATATGCTTTTAATAATTTCCACAACGAAATTCTGTCTCGAAATCTGGCAGAAAACCCAAAGGGATTCTGGTTATACATAAAGCACACCAGTGGCAAGACGCAATCAATATCTTCACTGCGCGACAACAAGGGTGAAGTCACTGATGACAGTGCCACTAAAGCAGAGTTATTAAACACGGTTTTCCGAAACTCCTTCACCATAGAAGACGAAGTAAATTTCCTGAATTCCAATCAAGAACAACTGCCAAGATGAGAAACACAGAAGTAGATATCCTCGGTGTTACGAAGCAGCTTAAATCACTTAATAGGGGCAAGGCTTCCAGTCTCCTTTCCCCTTTTTTATCATACACCCCTGTCCTGATACGAAAAATCTTAAATCATTTCTTACTTAATATACTATTTCGTATTACTCTTATATCTTCTTGCTGCATATTACCTTATATTAGTTGTGATGTTGCATTTGCTTTGCTAATTTAGATATGCCTCAGCCTGCTTGGTCAAATTTCATTTATGTCGTTGTTGTTTGTGTTGATTTTTTTGTGCTGCTGCTTTGCCTCGTTCCCTAGTTTATGTATCTGAGCTCAGTAGATTTAAGTTAGCTTAAGAGGGCTATACTATATAAGAAAATGAGTTATGATGAGTTGAGGAAGAAATGCATTGAGAAGCTGTAAGGAAAAGGTCTGGCCAAAGAGTATTGCATAATGAGGCTTCTGGCTGCTGGCCATCTCTGCAAGGACTACACTGGGTCTGCATCTTCGGTGGCAGACTACTATCATAATCTCTACTAAGACTGCAATGGGCATGCATTGTCGTGACCCACCAATTCTATCAATATTCTTCAAGACTTCGACTGATACTGCTGTGGGTCTGCTCTGTTGTGGCCCATTAACAATCTTACGATACCAACTGAAATCTTCATGTCAAGAGTCAGCACTGTCTTTCCGTGGGGAAGACAACACAACTTCTTCAAGACTGCATGGTTGTCCACTACTTACTTGTGCATTTTCATATATTGCTCATCCTTTGTGCGTAAAACTGGCGTAGACTTCTCTTCTGAAGAATTAGTAGGACTGGCTTTAGGGAGTGTGAGGAGAATTTTTACTTTTTTGATCAACAGCATGTTACTTAACCTTTGAGTGCATCTGATCTATTTGATATTGTTAGTATAAAAATTTTAACAACTTAGTCTTGGCCACTGCCCAAAACATTTCGTAAAATTTTTTGAGGGGAGCCAGGGGGGGGGGGGGTGTATGTAATAGCCTGTTTGTATGCTGGCAGCACTACAGACTATGTTAATATCGGTGACAGCGCTCTGCGCCCTCAGCAAGAGATTATGTGTTTGGACGGACTAGCAGTCAGTCAGCGAGTGGATAGAGAAAGGTATGGACATGTTTTTCTTAGTGGAGACACTGTGTTGTTAGGACATGCATTGTAAACTGAGACGCAAGGAAATGTAGGATGATGAATGTTTGATTGGTAACGTTTGGGCAGTGGAATAATTGACAACTACATAATTTTTAGAACTAGATGTCGCATGAATAAGTTAAATACATTGTTTGCTCTTCAACAAAATCTTTCTTTTGCTAACCATAAGCCTCCTAGTAGTTAGAGTCTATAGTGGTTAGAATATTTTTATTTATCTGGCTGTAGCTGCTGTTTGCTGTAATTGCTATAGTTTGTGTTACGAAGATTTTCTGTGAGGTAAGTGATTTATCAAAAAGTATGGGTTATTGTTACGATTTCTTGCAACACAGGGCCATTCTTTTGTGTTAATTATTGGAAGTCATGCTGTCACTGTATAGCAGTCAGATTGCGTTTGGATTGATTAATGTAGGTAATAAATGAATAGGTTAAGTTTGATTTGTCTTTGTCAGGAAAATGTCTGTAGGTCAGTGTTTAAATCATAAAATTAATTAAAGACTTGGTTTCAGCGGAGGGAAGTCTAGTAACGTTCAACCCCTCTGACTGTATCCACAATGGATTAGTTTTAGTTAATTCTCTATCTATCTTCTCGTACATGAGGTTAAATAAAATATGTGAAATAGTATGCCCTTTGTCTCAGTCTAATGTACACTTTAAAATTTTCTGTATCTCCAGTAGATGACTTTGTACAGCATAAAGTTTCGCCTGTACACATTTTGACTAATATGATTAACTTTGAGGGTATTTAAAATTCCCGCATTACATTTTGGGGTGGCTATCTGTGTGGATGATGGATAAAAATAATAAGTGGATATCTACAAGCCTATTAAATTATCACGCCTTGTCAGTGATTTGCATCAGATAGAGTCAATAATCTAATGGGAACGTATTTCTGCGGAAATCGTATTCGTAATCGCAAGTTAGTTCTCCAGTTATGGGGTTCAGTCTCTTTAATAAGCGAATGGATGGGATTTTATAATTTACATCTAGTATAGCAACTCCTCTGTAGTTATCGCACACAATGAGCTAATTCTTCTTAATAATGTGACATATAATGGCGGTCATCCAGTCTGTAGGTATGGTTTCCGTTTTGTAAATGGTTTCTCTTAAAGTGTGCTGTCCTAATTCCTATTGTGGTCTTTTATTTTTTAATAACTCAGCGTATAACTGGTCTTACTCCTCTGTAGTTATCGCACACAAGGAGCTAATTCTTCTTAATAGTGTGACATATAATGGCGGTCATCCAGTCTGTAGGTATGGTTTCCGTTTTGTAAATGGTTTCTCTTAAAGTGTGCTGTCCTAATTCCTATTGTGGTCTTTTATTTTTTAATAACTCAGCGTATAACTGGTCTTAACAACAAAATGGAAACGATTAAATAATTGAGACTTATGCTTACAGAGATTTGATAACTTAGTGTGGCTGACTGAATAATACACAACAGCAGTGAAAAACCAATAGAAGCATTTAGACATTTAAAGAAATGTTTGCACAGTTCAAGTGATGAAGCAGACACACAGACGGTTAAGAAAGAAAACGATGTTCAGGAAGTAATGAGAAATGAGGTATATACAGTAATTCGGGGTATGAGGGAAGGAAATGCGCCAGGAGGTGACAGTGTATCATTAGAAAAAATTAAAGCTGAAGTAATACGATAGATACCTGCAAATTATTTCCAGAATGTTTACAAAGAAGATAATCCGCCAAGCCTCGAACAATACTGTAAATGCTAGCTTTCACTGGAAAATGAGACAAATGTGACACGGAAAAACTACAGACTTATCATCTTCCTCTCCATATTGCACGAAATATTCACTGACATTACCACTGGGGAGGAAAAAAGAATCCTTGAGTTTGATCAAGCAGGAGAGCAAGCTGGCTGTAGCAGCGGTAGTAGCACAGTGGACCATGTGAATGTAGTGGATGAAATTACAGAACGGTATACTTAGTATCAATCAGCCCACTTGATATATCTTTTCGCTAACCCACCCAACAGAAATGGAAGTGCTTAATAATGTCCATGTTGATGTAAACGTGGGAATGTGTCGCGTAGTAAATGTGAACGGAAAAATATTGGTGTCTATGTATTTGGATAATTGAAGGAGAAAGGAGGTAACGCTACCTGGTGGAACAGTGTCAGCGCGCAAAATGTAGATGTAGCTGTACCATTTCACCTGTGATTCATACATTTCGAGCACGCGTTGACTCAGTTTCAACTAAATCTGTACTGTCTGACCTTACGCCAATATACTGAAGAATTTATACGTTGATTCTTCAACTTCCACTAGACTTCATCAGGATAGAGAGAAATTCAAAACTGAAAAAGATATCAGACTTGGAGATACTATATCACAAAAACTTTTCTCAGCAACTCTAAAGGATTTTTTCACGCCTCTACACAAGGAGAAAGTAGAAATACTTGTTAACCGAATACACACAGAACTGCATACATATAGTTCACACAAGCAACAACGAACTGAATGAGTAACAAAGCAAGTTGGCAGAAGGCCTGAAAGTCAGTTATAACAAAAATAAATCAATTTATAAACAAGATAGCGAGAAGAAAACTGTAGCTACTAACACTGAAGTTAGACGGGGTGAATCACTAACTATTGCCACCAAGAATAGCTCCAAAAGTATGATAGGAGCTGAAAAATTTGTGGGACAAATGTTGCATGGGACAACGGGGTCCATATTATGACAGTTGTTTGTTTCTAGATATGGTCGCTTCAGAGAAATGACGGTCAACTTTGTTCTTTTCTTTTTTTTCTAAATGGGATGCTATAGTATGGTACTTATTTTCTAATAGCGGCTATCGAGACGAATACAATGCTGTGTAACAGTAAGGTCTTTGAAGGTCAACGAAGGTCACAAAAGTTGCATGAACGTCCATTTACAGAAGATGTTCGAAGTGATGACCATTAGTATCAATGCAATCCTCTTATCGTGGACTGAGTGGTATTCCTTATAATATAGGCACTTATCAAAGCACATGCTCTGACAATTCTCTCCCGCATATCTTCAGGTGTAGTTGGAACGTCTTTATAAACAATGTCTTTTATGAATCCCCACAAGAAAAAATTAAGAAGCGTCAAGTCCGGCGAACAAGCCGGCCACGACACATTTCCTCTGCGTGCAATGCAATGATTTTGGAATTGTCTCTGCAACTCATTTCTAACCATCAGCGAAAAATGTACAGGGCACCCATCGTGTTGATACCACATTCTGTGCCTTGTTCCTAAAAGTATTTCTCCCAATAACAGACCTAATGTTTCTTGCCGGAATGTGGTGTACTTCCTACCATTAAGATTTTCTTCGATGAAATAGGGGCCTATAACTCTGTCCTGCAGAATCCCACACCATACATTCGCCGACCACGGATTTTAGTGTGCAACTTGTAGCAGCCAACATGGATTAACAGTTGCCCAGTAATGCACGTTATGTAAATTAACATTTCCATGGTTCGTGAATGCAGCCTTGTCAGCAAATAGAATCAAATTAATAAATGCGTCATCCCTTTGAATGTAAAGTTGAGCCCACCGGCAGAATTCAGTGCGTCGCATACAATCCGTACCACTTAATTCTTGGTAGAGACTGATATCGTAAGGATGATATTTATGGCGGTGTAGAACACGAGCAACACTATTCTGGCTCATGCCAAATTCACTTGCGATTTGAAGCGAACTAATACAAGGATCTCGAACCGCCGTGGCAAGAGTACCAGTTTCCATTTCCTTTTTAGTAACTTTCCTTTGCCGGATTTGTTTCCGATCTGTTAAAGATCCAGTTGTTCTCAATTTATCATACACATGAAACTTCCTGGCAGATTAAAACTTTGTGCCGAACCGAGACTTGAACTCGGTCCCGAAATCGAGTCTCGGTTCGGCACACAGCTATAATCAGTCAGGAAGTTTCATATCAGCGCACACTCCACTGTAGAGTGAAAATTTCATTCTAGAAACTTATCATATACATATTTAAATGTACGACGTGTAGGGTGAGTTCGTTGAGAATATGTTTCAGCGTATAAGTCTTTAGCTCTCACTGAATTTTGTTGATATTCTCCGTAAATGAGAAGCATATCGACTTGTACTTCGAAGGAATACATCATTCACATTCACTTGATTCGACTACACTAGTTTTACCGTTTCTATTAGTGGTGTATTGCGAAACCGTCGAAGGGCGTTTACATGTCAATGGTACGTTGCATGTACATGCCGTATTCGGCGAATATTTACTATTTGCGCGATATACGAGCGAGAATTGTCAGAGCATGTGCTTCGATAAGTGCCGAAGTGATAAGGAATACCACTCAGTCCATGATAAGAAGACTGCAGCACTGCATTGATACCAATGGTCATCACTTCGAACACCTTCTGTAAATGGACGTTCATGCCACCTTTATGACCCCCGTTGAGTTTCAAAGACCTTACTGTTACACATCACTGGATTCGTCTCGATAGCCGCTATCAGAAAATAAGTACTACATTATAGCATCTGACATTAGGCAAGAACTTACAATGTAACAAGCTTCAGATATTATAAGTAACAACGCAAGAAAATAGGGAGATCATGTCCATCTGAGGACAAATCACGGAATTATGAAATGGATCCCGTAGTGCAGCTCCAAATGAAATCTGGATGCAGGGAGTCCAATGAAAAGTTAATGTGATAAACTCTGAAAGGAGACAAACTAATTAATCTAATTCTTCAAGGGATGACAACGTGGGAGTAATTCACAAAACAGAATGTGTGAAATAAGGATGCAGTATTGTGAAGAAATCCTCACACTGAGTCAATAATAAAGAAAGAGTTATCTATCGTCTCACGTGAAGCAACTTGATTAGTTCTAAAAAAATGTGCGGTATCATTAAAAAAACCTTTAGTCGGTTTCATGAGATGCAGAGATAATTGCTTAAAACGTTCGCAGACGACGTTCTCGGCTCAATCCAACAGTGTTTCTGTGACAACTGTGATGGTTTCAATTTTTAACAAATATTTTGCCTCAACAAAAATTTTTCCTCGCGATTTGATCAACACCTCAAGAAGTTTGATGCAAAAACTTTGAAACACCTGGTACATGATGCTGTAGATCGATTTGTAAACAGTGGTTAAGTAAGAGTAAAAACTCCTGTTTGAAAACAAGAAATTTGCACAAGTTATAGAGAAACTGAGGAAACGAATAGAACAGTTCGCACATGACAACGGGAGTGGGAAGTGGACTGAATTATTGGAGTGGTTACGAAATTAATTACTCATCCCTGCGTCCGCTAGCAGTGAAACTGTTATGTGACATTGCGTGCGTCCTATCTTGATAAAGCTTGCCGGCCGGTGTGGCCGAGCGGTTCTGGGCGCTTCTGTTTGGAACCGCGCGACCGCTACGGTCGCAGGTTCGAATCCTGCCTCGGGCATGGATGCGTGTGATGTTCTTAGGTTAGTTAGGTTTAAGTAGTTCTAAGTTGTAGGGGACTGTAAGAATGTCTGACATGAATATTCCGAGTGACTGGAGTAATACCAGGAGACCGGATATATGCCACACTGTGGAAAGTGAACTGACCCGAAGTGCCAACTAACAATGCGCAGCACCTGAAAAGATGTTACTGTGTTTATGGAAGCCATTAAAGGTAATGAATCAACTGTATTGTCTCTCATTTGTTTTGCTTTCTCATTACGTTAGCGTTCACATCAACATTAGCGGGCATCTAGGTGATCAAGTACATTTAATTGCCAGATAATCTGGCAATTGACAAACAAGAGAAACGAATTACAAATAGCAAAAATACTATAACACATAATCAGCTGCCAATGAAATTTGCAGGATTGTTTTCACGATTTCTGTATTTGAAAACGATACACGATAATTCAAATAACTCCTTATCGCTATAAAAAAGAATAAAGATGTATAAAAAAAGCCCTCAGTCATTCGTAGGTAGCATACAAGATTTTCAATAAAACTTTCAACAACCGTCTCAGAAGAAACAAACAAGAATATCATTGACTAACAGAGAAGGAGAACGAATTGGTTTCTGAAGTGGGTACTGCACGTTGAACAATGTGTAAGCTGTATGAAATGGGCGCGCAAAGACGCTGTAAATGTGAGTCTGGGAGATTTAGACAAGTATTTTGTCATTACTTCAGTAAAATCTTTGTTTCAATAAGAGGGCAAAATTTTAAACTGTTAAAATGGTTGTGTCAATCGACTCCTTGTTGCAATTGTCTTTATCCTCGGAGCATCATCATCAACTTACAAAACTGGGATAAAGGTCGAAGTTTTCAATTTATGACCAAGATTGTTTTCCTTGCTTCGACTGTAAAAATGCACAACAATATACTCGAAGAACATACTGATGAACTATGAGGATAGTTCAACACCACTGAAACAAAGAAAATTAAATTAGTAATACGTTATCGAAGTAGCGAGTTCGCGTACTTGTAACAACGACGAGTATTTGTGAGACACGAATCGCATACGGACAGGATGTAAAGAAATTGAAACCTGGTTCTCGGTCAATGAGCTGAAATTTTTAGATAACAACGAGAATGAAAGAAATATAAATACACAATGTGATCAAAAGTATCCGGAGACCCCCAAAAACATACGTTTTTCGCATTAGGTGCATTGTGCTGCCACCTACTGCTAGATACTCCATATCAGCGACATCACTAGTCATTAGACATCGTGCGAGAGCAGAATGGGGCGCCCTGAGAAACTCAATGACTTCGAACGTGGTCAGGTGATTGGGTGTCACTTGTTCATACGTCTGTGCGCGAGATTTTCACACTCATAAATATTCCTAGGTCCACTGTTTCCGATGTGATAGTGAATTGGAAACGTGAAGGGGCACGTACAGCACGAAAGCGTACAGGCTAAACTCGTCTGTTGACTGACAGAAACTGCCGACAGTTGAAGAGGGTCGTAATGTGTAATAAGCAGACATCTATCCAGACCATCACACAGGAATTCCAAACTGCATCAGGATCCACTTCAAGTACTATAACAGTTAGGTGGGACGTAAGAAAACTTGTATTTCATGGTCGAGCAGCTGCTCATAAGCCACACATCACGCCGGTAAATGGCAAACGACGCTTCGCTTGGCGTAAGGAGCGTAAACAATGGACGATTGAATAGTGGAAAAAAGTTCGTGTGGAGTGAAGAATCCCGGTACACAATGTGGCAATCCGATGGCAGGGTGTGAGTATGGCGAATGCCCGGTGAACGTCATCTGCGCCGGCCGCGGTGGTCTCGTGCTTCTAGGCGCGCAGTCCGGAACCGCGCGACTGCTACGGTCGCAGGTTCGAATCTTGCCTCGGGCATGGATGTGTGTGATGTCCTTAGGTTAGTTAGGTTTAAGTAGTTCTAAGTTCTAGGGGACTGATGACCACAGCTGTTAAGTCCCATAGTGCTCAGAGCCATTTGACCCATTTTTTTTTAACGTCATCTGCTAGCGCGTGTAGTGCCAACAGCAAAATTTGGAGGCGGTGGTGTTATGGTGTGGTCGTGTTTTTCATGGAAGGGGCCTCGTTGTTTTGCGTGGCACCTTCTTGCTTCCCACTGTTGAAGAGCAATTCCGGGATGGCGATTGCATCTTTCAACACGATCGAGCACCTGTTCGTAATGCACGGTCTCTGGCGGAGTGGTTGTACGACAATAACATCTCTGTAATGGACTGGCCTGCACAGAGTCCTGACCTGAATCCTATAGAACACCTTTGGGACGTTTTGGAACGCCGACTTCGTGCCAGGCCTCCCGGACCGATACCTCTTCTCAGTGCAGGACTCCTGAAGAATGGGCTGCCATTCCCCAAGAAATCTTTCAGCACCTGATTGAACGTATGGCTGTGAGAGTGGTAGCTACCATTAGGGCTAAGCGTGGGCCAACACCATATTCAATTCAAGCATTACCGATGGAGGGCGCCACGAACTTGTGAGCCATTTTCAGCCAGGTGTCCGGATACTTTTGATGACATAGTGTACTATGGGATGAGAAGTGACTCGTGTGAATCGTCAAGCAACAGTCCTTACAGAACTACACGGACAGGTCGAACAGGCGTGGCATAACGTATCCCAGTACAGTCCCCATCTGTGCTATCGACTGGATACCACAGTCAGCACCTGCATTAGCGCCCGTGGAGGCTACACCACGTGTTTCAGCAGGGGTCGCTATCTGATACCTCAGAACCGGTTGTGCAACTGATCTGTAAATGTAATCATTTCATGCACTCCATGTGCACTGCTGCAACAATGAATCTTGAGTGAATTGGAAACCTCTAAAAAGGTGGGCACTGGCATGAAAATAGAGCTGATGACTGATATTTGTAAGAAAGGTCCTAAGCCATGCTCTATTCTCAACCTTTTCGAAATGTAACTTCCAACTTTGTGAGCAGGTGAAAAATCCTGAAAGTACTATGAACAGTATATTTCCAGTGCCGTTTCTCAGTCAACCTGTAGTGCAGTACCATCGGTATCAAATCAGTGATACATGTATTGTAGATAACCATATAAACGGAGCACAGCATTTGCAGTTTCTGCAGAATCTGCTGCCACAGTAGATGAACCTATGGGAACAAGGGCTGTAATAATCTGGATGGACTGTCTGTGCAGGCAACATGGCCAGCAGTACTGCTCACATTATCGGCCATTTTGAATGACATGCCATTAACGGCGGTGTTTTTGCATATCCAACAAAATCATACAAATTTTCTTCGTTTGATTATTGTTTGTGAGATCTATAAGCAAAATGCGCTAAAAAGCAAGGATTTACTTGCTGGGCATTTTAAACGTTTTTGCCGAAATTAAGGACGTATGTAGCTCCGATTAGCAACACAAACTGCCTAAGTGAGCTGCAAAATTCATTAATGTTGGCATTTATGAAGGTCAACCACAAATGGTAATTGTCAAGAAAAAGCAGCAGGCAATATTGAGTTAACTTACAACCACCTTCCCTGTTTCTCTTCCTGAATGATTTCTGTACCTACACCTTGGAAATCACTGAGAAGATACCTTCATATGATCATTTCCTTTGAGAAGGCTCCGTCTTATTGCTTCTTAACGAATGTCTGATTATTACCAATATATGTTGCATAAACGACTTTTAGGACAATAAAGAGCCATTAGGAAGAGAAACTATAGAGACCCAAGAGCCGTGGTGATTTATGTTAGTCATTCAACGTAGAAGGCTATGGCTGTATCGATTTCACTAAATGTTGGAATAGCAATGTGTGTGGTCCTCGTTCTTTCACACCAGTTAGATTAATTATTCACGAGAATATAACACTGTCAGCTATCTTACACATTTTCACGCTGTAGGTTACATGATTAGGAAAGAAATTCCGACCCTAAATTAGAGAGCAAATTGTTCCCATAATTGCATTATCGTGTAGAATGTCTCTGCTGAAATAAACAATTTAATGGCTAAATCTGTGCAGTTGTTTTCACCGCTGTACCATGATGTCAAATGGTTCAAATGGCTCTGAGCATTATGGGACTTAATATCTTAGGTCATCAGTCCCCTAGAACTTAGAACTACTTAAACCTAACTAACCTAAGGACATCACACACATCCATGGCCGAGGCAGGACTCGAACCTGCGACCGTAGTAGTCGCACGGTTCCGGACTGAGCGCCTAGAACCGCGAGACCACCGCGGCCGGCTACCATGATGTCAGTCACTTCATTATTTGATAGTGGCACTTTTCTGCCATTACTTTCACTCCATTTTACATTAGTTATTTGTGTGTGGTTATATAAGGGGCAGTCCAATGAAAACGAGACAAACGAAAAAGTGAGTAAACTGTTTAATATTTCAAAAGTAATCGCCATAACTGTTTATACATTTATACCACTGTCTTGCGTCTGTTTTCTCCGGCAGTGTCAGTTATACGTTAACAGTAAAACACAGCAGAATGAACGAGTTTACAGATGAAAAGTTAGCCGGTATGCTCCTCGTGTTTGGATTCACTGAATACGATGTAAGAGTGGCAAAGCAATGCTATTCTAAACTTTGCCCGTTGTGACAACATTCAAATCAGAATATGTTTACAGCTGTACACAGGTGCTTGTGTTTTGCGTTATGTGCTATGCTGATTGCTTTTTACTGGTACGTGGATAAAATGGACGTCCAGCGGAAAGAGGTAATGCGAATTATCTCTGAAACATTCAGGGCCACATCATGTGCCTTGTTCCCAGTCCTAGTAAACATAAAGTCTCCTAACATTAGGCGATCATAGTTAGCGACAAGAGAATACAGAAAAATCTTAGACAACCCTGAACTTCCTATACACCAAAACCTAGCACCTACAAACAGACTTAAATCTGGGTCACCTTTATGAAAAATCGGCGAAGAACTGCAAGGCTTCAACTCAAAGCCAGATTGTAAATAACTATGGACCGTAGGTGAAAATAAGAACCGAAATTTGGTAGACGACCCCAACAAGAAGTCGAAGAATTCAACTTCCCGAGGATGCTGTGGACACCTGTGAACCGTATCAGAACAAGTAATGATAGATGTAAGCAACTAATGAACAAATGGGGACTCTCTGACAGTCCTGAATGTGTGGTGAAATCCATTCAGTGGACCATATCCTAGCGTGTGAAGTTCATGGCTATGAGGGTGAAATGAAGGACCTATAGAGACACTCTAACTCAGAATATTTGTGATATAGTCCAAGATGCTACTCCAGGCGGGTGTAAAATGAATGTGCGCAACAGAAAATAAGAAACGCTAAAATGAAGATTTGGCCTTGTCTGACTATCCCCTGAAGCAGATCTTAGGATCTCTTAGTTCCATAAATTACAGTCTAAACATAAATTAATGATGAAGGGAACTAATACTACTAAATGATAAACGTTGTTTCTTATTATACGTTTATTGCAGATTAAAAAGAAAAACACCCTTTCTGACAAATGTCTATATTTCCTAAGTAAAATTATTAATCAATTGCCCAACTCTGCCCCTTTTTATGGCCACGCGATTTAACATAAATAACGCGAAATGACTGACATTGTCTACGTACCAAACACTAGATGACACTACATTCAAAGATGATCTACGGTGGTGTGGAACCTTAGTGGAAATAAACTAACGTGACCACAGCTGTTTAGCTTTTATAGCCCTAATAAGCCGACGCAATTTGCGATATCACCGTATGTACTGCGTCCGGTGAGTCGAAGTGATGGTTCTCGTACACGTCTGCAACGATGGAAGAACTCCAACCACAAATAGACTCTTCCAAACACTCAGACGGCAGAAGGCGGTCCTCTGACTAATATACTCTAATACTGTCTTCTCCTCTCTGTGTTCTACAGACGAGAAACGCGAACTCCCAACCAGAAGGACGGAGTTCAGATAACGTCTCAACATAAGTATAGGCAGAGAAAGTGCTCTCAATTACTGAATGCTGCGTACTCAACGACGACTTCCAACCCGGAGGTGAAGTCCAGAATCGTATAGGTTCAGTTCCTAACTGTTCTAACTATAAACTCTGCTGAGAGCAAAGACAGCAAGTCCGTCTGTACCAACAAAAGCTGATATCGGGTGACCGTCAGACATGGGCGCTCACAACAGAAGACCGCGTCTCTCCATCGCTGCCTTCCCAGCAAGGCTTGGCTCCCCACCATCGCAATTCCGAAAACGAATCATATTCCCGAAACCACGGAGTATTCTCCTTCTCTACAGATTCTTCCGAACGCGGACCAACCATATTTTAGTCTTTTGTCGTCCAGCGCGGAAAGTTTGCGAGGAAAAACCTATACTCGTACAATGGTACGCTTCTGAGTAAAAATCCTTGGAAATAATCCAGCTTGCGTGGTTTCCGAGGAGTCGCTTCTTCGTTCCTCTGACCTGCGTCCAAGATTTTCAGCGTTTCCGAAGTATAATTCTTCTGGTTTGGCTACAAAACCGACCGGTCGCGACTCTATTGTGCTCCAGCGCTTAGGTGCTACGACGTCCGTCATGCTATTTCCTGTGTTTAAGCAGGACCAGCACACTTGTGTGGGCCTTCCACCCAGGGCTTCAATTCCACCAGTCGTTTCATTTCCACTCGCGTTACAACATCTACTAGTATAGGCAATCATTCATTACGCCGTTTTTATAGTAAAGACCCTCCGTCACCTTTCATGCAATAAGAGTTAACAATTATTTATAAGACGTACGTGACAATGTCATTCTCCTTTATATTTTCATATACACGATGTGCAACCTATCGCATGATCCCTAATTGTGTATGTAGATCACGGCAAAGTATTTGGATGGGTGCTTGTAAGGTGCGAAATTATAGCCACCTTACAACAGTACAGAATTATATGAATATTTTTAAAGCATATTGTAATTCAGTGCAGAGCTCTAAGAATACTGTAGATCATTTTGTAAATGCCGAACGAGTAGATAATAAATAATAGGCTTTTTCATTGTTTCGAAGGTCGTAGTGACCCAAAATTGAATGACCACGTAAAACTAATTGTAGATTATTTACTTAAAAAGAAAATTTATTAAAATGCCACTTTCTAAAACTAACTAAAAAGCATAAAACAATTTCTCCTACCCCATACAGATTCCCATACAAATAAAATAACCCTTAAAATCAGCGCTTGTGAATTTTTAATAGCTATGACAATAGTTGTAAAATTTAAAACTAGAAACGCTGGGAGCATGATATAGGTAACTGATGCATGTTCAAAATGTTCAAATGTGTGTGAAATCGTATGGGATTGAACTGCTAAGGTCATCCGTCCCTAAGCTTACACACTACTTAACCTAAATTATCCTAAGGAAAAACACACACACCCATGGCTGAGGGAGGACTCGAACCTCCGCCGGGACTATAACTGATGCATGAATAGTTCACCTGAGGCACTGACAATTTTATTGAACTAAAAATGATTGAAATATTGTGTTGTTTTTCTCAACGACAGCTACTCTCTACACTCATTACTATCCGTTGGATGTGGCCAATGTTTTCCATTGTAAATTCTGTGTGTATTGTCATAGCTATTTAAAATTCACAATCACAAATTCTCAGGGCTATGTATTACACTTTTTAACCTGTCACATCTACATCTACATACGTACTACGCAAGCCACTTTACGGTGTATGGCGGAGGGTACCCTGTACCACAACTAGTCGTTTCTTTTCCCATTCCACTCGCTGATAAAGCGAGGGAAAAATGACAGTCTATATGTCTCCGTACGAGCCCTAATTTTTCGTATCTTATCTTCGAGGTCCTTTCTCGAAATGTATGTTGGCGGCAGTAGGATCGTTCTACAGTCAGCTTCAAACGCCGCTTCTCTAAACTTGCTCAGTAGCGTTCTTCGAAATAAATGTCTTCTTCCCCCCAGGGATTCCTACTTGAGCTCGCGAAGCAGCTCCGTAAAACATGCACGCTGATCGAACCTACCCCACAACTCTATCAGCTAACCTCTGAATTGCTTGTTTTTTTAAAATGTTATATTAACAAGTTTTGTAGTTATACTATTATTTTCTGCTTTTTAGTCTTGTGTGTGTAAAATTTTTCAATTGGTTTCAAATATTTTGACAAGACTGCAACAGAGACATCTGGTAAATTTCTGGCATATTTCAGTTTTTCTTCACTTGACACGACCAACATATTGCTTCCTCCAACGTATACCTCGCGAAAAGACAGTGATGAAAAAATTTAGAGGGAATCGAGCTCACACGGAGGCTAACCAGCAATCGTTCTTACCGCGAAACATTCATGCCTAGAGGAGAGAAAGTATCCTCCGTTACACACCTGACAAGACAACGAGTTAATATTGCATTGCCAGCCACTTCTGAGCAACGTTGAAAGTTTCAAGTCTCTAGCTCATCGTAAAGTGAGTTTAAAACCAATAGCAAAATTTGTACAAAATAGACAAGAAAGTGACCTAATAAAAACGTGTTAAAAAGCAGATGCCAGGCAGAGATTCGGTGGAAGAATCTTAAGGAAACGCAAATTGTCCACGAAAAAAGTGGCTTACAGAGCAATTCTTCCACCGATTTGTGAGTATTGTTTTTTCAGTCTGGGACCCTTATCAAGTACGATTAACAGAATGGAGAGAGAATATACAACGAAGAGCGGTACGGTTGGACGGGGAATTGCTTAGTTAACGCGAGAACGTTACGTGGCAATCGCTAAAAAAGAGGTGTTGCGTATCACCAAGAACGCTAACCAGCGTAGAGAGCTGGAAAACATAATATTAAACGTCTCTCGAAGTGAGAAAACGGAGAAATTAGAGCTCGTCGCTACTTTATAGACAGTCGTTCCTCCCACGCACCATTCACGCATGGAACAAAGAAAAGGAAAAGTGATAGCTCTACCAGGGTACCTTCTGCCACACACTGTAATTTGGCTTGCGGAGTTTAGACGCAGATTTAGATTTCGGAGTAATATATATCTATATGTAGATACCACGCGCCTCTCATACCAAAATACTCTAATAACACGGATCTAGAGAACATCGTTCTTGTGAAACACAACTAGCTCTTTACTCACAGGAAGTGTTGAGTGGTACTGACAAGTGATTTCAAATTGATTCCGTATTTCTAGATTTCCAGAGGGCTTTTGATACTGTACCTCACAAGCGGCTTGTAATCAAATTGTGTGTTTATGGAATATCGTCTCGATTATATGACTATTGACGGAAAGCTATCGAGGAAAACAGAAGTGATTTCTGGAGTTCCGCAGGGTAGTGTTATAGGCCCTCTGCTGCTCCTTATCTATACAAACGATTTAGGAAACAACCTGAGCTGCCGTCTTAGGTTGTTTGTTGTTTGCAGATGATGCTGTCGTTTGTCGTCTAGTTAAGTCAATACAAAGGTGTGAAAATTGGCAATTGACCCTAAATAATGAAAAGTGTGAGGTCATCCACATGAGTGCTAAAAGGAATCCAGTAAATTTCTGTTACACGATAAATCAGTCAAACCTAAAGGCCGTAAATTTAACTAAATACATAAAAATTACAATTACGAACAACTTAAATTGGAAAGAACATGTTGTGGGGAGAGCAAACCAAAGGCAGCGTTTTATCGGCAGAACGCTTAGAAAATGTAACAGATCTACTAAAAACACTGCCTACACTGCGCTTGTCCGTCCTCTTTTAGAGTACTGCTGCGAGGTTTGGCATTCCTACCGGATAGGATTAGCGGAGTACTTCGAGGGAGTTCAAAGAAGAGCAGCACGTTTTGTATTTTCGCGAAATAGTGGAAAGAGAGTCACTGACATGATACAGGATTTGCGGTGCACATATTAAAACAAAGGCGTTTTTTGTTGCGGCGGAATCTTCTCACGAAATTTCAATCACCAACTTTCTCCTTCGAATGCAAAAATATTTTGTTGACGTCGGCATACATAGGGAGAAATTATAATCACAATAAAATAAGGGAAATCAGAGCTCACACGGAAAGATATAGGAGTTCCTTTTTTCCGCACGCCGTTCGAGATTGGAATAAAAGAGAATATTGTGAAGGCGGTTCGACGAACCCTCTGCCAGGCACTTAAGTGTGATTTGCGGAGTATCGATGTAGACGTAGATGTGGATGTAGATGAATAACATTCCCGTACAGCCTTAGAAGTATTGTCAGTGGGACTCGGGTTCACCATATAGAGAAAAGGAGCGTTTCCCGAATGGAGATACTGTACAAAAAACAGCAGGTCAGTATTACGAACGCTCGGCTGGCTGGACGGCAGTTAAGGCGTGACTTGTGAAACAGCGAGCAATTGCTAGAGTCAAGTACCGCTAGGAGACCGAGATCACACGGCCACATTCCTCCGCAGCGACGCAGCGCGCCTAAAAACGGCGGCACAAGGCAGTTCACAAGTAATCGTCGCTGAGGCAAGGCATCCCATCTACACTTTGAAGATACGCGAGTAAGGTAAATAGAGATGAAATTTTGTTTATGGTTTACTAGTGATAGGTACACTATAATGTACGTCGAAGTGGCCGAGCGGTCCTGGGCGCTACAGTCTGGAACCGCGCGACCGCTACGGTAGCAGGTTCGAATCTTGCCTCGTTCATGGATGTTTGTGATGTCCTTAGGTTAGTTAGGTTTAAGTAGTTCTAAGTTCTAGGGGATTGATGACCTCATATGTGAAGTCCTATAGTGCTCAGAGCCATTTGAACCATTCGACGGCTTCTCTAAATGGTCGGATTGTGTACGTTTCAACTAAACAGACATTTTTGCAATACCGTCCAGTGGCAATAACCATGTTTTAATGGGCTTGTTGTCAACAGGAGTTCATTCAAAATTGGCAAAGATTTGTAAGAGACCAACGCCTAAATTTTCAGCAATTAAGAAACAGGCGACCGATTTTAGTTGTGGTCGTACTTATCTTGAAAATGAAACTTTTGAATGGCAGCTGAAAGTCCAGCCATAGATGTTAATGTCGAATGCACAGTTTGGTATGAGATAATTAACGACTAAAGGTGTATCACATAGGCATTTCAGAGAAGAGAGTCCAAGAATTTTCTTAAAGGAAGACACCACCATTTGACTTTTTTAGTGTTTATTTAAGTACAACCCAGGTTTCGGCCTTTTATGCCATTTTCAAGTATTTGCTAAAAGAAAAACCCGCATACAGTAAGACCACGTAAAGTTTCAAAAGATGTAAAATGCCTTAAATAATGAATGTAAGTTGGTGTATGACTACGAAATATGAAGTTACATTTAAATCTTTAACATATATTGTAGGACACTTACCAGGTTGTCAAGCTCAAATTTGTCCATAAAATAAGGAAAATATTGCCTCCGCAAGAAATTCCAGATGTAAAACCGCTTTCATGTAACAGATCAGTAAGTAATCGCTGGAGCACGTTATATTGCATGTAGCGCTGTAGTATTTGAATACGAACAGCGCCTGTGCTATGTCCTCAATACGCTGGAAATGATAGTCTGGGTCAGAACAGTGGTCTGCGCATTGTGAGTGCATTATGTCTGAGTTATGTGAATTGGAACGCGGTCAAACTGTTCTGCTCGTATGGTGTGTACTTCGGTAACGAAGGTAGCCAAAGTGTTTGGTGCTTCAAGACGCACCGTATCGAAGGTTTATACCGCATACAGGGGAAGCGGAAAAACAATATCCTCTAAGCCGCAACGCGGGAGAAGGTGCGTGTTGACTAATCTTGATAGATGCTCATTGAAAAAGATTGTGACGAAAAATAAGAGGACTACAGCTGAAAAATTAACTGCGGAACTGAATGTCGCATTCGTGAACCTTGTCAGCATCAAAACCACGAAGGGAACTCCATGAGCAGGGAATTGCAGGGCTAGCAGGAATTCCAAAAACGATCATCATCGTTACCAGAACTTCCCACTATTTTGCAGGAAGAATGGTATAACATCATTTTAAAAACCAGACAGGACTTGTATTTATACATTCCGAGACGACTGGAAGCTGTTTTGAATGCCAACGGGTTTCCTACACCGTATTAGATTGGTAATGTGTAGTATTTTTCGTGTCTCCATATTTTTGTCCACCCTCTGTGTCATGTGTATTGGATGCTGAGCAAAAGCGAATGAGCAATTTGTAAGCAACATTTATGCCATTTATATTTAACTTCATTCACAGAGTGCCTTGGTTCAACCTATTCAACCAGTGTGCTTCATTATCAATGCCCGAATACTTACGGCTCTTACATTCTGCATGCATGCTTCCCACCACTTACAGTTCGTTTTTCAAGTTTTTTGCCAGTTTTTTGTGTCTCTTGTCTTATTTTTTACCACTAAATTTATCTGGGTTGTTTTTAATGTCGGCGATATGAAGTGGAAATGGAAATGAGCGTTTGGCGTCATTGGCCGGGAGGTCCCTTACGGGGCAGGTCCGGCCGCCTTGGTGCAGGTACATTCGACGCCACATTGGGCGACCTGTGCGCCGGATGGGGATTAAATGACCCAGCCGGGAATCGAACCCGGGCCCCTTAGGACGGCAGTCCATAACGCTGACCACTTTTTTATTATTTTTATTATTTTAAATCTCATTTTTGTTCTTTTTTCGTTCGTTGTATCCGCTCGGGGCGGACGTCGCAAGACACCCGTTTCAGTTCGTTGTTGATCGATTGACTCATTTTTTTTATTACAGACGGCAACTAACCCTCTGACCGAACACGCTGAGCTACCGTGCCGGCACCATTCAGCTATCGGGGCTGACGGCGACGTGAAGCACAGATATGTGAATTCATGGACAACAGCGTGAGACTCTCTCTCGTTGGTGTCTCCGTTTCCAGCTCTCTTCTACAGGTTACAAAGCCAATATGAGTGTTTCTTCGAGTAAATCGGACTGCAAGCAAAGAAAAACTGAAAGCATTCTCTTGGCCGGCAACACATGCCGGTTATGGACATTTAAGTATGTCATGTATGCGTGTATGAGATACAAATTTAAAGAGAAAGAGAGAGAGGGAGAGGGGGAGGGAAGAGGGAGATAGACAAGGGAGGGAGAGAGAGAGAGAGAGAGAGAGAGAGAGAGAGAGAGAGAGAGGGGAGGGAGGGAGTGACAGAAAGAAGGAGAGGGAGAGACAGACGGACAGAGAGAGAGGGAGAGAGAGAGAGAGAGAGAGAGAGGGAGGAAGTGCAGAGAAAGAGGGTAAGAGAGGGACTGAATGAGGGAGGGAGGTGGTGAGGGAAGAAGAGGAGGATGGAGAGGAGAGGGGGATGTCAAGATGATGCAGCGTGTGACAACATATGTCCGCAACCATAGACAGCATACTAACAATATTTAGTTTCGTTTTATATATCTTTTTGACTATAGGTTATGGTGACATCCTGACCTGTTGCGTATCCCGAGGTCTAGGTTAGGTCTGATTGTGAGTTGACAAAGGCAACAAATTTAATGTCGTAAAAGTAAGTGCAGTTCGTGTTATAGAGCGTATTTTATGCGCACTGGATCTCGACGATTGGTTTATGTCGTACGGTTTGTTAACGTCAAGTGTGAAAGAAGGCGGGTGGTATTGTGAGCCTAAATATTTTCCATGTCGTAATCCTCAAATGTATAGTCACGTTTAATTTCAGATGAGGCACTTTGTTAGTTCTTGTATTTGACCCTTCCTTGCTGTAACATGTGAAAAAACTAAACCTGTGTTAATAGTGCTTGAGTTGCTCAGACATTTTAAATATTTATGGGATCTTCGTAACGTATTTACGTTCTTCCCATTCGTTAGGGAAGCTGTCAAATTGTTATATCTTTTACACTGCTTTGAAAATTTCTTTTTTGTTACTTAGTTCCTTTCGTGATATTACGTTGCGCACAAACGTTTATTGATTGTTCTGCCGTCATTTGCAAAAGCCTTAGAGCCACCGAAAATAAATTTAATATTGAACTTACTTATATGGAAAAAAATCATTAAATATAACACACAGTAGGCAACGGCAAACTCTTGTTCTTACCTTAGCTCTTTATGTATACTTTTCATACATTTTTATAGCTGTCGCTGAAACAAAACATTAGTTTTGCGGATTTCTTGGTTTAATTTTGGCGCTTCGCTTTGTTTTCTAACTAATCATTTTGAATGTGTTTAGCGATTGGTTTAGGCATTTGCGTTTCTTTTCATATTTTGAATCGCTGTGTATTAGACTAAGTGTGACTTTTATCCTCAGTTTTGTTAAAAATGTTGTACTGAGTGTCTATTTGATATTGCTAGATTATCGGTTCTTGTACATCCAGTACATTGACTGAAAAAATTCTGTTTCGATTTGCAGTATTGTCTGTACTATATTCATTTACATTTTCAGACAAAGACAAGATGGAAATAAACAAATATTGTGTTTATGCATTGTGTAAGAACGGATCCCAAGTCGAGAGTGCTTTATTTACAAAAGTGGCGGCCGAAGGAACTTCCAGCCAACATCTGAATGATACTTTTCGAAACGGTTGACCAAGATCATAAGTACTTAATCTTCCTAATTTTTATTAACTCTTAACCCACCTCAAGTGTTTACTTCCGCAATTCTGACGACGAGAAGTAAGAGAAGGGACAGGCCTGCTCTCATGTTGCAAGGTCTATTTTTGTGTGAAACATTAAGTGTATCTGAGCTCAGATAACACACATTTTCGTAAATGTCCCTTAGTTGGTGTCATAGAACTACTCATCGTAAATGGTTCATCACATTTTCTCCGAGGTTTGCGGTGACGGACGGACTCCAGCAGTGAGCTGGTTATGGTATCCACAATACATGCGCTGTGAGATCTTTTTGTATTTCTTGCTGCTTTGTTCGGTACTCGTTAAGAAAAAAAAATGAGTAAAAGAGACGCCGAGGATTCAAAGACTGCTTCATACACCACCGTGAGTAAATAATAAACAATATCTTACAAAATAATTCAAGGAAATGTAATAAAAAGCAGCATACACTGAGCTGACGAAAGACATGGGATAGCGATATCCACATATACTGATAGCGGTAGGTTCGCGTACACAAGGTATAAAAGGCCAGTTCATTAGGGGAGCTGTCATTTGTACTCAGGTGATTCATGTGAAAAGTTTTCCGACGTGATTACGGTCGCACGATAGGAATTAACAGACTTTGAATGCGCAATAGTAGTAAGAGCCAGAGGCATCAGGTATTCAGTTTCGGAAATCGTTAGGAAATTCAATATTCCGAGATCCACAACGTCAAGAGAGTGCCGCGAATATCAAATTTCACGCATTACCTCTCACCACGGACAACGCAGAGGCCGACGGCCTTCGTTCAATGACCGAGAGCAGCGACATTTGCGTATAGTTGTTAGTGCTAATAGACAAGCAACACTGCGTGAAATAACGTCAGATATCAATGTGGGACGTACGGCGAACATATCCGTTAGGACAGTGCAGCGAAATTTGGCGTTAATGGGCTATGGCAGCAGACGACCGACGCGAGTGCTTTTGCTACAGCACGACATTGCCTGCAGCGCCTCTCGTGAGCTCGTGATCATATAGGTTGGACCGTAGACGACTGGAAAACCGTAGCTTTCGTCAGATGAGTCCTGATTTCAGTTGGAAAAGCTGATGGCAGGGTTCGAGTGTGGCGCAGACACCACGAAGCAAGTCGTAAACAAGGCAATGTGCAAGCTGGTCGTGGCTCCATAATGGTGTGAACCGATAATTGACTGGAAATGGTTATGTTCGGCTACTTGGAGACTATTCATAGCCATTCATGCATTTAATGTTCCCAGTCAAGATGGAATTTTTGTGGATGACAATGCGCCATGTGGCCGGGCCGCAGTTATTCTCTAATGGTTTGAAGAGCATTCTGGACAATTTGAGCGAATGTTTTGGGCACTTACAAGGGGAGGCCACGACGTTTGGAACGCAGATTTACTGTAAACTTCGTACACTCGTAATACTCCATGAGCACAACAAAATGTGTAAGCAGCAGCGCGTACTTTTCGAGCGTTGCTGAGAAAATCGCAAAATAATGTCAGTCGTCGAATATATATCTGTACGTGGCCATGTCAACCATGAAGCGACGGCACGGCAGCTCAGCGTGTTAGCCGGCACGGTAGCTAGCGTGCTCGGTCAGAGGGTTAGCCGCCCTCTGCAATTAAAAAAAAAACTGAGTTCATAGATCAACAAAGAACTTAAAACTGTGTATTACGACGTCCGCCTCGATCAGATGCAACGAACGAAAACGAACAAAATAAAATTAAAAAAAAAGCGTGTTCGGTCAGAGCGTTAGCTTCCCTTTCTAATAACAAAACTGAGCGAACGGATGAACGATCAAACTGAACGGGTGTCATCGGACGTCCGCCCTGAACAAATCCAGCGAACAATATAGAACAAAACGTATTTTTTTTAAAAAAAGTGGCTGGCGTTCAAGCCGCTGGATCGAGTTCCGTTCGTCTGTTTTTTTTTTTCTCAACACAGTCATTTTCTTTACTATTTATGTTACAACTGATATAATGGGAAAAAATACGTGTAATCGGATGAACTTTTATTAAATTTACAATGTTATTTGGCGGTCTACTAATTTTTATTATCACAAATAATATAATATTCATAACTATCGACTAGTAAACAGCCAAACACATAAAGTGAAGCTGAAAATCTATCCTTGTCCGTATCTTCAAAACTGTTCGTATTTAATCGAAAGAGAACGAGAAATTGCTTCTCGGAAGACGCTATTAAAATACACTCGATACTGCATAACCAATTATCAGCGCCGAATTTTAAGGAAATACTGTGTTATGCATGGTTTGTTTCCAAACCGTCTGAAAGAGAGGTTTTTGAAAATGTTAACAATGTTAGTTTTTCCACAGAAAACGTCAAAAGACCTTGCGTATGCGGAAACATAGCATTTATTCAATGAAGCTGGTGCCGTTTAACTTTATGTTTTCCATGTTTATACGAAAAATACCATCCTGCATCTTGTACTCGTAATGTCTAAAGCGACGATTAATTGTACATCTTTCGAAAGCCGTCTGTGGCGGTCAAAACTTGGAGGTAACAAGTCGTTTCGGGATCCTTCCAGGTATAAGGGATTTCTCAAATCACGGACAAGCATACATTTTCGGTATGACTTTATGCATTTGGTCGTTTACTAGTCGATAGTTATGAATATTACTTTATTTGTGATAGTAAAAATTAGTGGACTGCCAAATAACATTGTAAATTTAATAAAATTTCATCCGATTACACGTATTTTGCCCATAATATCAATTGTAATATAAATAATAAAATGACTGTGTTGAAAAAAAAAGCTACGAACGGAACTCGATCCAGCGGCTTGAACGCCAAACACTTTTTTCTAAAAAAAAAAAATAAACTGTCCTATATTGTTCGTTGAGTTTGTTCAGGGTGGACGTCCGACGACACCCGTTCGGTTGGTTCGATGATCCGTTCGCTCAGTTCTTTTATTATAAAGGGCAGATAACGCTCTGACCGAACACGATTTTTTTTAACTCATTTTGTTCGATTTTGTTCGTTGCATCTGCTCGGGGCGGACGTCGTAAGACATCCGTTTAAGTTCGTTGTTGATCGATTAACTCAGTTTTTTTTATTACAGAGGGAGATAACCCTCTGACCGAACACGCTGAGCTACCGTGCCGGCTTTCTGGTCGTTTACTAGTCGATAGTTATGAATATTACATTATTTGTGATAATAAATTTAGTAGACTGCCAAATAACATTGTAAATTTAATAAAATTTCATCCGATTACACGTATTTTGCCCATAATATCAATTGTAATATAAATAATAAAATGACTGTGTTGAAAAAAAAAGCTACGAACGGAACTCGATCCAGCGGCTTGAACGCCAAACACTTTTTTCTAAAAAAAAAAAATAAACTGTCCTATATTGTTCGTTGAGTTTGTTCAGGGTGGACGTCCGACGACACCCGTTCGGTTGGTTCGATGATCCGTTCGCTCAGTTCTTTTATTATAAAGGGCAGATAACGCTCTGACCGAACACGATTTTTTTTTAACTCATTTTGTTCGATTTTGTTCGTTGCATCTGCTCGGGGCGGACGTCGTAAGACATCCGTTTAAGTTCGTTGTTGATCGATTAACTCAGTTTTTTTTATTACAGAGGGAGATAACCCTCTGACCGAACACGCTGAGCTACCGTGCCGGCTTTCTGGTCGTTTACTAGTCGATAGTTATGAATATTACATTATTTGTGATAATAAATTTAGTAGACTGCCAAATAACATTGTAAATTTAATAAAATTTCATCCGATTACACGTATTTTGCCCATAATATCAATTGTAATATAAATAATAAAATGACTGTGTTGAAAAAAAAAGCTACGAACGGAACTCGATCCAGCGGCTTGAACGCCAAACACTTTTTTCTAAAAAAAAAAAATAAACTGTCCTATATTGTTCGTTGAGTTTGTTCAGGGTGGACGTCCGACGACACCCGTTCGGTTGGTTCGATGATCCGTTCGCTCAGTTCTTTTATTATAAAGGGCAGATAACGCTCTGACCGAACACGATTTTTTTTTAACTCATTTTGTTCGATTTTGTTCGTTGCATCTGCTCGGGGCGGACGTCGTAAGACATCCGTTTAAGTTCGTTGTTGATCGATTAACTCAGTTTTTTTTATTACAGAGGGAGATAACCCTCTGACCGAACACGCTGAGCTACCGTGCCGGCTTTCTGGTCGTTTACTAGTCGATAGTTATGAATATTACATTATTTGTGATAATAAATTTAGTAGACTGCCAAATAACATTGTAAATTTAATAAAATTTCATCCGATTACACGTATTTTGCCCATAATATCAATTGTAATATAAATAATAAAATGACTGTGTTGAAAAAAAAAGCTACGAACGGAACTCGATCCAGCGGCTTGAACGCCAAACACTTTTTTCTAAAAAAAAAAATAAACTGTCCTATATTGTTCGTTGAGTTTGTTCAGGGTGGACGTCCGACGACACCCGTTCGGTTGGTTCGATGATCCGTTCGCTCAGTTCTTTTATTATAAAGGGCAGATAACGCTCTGACCGAACACGATTTTTTTTAACTCATTTTGTTCGATTTTGTTCGTTGCATCTGCTCGGGGCGGACGTCGTAAGACATCCGTTTAAGTTCGTTGTTGATCGATTAACTCAGTTTTTTTTATTACAGAGGGAGATAACCCTCTGACCGAACACGCTGAGCTACCGTGCCGGCTTTCTGGTCGTTTACTAGTCGATAGTTATGAATATTACATTATTTGTGATAATAAATTTAGTAGACTGCCAAATAACATTGTAAATTTAATAAAATTTCATCCGATTACACGTATTTTGCCCATAATATCAATTGTAATATAAATAATAAAATGACTGTGTTGAAAAAAAAAGCTACGAACGGAACTCGATCCAGCGGCTTGAACGCCAAACACTTTTTTCTAAAAAAAAAAAATAAACTGTCCTATATTGTTCGTTGAGTTTGTTCAGGGTGGACGTCCGACGACACCCGTTCGGTTGGTTCGATGATCCGTTCGCTCAGTTCTTTTATTATAAAGGGCAGATAACGCTCTGACCGAACACGATTTTTTTTTAACTCATTTTGTTCGATTTTGTTCGTTGCATCTGCTCGGGGCGGACGTCGTAAGACATCCGTTTAAGTTCGTTGTTGATCGATTAACTCAGTTTTTTTTATTACAGAGGGAGATAACCCTCTGACCGAACACGCTGAGCTACCGTGCCGGCTTTCTGGTCGTTTACTAGTCGATAGTTATGAATATTACATTATTTGTGATAATAAATTTAGTAGACTGCCAAATAACATTGTAAATTTAATAAAATTTCATCCGATTACACGTATTTTGCCCATAATATCAATTGTAATATAAATAATAAAATGACTGTGTTGAAAAAAAAAGCTACGAACGGAACTCGATCCAGCGGCTTGAACGCCAAACACTTTTTTCTAAAAAAAAAAATAAACTGTCCTATATTGTTCGTTGAGTTTGTTCAGGGTGGACGTCCGACGACACCCGTTCGGTTGGTTCGATGATCCGTTCGCTCAGTTCTTTTATTATAAAGGGCAGATAACGCTCTGACCGAACACGATTTTTTTTAACTCATTTTGTTCGATTTTGTTCGTTGCATCTGCTCGGGGCGGACGTCGTAAGACATCCGTTTAAGTTCGTTGTTGATCGATTAACTCAGTTTTTTTTATTACAGAGGGAGATAACCCTCTGACCGAACACGCTGAGCTACCGTGCCGGCTTTCTGGTCGTTTACTAGTCGATAGTTATGAATATTACATTATTTGTGATAATAAATTTAGTAGACTGCCAAATAACATTGTAAATTTAATAAAATTTCATCCGATTACACGTATTTTGCCCATAATATCAATTGTAATATAAATAATAAAATGACTGTGTTGAAAAAAAAAGCTACGAACGGAACTCGATCCAGCGGCTTGAACGCCAAACACTTTTTTCTAAAAAAAAAAAATAAACTGTCCTATATTGTTCGTTGAGTTTGTTCAGGGTGGACGTCCGACGACACCCGTTCGGTTGGTTCGATGATCCGTTCGCTCAGTTCTTTTATTATAAAGGGCAGATAACGCTCTGACCGAACACGATTTTTTTTTAACTCATTTTGTTCGATTTTGTTCGTTGCATCTGCTCGGGGCGGACGTCGTAAGACATCCGTTTAAGTTCGTTGTTGATCGATTAACTCAGTTTTTTTTATTACAGAGGGAGATAACCCTCTGACCGAACACGCTGAGCTACCGTGCCGGCTTTCTGGTCGTTTACTAGTCGATAGTTATGAATATTACATTATTTGTGATAATAAATTTAGTAGACTGCCAAATAACATTGTAAATTTAATAAAATTTCATCCGATTACACGTATTTTGCCCATAATATCAATTGTAATATAAATAATAAAATGACTGTGTTGAAAAAAAAAGCTACGAACGGAACTCGATCCAGCGGCTTGAACGCCAAACACTTTTTTCTAAAAAAAAAAAATAAACTGTCCTATATTGTTCGTTGAGTTTGTTCAGGGTGGACGTCCGACGACACCCGTTCGGTTGGTTCGATGATCCGTTCGCTCAGTTCTTTTATTATAAAGGGCAGATAACGCTCTGACCGAACACGATTTTTTTTTAACTCATTTTGTTCGATTTTGTTCGTTGCATCTGCTCGGGGCGGACGTCGTAAGACATCCGTTTAAGTTCGTTGTTGATCGATTAACTCAGTTTTTTTTATTACAGAGGGAGATAACCCTCTGACCGAACACGCTGAGCTACCGTGCCGGCTTTCTGGTCGTTTACTAGTCGATAGTTATGAATATTACATTATTTGTGATAATAAATTTAGTAGACTGCCAAATAACATTGTAAATTTAATAAAATTTCATCCGATTACACGTATTTTGCCCATAATATCAATTGTAATATAAATAATAAAATGACTGTGTTGAAAAAAAAAGCTACGAACGGAACTCGATCCAGCGGCTTGAACGCCAAACACTTTTTTCTAAAAAAAAAAAATAAACTGTCCTATATTGTTCGTTGAGTTTGTTCAGGGTGGACGTCCGACGACACCCGTTCGGTTGGTTCGATGATCCGTTCGCTCAGTTCTTTTATTATAAAGGGCAGATAACGCTCTGACCGAACACGATTTTTTTTTAACTCATTTTGTTCGATTTTGTTCGTTGCATCTGCTCGGGGCGGACGTCGTAAGACATCCGTTTAAGTTCGTTGTTGATCGATTAACTCAGTTTTTTTTATTACAGAGGGAGATAACCCTCTGACCGAACACGCTGAGCTACCGTGCCGGCTTTCTGGTCGTTTACTAGTCGATAGTTATGAATATTACATTATTTGTGATAATAAATTTAGTAGACTGCCAAATAACATTGTAAATTTAATAAAATTTCATCCGATTACACGTATTTTGCCCATAATATCAATTGTAATATAAATAATAAAATGACTGTGTTGAAAAAAAAAGCTATGAACGGAACTCGATCCAGCGGCTTGAACGCCAAACACTTTTTTCTAAAAAAAAAAAATAAACTGTCCTATATTGTTCGTTGAGTTTGTTCAGGGTGGACGTCCGACGACACCCGTTCGGTTGGTTCGATGATCCGTTCGCTCAGTTCTTTTATTATAAAGGGCAGATAACGCTCTGACCGAACACGATTTTTTTTTAACTCATTTTGTTCGATTTTGTTCGTTGCATCTGCTCGGGGCGGACGTCGTAAGACATCCGTTTAAGTTCGTTGTTGATCGATTAACTCAGTTTTTTTTATTACAGAGGGAGATAACCCTCTGACCGAACACGCTGAGCTACCGTGCCGGCTTTCTGGTCGTTTACTAGTCGATAGTTATGAATATTACATTATTTGTGATAATAAATTTAGTAGACTGCCAAATAACATTGTAAATTTAATAAAATTTCATCCGATTACACGTATTTTGCCCATAATATCAATTGTAATATAAATAATAAAATGACTGTGTTGAAAAAAAAAGCTACGAACGGAACTCGATCCAGCGGCTTGAACGCCAAACACTTTTTTCTAAAAAAAAAAAATAAACTGTCCTATATTGTTCGTTGAGTTTGTTCAGGGTGGACGTCCGACGACACCCGTTCGGTTGGTTCGATGATCCGTTCGCTCAGTTCTTTTATTATAAAGGGCAGATAACGCTCTGACCGAACACGATTTTTTTTAACTCATTTTGTTCGATTTTGTTCGTTGCATCTGCTCGGGGCGGACGTCGTAAGACATCCGTTTAAGTTCGTTGTTGATCGATTAACTCAGTTTTTTTTATTACAGAGGGAGATAACCCTCTGACCGAACACGCTGAGCTACCGTGCCGGCTTTCTGGTCGTTTACTAGTCGATAGTTATGAATATTACATTATTTGTGATAATAAATTTAGTAGACTGCCAAATAACATTGTAAATTTAATAAAATTTCATCCGATTACACGTATTTTGCCCATAATATCAATTGTAATATAAATAATAAAATGACTGTGTTGAAAAAAAAAGCTACGAACGGAACTCGATCCAGCGGCTTGAACGCCAAACACTTTTTTCTAAAAAAAAAAAATAAACTGTCCTATATTGTTCGTTGAGTTTGTTCAGGGTGGACGTCCGACGACACCCGTTCGGTTGGTTCGATGATCCGTTCGCTCAGTTCTTTTATTATAAAGGGCAGATAACGCTCTGACCGAACACGATTTTTTTTTAACTCATTTTGTTCGATTTTGTTCGTTGCATCTGCTCGGGGCGGACGTCGTAAGACATCCGTTTAAGTTCGTTGTTGATCGATTAACTCAGTTTTTTTTATTACAGAGGGAGATAACCCTCTGACCGAACACGCTGAGCTACCGTGCCGGCTTTCTGGTCGTTTACTAGTCGATAGTTATGAATATTACATTATTTGTGATAATAAATTTAGTAGACTGCCAAATAACATTGTAAATTTAATAAAATTTCATCCGATTACACGTATTTTGCCCATAATATCAATTGTAATATAAATAATAAAATGACTGTGTTGAAAAAAAAAGCTACGAACGGAACTCGATCCAGCGGCTTGAACGCCAAACACTTTTTTCTAAAAAAAAAAATAAACTGTCCTATATTGTTCGTTGAGTTTGTTCAGGGTGGACGTCCGACGACACCCGTTCGGTTGGTTCGATGATCCGTTCGCTCAGTTCTTTTATTATAAAGGGCAGATAACGCTCTGACCGAACACGATTTTTTTTTAACTCATTTTGTTCGATTTTGTTCGTTGCATCTGCTCGGGGCGGACGTCGTAAGACATCCGTTTAAGTTCGTTGTTGATCGATTAACTCAGTTTTTTTTATTACAGAGGGAGATAACCCTCTGACCGAACACGCTGAGCTACCGTGCCGGCTTTCTGGTCGTTTACTAGTCGATAGTTATGAATATTACATTATTTGTGATAATAAATTTAGTAGACTGCCAAATAACATTGTAAATTTAATAAAATTTCATCCGATTACACGTATTTTGCCCATAATATCAATTGTAATATAAATAATAAAATGACTGTGTTGAAAAAAAAAGCTACGAACGGAACTCGATCCAGCGGCTTGAACGCCAAACACTTTTTTCTAAAAAAAAAAAATAAACTGTCCTATATTGTTCGTTGAGTTTGTTCAGGGTGGACGTCCGACGACACCCGTTCGGTTGGTTCGATGATCCGTTCGCTCAGTTCTTTTATTATAAAGGGCAGATAACGCTCTGACCGAACACGATTTTTTTTTAACTCATTTTGTTCGATTTTGTTCGTTGCATCTGCTCGGGGCGGACGTCGTAAGACATCCGTTTAAGTTCGTTGTTGATCGATTAACTCAGTTTTTTTTATTACAGAGGGAGATAACCCTCTGACCGAACACGCTGAGCTACCGTGCCGGCTTTCTGGTCGTTTACTAGTCGATAGTTATGAATATTACATTATTTGTGATAATAAATTTAGTAGACTGCCAAATAACATTGTAAATTTAATAAAATTTCATCCGATTACACGTATTTTGCCCATAATATCAATTGTAATATAAATAATAAAATGACTGTGTTGAAAAAAAAAGCTACGAACGGAACTCGATCCAGCGGCTTGAACGCCAAACACTTTTTTCTAAAAAAAAAAAATAAACTGTCCTATATTGTTCGTTGAGTTTGTTCAGGGTGGACGTCCGACGACACCCGTTCGGTTGGTTCGATGATCCGTTCGCTCAGTTCTTTTATTATAAAGGGCAGATAACGCTCTGACCGAACACGATTTTTTTTTAACTCATTTTGTTCGATTTTGTTCGTTGCATCTGCTCGGGGCGGACGTCGTAAGACATCCGTTTAAGTTCGTTGTTGATCGATTAACTCAGTTTTTTTTATTACAGAGGGAGATAACCCTCTGACCGAACACGCTGAGCTACCGTGCCGGCTTTCTGGTCGTTTACTAGTCGATAGTTATGAATATTACATTATTTGTGATAATAAATTTAGTAGACTGCCAAATAACATTGTAAATTTAATAAAATTTCATCCGATTACACGTATTTTGCCCATAATATCAATTGTAATATAAATAATAAAATGACTGTGTTGAAAAAAAAAGCTACGAACGGAACTCGATCCAGCGGCTTGAACGCCAAACACTTTTTTCTAAAAAAAAAAAATAAACTGTCCTATATTGTTCGTTGAGTTTGTTCAGGGTGGACGTCCGACGACACCCGTTCGGTTGGTTCGATGATCCGTTCGCTCAGTTCTTTTATTATAAAGGGCAGATAACGCTCTGACCGAACACGATTTTTTTTTAACTCATTTTGTTCGATTTTGTTCGTTGCATCTGCTCGGGGCGGACGTCGTAAGACATCCGTTTAAGTTCGTTGTTGATCGATTAACTCAGTTTTTTTTATTACAGAGGGAGATAACCCTCTGACCGAACACGCTGAGCTACCGTGCCGGCTTTCTGGTCGTTTACTAGTCGATAGTTATGAATATTACATTATTTGTGATAATAAATTTAGTAGACTGCCAAATAACATTGTAAATTTAATAAAATTTCATCCGATTACACGTATTTTGCCCATAATATCAATTGTAATATAAATAATAAAATGACTGTGTTGAAAAAAAAAGCTACGAACGGAACTCGATCCAGCGGCTTGAACGCCAAACACTTTTTTCTAAAAAAAAAAAATAAACTGTCCTATATTGTTCGTTGAGTTTGTTCAGGGTGGACGTCCGACGACACCCGTTCGGTTGGTTCGATGATCCGTTCGCTCAGTTCTTTTATTATAAAGGGCAGATAACGCTCTGACCGAACACGATTTTTTTTTAACTCATTTTGTTCGATTTTGTTCGTTGCATCTGCTCGGGGCGGACGTCGTAAGACATCCGTTTAAGTTCGTTGTTGATCGATTAACTCAGTTTTTTTTATTACAGAGGGAGATAACCCTCTGACCGAACACGCTGAGCTACCGTGCCGGCTTTCTGGTCGTTTACTAGTCGATAGTTATGAATATTACATTATTTGTGATAATAAATTTAGTAGACTGCCAAATAACATTGTAAATTTAATAAAATTTCATCCGATTACACGTATTTTGCCCATAATATCAATTGTAATATAAATAATAAAATGACTGTGTTGAAAAAAAAAAGCTACGAACGGAACTCGATCCAGCGGCTTGAACGCCAAACACTTTTTTCTAAAAAAAAAAAATAAACTGTCCTATATTGTTCGTTGAGTTTGTTCAGGGTGGACGTCCGACGACACCCGTTCGGTTGGTTCGATGATCCGTTCGCTCAGTTCTTTTATTATAAAGGGCAGATAACGCTCTGACCGAACACGATTTTTTTTTAACTCATTTTGTTCGATTTTGTTCGTTGCATCTGCTCGGGGCGGACGTCGTAAGACATCCGTTTAAGTTCGTTGTTGATCGATTAACTCAGTTTTTTTTATTACAGAGGGAGATAACCCTCTGACCGAACACGCTGAGCTACCGTGCCGGCTTTCTGGTCGTTTACTAGTCGATAGTTATGAATATTACATTATTTGTGATAATAAATTTAGTAGACTGCCAAATAACATTGTAAATTTAATAAAATTTCATCCGATTACACGTATTTTGCCCATAATATCAATTGTAATATAAATAATAAAATGACTGTGTTGACAAAAAAAGCTACGAACGGAACTCGATCCAGCGGCTTGAACGCCAAACACTTTTTTCTAAAAAAAAAAAATAAACTGTCCTATATTGTTCGTTGAGTTTGTTCAGGGTGGACGTCCGACGACACCCGTTCGGTTGGTTCGATGATCCGTTCGCTCAGTTCTTTTATTATAAAGGGCAGATAACGCTCTGACCGAACACGATTTTTTTTTAACTCATTTTGTTCGATTTTGTTCGTTGCATCTGCTCGGGGCGGACGTCGTAAGACATCCGTTTAAGTTCGTTGTTGATCGATTAACTCAGTTTTTTTTATTACAGAGGGAGATAACCCTCTGACCGAACACGCTGAGCTACCGTGCCGGCTTTCTGGTCGTTTACTAGTCGATAGTTATGAATATTACATTATTTGTGATAATAAATTTAGTAGACTGCCAAATAACATTGTAAATTTAATAAAATTTCATCCGATTACACGTATTTTGCCCATAATATCAATTGTAATATAAATAATAAAATGACTGTGTTGAAAAAAAAAGCTACGAACGGAACTCGATCCAGCGGCTTGAACGCCAAACACTTTTTTCTAAAAAAAAAAAATAAACTGTCCTATATTGTTCGTTGAGTTTGTTCAGGGTGGACGTCCGACGACACCCGTTCGGTTGGTTCGATGATCCGTTCGCTCAGTTCTTTTATTATAAAGGGCAGATAACGCTCTGACCGAACACGATTTTTTTTTAACTCATTTTGTTCGATTTTGTTCGTTGCATCTGCTCGGGGCGGACGTCGTAAGACATCCGTTTAAGTTCGTTGTTGATCGATTAACTCAGTTTTTTTTATTACAGAGGGAGATAACCCTCTGACCGAACACGCTGAGCTACCGTGCCGGCTTTCTGGTCGTTTACTAGTCGATAGTTATGAATATTACATTATTTGTGATAATAAATTTAGTAGACTGCCAAATAACATTGTAAATTTAATAAAATTTCATCCGATTACACGTATTTTGCCCATAATATCAATTGTAATATAAATAATAAAATGACTGTGTTGAAAAAAAAAGCTACGAACGGAACTCGATCCAGCGGCTTGAACGCCAAACACTTTTTTCTAAAAAAAAAAAATAAACTGTCCTATATTGTTCGTTGAGTTTGTTCAGGGTGGACGTCCGACGACACCCGTTCGGTTGGTTCGATGATCCGTTCGCTCAGTTCTTTTATTATAAAGGGCAGATAACGCTCTGACCGAACACGATTTTTTTTTAACTCATTTTGTTCGATTTTGTTCGTTGCATCTGCTCGGGGCGGACGTCGTAAGACATCCGTTTAAGTTCGTTGTTGATCGATTAACTCAGTTTTTTTTATTACAGAGGGAGATAACCCTCTGACCGAACACGCTGAGCTACCGTGCCGGCTTTCTGGTCGTTTACTAGTCGATAGTTATGAATATTACATTATTTGTGATAATAAATTTAGTAGACTGCCAAATAACATTGTAAATTTAATAAAATTTCATCCGATTACACGTATTTTGCCCATAATATCAATTGTAATATAAATAATAAAATGACTGTGTTGAAAAAAAAAGCTACGAACGGAACTCGATCCAGCGGCTTGAACGCCAAACACTTTTTTCTAAAAAAAAAAAATAAACTGTCCTATATTGTTCGTTGAGTTTGTTCAGGGTGGACGTCCGACGACACCCGTTCGGTTGGTTCGATGATCCGTTCGCTCAGTTCTTTTATTATAAAGGGCAGATAACGCTCTGACCGAACACGATTTTTTTTTAACTCATTTTGTTCGATTTTGTTCGTTGCATCTGCTCGGGGCGGACGTCGTAAGACATCCGTTTAAGTTCGTTGTTGATCGATTAACTCAGTTTTTTTTATTACAGAGGGAGATAACCCTCTGACCGAACACGCTGAGCTACCGTGCCGGCTTTCTGGTCGTTTACTAGTCGATAGTTATGAATATTACATTATTTGTGATAATAAATTTAGTAGACTGCCAAATAACATTGTAAATTTAATAAAATTTCATCCGATTACACGTATTTTGCCCATAATATCAATTGTAATATAAATAATAAAATGACTGTGTTGAAAAAAAAAGCTACGAACGGAACTCGATCCAGCGGCTTGAACGCCAAACACTTTTTTCTAAAAAAAAAAAATAAACTGTCCTATATTGTTCGTTGAGTTTGTTCAGGGTGGACGTCCGACGACACCCGTTCGGTTGGTTCGATGATCCGTTCGCTCAGTTCTTTTATTATAAAGGGCAGATAACGCTCTGACCGAACACGATTTTTTTTTAACTCATTTTGTTCGATTTTGTTCGTTGCATCTGCTCGGGGCGGACGTCGTAAGACATCCGTTTAAGTTCGTTGTTGATCGATTAACTCAGTTTTTTTTATTACAGAGGGAGATAACCCTCTGACCGAACACGCTGAGCTACCGTGCCGGCTTTCTGGTCGTTTACTAGTCGATAGTTATGAATATTACATTATTTGTGATAATAAATTTAGTAGACTGCCAAATAACATTGTAAATTTAATAAAATTTCATCCGATTACACGTATTTTGCCCATAATATCAATTGTAATATAAATAATAAAATGACTGTGTTGAAAAAAAAAGCTACGAACGGAACTCGATCCAGCGGCTTGAACGCCAAACACTTTTTTCTAAAAAAAAAAAATAAACTGTCCTATATTGTTCGTTGAGTTTGTTCAGGGTGGACGTCCGACGACACCCGTTCGGTTGGTTCGATGATCCGTTCGCTCAGTTCTTTTATTATAAAGGGCAGATAACGCTCTGACCGAACACGATTTTTTTTTAACTCATTTTGTTCGATTTTGTTCGTTGCATCTGCTCGGGGCGGACGTCGTAAGACATCCGTTTAAGTTCGTTGTTGATCGATTAACTCAGTTTTTTTTATTACAGAGGGAGATAACCCTCTGACCGAACACGCTGAGCTACCGTGCCGGCTTTCTGGTCGTTTACTAGTCGATAGTTATGAATATTACATTATTTGTGATAATAAATTTAGTAGACTGCCAAATAACATTGTAAATTTAATAAAATTTCATCCGATTACACGTATTTTGCCCATAATATCAATTGTAATATAAATAATAAAATGACTGTGTTGAAAAAAAAAGCTACGAACGGAACTCGATCCAGCGGCTTGAACGCCAAACACTTTTTTCTAAAAAAAAAAAATAAACTGTCCTATATTGTTCGTTGAGTTTGTTCAGGGTGGACGTCCGACGACACCCGTTCGGTTGGTTCGATGATCCGTTCGCTCAGTTCTTTTATTATAAAGGGCAGATAACGCTCTGACCGAACACGATTTTTTTTTAACTCATTTTGTTCGATTTTGTTCGTTGCATCTGCTCGGGGCGGACGTCGTAAGACATCCGTTTAAGTTCGTTGTTGATCGATTAACTCAGTTTTTTTTATTACAGAGGGAGATAACCCTCTGACCGAACACGCTGAGCTACCGTGCCGGCTTTCTGGTCGTTTACTAGTCGATAGTTATGAATATTACATTATTTGTGATAATAAATTTAGTAGACTGCCAAATAACATTGTAAATTTAATAAAATTTCATCCGATTACACGTATTTTGCCCATAATATCAATTGTAATATAAATAATAAAATGACTGTGTTGAAAAAAAAAGCTACGAACGGAACTCGATCCAGCGGCTTGAACGCCAAACACTTTTTTCTAAAAAAAAAAAATAAACTGTCCTATATTGTTCGTTGAGTTTGTTCAGGGTGGACGTCCGACGACACCCGTTCGGTTGGTTCGATGATCCGTTCGCTCAGTTCTTTTATTATAAAGGGCAGATAACGCTCTGACCGAACACGATTTTTTTTTAACTCATTTTGTTCGATTTTGTTCGTTGCATCTGCTCGGGGCGGACGTCGTAAGACATCCGTTTAAGTTCGTTGTTGATCGATTAACTCAGTTTTTTTTATTACAGAGGGAGATAACCCTCTGACCGAACACGCTGAGCTACCGTGCCGGCTTTCTGGTCGTTTACTAGTCGATAGTTATGAATATTACATTATTTGTGATAATAAATTTAGTAGACTGCCAAATAACATTGTAAATTTAATAAAATTTCATCCGATTACACGTATTTTGCCCATAATATCAATTGTAATATAAATAATAAAATGACTGTGTTGAAAAAAAAAGCTACGAACGGAACTCGATCCAGCGGCTTGAACGCCAAACACTTTTTTCTAAAAAAAAAAAATAAACTGTCCTATATTGTTCGTTGAGTTTGTTCAGGGTGGACGTCCGACGACACCCGTTCGGTTGGTTCGATGATCCGTTCGCTCAGTTCTTTTATTATAAAGGGCAGATAACGCTCTGACCGAACACGATTTTTTTTTAACTCATTTTGTTCGATTTTGTTCGTTGCATCTGCTCGGGGCGGACGTCGTAAGACATCCGTTTAAGTTCGTTGTTGATCGATTAACTCAGTTTTTTTTATTACAGAGGGAGATAACCCTCTGACCGAACACGCTGAGCTACCGTGCCGGCTTTCTGGTCGTTTACTAGTCGATAGTTATGAATATTACATTATTTGTGATAATAAATTTAGTAGACTGCCAAATAACATTGTAAATTTAATAAAATTTCATCCGATTACACGTATTTTGCCCATAATATCAATTGTAATATAAATAATAAAATGACTGTGTTGAAAAAAAAAGCTACGAACGGAACTCGATCCAGCGGCTTGAACGCCAAACACTTTTTTCTAAAAAAAAAAAATAAACTGTCCTATATTGTTCGTTGAGTTTGTTCAGGGTGGACGTCCGACGACACCCGTTCGGTTGGTTCGATGATCCGTTCGCTCAGTTCTTTTATTATAAAGGGCAGATAACGCTCTGACCGAACACGATTTTTTTTTAACTCATTTTGTTCGATTTTGTTCGTTGCATCTGCTCGGGGCGGACGTCGTAAGACATCCGTTTAAGTTCGTTGTTGATCGATTAACTCAGTTTTTTTTATTACAGAGGGAGATAACCCTCTGACCGAACACGCTGAGCTACCGTGCCGGCTTTCTGGTCGTTTACTAGTCGATAGTTATGAATATTACATTATTTGTGATAATAAATTTAGTAGACTGCCAAATAACATTGTAAATTTAATAAAATTTCATCCGATTACACGTATTTTGCCCATTATATCAATTGTAATATAAATAATAAAATGACTGTGATGAAAAAAAAAGCGACGAAAGGAACTCGATCCAGCGATCCAGCGGCTCGAACGCCACACTTTTTTAAAGAAAAAAAAAAGAACATTTTGCTCTATGTTGTTCGTTGAGTTGGTTCAGGGCGGACGTCCGATGACACCCATTCCGTTTGTTCGGTGATACGTATTTTTTTCTTTTGTATTTACTTATTTTAAACTCATTTTGTTCGTTGTTGTTCGTTACATTTGTTCGGGGCGGACGTCTTCTCACATTCGTTGAAGTTCATCGTTGATCCATTCACTCAGTTTTTTTTTATTACAGAGGGCAGTTCCCACTCTGACCTAACACGCTGAGCTACCGCGCCGGCTACCGTTCGCTCCGTTCTTTTATTATAAAGGGTAGCTAACGCTCTGACCGAACACCTCGCCGGCACCATTCGGCTGCGGCCGCTTCATGGTTAAAACGGCCACGCACAGATATATATTCGACGACCGAAATTATCTTGCGATTTTCTCAGTAACGCTAGAGAAGTACGCGCTACTGCTTACACAATTTGTTGTCCTCATGGAGAACTACGATTGTACGAAGTTTGCAGTAAATCCGCGTTCCAAACGTCGTGGCCTCCCTTTGTTAGATTGCCCGAGATGAATCACATAGAACATTTATGGGACACAATCGGGACGTCAGTTCGTGCACAAAACCCTTCACCGGCAACACTTTCGCAGTTATGGACGGCAATAGAGGCAGCATGGCCCAATACTTCTGCAGAGGACTTCCAACGAGCTGCTGAGTCCATGCCACATCGAGTTGCTGCACTGCGACGGGGAAAGGAGGTGCGACACGATATTGGGAGGTGTCCCATGACTTTTTTCGCCTCAGTGCAAATATACTAGTAACCAGCAGAATAATTAGCAGCAACGACGCTGCTTATTTGTGGGGATAATGAGTTGAGAAGGAAATGATAACAACATGGTATCTCCCAGAATAGCTACTCTAAACCCTGATCCGTACGAATTAAAAAAATTAAAATTAATTTCTTGGCTTCTTTTCAGTTCTCTGGCTCATATTGACTAGCGTCCTACTCTGGGTGAATCTCCGTTGTCATGGGTGCATTTCGGTTCTGGCACAATACTGCTCTACGAGAAAATTCAGTAGGTCGGCGTTTGTTTTCGCAAAAGCAAGGTAAGCTATTTCGATACATTTATTTATATCGTTTAAATGAACGACGATAGTAATGTTTTCTTAACCTAAGATGCTATAACCACAACTGACACCTTTCTTTTTATTTCTTTTTAAATTATGCCGTCTGTTGTCGAACAGCCGGCCGGAGTGGCCGTGCGGTTCTAGGCCCTACAGTCTGGAGCCGAGCGACCGCTCCGGTCGCAGGTTCGAATCCTGCCTCGGGCATGGATGTGTGTGCTGTCCTTAGGTTAGTTAGGTTTAATTAGTTCTAAGTTCTAGGCGACTGATGACCTCAGAAGTTAAGTCGCATAGTGCTCAGAGCCATTTGAACCATTTTTTTGTTGTCGAACAAGTAACAACCATCACTATCGTGTGGGTTAGTATTTTGTTCAAATTTTACCTTTCACCCCCCCCCCCCCCAATCATACAGGTATTAATTCTGAGCTAAAAAATGTTGATCAAAATTCAGTTTCAATTTAAAAGTGGAAATGATCGTATGGCATTGTTGGCCGGGAGGCCTCACGAGGGGGAGTTCGGTCGCCGTATTGCAAGTCCTCTTTAGTTGACACCACGACGGCGACTTGTGGGTCAATGATGATGAAAATGATGGACACACAACACCCAGTCCCCTGCCGGGAATCGAACCCGCGCCCCATGTATGGTAGGCGGAAACGCTACCGCTACGCAACGGAGGAGGACAATTTGAAAGTATTTATTAGAAACGGAATTTTATTGCTTTTGCTTCTTAGATGCCAACTGGTAAACGAATTTTGTCCGAAAGTGAAATAATCGGTATCTTGAACGAAACGTCATACGTAAGTGACCTGCCTGAACACAACAACGCAAATTTTGATTGCCCATTACCACTGCAGGCGAGTGATGTAAAAAGGAACATTTTCAGAAAAAATCTGCGGTGAAGACAGTAATCTTCGATCATGTTCAGAACTGTGTGTGATACCAAATGAGTCCGATGAAGAGAATCATCGTCCTTTTAAACGGAAGATGGCACAGTGGTGGTGGTTATGGAATAATAAGGATTTTGTTGAGAAGAGTTTTCTTCCTGCAGGTGCTTCATTACAGTGGTGAAGGTCTTGTAAGTTTATTCTACGTATCTTCTAATATTTGATTGTACATCACATATTTGGAATATATTTTTCTTTCAGGACCTAGTGGTACTGAAAAGTTCCTTACACTGTTGGTCTCAGGGTTTCTCTAAAGATTTCGATACTTGCGCATCAGATTTCAGAAATACGTATTCATTACCAAAAAGTGATAAATCATTACTTAGGAATCATGGTGAGCTTAAGCATTTTTTGGTTTAAATTTAATAATAGATGTGATTCTATATTCTAGAATTTCAGTGTATTAGCAGAAATGATTTAATTACTAATCCCGTTTCATCGATGAACAGATATTTTCTTTTGCAGAAGTGCTACTTACAAATACGTGTCAAAAAAACCTATGCCTGTACATTTGAAAAAAATTGTGATTACATCAACTTTAGGTCTTGTAATGAACTCTGAAATATACCGAGGTGCTTCAACTAATCTGGATGGTATAGATCTGGGAGTTCATCCTTCCGTGGTTCCTCGGCTATTACAGAATATTTCTCCTGGAGGCTTCCCGTATTTTGACAGACATTTTGCTAGAGTTGTCTTGTAGAAGAAATTAGTTGATATGGGAAATCATGAAACAGGAACAATTACGACAGACAAGGTAAGAGGGGTAATCTTCCGTGATACTTCACAACTGAAAAGACTAGAACGAATACAGGCTCTTCGAAGTGATAACACAATAGTTTTAGTACAATGGTAAGATAGCAGTCGGGTTGTGATGGCATCTACATGTTCTGGAATTCACTCAGATCACCAGGTGGAACGCTGGTGATAAAAGGAAAAAAATATATGTATTGAGCTTCCATGTTCCTCTGTTGCATGCACACTTCCAGTCAGTGGGTGTGGTGTACATTAGTGATCGTAAAATGGTGTATTTTCACACTTGGTTTGGGACGAGGAAATAGACTTCGAAGGTTTTCTCCATATCCTCGACTTAACTACAGTGAACAGTTGGACGTAATATAGAATAGCCGCAAAACTAAATAAAATCCGCCAGAACGATATTAAGGACTTGATGAAACTTCGATTAGAAATTGACGAAGCGTTACTGGTAACTCCCGTGAAGGAAATATCTGACGTGGACAAACCTGGGGATGAAACAGACTGAGACACGTAAGGGATCCTATTATTGCCATCCTCATATCGCTGTTACTTGCGATGATAAGCGATAACGTGGTTATGATCATTTCCCTGTTATTGATGATCTAAATTCTCGACGAATGTGTCGGTTAACTTCATATAATAGCAGAACCAAAACCCGTTTCGAAAAATGCAATGCATGTTTATGTCTTTTGAGGCATATAAATCGTTTCAAGCAGTGTCACACACAGAAGTAATGTGCTCTTAGTCTGCTACATTATTCATAGTGATTTTTCAATGGTTGTTTTCCAATGACTTTATTTATTTAAATTTGTATTCTAGTTTAGTCGTGAATGAACAAAAATACTTCAAGCAATTTCAGGTACAGAAGGATTATTACCTTAGAGTGTTACATAATTACTAACGATTTTTAATGAATGTTAACCTACCATTTTAATTAATTATTTCAATTTATATTCCTGTATGCATATAGATGAATAATAAAGTATTTCACTACATTTGTACGAGAAAAATACGCACTTCATCTGTAAATCACAGTCCTATGTACTTGTGAAACAATCTGCACAACTTTTATGTATATATCCCAAGATACTGGGATTGTTTCAGTTCTTTTCTCGTAAACGCAAAGAAAAAATAATTTTTTAGCAGTTTTCATGAGCTATTTGTAGACTACAAATCAAATTGATACCAGGATTTCGTGAAAGTAAAAAAGAAAAATTATCATGGATGAAAGCGCTATTCGCGCTGCATTAAAACTCACTCTCACAACGTTACACCGTCCATTCCGTTTCCATAGTATTCATTTTTTTGTTCCTCAGCGTGGCAACAACAGATATTATGAGAGGCAGTCATAATGCTTTAATTATCAACTCGAAAAAATAGAGTTACGTAATTAATTTTCTGTTTGCGGGTAAATGTCTGCAATGATGGTACACAATGGAATCCCTGCGCTATACTACTGTAGCAAGCTGCTACAGGAACCAGAACAAAACTGCGCAAGGCATTGTTAAAATGGAGTATCGTCCTGTAATTCAGTTTCTCCATTTAAAGGGGAATAATGGTCCAGCAATCCATTCTGAGTTGATGGAAGTGTACAGCAGCAATGCACCAACATATGACGTAGTGTTTACGTGGCGCAGACGTATAAAGTATGGTTAATCAAGAGTGAATGATGGACAACTAAATGGCAGCACATACCTCTGTGAACAACCAGGAACATTAAGAGATGTGCAACACCTGGTGTTCCAAGACCGGCGTATTACAACCGAAGTAATAGTGGAAAAGTGAAAATCAATCGTCGATCAGTTTGCCACATCTTGCACGTCTTTTTGAATGCGGCAAATATCGCCGCCCTCTGTGTTGCGTGACAGTTTACACCCATTCAGTAAATTCACCGAGCCGACGCAGCAGCAGAAATGTTGCAGCTGTGTCAGACCAATCAAGACGGCTCCTTTAAGAGACGGGGTGCTTTTGAATGATATAGAAATCGAAATTTTCTATTATTTTATTAAATTCTATCGTCTTTCCTGATTATATTTATATGCACTTTATTGGGTTAAAATGAAATATTACCGGTATATACTAAATTTTAAATTCATGGTCGTGTACTCTGCCACTCCCCCATTATTTGCATTATAATAAACCATTGATATTTCGCAAAACAACTGAAAAGTTTTTGCTTCCAGCGATACTTTTGCGACATGTTGTATATATCTTGGTATCACTGCTAGTTTCCAGCATCTGTAGGCGAACGTTATTGCTCCTGTTTATTTTAGATTTGTTGGAGCGTTTTGTTTACGTCCTACTGAAACTTTGTTATGTAAGTGCTACGGATATTTGTGATTAGAAACGTTCACTAGTGTGCAATAAATACTAACAATGCCACACATCAAGAAATTCGACAAAAGAAATTTCTGGGGTAACTAGTTTACAAACAATAAATACTAACAATGCCACACATCAAGAAATTCGACAAAAGAAATTTCTGGGGTAACTAGTTTACAAACAAAGCAAATCCATACTATTGAGAAAACCTATATATCAGTTCTTCAGGGATTATTTAAATCTTTGATTTAATAGTGATGGTGTTTATAGTAGATCCTAAACCCTTCCTAGTAGTTTCTTGTTCATTTACTTTCAGGTAATTTTCACCATCGCATTGTTTACATTTCGTCACTTCCTTTATCAAAGAAGATGCATCAGTAATCAATAACTGCTTATGAAATTATATCACAAGACCAGAATTTTGCCTATTATGATGAATTAAATGTGGAATTCTACTGCTAGGCAGATGTAGTTTCTTTTAATCGTTTACGTATTAATTTATGTAAAATATGCTTATCTTCCTAGTGACCTCACGCAACAAAAAGAATTTAAGAGTTATTTTTGCTGAAATGTGTAGACATAAATATAATCAATATTCATTCACAAATGAAGTAGGAAGTGCTAAGAAGAATGCCAAGAGTAGCACTGAAGATGAAATGCTGCAGGATTAAGACTATGCTTCAGTAATGTACTGAGAAACATTTTAATATGACACAAATCTTAATTCGCAATTTCTCACAAGCAGTACTTTTCAGAATTTAGGTACACACATCTCCTAAAATTTATCTAATTTTTTTTCTGTAATTTGCAGTTTCCCACACTTATCTAGCAGACCTAAATTTTGTTGTAGGTTCAACTTAAATACAGAGAAATAACATTTTTAATTATGTAAAACATTATAAAAATTAAAGTATGAGATAAAATTTTTATGTCGACTGATATACTTAATGTGCGAAATTAAATAGGTCTAGTATCTCAACCAGTACGGCATAGATGTATGGCAAAAATTTGGTCTCCTCCATATGTGTGTTACTGGATTAGGTACCTGAATTTGAAGAAGCATTTTAGATAGCCAATTTGTAATAAGTGTTCTTTATACACATCAATAGGTTCTGAATTGTTCAAAATACTTGCAAATTGTTCAGAATGTATTCTGCACAAACTGTGATAAACTACAAAACTGTAAAACATATTAGAGAAATAGTGCATGAAAGAAACAGGTGCTCATTTTCATAAAATATGTAGCCGAAATGTACCCTGTGTCCTTAAACGCCTAATCATTGTGGGCGAGTCTTGGATGCCTCTGTACAACTAACAGACAGAGGAGTAAAGCAAACAAGGGTAATATAGGATTTGCAACCATCGAAAAATATTGGTGCCAGAGATGAAAGAAGCGATAAGTTGCATAATTTGGGTTTCTAGTTTTCGTCATTTAGCCACTATGCCATTCATCTTTGTGACTAATGGCACTGAACTGAATGACTGTTTGTACTAAATTATGGCGACGAAATGGACCTGGACCTAGAAGCAGGAGGTTCGCATGGCGTTGACGGAACTGAGTTGGTCGCTTTCGAAAGGTGAGTGCCTACAACTCCTTTTCACAAGATTCTCTGTAATAGTTCTCGGTTGATTTCCAAATCTGTATCAGTACCTTACGAGGTGTGACTTTAGATGTGTGCTGCCCGTCGTTCTTCTGGCGGATGGAAACTCGATTAGACGCGCTTATCGAGGAAGGAAAGTTGTATGTCAACGCTGGTTTTAGCTTCTCTTTTCCTTTCGTCACAGTACTCAAATAACACTGCTACAGCTCTACGATCAATTTGCTCTTATCAAATTTACCTGCTGCAACTGAAATTCGTGAGGAACCCGTCTACAAGCCACGTTCAGATCCAGCGATGAGTTACACTTACGGATTTCAAATTATTTTTCTAAATCCAATAGAAATATTCTGCAGTTTTCAACATGGCTGTTAACAGCAACTGAGAGTGCCTTCAGTTGATAAAATAAACAGCCAATCAGTTGCGAGAAGTTTGTTTGTTTAAACTTTACCTAGGTCTCGATACTACTTTGAGTATCGTCCATAGAAACATGCAGTTACATTGGTTACATTAGAACATGTTACATGAATCATGAGCTATCCAGCTCAACTCACATGCAGCAACTGTAATCGAAATGTCCATTGAAACTGTAGAAGAGAGATAGGTATGGCTATTGAACAGAGACAAACGTCGATAGGTCGACGATGCCTCGTGGCGAAATAGTTTTGACATTTCACGACAAAAGGTCCATAATGCATATACTACTATACTCTGTTCATCATAAGAATAAACCTGATGCAAACATTACGCCATATATTCTTGCGCGGTTGCTTGAATCTCATTGGATTTCGTTTCACGTGGAGCCGAAGCCAAGCTGTGACCAGTACAGTCAAGTACGATCATAATGATACGTTTTATGCTGTGTTACACGCACACAGACTAGAGATAATGCGGGACAACAGCTTTACCGGTGCATTAAACTTGGACAACACTGGCCAGCCAGCGGTCCAACTAGCCTGCAACGACGTGAGCAGTTGCAGTTCAGACGTAAAAAGAGACGAACGAAGAAACAATATAGTTCCGAATGACATTTAATTTTTAAAGAAAATGAATAACACTCGGAGAAACTCCAGCACTACCACGCGCTTCTTAGGTGACCAGACGGAAATCATACAATACACTGGTTCTCACGTGACTAAGTATTCTAATTACAAACAAGAGTGATGAAACTTTCTAACTTAAACATAGGTTAATTTTTCTGAGCAATCTGTGTGTAATGCAAAATCATACTACAGAGATTTCACCGCACTGTTGAGTACTGATGCCACTGAATGTATTAATGACAGTCAGTCGTCTGGTAATCTCTTAGCTCCTTCATTGTCCGAATCCGAGAAATACATTTCAGTTCTGAACGTGTCACCTACTACTTTGATAACGAGCCTATCAACAACAGAACCCACGAAGCCAGCCAGGCGCCGTATTTTCACTTCTTTTATGACGAGCCGTTCTGTATCCCACCAGCGTTCGGCAGTGACATGTGGAAAAGCTGCATGCGTTGGTTCCAGTACGTCTGGCAGCTTAACAATCTTGTTACTTCTCGGGCCAAATCCCGCAACTTGGCTCCAGATCAGTTCTGTTGGGTTCATATTGTAATGGTACAGTAGCAAATGTAAAAATGCAGTATTTGTTTGATGTGCTCGATGCTGTGAAAATGGTTGTTTTTCATGTTTGTACGATGCTTATCTACCTCTGTAGTATAAAACGATTGACATAGTCCAAATAAAGAGGATTTGATTTTTCATTTTTGTTTAAAAATTAAATTGTTATGTTTTCTTAATTTAAGCAACTTTTATCAACAGTTTTTCATAAAATATCGGTACCTAAGAAAATGTACTTGAAATGAAAACAGGAATTTCACGTCCAAAATGTAATTAGAAACAAGAAGACGTGCATTATTCATAAAAAAATGATGATGAGTTTTATAATTACGAGATGTAGGTATTTCAATTTGAACGCGAAAAAAAAGAAGAAAGCTGGGAGAATGAACCAACAAACCATAAATTCCAGGGAGTGGCATTCCATTACGCTACCAGCTGCGCTGCACGTGTTACATACAGTAACTGGGAAAACTTCAAAGCCGATTATCTCCGTAAATTTATGAAAAAATTAAGAACAGCCTATTTCTCGTCGCTTTTAAACCGTATTCCACACGCGTGTTTCACTACGGAACAGAAAGCAGCCTCAGCCATTTTCGTATGCGCATGTACAGTCTGTGACCATACACGATTTTTTAAATAAAAACTACGTGGCTAAAGCGTGATTAAGGAAAACGTTGATGGTTGTTAATACATTTGAATATCTTAAAGTTAAATTTAACGTAACTTAGTATTAATATATCTAATATGTAAGAAGGACCTACTTCCAAGAGCGAAACAACACTAGTATACGTGTGCTACGGTTTCTGACCAATCATCGCGTTGTGTTTGCTTACATCAGGTTTATTCTTATGGTGAACGGATTATAGTAAACATCCATTGCATGTACTGCCTTTCATCAAACTGGTACCTAATCTATACCGCTTTGTGGCGGGATAGGATAAGACTTCGTTTTGTGAAGATGGTTCATTTCGAGTGGGAGTGCAGCTGTCCCTCGCTTACCATATTTACAATACAAACAATCCACCTGTTATGTAAGATACAATGTTGACCCACAACATTATGACCACCAGCTTCATAGCATGCTGGTCCACCGACCGGTGTGGCCGAGCGGTTCTAGACGCTTCAGTCTGGAACCGTGCGACCGCTACGGTCGCAGGTTCAAATCCTGCCTTGGGTATGGATGTGTGTGGTTTAAGTAGTTCTAAGTTCTAGGGGACTGATGACCTCAGATGTTAAGTCCCATAGTGCTCAGAACCATTTGAACCATGCTGGTCCACCTCCGGAACGCAATACAGCAACTATTCTGTGCGGCATTCATTCGACAAGTTATTGGTGGCTTTTCGGAGGTATGTGGTACCAGAAGTCTACGCACAGGGCACCGAATTGCGTAAAATACGAATAGATGATTTGCGGGGGCGCAGTTGACAGCCGATAGCGTACCAAATGTGTTCCATCGTGTTCAGATCAGGCCATTATTATGGCCAAGATATCAAACTGAGTTCACTGCCAATGTCCTCTAACCACTGTAGCACTATTCTGGCCTTGTGACACGGACAGTTATCCTGCTGGAAGATGACATCGTCATCCGGGGAAGATAGCAAGCAAAAAGTTATGCTCCTGAACACCTGTCCCTGTAACTGTGTTGTACTCGGTCGTCAAATCTGCCACGGATTGCACTCTCTCCTGCTTTACAGAATGGGCAAGCCTCCGACCACCACGTACTGTAAGGAGGTGTGCACGTCCAACACCTCGTCGCTTATGCACGGTTTCACCATCCTTCAACCACTTACCATACATACTCATATCACTAACACGCTAACCGACCACTTTGTCATTTCCGAGATGCTCGTTCCTAGACGCTGGGCCATAAAAATCTGCCCTTTGTCACAGTCGCTTATTTCACCATTTGCGGCCTGCATCGTAGACAGAATTATTCCCGAGTTCGAGTCTTAGTCGGGCACACAGTTTTGATCTGCCAGGAAGCTTCATATCAGCGCACACACCGCTGCAGAGTGAAAATCTCATTCTTGAAACATCCCCCAGGCTGTGGCTAAGCCATGTCTCCGCAATATCCTTTCTTTCAGGAGTGCTAGTTCTGCAAGATTCGCAGGAGAGCTTCTGTAAGGTTTGGAAGGTAGGAGACGAGGTACTGGCGGAAGTAAAGCTGTGAGGACGGGGCGTCAGTCGTGCTTGGGTAGCTCAGTTGGTAGAGCACTTGCCCGCGAAAGGCAAAGGTCCCGAGTTCGAGTCTCGGTCGAGCACACAGTTTTAATCTGCCAGGAAGTTTCATATCAGCGCACACTCCGCTGCAAAGTGAAAATCTCATTCTAGAATTATTCCCCATTCGTCTCTGCTTCGCTAGTGTACTTTCCTTGCCACATGTTCCCGCAACGCTGCCAGGTGGTATTTAATCCTACGATGGCAATGATCATAATATTAAGGCTGATCAGCGTATCATGTGGTTGGCAACACTAGTCGCATGACTTCTAGCAAAAAGACTCAATGTAAAGGGAACTAGGGAAGTTTTTGGATATGAAGCTACAATTGGACAGCTCACATAATGAATGTTTAGACAAGTCACTATGAGAATGAAATTTTCACTCTGCAGCGGAGTGTGCGCTGATATGAAACTTCCTTGCAGATTAAAACTGTGTGCCGGAGCGAGACTCGAACTCGGGACCTTTGGCTATTGCGGGCAAGCGCTCTACCATCATTATTTTTTGTTTTTGTTTGTTAAATCTCGGTTTTGTTCGTTACATTTGCTCGGGGCGGACGTCTCACGACACCCATTCAAGTTCATCGACGATCCATTTACTCAGTTTTTCTATTGCAGATGGCTGCTAACCCTCCGACCGAGAACGCTGAGCTACCGTGCCGGCTCCATCTGAGCTACCCAAACACGACTCACGACGCGTCCTCAGAGCTTTAGTTCCACCAGTACCTCGTCTCCTACCTTCCAAACTTCACAGAATTTCTCTTACGAACATGTAAGACTAGCACTTCTGAAACGAAGGGTATTGCGGAGACATGGCTTATCCACAACATATGGGATATTTCCAGAATGAGATTTCGAGTCATGGTCCGGCACGCAGTTTCAATCCGCCAGGAAGTTTCATATCAGCGCACACTCCGCTGCAGAGTGACAATTTCATTCTGGAAACATCCCCCAGGCTGTGGCTAAGCCACGTCCCCACTGTATCCTTTCTTCCAGAGTTGCTCGTCTTGTAGGCTCGCAGGAGAGCTTCTGTGAAGTTTGGAAGGTAGGAGATGAGGTACTGGCGGAACTACAGATGTGAGGACGGATCGTGAGTCGTGCTTGGGTAGCTCAGATGGTAGAGCAGTTGCCGCGAGAGGGAAAGGTCACGAGTTGGAGTCGCGGTCCGGCATACAGTTTTAATCTGCCAGGAAGTGTAAGGCCACTATGAGCTTACTGTACCTAACGGATCAGCTTCTTGTATCATCCTTGCTCTATGTGTTTATCGGCAATAATGAAGGCATTCTGAACTAGAAAGAAACACTTGTGAAAAGTACCTAGTGTTGCAGTTATTCTGTGGGATTAGAAGTCGATCAGTGCTTCTGCACTGGTGCACAAAACTTAAGGACGAAATAAAATTTCACATGATGAGTCATTATGTAAGTAACATAACTCGATGAGACTTCGACAATATTTAGAAAAAACTGCTGCAGTATAGGACACCTGGTAAATAAAATAAATACGCAGTGAGACGAATAGAAATGATACTTTTATGCAAAGACAATAATTACACTGGACTCACAACGATACATGATGGTGCCCTGGACATCAAAAAAGGTGGGACATGGTTCTTAATAGCGCGTGTGACCACCACGGACGGCAGTGAATGCACTGCAATATGTTGTCATGCTGCCACAAAGATGGTAGGGATTTCCTCGGGTAGGGAGTTCCATTCCTCGCCCACCGGGGTTGGCAGCTGCTGGATGGTCGTCGGTGCAGGTGGACATGCTCCAATAAGTCTCCCCAAAGCATCCCACACGTATCGATGTGATTCAAGTCGGGGGAACAGAGTGGCCCGTCCATTCGCCGGATATCATCTCATCCCTAGTAGCTCTTCCACCTGCGCATTTCGGTGCGGTCGCGCACTGTCATCCGCAAAAATGAAGCCAGGACCGAATGCACCGCTAAAAAGATCCGTATTTGGAAGGAATACAGTGTCGCAATAACACTGACTGCCGAGTGTACCGTGTTCAAATATTGGAGGTCGGTACGCAAATGGAACATTATGCTTCCCCACACCATCAGATCTGGAACACCAAAATGATCATGTTTGACATTGTTTCTGGGTGCATTACGTGTTCCCACCTCTCGCCATGTGAGAGTACGTCCAGTGTTGTAGGACATCACCGAGAAGACCATTAACATAGCTTTATCGTATGAAGTTGGTTCAGAGAGCTCTAGAGGAATATCTTCTGCATCGAGGAAGCTCCTCATTGATATTGCCTTTCTGCATTGGTCACTAAACAGGCTTATATTCGCATATGACAATGGAGCAACCTCGATATATATCAAATACTAGTAATAAAAAGTCAAATATAATCAAAGAAAGGGGAAATGAGTACAGGTTGGGTAACAAACGTCTGCAATTGAGTGACAAGCTGTACCCACAAACCAGATTTGTTTTGTCTGTACAGGTAAGTGGTATTCCCTGTGGTGAATATGCACGTAATTCGTAGATAAGGTAAAGAAGTGCGTTAGACCCATAATACGTACGATGTTCAGAAAGTGTCATTTCATTTCACTGCTCTCGGAGAGTATTGCGAGACGTAGCAAATGGTCGACGAAGAACAGTATAAGATCGACAAAGAATCCATATTTCGCAAAAAGAGGTTCACGATGACACCAAACATTGCCCGCAGCTATTGTATAAGAATTTACGGCTGACTTTGCAGTAGGCGTTTTCGTATGAACTATCAATCAATGAAGAAATTGATGAAATGTATGATGAGATAAAAGAAATTATTCAGGTAGTGAAGGGAGACGAAAATTTAATAGTCATGGGTGACTGGAATTCGAGAGTAGGAAAAGGGAGAGAAGGAAACGTAGTAGGTGAATATGGAGTGGGGGAGAGAAATGAAAGAGGAAGCCGTCTGGTAGAATTTTGCACAGAGCATAACTTAATCATAGCTAACACATGGTTCAAGAATCACGAAAGAAGGTTGTATACATGGAAGAATCCTGCAGATACTAGAAGGTATCAGATAGATTATATAAGGGTAAGACAGAGATTTTGGAACCAGGTTTTAAATTGTAAGACATTTCCAGGGGCAGATGTCGACTCTGGCCACAATCTATTGGTTATGAACTGTAGATTAAAACTGAAGAAACTGTAAAAAGGTGGGAATTTAAAGAGATGGGACCTGGATAAACTGACTAAACCAGAGGTTGTACAGAGTTTCAGGGAGAGCATAAGGGAAACAGAAAGGTGGATAGAGTGTATAGAGGGGATATACAAGGGCGATGTACTTGAGGACAATATTATGGAAATGGAAGAGGATGTAGATGAAGATGAAATAGGAGATACGCTACAGCGTGTGGAGTTTGGCAGAGCACTGAAACACCCGAGTCGAAACAAGGCCCCGGGAGTAGACAACAATCCATTGGAACTACTGACGGCCTTGGGAGAGCCAGTCCTGACAAAATTCTATGAGACAGGCAAAATACCCTCAGACTTCAAGAAGAATATAATAATTCCAATCCCAAAGAAGGCAGGTGTTGACAGATGTGAAAATTACCGAACTATCAGTTTAATAAGTCACAGCTGCAAAATACTAACGCGAATTCTTTACAGACGAATGGAAAAACTGCTAGAAGCCGACCTCGGCGAAGATCAGTTTGGATTCCGCAGAAATATTGGAACACGTGAGGCAATACTGACCCTACGACTTATCTTAGAAAGTAGATTAAGGAAAGGCAAACCTACATTTCTAGCATTTGTAGACTTAGAGAAAGCTTTTGACAATGTTGACTGGAATACTCTCTTTCAAATTCTAAACGTGGCAGGGGTAAAATACAGGGAGCGAAAGGCTATTTACAATTTGTACAGAAACCAGACGGCAGTTATAAGAGTCGAGGGGCATGAAAGGGAAGCAGCGGTTGGGAAAGGAGTGAGACAGGGTTGTAGCCTGTCCCCGATGTTATTCAATCTGTATATTGAGCAAGCAGTAAAGGAAACAAAAGAAAAATTCGGAGTGGGTATTAAAATCCATGGAGAAGAAATAAAAACTTTGAGGTTCGCCGATGACATTGTAATTCAGTCAGAGACGGCAAAGGACTAGGAAGAGCAGTTGAACGGAATGTACAGTGTCTTGAAAGGAGGATATAAGATGAACATCAACAAAAGCAAAACGAGGATCATGGAATGTAGTCGAATTAAGTCGGGTGAAGCTGAGGGAATTAGATTAGGATATGAGACACTTAAAGTAGTAAAGGAGTTTTGCTATTTGGGGAGCAAAATAAGTGATGATGGTCGAAGTAGAGAAGATATAAAATGTAGACTGGCAATGGCAAGGAAAGCGTTTCTGAAGAAGAGAAATTTGTTAACATCGAGTATAGATTTAAGTGTCAGGAAGTCGTTTCTGAAAGTATTTGTATGGAGTGTAGCCATGTATGGAAGTGAAACATGGACGATAACTAGTTTGGACAAGAAGAGAACAGAAGCTTTCGAAATGTGGTGCTACAGAAGAATGCTGAAGATTAGATGGGTAGATCACATAACTAATGAGGAGGTATTGAATAGAATTGGGGAGAAGAGGAGTTTGTGGCACAACTTGACAAGAAGAAGGGACCGGTTGGTTGGACATGTTCTGAGGCATCAAGGGATCACAAATTTAGCATTGGAGGGCAGCGTGGAGGGTAAAAATCGTAGAGGGAGACCAAGAGATGAATACACTAAACAGATTCAGAAGGATGTAGGTTGCAGTAAGTACTGGGAGATGAAGAAGCTTGCACAGGATAGAGTAGCATAGAGAGCTGCATCAAACCAGTCTCAGGACTGAAGACAACAACAACAACATCAATCAGAATTCCAGAGCAGTAGGTCTGTATTCAAGACGAACATCATTGCTCACCCTCCATCACAGCAAATATTGATGAACAGCTCATGAGCCGCAAAGCCAGTAGTGATCCGAGCGAAACAGTTGGTGGTACAGAACAACACAGAAGATAAAATGGCTCTGAGCACTATGAGACTTAACTTCTGAGGTCATCAGTCCCCTAGAACTTAAAACTACTTAAACCTAACTAACCTAAGGACATCACACACATCCATGCCCGAGGCAGGATTCGAACCTGCGACCGTAGCAGTCGCGCGGTTCCGGACTAAGCGCCTTAACCGCGAGACCACCGCGGCCGGCAACACAGAAGATATCGAGGTTTCCTCGCAGTGTTGGAGCAAGCAGCCACCTTAGCTGACAAAAAAATTGAAGATAAATTTTAAATTATATGCATTGAAGTTAAACACGACACATTTTATGTATCAGCAACCATGACTTAATATTTTAAACGAGCACTGTAGTGATGCAGTGGTTTACTCAGACGGCTCCAAGCAAGAGGACATAGTTGATTTTTCCATTGTTTTCCCAGATAGAGTCCTCGATTCAGCGTTTTCGATAGTGACAAGTGGAGGTCACGATGTTGGGATCACAAATTTACGTCAGACTTTGTATAGCTTTAGTAGGCCGTTAAAACAAATATAATGTGCAAACAGTAAGGTGCACTACTTTGGAAATTGTGAGAAAATCTCACTAGAAGTTTTACAGGTATATTATTTGATTGATGTATCTGTGCGCACGCTAGACTTCATGGCAGTCAAGTGGTTTTCCTGCTGTTCTCGGTGGTATTAATATTAATCTTAAAAAAAGAAAAATAAATTAGTGAACCATTTATGTTCATTGTAGCTATTCTCCACGTTCTCTACACTTTACTTGGGTCCTGCAAGATGGGAACGAGATAGGGTGGCCAGGCCTTGGCTTCCGACCGCTGCCTGTTTTGTCCCTACCCCTCTCTCTGGGCGCCAGGAAGGTTCCTAAAAATAAAAAAAATTAAAAAAGAGGTTGGTTGAGCGCTTGCCCACCAAAGGCAAAGGTCGTGGGTCAGAGTCCCGGCATGGCACACAGTTTTAATCTGCCAGAAAGTTTCATATCAGCGTGCACCACACTGCATAGTGAAATCTTCGTTCTGTTTATTTTTTGTTGTATTCGTGTGCATCCACTGGATCTATGACCACATTGTTAATCTGTAATATTTTGTATTCGAAATGTTCGTTATAAAAAAGTGTTTAGCGTTCGAGCTTCGTAAGACTAACGTGTACAAGCAACGGTTCGACCCCCACAGTAACTTAATTTTCAATTTATATTTTTTTCATCACTGATCATTTTATTTTATTTATGTGACATCTGAGAGGTAATCTAATTTTAAAAAACCATGCGTATTTGCATGAGGTTTTAGTGAATTTCATGTTATTTGACTACTTACGATTTTAAGTAAATTTAATTATCACAATAAATGTATTTATAACTATCGACAAGTAAATGAAGAAACGCATAGAGTTTTTCTGAAAAGTATGCTTGTCGGGATTTTCCAAATCCCTTATATATGCAATCTGGTAAGACACTCCAAACTACTGTGTACCTCGACGCTTCAAGCTTCAGACACAGGGTCAGCCCCCATTTGACAGTTAACCTGCGTAGTAGTGAGACGTTGCTAATGCAACAAGAATGAATAGTGTAGCTGCAAATTTTATGACTGTCACAGAATTTACACTTATACTAAAAAAATTAACGTCTGACAAGGGGACCCTCCATACTGTAAATCACCGATTTTGAAGCGCTTCAAATATGTTGTAGAGGCACTTACCCTGAATACCTGGCTATCCGGTTTTTTAGCGACGGACCATGGTTTTTGAGAAAATTGATTTTGAAGTTCATTGCGGGCTTTGTATATTTTTATGTTATTAATATTATATTTAAAAAAATTAATAACTGAATACATCTTTACAATTTCGCACACCTTACACTGTTTGATGACATTCTTTGAAATAAAATTGAAAAATTCGGTCGATTTTGAAAAAAGTACACAAGCAGGATTCGAACACAGTACCTCCAGCGAGGTAGCCGCGCACCTTTACGGCTGCGCTAAGCTGACTTTCTCGAAGTACATTTCATGTTAAGGATATACAAAGCGCGCAATGAACTTCAAAATCAATTTTCTCAAAAACCAAGGCCTGTCGCTTAAAAAACCGGATAGCCAGGTACTCAGTGTAAGTGCCTCTACAACATACACTACTGGCCATTAAAATTCCTACACCAAGAAGAAATTCAGATTATAAACGGGTATTCATTGGCCAAATACCTTGTACTAGAACTTAAATGTGATTACATTTTCATGCAATTTGGGTGCATAGATCCTAAGAAATCAGTACCGAGAACAGCCACCTCTGGCCGTAATAACGGTCTTGATGCGCCTGGGCATTGAGTCAAACAGAGCTTCGATGGCGTGTACAGGTACAGCTGCCCATGTAGCTTCAACACGATACAACAGTTCATCAAGAGAAGTGACTGGCGTATTATGACGAGCCAGTTGCTCGGCCACCATTAACCAGAGGTTTTCAATTTCTAACATTCTCCGTGGTTTCTGTTGTTCTATATCGTGTCTCCCTACCACTTTCGCGCAACGACGCTCTGAGCGTGTTTTTTAGGGAATTGACTAGTTTGAACCTGGGACCTGTTGCTGGTAAGGAGACGCCAGACCACACATGACATGTAGAGTTCAGAAGAGTTCAGTGAGACTAGCGATGATATAACCAAATAATGATTTCAGCGTCAGCTCCACTGCACTCCCTGTAAAAGAATCTTAATACTAACTAAATTTAGTGGAATGGGTTCAAGGCTTTCCTATTTTTAGTTAGCTGGTAAAATAACGTCGAAAAAGCGGTTAAGTTTGCCATTGGAAATTTTATTCTACTCACAAAACATTGTTTTTAAATTGCACTATTGATAAAAGGAAATGTTTTAATACAGGATGATAAAAACCAACTGCGTTCAACAAAATTGTGAACGAATATTCCCTGAATGGGTTTCCAAGTTCTACAATGGATCGAAGGATGACCTATGCCATATCACATCTATAATCTAGGTTTAAATTAAGTTTCACAAAAGAGAAAACTATCAAAATGGTCTACAGTGACCCTCAATTATCTTTAATTACTTATCTAACTTGTCGTAAATTACAGTGGCTGATGTGGCTCCTCAATAACTATATAACAGAAAAATCATCACGTTCCAGATTTTTACTTCAAGTGGCAAATGTGAACACCATGAGCTTTAATTGACGATCGACACTAGTATTACGCGAAAAGGGGGTGTAACAGATGAGACTTCTACAGTTGTGAGTGAAGCTTTATGCGCTGTTATGCGGCATCGCGTGCATTCATTATCTTGCCGGTGTTCGTCAGGGGGCGGCGAGCAGCACAGCTCCGCTCACCTCGCCGTCTCAGAAGCAACTCTCTCCTAACTTCTCCTTACTACAATTTACCGAAGTTGGTTTAAAGAAACTATCTGTCTGTGTTTTCATCTCACCAATCAAGGTCTCAATGTTAACCTTAAGCTTCGCCTACAAAAATTCTGTCTATCCAATGAGAAACGTTATACTTTTCGTGGTGGGGCAATGTTTTTAAAGTTTGCAACGTAACAGAGACGCGAAAAAGTCTCACGCTAAAACTTGCAGCTGGTGTGGTCCTTTTTGTGTTATCGTAAGATCTATACTGTTCTTCTGGAGGGCTCTAGCTTTTAACATGGGCTGGGAGCTGGTCCTGACGTAACAGAGACGCGAAAAAGTCTCACGCTAAGGCTCTAGCTTTTAACATGGGCTGGGGGGTGGTCCTAACGGTTAGCGGACGACGTGGGTGTCCGTCCCTTATCGTAGGGCCTTCTAACTTAACACGGTTCTGCTCTCGGCTTCTGTTCTCGTTTCTCCCCTCGGAACTGCGTCTGTCTCACGGTGGGAAGGTATGACATGCATTTAAGCATTCTTGTGTTAGTCTGTGGTATTCCATTTGCTCACTCGTTACTCGTATAACTTTGGTTAATTTAATGTCACGATTTATTCGGAGCTATGTGACATACTACTGGATTTGCTTATCATGTCAGGGTTTTCATGGAACGTGTTGGATTTGCCTGTCACCTTACAAATTGGTGAGATAATGTGCTCGCCATGGCAGCATTCTAACATTTTCTGTATTCAGAAAGGCCTGTACAGGTCCTGCAACATGCGCTCGTGCATTATCCTGCTGAAATGTAGGGTTTCGCAGGGATCGAATGAAGGATAGAGCCACAGCTCGTAACACTTCTGAAATGTAACGTCCACTGTTCAAAGTGCCGTCAATGCGAACAAGAGGTGATCGAGATGTGTAATCAATGGTACCCCATGCCATCACGTCGGGTGATACGCCAGTATGGCGATGACGAATACACGCTTCAAATGTGCGTTCACCACGATGTCGCCAAACACGGATGCGACCATCATGATGCTGTAAACAGAACCTGGATTCATCCGAAAAAATGACGTTTTGCCATTCGTGCACCCAGGTTCGTCGTTGAGTACACCATCGCAGGCGCTCCTGTCTGAGATGTAGTGTCAAGGGTAACCGCAGCCATGGTCTCTGAGCTGATAGTCCATGCTGCTGCAAACGTGGTCGAACTGCTCGTGCAGATGGTTGTTGTCTTGCAAACGTCCCCATCTGTTGACTCAGGGATCGAGACGTGGCTGCAAGATCCGTTACAGCCATGCGGATAAGATGCCTGCCATCTCGTCTGCTAGTGATACGAGACCGTTGGGATCCAGCACGGCGTTCCGTATTACCCTCCTGAACCCACCGATTCCGTATTCTGCTAACAGTCATTGAATCTCAACCAACGCGAGCAGCAATGTCGCGATACGATAAACCACAATCGCGATAGGCTACAATCTGACCTTTACCAAAGTCGGAAACGTGATGGTACGCATTTCGCCTTCGTACACGAGGCATCACAACAACGTTTCACCAGGCGACGTCGGTCAACTGCTGTTTGTGTATGAGAAATCGGTTGGAAACTTTCCTCATGTCAGCACGTTGTAAGTGTCGCTACCGGCGCCAACCTTGCGTGTATGCTCTGAAAAGCTAATCATCTGCATATCACAACATCTTCTTCCTGTCGGTTAAATTTCGCGTCTGTAAAACTTCATTTTAGTGGTGTAGCAATTATAATGGCCAGTAGTGTACAGGGTTATTACACATGATTGAAGCGATTTCACAGCTCTGCAATAACTTTATTATTTGAGATATTTTCACAATGCTTTGCACACACATACAAAAACTCAAAAATTTTTTTAGGCATTCACAAATGTTCGATATGTGCCCCTTTAGTGATTCGGCAGACATCAAGCCGATAATCAAGTTCCTTCCACACTCGGCGCAACATGTCCCCATCAATGAGTTCGAAAGCATCGTTGATGCGAGCTCGCAGTTCTGGCACGTTTCTTGGTAGAGGAGGTTTAAACACTGAATCTTTCACATAACCCCACAGAAAGAAATCGCATGGGGTTAAGTCGGGAGAGCGTGGAGTCCATGACATGAATTGCTGATCATGATCTCCACCACGACCGGTCCATAGGTTTTCCAATCTCCTGTTTAAGAAATGCCGAACATCATGATGGAAGTGCAGTGGAGCACCATCCTGTTGAAAGATGAAGTCGGCGCTGTCGGTCTCCAGTTGTGGCATGAGCCAGTTTTCCAGCATGTCCAGATACACGTGTCCTGTAACGTTTTTTTTCGCAGAAGAGAAAGGGGCCATAAACTTTAAACCGTGAGATTGCACAAATCACGTTAACTTTTGGTGAATTGCGAATTTGCTGCACGAATGCGTGAGGATTCTCTACCGCCCAGATTCGCACATTGTGTCTGTTCACTTCACCATTAAGAAAAAATGTTGCTTCATCAGTGAAAACAAGTTTCGCACTGAACGCATCCTCTTCCATGAGCTGTTGCAACCGCGCCGAAAATTCAAAGCGTTTGACTTTGTCATCGGGTGTCAGGGCATGTAGCAATTGTAAACGGTAAGACTTCTGCTTTAGCCTTTTCCGTAAGATTTTCCAAACCGTCGGCTGTGGTACGTTTAGCTCCCTGCTTGCTTTATTCGTCGACTTCCGCGGGCTACGCGTGAAACTTGCCCGCACGCGTTCAACCGTTTCTTCGCTCACTGCAGGCCGACCCGCTGATTTCCCCTTACAGAGGCATCCAGAAGCTTTAAACTGCGCATACCATCGCCGAATGGAGTTAGCAGTTGGTGGATCTTTGCTGAACTTCGTCCTGAAGTGTCGTTGCACTGTTATGACTGACTGATGCGAGTGCATTTCAAGCACGACATACGCTTCCTCGGCTCCTGTAGCCATTTTGTCTCACTGCGCTCTCGAGCGCTCCGGCGGCAGAAACCTGAAGTGCGGCTTCAGCCGAACAAAACTTTATGAGTTTTCCTACGTATCTGTAGTGTGTCGTGACCATATGTCAATGAATGGAGCTACAGTGAATTTATGAAATCGCTTCAATCATTTGTAATAGCCCTGTATTTGAAACGCATCAAAATCTGTGAGTACAGTGAGTACAGAGGATCCCCTTGTGAGAGGAGGCGAACCGTCGTCTCATACACGTTCATCTTAAGCAGCTCGGACGCTAACCACTTAACCACCACGAACTCTAGTGTCTGGCATCTACGCACAGAGACACCAGTTATATAATAGACGCGTAAAAAATGGTTCAAATGGCTCTGAGCACTAGGGGACTTAACTTCTAAGGTCATCAGTCCCCTAGAACTTAGAACTACTTAAACCTAACTAACGTAAGGACATCACACACATCCATGCCCGAGGCAGGATTCGAACCTGCAACCGTAGCGCCTAGAACCGCTCGGCCACCCTGGCCGGCAGACGCGAAAACTTCTCTTGCGGTTTTCACGGAATTGTCAGAGTAGTGCACCTCACTAGTTGCAAGTTATGTTGTTTTACTGGCCTACTAAAGCTCACCTGCCGCGACTGCCAGAGCGTTCTGCGAAGCATCCAGAGAATGTTCACCAGCAGAGAACTTTGCCCAGAACACTCTAGCGTCCTGTGGTTGATCTACAGAAGCCGGGTAGCGACGCATCGCTCTGCTGTGTATCGGAGCGCTCTGGAATTCACGGTAGGGAGATCTCGATACATGAAGACTGTGCCACGTGAAATTTGCATCCAGTATTCCCGGAAACTACTCACTATGTCACGGCATACCTGTACCTCGTTAATGAACTGCCCGCAGTGAAGTGCTGTGCCGCTCCATTCAACTGCCCAGCAGCGCAAGCATCCAGTAACCGGATGAGTAACGCCACAATTGGTCGGCTTAACGTACTCCGATATAACCCTTTACATGCGCACATTTCACTGTTTCAGGTTGCTTTAACGCTTACAACCTTCTTTCCCCTTTTTTATGATACATCCCTGTCCTAATACGAAAAATCTTAAATTATTTCTTACTTAATATACGATTTTATGATACTCGTATATCTTCTTCTTGGGAATAACGACAATGTTCCGTAGAATCCATACATTTTATAAAAATGGATGTGCGGATATGTGTATGCATGTGTTTTCCACTGGACCGATTTCAACCAAACTTGGCACACATATCACTTACGTCTGGAGATCATTGCTGTCGAGGTAAGAACCACCTACCGATCAAAGGGGCGGGGAAGGGAGTGAAAAAACAGTGTAACCCATTACCCGGAAATATTCATACTTTATTCATCCACTGATGACCACAGCAGTTGAGTCCCATAGTGCTCAGAGCCATTTTTTTTTTTATTCATCCAGTATTTGATAATGAGAGCACTTAGAGATTTGCAACGAACTTTACACTTAATTTCAAACCTTTATGACACTTTTTCTCTCTGTCAACCTGAACAAAATGATGAAAGGAATAAAGTTTATCGGTTACTAAATTTTCGCTGTTCATGCAGTAAAACTTCCGAATAAAGCATGAGGTTTTAATTTATTACTTCTTTGCTACTAACTGCGTTCGCGGCACATTCCACAGACTGCAGACAGTAAGCACATACCCACTGAAAGTGGCAGAAGAGTTATGTTTTTGCACGACACATACTTCAGGAGATGTCACAAACAATTAGATGCGTGAAGAACTCTCGCATCATGCAAGAGGTGTAATTTTTTTTTACTTCGTTGTTTCCAGCTCTGTTCGCAACACTTTTCGTAGACAGTATCCACATCTGTCGCTGAACGTAGCTGCAAAAATATATCATTGTGCGACACGCAGTTCAGGACGTATGACGTCAAATACAGAATGCATGAAAACTGCCGCTTCTTGCATGACATTTAAATTATTACTTCTTTACTACTAACTCCAATCACAACACATTTCGGAGACAGTAGTCACACATACCATTGTACCTGAAAAATTATATTATTGTACAGCACATTGTTCAGGAGGTGTGATGTCATAAACATTGAGCTGGGTGGGAAACTGAAGCTGCAGGGTGTAATTCGCTAGAGATACGGATGAAATACGTGTACAAATACGAGTGAAATGTGTTATATATGTGTGAAATAAATTTGACATGTGCGTACGTGGGAAAAGCCACAGGTAAAATTCTCATGCTAAACCCCTGGAACGATTTAAATCAAATTAGGTACATGTATTAGTTACAATCTGGAAAGGAATACTGTGGAAATCAGAACCACCAGCCTCCAATTGAGGTGAGTGTGATAAAGTGGAGAAAGACGGGGGATGGGGGGGGGAGGGGGAGGAGGAGACGGACAGACGGTGAGGAGAAAGGAGGCGATAGGCACAGAATATAGGCGGTGATAGGCGGAAGGAGATGGACAGAGAGTGGTGGTGGAGGAAGTAGACAGAGATTTAACAGCGATCCCCCTACTGACATTAAATACAGTTGTGACACTTAATTTTTTCTAACGGATTATTTCGGATCTGAGGCAGGACAATATCAGTAGATTTTGCCAAAATCCATAACGACTAGCTTAGGAACAACAATCTATGCTGTATCTGGCAGTTCGCCGTTAGCATAATAAAATTTGAAGTATTTCGATCTTACAGACTGACAGAGTCATTATTGCCTGATTAGACCACATACTATAATAAAATATCTATGAGCGTGAGCAATAAGCGGCTTAAAATGGAATGACTACAAAAAACGAGCTGTAAGAAAGAAAGAAGCTATATTGAGATTAATTGGTGGAAGAATCGTGAGGGAATGTAATTAATTCATAAATACGATAGCGTAACAAACATTCATTGCGCATCTTGTTGATTATTTATCGTCATCCTGGAGCCCTTGCCAGAAGGGATTGATGGAGAAGATGTATGATAACAAAAGGTATTGTCACGTGTTGCTTCGGTCAGCGAAATAGTATCAGGGATATGCTCACCAACTCCAGCGGCAGCCGCTACTGTTAAACATCACTTAGAGTTTTACCGTTAAAACTTCGAGAACGCATGTCCCAGGGTGAGTCGAAAAGATATTACATGGTCCAGCGTCTAATGAAACAAGTAAAAATCAGAGATATTCAAGTTGAAAGGAATATGTTCAAGTTTCCTTCCTTTCATCATCCCTCACAACATTTCATCGTGATCTTTGAATTACTGCCTCACTAACCTTATGGCAACCAGATCATTGGCGTAATTCGAGGACGTGTTCAAAAGTAATGTCCCCGAATTTTCGTGTCAATACTCTTAGTACTTTTTAAATAAGACAAACATTATTAATATTCAAAGCAAATAAGTCTAGTAAACATGGGCTCCAAAATCCATACCTTAAGAGCTATGATCACTTCTTCGTCTTCGTTACTGAGAAACATCTCTTCTACTGCAATTTGTTTGCTTTCCATATATTTGGAGGAGATAGTGTGGAAAAACACAAGAAAAATTGTCCAGTAAACGTTGGCTTCAAAATGCATACCTTAAGAGCTATCAGCACTTATTCAGTGGAAGAGATGTGTTCCACAGCTGCGCAGAGGAGCAAGTACTCATAGGTCTTAAGGCTAGAAGTAAAAGTGGGTCAGTTTTGAAACACAATGGTTTGTCGAGAGCCCTACTCCCCTCCATATTCATCGCAGGACAAAAGGCTCGTATGACTTTTCATCATTTATTGGATTGTACAACTTACCAAAATTTCATCCCCCTAACCCACCTAGAAGTATGAAAAACTTACCTGTTGTGCCTGATTGTCGGGCGACAGTCTTCTCTCAGTACACCACGTGGAAAATAAAAAAATATCCTTATTATTAATATAATGCATGCTGGATGACAGGTCAATGAGAGTGCTGAGAAGAAACTTCCAGAAACTGTGAAGTTTCATGACTAAACTAAGGGTGGAGTCTATATAGTTGACTAAATGACTAGACTCTACAATATTCGAGCAGGCACCCACCGTTGGCCTGCGCATGTCTTTTGTAACATTCTTGACCTTGTCATGATGAGTGCTCAGACAGGTTTTAAGTTACTTATATCCAAGATTTCACGGCGAGACTTCATCCATCCTCAGAGTAGCAAATGAGCTTGCTGGCCACTAAAAACTGCAGACAGCCCTTGCAAGCACATGGTACCGGCGCTGGCTAACCTGCAAATAGAAAGTGTTGTCAAATTCAGGTTTCCTACAGAGAACAAAATGGGAATAAAACATCGCGCGTATGTTTCAACTACATGAAATATCTGTGCAAAAGCTGCCAAGCCAAAACACTTGTCGAATATCTTAACTCTGAGCCCATCCCAGCTTAGACAAGTTTGACCACTCGTTGCTTCCTAAATATTTTAAAATATTTGTAATTCTATAGTGAAATTATTTCTTCTTATGTTTTTGTTCCTTGCCTGCAGTAAGCAAGAAAACACACAGAGCATTCTAGTCACATACTGCATTTTAGAATCTTTTACAAGTACTCTGTACGTACCTTATTTGTCTGAAAAGTAAAAATACTATTAGTACTCGCTTAAACAGTATGTTTTGACTCTCTATCAATCTTTTTATAAAGAACAACAGTATAAAATTGTTCTACTTGCTTGTTTTAAAGTTTTTTGACGAAATATTGAAGAATTTCTTCCGTAAAAATTAAGAAATTCAGCCTTCAGCTACAAGGTGAAAATTTTATTAGTTTACTTAGGTTTCGATGCCGATAATGGTATCTTCTTCAGAACTATAAATTAACCGATACGGACATACGTTACACATTAAAATACATCATCAATCTAATGATTTCATAGTAAAGAAAACCGTGGTACTTACAAAAATTAAATTATTGTGAGGGCGAAACGTTGGTCATCTCACAGAATAAAATTAAAACACAATAAGAAGCATAATCATAAGATTATGTCTGTCAAAACTAAAAATATTAAGAGAAACGTAGACAGAGCTACGCCGGCCATTAATAAGAGTCACACGTAAGCAACGAGGCTCGGCCAGCGGCCAAGCGCATGCGCGAAGCGCAAGCGCAAGCGCTAGAGACAAGCTGTCTTTAAATTACTTATAGTAAACGTAAATTGTAAACAAATTGTGACGGGAAGCAGTCCTACAAATGGACTCACCTACCTATTGGTACAGTACATTAAACAATTTATCTGAGAACTAGCTACAAAGTCAGGGCATGAACATTTACATTCAAATATTATAATAAGAGGGCGAAGCCCCACTACAGTAACTAATAAATTAGTATTCTAAACACAAGTGTGCGAAGCATAAAATATCTTGAACATAAAACAGGCAAATCAAGAAACACCTTACCAACTAGGTGTCATCACTATTACAATACAAAATATATAGACACACAATGTACAATCGCACTATAATAAAGGCACTTCAGTCTGGAACCACGCTGCTGCTACGGTCGCAGGTTCGAATCCTACCTCTGGCATGGATATGTGAGATATCCTTAGGTTAGTTAGGTTTAATTAGTTCTAAGTTTACGGGATTAATGACCTCAGCTGTTAAGTCTCATAGTGCTTAGAGCCATGCATCAGCCATTCGAAGTAGACTGTGGGTCAACTCCACTGGAGTAAAGGTTGAAATGCTTCGAAATAATTTCTATCTTTAGTTGAAGCTGATCATTAAATAAATTTTCTCTGTCAATAATAAGATGTTTAAAAATTTGCAATTCTTCAAGGGTGTCCAATTTACATCTTTTGACTTCATTATGAAAAAGTTATGCGTCTTTTAGAGAGTATGGACCATTTGGATAAAATGTTCAGCAAATGTAGATCCTCGTGTTCCATCACCGCTTTTAGTCGGCAGATGCTCTTTAAACCTAACAGCCAGGGCACTTCCTGTCTGGCCAATGCAATAATAACGGGGACATTCAACACAAGTGATCTTATACACACCTGACAAAAAACGGTTCAAATGGCTTTGAGCACTATGGGACTTAACATCTGAGGGCATCAGTTCCCTAGACTTAGAACTACATAAACCTAACTAACGTAAGGACATCACACACATCGATGTCCGAGGCAGGATTCGAACCTGCGACAGTAGCGGTCGTGCAGTTCCAGACTGGAGCGCTTAGAACCGCTCGGTCACAAGAGGCGGCGCACACCTGACAGATGATTTATCAGTACCTTTATCAAGAGAATGGACTAAATTCTTTTTAAGGTTGTTGGTGGTAGAGTATGAAATTTTATACCCTAGATTTTTTAATAAATGACCTACCTTATAGGATACGTTACCTATAAAGGGAACTGATATGTATTTCGTTACCTCGTCTTAATTGTGGGTACCTGAACTGGAAAGTGTGGTAGTTTTCTTTCGTGTTTTTTTGTTAAACAACTGTCTCACTATACTGGGTTTATATCCATTATTCTGAGCGATTTTTTCGAGGACCTTTTATTCGTTCTGTAAATTGATTGGCGAAAGCTGAATGGAAAGGGCTCGATGAATACTCGAGTGAAAGAAAGCCGTTTTATGGGCCTCAGGATGGGTGGAATCAGCTGGGATGATGTTGCTGGAATAGGTTGCTTTTCGAAAAATGTTGAAATCTATTTTGTTGCCAATAATGCATAGAATCAGATAGAGGTAGTCTAAGGACCTATCAGCTGTCTCATTTTCTTGCGTGAAGCTGATTTTTTCATGGAGGTTATTTAAAGTGGTAAATAACAGTTATAGGTCTTCATGGGAACCTTCAAACACAAACAGCAAGTTATCTACATATCTCGCATAGAAAAATGGTTCAAATGGCACTGAGCACTATGCGACTTAACTTCTGAGGTCATCAGTCGCCTAGAACTTAGAACAAATTAAACCAAACTAACCTAAGGACGTCACACACATCCATGCCCGAGGCAGGATTCGAACCTGCGACCGTAGCGGTCGCTCGGTTCCAGACTGTAGCGCCCAGAACCGCACGGCCACTCCGGCCGGCTCTCGCATAGAAAATTACATTATTGGCCAAGTCTGGGTAATTCCAAAAACACATCTTCTCCAATGCTCTTGATAAAGATACTGATAAATCATCTCTGTCAGGAGTGTATAAGATCACTTGTGCTGAATGTCCCCGTTATTGCATTGGCCAGACAGGAAGGGCCCTGTCTGTTAGGTTTAAAGATCATCTGCCGTCTAAAAGCGGTGATGGAACACGAGGATCTACATTTGCTGAACATCTTGTCCAAATGGCCCATGCTCCCAAGCCTCTAAGAGATGCAGAACTTTTACATAATAAAGTCAAAGGATGTAAATTAGACACCCTTGAAGAATTGCAAATTTTTAACATCTTATTATTGATAGAGAAAATTTACGTAATGTCAGCTGCAACTAAAAATAGAAATTATTTCGAAGGATTTCAACCCTTTCTCCACTGGAGTTGACCCACAGTCTACTTCGAATGGCCGATGCTGTTTCCTATTTGCTTTGTCCCTTTATTATACCGCGGTTGTACGTTGTGTCTCTATGTATTTTGTATTATATTAGTAATGACACCTAGTTGCTAATGTGTTTCTTAATTTGCCTGTTTTAAGTTCAAGATATTTTATGCTTCACACGCTTGTGTTTCGAATACTAATTTATTAGTTACTGTAGTGGGGCTTCGCCCTCTTACTATAATATTTGAATGTAAATGTTCATGCCCTGACTTTGTAGCTAGTTCTCAGGTAAATTGTTTAATGTACTGTACCAACAGGTAGGTTTGTCCATTTGCAGGACTGCTTCCCGTCACAATTCGTTTACAATTTACGTTTACTCTGAGTAATTTTGAGACAGCTTGTGTCTAGGGCTGCCCCTCGCGCTCGCGCATGCGCCTGGCCGCTGGCCGAGCCTCGCCGCGGAACTGCTTGCGACGCCTAGTTTCCTTGTTGCTTACGTGTGACTCTTGTTACTGGCCGGCGTAGCTCCGTCTGCGTTTGTCTTAATATTTTTAGTTTTGACATACATAATCTTATGATTACGGTTCTTATTCTGTTACAATTTTATTTTGTGAGATGGCCGACGTTTGACCCTCAAAATAATTTAATTTTTGTAAATACCACAATTTTCTTTATTATGAAATCATTAGGTTGGTGATGTATTTCGATGTGTAACATATGTCTGTATCGGTTAATTACTAGGTTCTGAAGAAGATACCATATTGGCATTGAAACCTAGGTATACTAATAAAATTCTACCTTGCAACTGAAGGCTGAATTTCTTAGTTTCTGAACAATTCACGGCTGCTGAAGCGCTGCATTATATTAAAGATTTGTCTTCTGTAAAATTTAGATTTAAATGTTCATTTCTGAAAATTTATTTTTGACAGTGTACTATTCATTTCAGAAACAAAATTACCCCTTGGTAACTTGTTAGAATTTTCCTGAACGTATTGTTAACATGACGACACCCAAAAGCGAAAAGAAACGGTAGTTTCCAACTGTGGGTCAAAAATGACCCACTTGGGACCTCAAGGGGTACGGCGAAGTCCGGCACTTTTAGTGTTAAGGCATGCTCTTTAGAACCTAATGATCATTCCTGACACATCCATGAATAGTGATTACTCCTCCTGGAACACCCTGTATATATTGTGAAAAGATATGGTGGAATACGAACAGAGCGTTTTATTTTTCGTGTCTACATACACTCCTGGAAATGGAAAAAAGAACACATTGACACCGGTGTGTCAGACCCACCATACTTGCTCCGGACACTGCGAGAGGGCTGTACAAGCAATGATCACACGCACGGCACAGCGGACACACCAGGAACCGCGGTGTTGGCCGTCGAATGGCGCTAGCTGCGCAGCATTTGTGCACCGCCGCCGTCAGTGTCAGCCAATTTGCCGTGGCATACGGACCTCCATCGCAGTCTTTAACACTGGTAGCATGCCGCGACAGCGTGGACGTGAACCGTATGTGCAGTTGACGGACTTTGAGCGAGGGCGTATAGTGGGCATGCGGGAGGCCGGGTGGACGTACCGCCGAATTGCTCAACACGTGGGGCGTGAGGTCTCCACAGTACATCGATGTTGTCGCCAGTGGTCGGCGGAAGGTGCACGTGCCCGTCGACCTGGGACCGGACCGCAGCGACGCACGGATGCACGCCAAGACCGTAGGATCCTACGCAGTGCCGTAGGGGACCGCACCGCCACTTCCCAGCAAATTAGGGACACTGTTGCTCCTGGGGTATCGGCGAGGACCATTCGCAACCGTCTCCATGAAGCTGGGCTACGGTCCCGCACACCGTTAGGCCGTCTTCCGCTCACGCCCCAACATCGTGCAGCCCGCCTCCAGTGGTGTCGCGACAGGCGTGAATGGAGGAACGAATGGAGACGTGTCGTCTTCAGCGATGAGAGTCGCTTCTGCCTTTGTGCCAATGATGGTCGTATGCGTGTTTGGCGCCGTGCAGGTGAGCGCCACAATCAGGACTGCATACGACCGAGGCACACAGGGCCAACACCCGGCATCATGGTGTGGGGAGCGATCTCCTACACTGGCCGTACACCACTGGTGATCGTCGAGGGGACACTGAATAGTGCACGGTACATCCAAACCGTCATCGAACCCATCGTTCTACCATTCCTAGACCGGCAAGGGAACTTGCTGTTCCAACAGGACAATGCACGTCCGCATGTATCCCGTGCCACCCAACGTGCTCTAGAAGGTGTAAGTCGACTACCCTGGCCAGCAAGATCTCCGGATCTGTCCCCCATTGAGCATGTTTGGGACTGGATGAAGCGTCGTCTAACGCGGTCTGCACGTCCAGCACGAACGCTGGTCCAACTGAGGCGCCAGGTGGAAATGGCATGGCAAGCCGTTCCACAGGACTATATCCAGCATCTCTACGATCGTCTCCATGGGAGAATAGCAGCCTGCATTGCTGCGAAAGGTGGATATACACTGTACTAGTGCCGACATTGTGCATGCTCTGTTGCCTGTGTCTATGTGCCTGTGGTTCTGTCAGTGTGATCGTGTGATGTATCTGACGCCAGGAATGTGTCAATAAAGTTTCCCCTTTCTGGGACAATGAATTCACGGTGTTCTTATTTCAATTTCCAGGAATGTATTTTCAATCCTCTGCCGCTAGAGGGTTCCGAATTGTGGAGCGTAACATGTCATTGCGTGACGTAACTATGTTGCTGCGTAAGAAATAGCGTGCTCTAATCGAGATTCGAATTCTAAGAGTTCGTCCACACATAGAGCTTCCTCTCCTTCAGTATGACAACGCCATTCCACACACGAGTGCTGTGACATTTAATACAATCCGACATCTTAGGTTCGCTGTCATCCGTCATGGTCCGTACCGTCCCGACTTGGCCCCATCTGACTCTTTTTATCTATTTCCAAAACTTAAAGAACACATTCGAGGGCTTCACTTTGAAAGTGATGAAGAAATACAAACAGATGTGTGGTTGTGGCTCTGTCAACAAAGCCAGACATTCTACACTGACAGTATCAACAAACTGGTCTCAAGAGTTTTCACATAAAAAATTCGGAGACATGGTTTTCTGCACTCCCTCGTGTTATGCACTGTGCTGCCTCATCTGTTAACACCTGTTAGTATATGTGAAACACCTCCTAAGCTGCTATTAAACAATACTTTAATTTCTATAACCAATTTCTTTCACTGAACATCCTCAAACGACTGCTGCCTAGGACGCTGAAAACACACATCTCGCCTAAATCTCCTTATCAGCAATCACATCCCTTAATCCTTTCCTAAAAGCTGATTGGCCGCTTCGGCTAGGATGGTTGCGTCGAGACGTGCAGCCCACGAACTATTTGAGACAGAGCATTTAGTGACTTACAACAATCCTTACACATAATATAATATCTTTAGGAAACCTTTTCTCCTTGACAACCCCCACAAAATGATGAAAGGAAAGAATTTATCGCTTACTATATTTTAGCTGTTTACGCAGTAAATGTACTGTATGAAGAACGACGTTTTAATTTACTTCTCTTACATTACTAACTATATTCGCAAAATATTTGGCAGACATTATTAACATATAGCACTTAATGTAGCACCAAAATTGCGTATTTGTACAACACACAATTCAGGAGATATGACGTCATAAACATTGAGATTCGTGAAAAACTGCCGCATCATGTGCAACGTTAAAAAATTTTTACTTTCATGTTACTATACTACTGACCAGTAAAATTGCTACACCAAGAAGAAATGCAGATGATAAACGGGTATTCATTGGACAACAATATTATACTAGAACTGACAAGTGATCACATTTTCACGCAATTGTACAACCACCTCTGGCCGCAATAACGGCCTTGATACGCCTGGGCATTGAGTCAAACAGAGCGTGGATGGCGTGTACAGGTACAGCTGCCCACGCAGCTTCAACACGATACCGCAGTTCATCAAGAGTAGTGACTGGCGTATTGTGACGAGCCAGTTGCTCGGCCACCATTGACCAGACGTTTTTGCAGTCGAACATTTTCTGTATCCAGAAAGGGCCGTTCGGAACCTGCAACATGCGGTCGTGCATTATCCTGCTGAAATGTAGGGCTTCGCAGGGATCGAATGAAGGGTAGAACCACGGGTTGTAACACATCTGAAATGTAACGTCCACTGTTCAAAGTGCCGTCAATGCGAACAAGAGGTGACCGAGACGTGTAACCAGTGGCACCCCATACCATCACGCCAGTATGGCGATGATATGGCGAAGACGAATACACGCTTCCATTGTGCGTTCACCGCGATGTCGCCAAACACGGATGCGACCATCATGATCCTGTAAACACAACCTGAATTCATCCGAAAAAATGACGTTTTGACATTCGTGCACCCAGGTTCACCGTTGAGTACACCATCGCAGGCGCTCCTTCTGTGTATGCAGCGTCAAGGGTAACCGCAGCTGTGGTCTCCGAGCTGATAGTCAATGCTACTGCAAACGTCGTCGAACTGTTCGTGCAGATGGTTATTGTCTTGCAAACGTCATTGGATCTCGACCAACGCGAGCAGCAATGTCGCGGTACGATAAACCGCAATCGCGATAGGCTACAATTTGACCTTTATCAAAGTCGGAAACGTGATGGTACGCATTTCTCCTCCTCACACGAGGCATCACAACAATGTTTCACCAGGCAACGCCGCTCAACTGCTGTTTGTGTATGAGAAAACGGTTGGAAACTTTCCTGATGTCAACACGTTGTAGGTGTCGCCACCGGCGCCAACCTTGTGTGAATGCTCTAAAAAGCTAATCATTTGCATATTACAGCATCTTCTTCCTGTCGGTTAAATTCCGCGTCTGTAGCACGTCATCTTCATGGTGTAGCAATTTTAATGGACAGTAGTGTAATTTTATTCGCAACACATTTAACAGAAAGTATCCAAGTATGTGGCTGAATGTAAGTGCAAAGATGTAACGTTGTACGACAGATAGCTCAGGAGATACGACGTCATAAACATTTATCTGCGTGAAAGGAAACTGCTGGGTGAAATTCGCTAGAAGTACATGTGAGACATGCGTATAAAAGCGAGTGCAAAATGTTAAATATATGTGAAGCATATTGAAATGAGCGTACGCGGACAAACCCATGTGTGGAAACGACATCTAAAACGCCAGGAACCATTTCAAAGAAATTTGGCACACATTTTAGCTACCATCTGAAAAGATATACTGTTTGGGGTAAGAACCACAAGCCTCCAATTAGAGTGGGGTGATGACATGGAGAGAGAAGGAGAAAGAGGAGATGGACAGAGAAAGGAAACAGAAGGAGACGGACAGAAAGAGGAAGGAGGAGGAGATGGACATAGAGAGGAGGAGTTGGATAGAGAGAAGGTAGAAGAGGAGATGGATGGAGAGGAGGAAGGGGAAATGGACTGATAGAGGATTGGAAAAAATACACACCGGACATTTGTTTAAAGAAATCTGTTTAACAACAGAGTACTCTCTGTGCTCTATTTAAGCCTGAAGATATTATTCCATTAGCCTATTAACATATTCTCAAGTAAAAAAAAATTTCGACTTCTATCTCAAAAACTAATTCTTTGTTTTCATATCTCCTTCCAGCAGGTGGTAATTCTTAATAATTGTAACTGGAAAATGGAATATGGAGAATTAAAAATCAGACATTTTGATTTCTATAAGGGAACTTGATGTCATTTTGATACACGAGAAACAAAAAAAGTGAATAATTATTCTTCGACTCCGACCACTCGAAAACCGTGTGAAAAATAAGTTTCCAGTAGCATTTCCATTATCCGGGATACTGATAGCTACACAGACATCTGCGCATGTGTGGTCATTTAGGTCATGACCCAGACTGAAACCTTTTCTACAACATTCTTGTTTACGTGAGTAGTAAATTCACATCGACGTTCTTTCTTTCTGTCCAATTAGTAGTATTCTCTCAACTACCAACAACTTACTAGCTCATAAGTTATCGGATTTCGAGAAGAGCACCCTTTCAAGTCATTCATGTTGTCTGATGTTGAGATGGGAAATGAAGTATCAAAGTATTTATATGAAATTTATACTCAACACACGGTTCATTTGTTTTCCGACGCGTCGTGCAAGAAACCAAGATTTCGACGAAGACCACGGAAGAGATGGAGAGCAGCTATCGTAGAAGTCGATTTCGATGCGAAACCTGTCTGCTAAATTCAGGCCAATGATTTTGCTCTGGCGTTGGTTGTTTGTACTCTTCGCCGATATTGTTCCTCTCAGATCACAGGTTCATCGATCGTGAGGTCTAGTAGGGGAATGTGTCGTACTTGGGCTAGTTCCCAAGGCGTTTTGAAGGAGAAACGTCGCTTCGGCTGCCTCGCTTACGTTGCGAAATTAAGCAGCTCGGTCGATCCGAACGCCCGTGAAGTAGGCTGTAGGTGTGGGAGGGGTTCCTATCAAATTAACTTACGCCTGACGCTCACCCAGTGAACGGGCCGCCCTCATAAATGCATGTCTTTTCTGCTTACTATGCCACCTCTAACAACCTTCTTGAGGCAGCAATATTAAAGTAGTCTTGTCGTATACAATGACAGGACTTCCACTGTAGTATTTCTTTAGCAAAACTCAACTAGCTTGTGCGTTTGGATAATAAATTCAACCATGAACAGCGGACATCCATCCCTCTGTCGTGACAAAATACGTTAACTCTGTGGAACATCAGCTGCTTCATGGTTTGCATCGTCTCGTTCTGTTTTTCCTTCCACAACGAAATACCACCCCTTACATTCCTTTTACTTAAGAAATGAACTTAAGGATACTATGAATGTTCTTCGGCCGTATATTTATCAAGCACACATAAAAGATCACCTATTCCGTTCACCACTCTGTACGGTCCGATACTTTATTTTATCACAACGTCTGATGTTAGTGGTTTCGTACCAAAACAACTTCTGCTATTGCAAAATTAGTATTCTTCCGTAAGCGTTCATGACATTCTTACCTCTTCAGAGAATTATTCAATCAGACCACTACAGATATAATAGCCACAGTGTCTATTAAAACATTAATACCCCATCAAAATCTCACAAAGCTATACTGAGGCAACGGCATTTCTCTTTTCTCGCGGATTTGCTCTTCTCCGAATGCTTTCTCCAGGCGGTACTGGGTGTAATTCACTTCCCTCTCCTTGGAGGCAGACAGTCATACTGTCGGGTGCGAAGGATCTCTCATGGGAGCATATAAGATCAAATTCTCGTTTTCCGACAAGGGCGTCGGATTCATATTCTGCACTGCCTACGAGTGTTCGGTATTAGGGCCAGCTGAGGATTTATTAAAAGATTGCTCCTTGCCTCTCTCTGCGGCATGCATACACTTACCCCGTACAGACCTCTGTTTGCATGGCGATCTCTACCAGATTCGCTACTTCGGTTCGATTCTCGCCGACGTGCATGTTAACTATGTATTTATGAAGTCTGGGCCCTTATAGGACCTTATTAATCCACTGTGGAGAACTACAACGCCAAAATTAATACGGACTGTGAACAGTTCCAATGAGTCGTCGATACTTCGGAAAGATACCGTAATCAATTGAGGACGCCTCCGCCTTGGTATTCGACAATACTTGTCACATTTCCGACAAGAAAAACTCTGTCAGGATCTCAGAGAAATAGTTATAAAGGGCTCCCATCCCTACTTTTCTTGTTTGTTCATTTTTGCTGGTTTCACATCCAGTACTGATCATGGAACTCACTGCTTGGATCGTGTACATCTTATGAAAACGCTCTGCTGCATCTCACCCTATCCTTTCACAGCATATACATCTATATCTACATCCATACTCCGCAAGCCACCTGACGGTGTGCGGCGGAAGGTACTTTGAGTACCTCTATCGGTTCTCCCTTCTATTCCAGTCTCGTATTGTTCGTGCCTCTGTGTGGGCTCTAATCTCTCTGATTTTATCCTCATGGTCTCTTCGCGAGATATCCGTAGGAGGCACCAATATACTACTTCACTCCTCGGTGAAGGTATGTTCTCGAAACTTCAAGAAAAGCCCGTATCGAGCTACTGAGCGTCTCTCCTGCAGAGTCTTCCACTGGAGTTTATCTATCATCTCCGTAACGCTTTCGCTATTACTAAATGATCCTGTAACGAAGCGCGCTGCTCTCCGTTGGATCTTCTCTATATCTTCTATCAACCCTATCTGGTACGGATCCCTCACTGATGAGCAATATTAAAGCATTGGGTGAACAAGTGTACTGTAACCTATTTCCTTTGTTTTCGGGTTGCGTTTCCTTAGTATTCTTCCAACAAATCCCAGTCTGGCATCTGCTTTACCGACGATCAACTTTATATGATCGTTCCATTTTAAATCACTCCTAGTGCCTACTCCCAGATAATTTATGGAATTAACTGCTTCCAGTTGCTGATCTGCTATATTGTAGCCAAATGATAAAGGATCTTCCTTTCTATGTAGTCGCAGTTCATTACACTTCGCCGCAGATCCTCGTATTTCGGTACAATTCCCCATTGTTACAACCTCTCGATATACCACAACATCATCCACAAAAAGCCCCAGTGAACTTCCGATGTTATCCACAAGGTTATTTATGTATATTGTGAATAGCAACGGTCCTACGACACTCCTCTGCGGCACTCCTGAAATCACTCTTACTTCGGAAGACTTCTCTCCATTGAGAATGACATGCTGCGTTCTGTTATCTACGAACTCTTCAATCCAATCACACAATTGGTCTGATATTCCATATGCTCTTACTTTGTTCATTAAACGACTGTGGGGAAGTGTATCGAACGCCTTGCGGAAGTCAAGAAACACGGCATCTACCTGGGAACCCGTGTCTATGGCCCTCTGAGTCTCGTGCACGAATAGCGCGAGCTGGGTTTAACACGATCGTCTTTTTCGAAACCCATGCTGATTCCTAGAGAGTAGATTTCTAGTCTCCAGAAAAGTCATTATACTCGAACATAATACGTGTTACGAAATTCTACAACTGATCGACGTTCTAGGAGGAATATTAGGTATTCAGGGATATGTCAGCAACGAATAGAAGCAAAAAAGTCTAGTAAACATGGGCTGTAAAATGCATAGCTTGAGAGCTATGAGCACCTGCTTATCTCCGCTACAGTGAAACACATCCTTATACTGAACAAGAGCTCATAGCTTTTAAGGTTTACATTTTAGAGCCCATGTTTAAGAGACCTTTTACTCTGAATGATCGTTCTTGTCAGAACCCTGAATACTGACTGTTCCTCCTGGCAAAAACTGTATAAATCACCTAGTGAATAATGTCGGTAGTTCCGGGGGCTTTTCGCGGAAGATTCTGTTGTATACGGCGAAGTTGCAACGCTAGAAATCTGCAGCGAAATGCTGCGAAACCTGCAGGAAGTGGCAAATTACACTTAACATAAACAAATGTAAGGTATGGCGAATGTATAGACAGAAAAACCATTTATTATATGATTACATGAGTTGAGGAGTACGCGTACGGAGCGATTTAAAGTGGAACGACAAAATAAAATTAACTGCTAGTAAAGCAGATTCCAGACAGAGATTCATTGGAAGGAAATGTAGTCCATCAACAAAAGAAGAAGCTTGTAAAATGCTCTTTTGACCAATACTTGAATATTGCTCATCAGTATGGGATGCATACCAGATAGGACTGATAGAGGAAACAGGGAAGATCCGAATAAGAGCAGCAAATTTCGTTACAGTTCGATTAGTAAGTGCTACAGCGTCACGTAGCGGCTCTACCAACCCCAGTACCAGACGCTGCAATAGAGGCGTCCTCCCTCCCGGTGTAGTTTACTGATAAGGCTCCGAGAGCATACATTCCTATAAGAGTGAGTCAATATATTCCCTCGTCATGTATTTACCGCACATTCGAGCCCACAAACAGTCTTACCAGCAATCGTTCATTCCGCGAACCAGTTGTGATTGTAACAGGAAAATGGGGAGCTGACACTGGTACACAAAGTACTCTCCGCACCACAAATAAGGTAGCTTGCGGAGTACAGACGGAGATGTAGATGTAGATCTTTCCTCCGTATCTGCCGAACTTAAGCACGGCGAACAAAAGTTGTCACCCTCAGGAAACATCACGCTGACATGTGTAGCATTGATAATGGTCTCCACACTCTGAGGCAGAGATTCCACACGTTACTTCAGGTATGACTTATGCAGAATCCAGCTGAGGCCACAGCTGTCTATAAAGATCCTGTAGAACTGCCAAACAGTGGGGACATTAACTGCTGTGTTCCACTCGCTGCGGGCCGGCCGCGGTGGCCGTGGTTCTAGGCACTTCATTCCGGAACCGCGTGACAGCTACGGTCGCCGGTTCGAATCTTGCCTCGGGCATGGATGTGTGTGATGTTCTTAGGTTAGTTAGGTTTACGTAGTTCTAAGTTCTAGGGGACTGATGACCTCAGATGTTGAGTCCCATAGTGCTCAGAGCCGAACCATTTTTTCTACTCGCTGCTCCATGGAGTCCCAGAGAAAGAGATTGAGATCGGATGATTTAGCGCGCAGTCGAGGTGCGATAAGGTAGCAATCTAGAATGAAATTTTCACACTACAGCGGAGTGTGCGCTGATATGAAACTTTCTGGCAGATTAAAACTTTGTGCCGGACCGAGACTCGAACTCGAGACCTTTGCCTTTCGCGGGCAAGTGCTCTACCAACTGAGCTACCCAAGCACGACTCAGGCCCCGTCCTCACAGCTTTAATTCCGCCTGTACCTCGTCTCCTACCTTCCAAACTTCACAGAATCTCTCCTGTGAACCAAAGTGATCATAACGTGCACTCAGCCCTGTGAACATGGCTGTTCTCATCTAGGAGGATGGCAGTGGCCACAGGAACCTCATCATGTAGATGTAGAAGAAAGGGCAACACTTGATCACCGAGAATATTGAAACAAGAAATGATGCTAAGTCTCAGACGTCTATGATGTACACTTCACAGCACAAAAAGCGGGCCATCCCTGAATTCCAATGTGAGGCCAGCACCTAACTGTATGCAACCAACATAGCAGATCTGTGTCGCAGATCCTCTAATCCCTCTGCAGTACAGTCGTCAGACTACACACAACGGGTACCACAAGAGACTACTAGAGAACGCTGCTCAATATGGTAGTCAGTCCAGATGTAAACTAGTACTACCATGAAAAAAATATTAGAAAACACGTTATTAGAGATGATACAGTCCTTGACACTTGTAAATTAAACTTCATTACAATAAGTGACACTCCAGAAATATTATCGCACTCCTTAAACGACATGACGAGCTGTAGTTCGTAAACCAAATTTGAATCCACAGTTAATCAAACATAGCTTGCGTGTCTGATCGACGCTCGACTAGACATAAACAGACGTAAAATATCGAAGTGTTCACCAGTATCTGTTTAGAAGACCTAATCTCCGAACCTGGAAATAAATAACGATACGTTTAGCACTGCCCTGTGAACCCCATGAAGCTTGTGTTGTCCCTGAGAAGTAACCGAGAAAGATATGCAATGATGTGCAGCTCACAAGTGTGAAATGCCATCAAGTAAAGTTGTGGTGATGGATGGGGAGTAGAACCCAGTACTATATGAATCATGAACTGAGTACAATCAGACATGAGATATTAAATATGTTCATTAATAACGTAATATTGGAAAGTGAAACGACGATGCAAATGATTTTTGCTCTGGCAGTGATTGGATCCAAGCACCTTTTGCTATTGTCGTGTAGCTACGAATAGACATGAAATATTTATTGTTCCTTCGCCAGTGGTGAGTTGTGCATATGTTCGGCTAGAAGTAACGCAACGAATAGTTCTGTGCTGCCTTAGACTTCAATCCAGCGCATGTCGTCGTTACTGACCACACACGAAGAGGTGTCAACTATCAAATTCTCTTTCACTAGTAATTAGGATCGCCCAGTTCGTAGACAGGTGGAGGAGTCTGACATCGTAAGGAAACAACGAAATGATAAAACAGTATCATCTCGAAGGGTTCAAAGCCAGAGAAAAATTGGAATCGGAGCTCGAATTCCAGTTCATTGCCAATATTTTAAAAATCTCAAGGTCACCTAAAATAAATATTAAATGTCCTATGACCCTACATGACGACAGGTTGGAGAACTAAAAAACATTACAAATGTAAGAAAGCTTAAGAGAGTCAGAGTTTCTGTAAACAGGGACTTCCGCATCTGATAGCCAAGAATACACTAACTCTGTTCCAGTCAGTAGCGAATGGACATGTTTAACGTTGATCTGGAGCCATAGCACAGTCCTGCGCTCTTTACTTGGAGTTACTAGAGATGAAGAAGGTATGTTTGTGGCTGTTAAAAACTGGTATCCCCAGCGGGAATCGAACTCACGCCTTAGCCATTTCTGGCTAGCCTTAATTTAACTAAGCACCGAATCTCGCATGTGTTAGCAACATCTTTCTGTCATAATTGGGTACACACCACACAGCACAAAAAGTGTTGACTTCTACTTGAGCTGCTGTGAATACCTATTTGTGGTCTAGTAGTGAACGTCATGCAGTGCGAAGATAAAGCCATGCTATCGAAACCATCCTTTTCCTTTCCTTTTTAAGCCGTGTTCCGTCTGTCTGCTAAGAGCATCAAGCTAACAGGAGGTCAGATGCAGTTTCGTTCATTTTCTAATCAAACAGTAACAAAAAAATCTTGCAGAAATATGTCTGCGAAAGGGCTCGTGGGTGTGTCATGGTAAGACCAATTTCAGCGCCATCAGCCACCGGCTACTTGATACAGACCGCAGTCTACTCAAGTGATTGCGGCACATAGAGGCTATGATGTCCACCGAGCTCTTCTGCGCTCAATTTAACAAGTATAATATTATGTAATGTTACGTATGATGTAATTCTATATTTCAGCATGATCTGTGACGATTTTGTATGGCATTTTACATAAGCATATTTAACTATGGTCTTATTTTGTTAAGGTTTGTAGCATGGCTCGTACCATGGGACCTTCAATATTTCTGCTTTTTGACGTTATGAGGAACGTCATTTATGCATCAGAAAACGGAATCTAAAACGGAGTGAAGTCTGACACCAGTAACATTGTGTACTGTTTGTGCTTAAAGGCTGAGAGCGGTGGAGGCAATTCGAAACGCCTATATCCTCTATAGAGTCACTACAATCGAAAAAGTCTAATTGTTTCGTTCCACATACGATCGTTTCAAGATAAATTAATCACCGCATTCAGGAAAACAAACAGCATCGATGAAGGACGTTTATGCGATTTACTACTATGGGCAATGACAGTATATCTGATAACTGGCAAGAGTTATGACCAATTACCCTTTGTGCAGCACTTGCCTTCAGTAGTGAAATTGAGATTAAAAGAAGGGAAGGGGGATTTCGGTACAACGTCTCGTAAAAAACGAGATTAGATGCGAAGCAGAATCTTGAAATGGGAAGGATGGGGTAGGAAGTAGTCTGAGCCCTTTCGAAGGATTGATCCTGGCATTTGCCGTAATAGATTTAAGGAAGTCTCCGTAAACCCAAAACAGTACATCCTGATGGCGATTTAAAGTACTGTATGGCAACTTCATAAGGACAAAATAGTGGGTAAACCATAAGAAACGTTATCTCAAACGATGGCCTGTATGTGTCCACAAAATGTTTTGTTATTGATAATCTGGTGGCACAAATAAAGTGTCTTGTATTGTGAACTGCTTCACAGGGACGTGTCCTTCGCTGTAGATTTTTGTTGCCAACAAATGAGATGCCTTGCAGTCGCAGAGTAGCAGATGCGACCTCGCAGGCAGTAGCAAGGAACTTGGTGGGCAAATACGCCTACCACACATCTTTTAATCTGGCACCCACTTGTGTTTACCTCTCTTGTCCTTTATCTATCAACCACAAAGTAAGGTGGTTTTTGCTTTCTTTTGTTTATTTTGTTTTGGCGATTGTGCTTTAAATGTGGCTTAACTAAAAATCAACAAGTAGCTTCTTGCGTGGAATCGAAAAACTACCTGTGCATCAGCAGACGATTCTTGATAATGAGGTGGACAATTTCCCTCATATTTGTGTTCATTTTGTTGAATAACCTAACGGGATGCGCTAATAACATGCACTACATTAATACAAGTGGTGTCTCATCATAATACCATACAAAGAATGGTTATCTGAATTCAATGTGAAGTATTTTGTCATAGTCAAGTACCTTCACTGGACTACAAAGTAAATGCGAGAATGTGGCTATAAGAGTAGTTGATGCATGTAACATAGTTAACAGAATATTCAGTGATACGATTTCATTAACAGGTAATGTATTTTCCATAGCAGTTCCGCAGTATTTTATGTTTATTATCTCTAGATCTACTGGTTACTGGACGTAACGAGACCTCTTATGATGACGAGATTTCTAAAGTTGCCGTTTCGAGTTCGATATAGCTCTTTGTATCTCTGCTACAGAGGAAATAAAATGATAATCTTGCACCTGTTTGGAACTGAGAGCAACTGCCTCTTTACTCTTTACAGTGCGTCGACATTTTCGTGGAGGAAGCGACGAACTGTAGCGTTCATCGCCTCCTCATTGTCTTATAATAGCTAAATCAGATGATTCGCTATAGAGACATCGAAATCAGTTATAGTTTCTGCATGAAGGTAATCTCCCCTATCTGTAAATGTGTATTTGATAAGTCGATGGCACATTGAAGTGGAATTCATTGAGAATTTTTGATTGGTATACCACAAATATATCGAATGAATCTTGCAAGATAATTCTCTGTCATTACAGTAAGTAACAAAACTATCACAGCGTCACCAGACATGTTCCACTACGTTGTCATGACAGTATCACAGTCGTAGCAGGAGGATTACGTTTCTACAAGCAATGTCTTTCTTGAGTGGACTAACGATTTAGGAGTAAATCTTGTGCATCAATTATGCAGCGGCTTAACTAATTTTCCTACGATCTCATGAGGAGTATTCTAGTATTTATGGTGAAGGAGGAAACTGGAAAGTTGCACAGACCACTGCAATACATACGAAAAAATAACAAACGTAATCCACTGAGTTACGGAACCATTTCATTGATATCAACACGGAGCACGAGGTGTGAACAAAAACTTTGTTCAACATTATGAAATAACCTGAAATATATTACCTATTCACATCAAACCAGCATGGATTTTGAAAGCATCATTCTTGTGAGGCACTGCTGGCACATTAATTGCACAACATGCTGCCTACAGGGGTTCACAAATTAATTCCGTATTTATAGAGTTCCAAAAAAGCTTTTGATATCATTCGCCATAAGCTGCTTCCAACCACATTGATTTCCTATAGTCGTCAGTCTCAGTTGTGCGACTAGATTCGTCGGTTTCCTATCTGTAATGTCACAGTTCACAGTAACTGACGGGATGTCACCGAGTGAAATGGAAGTGGTGAATGTGATATCGCAAGTAAAGTAATGTAGAACCACCGCTACTTCTAATATACACTATGTGATCGCAAGTATCCGGACACCCCCAAAACATACGTTTTTCATATTAGGTGCATTGTGCTGCCACCTGCTGGCAGGTACTCCATATCAGCGACCACAGTAGTCATTAGACATCGTGAGAGAGCAGAATGGGGCGCTCCGCGGAACTCAATGACTTCGAACGTGGTCAGGTGATTGGGTGTCACTTGTGTCATACATCTGTACGTGAGATTTTCACACTCCTAAACACCCCTACGTCCACTGTTTCCGATGTGATAGTGAAGTGCAAACGTGAAGGGACACGTACAGCACAAAAGCGTACAGGCCGACCTCGTCTGTTGACTGACAGAGACCGCCGACGGTTGAAGACCGACCGACATCGATACCTCTCCCCAGTGCAGCTCTCTGTGAAGAATGATCTGCCATTCACCAAGAAACCTTCCAGCACATGATTGAACGTATGCCTGCGAGAGTGGAAGTTGTCACCATGGCTAAGGGTGGGTCAGAACCATATTGAATTTCAGCATTACCGATGGAATGCGCCACGAACTTGTAAGTCATATTGATCCAGGTGTCCGGATACTTTTGATCACATAGTGTATTTACGTGAAAAGGAGGCACAGAGCCAGAGCCATACGCTGCAGCCATGCTGGACCGTCCGTCCCGGGCAGATAGGGGGGGGGGGGGCGGGGGAGGGGTGTTGGCCTTCCACCACCGGCTTCCACACTTCGGTCTCGTCTCGGCACCAGCCTGAACCTCAACAACCAGCCGATCAGCCGTCCAGCCTGGCTGGCCCGTCGCAAGCCGTTCGTGCAGGCTTAGGTTGCAAAGCCATGCTCACCCCTTGAAGTATCAAACGTTTCATACTTGGCTATAACATGAGCTGGCATATCAATTTTTGACGTTTCATCAAATACTTAACGAAAAATAAGTTATAGAATACACCCATGATAAACCTAACTACCATAAAATATTTCAGCAAGCTAGCAATCCCACAATGCAGTAAACTGCATTAAATTTCGCCTTAAGAAAATATATATTCTACCAACGTAACTAAGCGGATTGTAAAAGTGAACAGTTTTTGTGACAACCTTGCCAAATGATTGTGTATATGTAGTATATCATTCATATTTTGAGCACTTTAAAGTGTACTGAATGTCTCTGAAACAATAACTGCAGCATGACAGAAATTACGTTCTGCTGAGGCACTTCACTTACATCGCATTGATACACTATTACTCTGTAATTCACAGTTAATTGTTTCGTGAAGGGTTCACAGAATCGCTACAATTTCCCGGTCGTTCCACTCACATATGAAAATCAAAAAAATGAATACCAAAATCTTTATGTGCTAGTTGTAATTTCTCTTATGTTATTACAGTTGTAGCATGATCATTCGTACAGCGGTGCCAACAGAAACTGTTTGCATTCGGAGGAGAAAGACTTTGGTTGAAATGTTGTGGAAATAATGTGCTGCAGTGTAAAAGCGTTTGTTTTAATACTGCGTCCCCAACTCGCCCCCCTGCCCCCTTTCCCCTCCAACATCGAGGGGAAAAAAAGAAAAAACATCCATGACACTGTCTTCCCTAATTCGCTATACCACAAAATTAACTGCCTTCTGTCAACGTTTTAGAAGTCCTTCGTCAATCCCGTTAGGTAATGATCACACAGAGCTCAGCAATATTCCAGAATAGGTCGAACAACTGTTGTGCTGGCAGTTTCCTTAGTACACTTCTTGGGCCTTCTAAGGGTTGTGTCAATAACCCAACATTTATTTCACCTTCGGCACATCTGATGTTCCCCAGTTACGTTGTTTATATTTGTAAACTCTAAGACTTTCGTTAGATCTATAGCAGTCAAATTTGTTTTCCTTATCGATTTCTCGAAGCCTGACAAGACCTTCTTAGTAATCATGTGCAGAATCGCACACATTTTATTGTTTAGGGCCAACTGTCACATTTTGCACTGTGAAGATATATTTTCAACATCATTTTGCAGTTCGCCTTGCTCTTCTAAGTAGTTTAATAAATAGTAGGACTACCTGCAAAATATCTAAGAGAAATGTTCTGATTGAATGCTAAATAGTTTATATATAGCAGGGGGTCTACATCACTTTACTAGCGGAATCAGACTCATCACTTCCACTTCACTAGGTGACAATCGTCAGTTTCTGTGAACTGTGACCTTTCAGACAGGTGATCACGTATATAATCGCACGACTGAGACGATACACCACAGGAAAGCAACGTGGTTGGAAGCAGCTTATGAGGAATGATATCAAAAGCTTGGCTGGAACTATATAAATATGGAATCAATTTTAGAGCCCCTGTAGGTAGTATGTTGTGCTATAATGTGCCAGCATGTGCCCCACAAGCATGATACTTTCAAAATCCATACTGGATTGATATCAATAGGTAATATACACTCCTGGAAATGGAAAAAAGAACACATTGACACCGGTGTGTCAGACCCACCATACTTGCTCCGGACACTGCGAGAGGGCTGTACAAGCAATGATCACACGCACGGCACAGCGGACACACCAGGAACCGCGGTGTTGGCCGTCGAATGGCGCTAGCTGCGCAGCATTTGTGCACCGCCGCCGTCAGTGTCAGCCAGTTTGCCGTGGCATACGGACCTCCATCGCAGTCTTTAACACTGGTAGCATGCCGCGACAGCGTGGACGTGAACTGTATGTGCAGTTGACGGACTTTGAGCGAGGGCGTATAGTGGGCATGCGGGAGGTCGGGTGGACGTACCGCCGAATTGCTCAACACGTGGGGCGTGAGGTCTCCACAGTACATCGATGTTGCCGCCAGTGGTCGGCGGAAGGTGCACGTGCCCGTCGACCTGGGACCGGACCGCAGCGACGCACGGATGCACGCCAAGACCGTAGGATCCTACGCAGTGCCGTAGGGGACCGCACCGCCACTTCCCAGCAAATTAGGGACACTGTTGCTCCTGGGGTATCGGCGAGGACCATTCGCAACCGTCTCCATGAAGCTGGGCTACGGTCCCGCACACCGTTAGGCCGTCTTCCGCTCACGCCCCAACATCGTGCAGCCCGCCTCCAGTGGTGTCGCGACAGGCGTGAATGGAGGGACGAATGGAGACGTGTCGTCTTCAGCGATGAGAGTCGCTTCTGCCTTGGTGCCAATGATGGTCGTATGCGTGTTTGGCGCCGTGCAGGTGAGCGCCACAATCAGGACTGCATACGACCGAGGCACACAGGGCCAACACCCGGCATCATGGTGTGGGGAGCGATCTCCTACACTGGCCGTACACCACTGGTGATCGTCGAGGGGACACTGAATAGTGCACGGTACATCCAAACCGTCATCGAACCCATCTTTCTACCATTCCTAGACCGGCAAGGGAACTTGCTGTTCCAACAGGACAATGCACGTCCGCATGTATCCCGTGCCACCCAACGTGCTCTAGAAGGTGTAAGTCAACTACCCTGGCCAGCAAGATCTCCGGATCTGTCCCCCATTGAGCATGTTTGGGACTGGATGAAGCGTCGTCTCACGCGGTCTGCACGTCCAGCACGAACGCTGGTCCAACTGAGGCGCCAGGTAGAAATGGCATGGCAAGCCGTTCCACAGGACTACATCCAGGATCTCTACGATCGTCTCCATGGGAGAATAGCAGCCTGCATTGCTGCGAAAGGTGGATATACACTGTACTAGTGCCGACATTGTGCATGCTCTGTTGCCTGTGTCTATGTGCGTGTGGATCTGTCAGTGTGATCATGTGATGTATCTGACCCCAGGAATGTGTCAATAAAGTTTCCCCTTCCTGGGACAATGAATTCACAGTGTTCTTATTTCAATTTCCAGGAGTGTATTTCAGGGTATTTCATAACGTTGGAACAAAGTTTGTTCACACGTCGTGCTCCATGTTGATGTCAATGAAATAGATCCGTAACTCAGTGGATTATGTCTGTTTTCTTTCGTATGTATTGCAGTGGTCTGTGCAACTTTAGTCGGCCGCTGTGTCCGAGCGGTTATAGGCGCTTCAGTCTGGAACCCCGCTGGTGCTACGGTCGCAGGTTCGAATCCTGCGTCGGGCATGGATGTGTGTAATGTCCTTAAGTTAGTTAGGTTTAAGTAGTTCTAAGTCTAGGGGACTGATGACCTCAGATGTTAAGTCCCATAGTGCTTAGAGCCATTTGAACCATTTGTGCAACTTTCCAGTCTTTTCCTTCACCACATGATGTCGTAGGTAAAGTGATTAAGCCGCTGCATCATTGATGCACAAGACGCACTCCTAAACTGTTAGCCCAGTGAAGAAAGACATTGCCTGTAGAAACGCAGTCGTCCTGCTACGACTATGTAGTTGTCATGTCAAACTAGTGGAATATGCCTGGTGACGCTGTGATAGTTTTATTACTAACTGGAATGACACAGAATTATCTTGCAAGATTCATTTGATATATTTGTGGTATACCAATCGAAAATTCTCAATGAATTCCACTTCGATGTGCCATCGACTTATCAAATACACATTTACAGATAGGGGAGATTACCGTCATGCAGAAACTACAACTGATTTCGATGTCTCTATAGCGAATCATCTGATTCAGCTATCATAAGACAATGAGGAAGCGATGAACGCTACAGTTCGTCGCTTCCTTCACGAAAATGTCGACGCACTGTAAGGAGTAAGAGGCAGTAGCTCACAGTTCCAAAGAGGCGTAAGAGTATCCTTTTACCTCCTCTGTGACTGAGCTATAAAGAGCTATATCGAACTCAAAACGACAACTTTAGATATCTTGTCATCATAAGAAGTCTTGCTACATCCAGTAGCCAGTAGACCTACAGGTCAGAACAATAAAATACTGCTGACTGTATACCAGTTCGGTTCCTTTCAAGACGGCCGGAGTGGCCGAGCGGTTCTAGGCGCTACAGTTTGGAACCGCGCGACCGTTACGGTCGCAGGTTCGAATCCTGCCTCGGGCATGGATATGTGTGTGATGTCTTTAGGTTGGTTAGGATTAAGTAGTTCTAAGTTCTAGGGGACTGATGACCTTAGAAGTCAAGTCCCATAGTTGGTTCAAATGGCTCTGAGCACTATGGGACTTAACATCTGAGGTCATCAGTCCCCTAGAACTTAGAACTACTTAAACCTAACTAACCTAAGGACATCACACAACACTCAGTCATCACGAGGCAGAGAAAATCCCTGACCCCGCCGGGAATCGAACCCGGGAACCCGGGCGCGGGAAGCGAGAACGCTACCGCACGACCACGAGCTGCGGACAATTACCTCGAAGAGAACGGTCTATTGACACACAGTGAACACGGACTTAGAAAACATCGTTGTTGTGAAACACAACTAACTCTTTACACACACGAAGTGTTGAGCACTATTGACATGGGATTTCAAAATTACCCCGTATTTCTAGATTTCTGACACTCTACCACACAAGTGGCTTATAGTGAAATAGCGTTCTTATGGAATATCGTCTCAGTTTGTGACTGGATTCGTGATTTCCTGTCAGAGACGTCACAGTTCGCAGTAATTGACGGAAAGTCATCGTGTGAAACAGAAGTGATTTCTGGCGTTCCCCAAGATAGTGTTATACGCACTCTGCTATTCCTTATCTATGCAGACGATTTAAGAGACAATCTGAACAGCCGTCCTAGGTTGTTTGCAGGTGATGCTGTCGTTTATCGTCTAGTGAACTCATCAGAAGATCAAGAAATTTGCATAGAGATTTACAAAAGATATCAGAATGGTGCGAAAATTGGCAATTAACCCTAAATTATGAAAAGTGTGATGTCATCCACATGAGTGCTAAAAGGAATCCGTTAAACTTCAGTTACACGATAAATCAGTCTAATCTAAAGGCCATAAATTCAACTTAATACTTAGAAATTACAATTACGAACAATTTAAATTGGAAAGAACACATAGTAAAATTTGTGGGAAAGGGAAACCACTGGCTGCGTTTTATTGGCGAATACTTAGAAAATGTAACATATCTACTAAAGAGACTGCCTACACTACGCTTGTCAGTCCTCTTCTGGAGTACTGCTGCGCAGTCTTGGATTCTTACCAGATAGGTTTAACGGAGTACATCGAGAAAGTTCGAAGATGGGCAGGACGTTTTGTACTTTCGAGAAGTAGGGGAGAGAGTGTTACGAACATGACATAAAATTTAGGGTTGATTTCATTGAAACAGAGACGTTCGTCGTGGCGGCTGGATTTTCTAACGAAATTTCAGTTACCAACTTCCTCTTCCGAATGTGAAGATATTTTTTCGAGCTGACCTTCATAGGGAGAAACGATCATCATAATAAAAAAAAAGGGGAAATCAGGTCACGGAAAAATACAGGTGTTTGTTTTTCCGCGCGCTGTTCGAGAGTGGTATAATAGAGAATTATTGTGAAGGTGGTTCAATGAACCATCTGCCAGGCACTTAAGTGCGATTTGCAGGGATCCATGTAGATGTAGATGTAAACTGCTACTGAAAATATTAATGAAATTGTAATACTGAATACTCTGCTAACTGTGTTACTTGCAGCAACTACTCTCACAGCCACATTGTCGTATTTATGTTGTAGTCCGGTGAAGCTACTTGAGGATGACAAAAGACTTCACACTGAATTAAGGTAGCCATTCGTTGAATGATATTATGATGAGACACCAGTGGTATTAGAGTAGCGCATTTCCCGTTAATTTATTGAACGAAATATACACAAATATCAGAGAAATTGTCAACAATATTTTCCACTTCAGTATCAGCCACATTTAAATCGCAATCGCCAAAACAAAACAAACAAAACCAAACCAAAGAAACCAAAAACTATCTTTCTTGGAGGTTGATCGATAAGGAGAGAGAAAGGTAAACATATGCGGGGGTCAGATTAGAACATGTGTGGTAGGCGTGTTTGCCCACCTAGCTGCTTGGTACTGCCTTCAAGGACTCATTTGGTACTCTGTGACTGCAAGTCATCTCATTTGTTGGCAACAAATGTTAACTGCGAAGGACACATCCCTGTAAAGCAGTTCGTAACACAAAACACCTTCATTGTGCCACCGGATGTATATCAATAACAGTACATTTTGTGAACGTATACAGGCCGTCATTTCAGATAATATTTCTTATGGCTTACCCACTATCTTCTCCTTATGAAGTTACCAAACGGTACATCAAATCACCATCATCCACGCGGAGTGGCCGCGTGGTTTGAGGCGTCATGCCACGGACTGCGTGGCCCCTCCCGCCGCAGGTTCGAGTCCTCCCTCGGGCACGGGTGTGTGTGTTGTTCTTCACATAAGTTAGTTTATGTTAGTTTAAGTAGTGTGTAAGTCTAGGGACCGATGACCTAAGCAGTTTGGTCCTTTAGGAATTCACACACTTTTAAACAAATCACCATCAGGCCGCACTGTTTTAGGTTTATGCTGACCTACTTAAGTCAATTATGGTAAACGCCAGGATCATTCCTTTGAAAGGGCACAGACGATTTCCTTCCCCATTCTTCCCAGCTCAAGATTTTGATTCACATCTAATCTCATTTTCGAGAAGACGGTGTACCATAATCTTTCCTGCTTTCTTTTAAGCTCAATATGACTGCTGAAGGCACGTGTCGACAAAGGTTATCGCTTGCCAGATATCGCATACACTGTCATTGACCATAGTAGTAAGTCACATAAACGTCCTTCATCAACGGCTGCTTGTCTTCCTGAATGCAGTAATTAGTTTATCTCAAAATGATCCTACGTGGAACGAAACAACTTGACTTCCTCGATTGTAAGCACTCCATACAGGAAATACATGTTTCGAATTGCCTCCACTGCTTTCACCCTTTTATCAAGCACAAACAGAACACACTGTCACTAACTTTAAACTTTACTCCGTTTTAAATTCCGTTTCCTAAAGCATAAACGACGCTCCTCATAATGTCAGAAACAAGAAATATTTACGTTCTCACGGCACGAGCCGTACTACAAACTTGAACAAAATAAGACCATAGCTAAATACGCCTATAGCAACATTTCATACAAAATCATCACAGAGCGTTCTGAAACATACTATTATATCATACACAACGTTACATGATGTTATACTTGCTAATTCGAGCGCAGTAAAGTCCCTTACAGATCATATCCTCTATGCTCGACGCACCGCAATCATTTAGGCTTACGCCGTTCTGTATCAAGCTGCCACTGGTGGACGTCGTTGATATTCGTCTTACCATGACAGATAACCACGAGCCCTTTTGCAATTATATTTCCTCAATATTTTTCTATTACTGGCTGTTTAGGAAATGAGCGAAACCGTCTCTGATCTTCTGTCAGCCTGATGCTCTTAACAGACAGGCGGAATATGGCTTAAAAAGGAAAGGAAAAGGATGGTTTTGATATCTTAGCTTAACGTTCACATTGTGTGACGTTGACTACTAGACCACAAGTAGGTTATTCACAACAACAGCTGAAACCTTCTCGAACCGTGTGCTGCGTACTCCATTATGACAAATATACGATGCTAAGACACGCGAAATTCGGTGGTTGGTTAGACTGAGGCTATCTTGTAATGACTAAGGTTTTACCAGTTTTAACAGCCACGAACATACCCTCCTCACCTCCGGTAGCGCCAGGTTAAGCACGAAGGACTGTACTATGGTTCCAAATCAACATGAAACACGTGAAACGTCTCAGTAGAGCCGTTCCTTAAGTCTGTTGCCTCCTGTGACCCTGTGTCTCCTACTTTTTCACACCGCAAGTTTGCGATTTAGTTCTTTAACTACCCAGGGAGGACTGAGCAATAGATATCACACAAATGCGATGCCCGAATGACATGAATACAAGCAACCTGTGTCTGTATCAGCAATTCAATTGATTATGCTCCATATCTTATGTTCAAACTAGATTCCGAACATTTGTCTGTCATGTCCGTCCTTTATTTTACTGTCTGTGTGTCTAAATGTGAACGAATGAGTATTTTTGTGTATATTTGTGGGTTTGTTGGGTAGCAGTATTTGGGTGCAGTGTCGTCTGCTCGGAGAAGAAGTTGCTTGTCCTGTGCTTTGAGTACATGGTGATCAACCTAGGTCCCTCTTACGTGAACAGAGATGTCTAGCCTTTGTGCACATTGGTTGCTTACTGTTGGGTTGGTGGTGGAAACGGCTCCTTTGCTCAGTTCAGTCTGGTGTAATCTGGGGTAGCTTTGTTCAGAACGGCACTGTTTGTCTGGTCGTCGGCGAGTATGGTCATAGGATTAAGTAGATCTTCTACTGAGTTAGAATATGTTGTTAAACGTCTTTTGTAGAAATCGTTGAAAATATTTAATTTCCTTCAGGTTAGCTGAAGTGCCATATTTATTTTTCAGTTCGTATTTGGATTTTGGAGTAGAATCTGTTTGTTTCGGAGTTTATCAGTGGGCGAAACTTCCCCTGTTCCTTTGGAACAGCGGGGTGGAATATCACCAGTAGTGGTGTATAATGTGAGCCAGTATCTCAAAATATTGTGTGAATGTGGTGTGATTGAATCTACATGCATGTGTACTTTTCTTTTTCTGATTTTCCGTATTTTTCTGTTCGGAATTTGTAATCATGTTTATTGATTCGGTTTCAATTTCAGTTGAGCCGACAGATCATTTGAACTTTCAGATTTGAGTGTTTTATACGAATTTGTGAGAGCTGCCTTATTGAGTGGAGGGCCACGTGTGCCGTGAAACAATTTCAGTATTCAAGGTTAGGTCTCTCATGTGTGGCTCGCGATGATTTGATCTTGTCGTGGTTTTAGTAAACATTCCGATGTTCTTAATGTTTCTACTTTCTCTTTCAGTTTGTTTAAATGTGTATGTTAACTTGCAACGTGGAGGGGTCGTCTCTCCGTTTCGGGCGCGATTCATTATCCGTTAATATTACTTCTGTAAACTATTCTAAACGGGTTAGACCTGTTCGAGGGTTCGTGCATGCACATACTGATCGTAAACTGAGGCTTGATCTGCTCTATCGTGTGAGTGTATGAGCAACTGTTTCCCCCACTTTATCCTCTCGCTCCCTCGCCCAAGTTACAGCATGAAGCCCTTTATGTTATCCTATCATCTTAATGCTTTAGTAGCCAGATGCCAGGTTAGAATGTTAACTGACTATCCCCCGCCACCCATTTTAATGCGTTCTTTCAATGAATAAACTTGATTCGTGAAAGTTAACCTCCTGTTTCGTGTACGCTCATTTACAATTGTGTAAGTACCTTTTCTATTTTCAAAAAATTTGATTTTATACTCCTCTTATATGTTCCCTAAGAAGGCCTGTAACCACATAAATTCATGAGACGAGTATGTTGACCTGCAGAGGAACGGTTGATAATTCAAGCCATTGGCATTTCAATTACACTCATCAATTGGCCCAATGAAACTGATATTTCCCATTGAATTAATTATTCGAGTGATGTTCCAGTTTAGTATTCTTAATACATAGGAAGGACTAGGGCTGGTGGTGACCCTGATTTATTATCACAGTTTTGTCTCTAATAGTGGCTTAACCACGCTAAACTACGGATGCTTGCGTAACTTATACGTGGTAACAAAAAGGAAGCAAACTTACTCATGTTCATTCGCTACTAACTGGAACAGGATTGGATTAGTTTTGGCCGTAAGAAGCGAAAGACACTGTTTGCAGAAACTCTAGCTCTTGGAAGCTTCCTTATAGTAGTAATGTTATTCTAGTTCTCGAACCAGTCGTCATGTAAGTTCATACGACCTTATTTCTCATTTTACGTGACCTCGAGATTTCGAAAACATTGGCTCCGTTCCAATTTTTCTCTAGATTTGAACCCTTCGAGATCATTTCGTTTCCTCACGGTGCCAGACTCCTCCGGGTCTCTACGAATGGCTCGAGCCTAATTACTAGTGAAAGAGTATTTGATAGTTCTCCTCGTGTGGGGTCAACAACGAAGATATGCGTGGTGTTGGAGTCTCAGGCAGCACAGAACTATTCGCTACTGATGAAGGAACAATAAATATTTCGTATCTAGCCGTAGCTATACGAAAAGATCAAGAGGTGCTTGGATTGAATCCTTCCCAAACCATTTGTATTGTCGTTTTACTTTCCAATATTACGTTATCGTGAACATATTTAATATCTGACATCTGAATGTGCTTAGTTAATAATTCATATAGGTACTGGGTTCTACTCTTCGTCTATCACCACAACTTTACCTCGTGGCGTTTCACACTTGTGCGCTGCACATTATTGTATACCTTTCATGGTTAGTTCTCAGGGGCAACATAAGCCTCATGGGGTTTCCAGTTCAGCGCTAAACATATCGTTATTTATTTCCAGGTTCGGACATTCGGCCTTGTAAACTGATACTGATGAACATTTCGATATTTTACGTCTCTTTATGCCTACTCGTGTCTCAATCAGACACGCAGTCTTTGTTTGATTAACCGTTGATTCAAATTCGGATCATGAACAACAACTCGTCATGTCATTTAATGAGTGTGATAAGACTTCTGCAGCGTCACTTATTGAAACGAAATTTAATTTACAAGCGTCAAGGGCTGTCTCATCTCTAATACTGTGTTTTGTCTTGTGGTGACCATTGTGTATAGTCAGACGACTGTACCCCAAAGGGTTTCGGCGTTTAGAGGATCTGTGACACAGCTATGTTATGTTGATTGTATTCAGCAGTGGCTGTCAAGTGTACGTAAGCACACTAAAGCGACGAATGATAATTTTTACCAAGGCCGGGATTTGAACCCACATCTCCTGCTCACAAGGCAGATGTGCTAATCACTACGCCACTCCGATGCAGTGGCTCTGCACAACTACGCAGACTACCCTAGCACGCCTCCCTCCTAAATCAAAATTCCCATAAACTCGAAATCTTTGCAGAGGCTCTTCAACTGTATTGGAACAGCATTTCAGCAGCGAAAGAAGAGTGGTAACCTGCCTGAAACCCAGGTATAGGTGGTTTAATCAAGTGAAGCTATATGGTTCTACAGACGTTTTCAAGTTTCAAACATCTATGATGTATTTATGCAAACTAGAGCGACGAAAGAAAATCATTACCAGTTGATTTGATTAAACCACCCATGCTTGAGTTTCAGGCATGTTCCCCCGTCTCGTTCGATATAAGGTGCTATTTGAATACAGCTGGAGAGCCTCTGCAATGCTTTTCGAGTTAAGGGGGAATACCAAGTGGGATTACGCGAGAATGGGAACTTGGATAGATGAGGGATGCGCGCTAGGGTAGTCCGTGCAGTTGCCCAAAGCCACTATGACAGGGTGGCGTAGTGGTTAGCGTATCAGGAGACCCAGTCTCGAATCCCGACCTTAGTACAAATTTTTATTCGTTACATCATTCTGCGTATATACATCATCGAAATAAATACCGTGGCCCAAACCACGAGACGAAAATCATCCTCAAAACACAACAGATAGGCATCACATCTGAAACGTACCCACTTCATACTGCGGGTTAAACGACTCACTGGGACATCAGTGCATTTGACGCTTTGCATCTTTTGAAAAGAGGAAAAGTTGTGACTCGTCGGACCACACTACATGACTCCAGTCAGATACTGTCCAATTTCCGTGTTGTTAGGACCACTGAAACAACTTTATGTGCTGCTGCGAGCAATGCACCAAATCTCCATTTTATGCAGTTCCCTTCGCAGTGTTTGCTCGGAAGATAGTTGAGGTGGACCTGCATTCAGTGGCAGCAGCTATTTCAAATGTGTGTGAATACCTGAGGGACCAAACTGCTGAGGTCATCGGTCCCTAGCCTTACACACTACTTAAACTTAAACTTATGCTGAGGACAACACACACACCCATGCCCGAGGGAGGGCTCAAACCTTCGGCGGGAGGTTCCGCGCAATCCATGACATGGTGCCTTAAACCACGTGGCCACTCCCCGCGGCAGCAGCTATTTCTGTCAGGTTTTAAAACCATTGTCATTAATAAGGCGTGACGCTTATCTATAGCCCATGTCTATTAGGATCCTTTTATGATCATTTCTCTCATGCCGTATTACATGGCTCCGTATGTTACACCATTTATTGTAAACACGTAGGACAGTCCAAGCTGGTGCACCAACAAATGGGAGAAACTCGTCCACAGTGTGGTCTCTGGATGATCCACAAACCCTTGCTCCATTCTGCCGTTCTGTTACCTCTCGACGTCGAACCATCTTATTGAGGTGACTCTACAAAAACGGCTGATTTCACTGCCATGACTCACGTCATCGGTGAAGGGTCACATGACCGCTTGGTACCACCTCTACTTGCACAACGCTGCGAAGCGACCAGTGTACTCTTTTTAAGAGAGAGGTTAATATTTTGCCCGATGAGCTTACATGTTTCCCGGGTTTTCGTAAGCAGTATTGTGGAAAACTACTTGTGAAAGTATTCTTCAATTTCCATTGAATGTACGTGTGATCCACGACCTTCGGAGATTTCGTATGAGTGAGTCACGTTCACAAATGGAACAGTTAGTAAATGTTGACTCCGATTGCACTAGGACAGGCTGAAACCATAGTGTAGTTACGTACTTAGCTTTTGTGACGATCACTATCACTCACAGCGGCTGTAGCTTACGTTGCAGTCTCGATAGCATGCTGAAGGGACAGATTTCCAGTCTCCCCCGTGTCTTGGTATTCCACCAACCGTTATATTTCTTTCAGAATTCAGAGATCTCCCGACTCATATTCTGTTTTACTTGCACCGACTCATCATGCACATACGTTTTTCTCAGATTCAAGCTAAACATTAAAAATTTGTGATTGGAACATCAACATCTACCTTGATACGAGCAATGTATTCAAGCGTCTCCAATAAATCAGCACCGAAAGTGAGACTCCCGTCCACTAGGATCACGCTTGTATCATAAAAATCTACAATTCTGCTCTGTACATCTCTGGCAAGTGTATCATAACGTTTCTCTCTATTAGCTTTCTGCATTGCAAGCCGACTGTCTACAGTATTCGTCAGCGAAACACGGCCAGATTTCAAGCACGTACCTTGGCCAGTTAGCACAGCAGGAGAAAACTCGCCTCGACACTGCGGAAATGAGGTTCTGGAGGATAATTACAAAAACTGGCTGGAGCGACAGATAAACGACTGAGATAGTTCTGCAAGCAATAAGAGGGAAGAAACACCAACTAAGGCCTACAGCCCTCAATGAGCAAAACTCATTGGACTCTTAATTAGAAACTATATTATTTCACAAAACATTTTCGAAGGGAAGATCGTAGAGCAGAAAAGAGGCAATGACTGAAAACATTTTATTTAAAAGTATATATATTATCAGTGAGATGGGCTGAACTTCATACATAGACAGAAACAGAGTTGCTGATGAGAACCTGTGGCTGCAGCCAGAAGAAGAAGAAGAAGATCTTGGTACAGAAAGTGATTGGTCAAAAGAGAGAAATTTTTTACATGGTGCTAAAAGAAAGAATATTTTTACAAAATAAAATAAAAGGAAAGTACAGACGGTAAGCTGAGTTGCTTAAAGCACAAAACGTTGATTTGTTGGGCGTTTAAAATATTTACTTAGGTGAATTAGGCGATGAATATATACACACATGAAAAAAGTTTTGCATCACCTCGGTTCCGAGAGTTCCGGAACCTGTACAGATAATTGGTATACAGATCAACATAAGCATCATTTCCGCCCTTTTTATTGCTCATGACACTCACACACGATACAGCGAGAACTTCAGAGGTGGTGGTCCAGATTGCTGTACACTGCTGTGGTGTTGGGGAAATGTGTTTGTGTAGACTCGACGGAGTGCTAGAATAGGAGAGCAGGGGTGAAATTAAAATGGTTAGTGTCACATTTGCGGATAATGCAGTATATTCGGAGGTGTTCAATACGGAAGAGAAGGATGGAATTTTTGTAAGTTTTTAGAGGGTTCGTGTAGGAGAGGGTAAGTCGATCCGAAAGGCTACGCGGAGTGCGTGGCGTTCCAGAATCTGTAATGGTGTGGGGTGTGTGCAGTTGGAGTGATATGGGGCCCCTGATACTTCTAGATACGACTCTGACAGGTGATACGTACATAAGCATCCTGTCTGATCACCTGCATCCTTTCAGGTCCATTGTGCATTCCGTCGGACTTGGGTCATTTCAGAATTGCTACAATGAGGCTCCGTGAACACTCTTCTGAGTTTAGACACTTCCGCTGCCCACAAACTCCACAGACATTAATATTATTGAGCGTATCTGTGATGCCTTGAACCGTGCTGTTCAGAAGAGATCTTCACCCCCACGTACCCTTACGGATTTATGGACAGCCCTGCAAGATTCGTGGCGTTAGTTCTCTCCATCACTACTTCAGACATTAGTCGAATCCATGCCACGTCGTGTTGCGGCTTTTCTGCGTGTTCGCGGGGCACTACACGATATTAGGAACACGTACCAGTTTATTTGCCTCTTCAGTGTATAACCACCGTACATATCGCTCTTTGACGAAAATTGCTCGCTCTGAGGCGCAAAGTGACATGCGTAAAGGTGATGACGCATGCACACTCTCTGTCTAACTGCGGGCCAGCGGTGTTAGAATGCAGTGATTCAGATAATAGAATTCGCTGTCGCTAGTCATGGCATTTGCAGTAAAATTTCGACTTTGCAAAGACATTAAAGAAGTCACTAGGTTCTACGTCTTATTAAGTTAAAGGTATTCATTCTTTGATAAGTGAATCTCAGAAAGGTCTTGTCGTGACGACGATTTTCGTTGCACAATAGTAAACTGAAATTTCCGTGGAGATACAATGCTCAGCTGTGACTGACTTCATAGGTTGCGAAGGTCAAGTGTGGTGATCATATTGCACGAAACTTTCATGTATGGTACATGTGGTCTCATGAGCAATGCAGGCTTTGCCATAGAGACGTGGGGTTCAGTAGACTTCAGCTTTCTCCATACCCAGCTCATACTTGGCCACATAATAGCCCATGTCTTTATAGGTGGCCAGAAAATTGCATTAACAAAATGCTTCTTCATGATTATTCCTAAACAAGACGAAATGTTATCCACATATTGGTAAAGCTTTCTCTCATTTGCGTTATTCAAAAATTGAAAATAAAGTTGTCACAGAGACTGAAGTCGGTCGTCACTCGTGATCTCTGCTGTAGCTGTGCTTTTCAGCGAAAATGTCTTTGAGGTAAAGGAAACCTGCTTCTCTTCTCCTGCACGTTGTCTGGCAATATGGACCCAGAGGGAGGCTCCTATTGTGAATCTTTACGAAGGGCACAGAAACTGCTTTTAGAACGAGTCCTGCCACAATTCGCCTTGAAAGCAACCTATCAGAAATGTGTTTCATATTATCCATCACTCGGGAAGTTGCAAGTCACCTGCATTATTAAAAGACTACATTGTCCATGCTTCCATCTGCTAGCACATCCTCATCTTTGGTTATGCAACATATCTACGAGCAATATTTAGAAGGCAGAGCACTGACAATCAATGAGTTCGATAGGCGGTTATATTCGAGTTCGCACATCCCTTGTGTATGCGGACATTGGGCACTCACTCTCTTCTTCTTTCCTTTTTACAGTCAGAGTGGAAGACGCTGCTCCTATAGAAGTGCACGCTGACGATTTAGTAAAAGTTCAGACATGTTGTATTGTGAATGATTGGAGACAGTCATTACTCAACATCAGCTTCCATGAATATTAGTGAGAATGTTCCATGCTTACGCTGCGTTGGTGCGATTAAATTTTATACTTCCTTTGTTCCGGTCGAGGCCTTGTCTGAATATACGATTATTTTCTTTTGTTGTCATTCCTTACGTTTACGAACCATTAGGGTCAGTCGAGCAAGTGCTCGCTTAGCATTTCTTGTGAGAAGTAGCAGGTGCGAGCACAAGTTACTGTAAACGATCAGCCTTCTGCAGAAGCCATGCCACTATAAATTAGCTTCAGCAGATGTAATATTTATTATTTTTCTATGAGATTTTCAACTCAGTTAAGACAACTGGAGACTACCAGATCATCCAGAAGCTTGTGAGAGCCATGAAGATATCGAGACATTACATTTCAGCAATTCATTCTTTTGTTATTAGTCGTTAGACCTCACAAACGGCAGTCCCATGACGCATTCATACTTGTGGTTTGTATTAGGACGGTTGAAAAACTTGGATATACTCTGTCTCACTTTAACGAATGGTAAACTCTCCGTCCGAACAGTCCTTGGAAGGCCCAACGGTACCGACCGGCCCAAAGGAGTCACTGGATGCGGATATAGAGGGGCATGTGGTCAGCACACCGCTCTCCCGGCCGTATGTCAGTTTACGAGACCGGAACCGCTACTTCTCAATCGGATAGGTCCTCAGTTTGCCTCACAAGGCCTGAGTGCACCCAGCTTGCCAACAGCGCTCGGCAGACCGGATGGTCACCAATCCAAGTGCTAGCCCAGTCCGACAGCGCCTAACTTCGGTGATCTGACGGGAACCTGTGTTATTACTGCGGCAAGGCCGTTGGTAACGAATGGTAAAGGTCATTTGTATATTCCGTTCCACTGCGAAAGTTTGCTCGCTACTACACACTTCATTATCACTAATCAGATCGCGTTGTTTGCTGAGTCATTGATCAAAGCTTATGAAAAGGGAAATATTTTCAGGGTATTATTACCGGAGTCATATACACTCTTAAATAACTAGAAACTTTATCTGTCTCGCAGTTGCCGGCCGCTGTGGCCGAGCGGTTCTAGGTGCTTCAGTCTGGAACCGCGCGACTGCTACGGTCGCAGGTTCGAATCCTGCCTCGGGCATGGATGTGTGTGATGTCATTAGGTTAGTTAGGTTTAAGGACTTCTAAGTTATAGGGGACTGATGACCTCAGATGTTGAGTCCCATAGTGCTCAGAGCCATTTGGACCATTTGTCTCGCAGTTCCTCTATCAAGGGAACCCAAACAAAGACACTCAGTTCCGTACAGTCCCGGAACAACCTTACTCGATCCTACTTACAGGCTTGAAACGAGCAGTCAGTCGCTACACTGACGAATGAAGGTTAATCGTGGGCAAGTAGGTGAACAGGGAAAGTCATACTACTATCACAACACCGGGAACAGCAAACATTTGAATAGGTTTTTGAAATTTGTGAGGTTCGGTAGCTCAGTGGGTAAGTGTCAGACTTCACCTTTGGAGGTCTGGGGATTTTTCTGTTACATATCGCTTCTATTACTTTAGGCAATGATTTTCGTATGTGAAACGTTGCACCACGATTCGCAGTCCGTATTAAACTGTAGGCCCTCCCTATAACTGGAACAGCAAATCAGTTCGACGGTAGGACGAAAATCAGGCCATATGATCGTCTACAGGACCACGCTTAATAAGCCAAAGCCGTGATAAACTCAACCTTCGGGTTAAGGACTGCTTCTCTTAATCCAAAAAAGCGAAATTCCTAACCAGCATGTACTAGGTATAGCCGTGTAGCTTATAAATGAAATGTATCGTGCACGAAAGACATAAATCCACTTAAGAACCGCGCGGGATTAGCCGAGGCGAGGCGCTGCAGTCATGGACTATGCGGCTGGTCCCAGCGGAGGTTCGAGTCCTTCCTCGGGCATGGGTGTGTGTGTTTGTCCTTAGGATAATTTAGGTTAAGTAGTGTGTAAGCTTAGGTACTGATGACCTTAGCAGTTAAGTCCCATAAGACTTCACACACATTTGAACATTTTATTTTTTTTTTCACTTATGGAAAGAAATATTTACTACTGAAATCGGAGGAAAACAGTTTGCTATTATTAATCATCAGGTTTACCTGTTTAGCAAAAACGTCATTTTTTAAACGAATAGAATAAATTTATTCGGATATCAAGGAAGGCGCTGTCAAGCTGGAATGAGTGAGACATGTGTGTGCGCGCGCGCGGGCGCGTCCAAACAGTGTGAAGCGACAGTGTAACATAACAGTGTGTTTGCTACGTTGTGGCATCTCAAATTTTTTTTCAGGCTAATACTGGGCCGTTCGTCTTCCGATCACATAAATCAGGAAGACAATTTACGCCTCACGAGGGTATACTTTCTGATCTATATTTGAAGCCCTCGCTACTCCTGAGTGTGTGAGCGCTCGGTACAAGACTGTCGTGAACTTGGAGCCTAACACGAGGTCCATTGTGATAGAGACTTAGTACTCGACGTGGACGAGAAGTGTAGGCTGCTTCATAAAATCAAAGTAATGAATCAATGCTGTTGTTGTTGTTGTGTTCTTCAGTCCTGAGACTGGTTTGATGCAGCTCTCCATGCTACTCTATCCTGTGCAAGCTCCTTCATCTCCCAGTACCTACTGCAACCTACATCCTTCCGAATCTGCTTAGAGTATTCATCTCTTGGTCTCCCTCTACGATTTTTACCCTCCACGCTGCCCTCCAATGCTAAATTTGTCATCCCTTGATGCCTCAGGACACGTCCTACCAACCGATCCCTTCTTCTAGTCAAGTTGTGCCACAAACTTCTCTTCTCCCCAATCCTATTCAGTACCTCCTCATTAGTTACGTGATCTACCCACCTAATCTTCAACATTCTTCTGTAGCACCACATATCGAAAGCTTCTATTCTCTTCTTGTCCAAACTATTTATTGTCCGTGTTTCACTTCCATACATGGCTGCACTCCATACAAATACTTTCAGAAACGACTTCCTGACACTTAAATCTATACTCGATGTTAACAAATTTCTCTTCTTCAGAAACGCTTTCCTTGCCATTGCCAGTCTACATTTTATATCCTCTATACTTCGACCATCATCAGTTATTTTGGTCCCCAAATAGCAAAACTCCTTTACTACTTTAAGTGTCTCATTTCCTAACCTAATTCCCTCAGCATCACCCGACTTAATTCGACTACATTCCGTTATCCTCGTTTTGCTTTTGTTGATGACCATTTTATATCCTCCTTTCAAGACACTGTCCATTTCGTTCAACTGTTCTTCCTAATCCTTTGCTGTCTCTGACAGAATTACAATGTCATCGGCGAACCTCAAAGTTTTTATTTCTTCTCCATGGATTTTAAGCTTCCTCTAAGTCTACAAATGCTAGAAATGTAGGTTTGCCTTTCCTTAATCTTTCTTCTATGATAAGTCGTAAGGTCAGTATTGCCTCACGTGTTCCAACATTTCTACGGAATCCAAACTGATCTTCCCCGAGGTCGGCTTCTAGCAGTTTTTCCATTCGTCTGTAAAGAATTCGCGTTAGTATTTTGCAGCTGTGACTTATTAAACTGATAGTTCGGTAATTTTCACATCTGTCAACACCTGCCTTCTTTAGGATTGGAATTATTATATTCTTCTTGAAGTCTGAGGGTATTTCGCCTGTCTCATACATCTTGCTCACCAGATGGTAGAGTTTTGTCAGGACTGGCTCTCCCAAGGCCGTAAGTAGTTCTAATGGAATTTTGTCTACTCCCGGGGCCTTGTTTCGACTCAGGTCTTTCAGTGCTCTGTCAAACTCTTCACTCAGTATCGTATCTCTCATTTCATCTTCATCTACATCCTCTTCCATTTCCATAATATTGTCCTCAAGTACATCGCCCTTGTATAGACCCTCTATATACTCCTTCCAACTTTCTGCTTTCCCCTCTTTGCTTAGAACTGGGTTTCCATCTGAGCTCTTAATATTCATACAAGTGGCTCTCTTTTCTCCAAAGGTCTCTTTAATTTTCCTGTAGGCAGTATCTATCTTACCCCTAGTGAGATAAGCCCCTACATCCCTACATTTGTCCTCTAGCCATCCCTGCTTAGCCATTTTGCACTTCCTGTCGATCTCATTTTTGAGACGTTTGTATTCCATTTTGCTTGCTTCATTTATTGCATTTTTATAATTTCTCCTTTCATCAATTAAATTCAATATTTCTTCTGTTACCCAAGGATTTCTACTAGCCCTCGTCTTTTTACCTACTTGATCCTCTGCTGCCTTCACTACTTCATCCCTCAGAGCTACCTATTCTTCTTCTACTGTATTTCTTTTCCCCATTCCTGTCAATTGTTCCATTATGCTGTCCCTGAAACTCTGTACAACCTCTGGTTTAGTCAGTTTATCCAGGTCCCATCTCCTTAAATTCCCACCTTTTTGCAATTTCTTCAGTTTTAATCTACGAAATTGCTAACTGTTGAAAATTTGTGCCCGACAGGAACGTGCACCCGGATCTCACGCTTAGTGCGAGCGATCAGCTTACCGCATCGGCCATCCGAGCGCGCATCTCATCCGACCCTAATTCCCAGCCTGTTACACACTACTAGTGTAGCGTCACCTGCCCATGAACCACCCACTCGTCATTTCGGATTCCTGCGAAAGATCGGACGTGGTGTACATCCGCACTGAAAGAGTGGATCTTCGGTCGTAGATCTGCCGGTCTGCCGTTACGTGGTTAGTCTTAAATCGTCAATTACCTCCCTGCAGAGCCAACTCTGCGCTCATGGCGTCGTCCTTCATACAGGGGAATCTAACTGCCAACGCCATCTTTCTGAAAATCAGTTATTAACAACTGAATGGAGTTACAACATAACTAAAGTCATCAAGAAATATTTCCGTACCTAAAGCTAAATATCATCTCATTTTTGTGTCTTTCTCGTCTCCAGATCACACAATAAACCATTATACAATTTTTGGCCCATTATTTGATAATTTTATTGCTAAATAAATTATTACACTTCAATTTTACAAAATGTCCTTGAATATGGGCTACTCCATTTCCTCCCCGTTGAGACCCACGTTACATCTTCAGTGTCATGGAGAGACGAAACTACTGTAAATTTAATCTGTGTTTATAGACTTTCGGTTTCGACTCAGCATTACATCAATGTTTTCCAATTAAAATAAATTTTTAAGGGACAATATCATCGCGACAATGTCCGAAGATAATTTTTCCTCTTTAGCTGCAGCTAATTTTAAGGTCCTTCAATATTCTTTCCATTAGCGTGATATTTCTGTATGATACTTTGCCTTCCTTCTGAAAGCGCTGCCACGGTTAAGGACTGCGATTTTTCTACGGGGAAAGAGCTTCAGGAGGCATAGGATGACGAATTTTATTCATGTCAGATGACACTTCAAAACAGAAAATGAGTATGAGGTACGACGTGGAGACAATTTTCAGATAATAAAATAATAACTGTACAGTACATGAGTTTGTGACGAGTTAATATTACTCTTCGTGTGTGTGTGTGTGTGTGTGTGTGTGTGTGTGTGTGTGTGTGTGTGTGTGTGTACTCAATATTTCACATCTTCCTCTCTTTCCACCTGTGCGATATCATTAAATGTCATCTCGTATGTGTGGCCACATAACATAGTGTAAATTATTGTTGACAGAGTTATGACGCTGGAAAGTGATGAGGGGTGAACTCTGATCAGATTCAGAGCCAAAGTTGGAATGATCCCCTGTTGATCCAACATTCCTGCAGTTCGCGTCTCAAATAAAAGTTTATGTGGGAAGGCGAAAATTTTTCCGCCTGGCAAGGAGACAGCACTGAGTGACTGTAGGAGTATAGAAGATGACTTAGACAAATGTTCTAATTGGCGTCATGAATCTCAGCTAGCTCTGAATGTACAAAAATGTAAATTAATGGGGATGAGTAGCAAAAACGAAGCCGTAGCGTTCGCACACAGCATTAGTAGTGCCCTGCTTGACACAATCACGTCGTTTAAATATCTGGGCGTAACGTTGCAGAGCGATATGAAATGGAACGAGTATGTGAGAATTGTAGCGCGAAAGGCGAATGGTTGGCTTTGGTTTATTGGGAGAAATCTAGGGAAGTGTGGCTTATCTGTAAAGGAGACCGCATATGGGACGAGAGCACGACCCATTGTTGAGTACTACTTGAGTGTTTGGGATCGTTACCAGGTCGGATTAAAGGATGATATCGAAGCAGTTCAGAGGCGGGCTGCTAGATTTGTTACTGGCAAGTGCTATGGGGATGTTTCGGGAACTCAAAATGTAATCCTTGGAGGGAAGGCTACATTCTTTTCGAGGAGAACTCCTGAAAAAATTTTGAGAACCGGCATTTTAAGGTGATAGCAGAAAGATTTCGTTGCCCCCAACATATTTTGCGCGTAAGGATCACGAATACAAGATACGGGCAATTAGGGCTCATTCGGAGGCATATAGGCAGTCGGTTTTCCCTCGCTCGACTTGCGAGTGGAACAGGAAAGAAAATGACTAGTAGTGGTACGGGGTACCCTCCGCCACGTCCCGTAAGGTGGACTGCGGACTATCGATGTAGATGTAGATGTATGTTTAATTAAAAAGGACGCAAACTTAGAGTTTAGCGTCCCGATGACGATGACATTAAGATGTTACTGATACTTTTTAAATTTTGTTGTTGTTATATTATTACTTGCTGTCAAACAATATGAGTCCAGTACAACTACATGTGTGTAAAGATTTTATACCACTTTCTAAAGGACTTGAATGAGTTTAATTCTAACGGGTATCTAGAAACAACATACCGTCATGAAATTCTTTGCTTTGGATTATTTATCTACAACGGAAATTTATAAAAAGTATCTCAAAGTATAGAGGCATGTTGTTCCTTAATTTTTGACAATTAAGAAATAGTTAGCTAAACTCAAATATGAACATGTATTCTGTTAAAGTAGGTACAAGAGAAGGACGTCCCAAAACTGCAAACGCGGATGTAAATGTCGAGAAGATGCATGGTACGATATTGGATGACTGACGAGTAAAGATGTATGAACTTGCTCGCACCATAGGAATATCAAAAGAAAGATTATAATATACTGTGCACGAAGAATGCTGAGCAAAACCGTATGTGTGAATGGATATCTAAAAAATGATTGGACAGCTTTAAAATAATCCAACCGATTTTTCTTCAGGCCAATGCCCCTGCCCCCGAATATACTAAACTATCTCATTTCAAGTACAAATTGTTGGAACGCTATGCAGCAGGTTTGGCATCGTTTTATTTCCACATATTCCCACATCTAAATAAATTTGTGGATGTAAAAGTTTTTCGTCCAGTGAAGAGCTGGATATTTTTACAGATCTTTTAAGAAGTTGGACAAAGTGTAAGAAAAAAAGGGTTACTTCAAAAATTAGGTGCATTTTTATTTATAAACAATCTTTCATTACTTGGGAGAGCAATCTGAACCTTCCGCTCAGACTCCATAAATTACGGCACAGTGACATTGAAACTTTTGCCAGCAAAATATGCTTCACCGCCTCATTGTATGCTCATGTAATACCTGAGAGTCGTGGCGACGCCGTTTTCCGTCACTGTGATGGAATGTGGTTGACTTACATTCACAGTGAGAATTGGAACTACAGTTCATGGGGATGCAACACATTAAAACACGATCCAAGCAGAGCACTTCACCACTAGTGATGATTCACAGTTTCGTCTTACCACACAACGACAGACACATTCTGCCGACATTCCTTAGAGAAATATTTAAGCTCCACAGAAAAACAGCTCATGATAAGTGGTCTGAGGCGTCTTGTCACAGTTCGCGCGGCTCCCCCCGTCGGAAGTTATCCTCCCCAAGGCATGGGTGTGTGTGTTGTCCTTAGTGTAAGTTAGTTTAAGTTAGATTAAGTAGTGTGTAAGCCTAGGGACCAATAACATCAACATTTTGGTTCCATAGGAACATATCAAAAATTTCCAGATTTTCATAATTTAAGTGTTTATAAATGGAAGGTATGATGTAGTAGTTGTCGATTAGTCATCATTCCAGTGCAAACACCATTGGTTACGAGGGCCAAGTCGCCACTTCGTTTCCTTCACAAGACTTACTGTGGTCTGTCGCGAAGAGCCATGTCCCTTCCAACGAAATACATATGGTTAGGACTGTCATGCAGGAAGGCGACAACACAGAAGGAAACATCCTTTTCAGACTCGAATCCTGTCCTCTGCTACATGTGAAAACTAGAAACAGTGTTGACCAGGAAATAGTTTATATTTTCTGCCTTAGGAACAGTTAGAGACAGTCGTTAGTATTCAATGTTTCGTTTTCTTTTAGTTAATACCAAAACTTACAGCAATTTTCGTAGGTGTCTGGAGTTATTTCCAAGGTAAGTTTAGAAATGACTGCATTAGCTTAACGTTGCACTTTATAGACATTCTGTACTGAATATAGAGGGTGACTCAAAAGGTTTCGTACAAACTGAAGGTGCTAATGCAAGAGTTTAAATACAACAGGCTTTTAAATGAGCTCTTATGGCCTTGGAAATAATCCTGAGGCATTACAACATATGGAATGCAAGGAATAACAAAGACAATCAATGTATACGTACGTTAGGTTCAGTAAGCATAATGTTCTGTTTCTAAACAATGTTGTATATTAGAGAAGATTTTCAAAATAGCGGCCAACACATTTAGTACAGGCATACCATGTTTGTAAAAAATTCTGGCGTGTTCTACCAAGTACACAAGGCATTGCATGAACCTCATCAGGCGCCGTAAGTATTCCACAGGTAAGTGTTTCTTCGTCGGGAAGTGGTGTCACTTAAACGAGGCTTTTGATATGAACCTTCCCCCCCCTCTCCTCAAAAAAGAGGTGTCAGATCAGATAAGCGAGGTGATCATGCGATTAGACCTCCCATTCCAATCCAACACCTGGGACATATGGCACTGAGTAAGTAGGTAAGCAGTGCCGTTTCTTGGATAAGGGATGCTGCCCCCTCCCCCTATTGTTCTGTTAACTGGTTTTTCATGTCAGCCCTCTCCCATACTCTTCTGAAATAAAGGTCTATTGTTCTCTAACCTAACTATTGTTCTGTTATGAAGTACTTCATCTCATACCCCCCACCTTTCCTCCTGGGTTTCACAGTTCTAGAACAAAGAGTATTGTCTCCTAAGGCCACCCCTTTGACATAGGCCAATTGTCCTATGTTTAATACAACGGGAAATTCAAAATTAGGTGGAAAATTCAAACAGCCCAATTGTAATAGCCCGTTTCCGCTCCCCCACTCGTATAACGTCCCTGTGAAAGGACAACTCTTGTCCTAAGTATGAGAGTGAATCAAAAAGTTGGTTAAGTGAAGAATTTGAAATTGGCACTATCACACAAAGCTTCTTCTTCAATCCACAGCAGTAGTAACTTTCTGTGTCAACAGATGCGAATTCTGCAGCCACTTGAAAAAAGGCCAACATCGATGTTCATATTAGACAGCGTCCTATGGTAGAAGTCTTGAACGCAGAAGGTGAAATGCCCATTTGCATTCATTTTGAAAAAAAAAAAAGTGTAAGGTAATGCTACAATGGAAATCAGCAACATTACACGATTGGTTTGTCACTTTAATGAAGCTGAAGGGAAAACGCCACTGGCTGACAGAACACAGAGCAGCAGGCTGTTGACAGCAATGACTCAAAAATGCATGATTATCGTTGATTGTTTGGAGCAGGGATGCACAATAAATTCTGCCCAACATGTCAGAAAACTCAGACAGCTTAAACTATGTCTTCAGCAAGTTTGCCTAACAAAATCTATGGTGGGTTTCATCTTTTCCATTAAAGTGCCAGATCACACACCAGTCGTCCCAACACTGAAGAGATTGTGAAAACTGGATGAGAAGTCTTGCCTCATCCGCCGTACAGACCTGACCTAGCATCATCAGTCTTCCATCTGTTTGGGCCACTAAAAGAAGCTATTCATGGGATTCACTTTGAAGGTGAGGAGGCCACGAAAACATCCATGCATAAATGGCTTCAGAAGCAGGTCTCTGCACTTTACCACACTGTAACACACGCCCTTGCTAAAAGAGGAACCAAAACTGTGGAAATGGGTAGAGATTATATTGAACAGTCATAAATTAATCATCAATGTTGTGGTTTTCAACCTGTGTAATTGCATTCTTGACAAATAAGAAAGAAAATAAAAAACAGTCCAAGATGGCAAATTGTCATGTTGGAATTCAAGATAAATGGCCAGGGATACTGACCCAGCCTGCATTGTTGCCAAGGGCAAGGTCACCTCCCCCCCCCCCTATTATCAGTTCTAGGACAGAGGGTGTTTGTTTCCCATGCACTTCCAGGCCTATCTGTTAAACAAAGGATGCCAATCTAGGCCCAAATATGTTTTCCACCCTAAAGGTAGCCACCAGTCTGGTGACCTAATTTCAGCGACATGAAAAACCATATAATATGTTTCCCCCAAATTATTATTCATTCAGATGTGCAGGGTCCTGCAGTCATCGTTGTGAAATCACTTTCTCTAAGTATAGAACTCAAGATGGTGATTGTTCTCACCTGACGTTACCCCCATGAGTCTGACATCATAGTTTAAACAATTAAGTCCTCTGTTATGTTATCCTAAGTTTGGGTCTGATTTGTCTCAAATGTAAGTCAATCTGTGATATCTTTAAACAACTGCTGCTTTTATTTAATCCAACACCACAACTTGGAAAGCCTCCTTTCCACAGTATCCAAGTTCATGATCGTCAGGCCGGTCGAGAAATCTGTCACCGCCCCACTCAGGAGCCTCCGCAGTAGTAGGCTATGAGATGAGTCACCACCCACCACTGCCCACAGGGTCGTGCAGAGCAGTCAGAGGCCGGGCTGCATAAGACATAATAGTCGCGCAGCTGGGAGTCAGCTGATGACAGCTCTGTACACAGCGACGCATACTGCCAATTCGATAACTTAAATCGAAATGGAACTTCTGATACCTAACATAAGTATACTGTTATTATGAGACTGCACCAAACACCACAGACTGCATGACTTGAGTTAAAATGATGAAAAACATGAAACCTTTAACTGACATAATTATTCTGCTTGGAAATTCAAAACTAGAGAGATGTACATTCGTCTTCCTGGTGGTGTACACTTGTTCAGTGGCTCAAAGGCCAAAAAATAGTACTTTCAGCTACTATCCTTGTTAACTTCACCACAAAAATTTTACACATGGAATGTATGGTGGCTATTTCACCAGCAGTAATAACCAGCCATTACAGAGCCATAAGACATGTGAACTTACAAGTACCAGGCATGAACCAACAACATTTCAGGGCTAAACACGTTTATCCCTTTAGTGACCAAATTATTTCCAGAAGTTGTAGACTTTTTATGAACACTTTTTTGGGCTAAGAAACCGTTCATAAAATCATAGTTTAAATCTTGAAAGTGAGAGTTTAGCCTACGAGTATAAAAAAATTTGTGGGAACTATTGTTCCCACCGAACTCTGGAGTAACTTCACTTGCTAATTTAAAAAAATATATTTCCTTTATTTTTTAGAACAAAAACATGTTAAACATTACATTTATATTTGTATTAGTTCATACTGTCCTTTGAGTTCACTAAGGTGATGTACTATGGAACTTAGAGAAGCATGGTGCTACACACAAAGGTACACGACAGTTGCTACACATTATCTTTGTTCTCTTTTCTTTGTTCTTGGTGCTACATTGGCGGCATCTTCTGTTTGTTGTACCTTTTGTAGGGAAATGAGTTCCAACTTTCTTCAGACAAACTTCATCTGGTACTCGAGACACAACTCTTTTTGGTGTTTGAAAATGAACAGGCCTTCCTCTTCTCTTACGACTTGAGAAGTCAGAGATAAGCTGCCTTGCCAAGAACAATCTAAATGTTAGCTGGTCTCCTTCTGTCTTCTGTAGCTTCCAAATAACGTAGGAATTGACAACTGCCAAATCCACAAGAAAGAAAAACAGTTTGTGCCACCACTTCCATGACTGACGGCCTACAGCATACCGTTCACACAGCTGATCACAACTATCCACTCCTCTCATTATTTTATTACACTCTGCCACAGTCAATGGGCAGAATACTTCACTTCTGCTTCCACTAACTTACCTTGTAATATTTATGTAATTTTCAGTCAAATCCAGCAAATATACACGAATACTGTCTCCCTCATAAATATAAAAGTAGATAAATACAGCATAAGTCACTTCACACGCAAAAGGAAAGCACACTATCCAAAAAAACGGTGTAGCGTTCGAAACAGTGGCCAGTTTTCACGTGGGAACTGCGCTTCTGCATTGATTGACTCACAAGGTAGAAATACAACAGATTTCGCCTTACTGTTGACAATCTACACATAGTTAGCACACTCTAACAGAGATGGTAGCACAAGTTTGAAGTGGGAACATGGATTACCACTGAACTTACAGCGAAAACAAATAAGTGGGATCTATAGTTCCCACTGGTCACTAAAGGGTTATATGAAGTGATAAAGTGAATCGTAACTACATCACAACATACACAAAAAATAGTGTAATTACATCCACACATGGAAGGTACGATCGAAAACGCCGCCATCTGGGGTATTTACTCAAAGGTTTTTCCTACTGATCTGGATGTTCGGCTAATCCGTGTTTGACATGTGGGGATCTAATGCAAAATATTATATGTCTGTCTATAGTTTTAATTATTTAACGTCGAAATCGACCACGCAAACTCGTGTTCCTATAAAATTCCACCTCAGGGACAAACAAGCAATTAAAATAATTCAAATCAATGTGAATGAATTGGTCTTGAACACTGTCTGAGTACGAAATATCTGGGAGTGACTCTGGACCTTGTTGTTACATATGAGAAACACTGCCAAAACACGTAACACAAAGTGTCTGCCAGAAACAATACAATGCAGAAACTGATAGGTACCACATGGGGATGTCACCCATGCAACATGAGAACTAGTATTCTAGCAATTTGTAACTCTAATACCACCTTTCACGTGGCCATCAGCCAGCACATCCTCAGGTAAAATCAACAAATAGTTTCTTGGCAACAACTGAAGCTCATAAAGGAACACCACAGCAAGCAAGAATCTCAAAGTGTTGGAAGAAATTTCAACATTTGGAGAAGTGTACGGTTCCGAGGAAATAGCTCCCTCTTGGTCATTCAGAGAAGTCGACAACGTGGAAGGTTCTCAACAGACTAGGCTCTAGTACCACGAGATGCAAGACCAACCTACTGTAGCGGGGCCTATCTACGGAATCAACAATTTTTTGTATGTATGGTGATGCGCTGAGAGACAACCATCTACTACAGTGTTTTTCATCTCCAGCTACAAGCACCAAGAGAGGTATAGGGTGCCACTGGTTATAGCAGTCTATCTCATCGGGCATGTATTAATGGCAATTCGATCAGAAAATGATACTCCAGGAACGTTGTAGAGCCCAAGCTACTACCTATCCATCAGGTAACTGCGCATGCCACGTTTCATCAGAACAATGTCCAACCACACGTGATAAGTGAGAAAATGATACTCCAGGAACGTTCTAGAGCCCAAGCTACTACCTATCCATCAGGTAACTGCGCATGCCGCGTTTCATCAGAACAATGTCCAACCACACGTGATAAGTTGCATGCGCTTCTTCGGAGAACATTAGATACTTCTGCTCTCCTGGCCTAAAAATGTTATCGGGAACATCTGACCTTTATTGCCTTGAAAAAGAGGGATCGCTCTCTTTCCTCAACATATTAGTTAAGAGAAGAATGGATGGGTCCTGGATTACGATGTGTATAGTGACACGACAAATATGGACCTCTATCTCCACGCCTCGAGCCAGCACCGTCAGACAAAGAAATCCATGCTAAAATACACACTTCAAAAAAAGGTTTGCATCACCTCGGTTCCGAGAGTTCCGGGACCTGTACAGAAAATTGGAATAGATATCGACATGAACATCATTTCTGCCATTTTTATTGCTCATGAAAACCACACATTGCATGATGTACCACTATACAGCGAGACCTTCAGAAGTGGTGGTCCAGATTTCTGTACACACCGGTACCTGTAATACCCAGTAGCACATCCACTTGCATTGATACACACCTGTATTCGTCGTGGCATACTACCCTCAAGTTCATCAAGGCACTGTTTGTCCAGATGGTCCCACTCCTCAACGGCGATTCGGCGTGGATCCCTCAAAGTGGTTGGTGGGTCACGTCGTCCATAAACAGCCGTTTTCAATCAATCCGAGGCATATTCGATAGGGTTCATGACTGGAGAACATGCTGGTCACTCTAGTCGAGGGATGTCTTTATCCTGAAGGAAGTCACTCACAAGATGTGCACTATGGGGGCGCGAATTGATGTCCATGAAGACGAATGCCTCGCCTATATGTTGCCGATATGGTTGCACTATCGGTCGGAGGATGGCATTCATGTATCGTACCGTCGTTACGGTGCCTTCCATGACAACCAGCGGCGTACGTCGGCAACACATAATGCCACCCCAAAACTGCTGGGAACCTCCACCTTGCTGCACTCGCTGGACAGTGTGTCTAAGGCGTTCATCCTGACCGGGTTGCCTCTAAACACGTCTCAGACGCTTTTCTGGTTGAAGGCATGTGCGACACTCATCGGTGAAGCGAACGTGATGCCAATCCTGAGCGGTCCATTCGGCATGTTGTTGGGCCCATCTGTACCGCGCTGCATGGTTTCGTGGTTGCAAAGATGGACCTCGTCATGGACGTCAGGAGTGAAGTTACGCATCATGCAGTCTATTGTGCACAGTTTGTGTCGTAACACGACGTCTTGTGGCTGCACGAAAAGCATTATTCGACATGGTGGCGTTGCTGTCAAGGTTCCATCGAGCCATAATCCGTAGGTAGCGATCAACCACTAGAGTAGTAGCTCTTGGGCGGCCTGAGAGAGGCGTGTCATCGACTGTACCTGTCATTCTGTATCCCCCCCCATGTCCGTACAACATCGCTTTGGTTCTCTCCCAGATGCCTGGACACTTCCCTTGTTGAGAGCCCTTCCTGGCACAAAGCAACAATGCGGACACGGTCGAACCGCGGTATTGATCATTTAAGCATGGATGAGCTATAGACAACACGAGGCGTGTACCTCCTTCCTGGTGGAATGACTGGAGCTCATCGGCTGTCGGACCCTCTCCGTCTAATAGGCGCTGCTCATGCATGATTGTTTACATCTTTGGACGGGTTTGTTCAAAAATTTTCCAATGTGTGTGAAATCTTATGGGGCTTAACTGCTAAGGTCATCCGTCCCTAAGCTTACACACTATTTAACCTAAATTATCCTAAGGACAAACACACGCACCCATACCCGAGGGAGGGGGCGGGTTTAGTGGCATCTCTAAACAGTCAAAGGGACTGTGTCTGTTATACAATATTCACAGTCAACGTCTATCTTCAGTAGTTCTGGGAACTGGGGTGATGCAAAACTTTTTTGATATGTGTAATTTAGTCCTTAGAGTTAGGATGTTGATAGACAAGTAGAGCGTCGATGAAGAATTATGACACCTACAAATAGTGTTTGCAATGGAACAGAAACCCAGCTCGGCAAGTTAGGCCAGGACTGCAGTCAAAATCAACAACGTCTAAGGAAGAGGATGGCAGTGAGAAAGAGAAGCAAAAAACTGCTTATGCGCATTAAGCTGACACTGTCTCCAGAAGGACTGGTAGACTCTGAAAGCTGCATGTTATAAATGGCTTTCATTCTGTGTATCAGTGTAGGAATGGCAAATCTCTCGCATGACTCAAAGACTTTATAGTCCACGTTTTCGTCTGCTACACAAGTCTTATCTTTGGCTGAGTCGAGAGCACCGAGTTTCGAGTTCTCTAAGGCAGCATATGTACAAACAAAGCACTAAATCTTCTACTTCAGTTGGTTTGCCCTATGCTGTTGACATTGTACTGCTTGCTGACGATTTGTAAAGAATAGCATTTTGGCTTGTATGTTAATTGAGATTGGCATTTCTAAGCTGCGGCATCTAGGTTTATTGGTGAGATCGTTGCTCAGTTGCGTTGCATTGGCGTAATTCCATATCACACGATTTTTCAGGTTCTTCTGCGGGACATAATTTTGAGATTATTTATCTATATGAGTAAGGTTAGGTCTGTTTTGAGATTGCGTCTTTGTTAGAATATACGAGGGCCAATATTTAATTTTCAGAGAGTTATCTGAGGATATAGATCGTCGTTCACGTTACTTCCTCACTCTCTAAACGGTATTAAGGAGATTGTACACTGGTCAACCAGAACATTATTACCGTGTACCTAATAGCTGGTATGTCCATCTTTGGCACGGACAATAGCGGCGACGTGTAGTGGCATGGAAGCAATGAGGCCTTGGTAGATCGCTGAAGGGAGTTAGCACCACATCTGCACACGCAAGTCACCTGATTCATGTAAATTCCGGCGAGGTGGGGGGGGCGGATGAGCTCTGACGTCACGTTCAATCGCAGCCCAGATATTTTCGATTATATTCAGATCTGGTGAGCTGGAGGGCCAGCACAGCAACTGGAACTTTCCACTTTGTTCCTCGAACCACTCAGTTACACCTGGGCTTGTGGCATGTAACATTATCTTGTGAAAAATGCCACTGCCATCGTAAACATGATCGTCATGGGTGTATGTGGGCTGCAACCAGTGTACGATACTCCTTGGCCGTCATGTTGCCTTGCACGAGTTCCACTGCACACATGTTTGCCACGTGAATGTTCCCCAGAGCGTAACAGAGCTGCCGCTAGGTTGTCTCCGTCTCGTAGCACAGTTGTAAAGGAGCTGTTCCTCTGGAAGACGACAGATTCATGCCGTTCCATTGGCATGATGAAGAAGGTATCGGGATTCGTCGGACGATGTTACGCTCTGCCACTGCGCCAACGTCCAGTAGCGATGGTCAAGTGCCCATTTCAGTCATAGTCGTTGATGTGGTGTTAACATTGGCACATGCATGGATGGTCGGCTGCGGAGACCCCCCGTTAGGAGTGTTCTGTGCACTGTGTCTTCAGATATACATGTACTCTGCCTAGATTAAAGTCTGATATTAGGTCCGCTACAGTTCGCCACTTGTCCTTTGTTAATAGTCTGCCCAGGCTACGACGACTGACATCTGTAATGAGGGGTGATCACTTAATCCTACGATATCTGGAGGTGGGTTCACCTTGGTTTCGCCACGTGTTGGAGATACTACACCACTCCTCGAACACCCGACAAGTCGTGTAGTTTCCGAAATGCTGGTGCTGAGCCTTCGGGCCATCACAATCTGCCTTCGGTAAAACTCAGATAGATCGCATTCTATACACGGACTGCACGCTCACTGATTCTACATTCACCGTACATGTGTCCGACTAGCAGTCATTCCTCACCAGATGGCAGTGTGGTCGCCTGGACGGGTTTTATCGGTAGTAATTCGGTGGTAATAATGTTCTGGCTAATCAGTGTATAGCATTAGGGTTTTTTTCGTAAATGTGTCTTGTTGTACAACCACGTGCTTCATGAGAGGACATTTGCATCTACAGTTCATGAATTTTTGTGTCTGTTTTCTGAATAACTGAAGTGAATTTAAAATCTCTCACTAATTGTTTTCCTCCTAGACTTATTTTTCAATCTTACGAGTTTTCACGTTCATTCGCACATGTACTCACCTTTCCATCGTCCATACAAGCAGCACGTGCGAACACAACATACTTAAACTGCACTCAGCAATTTTCAGCCAAACAAGGTAAATACGAACAGCACGGAACTTCAAGACACCTACTGCAGCATAAATGCATCCAGCCTTTACATTTCAGTGACTCATTTTCTTGTCGTTGAGCATGAGGACAGAAATTGCAGTTAAATCTGAATGGTGCGTGTCTTTTCTACAAAGAGAGATGCATTTACACTGATAGGTTGTATTAAGAAGTTTGAAGACCTTCGCTGGATTTATTTTCTTGTGCTTTATGTTATAGGCCCCTTTATATGTTCCATTGTTCTTCAAAAGTTTGCTTACTACCACATATTTCGTTGATAGTAGTCAGATCGCGTTTTTTTCTCATTTAAGGGGCAAATTTTATACAAAGGGGAATATTTTCAGGGCGCTAGTACCGGAGTCGAAACTTTCTACGCACTCGGGTTAAATTATAACAGGGATCAGTGTTCTTCAACACCTAGGTGAACATGGCGTAGAGTGTATTTCGCTCCCATCAACCAGGATGAAAAGGTTGCTTTGTAACGTTAAAGAAGACCTAGGTCTCCGAGAACTGGGTGAGCGCCGCATCCTATGCGAATTTTGCATTTTTTACGTGGGGCAGATTATCATAACCGTCAAGGGAAGGCCCAACGAAGATCACTGAGACATATGACTAAAACAGTCAAGCACATCAGCTGTCATAGAGCAATTCCTGGATATAAATAAGAAATGAAATACTGCGAGACACAAAGAGAATGTGCGTTTCACAGAATAACATTTTAGGCCCTGCAAAACACATGAGCATCAAAAGGTGAAGTGGGCACCGGTAGTCAAACTCTGCAATAAGTAGCGGCGTGATATTAACAATAATACTTCAGAATCTGACTGGAGTCCAGTCAGAGAGTACACATAACAATACAACTTGCAGAAGCTGAAGAAGACGACTAGAACAGTCGTCGAAATATTGTGCATAAAAATGGAATCAACAGTTCGACTAAACACCTGAAAGTACAGAATTAACTCACACTGAGGAGGACGATGATCCCAGTCCCTGTCGGGTCAGTCATATTTAGGTTTTTTATTCTTTCTCGAAATCGTTCCAGGAGCTCGGATGGTTCCTTTTTAAAGGGCACGGCCAACTTCCTTCCCCATCATTCCATACTAGAGCTATAAAACTACCGTATGCTACCGTAATCTATCATAAGTAACCGTAGACTCCGGCAGCTTTCCTGGTACACTTGATCAGTTAAAATCGTATCCGCATTACCTTTACGTTATGTGTGTTGCATACCTATTGGGCGTTACCTCATTTTGCTCACTCTCTTTGCATATGCGATTAGTGTCTTCATCTAGAAACTGAGTGAGGATATATAAAAGGGCCGTGTAACCTACGGAACATTTTTATTCTACATAGTTATCATCCTGTCTGTTACTTACAAATAAACAGTATTTATAGCAAAATTGAAATTGTCAATATTTCATTCATCATTTATTCAAAAATTATTGGTTTGTAACTTGAAACAGAGGGATATTGCAGTAAAAATAAAAAAACTACAGCTTTATCATATAGCGTTAGAAAGCGGAATTTTCCTATGAAAAAGTAAAATTACAAAAAAAACACAAACAAAAACATATCAAACATCGCTTCAGCACTTCGTCGAGCTTATATAAAACATGTTTGTATTATTTATAAACAACTTCTACACTTGTCAATATTAACGCGAAATTCCTGGCTTTGATCATTATGAAGAACGTTCTATTGATTACAAAATAACAACAATAATTACCTATATCTTTTATAATTGTGTGCGTAAACTGTACTTTCATCAAAAGTAATTGCTTTGGTTTCAAAAAAGAGCAGAAGTTATGCTATCAACTAATTTTTATTACTTATTAAATTCAATATACTTTTTGTAAGAATATAAAGTACACAATGAATAAACACTGAACGATGTGCAAAACAAACAAAAAACTAAGAGAACCCGTCGACTTCCAGTTTCTCTCTCATATATTCATTTATATTTCTTTCCCTACCAATGCTATCAGTACTACTAGTAATCCTACAGATTACTGCATCATTTATGTACTGTACCAAAACTACCGAACCGTAGTTTTCGTGGAGCACAAGTCTATTCCCTACTCCGACCTTGTGCTCCGTCTCTAAATGATCTCGTTCTCAGTGGGATGTTAAACTTCAAATCTCTCTTCCTTCCTACAGAACTAACCAAAACAGTGTTCTGCGAATGCTACATTCCAGCGTATTTCATCCTTTACACACTTCACTCCATTAAAAGCTTCATGGCAATGGCTTTCAAAATCTGTTGCAGTTCTCCGAATTGTGTCTACCACAACTGCAAGATGATGCTGTGTTTCTGTACAAGATTTTGCTTACGAATGAAGCATCATTTACAACCAAAGGCCATTCAGTCTTTTTCAATATGAACTGCTCGTCAGTTGATAATCGACGTTGGCTAAGAGAATTGGATTAACAACGATCTTGGTCTGTCAACGTCGCCTGTGTGATTTACAAGAATCGCTTTAGGTGTGTCTGGCTTATTTGATGGGAATCTAAATACCCACAAGCATATAGAGTTCCTAACAGATTTCCTCCCGAAGCTGTTGGAAGACATCCAACTGGACTTGTAAAACAATCCAAGTGGTACCAACATGACGAATGTCCCGGTCATACCACACGGATAATTGCAGGGTTTCTTAATAAAAAATATTGAGACAGTTGGCGTAGTCGTTCGAGAAACACAATATGGCCTATACCATAACTAAATGTTACACCTCTAAATCTTTATACGTGGAGAAAATTAAAACAAGAAGTGTAAAAGGAAACACCGATGTGCTCCGATAAGTCCAGATGAAATTCCACGTGGAGTGTAGTTTGTTCGGAATCACTTTATAGGGCGTGTCAAAAATCAAGCTCAATGTTTTGAATACTTCATATGATACTCATAACAATAAAAGGCTAACTGCACCTGAACTGTTTGCTTTCATTGGAACCAGTAGGATCGGCTTTTGTAGGACTTCCCTGACAATGGGTTGCCGAGCTGCTATCTTTTTACTATCTGATCAAGTTCCACACCTTAGATTGTTGAACTCCTCTTGAAAGCCCCTTTCCAGTCCCATATAAAAAGTTATATAGTTTTATTTAAGAAAACAAAATTGGTGTCATAATTTGAAAACCGTAAATGTCGAAAATTAGTTTTCTACGCCAGGAAGTTCGGCACATTGTCCCCTACAATTTAGCGAAACTTCCTCTCGATTTATTGATCCGCTCTGGATATATTTGGGATTGCCTGTCTTAGCTGCTTCACATTCTGTTATGAAGGGCGTAATTTTGATTCAAAATCGCTCGTAATATGGTTTACGGTACAATCATACGAGGGAAATTCGGAAAGTAAGTTCCGATTGCTCGAGAAATAGAAACCACTGTGAAAATTTAATAAAGCTTTGCACATATGTGTTAGACAGTGTCTCTAGTATCCCTGTCGGTTGCATCACTTCGTCCTTTTCAGTTCTGAGCGCATGATGGGCACAAAAAGTTGCGTTGAAAATAGTGTCTCCCGGCAAGTCGGCGGTCCTGGTGAGAGATTTCGCCTGACGTTATGCAGCCCACATTACAGAACTGTCATACGGTTCCTGCTTCCTGGCAATTCTCGGTCGGAATCTGCAGGGGCAATGAAAATGCTCCTGCAGCGTTTTCGATGGGAAGTGCTTTATCACCCGCACTACAGCCGGTAACTGGCTTCCTCTGTGTTTCATCTCTGCTCACATTAACTACTGGCTATGAAGACAACATTTTCGCACAGACAACGAGCTATAGATGAGCGTACAGAACTGGCGAGAAGCACTGCCTTCTATGACGAGAGTATTGGGAAGTTGGTATATCGCTGCGACAGATGTCCCACGTGGAGCTGCGACTATGTAGAGAAGTAGCTGGAAGGTGGAGCCAACTGTCGCAAATAAAACATTTCTTATTTTCAATGTAGTTTCCATTTCGCGACTGATCAGAACTTACTTTCTGAACAAGCCTTGTATTTACGACTAAACCAGAATCATGCAAGTATACCTGATCGAATAACGTTTGCGTAAATTTGCTAAGTTCACTGACTGGTTGCGTTTACGTGCAGGTTTTGCAAGTCATGCAAGAGTTGCACATTGTACTGGACTCCGGCCCCCAGAGAGAGAAAGAGGCCGTCGACGTCAGCACGTGCACTTTGCCCAGCAGACACACCAAATTGCTGCTAGCGTCGGAGAAAGCGCAACGCTGACTTTCTCAGGTGAGCTTTGGTCTCGCAAGAGCGAATCAGGAACCGCTTTGCCGTACTCTTCCCGACACGTACCACGGAGCTCGAATAACTTTTCTAAATGTTTCTCTTCCTTTGACAAACTCTCATTGTGCAGAAGGTACGTTAACTTTAAGGAGGGACGTGTGTAAAATTGGTAAAAGATGTTCAATTTTTTTTGGCAGTAGACAGTTCTGTAGCATGTTAAAAATATTGTCTCCAGATTCCACAATTTAATTCGTGCTGCAAATGTTGTAATATCTATTTTGTTTCAACCCCACACCCCCCGCCTTTTCTATACAACTCTTTCCTAGTTTGCGATATTTTGTTATTTCCTGCCATCAGAGAACACATCTGTGGAGTATAAAGCACTGTGAGCCCATTTACGATCTGATTAATCATTATTTAGAAAATAAATAATCAGTTGATTAAACACAAAAGCCGAAAGAAAGCTTTAATAACCTCATTAGAAGAGATGCCCAAAGACAACATTTTGCTCATCTGCAGTTGCTAAAATTTCATTACATAATGCTCGTTTACTGTTCAATGATGGCAACAATGAAAGAATCAGAACCCTTATGAGACTAGAATTTTATTCAGCTTGCTTCACTGAAAAGCTATCGAAGAAGACTGATCACGTGCATATTGCTAGATCGGAAATATCAGTAAAAAATATTTCGAAAAGGTCACATCAGAAGGATCAGATAACAAGGAAAGACCTATGTTGTTGTTGTTGTTGTGGTCTTCAGTCCTGAGACTGGTTTGATGCAGCTCTCCATGCTATTCTATCCTGTGCAAGCTTCTTCATCTCCCAGTACCTACTGCAACCTACATCCTTCTGAATCTGCTTAGTGTATTCATCTCTTGGTCTCCCCCTACGATTTTTACCCTCCACGCTGCCCTCCAATACTAAATTGGTGATCCCTTGATGCCTCAGAACATGTCCTACCAACCGATCCCTTCTTCTGGTCAAGTTGTGCCACAAACTTCTCTTCTCCCCAATCCTATTCAGTACCTCCTCATTAGTTATGTGATCTACCCATCTAATCTTCAGCATTCTTCTGTAGCTCCACATTTCGAAAGCTTCTATTCTCTACTTGTCCAAACTATTTACCGTCCATGTTTCACTTCCATACATGGCTACACTCCATACAAATACTTTCAGAAATGACTTCCTCACACTTAAATCTATACTCGATGTTAATTAATTTCTCTTCTTCAGAAACACTTTCCTTGCCATTGCCAGTCTACATTTTACATCCTCTCTACTTCGACCATCATCACTTATTTTGCTCCCCAAATAGCAAAACTCCTTTACTACTTTAAGTGTCTCATTTCCTAATCTAATACCCTCAACATCACCCGACTTAATTCGACTACATTCCATTATCCTCGTTTTGCTTTTGTTGATGATCATCTTATATCCTCCCTTCAAGACACCATCCATTCCGTTCAACTGCTCTTCCAAGTACTTTGCTGTCTCTGACAGAATTACAATGTCATCGGCGAACCTCAAAGTTTTTATTTCTTCTCCATGGATTTCAATACCTACTCCGAATTTTTCTTTTGTTTGCTTTACTGCTTGCTCAATATACAGATTGAATAACATCGGGGAGAGGCTACAACCCTGTCTTACTCCCTTCCCAACCACTGCTTCTCTTTCATGTCCCTCGACTCTTATAACTGCCATCTGGTTTCTGTACAAATTGTAAATAGCCTTTCGCTCCCTGTATTTTACCCCTGACACCTCCTGAATTTGAAAGAGAGTATTCCAGTCAACATTATCAAAAGCTTTCTCTAAGTCTACAAATGCTAGAAACGTAAGTTTGCCTTTCCTTAATCTTTCTTCTAAGATAAGTCGTAAGGTCAGTATTGCCTCACGTGTTCCAGTATTTCTACGGAATCCAAACTGATCTTCCCCGAGGTCGGCTTCTACTAGTTTTTCCATTCGTCTGTAAAGAATTCGTGTTAGTATTTTGCAGCTGTGGCTTATTAAACTGATTGTTCGGTAATTCTCACATCTGTCAACACCAGCTTTCTTTGGGATTGGAATTATTATATTCTTCTTGAAGTCTGAGGGTATTTCGCCTGTTTCATACATCTTGCTCACCAGATGGTAGAGTTTTGTCAGGACTGGCTCTCCCAAGGCCGTCAGTAGTTCCAATGGAATGTTATCTACTCCGGGGGCCTTGTTTCGACTCAGGTCTTTCAGTGCTCTGTCAAACTCCTCACGCAGTATCGTATCTCCCATTTCATCTTCATCTACATCCTCTTCCATTTCCATAATATTGTCCTCAAGTACATCGCCCTTGTATAGACCCTCTATATACTCTTTCCACCTTTCTGCTTTCCCTTCTTTGCTTAGAACTGGGTTTCTATCAGAGCTCTTGATATTCATACAAGTGGTTCTCTAATCTCCAAAGGTCTCTTTAATTTTCCTGTAGGCAGTATCTATCTTACCCCTAGTGAGATAAGCATCTACATCCTTACATTTGTCCTCTAGCCATCCCTGCTTAGCCATTTTGCACTTCCTGTCGATCTCATTTTTGAGACGTTTGTATTCCTTTTTGCCTGCTTCATTTACTGCATTTTTATATTTTCTCCTTTCATCAATTAAATTCAATATTTCTTCTGTTACCCAAGGATTTCTACTAGCCCTCGCCTTTTTACCTACTTGATCCTCTGCTGCTTTCACTACTTAATCCCTCAAAGCTACCCATTCTTCTTCTACTGTATTTCTTTCCCCCATTCCTGTCAATTGTTCCCTTATGCTCTCCCTGAAACTCTGTACAACCTCTGGTTCTTTCAGTTTATCCAGGTCCCATCTCCTTAAATTCCCACCTTTTTGCAGTTTCTTCAGTTTTAATCTACAGGTCATAACCAATAGATTGTGGTCAGAGTCCGCATCTGCCCCTGGAAATGTCTTACAATTTAAAACCTGGTTCCTAAATCTCTGTCTTACCATTATATAATCTATCTGATACCTTTTAGTATCTCCAGGGTTCTTCCATGTATACAACCTTCTATCATGATTCTTAAACCAAGTGTTAGCTATGATTAAGTTGTGCTCTGTGCTAAATTCTACCAGGCGGATTCCTCTTTCATTTCTTAGCCCCAATCCATATTCACCTACTACATTTCCTTCTCTCCCTTTTCCTACACTCGAATTCCAGTCACCCATGACTATTAAATTTTCGTCTCCCTTCACTATCTGAATAGTTTCTTTTATTTCATCATACATTTCTTCAATTTCTTCGTCATCTGCAGAGCTAGTTGGCATATAAACTTGTACTACTGTAGTAGGTGTTGGCTTCGTATCTATCTTGGCCACAATAATGCGTTCACTAAGCTGTTTGTAGTAGCTTACCCGCGTTCCTATTTTCCTATTCATTATTAAACCTACTCCTGCATTACCCCTATTTGACTTTGTGTTTATAACCCTGTAGTCACCAGAAGTCTTGTTCCTCCTGCCACCGAACTTCACTAATTCCCACTATATCTAACTTTAAGCTATCCATTTCCCTTTTCAAATTTTCTAACCTACCTGCCCGATTAAGGGACCTGATATTCCACGCTCCGATCCGTGGAACGCCAGTTTTCTTTCTCCTGATAACGACATCCTCTTGAGTAGTCCCCGCCAGGAGATCCGAATGGGGGACTATTTTACCTCCGTAATATTTTACCCAAGAGGACGCCATCATCATTTAATCATACAGTAAAGCTGCATGCCCTCGGGAAAAATTACGGCCGTAGTTTCCCCTTGCTTTCAGCCGTTCGCAGTACCAGCACAGCAATGCCGTTTTGGTTATTGTTACAAGGCCAGATCAGTCAATCATCCAGACTGTCCCTTGCAACTACTGAAAAGGCTGCTGCCCCTCTTGAGGAACCACACGTTTGTCTGGCCTCTCAACAGATACCCCTCTGTTGTGGTTGTACCTACGGTACGCCTATCTGTATCGGTGAGGCACGCAAGCCTGCCCACCAACGGCAAGGTCCATGGTTCATGGGGAGGGAAAGACCTATGTGAAGGCAAAAATATATACGAGGGTTGGAGCTTTAATAGTAACAACTATTTATTTACAGCTCGTACAAAATAGATACGTGTTTCAAAGTTTTACTGACCTTCAAAGTAGTCACCATCATTATTTATAACCCGTTGCTAGCGATGTGGAAGCCGTAGGATACTCTTATCAGTGACAGTTGTGTTGACAGTTCGAGCGGCGCGGTCTGTTGCCCGACGAATTTGTAGCAGTTCTGAAGCGAATGCCGAGAAGTATTTCTTTCAGTTTAGAAATCGAGTTCAACTTACGAGGGCTTAAGTCAGGGGTATACCACTTAGCAGCCCCATCAGTCAAACAAATCAGTAACAGCTTGCCCTGTACGTGCTTGAGCATTGCTACGCAAAATGATGGTCAGGTCCAGCAGAAAGTGTCATCACTTCTGTCTCTATGCTGTTCATATATATATATATATATATATATATATATATATATATATATATATATATATATATATGGCCGTGGCGAACATTAAGATACTTGTTCCTGGCATCAATGCGAAATTTTTTCACATTTCCCGCAACTTTCCGTTTTTCAATGCGAAAGGAAAATTTTCTGCTGAAAAACTGCAGATGAGAAGGTGAAATTTGCTAGACTTCGCACATACTATACCGCAACTTCCTGTGGTGTAAAATTTTTCAGAGTGCAGCACTGTCAAATTTATTTAAATTTTTGTGAAATTAAAAATTACTACGAATCGTACAAACAGACTTTAAAAGAATGTTGCGAGAGTTATGACACTAATATTAAGAAACTTGTACACAGAGTTGTTTATCGAATTACTGAGAATAATCTACCAGTGTTTGAAAGTAACAAGCGAAGTAATCATTGAGAAAATGTTTCTCATGTGATATAATATGTTCTTAAAGTATCCAGCAATGTCTTGATCAAATTATTTGACAATAAAATGAAAAATTCCTGTTTATAGCCAGAACCATGGACCTTGCCGTTGGTGGGGAGGCTTGCGTGCCTCAGCGATACAGATAGCCGTACCGTAGGTGCAACCACAACGGAGGGGTATCTGTTGAGAGGCCAGACAAACATGTGGTTCCTGAAGAGGGGCAGCAGCCTTTTCAGTAGTTGCAAGGGCAACAGTCTGGATGATTGACTGATTTGGCCTTGTAACAATAACCAAAACGGCATTGCTGTGCTGGTACTGCGAACGGCTGAAAGCAAGGGGAAACTACAGCCGTAATTTTTCCCGAGGGCATGCAGCTTTACTGTATGATTACATGATGATGGCGTCCTCTTGGGTAAAATATTCCGGAGGTAAAATAGTCCCCCATTCGGATCTCCGGGCGGGGACTACTCAAGAGGATGTCGTTATCAGGAGAAAGAAAACTGGCGTTCTACGGATCGGAGCGTGGAATGTCAGATCACTTAATCGGGCAGGTAGGTTAGAAAATTTAAAAAGGGAAATGGATAGGTTGAAGTTGGATATAGTGGGAATTAGTGAAGTTTGGTGGCAGGAGGAACAAGACTTCTGGTCAGGTGACTACAGGGTTATAAACACAAAATCAAATAGGGGTAATGCAGGAGTAGGTTTAATAATGAGTAGGAAAATAGGAATGCGGGTAAGCTACTACAAACAGCATAGTGAGTATTATTGTGGCCAAGATAGATACGAAGCCCACGCCTACTGCAGTAGTACAAGTTTATATGCCAACTAGCTCTGCAGATGACGAAGAAATTGAAGAAATGTATGATGAAATAAAAGAAATTATTCAGATTGTGAAGGGAGACGAAAATTTAATAGTCATGGGTGACTGGAATTCGAGTGTAGGAAAAGGGAGAGAAGGAAACATAGTAGGTGAATATGGATTGGGGGACAGAAATGAAAGAGGAAGCCGCCTGGTCGAATTTTGCACAGAGCACAACATAATCATAACTAACACTTGGTTTAAGAATCATGAAAGAAGGTTGTATACATGGAAGAACCCTGGAGATACTAAAAGGTATCAGATAGATTATATAATGGTAAGACAGAGATTTAGGAACCAGGTTTTAAATTGTAAGACATTTCCAGGGGCAGATGTGGACTCTGACCACAATCTATTGGTTATGACCTGTAGATTAAAACTGAAGAAACTACAAAAAGGTGGGAATTTAAGGAGATGGGACCTGGATAAACTAAAAGAACCAGAGGTTGTACAGAGATTCAGGGAGAGCATAAGGGAGCAATTGACAGGAATGGGGGAAATAAATACAGTAGAAGAAGAATGGGTAGCTTTGAGGGATGAAGTAGTGAAGGCAGCAGAGGATCTAGTAGATAAAAAGACGAGGGCTAGTAGAAATCCTTGGGTAACAGAAGAAATATTGAATTTAATTGATGAAAGGAGAAAATATAAAAATGCAGTAAGTGAAACAGGCAAAAAGGAATACAAACGTCTCAAAAATGAGATCGACAGGAAGTGCAAAATGGCTAAGCAGGGATGGCTAGAGGACAAATGTAAGGATGTAGAGGCCTATCTCACTAGGGGTAAGATAGATACCGCCTACAGGAAAATTAAAGAGACCTTTGGAGATAAGAGAACGACTTGTATGAATATCAAGAGCTCAGATGGAAACCCAGTTCTAAGCAAAGAAGGGAAAGCAGAAAGGTGCAAGGAGTATATAGAGGGTCTATACAAGGGCGATGTACTTGAGGACAATATTATGGAAATGGAAGACGATGTTGATGAAGATGAAATGGGAGATATGATACTGCGTGAAGAGTTTGACAGAGCACTGAAAGACCTGAGCCGAAACAAGGCCCCCGGAGTAGACAATATTCCATTGGTACTACTGATGGCCGTGGGAGAGCCAGTCCTGACAAAACTCTACCATCTGGTGAGCAAGATGTATGAAACAGTCGAAATACCCTCAGACTTCAAGAAGAATATAATAATTCCAATCCCAAAGAAAGCAGGTGTTGACAGATGTGAAAATTACCGAACTATCAGCTTAATAAGTCACAGCTGCAAAGTACTAACACGAATTTTTTACAGACGAATGGAAAAACTAGTAGAAGCCAACCTCGGGGAAGATCAGTTTGGATTCCGTAGAAACACTGGAACACGTGAGGCAATACTGACCTTACGACTTATCTTAGAAGAAAGATTAAGGAAAGGCAAACCTACGTTTCTAGCATTTGTAGACTTAGAGAAAGCTTTTGACAATGTTGACTGGAATACTCTCTTTCAAATTCAGGAGGTGTCAGGGGTAAAATACAGGGAGCGAAAGGCTATTTACAATTTGTACAGAAACCAGATGGCAGTTATAAGAGTCGAGGGACATGAAAGGGAAGCAGTGGTTGGGAAGGGAGTAAAACAGGGTTGTAGCCTCTCCCCGATGTTGTTCAATCTGTATATTGAGCAAGCATTAAAGGAAACAAAAGAAAAATTCGGAGTAGGTATTAAAATTCATGGAGAAGAAATAAAAACTTTGAGGTTCGCCGATGACATTGTAATTCTGTCAGAGACAGCAAAGGACTTGGAAGAGCAGTTAAATGGAATGGACAGTGTCTTGAAGGGAGGATATAAGATGAACATCAACAAAAGCAAAACAAGGATAATGGAATGTAGTCGAATTAAGTCGGGTGATGTTGAGGGTATTAGATTAGGAAATGAGACACTTAAAGTAGTAAAGGAGTTTTGCTATTTGGGGAGCAAAATAACTGATGATGGTCGAAGTAGAGAGGATATAAAATGTAGGCTGGCAATGGCAAGGAAAGCGTTTCTGAAGAAGAGAAATTTGTTAACATCCAGTATTGATTTAAGTGTCAGGAAGTCATTTCTGAAAGTGTTCGTATGGAGTGTAGCCATGTATGGAAGTGAAACATGGACGATAAATAGTTTGGACAAGAAGAGAATAGAAGCTTTCGAAATGTGGTGCTACAGAAGAATGCTGAAGATTAGATGGGTACATCACATAACTAATGAGGAAGTATTGAATAGGATTGCGGAGAAGAGAAGTTTGTGGCACAACTTGACCAGAAGAAGGGATCGGTTGGTAGGACATGTTCTGAGGCATCAAGGGATCACAAATTTAGTATTGGAGGGCAGCGTGGAGGGTAAAAACCGTAGAGGGAGACCAAGAGATGAATACACTAAGCAGATTCAGAAGGATGTAGGTTGCAGTAGGTACTGGGAGAAGAAAAAGCTTGCACAGGATAGAATAGCATGGAGAGCTGCATCAAACCAGTCTCAGGACTGAAGACCACAACAACAAACATAATGACAACATGTACAAAATTTGGTTCAATTATTTCTCAAACAGTAAATGTTACATTAGCTTATATGTACCCACGTATATTCCCCATGTTCCCCTTAAGTGTAACAACTTGTCAACACCGCGTACATAGGAGCATCATTCAGTTGGGGAAATCAAGCGGGAAGAAGCACCTGTCGACTGTTTTTAGGAACCATTCTGACACTCAACGTAAGTGTTTATGGTAATAATGTGGAGCATGGATTGCTTGAAACATTTGTTTCATTATTGTAGGGGACTTGGAGTCCAACCAAACCACAACGGAAACATTTGAATACCACCTGAGATGAGATACAGAAAAAAAAACTCATAATGGAGGAAGGACGGTTTCTCTCCAATTTTAGCACCCAAATGACTACGAGCGAAGTTTTATCGAAGTCACCTTCACAGTTTACTCTGAGGAGACAGTTAATGTGCGTTCAGAATAACTTCACCAAGAAGTGACAAGGAATACGTCATTCGATGCCCATACATATACCGACTCTTGATCTGTGTTGTTCCACAGCTGAATTCACAGCGACCTTCCGGAAAAAAATGTAGTCATCACAAAGAAATTGACTTTTCCGTGAAATAGCTCACACAAATTGTAAAAGGCTTGCAACCAACACAATTCACCGTTATGTACTCGCTAATGGACGTAGCACGTCAAAACAAGACCATGACAAAGGTCGATCAAAAACTGGCAAATGACCCCAGATATGAATCTAAAAACCCCAGGCTCAGAGACAGAGCATAGGTCACGATTTCATACGACCCGACGAATACATTTCTGGACCAGACTAACATCCAAAGGTCAATCTGGCGATTTCAAGAAGGAACTCAATTTTGCTACAGCTTACCATATAGGGCACTAAATGCATTGGATAGGTCAAGGATTAGAGTGATTCAGTGCAATGATAACCTGAAGTGACGTGAATGTGTAAATGGAGAGCCACTTTGTGAATCAATCAGCAAATCTCAATTACGTGGGCCCATTACGGTTAATATATGATTTCTTTTTTGTCATAATTTGCATCGATTTTGTGTTCTTTTTCCCTTAACGAACCTAGAGAACAGTAACAGTTTATAATAAAGTAGAAGCAAGCTTAGCGTCCCGTCGACGACGAGATCGTTAGAGATGGTGACACATGTTCGGTTTGGAGGAAGGACAGGGAAGAAAAGTGTACATGTTCTTTTCAAAGGAACTATCCCGTCATTTGCCTTAAGTGACTTAGAAGACCACAGAAAACTTAAGTCCGGATGGCTGGACGGAGATTTGAACCGTCGTTCTCGAGAATGCGAGTGCAGTGTCAAAATACTGCGGAACCTCGCTCGGTAACTCAGAACAAGTAAAATGTAACAAAAATTATGACATAAAATTATACAAAACGAGTATAAGATTTCATGTAAACAACATCATATCACAAATAAAAAGACAAAAAGCAGCTAGTATGTTCGTCGGAGACCAGGAGAAGCGTTCCCGGCCGAGTACGTGCAACTGTGTGTGAAGCATCCAACTTCCGTTAAGGTCAGGAGTGTGATGTCCGTGATAGGTCCAGGCAGATCGCACATCGCTGAAGGGGCAATAAGGCAAGAACATTACAAAGAAATTCTTGAAAAGGAACTTTTCTCCCAAATAAATGAGTGGTACCCTAATAAAAATGCCATTTTTATGCATGATGAGGCACCTTGCCACAAAGCGAAAATTGTCTCCAAATATTTAGAAGAAAAGCAACTGAAAGTGTTCCCCAGGCCAGGAAATAGCCTTGATATGAATCTCACTGAAAACATATTGGATATTGTTAAGTAGAGGATAAGGAAATTTACCATAACCACCAAACAAGATCTCACGGACAAACTACAGAAAATCTAGACCATTAAAATGACATGTGAAAAGTTGATAAACACTATGACAAACAGGTTAAAAGTATTTATCAAGAGCAGAGACATGCACACAAAGTGTTGAATGTTCGAATGTAACCTGTACATGGATGTAAATGTGTAATAAATGTAAAATTTGGACAAAAAGTATCTTTAATCTAATGATTTGAACACGTTCATATTTTCAGTATATGTACAGGATGAAGAAAAATGCCGCACTTGGAGGTCGGCATGCGATTCTTTATCCAAATTCAAGACAAAATTTACCTATCAGTATCAGATCGGGTTGCTTTTGAAAAATGTATGAAAACGAGGAGCTGACGACGCTGACACATCGTGCACCGCGTTGTGATGTACAGATGAACGTGCATCACGCTGTAATTCATTACAAGTTCTCGTAGCTCACTCAGCAGACTACTGGGATTACATCCAGCATGGAGCTATGGTTCGAATCCTTGACAGGTTCCTCTTTTTATTTTTTAGACGTCCGTTCCCTAGTTCTCGTCGTTTATTAGCAGGACATCATTTTGTCACTTGACAACAGCCTATCACATGAGAGTGGGATCCATTAAACTGCATGCATGTGTCTACTAACAACGCAGTGCGCTACCATATCTGGTCCTGTCCATATGGCATTCGATATGCTTTTGGTGCTGGGTACATCGGTTAACCAAGCTGCTGCTGCACGTGCATATGCTGCACGAAGGCGTCATCCCGATAACAATGGTTTTCGCCGCCTGGAAAAAATGGTTCAAATGGCTCTGAGCACTATGGGACTTAACTTCTGAGGTCATCAGTCCCCTAGAACTTAGAACTACTTAAACCTAACTAACCTAAGGACATCACACACATCCATGCCCGAGGCAGGATTCGAACCTGCGACCGTAACGGTCGCGGGGTTCCAGACTGTAGCGCCTAGAACCGCTTGGCCACTCCGGCCGGCTCGCCACCTGGAGCAACGGCTTCGAGTAACCAGAAATCTTCGTCCACAAGTGATGGCGAGAGGTCGTCCAAGGACTAGAGGTACTCCACAAACAAAGGACACGATTCCTGAAACCTTTCACTAATTACCTCGGCAAAGTACCCGTGATATTTCAAGGCAGTTCCAGATATCTCGAAGACTGGCTACTGAAATGTTGCACTATGGAGAACTGAATCCATATCAGTACACGTTAACTTAATACAAGCGGCCAGAAGACCGCATTCGATGAGTACAGTTTTCTAAACGGCTTTTGCACCAGGTCGAAGATAACGGATGTTTTATAAATAACGTGATATGGACTGACCAATCTAGCTTAAATCGAGAAAGTATTTTCGACCTCCAGAACAGCCATCATTGGTCGGAACACCTATGACCGTGGCTTTCAGCACACTTTAGCATAAACTAATGGGCTGCAATCGTGGTAGGAGTGCTTTTGGGCCCTTACCTATTGCCGGACAAGTTGAATGCGACGTACCTTTCTTTCCAATACTTTGCCTCACGCGTCAGAAAACGTTCCACTTGGCGTTCGGCGATAGCTATGGTTTCAGCATGATGGTGCTGGCACAACTATGTGCTGTTTTGTTTCTTCCTCACAGTCGGTTTTAACAGAAAACAGGCAAGTTGTATTTATGTTTTATCGGACTATGATTGGAATACTACTATGGAATCTGCGCTATCTGAAACTCTGCAATCCTATCTGTTCACAGATTAAATGCGCGAAATTCTCTCACTGAAGCTAATGTCCTCACAGATCCAGTAGCAGGAACGGTCTCTCATATCCTGTATACCAATGATGCCAACCGATTCACCAAACTATTTTAAGCGACTTTAATTCCTAATCAAGCTTGCGTTGGTAACAATTAGTAAGGCTCGAGGTCAGAGGCAGGGGGGGGGGGGCGGGAGAGGAGATGGATAGAGAGGGGGAGGACGAAATGGCCATGGCGGGAGGGGAAGGAGATTCACAGAGAGAGGGGGGAATACGAGGTGGAGAGAGATAGGTGGGAGGAAGAGATGGACAGAATGTGAGGTGAGGAGATTTCGACGTATATCCAATTACTTTACATATTTACCAACTGCGAAGCATTGCCGGCTCGCTTGTATACAAAAATAAAAAAACACATATGCGAGGGTCATTCAGTAATTAAAGAGGCAAATTGGTCTGGACAAAAAGGCGTTTATTTTTACAAAACAACACTTTTTCCACTTTCCCACATAATCCCCTTGAACATTTATGCACTTGTTCCTAGAGGCTACAAGCTTTTTTATTCCCGCTGCAAAGAACTCTTTATCTTGATGCTTGAACCAGTTTCCCACAAACTTTTTCACGTCGTCGTTGTCCTGGAACCTCTTCCCACATAATGCCTCCTTCAGTGCACCAAACAAATGGAAAGCACTATGTGCTAAATCATGACTGTAAGGGGGGCTGAGGCAGTACTTTCCAGCCCATTTTGTCGGGGGTTTCACGGGTTAGTTGAGTAATACGAGGACGTGCGTTGTCTTGCTGGAGAATATGCTCTCCTCTGAGATCCACGACGTCTCTCTCTCATGGCTGGCTTCGCCTTGTTTAAAAGCAAATCCGAGTAGTATTGGCTGTTCATTGTACAGTGCTCTTAGAGATAATTACAAAAAACTGGACCTTCAGCACCCCAAAACACCGTCAACATGACTTTTCCTGCTGACGCTTGCGTTTTGAATTTTTTCTTCACAGGTGAGTTGGTGTGCTTCGACTCCATGCTTTGTCTTTTTGATTCTTACTCATAATAGTGAACCCAAGTTTCATCACAAGTTAAAATTTTGTTGGGTAAGTGCTCATCTTATTTTTCATAACGTTGCTTTAGCTCTGTGCACACTCTCAACCTTGTTTCCTTGTGTAGCCGCGTCGACTCCCTTGAGACCCATCTTGCACATGTTTTGCGGTACTTCAGCTTGTTACAGATAATGTTATGAACTGTACCAGTACTAACTTGAACCTTATCAACTATTATTTCCACAGTCACTCGGCGGTCGGCACGAATAATGTCATCAATTCGACTTTCAAGTGAGGGAGTTGAAACTGCAACTGGTCGGCCAGAACGGTGTTCGTCAGTCACTGAGTCGCGAACATTTTTGAACTGCTCTGCCCACTTGTAAAAATTTGCGCCATTCATACAAGCTTCACCATAAACTTTCGATATTCTACAGTTTATATTCACAGGTTTCTCGCCTTCAGCAAGTAAAAAACGAATAACAGAACGTTGTTTAACTAATGTTGACGTTTTAAGCGGACTCGCCATCTTCAAATGTATTTTTGAAGTTATAAGCAAAACGATGTTAATACATCAGCTGATCAGGGCTCATCCAAGTGATGCCAGCATAAAGCCACAAAAGTACCAAACTTGCCCTACAAACAGTTTTTTTCCCCAGGCCAATTTGTCTCTTTAATTATTGAATGACCGTCGTAATACAAAATATAATGCTGCCACATCAGTCCTGCCGTATGAACAGCACCTAGAAGCTATGGCAGCTTGCGTTAGGACAAAATAACTCGATAAAATGATACAGATTAATGGAAATTTGGTTGTGGAACTGGCCTAGAAGTTAAACAATTATCTGGGTGCAAAACTGTCGAAATTGTGAAGTTTTTGTAGCAACAATCATAAAATGTCAGATACTGAGACCAGAGAAGAAACAAGAGTAAAATTTTATAAACTTGAATCTTCGAGTACTATTTCATGGTAGTGAATTCTGAGCTCCCATAAAAACAAATTTAGTTAAAAACAAAGGGTGCGAATTACAAAAGTCCACAGCAGCAGCAGCAGCAGTGCCTAGTTCGTATGCAACATTTAGTTTAGTCGTTTACGTACATGCTTTTCAGGAGAAGTGAATAGAAACAATATATTTATCTGTGTTCAGTAACGTGAGCAGACCTTCTAGTGTAACGATAGCAAAGATCAGTGTAAGAGAGTAATCAGATTGGTGACTTCTTGGGTCAGTAGTACTGTACATTTCCTGATGTATAGCTGAGCACACATAGAGAATGATATGGACTGTGACACGGATGCACGGGGAATTAACCACTGTCCATAAATATTTGGAATCTGCGTTGGCCCACGGCCGGCAGACATCAGGCTGCTGCCTGGGCGGCAGTGACGTTGAGGCATGTGGGGCGAAAGCTTTGGCACCTCTACCACGCCTTATGTCGTCCTTGAATCCAGATGTCGCAGCAGCTTCCGATACACGCTGACCTGGCAGGTTCATCTTTACATCAGGTTTAGTGGCGAACACTGGCAGGGTTGCGAATCTTTGGACAGATGGTGGAAACTGGTTCTGCCACCGTTGTCACCTCACGTCTTAAAAACAGGTTTGAAGTCTTACCCATTAATGAGAGAACGACTGAACCTGTGCGGAACTGCTTCTCTCTCGCGACTGGTTCATTCCCATGGAAGGTATCTACAAGCGCAGAGGATGGGTTTCTTGTTCACTGGCACCTCCAACATTAGACAGGGGACGGAATCCCTCAGGAAACTAGTACGCAGGTTGGGAATGTAGGTCAGGGTCCAATCGGCATTTTTGCTGTGGGGTCTCGTCCTAAATGTGGAGGGTGCTCTGACGGTGGCTAGTGAGCGCAATGGATACTCTCGGCTGCAAATAATGGCTCATGTTAGCACGAATGATGCCTGCTCTTTGGTTTCAGATGCAATCCTCTGATCCCATAAGCGGCTGGCTTAAATGGCGACAAAAAACAAGCTTCTCACGCGGAGCAGATACTGAGGTAGCATCGTTCACACTACCGATCGGGGATCTCTGGTTTGGGGGCGCGTGAATGAGTTATACCAGAGTCTCAGAACAACCTGTGACGACCTTGAATGCGAATATCTCAATCTCCACTGTAGGGCAGAGCTCTTTTGCACCCTCTTATTGGGTCTAGAAGCAGCTACTAGGGTGGCAAAGTACGTGTGGTGTACACTTACGGGTTTCTTAGAATAGAGTAAATGCTCCACAGGCCAGATAAATTACGTACTGACTTCATAAAGTTGAGAATAACAGCCCTTTTAATTGGGTCGGGTAGTATTCGTCATTGCAGATACGAGAAAGGTAACGTCACAACAGTGTCAGTCCTATGAAGGAGCGTCCATGCAACGGTTCTAGAACTAATCTTATTGATTAAAACTAAAAATGTCTCCATAGCACTAAAAACAAAAAAATGGGGAATAGTAACTGAATATTAAATTTTTCTTGGACTGTATACCGCAAAATTTGTATGAACACCGATGGTGGAAACCTGCTTACTGCCGTAAATCATATGACAATATCTAGGGGGGGGGGGGGGGGGGGGGGAGTTACTTATACATATTCGGAACGTCTGGATTTAAGTGTTAAAGATGGATTAAACACGATAATCAGGTGTTTCTATAGAGTCACTGCCTCAGTATCCCTAGTGGGGTGTATATCACACAGAAAAACTGGGAGACTCAAGTAACTAGGGACAAGGATTTGTGAAATATTTCTCTAAATGCCTTTAGCAGCTGATAAGAGAACCAACTCGTGAGTGTAACGTCTTAGATCTCCAAGTTAAAAAATAGCTCGAACTTTTATATTCAGTTAACGTAGAACACGGTATCCGTTGACATAAAGCGGCTATAGCGTCACTGGCTACAGGTGTCAATGGGAATGTTATGAAAAGTAGGAAAATATTTTCGGTATATAGAGGCGACAACAAACAAGTTAGATATTTCCTTAACAGTCAGCATCAAACATTAATCTCTGAGACTGAAAAAGTTAAAAATAAATGGACAACATTCAAGAGTATTGTGCAGTGTACATTAGACAGGTATGTGCTAACTAATAATGTGGGGGATGGAAAAGCCCGGCGGTAGTTCAGCAATCATGTTAGAAAATTTCTCCGAAAGTAAGACAGAACTTCACAACCGATTTAAACGTAGCCATTTGTTCTTTGATTAACAAAAAGTGGTTCAAGCCAAAATGAGTACATGGAGAGCCATGCTTAAAACGTTTGACACATTCGAAAGTACAATATTGGCTAACGATATGACAAAAATTCACAAGATGTTATGTTCGTACGTTAAGTCACTAACCGGATCAAAGCCTACTATCCAGTCGCTCAATGACCATACTAGCACCGAAACGAAAGGTGACAGAGAGAACGTCGAAATACTCGTATTAAATTCCGTTTCCCGGTATTTTTCACTGTGGAAGGCCACACTACGATTCCTCGTTTCAATACTCGTACGAACATCATAATGATATACACAGAGGTAAGGAACCGCTTGATATAAAATCAACTCAAATCGTTCAAAAGAGGACAAACGATGGACCTTATGGGATACCTATAGGATTATACATAGATTACGCCGAAGAACCTGCTCCTCTGCTAGTATATGTATCGTAGGCCACTAGAGGACGACGCGTCCCAAGTGATTTGACAAATGCACGAGTCATTTCCGTTTCAATGGCGGATCGTAGAACAGGTGCACAGAACTATAGCCCTTTATCACTGACCTTAATCTGTTGTAGAACTTTGAAATACGTTTTGCGTTTGCCTTCTGTAAAAATCAGTATGAATTTTGTAAACAACTACCTTGTGAAATGCAGCTCGCCCTACTTGTCCACGGAACCCAGAAGGCATTAGATACGGACAGTACCAAGTTTATTATCTTTCGGAAGGCGTTCGGCACAGTTTTGCACTATGGTGTGATGAATAAAAGCAACCGCGGCGAATATCAGACCAGCTATGTTACTGGAATTAGGAGTTCCTGGATAATGTAACACAGCATTTCGTTCTTAACGGAAAGAAACCTTCAACGTAAAAGTCCACGGTCGAACACAATTAAAGAGTCACTTATTTGAAACCCTATAATTGTCTCCCATTGCGAAATAGAAGTTTGAGAATTGGCTCTAAGGTACCTACAACCTTCCTCTGTAGTGGTGTAAAAGCGTGGCACCCTGCGACGTCACTCTCGGGCTCGGCGACACTTCTGACAGCTAGTTATCGACGCATGAGAGAGGAAGCCCAGAGATCAGAAGTTCATGACAGGTGTAAGGTGGGTTATTCATGTCACATTGGCAGTAAATTTCACCACAATTCTACCCAACGCCCAATGGACGTGTCACCCGACGGGATGGTCGTCACTCCCTCCCCCTTCATTTCCCACATCTCACCCCTTATCTTCGCGCCTCTGCGGTTGAGGTCAGAACCACAACGGCTATCGTTGACATCAAATGGTTCAAATGGCTCTGAGCACTATGGGACTTAACTGCTAAGGTCATCAGCCCATAGAACTTAGAACTAATTATACCTAACTAACCTAACGACATCACACACATCCATGCCCGAGGCAGGATCCGACCCTGCGACCGTAGCGGTCGAGCGGTTCCAGATTGTAGCGCCTACAACCGCTCGGCCACTCCGGCCGGCCCGTTGACATCACTTTGTTTCCTTACGGGTGGCCGAAGAAAACATTTAAGACATACCACCGCCCTAAATCGACACGAAAAGGAGATGGCATAAAGCGGATCAATGAAACCATCCCTTCCCTCGGAGCGTTGATTCCCACACATTTGGCGGTCAATAACGATTGTTGACAGATGTGCAAAAGAATGACGTTCATGGCAAATACTGACACTGCTGACACGCCCAAGATGATTCAACCCATCTGTAAGGGCATCGTGGGGCAATAACCCCACTGAACATAGTCGCGCCCCTTTGGAGCGTAGTACGACCGCTGTTTTTGCTCTGGTATACAGGATGCCACTTCTAGGGACTGTTCAAAACCATTCGACGAAATATGAAAGTGATCCAAAGCAGCAAAGGGTGTTTACACTTTTTCTGACTACATGTTTTGCGCGCACCTGTGGTGTGAACATGTGGGACAGGAGGAGATGGAGGGGGGAAGGGAAAGATGCTACAGTGTCATGTGCCTGCAATAAAACTGCAAAGTGTCCCTCTGACACTTCCCAGTTCGGCAACACCCTTGGTACCACTTGCTCACCTTTTTTGAGAACTTTAAAAATGTACTTTTAGAGGGACCTCGACATCCATTCGCCTGAATGGTGCTCCGCTGTTGCTCCACCGCCAGCTGGATGCATGCCGAATCTAAGGAGTGTCAAAGGGGTTGCCTGCCCTCAGGCACTAGAGCAGCAACGGAAAGCGTGTGGATGTCTGAGACAAATGAGATCACGCTCAATGGGGCTGCAACTCTACACGACGTCCTGTTGCTCATCGCACTGCGAACTGTCGTTTTCGAAGACGAAATGTTTGGGGATCAACATCCCAAAGGAAGGGGTCGTTTCACTGACGTCCTTTATGACACCTCCTCAGGCCTGAGACGTAGTGTGTCTGAAATGTTTTTCTCAGCCAGTCGTAAGAAAACCGCTTTATCTCAGCACTGACTGTCGCAGTTTTGACGTCCGTCAAAGAGTTGTCAAAAGAAGGGATTGAAACTGGGTAAGAGGGCGTGTGATGACCTTTTCATTTTGCGTGGCATTGGGAAGAATTGTGGTAAAATTTGGTACCAATTTGACATCATTAACACTCCATATACATCAAATGAACTGAGCTTTGGCCTTTTTCCGCATGTGTCGACACCGCACTGTTTCAAGCGTCGCCTAGCCCGGCGCCACTCTATTACAGAGGATGGTTGTTGGCACCTTTGAATCAAACTTCAAACTTTTGGATCGTAATGGGAGACAATTAAAGGCTGTCAACAAAGTGGCCCTTTAATTGTGCTACGCACTGTAGTTTTCGGTGTACCACAGGGAAGTGTTAATTAATTAGTTAGTTAGTTAGATGTTCCATATAGCATTTGAACAATTCTTTTCTCGAAACGATTTGGAACGAGTCAGTTTACAGGATATGGATATATAATTGGTGTTAACATTAATGAACACATAATCTTTTTTAGTCCTATTCTTCTAACTACAATCAATTAAGTTTCCTTTTTATTTTTTATTTTTATTGGATATCAGATTTTAGGCAGAAATTCTTCAATGGAATAGAAGGAGTTGCCTAAGAGAATTGGTTTAAATTAGATGTAAAACTTGATTCACTGCCTGTAAGGTATTTCATGTTATTGGCTAAATGATCAAAAAATTTTGTTGCTCGTCTCAGAGTCACTGTCACCTTTAACAATGGTCTTTTTTCCTTCTATATGGGATCATTACTGTTTAAAATATACATAACCGAGATTGCAGATAATTTCGGAAGCTGCGTGTGATCGCTGTTGTCTATAGAGGAGCTGCAATGCTATTAATCGTAGCGAAATGCAGGAACACCTGAAGACGATCAAAGTTTGATGCAGTGAGTGGCGGGTGATCCTCAACATAAACGAATTTGACTTATTTCTCACAAATAGGTGGAAACATCTGTCATTTTGTGGTTGCACTATCATCGAATAGTCAATGGAAAGAGATACATTCATTAAATATAGGAGTGTATGACTACAGACGGATTTAAAGAGGAACAACCGCATAAAACTAATCGTAGGAAAGGCAGGTGCCAGACTGACAATGGCTGAAAGAATCCTCAGGAAGTGTAGTCCAACCACGAAGGAGGTAGCTTTAAAATCCCTCGTTCGATCGTAATTTGAGTGTTGGTCCTCAGTCTTGGTCTCTTAAGAGGTTGTATTCACAGAAGAAACAGAGATCCAAAGAACGGCACCGCGTTTCTAACGAATTTGTTTAGAAAGCACGAAATCTTCCCGGAGATGCTCAACAAACTCATGTGGCAAACGCGGCAAAAGAACCGTTGTACATCACCTTGTGATATACTGCTAAAATTCCGAAACTGTACCTTCATAGAAGAGTCAGTGAACATTTTGTTTCCTCCTACATAAAAGGCGTGTCATAATTAATAGCGGAATCTGACACGTGCGAAAGAGCAGAATAAAAAATTTAAATACTTTCCAGTGAACATGTGAACTTTTCGATTACGTTTCCATCTCACTGGGCTAGAATTTCGCCCATGGCACATAGTTGGCGAATGTGGTAAACGTATGCTGCGGCACCGGCACATTTTGTACTGATTTAAGACATCCTCTAATGTACCAATATGACCCAAGATAGATACGTATGTCGAGCAGGACCCGTACCTTGGCCTGCAAGATCACTTGACATCAGTCGACAGCATTTTTTGTTTGGGGTCAACTCAGGAGTATTGTGTAGTGTACAGCATTCCAGCTCATACAGTTCGAAGGACCAGTGAATGTAAAAGGTTACTGCAGAGACGAGTACTGTATTGCACCCAAATATGAGGACAACACGCGGTACACCACTTTGAACAGGATCGCCCATACAGTAAATTGTGACATGTAACGTGGTGATGACGAATGAATTTCCTCTGAAGAGTTACAAGCCGTCTGGCTTACCTCCTTCTATTTATATGCTAAATTCATCTGCCCCTTGTCACGACTGGCAATGGACACTTTACTTTCATCATTCTAAAAGTCTCATGACTTTATTTAATGCTGGAGAATGTATTTTATAAAACTGCAGTGGGTGTCGGTCGAGGCTTGTAGTTCCATTATAAGAATGCGTGAGAACCGCTCAGTTCGCAAACAGCTCTGAAAGCAACAGGGGCGACCACCTGAGATGGCTCACCGACCTCCCCTGTCAATCAAGCTAAGACGGGGTTCGCGGTATTTGGCACGATCGGCCACAGTCTAACATAACAGTCGCGACATTCAGTCTCGGTTTTGTTACAGTGTTTGCATTGCCTCAAGCGGACAGCAAAGGACACTTACGAATAAAATACCGGATGAGTGCGAATACTAACGTTCATATTGATTCGTAACACAGTTTTTACAATGAGCACTGTATGTAATGCCATAAAAATCGATAATAACTAAGAAATTATGCCACATTTGTCATTCTTTAGTTTCCTAAGTACCCTGAGAGGTAGGAAATGATACATTATATGATAGCTTATTTACTATTCTCTACTAACGTACAGATATTGACTTATAATGTCGTTTTCCTTTAATAACAAAAAATTGCTAGCAAACACCAGAAGACCTGACCTTCTGCAGCAAGACATTACGTATCTACCCAACAAAGCAGAGCCCTGTTCGCTACAAATGTTCAAATGGTTCTAAGCTCTATGGGCCTTAACATCTGAGGACATCAGTCCCATAGACTTAGAACTACTTAAACCTAACTAACCTAAAGACACCCCATACATCAATGCCCGAGGCAGGATTCGAACCTGCGACTGTAGCAGCAGCGCGGTTCCGGACTGAAGCACCTAGAACCACTCGGCCACAGCGGCCGGCTGTTCGCTACACTTTCAGCCAAACCAGTGAATGTGGATCATCACACAGGAATTCTAAACTGCATCAGGATCCACTGCAAGTACTATAACAAGTGAGAGATGAGAAAACTTGGATTTCATTGTGGAGCGGCTGTTCGTTAGTCACACATCACGCCGGTAAATGCCAATCGACGCCTCGCTTGCTGTAAGGAGCATTGGACGACTGAAGAGTGGAACAACGTTGTGTGGAGTGACGAATCATGATACACAATGTGGCGATCCGATGGCAGGGTGTGGGTAAGGTAAAATTCGGTGGCGGTGGCGTTATGGTGTGGTCGTGTTTTTCATGGAGGGAGCTTGCCCACCATGTTGTTTCGCGTGGTACTGTCGCAGCACAAGCCTACATTGATGTTTTAAGCACCTTCTTGCTTACCACTCTTCATAATGCGCGGCCTGTGCCGGAGTGGTTACACGACAATAACATCCCTGTAATGGACTGGCCTGCACAGAGTCCTGATCCGAATCCTATAGAACACCTTTGGGATATTTTTGAACGTCGACGGCGTGCCAGGTCTCACCGACCGACATCGATATCTCTCCTCAGTGCAGCACTCCGTGAAGAATGGGCTGCCATTCCCCAAGAAACCTTCCAGCACCTGACTGAACGTAAGCCTGTGGGGGTGGAAGCCGTCATCAAGGCTAAGGGTGGGCCAACACCATATTGAATTCCAGCATTACAGATGAAGGGCGCCACGGACTTGTAAGTCATTTTCAGCCAGGTGTCAGGATACTTTTGATCACATAGTGTAGATAGGGGTACTATGTTTTTGAAGCAATTTTTTCACAATCGTTCAATATGGTAGTAGGCTACTTTTCTAAATGCTTCAGATATGCGTTGAACTAACATGTAAACCGAAGAATAAATAAAAAAAGGATATCTCGATTCGCTAAAACATCAAACATGTGTCTTTTCTGTACTTGAACTTTGGGATGTCAAGCACAAAAATTTCAAACTGCTTTGAATGAGAAAATCAATCTCAGATAGGAAAGAAATGGGAGAAAACGCTTGGAAAAGGAAGAACTACGTAAGGACTGACATGGTGCTGAAGAAATCACTATAGAACGACCTTAATCTCAACATAATCATAGCACCATCATCGTCATTAGAAGACTGACGTAAAGAACAATAAAACTAATTATCGCGATGAACTGAGTTAAGTGCAAGTGACGGGGTTACGACCTCAAAAGTCTACAATTTCAAACGCACACATACGCACGCAATCACACACATACACATACAGGGTGTTACAAAAAGGTACGGCCAAACTTTCAGGAAACATTCCTCACACACAAAGAAAGAAAATATGTTATGTGGACATGTGTCCGGAAACGCTTACTTTCCATGTTAGAGCTGATTTTATTACTTCCCTTCAAATCACATTAATCATGGAATGGAAACACACAGCACCAGAACGTACCAGCGTGACTTCAAACACTTCGTTACAGGAAATGTTCAAAATGTCCTCCGTTAGCGAGGATACATGCATCCACCCTCCGTCGCATGGAATCCCTGATGCGCTGATGCAGCCCTGGAGAATGGCGTATTGTATCACAGCCGTCCACAATACGAGCACGAATAGTCTCTACATTTGGTACCTGGGTTGCGTAGACAAGAGCTTTCAAATGCCCCCATAAATGAAAGTCAAGAGGGTTGAGGTCAGGAGAGCGTGGAGGCCATGGAATTGGTCCGTCTCTACCAATCCATCGGTCACCGAATCTGTTGTTGAGAACCGTACGAACACTTCGACTGAAATGTGCAGGAGCTCCATCGTGCGTGAACCACATGTTGTGTCGTACTTGTAAAGGCACATGTTCTAGCAGCACAGGTAGAGTATCCCGTATGAAATCATGATAACGTGCTCCATTGAGCGTAGGTGGAAGAACATGGGGCCCAATCAAGACATCACCAAGACATCACCAACAATGCCTGCCCAAACGTTGACAGAAAATCTGTGTTGATGACGTGATTGCACAATTGCATGCGGATTCTCGTCAGCCCACACATGTTGATTGTGAAAATTTACAATTTGATCACGTTGGAATGAAGCCTCATCCGTAAAGAGAACATTTGCACTGAAATGAGGATTGACACATTGTTGGATGAACCATTCGCAGAAGTGTTCCCGTGGAGGTCAATCAGCTGCTGATAGTGCCTGCACACGCTGTACATGGTACGGAAACAACTGGTTCTCCCGTAGCACTCTCCATACAGTGACGTGGTCAACGTTACCTTGTACAGCAGCAACTTCTCTGGCGCTGACATAAGGGCTATCGTCAACTGCACGAAGAATTGCCTCGTCCATTGCAGGTGTCCTCGTCGTTCTAGGTCTTCCCCAGTCACGAGTCATAGGCTGGATTGTTCCGTGCTCCCTAAGACGCCGATCAATTGCTTCGAACGGCTTCCTGTCGGTACGCCTTCGTTCTGGAAATCTGTCTCGATACAAACGTAACGCTCCACGGCTATTGCCCCGAGCTAATCCATACATCAAATGGGCATCTGCCAACTCTGCATTTGTAAACATTGCACTGACTGCAAAACCACGTTCGTGATGAACACTAACCTGTTGATGCTACGTACTGATGTGCTTGATGCTAGTACTGTAGAGCAATGAGTCGCATGTCAACACAAGCACCGAAGTCAGCATTACCTTCCTTCATTGGGCCAACTGGCGGTGAATCGAGGAAGTACAGTACATACTGACGAAACTAAAATGAGCTCTAACATGGAATGTAAGCGTTTCCGGACACATGTCCACATAACATCTTTTCTTTATTTGTGTGTGAGGAATGTTCCCTGAAAGTTTGGCCGTACCTTTTTGTTCAAATGGTTCAAATGGCTCTGAGCACTATGCGACTTAACTTCTGAGGTCATCAGTCGCCTAGAACTTAGAACTAATTAAACCTAACTAACCTAAGGACTTCACGCACACCCATGCCTGAGGCAGGATTCGAACCTGCGACCGTAGCGGTCACTCGGCTCCAGACTGTAGCGCCCAGAACCGCACGGCCACTCCGGCCGGCTACCTTTTTGTAACACCCTGTCTACATACACACGGGACTAAAGCGGTCTTAATTTTTTCTTGATGTAACATTTACATTCAGAGGAACGAAGGATACAAACAAATCAAACGTTGAAGTTAATTCTATATTCATTGACGTTTGGTCACTGAAATTTACTCCTAGCACATGAAAAGCTTGACACTTTTAATTTCGGCAGGTGGCCTTAGGGTGCACAGAACTTTGAAGCTATTTCCACAGCCGTATCTCCGTTACTTTAAATACACACTAGGTATTCAGCTAAAAAATATAATTTCGTAAAATATAACTTTCCTCCAAAGGTTGTTGGACTGATGCACTCCCCACGCCGATATGTAGCATTGTACTATGTTAGATCACCGAACAATAGCAACAAAAAACCACATGCGTGTCGAAAGTAACAGTAATAGCAGGTTGTGAGAAAAAAGACTGATAACTATTTGAGTATTGTAAACCAGTGTTGAGATTGTGTTACAGTGCAGTAGCTGGGTCATTTGCCGTATGTTTCATAAGAAGCAAAACCATTGTAACACAGGCAAGCAGCGGTGTTTGCAGTACGGTGTATCCTAGGTCTTCCCGTGAAGGAAGTGTAGGTTTCACACTTCACTGTAAGTTTCCTGGAAGAGAGACAGACATCTGTATGTACCAGGAAAGGCGGCCATAACGCGCGATCACCGCCGGCATCTCTCTCTTAACAGTCTTGGCGCAAGACAATAACAAACGGGGTGAAACTTCCTGGCAGATTAAAACTGTGTGCCTGGCCGTGACTCGAACACGGGACCTTTGCCTTTCGCGGGCAAGTGCTCTACCATCTGAGCTACCGAAGCACGACTCACGCCCGGTCCTCACAGCTTTACTTCTGCCAGTATCTCGTCTCCTACCTTCCAAACTTTCTGAAAAACTCAAATTTATACTTGTACAAGCAGTGAAGAGCTTTTTTTTTTGTTTTTTAATAGAGAGAAAATAAAAGCACACCGATGATCATGAAACTTCAGCGAAACATATGTGGTTAATAGAAGAAAAGTGAAATTTGAGTTTTGTCAAGGTCAACAAAAATGGCTCTGAGCACTATGGGACTTAACTTCTGAGGTCATCAGTCCTCTAGAACTTAGAACTACTTAAACCTAACCAACCTAAGGACATCACACACATCCATGCCCGAGGCAGGATTCGAACCTGCGACCGTAGCGGTCGCACGGTTCCAAACTGTAGCGCCTAGAACCGCTCGGCCACACCGGCCGGCTCAAGGTCAACAACTTCCAAAAAAATTTATTGCATTTTTGTATTGCTGACGTATTTTTTCAGACGTTTTTGGACATGAAAAGAACATTGCGGCATAAAAAACCCAAATTCGAGTCCTACAGGATTGTTTAAATCATATTCAACTGCCTTTACTACACTGTTACCAGCGCTACCGGCAAACTTACTTAAATCATTTAATTGCACATATAAGCAGTTTTCCATTCGTATAACTTTGCATATATTCGCATACTGTTTACCTGACAGCTCTTTTGTGTCATGCGCATTCAATTTTTTTAAACAGATTTGGCGCTTCACATAATTATTATCCAGTTTATCAAAATACTGCCAAATTTCGCTTTAGTAGGCTCCATTCTGTCTGCTGATTCAGTAACTCTTCCGCTTAAAGTTTTTTGAAGAACAATGTAAAAAGAAACAGGTAAGTAGAGAGTCTTCAGGACAGTGGGATTCCAACTGAAGACGAACGAAAGGTTGTCAAGGTTGGGGAAGCGTCGCAAATGTTTTCTTACATTAACTCTGTCGCTCGAACGCACACCGCTCGTTTATTACAGCTGGCCTGTTGGTGTTCGCGCGTTGGGACTGACTCATGCTACCAAAATTTTGGGTAAATGATAAAAATGTAATATATCATTACTGGACCATTCGACATCATGTCGGCTATAAGTTACTGATATGGGTAAAAGCATCAGCTGGAAATTATTAAGTGAAAAAGTATCGGCACTGAGATGAAAGGACTCGATACAGAATAGGTGTTGCTACTTTTTGCGTGTCCCAAGCCACAAGCTACCTGATGCCTTCTACGCTGTGGACTATAATATGCACAGTCGTGGACAAAACGAACGAGACCCCTCGCCTTTTCGTTATGCGGATCCGCACAGCTATAAAGTCTGCTACACAGCATAACAGGCACGGCGACCAAGTGCTACCAACATACTATGCACACGCATGAAATTGAAAAACTATTCGAAAGTGTCAGACTGTTTTCAATCATGTGTAAGACTATATTAATGTTGATTAGTGTGTTAACCACAACACCTAAATATAAAATATAAATGAAAGAAGGAACGCTAATTAGTATGAACTGTACTAATAAAAATGAATTTCAGCTTATCGAGATAAGATAACTGTTTTAGTAAGACAAAGTACCCCAGAGCTTCTTTCCAGTCGCTCGGGACTTTACGCATTCAGCTGCGACATGGTCTGTGTCAACGTTCAGACCAGTCATACTGGATTACCGTTGCTGACCTACCATGAAAGTGTGCAAACTTAGCAATGCGTGAAGATTCATAACGAAATTCAATTAAAAATCATTCAGTGCCACACTTAAATCAATTCAATTATTGACGTAAGCGGAAAAAGTAGGCGTAACAAGTATGAAACTCTACAAGTTTCATATCGACAGCCACAGGGCGCCGGTATAGAATAAAGGTAGCAATAAAACGTATTGGGGGCGCGAGAATTTCTTAAAATTCCTTTACTGATAGTCTATCAGCCTCCATCGAGATTAGAACCGAAAACAAACCAGACCTCCCTTGCAGTAGCAAACACCTTTCGCTACGCTAGCAGACAACCCAGGCAAACAGTCCTCTATTATTACCCCAGACATGAATAAGCCGACAATTTTGCAATGAAAATAGCAAAATGATCTGCAGTTTCTGTTGCATAGAGCTTTCTGGACTCAAAAACATGAATTGTCTACCTTTATGTCACCGCTTATGTGACAATCATTCGGGATGTTTATCGAAATAACTAAAAACTGTTATTAGCGAGTAAATTTAGTAGGATTATTCTGCACCACCCCAGGAAATGAACGGCGACGTAGCTGTCAAACGTATTCTACAATGTTTAGAATTCTCCATTAGACGTGCCCCAGCCAGAAAACGTTCATTAGCCGAAGTGTTCCTTAAGGTAGCTAGCAATGGGAATGCTCGCACATCTAAAACGCGGTGGCATTAATAGTGGGATCTGAATTACTACGTGTATAGGAAAATGGATTTTATTTGCATTCTGTAAACGTGATTTGGATCGAAAGCGTAGCTACGATTAATATGCTGATGTATCGACTGCAACTGGATCATTTTGAATAAAGACTAGGAGAAATTATTATACTGCCCTCATCTTCAGTAACTGTGGTACCTATATTCGTTGTTAGAACTTCGTCACGCAAATCGGTAAAAATAGAACCCTACTAGTCTCACTTTCTTGACCGTCTAACTGTCTACCCAACCCTTAAAACCCGTTTACCTCGAGTACGGGTGGACATAATAAGCGGAAATGTATCGTACTTCCTGCAGTATACGGTCCCTTTGTGGTGTAAAAAAGTGATCTATGTCAACGCAAACTAAAGATACGGCCGTTTATGTAAAGAAAGTTTATGGGAAAGGTCAAAAAATGCCTCTAAGAACTATGTCACCAAACTGCTTCGGTCATCAGTCCCCTAGATCTAGAACTACTTCAACCTACATAACCTAACACACATCCATGCCCGGGGAAGAATTCGAACTGACGGCGCAAGCAGTCGCGCGGTCCGCGATATGACGACGTTGAGCGCACGGCTAACCCGCGCTGGCAAGCTGTTGAAATCATCTGGTGTTACTAAAAAGTTATTCACTTCTGGTGAATGGTTTTCTGCGCAGTTCATTTAAAAAAGAGTAACTAAAATATATTTGATGTTACGGAAGAGGAAGGACGCCTAATTCATTTCCCCTTGTATTTATTCATGATGTTAGATTCGCAATCTGAGCATACGTACTATCCATAATCAAACTTTAGATCCAAGTCATAGTCACAGATATGTGAATACAACACATTGGCTTACACTTGAGGTATTTCGTTTCCCACGAAGTGGTGGCAGACGATGCTGTGGCGTCTTCGAAGCGCGAGTTTCTCCAGTGCTAGCTATCTCAGCACATCAGCTGAGCAAACTTGCATAGCATGTTGGTAGCACTTCGTCGCCTTGCCTATTATACTGTGCGGCTCAGCATAACGAAAAGGCGAGGGGTCTCGCTCGTTTTGTCCACGACTGTACATACTAATTTGTGCAGGCGTCTTCTGTTGGAGAACAAAAGATTAGTCCTGCAACGCCGGCCACCCGTAAGGAAACAAAGTGATGTCAACGGGCCGGCCGGAGTGGCCGAGCGGTTCTAGGCGCTACAGTCTGGAACCGCGCGACCGGTACGGTCGCAGGTTCGAATCCTGCCTCGGGCATGGATGTGTGTGATGTCCTTAGGTTAGTTAGGTTTAAGTAGTTCTAAGTTCTAGGGGACAGAAGTTAAGTTCCATGGTGCTCAGAACCATTTGAACCATTGTCCTACAACAACCTAGTCGACAGTTCAAATTATACCGTCATGATAAATAATATCTTTCGGTGACAACTGGCTGAACTGCTGGTGTTGACAGCTCTTCTTCCTGTTCCGATCTGCTAATGAAAGCGAGCTCCACGAGTCCATTACTTGTGGCACTGCAGCGATATATTTCCTCAGATATTACGTGTGAGTTTCGTCAAAACATTTGTAAAGAAAAGGAAATGAACGACTGTTGCTGTAAAGGTAACGTTTTCCTCCCATTCGCAAAAACAGTCACAGATCGCATCAGCAGAGTACTCAGAAGACGCGATATTGACACAGTGTTTAAACTAACAAGAAAGGTGCGCGAATATTTGAACACTGCAAAGGAGCTACGCCCGCTTTCGACAGCAGGAGTGTATAAAATCTCTTGCGTATACGGTCAAGTGTACATAGGGACTACAAGAATAAGCATTAACACCCATCTTAAGGAACACAAGAGCAGTTGTCGTCTGGGCAACAAAATTTATTTCTCCCATAATAAAGTTTTATCATGATCTTATCAGTACTATGCTAGGATGTACAGAGAGGCCATAGACATGCAAAAGCACAAAAACTAATTTAACAGGAAAGAAGACGGTTCGATTTTGATATGTTAACGGTTGTAGTGCTAAATAAAAGAGACAGTGCCAACACTTTACCTCTGCAAACTCCATAAACTTCGGCTGGGACTCGCGAGCTTAGATAGCTGTCTGATGGCGTTACGAACCGACCGACAGCATAATCAATGCGAAATGCTGAGCTTGTTTGAGACTGTAACAGCTTTCTGAGTCGTTATAGGCTGTGTTGATGTCTTCAGCACTGGATGATAAAATATTATACAGAGAAATACGCCGCGGATTACGGCCTAATACCCATAAAACAAATATCACCAAATCGAAAGCAGCTCTTTTCGAACCATGCCTTGCGTATATTATCAAACTAGAGACAGCATTTTTTGTTTGTGGAAATTTACATCTACATGCATTCTGTGAAAATCATTGTGGAGTGCGCGACAAAAGTGATAATTTCGTAAGGAAGTTGATGGCATTTTATTGATGAATCTTCTCCCACAGTAGGCAACGGCCTTGCCGCAGTGGATACACCGGTTCCCGTGAGATTACCGAAGTTGAGCGCTGTTGGGCGTGGCCGGCACTTGGATGGGTGACCATCCAGGCCGCCATGCGCTGTTGCCATTTCTCGGGGTGCACTCAGCCTCGTGATGCCAATTGAGGAGCTACTCGACCGAATAGTAGCGGCTTCGGTCAAGAATACCAGCATAACGACCAGGAGAGCGGTGTGCTGACCCCACACCCCTCCTATCCGCATCCTCCTCTAAGGACGACGCGGCGGTCGGATAGTCCGGGTAGGCCACTCGTGGCCTGAAGACGCAGTGCTTTTTTTTTCACCCACATTACGCATCAGTCCCTGAAATTCTTCTCTATGAACAGTTCTTTGATGAGAACACTGGCTATCTATCTGGAGCTCAAACGACCCAGTTTCTACTTCCTCCTAATTAAGAGGATTACATGGCAGTCCAAATTCCGTAATAGGTGTCACCAGGGTCTATAATGAACATACTGTCGCTCATCACTCACTTTTAAAAGAAAACGTGTGTTTCACCTGGCCAAATAACACTTTATCATTTCCTCGCAGTCTAGCTTTGATGATGAGACTGTGGCTCATTACAAGGCATAATGCAGAACAGAATGAGAGAAATCTAGACATACAAGAAATTTCGTTATGATAGTCACATCAAGCAATAAAATAGGAGTAATACAGGAGACAATCTAAGAGGAGACTGGTAGAACCATAGGTTCATGACGAAAAAATGTGTTCTACTTTTTGAGTTATTTCATATGTTCAAGGACAACTTAGTATCTATAGAACTAACATGAGTAGCATCTCTACCTAGTTCCAGGGGCATAGTTCAAGTTTCCACCGCTAGTCAGCGCATCTGTCACGCGACTGCACTCACTGGCCATGGTGACAAATTAGAAAGCCGAAGGTGCCGAATGGCGGGAAAGTAAAAAATTCAAAATGGCGTTGGTGTGGAAGATAATCTGGCTGCAGTAACCTGGTTGCCTGAACCAAGAGTCAAAAATGTCCATTTTCAGGACCCCAGAGCTTATGATAGGATATCTACAGTAAGGTGTTGATCAGTAACTAAAATTGCTACTGCAACTGGCACCAGCAGCAACGAATCAGATACGGATTGTTCCTGAAACGGCATATGACTTTTGGAATCATATTAAGACACTCATACAACAAACAAACAAAAATTGGGCATCGCCTCTTTCCCATACGCTCAGGCTGATCAGAAGGATGGAATGAGTCTTTATTTTGGCATGATCTCTGTCACCAGTCCGGGCTACTCCTTTAGAGCAATGGGAAGGCAAGGAAGTTTTATCCCCTAGTTCTATAAACTAGGTAGTGAGTACGCGACAACTTCAGCAATATCGGCGCCCTCCGAGCGTTTATTTTTAAATGTAGACAGTATCTTGTCTAAGTGACGATTAGATTATCTGCTAAAGGAGTGGATAAAACATTATTTTTGAGCGTCATCGCACAGGAAGAATAAAAAGTAATATTTAATTTATTTAGCTTAGAAATTATACACTTGTTTTTCTGCTAATCTGTTCTGTAACTACACATTTCAGGTTCCATTTTTTTTTTATTTTAATCTGCAGTGAAATAAAAAACGTAGCCTGATTTAACATTATATTTTTAAAACTTGTGAAAATCGTCTATCCGTCTCTATTATACATTGCCTGACAAAAGAAGTGAGACACCCACAAGACATGGACGTATGTCAGTGTAACTTGGTATACATACCATCGGCGGCTGTATAAATGATCAGAGCTGTCTGTGACAGGTGGAACGGCAACCAGAATGCAGTAATGTTGTTTGCGTTTAGTGCTGTTACCAGACATGCTGGGGTATATCATTGGTGTGAAGTCACACGATGAGCGATAACTGTGAAGGACACGGAGATACCACATACCCGGATGAGACAGCGTTGTTAACAACTGACAAAGTTTAACAGGGCATTTTTGTGGGTCTCTGTTTGGCCGGCTGGTCGAGTCGTGAATATCCACATTTGTTGGCCATTTGGATGTGACACTGGTCCGATGTTGGATGGCAGGGTAACAAAAGGGTCGGCATACTGGTCGTCAAGGTTCCAGTTGACTACGTCCGACTACCACATAGGAGGATACTTGTACTGTGCACCAAGCACATCGCAACCCCTTCACACCTTCGCCTGCAATCTGAGAACAAGTAATGGACGCTTTGCAACAGTCTGTCATCCCACACCAGTAATCAGAGACTAGCAGCAGCCAGAATAAGGAATTACCATCCCATACATGGGCTGCCGTTAACACCATAACACAAATGGCTGCGTTTGGAGTGGTGCCATTACGGGGAAGTATGGGGCACTAAGGAATGCCATCGCATTGTGTTCATTGACAAATCGCGTTTCTGCACTACCCTGGATGACCACCGTCGGCACGTATGGCGACGACCTTGGGAGGGGTCCTAGTTTTACAATAGTCTACAAATGTACAGCGGTGTTACTTTTATCAAGATGGTGTGGGGAGCCATCAGGTATAACTTCAGATCACGGCTGATAGTGATAGAGGGAACCCTCATGGCACAGCTGTACATCATAGATATCCTGTCTCCTCATGTGTTACCTCTCAGTATCCAGGATGCTAAGGACCAATTACAACACTAGGAGACCAGCTTACCTCAGGAGAGGATAGAAGGACTTTACGACACTCTTCCCAACCGAAACCGAGGATGTATCCAGGTTAGAGCAGGTGCAGCTTCATTCTGATCAACATCTACATCTACATTTAAACTCCGCAAGCCACCCAACGGTGTGTGGCGGAGAGTATTTTACGTGCCACTGTCATTACCTTCCTTTCCTGTTCCAGTCGCGTATGGTTCACGGGAAGAACGACTGTCTGAAAGCCTCCGTGCGCGCTCGAATCTTTCTAATTTTACATTAGTGATCTCCTCGGGAGGTATAAGTAGGGGGAAGCAATATATTCGATACCTCTTCCAGAAACGCACCCTCTCGAAACCTGGACAGCAAGCTATACCGCGATGCAGAACGCCTCTATTGCAGAGTCTGCCACTTGAGTTTGCTAAACATCTCCGTAACGCTATCACGCTTACCAAATAACCCTGTGACGAAACGCGCCGCTCTTCTTTGGATCTTCTCTATCTCCTCCGTCAACCCGATCTGGTACGGATCCCACACTGATGCGCAATACTCAAGTATAGGTCGAACGAGTGTTTTGTAAGCCACCTTCTTTGTTGATGAACTACATTTTCTAAGGGCTCTCCCAATGAATCTCAACCTGGTACCCGCCTTACCAACAATTAATTTTATATTATCATTCCACTTCAAATAATTCCGCACGCATACTCCCAGACATTTTACAGAAGTAACTGCTATCAGTGTTTGTTCCGCTATCATATAATAATACAATAAAGGATCCTTCTTTCTATGTATTCGCAATACATTACATTTGTCTATGTTAAGGGTCAGTTGCCTATCCGCTGCAGATCTTCCTGCATTTCGCTACAATTTTCTAGTGCTGCAACTTCTCTGTATACTACAGCATCATCCACGAAAAGTCGCATGGAACTTCCGACACTATCTACTAGGTCATTATTATATATTGTGAAAATCAAATGGTCCCATAACACTTCCCTGTGGCACGCCAGAGGTTACTTTAACGTCTCTTCAATCCAGCCACACAGCTGGTCTGATATTCTGTAGGCTCTTACTTTGTTTATCAGGCGACAGTGCGGAACTGTATCGAACGCCGAAAAAGTGGGTTACGGACGGAAAAGACCCACCGTGATTTAACAGCGCAATTCGGAGAATGCTCAGGAAGCTCAGGAAGCAGAGACAGTTGCACTCGCGGTACAAGAAAAATCGGGAGAACGAGGACAGGCAAAAGTTAGTAGAGACTCGTGCTGCTGTAAAAAGAGCGATGCGTGAAGCATACAGCTACTACCACCGTCATACCTTAGCAAAAGACCTTGCTGAAAACCCAAGGAAATTCTGGTCTTACGCAAAATCGGTAAGCGGATCGAAGGCTTCCATCCAGTCACTCACTGATCAGTCTGGCCTGGAACGGAAGACAGCAAAACGAAAGCTGAAATTGTAAGTTTAGCATTTGAGAAATCTTTCACGCAGGAGGATCGTACAAACATACCACCATTTGAGTCTCGTACAGATTCCCGTATGGAGGACATAGTGATAGACATCCCTGGGGTTGTGAAGCAGCTGAATGGGTTGAAAATAAATAAATCGCCAGGTCCTGATGGGATTCCAGTTCGGTTTTACAGAGAGTACTCTACTGCATTGGATCCTTACTTAGCTTGCATTTATCGAGAATCTCTTGCCCAACGTAAAGTCCCGAGCGACTGGAAAGAAGCGCAAGTGACACCTGTATATAAGAAGGGTAGAAGGACGGATCCTCAAAATTACAGACCAATATCCTTAACATCGGTTCGTTGCAGGATTCTCGAACATATTCTCAGTTCGAATATAATGAATTCCCTTGAGACAGAGAAGTTGCTGTCCATGCTTCAGCACGGCCTTAGAAAGCATCGCTCCTGCGAAACGCAACTCGCCCTTTTCTCACATGATATCTTGCGAACCATGGATGAAGGGTACCAGACTGATGCCATATTCCTTGACTTCCGGAAAGCGCTTGACTCGGTGCCCCACTGCAGACTCCTGACTAAGGTACGATCATATGGGATTGGTTCCCAAATATGTGAGTGGTTCGAAGACTTCTTAAGTAATAGAACCCAGTACGTTGTCCTCGATGGAGAGTGTTCATCGGGGGTGAGGGTATCATCTGGAGTGCCCCAGGGAAGTGTGGTAGGTCCGCTGTTGTTTTCTATTTACCGGATAGGGTGGATGGCAATGTGCGGCTGTTTGCTGATGATGCTGTGGTGTACGGGAAGGTGTCGTCGTTGAGTGACTGTTGGAGGATACAAGATGGCTTGGACAGGATTTGTGATTGGTATAAAGAATGGCAGCTAACTCTAAATATAGATAAATGTAAATTAATGCAGATGAATAGAAAAAAGAATCCCGTAATGTTTGAATACTCCATTAGTAGTGTAGCGCTTCACACAGTCACGTCGATTAAATATTTGGGCGTAACATTGCAGAGCGATATAAAGTGGGACAAGCAAGTAATGGCAGTTGTGATGAAGGCAGATAGTCGTCTTCGGTTCATTGGTAGAATTTTGGAAAGATGTGGTTCATCTGTAAATGAGACCGCTTATAAAACACTAATACGACCTGAATGAGATTTTCACTCTGCAGCGGAGTGTGCGCTGATATGAAACTTCCTGGCAGATTAAAACTGTGTGCCCGACCGAGAGTCGAACTCGGGACCTTTGCCTTTCGCGGGCAAGTGCTCTACCATCTGAGCTACCGAAGCACGACTCACGCCCGGTACCCACAGCTTTACTTCTGCCAGTACCTCGTCTCCTACCTTCCAAACTTTACAGAAGCTCTCCTGCGAACCATGCAGAACTAGCACTCCTGAAAGAAAGGATATTGCGGAGACATGGCTTAGCCACAGCCTGGGGGATGTTTCCAGAATGAGATTTTCTGCCAGGAAGTTTCACTAATACGACCTATTCTTGAGTACTGCTCGAGCGTTTGGGATCCCTATCAGGTCGGATTGAGGGAGGACATAGAAGCAATTCAGAGGCGGGCTGCTAGATTTGTTACTGGTAGGTTTGATCATCACGAGAGTGTTACGGAAATGCTTAAGGAACTCGGGCGGGAGTTTCTGGAGGAAAGGAGGCGTTCTTTTCGTGAATCGCTAGTGAGGAAATTTAGAGAACCAGCATTTGAAGCTGACTGCAGTAAAATTTTACTGCCGCCAACTTATATTTCGCGGAAAGACCACAAAGATAAGATAAGAGAGATTAGGGCTCGTATAGAGGCATATAGGCAGTCATTTTTTCCTCGTTCTGTTTGGGAGTGGAACAGGGAGAGAAGATGCCAGTTGTGTTACGAGGTACCCTCCGCCACGTACCGTATGGTGGATTGCGGAATATGTATGTAGATGTAGATGTAGATGAAGTCGTCAGTGTTGTCACAACACTGCTTATCAGACTCAAAAATGTCCTGTGTCGTTTGATGTTGTGGCTCCCAACTGCCGTAACTCAACAAAACCCTGCCAGAACAGACTATAGCTGCCCGTTTTCAGCTGAAGCAGTTTCTTTCATTACAGTGATTCGTGGTGTGATTCTTATGTTGTCAACCAAGACCTACATCTGAATTATGAAGTTGCTCGAAATCAAATCATCATTCGTACTATTTCAAATGATACTGGAGACGAATTTTCAGTATAATTTCATGCAAATCAAATTTATAATTTATTGATTGAACCGAGATGACATCGGGCAGAACAAAACAAAAATAACCATAAAAAGGTTTAAAATAAAAATCAAGGAAAATGTAGATAATGTGCATGTACTAAAAGATTGGATTTGATTGCTAGATTACAAATCTTTGATTCTATCAAGGCAAGATAGTTCGTAAGCTCCCGAGGTATTTGTATCAATGTTCTAAATAATTAATATTAATTACAACGTTTTCAGTTGAGCAATGCTCTTATATGAGGCTTCCTAGGATTGTTAAGAGAATGTGACAATCTTTCCCAAGCAGGTTACTGGTTTAAGCTTTTTAATCCAACATTCAGAGATAACCTGAGTAGAAAATCACACAACATTACAGTTAATCGTAACAAAATGGTGTTAAAGGAAATTAGTGGAATAGTAATTACCTAAAAAAGTAGCAAATGTATAAAAGTGGCAACATATTCCCATTTTGTGTTTCCACTCGTTTTGGTCTACAAAAATTTAACTATTCTTGATGTTTTGGTAGAAATTTTGCCGCACATACGTAAGGAATGTGCAAAGATATCACGCTGACCAAACAATAAATGTGGGGGAATCTAACAGCTTCATAAATCTCTGTGTGTGTGTGTGTGTGTGTGTGAGTATACACGCGAAGAGGAATGAGCTAAAAAAATAAAAACATTCAAAAAAAGATACAACAAAAAGGGAAGTTCGAAAATTAAAAATTTAACTTTCTGTATCGTATCAGTTAGTGTGCGAAATACCAATGAATAATCGTATCAACTAGTTTGAGAATTATGAATGTAAGTGCTATTTTGGTTTCGATATCAATAAACATAATGCGCGTAAAACTGTCGAGATACCTTCTGTTTCGATGATAAGTTGACTGATTGATATGTAAAATTGTCAAAAATTTCGGTTTCTGCCAGAGTATTAATTTCCATCCCTTTCTTTGCATGATATAGGATTTGGTGATTATCGTATAAGTTTCAGGACGTATGTTTGTTGGGTATCAGATGCACTTTGAATGCACTTCTGACTATTTTCGTTGGATTTCGTGTGTTGTATCAATCAAATACAAAAATTCCTTCCAATTTGGTCTGTATCATGTCACAAACGTCACGTCCAGATTTATATATTCCTGATTAATTTAATGGCTGTGTCCTACAAGTGACTTGTCTTACAATATTTTTAATTTTGTTTTCGTTGCAAAATCCAGTTTACCTTGTCATAAATTTAAAAGTTTTGTTACTTTATTTGAAATGTTACCACAATACAGAAGAACTACGAAATTCATCTTCTATTTATCTACCTCTCTCTCTAGAGTAATCTCATTGGTGGCTGACTTTGGCTTAAGTTTCGGATTTTTTAAAATACATATTTCAATTATTTGCAATTTAAAATCGTTCATTTTCGCTAAATTTCAAAGAATTACTATTTCTTTGTTAATATCGTACTCATCAAACCAAAAACTTGTCCATATCACTGCATTGAAGTAGTGTTTATGGCTCACTGGGACGCAAGATCAATTAGTGACTTATGTGTCTGTAGTTGTTGGCTTCGAACCAATTCCACATTTGTGTATTGAATCCTTTTCATTTAATGTATCATGGGAAAAGATAATACAGTTACTTATTTCGGCTTGACTGCTTTATATCATCCTATTGCTTATTTTATTTAGTTTTGAATACATATTAGCAATGTCTTCCTCTGTACCATTCAACAGGACAGAGGTGTCACAGACAAAACATTTCTAATAAATGACTTCGTCAACGTTTGTTTATATTCCTCAAAACAATTTTCTTCAATGTGATCACCACTAGATCACCAGCTCCAACATGAATATAATTAATGAATGTGTCAGCTAAGGTTCTTGCTATAGAGTTTCCCATGGCTAAGCCATCTGATTGTATTTATAGCAGTTATAAGAAAGATTAAGCTGCAATAGTTGAATAAGTAAACAGATTTCACTCAGACATAGCTTCTTGTGATTAGTTATATAATTTTAAATTAAATCTATGCTTTCTGTAATGGGAATATTCCTGTGAAGGTCATTAACATGGAAAGAAACCAGTTTACTATTGTTAGGAATACCAGTATTTTTGATTTGGTCAGTTAATCCTTGCATATCCTTTACTTTGTATTTCTTCTCATATATATACATTTTGTTGAGTGAAAAATTGATTTCTTATATAACGTATAGGAGGGGCCATAAATAATATTAACAATAGGTCAGAGAAGCAAGTCTTTTATGGTTTTTTGTTGTGCGCACAATATTGGGACTATGGGGTTCATAATCATGCATTCCCTTACTTTTTTATCAATGAAGAAGAAATTGCGTTTCTTAGGAATTTCTTGATTTGTGGATGAATTTGTTCATAGGATCATCTTGTAGCTTATTCATATATGCCTTTTTAAAAACTTTGTAAATTTTATTTTTATGTACATCATTTTGTATTATAACCAAAGTGTTAATTTTGTCAACTTTTACACCTGTTTCATCATGATCATCTATTTTCGTGTTTAAATATCGCAGTGAGCATTGGTCAGTTCATACTCCGTAATTGTCTTTGTTGTCATACTTCATTTGCACTGACATTATTTTGAGAATTTTAGAAGTAATTTTGTTTTTGTCTGCAATGGATAGTTGTGCCATGTATAAGGCTATTTTTGTATTAACTATTATATTTTTTATCACACTACTCTGTAGTCTTGGAAGGTATATTTATTTGGTTATCTTTATGAGTTCTCTTTATCTGGCTGTGACCTATGAGATTTTCTTTTTTCGTATACCTCCGTCTAACTACCTTATTCCCAACATGCGCATAATCACCGACTAATTTTATTATTATGTAACATTGCAGCTCATAGAAAATTCTGACTAGCTCTAGGTGTATCAGATACAACTGACAGTTGAGCCACATCTTATGCTTTAAGTTTGGTCTAATTTCATGTCTGGACCACATACTTTCACTGTACCTTTTCACTTGTGTAGCGACTATTGATACAAGCTTAATTTCAAGTTCACAGATTTTGAGGTTATTTGAAACTTGAGGCTCTGCTTTTTAAACCTAAGCTATTCAACGGCCTTTAAAAGTTTACTTTTCGTGCACTGGGTTTTATCCATGACTTCATATTCAGTCTGAGTGGGAAGAAAGGGGCATTCATGCAAAGGGTGTAGCGCTGTGGTACCCTCAGTGAAGAAGACTTGTGGAAATAGTAGGTGGAAGCTACCCCTTATTTTGTCACAGCGAATAAGAGGTGCTTCTGGCTGCCAATAAATGTTAACAACACCGCTGACAATTTCTAAAACGAAAATTAAATGCAAAAGCTTGAATCACATGAAGAAAGCCGTTAATGTAAATATAAACAAAAAGTCTTATATGAAAGGAGACGGATAATTTCAATCAATTTTATGTTGGAGCGTTAAGTGTCAATTATGATCTAATGGTATTTACGTTCACTGTCCTTATTCTGTATGCCTGGGTTCGAGTAGCTGTCATCTCCGCATGACGTTAAAATGGCGAAATTTCACCGTATCGATAGTCCCTTTGCACATCCGCAGAGGGTCGCCCGACAGACGTGTCCCTGCGGCATTAGGTTTCTTGAGATGCGGACGGATGCGAGTCCCCACCAATAGAATGGTCCGCATCGGTGATTTCGTCGTCCTGCTCATCCCAGCTGATATTATTGGGGTGCTCCAAATTACCCTGTGCGGCATTGATGTGTGGCATCTGTGGATATTTCGCAGCCTTAGACTCCGCCGCAGAAGGGGTGTCGGGCTCCTGAGCGGATGCGTCGTCTGAACGACATGACATCTTTTCACTGTCCGAATTCATATGGTCAGCGACATCCGAAGCTTGTGGTTCCAACTCAGACAGGTCCATAGTGTTAGACTCATCTGGGGTCCCAAGAGGAGAAGGGAGCGTCTCCGCAGAGTTTAGTCGACACTTCTTGCGGTTCTTTGGCGAGCGTTGTTTGCGGGCCCTAACCTCGGCCTCTGGTGTTGGTGAATCTTGTATCTCCTGCTGCCTCGCCGCCGCCACAACGCCCTGGGGTCGTTCCACTTCAGCTTCCATGCCTAGCGTGATACTGTCATCCTCTATCTGCACCACCTGTAGTGTCCGGGATTGGAGGTTGGTCAGAGCCATTCCTTCTTCAGTGGGGCCCAAAGGCGCCTCTATCAACTACGGTGTTGGTTCGATAATGCGCTCCGACATCGGCGCCACCTCCCCGCGAAGCGCCGTCACGTAAATCATCGGCAGTGACGTTGGTGTAGCCGGATTCTGGAAGTCTCCGCTGGGGAGTTGCACGAGTCTCCTCTGCATACACGCAGATCGAAGATGTCCTTCACCACCACACCCGGAGCATGTCCGGGGCTGTCCATCATAGATGACAATAGCTCTACAGCCGCCGATGTTTATGTACGATGGCACATATTTCGTAAGGGCAATTCGCACCTGTCGGACACCATTGAGCACTGGATACGTGCTAAAACTTGCCCAACGTTCGGCCGTATGACTAATAACTCTGCCGTATGGCTGGAGTGATTCAGTGACCAATGATTCGGGTACCTCGAAAGGCAGCTCGAAGACCCGAATCGTACGCAAGCCCAGGCCCGAATGAGCTATTAAAACTTCGCCAATATGACCAACGGAGTGTCGGAATTGGAATCCTCGTGTGGCGTTTTCAATGATTCTATCGCATGCTGCGTCGTCAATCATATTTACGTAAAGAGTGCTGCTCACAATTGATAAGTTAATTCCAATAATCTCCGTGCAATTAAGATGCACTTCGTCCCTCAAGAAACGTTCGATTTCGAAAGCCTTCGGTCTTGCATACTCGTTACAGAACGTGAACTGTATCGTGGTTTTTCGGAAATTGTGTGCCATTGCGTTCGATTCAAACAGTAACACACGCGAGTGACGACGGTGTAAATACCGCTTCTTCCGCGAACGTTCGCAGCCGGGAGATACACAAGTCCGAGCTGCGCTGCGGCCAAAGGCGGACTGTACCAACTGAGCTACCCATGCACGACTCACGACCAGTCCTCACAATTTTACTTCCGCCAGTACCTCGTCTCCTACCTTCCAAACTTCACAGAAGTTCTCCTGCGAAACTTGGTAGAGCAATTGCCCGCGAAAGGCAAAGGTCCCGAGTTCGAGTCTCGGTCTGGCATACAGTTTTAATCACCAGGAAGTTTCAAAATCAGCGCTCACCCCACTGCAGAGTGAAAATTTCAATCTGGAAACATTCCCCAGGCTGTGGCTAAGCCATGACTCTGCTATATCCTTTCTTCCAGTAGCGCAGTAGCGCTAGTCCTGCAAGTTTCGCAGAACTTCTGTGAAGTTTGGAAGGTAGGAGACGAGGTACTGGCGGAAGTAAAATTGTGAGGACAGGTCATGAGTCGTACTTGGGTAGCTCAGTTGGTAGAGCACTTGCCCGCGAAAGGCAAAGGTCCTGAGTTCGAGTCTCGGTCCGTCACACAGCTTTTATCTGCCAGGAAGTTTCAAAATCAGGGCACACCCCGCTGCACAGTGAAAATTTCATTCCAGAAGCCATTTTCCTTCTGAAGAAATAGATAGGGTATATTTAGAGTGCTTGCTATTGCTGTTTAATTTACGAAAAGAGCGGATGATTCAATACAACTCTATCAAAAATCAATTACGCTTGTTCAGCGTTGTGGTAACAGTTCAGCACTATCATGGAAGAGGAGTGTTCCTCAAACAATTCTGACAGTAAAACTGTATGCCGGAATGGGGCTGCTCCGGTAAACAGTTTCACTCTGCCAAGACGCTTCGAATCAGAGCAAACTATGCTGCAGAGTGAAAAATCATTCTGGAAGTATTCTGGCAATAATGTAACAACAATATGAGATTTTACGTTGTCTTGCTACAGGAAGATCATCTGCGTGCTACAGTAGCGGAAGAAACCGATGCGTATGAATTGACAGTAGGTTCCTGTGGTTCAAATGGTTCAAATGGCTCTGAGCACTATGGGACTTAACATCTTAGGTCATCAGTCCCCTAGAACTTAGAACTACTTAAACCTAACTAACCTAAGGACATCACACACATCCATGCCCGAGGCAGGATTCGAACCTACGACCGTAGCAGTCCCGCGGTTCCGGACTGCAGTCCCTAGAACCGCGAGGCCACCGCGGCCGGCTAGGTTCCTGTGTCTGTCGCTGGTATGAAATGATGTCAGGCCGCCCAGAAGCCCATTTCATAGCATGTAAACATCTCGCACGCGATAATAGATTTGAAATTATGTTTAAAGATTGTTAGATTTCGGTAAGTGCTCTAATACTAAAACACTGATGAGTATAGTCTAGTAAATTTGCGCACTGTTAAGAAAAAGCTAGTTTTTCACGCATCTCAGTGTTTATGAACTGGTATCTCCTAATGTGTGTCGTACAATGACATAATTTTGTAGGTACTTTCAGTGGTATGTGTAGATACTGTCTGAAAAATGCGTTGGGGGTAGGGCTAGTTATAAAGGAGAAATAAATTAAAATGTCATGCCTTATGCTGAAGTTTTGCTGCTCCCAGTATCCAGTCCTCCCGCTGGTGGATCCAGCTCCGAACACAGAACACATCTTCGGACGTAACGCGTGGTTGGTCCACCTGCGAGTCCTATCCCATATGTGACGGGTGGTGGATCGACCTCTGAACGTCGGTCTTGATGTACAGCGCGAGGCGGATCCACACTCGAGCGCTAACTAGGGGCTACTGCGGGTCCTGGGAGCTATCTGCGACATATGCACACACACAGACAAATAAAAAACACAGCAAATGCAGTGAAAATGTGGAATATGTGGGGGGGGAGGCGACTGGATGCAACCAAGTATAGTGCTATTGCTATACTACGTCTCACGATCAGAAAAACAGTAAATTTGCACTAGGTGTTGGCAACTGTACTACATTTACAAGTAGTTTTACAACACAGAACGGGGGGTTATGTCATGATCGCATGGGTAGAAGTGACATAAAGGATCGATAGAACTGCGAAAAATTATGGAAAATACGAATAAATTCAGGGAAAATACTCTGAAATGAGGGGAAATTGACGAATTAATTGTGTGTCTTCTGGTTGGCGAAGAACAAATCTTGTACATGGGAACAAGTATGCGACAGCAAGAGGTATCCGAGAAAACGTCTACATGGAAGCGAAGGGAACCAGGGAAACTGTTACTTTTTTCCGTAGAGGCAGCATTCTACTGTATGTCTATTGGGGTAACAGTGATACATGCGAGTTGACTACAGTAGTTGACGCTTTTAAGGAAAACAGAAGCATCTGCCTCTAAACTTACATTCATCTGCGTTAAAGGATGACAGAGAATGGATGGGGTGATCGATTGAGATGGAGCTGTAACGAGGTAGGATTTAATGGAAGACTGATGATGCATTCTAGAGAGGGAGGGAGATGTTGTCGCAGGTGATCTGATCATTTTTTGCGCTGTTCTGTCAGGATGCATCAGTCACGTGACATAGCCTGTGTTCGACTCGTATGCAACCACGTGTTCTGTATTTGACTTAGAGCACTGTCTACTTGCGATCGTTAACAGCAAAATTCTCCGTCATCAGAGGACTTCCAGCTCATGTGTGATGAAACGTGACCATCCTGTTTCGACACATTCCTCTAAACGAACGAAGATTCACGCGATGTACTCCATTCCCTTGTCGCATCTTGGGTATAAAATGGAGACTTCAGTTTCATAACTAAGATGATTCTTAGTTAGCGATGGGTGTTTGTGAGAAACTGCAATCCCCACGTATACATCTGCTTGACAGATGTTCTGTTTACAGAGTTATTGGCGGCATGACATGTAATTTCACATGTCGGACGCCGCTGCTATGCGTTTATCTGTTTACTTGTAAGAGGTATTCTCCATTACTAACGATCATTTTATATAGGACTGATGCGAGCATAGCACAATTTCTGAACCGTGATCGGAGGTGAACAGTGGACGCTACAATCTCTGGAAAGCTACATTGTGCTCGTTCAAAGAGAATCGATATTTTAAGGAAGTAGTTTTTTATTTTTATTTTACAGTTTGTTACCACAGTTTATTGTAGAGAGACCTGCAGGAAGGATGTATATGTCATGCGTTGAAAATATGTTTCTTACATTGGAATGTTAACAGCGCTGCATTCCACGTGACTGATAGGTCGGAAACTGAAGCGATCTAACATCATAGCCTGTTTTAAGTGCAGAAATGTGTAGTCTTAGGAATACGAGTGTTTATGTTCATTCTTACCAGTACCCTCGTGGTACTGATCCCAGACAATAGAACAACACTTTCAAATTGATGGTGCAGTTGATTTACGTAAAATGCTTCCAACTCCATCCTTCTGTAGCTCCAAATTGCGTAAAAATCACCCGTTTCTTCTTCTTCTTAACCGTCTGCTATTACATCACAGCACTTTCAAATCTAATACAATACACCGATAAGGGGTGCTAACCTCCTCGATATGGGCGCGTCTGGAGAGATCTTGTGCACATGGATGGGCGAGGATTCGACAAGCTCCATTCATTCACGAGACGCGGAATGTAGCCGTCTACTTCTGATGAGCTGCAGATTAAATCGGTACCGATGCTGCAGAGCGGGTTGGCCAAGACAGTGCGAGGGGGTCTTTCAGTCCCCAATTTTATCCTAAGACTGCGAGAATGCTCTGTAACACCCATCCACATAGAGATAGATCGTAAATTATGCACTATACTCGAGGTGCTAGAAATGTGTAGAGTGCTGTCTGGTATACTTTGATGATGTATATGTTCGTGAATTAACAATGAATGGACGTACTGCACAGTTATCTATCTACATTCTCAATTATACTCGCAAAGTAGAGAAGGGACGGTTTAGCCATTATACAGAAATTGGGTAACATGCTGTCGCATTACTGGTCGGTGTTGACATTATTGTACCATTGCTAAAATTGTTCGCACTATCAACTGTGATGTTTATTATTACAGTACATCGACGGCATCTTTTCCACCCCATCTGTCCTCTGGTGCACTGTTGGTCACCACATAATGATTGACTGACATCGCTTGTTTTGAGATGGATAAAGAGTTTTGGTGGAGGGGCAACACCTTCTGGGGATGGCTAGCACCGAAACAGTGATCATGTACATGATTGTAATATGAGCAATCAGTCGAAACGGAACACAGAGCCATCGGCTATTCCGTCACTGTGACAGATGAGTTTAAATGAAGAGGTTGACAAACACCTTCGGACTGCAGTTTGGAAACTCTCCACAACGCGGCCAAACTCTTCCAGTTTCCTTAAGTTGTGACTGTCTTTTATTTAAAATCATCCAGTGTGTGTGATGTGTTGTGGTAGCAGCAGTAACAACATGATTTACACCATGAGACGTCTAGTTTTCTGTGAGAAGCAATGGATCAGAACGTGCTAATATCAGTTTAGAACCTGACACGGACCTTGAAGTCGTGGCGGAAAAACAAAATGTACAAAGCGTGTTACGGCAGAAGAAATCAATGTTTCAAACAACAACACAGGGTCACAGGGAGCGTCTTTTGGGACTTATTGTATAGTTTGTGGGATACGGTTATCCTCATGCAGTAAAGACGGTGCAACTTTACACTGGTCTGTGCAATAGATCAGTACCTGTATAATTAATAGGACTGTCACACGTGCTTGATGTCAGCACGCAGGCGGTATTTGTTTTCGATGTGTGGGAGGAGAGAGATGCTGTAAGAATCTTGTGGAGCTCTATATTGGATGAAGTTAGAGTAGTTTTTATAGTTCGTAATTTTTCTCAGTTGGATGGTACAGGATAACGATGACAGCATATTGGGGTGATAGACGTGAATGGAACCTGAGAGACGCGGATCTACTTTAGACTGCAGTATCTGTATGAAGCTTGGGGACGCTCCACAATGCAGTAGTAAAATCCTCGTCTTTTTCCCAGTTCCCGTACCGTCTTTTGAACTACCTCGTGTTGCAGGAGCAGGCTTCATTTAGCACTGACCTTACACATCGTACACTGTTGGTGGAGCTACGACAGGTTGTTCCCATTTCCACCGAATGGTCAAAACACGGTCTTGTCGCATTAACTCAGGTCATTCTGTTTCCACACGGGTTGCAGAAATTGGTGGATATAGCTCTCTCTGACTTCTAACTTCAATTGGAACGATCACATGCGCAAAGCTGCAGATATGGCAGCAGTTGTAAGAGGTACAGGAACTATCCAAAATTTTACTGTAGCAGATAGGTTCGAAAAAGGTGACTCATTTCGAGATATGAGAGTGCCAGAAATATGACTCACTAGTGGCTGTAATCATTAAAGGAATTCTCCATCGGATAGAACGCAGGTATGTAGTTGAATGGAAAGACTTGATACTAAATTACAGACATCATTTCTACCGGAAAGCTTAGCACTAGAGATCTGGAAAGCTAGTGTGCATTTCTTACGACCTCCATCAGCACACCATCTAATGATTGTGATCCTTCTCAATCAACCATCGCCTATAAACCAGTCGATATATCACCAAAACTCTAACAGTGGCATCGAGACAGAATGTGTTACGAATACTGGAGTAATATCTAGCAGTGGCGTGAGGGAGTTGCAAATACCGGTTTCATACCATGTTCCTTATCCGAATCACTCTAAATTCGGTAAGTTTATTACGACGTTGCACCGTCAGCGACGTGTAACCGCACTGTTGGTCTGATAATATACACTTTGGTCAACACTGTCTATATTCAGTGTGGTGGTATTTGTCTGGAAAAGCCACATCATTCGGAGGTAATGACAAACCTCAATTTATAAAGCCAGTATAGCTTTTAACATGGATACTTGTATGCACCTATAGAACCAAGACCGCCTGTGACAGTAATATAAAGTAAATGTTGCGATCGTGTTTTTTTAACGTCTGGCGGTTTGTAAGACGATTACGCCTCTCTTCCTAAGACACAGTGGTACCACTCGCAAGAAACATTTATGAGACATATCCACCCATCGTTGATTTTTGGTCAGTATTACATCGTATCACCAGCAATCACTTATTGGCCAAGTACACTACTGCCCATTAAAATTGCTACACCACGAAGATGACGAGCTACAGACACGAAATTTAACCGACAGGAAGAAGGTGCTGTGATATGCAACTGATTAGCTTTTCAGAGCATTCATAAAAGGTTGGCGCCGGTGGCGACACCTACAACGTGCTGACATGAGGAAAGTTTCCAACCGATTTCTCATACACAAACAGCAGTTGACCGGCATCGTCTAGTGAAACGTTGTTGTGATGCCTCGTGTAAGGAGGAGAAATGCGTACCATCACGTTTCCGACTCTGATAAAGGTCGGATTGTAGCTTATCGCGATTGCCGTTTACCGTATCGCGACATTGCTGCTCGCGTTGGTCGAGATCCAATGACTGTTAGCAGAATATGGAATCGGTGGGTTCAGGAGGGTAATATGGAACGCCGTGCTGAATCCCAACGGCCTCGTATCACTAGCAGTCGAGATGACAGGCATCTTATCCGCATGGCTGTAACGGATCATGCAGCCACGTCTCGATCCCTGAGTCAACAGATAGGGACGTTTGCAAGACAACAACATTCTGCACGAACAGTTCGACGACGTTTGCAGCAACATGGAGTATCAGCTCGGAGACCAATGGCTGTGGTTACCCTTGACGCTGCATCGCAGACAGGAGCACCTGCGATGGTGTACTCAACGACGAACCTGGATGCACGAATGGCAGAACGTCATTTTTTTCGGATGAATCCAGGTTCTGTTTACAGCATCATGATGGTCGCATCCGTGTTTGGCGACATCGCGGTGAACGCACATTGGAAGCGTGTATTTGTCATCGCCATACTGCCGTCTCACCCAGCGTGGTGGTATGGGGCGCCATTGGTTACACGTCTCGGTCATCTCTTGTTCGCACTGACGGCACTTTCAACAGTGGACGTTATATTTCAACTGTGTTACCACACGTGGCTCTACCCTTCATTCGATCCCTACGAAACCCTACATTTCAGCAGGATAATGCACGACGGCATGTTGCAGGTCATGTAGGGCCTTTCTGGATATAGAAAGTGTTCGACTGCTGCCCTGGCCAGCACATTCTCCATATCTCTCACCAATTGAAAACGTCTGGTCAATGGTGGCCGAGCAACCGGCTCGTCACAATACGCCAGTCACTACTCTTGATGAACTGTGGTATCGTGTTGAAGCTGCACGGGCAGCTGTACCTGTACACACCATCCAAGCTCTGTTTGACTCAATGCCCAGGCGTATCAAGGCCGTTATTACGGCCAGAGGTGGTTGTGCTGGCTACTAATTTCTCAGGATCTATGCACCCAAAATGCGTGAAAATGTAATCACATGTCAGTTCTAGTATAATATATTTGTCCAATGAATACCCGTTTATCATCTGCATTTCTTCTTGGTGTAGCAATTTTAATGGCCAGTAGTGTATATTGCTTCCTAAACCGTTTTAGGCCTGGTAATGTGTTGTGCGTTTGGTGTTTTCATAGTTTTGTCCACCCCCTGAATTACAGTTCCGTTTAGGAATGGATCGTCGGAAAAATGACTGCTTTCAAGCCTATGTAAGAGCTGAGTTAGTCTACTTTTATTCTTGACCGTCTCCACAGGAGGAAAATTTAAAGTTTTCAGGAATACGCGTGGATTCTTACCTGTTCTTGAGTTTCCATAACATTGCGGTAGTCTTTATTCATGCACTTGCCAGTTACTATTTTTCAAAGCATTTGTTATATTCTCGCGAAACGTACACAAATTTACCCCTATTTGTGGTCGTCTGACGCTTTCTGTCTTCGTCACTTCTTCAGCATACTCTGCTATCTAGTCATCTACAGTCGTATTTTATGTATTGAGCGTTTTTACTTGATGTCTGTTGTGTGACAGCTTATCTCGGTATCCATCCTGTCGTCATCCATACGGCGACTCAAAGGTGGAACCGTAATACGTTCTTACCCTATGAAAAAATTTCGGATGATGAAATTCAGTGTTTCCATCTATGCGTCACCGTCTCTCAGTATTAGTATCATCACTGAGTGACTCTAAACGTCCATACGAGAGGCTTAGTAATGTGAAGTTCTCTGAGTTAAGTGCGAATTCTACATTGTCGTTTTCAGGTAGGTAACATGTAACTCAGTTTCCCTCACAACTATATGCAACTTCTAGTTACTGTAAATGCTTATCTGCTTTCTGTTGGGAAAATGTGTTAGTACGAAATGCAAAGTACTAATACTACTATCGCAGCAAATCACTTATCTTTACGTCCCAGTCGTACAGGCGGATCGTCATCAACAATGTATTAGCAGTATTCCGAGGAAGCATACGTGATTCTGTGACATTGTTACAAACTTTCAGGGATGACAGAAAAGCCGGCCAGTGTGGCCGAGCGTTTCTAGGCGCTCCAGTCTGGAACCGCGCGACCGCTACGGTCGCAGGTTCGAATCCTGCCTTGGGCATGGATGTGGGTGATGTCCTTAGGTTAGTTAGGTTTAAGTAGTTCTAAGTTCTAGTGGACTGATGACCTCAGATGTTAAGTCTCATAGTGCTCAGAGCCATTTGAACCAATATATACAAAAACAAGGAAAAAAGTGCAGTATAAGTGGGCTCTAAGGTGCATGCATTAAGAAATATGAGCACTTCTTAATCTTTGTTATTGTGAAACACATCTCTTCTACTGAATAAGTTCTCAGCTCTTAAGGCACGCATTTTAAGGCCCACGTTCACTGGAATTTTTGTTTTGTTTTGGTTCATACTACCTCCTCCCAAAATATGGAAAGCAAAGAGCTTGCAGTAGGAGATGTCCAGTGTCAAAGGTATCAGAACGACTTTCGCTTATAACTTTCTATTCGGTCATTTCCCAACCAGGGTCCCTTAACTCAAAGCGATATATTTACTTTCCTCTCTCACCTGCGATACCCAGATCTGACATATCCGACAATGTGATTTGCGTTCTCAACTCGTATATTGATGACGCAAGGAATGACGTCGAGTTTCACCCACAGAATTTCGGAAATTTTTCGGGGATATTTTCTGTACACGCCATCCAAGCTCTGTTTGACTCAATGCCAGGGCGTATCAAGGCAGTTATTACGGCCAGAGGTAGTTGTTCTGGGTACTGATTTCTCAGGATTTATGCAACCAAATTGTGTGAAAATGTAATCACATGTCAGTTCTAGTATAATATATTTGTCCAATGAATACCCGTTTATCATCTGCATTTCTTCCTGGTGTAGCAATTCTAATGACTGGTAGTGTATTATACTTAGCAGTGGGGGATGCATGAAAGGTTCGCCTTGAGCATCAGGCTTATAAAGTATGTGTTTGTGTTCCGACATGTGCAAAGGAACTGCCTATGTCCAGTCGTAAGGAAGGTATGGATTTGACGTGGAATACAGTGATAGCAAAGGTAAGAGTATGTCGAGCCATAAGAATGGTACAGATATTTCTATTTCCAGAGCCACAGCTGTCGGCAGGGTGTATTTCAGATACTTCACTCATTGTCGAATGTCGTTCAACTGAAACAGCAGTCGTAACATTTACTTGTAAGTACAGCGATCAAATATATATGTGACCGATTTTCTAGGACGATTATGTCTAGGGGTGTGTGGTCCACTGGCGGTGGCTTGTGGTGGGAATGATTCACGTTTTCCATTAACAGCAAGAGCCGTCTGAATGGAAAGACCTGTTGGGATGCAGGAATGTAGTTGACTTAACCATATCATCCTCTATACGGCCGAATAGCGATCTAATACTTAATATGTGTTGGACAGCTTTCGTTATTGTGTGGAAATTTGAGAAGGTTCAGTATGGACATGTGTTTGCGCTGGATCATTATTCCCTTCCATGTAAATTGTCCAATTGACAGCTTTTTCACATTTCCTCGTCTTTGTTTGGTTGAGAGAACATCATCTGTGGTGTGTGTGGAGTGCATCTAGCAGTTGAAAGACGGGTGGAGGACAAGATTGCTGGTTCTCTAGACATGAGAAACACCTTAGTCGACTTTGTAAATTATAAGGATGATTTGGAATCTCTTACATCACCAACATAGGTATTCGTAAGTGGAAATATCAGTTTCCTCTATTTTTTTCGAGGTTTCACGTAAAGTTCTTCACAGACAGGATAAGTTTCTAGTTACTCAGTAATTTACAGCAAGCTCCACTTCGCTAAAGTTTCGGCTTTCTAGAGAATTAATTTCCAGTCTATATCTTCAGAATTATACTGTGCGAGCGATATTTCTGTGTGCTTCATATGGAGAAGTATCGCGAAAATGGAATGATATGCTGGCAAACGAAGTGAAATTACATATGTTTTTGTAATTCTAGAGTCTGGAGTTTGGTGTAGAAAAGCAGGTAAGCAAGCAGGTCAGGACCAGAAACAGTAATGCGTTTGTGCCGAGGGGAGCCGACTTAAAATTTGTAGAACAATTTGGAGAGTGATTTCAGTCCACTGAGGGCACTCTGGTCACGTGTCGGCGGTGGATGGCTGACCAACCTTGCAGGAAACATCTAGTGCAGTGAGTAGTATACGTACAGTGCATGTGCTTATGGTGTCTGTCTTCGCGGTATATGTACGAGAGTTTGACTGTCAATAGCTATATGAATGAAGTAAAAGGGTCCATTTTGTATGGTGCAGGATACGAATAGCATCCTTATTACATCGACACGGTATATGGTCATATATTGCAGGGTTGGAGATCGGTTTCACGCTCTAATACTCAATCTCCCGCCCTCAGTGGCAGAGCAATATTATTGCCACTGAAAGCCTTCTCTGCAGGAAGAAAAAAAAAAAGGCGGGCAGTGCTTCCACACCAGCAACATCAGTAATTTGGCGGGTAAATTTAATGAGAGCCAATCATAATGCTCCATTCATTCACAAGACACTCTTTGTGCTGGGATGTAGGAGCCTCTACATAGTGGTGAGAATGTTTACCATTTCTGATATGTTTGTTGAAAGCAGGTCTTAACGATTTCCAGGAAGCGTAAAACATGATGGATGGGGTGCCATGTTAGGATCATCAGGAGGAATGCATTCGGTGTTATTCTGCGCTATTTTCGTAAGCAGATTCTGTTAGGGCAAGAAGTTCTATGCAGACAACCTGAGACACCACGAAACCTCCTACAAAAGCAACTGTTATCTATTTCTGGGACACTTTACGATTTCTGTGAGGAGCTGATATGTGATGGGCGGCCTCTGTCATTATAAGCATCAGGAAGAATGCATTTGGTGTTATTCTGGACTATTTTTGTTAACAGTTTCTGAAAGCAATGCAGAAGATTTCTTTAGCGCATGCAGAGGGGGACTTGATTGTTATTTACATAGACATGAGACATCAGTATAACTTTTAACTGCACCTGCACATGTGAGCAGCTAAACAGACATCTCTTGGTTGGCTATTAGGCCTGTGCTGGACCGGCAGGTACACATGGTGGCTGGGTAAGCACATCCACAGCCAGAGGCGTCTTGTGTGTCCCATTAGGATTGCTAGGAACAATAAACCCTGAGCTATTCTGGGAAGTATTGGAACAGATTTCTATGGCGCTGGACCCGCAGCTCTGCGTCATTGTGCCAGCAACGGTACCAAGATGAATTCGACAGGAATTTCACAGGTCTCAAGTATGAAAGAGATGCTGCTGTCTGATGCTTGCAGGACCCAAATGGACACCTGTGCCTGGCTTGGCAGCTGACGGTGGTGTCATCACTTTGTGGGGGCCGATGGTGCATCCCCACTCCTGGACGCATGTGCAGAATCAGCGGCGTCAGCATCGAGCTTCAAGTGGCAGGATGTGTTTTTATTAGCAATCTTTTGTTTAAACTATATTCCAACTATATTCCAACTATATTCCGACCAATAGGATGCTGCGAATTAAAAAAAACTACCCCATACATGTGAAGAATATCGATTTCATTAATTTGCATAAATTTTTTATATCAACATGGTGTTAACAGTACAATAGTTATGGGGAGGTTGTGTGTGAGTGGCTGACATGGAGCAGAATGGCAGGTTAAGTCCAGAACATTAGGGTAATTTGCATAATTTTAATGTAAAACGCAGTACAATAGTTTAAGAGGGTGGGTGAGGAGTAATACGCCATAAATGACGTTCAAAAACATCTGAAATTCAAAAAGTGTATGAGAAAATGGTGGAGGGACATAACTAAATACTTAATTTGGTATCAAAGGTGGTACAATAGTTTAAGGAAATGGGGTGACATGGAAAACCACTTAACAGAACAATAGGTTAAGTGCCAAATAAGGGCCAAAACATTAGGTTAAGACACCCAGAGTACAGCACCGAACGTTAAGTTACACAACATGTTTGCCCCATGTAGTTACTTCTTACAAGACCTACATGTTTCCAAACAGCAGAGAATGATGAGCAAGAGAAATCCAACCACCAGAAACTGAATTTTTTTATAAATAAACAATATACCCTTCAATTTCCTGTTGTGAGAGCCTTCCTCTCCACAAAAGAGCCACCAATTTCCATATATTCCATATACTGCGTTGAATCCCCTAAATTGTTTAAATAAACAATATTCCACACACTGTATAAATTGTTTAAACAATATTACATACACAGCAATCGATTTCTTGACAAGTTCCTTAACTAAATCAATAAGTTATATTCCATATACTGCCATAAATAATTAAATAATATTCTATACATTGTATAAATTGTTTAAACAATATTCCACACACTGGAACCAAATTCCCTCCATAGGGCCGATCAACTGAGTCTTTTTCCTGCCAATTTCCAGGAGGGAGGGTGGGAAAGGGTTTACCAGGGGGAGAGAGGTTAATTAATTCATAAATTTAGTTAAGTAGTCAATCAAATTGATAAGAGTGGGATGGGCTATTCCAGTGACTCAGACCTGCAAGTGTACCTGTAGTTAACAAGGGGGGAGGTTTCCTGAGGAGGAGGAGGAGGAGGAGGAGAGGGAGGGGACTGGGGAACCATAGGTTAAGTGCCTGTCAATCAAAAGGATGGATCCTTTTAGCAAAAAAATGGTTCAAATGGCTCTAGGCACTATGGAACTTAACATCTGTGATCACCAGTCCCCTAGACTTAGAACTACTTAAACCTAACTAACCTAAGGACGTCACACACACCCATGCCCGATGCAGGATTCTAACCTGCGACCATAGCAGCAGCGTGGTTCCAGACTGAAGCACCGAGAACCGCTCAGCCACAGCAGCTGGCCGATCATTTTAGCAGAACAGTAGGTCAATCAAAGGAGAACAGTACGTAAAGTACATGTAAACCACAGGAGAACAATAGGTTTGCCCCTGAGTGCATACCTGCCCCTGATGTAGGCAACCCGCACTAACAAAATGCGCTGAAACATAGTTTGGCCTACTACTAGCCGTAACTCGACTTGTGCCCATTTGAAGCCTCTAATCATCAGATATTTTACCATATCGATGCTTATCTGGGTAAAAGTTTTGGTTTTGCTGCTTGTAAGAATGCAGCAACTCATTTCTTGTCCCGGAAGATATTGCCTGCTAGAGTGGTGATGATTTACACGGTGAAGCCAGGAAGTAGACGGGCACGAATTGGATTTTCGTAGAGAACATTGTTGTGAATATTAATATGTACAGCGTCCATTGTGTATATTCAATAGTGTCTTCTTATGGCAGATCCCAGGAATTTCGACCCCACTGGAATAATGACCAGGCATTATGTTAATGAGCAAAGCGGTTTAAAAGGGGTGCTGAAATACTCACATAAATAGATGCAGACCATAGAGACACCGCTCTTCTACAGAAAAGGTAAAAAATAAAAATGATACTCATAGAAAATCCATAACCAAGAGGACATTAATACTCCACTGCCACCATAAGAGGTCACATTTTAATATTCTGCCGCCACTTTGACGCAGGTGTTTTAATAATATTTATTGCATAGCGAAGAACTAAGTATTATAATTCTATGATTTTACTAAACTTTTGTAATTCTTATAAAACGTCGCCACAAATAATAGTGATAGAAAAGATCCAATAAAAAAGTAATTCCGCAAATAAAAAATAAATCACAACCACTTACATATTCAGCTAATTGCACTGAACAAAACAAAAATATGTAGCAATAAATATGTTCTTTAATGCCTCTTCTGCTAACCCCTCCTTGTTATTTCTTGTTTTAAAACTACTGTACGTTTCCTGTAATCTTTCTGGTGTCTTAGGGCTGAACGACAACATTGTTTCACAATCCGTCTCTTTTTAAATCTTCTGTGGTTGAAGGGAAACATTACTCTTCTGTCCAGAATTTAAATGTAATTGAAACCTGGGAAGTGTTTCAATAAATTTTAAGGCAGTTATTAAGAAGCCACAGGTGCATCATGTGCACAATGTGTACAACGCTGGTGTTTTGTTGGAGTATTAAGTTCTTGTTAACGCTTAGGTTTTTATTAAAAAAGGTTGTTTACTTTAATGGCTTTCAAATAATGTAGTTTTTATTTACTGCGATTGCTATTTAGATTTTTACTTCTCATCTTGAGGAAGAAGTCTCAAATAATTTTTTTCTTTTATTATTATTTAATTACCCTCGCCCTATATTGGCAGGGGAGTGGGCTTTGAATCGTACAACATTCAGGACTTCAGCCAAGAGCTTTTAAAAAATATAACAAAGACGAAAACAAACTTTATTAAAAGCTGAAAATTTTACAGCTGGTTTTAAAAACTATACAAATGATGGATTTTGCTAGCGTTTGCATGAAAAGCATTAAGACTATTGTCTTTTTCAAAATTAGAAGACTAAAAGATAAGCAAAATATATACATATACAAACACATCACAGATAGGTCACTCTTGTGGAAAAAAACAGCGCTGCATTTTCATTTAAACGCTAAAGGAACTGCACTGGGAGAAAGAGAAGAGCCAGGCAAGTACGAACGGACTACAAGCCATAACGTACGCAAATAATTGTGTAAGCAGATAATAATCACGTCAGTAACGTATTTCTTATGTTTTCAGGGCCCCATTTGACAGTTCACCAAGAAATGTGACAGGTCTTTAGAATTTTGTGTAATATTCTTTCTAAGCAGCCACATAACTATGTTTAGGTATATTAGCCAACCGCTATACTATTGCACTTGGCTTCTGGTGACCGTTATCGGAAGTACCCGGTGATGTTACAGTAAACGTGTACAGTGGTGACTAAGGAGATCGCATTAATGGCTCTAAGCACTAGGGGACTTAACACCTGAGGTCATCAGTCCCCTAGATTTAGAGCTACTTAAATCTAACTAACCTAAGGACATCACACACGTCCATGCCCTAGGCAGGATTGAAACCTGCGACCGCAGCAGCAGCGCGGTTCCGAACTGAGGCGCCTAGAACCGCTCGGTCACAGCGGCCGGTGAAAACGCATTACTCTGTGAAAGGTTTCAAGACAGTTGTGCATATACTATCGAGTGTTTCGGCGTCTCGCTATAAGCCGACTGCAGTGCCCTCATTCCAACGTGCAGAGATGTTTCACGTACGACGCCTGTCAGAAGCTAGCAGCTTACAAGGCAGATTTACCGCCTGTTGCCCCGCGGCATCTGCCGCAAGACGGCTGTGTGCGCTTCCTCTGACAAGGGAACCTCCCCATCGCACCCCCCTCAGATTTAGTTATAAGTTGGCACAGTGAATAGGCCTTGATAAACTGAACACAGATCAATTGAGAAAACAGGAAGAAGTTGTGTGGAACTGTGAAAAAATAAGCAAAATATACAAACTGAGTAGTCTATGGGACACATAAGCATCATAATGGACAATGTGAGCATATGAGCGCTGTGGTCCCGTGGTAGCGTGAGCAGCTGCAGAACGAGAGGTCCTTGGTTCAAGTCTTCCCTCGACTGAAAATTTTACTTCCTTTATTTTTGCATAGTTATTATCTGTCCGTTCGTTCATTGACATCTCTGTTCACTGTAATAAGTTTAGTGTCTGTGTTTTGCGACCGCATCGCAAAACCGTGCGATTAGTGGACGAAAAGACGTGCCTCTCCAATGGGAACGGAAAACATTTGATCGCAAGGTCATGGGTCAACCGATTCCTCCACAGGAAAACACATCTGATATATTCTATACGACACTGGTGACGGCATGTGCGTCACATGACAGGAATATGTTGTTGACCCACCTAACTTGTACACTTGGCGAATGGGTAAAAGATTCTTCTACCTTGCCCGATTTAGGTTTTCTTGTGGATGTGATAATCAGTCCCAAAAAAGTGATGAAAACATAAGAGTTTGTCACATAAACTGGAAATAACAAATTAAACTTTTCAGTCGATGGAAGAATTGAACCAAGGACCTTTCGTGCCGCAGCTGCTCACGTTACCACGAGACCACAGCGCTCCCGCGTTCCGATCGTCCTTTATGTTGCCTATGTTCCCTTGAACTACTCAGTTTGTATATTTTGCTTATTTTTTCACAGTTCCACACAACTTCTTCCTGTTTTCGCAATTGATCTGTGTTCAGTTTTTCAAGGCCTGTCCACTGTGCCAAGTTATAACTAAATCTGAGGGGGGTGCGATGGGGAGGTTCCCTTGTGAGATGAGCGTAACAATGATGCACTCTGATGAAATTAAGCTCGCCGTTATTTGCAGCAGCTGCTCAAAACGATGTTTTCCCATTGCAAGAGAAGCCTGACACCTTCTGAATCCATTACCAAACATTCGATGGATTTCAGCTGCCAGAATTTGGGAAATGACTAGCCGAAGACTGTCTTCTAACTCTTGGAGTTTATGGGGATTTTTTGCATGTGATGTACCTTCTAACATTCGCTAAGATAAAAATTACATGGATTTAGATTCGGAGAACGAGGATGGCAGTCAACCATCCTATCACCGAAAACATTATGTATTACCTCTGTTGGTCCATCACGACCAGGGGACATCGGCTGGTACGTACTTTTCAGTGTCAATAACCTTTACGAACAGCCGTACTCTTTAAGTTATTTTATTTTATTCTGAAAGCAAACAGTTTCGTCAGTTCATTTTGCCATTTTCAGGCCTCTGCATAATGAATACAAGCAGTAATACACTCCTGGAAATTGAAATAAGAACACCGTGAATTCATTGTCCCAGGAAGGGGAAACTTTATTGACACATTCCTGGGGTCAGATACATCACATGATCACACTGACAGAACCACAGGCACATAGACACAGGCAACAGAGCATGCACAATGTCGGCACTAGTACAGTGTATATCCACCTTTCGCAGCAATGCAGGCTGCTATTCTCCCATGGAGACGATCGTAGACATGCTGGATGTAGTCCTGTGGAACGGCTTGCCATGCCATTTCCACCTGGCGCCTCAGTTGGACCAGCGTTCGTGCTGGACGTGAAGACCGCGTGAGACGACGCTTCATCCAGTCCCAAACATGCTCAATGGGGGACAGATCCGGAGATCTTGCTGGCCAGGGTAGTTGACTTACACCTTCTAGAGCACGTTGGGTGGCACGGGATACATGCGGACGTGCATTGTCCTGTTGGAACAGCAAGTTCCCTTGCCGGTCTAGGAATGGTAGAACGATGGGTTCGATGACGGTTTGGATGTACCGTGCACTATTCAGTGTCCCCTCGACGATCACCAGTGGTGTACGGCCAGTGTAGGAGATCGCTCCCCACACCATGATGCCGGGTGTTGGCCCTGTGTGCCTCGGTCGTATGCAGTCCTGATTGTGGCGCTCACCTGCACGGCGCCAAACACGCATACGACCATCATTGGCACCAAGGCAGAAGCGACTCTCATCGCTGAAGACGACACGTCTCCATTCGTCCCTCCATTCACGCCTGTCGCGACACCACTGGAGGCGGGCTGCACGATGTTGGGGCGTGAGCGGAAGACGGCCTAACGGTGTGCGGGACCGTAGCCCAGCTTCATGGAGACGGTTGCGAATGATCCTCGCCGATACCCCAGGAGCAACAGTGTCCCTAATTTGCTGGGAAGTGGCGGTGTGATCCCCTACGGCACTGCGTAGGATCCTACGGTCTTGGCGTGCATCCGTGCGTCGCTGCGGTCCGGTCCCAGGTCGACGGGCACGTGCACCTTCCGCCGACCACTGGCGACAACATCGATGTACTGTGGAGACCTCACGCCCCACGTGTTGAGCAATTCGGCGGTACGTCCACCCGGCCTGCCGCATGCCCACTATACGCCCTCGCTCAAAGTCCGTCAACTGCACATACGGTTCACGTCCACGCTGTCTCGGCATGCTACCAGTGTTAAAGACTGCGATGGAGCTCCGTATGCCACGGCAAACTGGCTGACACTGACGGCGGTGGTGCACAAATGCTGCGCAGCTAGCGCCATTCGACGGCCAACACCGCGGTTCCTGGTGTGTCCGCTGTGCCGTGCGTGTGATAATTGCTTGTACAGCCCTCTCGCAGTGTCCGGAGCAAATATGGTGGGTCTGACACACCGGTGTCAATGTGTTCTTTTTTCCATTTCCAGGAGTGTATAAGGGTGTACAAATCAAGGTTATAGAAAGTTAATTTGTTTGACTGTGGTAATACCGACCTGTTCAGTGATATAACGGAAACCAAATCATATATTTTATTCCGATTTACTGTATAACATAAGCCACAACAGAGTTGTGAATATTCTTAGTGTTCGCTATGCATGCTATTTTCTCTTAATATGTCGACTGCCGTTGGGTTTAGGTTCAAGTTATTTTTGATGCTGTGACAACTACTTGTCTTAACATCTGTGATATTTCCTTGGCTGTAAATATGCATATTACTGTATTTCATAGCTTACTGTGTGACATTTTACATTAAATGAAGATTGGTACTCATATATTCTAGGCGGTTCCTCATCTAAAAGAACTTTTTGTTGGATTTTATTACAAGAATAAGACGAGCTTTGTTTCTACGGAGCTCTTGATTGTACACTGTCTAGAGCTGATATTTTTAATGAATTTACGTGTTCGCTTGTAAATCTGTGATGTTAAATAATTTTATGACTAACAAATAAGTACACATGTTTTAGCCTATTGTACTGGACATACACAGAGATTTGGTTTAACGCTACTAAGACATGTTATAGTCTATTGTGCTGGTGAATTCCCAATAACAAGTGGGCTTAAACAAGGATGCGTTCTTGCACCTACATTATTTGCATTGTATCTGGCAGCTATGCTTTACGAGACAACCGTAAACAATGCAGGAACAGAACTAAAGTACAGGTTTGATGGAGGATTATTCAACCAGTCCAGACTCCATTCAAAAACGTCCACCAGTACCACTCGTGTGACAGAGCTGCAGTATGCTGATGACAATACCTCTCCAGCTCATTCACCTGCAGAGTTGCAGCTGTCAGTTGATTCCTTCAGCAGGGCGTATGAACGATTTGGTCTCTCCATCAATATTCCAAAGACAAAGGTGATGGCGCAGCCAACTCCTGGCTCCTCCGTTCCTGACTTCAGCATATCCATCTATGATACACTCTTGGAACAAGTGGACCATTTCCTCTACCTGGGAAGCATACTGTCATCCAACTGCTCATCTGGAAAAGATGTGGAGAATAGATTACGTGCTGCACATGTAGCATTTGGTCGTCTTACAAAGCGTGTCTTCCTGAATAAAGACCTAACACTGTACACCAAACTGATGGTGTACAAAGCTGTAGTCATTTCCACCCTGCTATATGGTTGCGAAACCTGGACGTTATATCGCTGCGATCTGAAGAAACTTGAACGCTTCAGCCAACAGAAGCTAAGATATATAATGAACCTGAAATGGGATGACTTCATATCCAACACGGCTGTTCTAGAGAAAGCAAAAATGCATAGCATGGAAGCTCTTATCATTGGGCATCAACTCAGATGGGTCGGACATGTCCAGCGGATGAAAAATGACAGACTTCCACGCCAAATGCTGTACAGCGAAGTGAGCACAGGTAAAAGGCCACGAGGTGCCCCTCTCAAACGTTATAAGGATCAGTACAAGAAAAATCTGAAAAACTTGAACATCGATCCGAGTAACTGGTCCACAATAGCAGAAGACCGAAGTCGCTGGCGCTCAGTTACCTCAAATGCTCTTCAAAACTTTGAGCTGGAACGTCGAAGAATGGAGAATGACAAACGCCAGAGACGTAAACTCCTCCAGGCTCAGCCACGTCCTCCACCTTCCATCAGCTGTAATGTCTCTGGCCGCCTGTTCCACGCTAGGATTGGATTGCTAAGCCATCAACGACACTTCCACGCCTGAACCGAGACAAAGGAAATCTCAGGAGAGAAATGAAAATTCGGATACGAGTATCAGCCGACGACGACACAGAGATTTGATTTAACGCCAGTACTTTCATTTTTAAGCTTAAGCGGTATTATGCTTACCTATTACTTCCCATAAGCTTCAATTGTACACCCTTGTATTAATACACGTATACTCTTTTATTACACAGCGGCCTGAAGATGGCAAAATGAATCGCCGAAACTGGTTGCTTTCAGAATAAAATAAAATATCTTAAAGTGTACGGCTGTTGGTAAAGTTTATTTACATTGAAAACTATATATTACTGTCATAGAAGCATTAGTGGTGTGTGGTCTTGCATTGTCCTTGTCTTTTCGATAGGTGTTTGTTCTCTAAAAATATGGTGCAACATATTTTCCAAATACCTACTGCTAGGTACTACTTCGTACACAATGGTAAGAAAGGCGGGCTACGGAGCGGTGCAGCAGCTATCGTCGTAGGGAAGCTGGACAGTATTAGGGAACATGTAAATAAAGTAAACAAAGGTTTTCCTTATCTTACAGCTTTCTCTAAGAGCTGCGAAGAGACTTCACAAAAGAACAAACGACAATATGGTCCAGCTAGTACAAGGAAACAAACTAAAGAGCGTCGTGCAGTGTGACGCGGTGTCCGGACATTTGCCACGCCGGACATTTGCCACGGATTTACCTGCTCCGAAGGGTTCGGTCCCTTGTCTCCCCTCCCTCTCCTCCTCCTCCTCCTCTTCCTGCTCACCCGCCCGCCCAGTTTGCTTTCGAAGTTCCTAACGTGACCATCAGTATGGAAGTTATTACAACGAACAAGGGCAGGTCTCCTGTTCATTAGAAAGGTTACGTGTATCTTAAACAGAGGGAATCTAAAGAAGGTGTTGTTACATGGATGTGCTTACGCCGAAAAGCGGATCATTGCAAGGGAAAGCTGCTTTCGAGGAACGGAGAAGTGTTGAGCGTATTAGAACATGTCTGTGGACCACCTGACGATGCAGCTCTGAAAGTGGAAAGAGCGAAGAGAAGGTCTCGAGAAGAAACTACACAGTTATAGGAGATATACGCGGATGAAATGGGAAATCTACATAATAAAGTTTATGACTTTGTTACAGTGATGCCGAATTCAGAATCTAGGAAGAGAACAATGCGTCGTCGATGGAGTCAAGAGTGGGGGAAAGCCTAAGAACTCTTATGAAATTGATCTTCATGAAGATCTATTAAAAATGGGAGATGGCAGTAGTTTACTTCTGGAAGACGATAGATTAGAGGTGAGAATAATGATTTTTAGTGGAAGCAAAGTAAAAAGACAGTTTAAAAACATGTTCCCATTTTTTTTATGGGTGGAACATTTAAGAGATGCAGCAAGCAGTTTGCACAGATCTACACCATACACGTAGACTTAGGAGGCCCGATTAAAGAAACAAACATTCTTCCTACCGTATTTGCACTGCTCCCTAATAAGAAGAAAGACACATATGTTCGTCTGTTTCGTCTGATAAAACAGGCAGTCTCTGAGTGGTGTCCTAAACAAGTAAAGATGGACTTTGAGGCAGCTGCGAATCAGCCTTTAACGTAAAAATTAAAAAGCGTTTCAAGCCTCACAAAAGTATCCCTATTGTTGTCACGTTAAGATAACTTTTTTCTACCTTCCAATATTATGGCCATACTATTAAATAATTGTGAGTTCTAAAATAATTTTCTGAAGCTTCAGAATCGCAACTATCACCTAAAATATCATGGTTTGTTAAACTGATAGTATACAATTTCGTAAAAGAAAATGGGAACTGAACCTTTGAATTGCACCTAAAATTGACATCCCAAAACTGATCTGATGCTAAGGTAGACATTTTGGCACGTCAAATATTTTTTATTTAAGTTTAGCTGCAAACATTTATAGTAGATGTAAATCTACTGAAGTACATTTAGGTACAGTCCTTTAAAAATTAAGATTTCTTACTAAATTGTTGATTATCTTTAAACAGGTCAGTAAAAGCAAGGAGCTTACTACTGAAAATTAATTGTTATTAAAGAACATCAGAAACAAATGTATTAGACCTATTTTTATTATTCATTAGAGACTATTTGAAAAGATATTTGATCATTTCCTCTGTCACTGACAGTGTAATTTCAGTTGCTTTGCAACACCAGGGATATCTACTTCTAAATTATGTTTGCAGCTGTTCTCATTTCGAATTCTGGAATATTTACTTCGTCTTCTTTGGTGGAGGGATTTCGGAAAATGCATTTACTAAATCCACTTTAGTGGCACTGTCATCAGTAACATTACCGTCGCTGTCGCGCAGTAAAGGTACTTATTGAGCCTTTCCACTGGTTTACTTAACATGGGACCAGCATCTCTTTGGATTTTCCGCCACATTTCTAGAGCGAGTTTCGTTGTGGAAACTATTAAATGCATCTCACATTGAAATCCGCACCAAACTTCGAGCCTCAGTAAAACTTCACCAATCTTGGAGATTTTGCGTTCGTCTAAATTATACGTGCCTTTTGCGGTGCTTCTGCAACAGCTTTCTGTCGTGTTTTGTGTACCATGGGGGATCAGTTCCGTCTCTTATTAATTTATTTCGTATGAATATCTCGAGTGCTGTTGATACTATTTCTTTGAACTTAAGCCACATATAGTCTCCATTTAAATAGTTTGGAAGGATTGGAGATTATCTCTTAGAAAGACGTAACCCGAATGTTTAGTTGCTTTTATACACTCCTGGAAATGGAAAAAAGAACACATTGACACCGGTGTGTCAGACCCACCATACTTGCTCCGGACACTGCGAGAGGGCTGTACAAGCAATGATCACACGCACGGCACAGCGGACACACCAGGAACCGCGGTGTTGGCCGTCGAATGGCGTTAGCTGCGCAGCATTTGTGCACCGCCGCCGTCAGTGTCAGCCAGTTTGCCGTGGCATACGGAGCTCCATCGCAGTCTTTAACACTGGTAGCATGCCGCGACAGCGTGGACGTGAACCGTATGTGCAGTTGACGGACTTTGAGCGAGGGCGTATAGTGGGCATGCGGGAGGCCGGGTGGACGTACCGCCGAATTGCTCAACACGTGGGGCGTGAGGTCTCCACAGTACATCGATGTTGTCGCCAGTGGTCGGCGGAAGGTGCACGTGCCCGTCGACCTGGGACCGGACCGCAGCGACGCACGGATGCACGCCAAGACCGTAGGATCCTATGCAGTGCCGTAGGGGACCGCACCGCCACTTCCCAGCAAATTAGGGACACTGTTGCTCCCGGGGTATCGGCGAGGACCATTCGCAACCGTCTCCATGAAGCTGGGCTACGGTCCCGCACACCGTTAGGCCGTCTTCCGCTCACGCCCCAACATCGTGCAGCCCGCCTCCAGTGGTGTCGCGACAGGCGTGAATGGAGGGACGAATGGAGACGTGTCGTCTTCAGCGATGAGAGTCGCTTCTGCCTTGGTGCCAATGATGGTCGTATGCGTGTTTGGCGCCGTGCAGGTGAGCGCCACAATCAGGACTGCATACGACCGAGGCACATAGGGCCAACACCCGGCATCATGGTGTGGGGAGCGATCTCCTACACTGGCCGTACACCACTGGTGATCGTCGAGGGGACACTGAATAGTGCACGGTACATCCAAACCGTCATCGAACCCATCGTTCTACCATTCCTAGACCGGCAAGGGAACTTGCTGTTCCAACAGGACAATGCACGTCCGCATGTATCCCGTGCCACCCAACGTGCTCTAGAAGGTGTAAGTCAACTACCTTGGCCAGCAAGATCTCCGGATCTGTCCCCCATTGAGCATGTTTGGGACTGGATGAAGCGTCGTCTCACGCGGTCTGCACGTCCAGCACGAACGCTGGTCCAACTGAGGCGCCAGGTGGAAATGGCATGGCAAGCCGTTCCACAGGACTACATACAGCATCTCTACGATCGTCTCCATGGGAGAATAGCAGCCTGCATTGCTGCGAAAGGTGGATATACACTGTACTAGTGCCGACATTGTGCATGCTCTGTTGCCTGTGTCTATGTGCCTGTGGTTCTGTCAGTGTGATCATGTGATGTATCTGACCCCAGGAATGTGTCAATAAAGTTTCCCCTTCCTGGGACAATGAATTCGCGGTGTTCTTATTTCTATTTCCAGGAGTGTAAATAGATATATTTCGCGTTTAGTTTTGGTGAATTTCTTTGTTACGGAAGTGAGCCTCTCTACGACTTTGTGTTCACTAATCCCTGTATCCGTCGTGATGCTCAGGATTATTTGTGGCTAAGAGGTCAAGTGTGTTTTCGAAACCATTTACAATTTCAATGGCCTCATCAACTAATTGTTAAAAATAATTTTTAAAAAAGCATTTAGAACAATTACGGAAGTTGTTTTCTATTTACAATAGGGTATGAAAATGTATTTTTGTCAACATGGGGAAGGTAGATTGAAGTAACTGCCAACTATAATTGTATGAGTAGGGTACCTACTTGTGATGAGACCCAAGTTTCCTTTGAACTATTCAGCACCTGTTTCATCTGAGACAGGGGGTCGGTAAAAGGAGCCAGTTATTAATTTACTTCGGCTGTCGAATATAACCTCTGCTCATACTAAGTCACAGGAACTATCTGCTTCAAAGTCGATTGTGAGCTCACACTATTTTTCCTTAAGTTGCCCTTCTTGATCTGTTGTAGCGCAGATAATTACAATTACGGCTTTTCCCTCCAGAGCCTAAGATACTTTCTCTGTGACCCTGTAAATACCAGAGCTAAACAATGTAGAACAACAACGTACGTTACAAGCGTAGCATTCTGTATTATTTCATTTTCTTATTTCTAACATTTTAAAATTGTAAGTCGAATTTATATGACATGTCAATCATAGATGTTCTTATCTCTATTTAGTGAACGTGTTTTCAGTTGTTTTGAACATTGTCCCACTACACTTTATTAACTAATGTTTTTAGAGAGTAAATTAATATGGAGTATGTCGTTCTTCTTTTCAAAGATTCACAAACCCATTTATTCTTTCCTTAGTGTCTTTTGGGTATGCAGTTGTAGTAATTAATGTAGGCACAAATGCAGTGATAAAAAAGAAATGATTAGCGTACATTTGCATTCTTGTTTCATCGTTCCTTTCTTGTTGCTCCCATGCCGATGGACTGTTTCTATCGCAACCAGTAAGCGTGAAAGGAAGCTATCGTACAGACAGAGGAATCTATATTTACACTTGGCAGAACTAATTACATGCTGACATAATCGTCGGTATTGCTTTCGTTTCACAAAAGTTATAAATGGTTCAAATGGTTCAAATGGTTCTGAGCACTATGCGACTTAACTTCATAGGTCATCAGTCGCCTAGAACTTAGAACTAATTAAACCTAACTAACCTAAGGACATCACACACATCCATGCCCGAGGCAGGATTCGAACCTGCGACCAGAGCGGTCGTCCGGTTCCAGACTGTAGCGCCTAGAACCGCACGGCCACTCCGGCCAGTTATAAATATTTCGATTTCGGAAAAGAAGCTCTGTATTTGACCAAGATGTCGAAGAAGAAGGTCCCATACGTACTGGTTGTATCAAGTAAGATATGGAGACGGCGGTTTGAAAACGGACAGAGGTAGTGCGGGGAAGGGATCGCTACTCAAGCTACCTGGCGAAGGAGCAAGTGTGGCAAATGTCCGGCGTGGCAAATGTCTGGTGTGGCAAATGTCCGGCATTCGTGTGACACTCCCGCTATTAACACGTGGTTCAGCGGGCGCGCATCATTGGATTAGCCGGTCTACTCACGACCGCTATCGGCGTCTGTCGGATACCTATGTTTCCGTTGTCAGCTGTCAGATGCCGGTAGGGGTGGTATCGATCTACGATGCCATACCTATTAGAAGTTACTGTGTCATGGAAGTAGATTTGTCGAGCAACTCGTCTCGCACTAACTGCACAGCATACTCCTGCTTTCATCTCATGCAGAGGATGTTGACGTAATTGACGAGGATTTTCGGAGCTCCAACGGCAGTTGTTCTGCGATTTTACATACGCTAACAGATGCAACAATGCTTTATAAAAAAAGAGCATTTCAGGATTAACCTCCCCATCATGCACTGGCTCCAACAGCCGGCAGTAATAATGACGTCTAGCAATACTATCTGAGTTAGTGAGTTGTTAAACTGCCGTTATTTTTTGTGGTTTCAATTTGAGTTTGTGCACAGCTCAATGAGTTGATGCTGCCGACACGTCAGTCTGAGGTTCTAAACGGTGCAATGATTTTCTCGCACTATTTTCCTAGGTCTGTCCTACCTCGCCTAATTTATTTTCAGTTAAAACACTGATTTCTCTAAACCTTCACTAATATAGGCGTCGTCGAGTCATTGGAAACGCGCACGCTGGAACATTTTTGTATGTTTGCAAGCCGACATTCCACGCAAGATTATGTTTTGGCAAAGTTCAACACAAGAAACGCTCGTTGACCCTTTGCGTGTACCACACCTGTTTAGGAGGCGGCTGCACAAGCACTAGCGCTCACGCTCACTCACCGCCCGAGTAGTGAGCGCTCACGGTAAAACGCCGCTCACAGGCGTTATTATGTAGCACAGGAAGAACGCAAACTTGCGATGTCTTCGGAGGAGCGACAGCGTCACAGTTGTCCGTAGTTTTAATCGCAATACTATATACTTAATGGAGCAGTGCTTAAAGTCGAGAGTAGATCTTTTAAAGTCGGCGAATAGCAACGTCATGGCCGAGCTAGGAACTTGAAAGCGAAGATCGAACACACCGCTATCAATTTATAACACGTTTATGCAGGATGCCTAGCTACTGCCAGAACTTACGAATCTGGAGTGTGTCAGGCAGCTGAGTGATAAGTTTCATAATAAAACAAGACTCATAGACACGCAAAACAGTTCTTTTTCTATATAAATTTCCAAAACTTCACAAGTTTTCAGCTACGATTATGCCGATGTTTGGACCTATATACACTGACTAAAAGAAAAATCGCGACACCAAAAAAAAGAATAAAAAAAGTAATAATACATGCAGAATAATAAATTTCTACAACACATTTGTCCAGGTTACATATTTAAGTGATTAACAATGCAAGATCATAGGTTAATGTAAGAGGGAGATAGGCCACTGTAATGTTGTTGCCTTCATTTGTTATGAAAGCGGTGCTGATATTCAAGATAAAAGCGGGTTAAAAGTTGTGAGCAGTCTGGGGAAGTCAACCTTGCATTACTGAGCAACTGTTTCACCAGGTATCCAGTCTAGTTTACCAAATTCGCAACCAGACTAACATTAATTATAATCTTTTAATCGTCATACGACAACCGGTGACACACACACACACACACATATATATATATATATATATATACTTAAATAAAAAGAAATAAATCAGTTTATATTTGGAAATTTATTTTAACATTGATCATTGAAATCTCAGCATATTAAACTTGATTCATAACTAAACTGGTGCCTTATTTAGGATTGTGAAAATGTGAGTTTGTAATCTTACGGAACACATCAAATATGGAGCCAAGATTGGGAGACTGTATACAACACTGCATTCATAAAATAACACACGAAGAACGTTGAAACATATGCAAGAGGAAATTAACCACAACCAACCGATTCAATTTTCATCCTAAGAAGTTCCTGTCCGTCATGAAATTACCACACACTGATATACTAAATTCATACTAACTCTCTGTGAAATCTTCCCGAAAAGAATAGCTGATGGCTACTTTGATGATTACACCACATGCTTCACGTGGTCAACTTCGTTTACACAAAGAGTGTAACTCCACAATAACTTTGATGATTAAAATAAATTACCTCGAAACGCAATTTACAAAAGAAAAACCTCAAACTGGTTACTATCGTCTTGCTATTAACCTGATGGGTCAAACAATTGTATAAGCACGTGGTACTGGTCTCACAAAGTACACCCCACATGGGTTGAACATAAAGAAAATTTGCTATATTGAAAAATACTGTCAAGACGAGACATTATAATCTCACGCACATTCGCATTTAAGATTGATGATCTTAGTTAGAGTTACTGATCAACACGTGGTTCCACTTTACTCACAAAGTAGTGACAAAGCAACTACTGGAAGATATTCTGAACTTCACACTCGAAATACACCGCGTTGCAATTTAAGATAATATTAGATATTTTAGATCTAAACCTGAAATAAAGGTGATTAAATTTTCAGTTAGGCTGAACTTAAGAAATCCATTGTCCTACGGACTTAGCAGACAAGCGCTTAGCCGGAGATCTTACCACTTCAGACGCTCGCCGTGGACAGACGGACCTGCTGGGCTCCTACTGAGTGTGCTTCACAAATACAAACGGAAGTGACCAGAGAGGCATCTTCCTATACCAACATGACAAGGGACAGACAAGACCATATTAAGAATAGAAACCTCTTTGCTTCTAGAAAGCGTAGCTACCTGTTCCGATGTTGGTCCTATTGTTCTCTAGCAGACAGGCTTGTCTGCTACCATCAAGCATGCAACTAGAAATACATTTGCTCATTCATTCTTTCACACAGAAGGGAAGGGGGATGACAGTATCTTATCGTATACAGTATAGAAAAGAAAGCAGATGTAGGTTCCGTATGAGACTGTGTGACATGAATTACATATAAACTGTGTTTTAAAGTGTAGTAGTGTGACAGATCGTTCTTGTTTATGTGCAAAAGTATCACGTTTCACTGCTCAGTCTCCTCCCAGATAGTCAGAAACAACACAGTAAATTTAGAAGAGGAATTTATGCCGTAAATTACAACAGATTTAAGAAATTAAGATGAAAGGAATCCAACAGAGACCTTTCAAACCTCCAACACTCCGGGAAAAGACTGTGCAGGGAATTTTCTGTCCATGTTAGGACATTCCCAAGCAGGCTTCTCACACCCAACTTAAACCAAAAATGTAAAGAAAAGGAAAAAGGTCACCAGCTACTTGCTAAAACACAATAATTGCAACATCTCTTTAGGATCTACCAATTTCAAAGAGAAAAAAACAATTGGTGACACCTATTTAAAAGATTGTGTGACCTAATTCGGTCAGCAAGTAAAAACAGTGGGTCCTGTGTCATTAATATGAAAACAATTTCTGGTTATTACCCTTATGGAGTTCACCAGTATTTGCTCATTGCAAGAGCCAGCTGATCACAGGAAAATTTATGACTGTTTATTAACAAGCAAAATTTATGAAAATAGCAAAGGTGCCACAGCAATTTAAAAAAAAAAACATGAAAATAACATCAGTATTATAAAGCAGAACATTACAATGCACAATTTGCGAAAGCAAAAAAATGATAAGAGAAAAAAAACATGTTTTACAAAGTGGTTATCGCAAAAAAATTCTTTATCTTATAAATCCAATAATTTGTAGAACTAAAATAACTTTGTGGCACTAATTTAATCACTCTAATATATTTCAGTTAGTTAGCAAACAATGACCACTGTGTCATTATACTGAAACTACAGTTAATTATGTGATTGTTACCCTTATGGTGTTCCTCCCTATAAATATGCCCCATGCAAAGGCTAATCGATCACAGTCCAAAGAGAATGAATAGCTATCTGACTGATAAACGAAGCAATGCCACAGGAATGAATTTACAAAACAAAATATCACAAATCTAATACATCACACAAGAACAAACATCGATCAATAAAACAGCTCTGAAAGTACAATAGTCAACGTATAAAAAAAAACACTAATAAATAAAACACCTGCAACATACAAGAGTCAGTCTACTAAACACCAATAAATCGAACCCCTGCAAAACACATGAGTCATAGTTTCTCTGACAGAAACAGATGTATATGCATTGGACTAAGAACCATATAATCACTGTTCACTGGCACACTCAGTAGTTCCACTGTTCTGAGGCACAAAATATGTATTATATTCCAACTCTTGGAGAAGTGTCTTAAACGTTTCCACGTCCTCTTTGCATCGTCCCGCAAGAATGACGTGGCGCAAGTGCATCGGCAATTTGGTGATGCATATCCTAATTAGTTCCGCAGGCCCGTATGGGTCGTATAGAAATTGATTTGCCTGCAGCATGTGGTCGAATAGGCGTGCTGGGCTACCGAAACCAGACTAGTTCAAATTTGGCAGCATAATTATGCCATGCTTGACCCTATCTTGTGCCGCTTCCGACCAACAGGAGGACAGAAATGCTTGTAGAAACTCCTGAGTGGAGTTGCAGTGATGTGCTGCCGACCTCATGCGAATCGCCGGTTCGCCTTCCAAATAGCCACACATATATTCTATCTCATGTGAACTTGCCGAGTCGGGGGGAGACGGAACTCAAATTGCTCGAGCCATGCTCGTGGATGTATTCCGTTTTGCGAATTTCGAAATATCTCAAACTTTCTCACCGTAAGGAAATGTTTGAAATCAAATCCCCGCATTTCCTCCCGGCGAGGCTCTTGAATGCTTCTATTTTTCTCATGCCTGCTCCTCAAAATACATTCTTCCCTGTCGTAAAAATCTCCTTCGTGGCCGGAGTCCCTCTCTGCACTGTTTGTACAGCTATTTTTAGTGCTATTGGCGAGTTCGGAATCACACCCCATGTGGCTTTCCAGATGCGCCACGCGTTCTTGTAACTCGCCTGTTACAGCTTTGTGCCACCTGTTCACTTCGAACTATCCCTTCTGAAATCTAAGAAGCGAACTCACTTCTTTGGTCTCTGCGACCGCTGCGGTGTAGTATTGTTATCACTCTCCGTCACATTCATTGTGCCTACGATGTCCGCTAATGCCGCAATCTTATCATGTATTTGTCTGTTGTCTTCCGCCCCAGTCTGCTTCTATTTTTCTACTTGCTGTTCGAGTGCGTGAATCACTTGCCTGTTGTCCGCTACTGTGTTGCTAATGGACGCGGGACAATCCGTTTCCGCCTCCTGAACCCTGGAGAGTACCTGCTGGCGTTCCCTTTGACATTCTTCTCTCAGCGCTTGGAAATTCCTAAGTAACTGTTCCGCTCTCTCTTTCGATTCCGCATCGCACCTCCTCTTGCCTTGTTCTAAGGCTTGCAGACGATCATCGATTTGTTCAAATGTACGGCCTAATTCTTTCATAATATCACTTTTTATTTCACTTGCCAGATTATTTATTCTTCGTGAGATATCATCGGACACTCTCTGCATCGACTTGTCGACTTTATTTGTCTGCTGGATTAGTTTTTCGTCTATTTGTTCGCCTAGCTCGCGGATCGATTTTTCAGATATCTGTGTCATTTGTTCATCTAGCTCGCGGATCGATTTTTCAGATTTCTCTGTGTTTTCTTTATTTTGTTGCAATAAGGTTTTCATGAGTTCTGCCAAATCAATTTGGTTAGTTGGAGGCAAATTAATTTCTGGCTCTGATGTGAGCCCGTTCGTCCTCTTTTGCATTTCCTCTGAAGTATTTCCCAATGCATTTTTGGAACCGTCCGACGCGTTGATATTCGAAATCAAATTATCCCCTTGGTCCATGTTGCTTAAGTTGTTGGACCGCCTACTTTTAGCTTGGTTACGTGTCTGCATTAGTTCAATTTATACCTGGTATGCAACACACTAATCATGATAAATGTATCCCCCAAAAATCACGACAGTCACACGAAAGGTACCCAACCTAGTACGCACTTTTTCACACGCAAAACAAATTTATATCTTTGATCGAGGTCAGTGCAATTTACAAGCGAGAAAAAAAAAACACATACATATAAAACACACAAATATAGAAAATAAAACAAGACAAACAACACAACGCGGCTCAACAACGCCGTGAATCTTTTGAAAGTCTGCTCAGAAACAACGCAGAAGTTGTTTGAGCGCCGCAGGTAAAAAAAATTAAGATTATACAACGCTCGCAATCTAACGTTTCAGAGATTCCAGAGTCTAGCGGAATCACAGACCAGGGTCGCCATGTGTAATGTTGTTGCCTTAATTCGTTATGGAAGCGATGCTGATATTCAAGATAAAAGCGAGTCAAAAGCTGTGAGCTGTCTGGGGAAGTCAACCTTGCATTACTGAGCAACTGTTTCACCAGGTATCCAGTCTAGCTTACCAAATTCGAAACCAGACAACCGGTGATGTGTGTATATATATATATATATATATATATATATATATATATATACATATAACTAGAATTTAAATAAAAAGAAATAAATCAGTTTATATTTGGAAATTTATTTTAACATTGATCATTGAAATTTCAGCATATTAAACTTGATTCATAACTAAACTGGTGGCTTATTTAGGATTGTGAAAATGTGAGTTTGTAATCTTACGGAACACATCAAATATGGAGCCTTGATTGGGAGACTGCATACAACACTGCTTTCATAAAATAACACACGAAGAACGTCGAAACATATGCAAGAGGATATTAACCACAACCAACCGGTTCAATTTTCACCCAAAGAAGTTACGTTCGTAGCGCAATCCTGTCCATCATTAAATTACCACACACTGATATACTAAATTCATACTAACTCTCTGTGAAATCTTCCCGAAAAGAATAGCTGAGGGCTACTTTGATGCTTACACCACATGCTTCACGTGGTCAACTTGGTTTACACAAAGAGTGTAACTCCACAATAACTTTGATAATTAAAATAAATTACATCGAAACGCAATTTACAAAAGAAAAACCTCGAACTGGGTACTATAGTCTTACTATTAACCTGATGGGTCAAACAATTGTATAAGCACGTCGTACTGGTCTCACAAAGTACGCCCCACGTGGGTTGAACATAAAGAAAAGTTGCTATATTGAAAAATATTGTCAAGACGAGACGTTATAATCTCACGCCCATTCGCATTTAAGATTGATGATCTTAGTTAGAGTTACTGATCAACACATGGTTCCACTTTACTCACAAAGTAGTGACAAAGCAACTACTGGAAGATATTCCGAACTTCACACTCGAAATACACTGCGTTGCATTTTAAGATAACATTAGATATTTTAGATCTAAACCTGAAATAAAGGTGATTAAATTTTCAGTTAGGCTGAACTTAAGAAATCCATTGTCCTACGGACTTAGCAGACACGGGCTTAGCCGGAGATCTTACCACTTCAGACGCTCGCCGCGGACAGACTGACCTGCTGGGCTCCTACCGAGTGTACTTAACAGATACAAACGGAAGTGACCAGAGAGGCAGCTCCCTATACCAACATGACAAGGGACGGACAGGACCATACTAAGAATAGAAACCTCTTTGCTTCTAGAAAGCGTAGCTACCTGTTCCGACGTTGGTCCTACTGCTCTCTAGCAGACAGGCTTGTCTGCTACCATCATGCATGCAACTAGAAATACATTTGCTCATTCGTTCTTTCACACAGAAGGGAAGGGGGATGGCAGTATCTTATCATATACAGTATATAAAAGAAAGTGGATGTAGGTTCCGTATGAGACTGTGTGACATGAATTACATATAAACTGTGTTTTAAAGTGTAGTAGTGTGACAGAACGTTCTTGTGAAAGTGTAAAAGTAACACGTTTCACTGCTCAGAGTCCTCCCAGATAGTCAGAAACAACACAGTAAATTTAGAAGAGGAATTTATGCCGTAAATTACAAAAGATTTAAGAAATTAGGATGAAAGGAATCCAACAGAGACCTTTCGCCACTGCAAATGTAAAATACTGGAACCCTAATAATCCGTGTGGACGCCAGGCTGTTGAATGAAAGTATCAAACGCGCGTGTATTGTTGTGCAGGTGCTGGATGTCAGTTTCTGTGATAGAGTTCTACGCCTTTGTACTTGGCCGGCAAATAAAGACACGGTTAATGGTGTTTGTGGATGACGAGTTGTCGTCTGATGATGCCCCATATGTTCTCGATTGGAAAAAGGTCTGGCGAACGATCAGATTAAGGCAACATATCGACTCTCTGTAGAGCAAGTTGGGTTAAAACAGCTGTATGTGGGCGAGAGTTATCCTCTTGGAAATCACCAGCTGTAATACTATTCATGAATGGCAGCACAACAGGTCGAATCACCAGACTGACGCACAAATTTGCTGTCACGGTGTGTGGGATAACCACGAGAGTCCTCTTGTCACACGAAATCGCACCCCAGACCATAACCTCAGGTATAGGTCCATTATGTGTAGCACGCAGACAGGTTGGTTATAGGCCCTCGACTGACATCCTTGTAACCAACACATGGCCATGACTGTCACCGAGGCGGAACCAACTAGCATCAAAAAACACAACAGACCTCGAACGTGCCTCCAATGAGGTCTCGCTTGACACCATTGAAGTCGCAAATGGCGGTGGTTTGGTGTCAGTGGAACGCACTCTATAGGGCGTCTGGCATAGAGCTGTCCTTGAAATAACCGATTTGAAACTGTTCGTTGTGTCACTGTGGTGCCAACTGCTGCAGCTGCAGTACAATGCGCCAGAGTCATACGCCGGACACGATTGTCCTTCCTTTCGGTAGTGACACGTGGAAATTCAGAGCCCGGACTTCTTGCGATCGAACATTCTCGTGACCACCGCTGCCAGAAATCGAGTACAGTGGCTACATTCGTGCCAAGTTGGTTGGTTGGGTTGTTTGGGGGAAGAGACCAAACTGCGAGGTCATCGGTCTCATCGGATTAGGGAAGGACGGGGAAGGAAGTCGGCTGTGCCCTTTCAAAGGAACCATCCCGGCAATTGCCTGGAGCGATTTAGGGAAATCACGGAAAACCTAAATCAAGATGGCCAGACGCGGGATTGAACCGTCGTCCTCCCGAATGTGAGTCCAGTGTGCTTCCTGCCAAGTCTGTGCAGTATCGCAGAAGGAAAATCCAGCTTCTCGTATTCCTCTTCCACGATCTCGTTCAAACTCTGTGAGCTGTTGATAATTCCGCCTTTGTCGCCTTAAACACATTCTTGACTAACACCATCTCACCACGTCCTGTCTCAAAGGTAACTAACGTTCACGAACGTTACAACGTGTATTTAAAGTAAAACTGATTTGTATCCTCACAGTGGGGCTACTAGCGCCAGTCTTATGCGACTGGTGCGGAATTTGAACAGCCATCATCTTTTTAATGTACAAACACACCTACTAACTTTCGTTTGTGTAGCACAACCCTGTTTTGTGTTGCGATGTCTTTCCATCAGTGTATCTGTGCAAGAAACTACTTTCCGGAGTGAAGAGAAAGAAATCCACACACAGAAGCTCACTAAAAGACTTATATTTAAAAGCTTAACTTTAAACTATCAGTGCTCGGAAAGTGATACCAGACAACGATGCTTAAGTGCAAAACAAAATAAGTAGCATTCACTGACCTGCAGATTTTCTTTCTTTAACGTGCGAAAAACTAAGTCACGAAATAAATGTCGACGCCAGTTTAAACTTCGTCTGAAAACAAGTCATCCAGAGGCTGCATCAGTCGTAATAAATATCATGTTTCCAACTTATTACCTCATGGTTTTTTTGCCTCATCAATTAAAAGAAATGTGAGGTTCATTTCATTGTCACTTTTTGTCAATGCAGCAGTTTTAGGGGGCAAATTTGCAACGAAAGCTTTAAGTTGTGAAGCGATACACTCCTCAGAACGATTGGCGGCCGCAGTATGGCCTTGCTGACACATTTCTCATGCCGAGCTGCCTTGCTCGATTCCACCTTCCCTCCGGTCCTCTTCCCGTTCCATCACTCACCGAGAGCTGTCTGGATGCTCACTGGTGAGGCGTGAGCGCAAGCCGGCTCGCACGATGAGATCAGTGAACACTCGTGAATACCATAGTGAATGGAAACTTGACAAAAAACTCAAAGGCAAACACCGTACACTGAGTCTCACAGTATAGGACACAGTGTTACTGTCCGAGGAGCGGGCCCAGCGACATACGGGCTGGAGAAGTCCCAGACTTAGCGCAGGCGTCGTACGTGAAACGCTCGGGGAAAGCGCGCAGCCGCCTTGGTGCAGATGCAGGGGGCAACAGCCGGTTAATATGCCGTACGAGCTGCGGGCTAACCCATGCGCCGTACGTGAAACACCTTGTATTTGAAGCATCTTTTACATGGCGATAAATAAACAGCTGTCACTCACCGAAAGCGCTAGTGTAATTTTTCGACATATGCGTCTAGGAACATCACAACGATGGAATGGTAATTATTGAAATATAGCCAAAGAAGTGTGGTGCATCTGGTATCTCAGTCTGGCGAACCTGAAAACCTCCCAGAGAGCACGGAATCATTAGGTTGGTGCCGAAGTTCGTAGCGTTTATGTTTTACACGTTGGTATTCCGGGGGACGAATCAAGCACCTCCTTTAGGGGATCGTGAGTATTTTCGACTGAATGGCCAATTTACTCGTTGCAACTAGAGACACCGCCATTGCCATATGGAACATCACAGGCATCAAGGGCAAGAAAACAGATAGAGAGCATTTCAGAAACACGCACAACGTCGATGTGTTATTCACAAATGAATCCCACGTCAGGGGAAACGAATATTTCAAATTGTGAAATATGATAAACCTTCGAACATATGCTCGTCTATGTTCCCCGGTATTAGACCCATCCTCCCATATGTTGGTACCGTATGGTAACAGTTCCATTCCCATCCGGATCAACTGACAATCGCTGCAGCTTACAAGGTTACACAGCTGATAACGCCACAGTAGTAGGGTAGCGCGGTTACCACCTCAATTATGATAAAAATTTGATGTTGTTATTGTTGTGGTCTTCAGTCCTGAGACTGGTTTGATGCAGCTCTCCATGCTACTCTATCCTGTGCAAATTTCTTCATATCCCAGTACCTACTGCAGCCTACATCCTTCTGAATCAGCTTAGTGTTTTCATCTCTTGGTCTCCCTCTACTATTTTTACCCTCCACACTGCTCTCCAGTACTAAATTGATGATCCCTTGATGACTCAGAACATGTCCTACCAACCGATCCCTTCTTCTAGTCAATTTGTGCCACAAACTCCTCTTCTCCCCAGTTCTATTCAATACCTCTTCATTAGTTATGTGATCTACCCATCTAATCTTCAGCATTCTTCTGTAGCACCACATGTCGAAAGCTTCTATTCTCTTCTTGTCTAAACTATTTAGGCTAGACTCCATACAAATACTTTCACAAATGACTTCCTGACACTTAAATCAATACTCGATGTTAACAAATTTCTGTTCTTCAGAAACGCTTTCCTTGTCATTGCCAGTATACATTTTATATCCTCTCTACTTCGACCATCATCAGTTATTTTGCTCCACAAATAGCAAAACTCTTTTACTACTTTAAGTGTCTCATTTCCTAATCTAATTCCCTCAGCATCACCCGATTTCATTCCACTACATTCCATTATCCTCGTTTTGCTTTTGTTGATGTTCATCTTATACCCTCCCTTCAAGACACTGTCCATTCCGTTCAACTGCTCTTCCAAGTCCTTTGCTGTCTCTGACAGAATTACAATGTCATCGGCGAACCTCAAAGTTTTTATTTCTTCTCCATGGATTTTAATACCTACTCCAAACTTTTCTTTTGTTTACTTTACTGCTTGCTCAATATACAGATTGAATAGCATCGGGGAGAGGCTACAACCCTGTCTCACTCCCTTCCCAAACACTGCTTCCCTTTCATGTCCCTCACCTCTTATAACTGCCATCTGGTTTCTGTACAAATTGTAAATAGCCTTTCGCTCCCTGTATTTTACCCCTGCCACCTTCAGAATTTGAAAGAGAGTATTCCAGTCAACATTGTCAAAACTTTCTCTAAGTCTACAAATGCTAGAAAGATAGGTTTGCCTTTCCTTAATCTTTTTTCTAAGATAAGTCGTAGGGTCTGTGCTGCCTCACGTGTTCCAACATTTCGACGGAATCCAAACTGATCTTCCCCGAGGTCGGCTTCTACCAGTTTTTCCATTCGTCTGTAAAGAATTCGCGTTAGTATTTTGTAGCTGTGACTTATTAAACTGATAGTTCGGTAATTTTCACATCTCTCAACACCTGCTTTCTTTGGGATTGGAATTATTATATTCTTCTTGAAGTCTGAGGGAATTTCGCCTGTCTCATACATCTAGCTCACCAGATGGTAGAGTTTTGTCAGGGCTGACTCTCCCAAGGCTGTCAGTAGTTCTAATGGAATGTTGTCTACTCCCGGGGCCTTGTTTCGACTTAGGTCTTTCAGTGCTCTGTCAAACTCTTCACGCAGTATCATATCTCCCATTTCATCTTCATGTACCTCCTCTTCCATTTCCACAATATTGTCCTCAAGAACATCGCCCCTGTATAGATCCTCTATATACTCCTTCCACCTTTCTGCTCTCCCTTCTTTGCTTAGATCTGTGATTCCATCTGAGCTCTTGATGTTCATGCAAGTGGTTCTCTATTCTCCAAAGGTCTCTTTAATTTTCCTGTAGGCAGTATCTATCTTACCCGTCGTGAGATAAGTCTCTACATCCTTACATTTGTCCTCTAGGCATCCCTGCTTAGCCATTTTGCACTTCCTGTCGATCTCATTTTTGAGGCGTTTGTATTCCTTTTTGGCTGCTTCACTTACTGCATTTTTGTATTTTCTCCTTTCATCAATTAAATTCAGTATCTCTTCTGTTACCCAAGTATTTCTACTAGCCTTCGTCTTTTTACCTACTTGATCCTCTGCTGCCTTCACTATTTCATTCTTCAAAGCTACCCATTCTTCTTCTACTGTATTTCTTTCCCCCATTCCTGTCAATTGTTCCCTTATGCTCTCCCTGAAACTCTGTACAACCTCTGGTTTAGTCAGTTTATCCAGGTCCCATCTCCTTAAATTCCCACCTTTTTGCAGTTTCTGCAGTTTTAACCAATAGATTGTGGTCAGAGTCCACATCTGCCCCTGGAAATGTCTTACAATTTAAAACCTGGTTCCTAAATATCTGTCTTACCATTATATAATCTATCTGATACCTTCTAGTATCTCCAGGGTTCTTCCATGTATACAACCTTCTTTCATGATTCTTGAACCAAGTGTTAGCTATGATTAAGTTATGCCCTGTGCAAAATTCTACCAGGCCGCTTCCTCTTTCATTTCTTAGCTCCAGTCCATTTTCACCTACTACGTTTCCTTCTCTTCCTTTTCCTACTGTCGAATTCCAGTCACCCATGACTATTAAATTTTCGTCTCCCTTTACTACCTGAATAATTTCTTTTATCTCATCATACATTTCATCAATTTCTTCATCATCTGCAGAGCTAGTTGGCATATAAACTTGTACTACTGTAGCAGGCGTGGGCTTCGTGTCTATCTTGGCCACAATAATGCCTTCACTATTCTGTTTGTAGTAGCTTACCCGCACTCCTATTTTTTTTATTCATTATTAAACCTACTCTTGCATTACCCCTATTTGATTTTGTATTTATAACCCTGTATTCACCTGACCAAAAGTCTTGTTCCTCCTGCCACCGAACTTCACTAATTCCCACTATATCTAACTTTAACCTAGCCATTTCCCTTTTTAAATTTTCTAACCTACCTGCCCGATTAAGGGATCTGACATTCCACGCTCCGATCCGTAGAACGCCAGTTTTCTTTCTCCTGATAACGACGTCCTCTTGAGTAGTCCCCACCCGGAGATCCGGAGATCCGAATGGGGGACTATTTTACCCCCGGAATATTTTACCCAAAAGGACGCCGTCATCATTTAATCATACAGTAGAGCTGCATGCCCTCGGGAAAAATTACGGCTGTAGTTTGCCCTTGCTTTCAGCCGTTCGCAGTGCCACAACAGCAAGGCCGTTTTGGTTAGTGTTACAGGGCCAGATCAGTCAATCATCCAGGTTGTTGCCCCTGCAACTACTGAAAAGGCTGCTGCCTCTCTTCAGGAACCACACGTTCGCCTGACCTCTCAACAGATACCCCTCCGTTGTGGTTGCACCTATGTTACGGCTGTCTGTATCGTTGAGGCACGCAAGCTTCCCCACCAACGGCAAGGTCCATAGTTCATGGGGTGGGGGGGAAATTTGAAATGCAGTTTAATTAAATTTATCAATTAATCATCCCCCGCCCCCGACCACCCCTACCCGCGACCACAGCCACCTCCGCCCCAGACCACCCCACTCCCACCCCCAGATGACGTCATGTGTTTTTCTCAGCCTGCACATCGGCCCCAGCCCCCCCCCTTTCCGCCCTCCCCACCCCGCCCTCGCCCAACCTACCCTATTGGTGAGAATTTCAAATTTTGGAGGAAATTTCGAATTTTGGTGGGAATTTCGAATTTTGGTAGGAATTTCGTTGTCCCAGGGCTGTGCTGACGTGCCCATCCAAGCACAACCAGGGAATAAGCAGGAAATACAAATTTGAGCGGGAACTTTTTTTTCTCCACTCACGTGACCAAAATTGATTGCATACATTCTGACTATGCTCTGCTGTTGTTATGGAAGCATCGTGATGTGTTCAGTCAACGAGATGAATGTGAAAGATAGAGCAGCTTTAAATAGCTGTATTATATGTACACATTCGATGGAGGACTGTAGCCACAGTTCACTACATGGTGAATTGAAGACTATGATAATGGAAAAATGTAGGAGAAAGAAGCAGAGGAATTCAGTTCAGCAGATTGCGACAAGGCAGAGGGATGGAGCCAAGATGCATGTCGTAGCTGATACATGCTCTTGCACACGCGCAAACTGCCGAGATATTCCACATGAAGTATTCACTCTTCCAAAACGGAAGAGGCGGGCAGTTGATGCTAATTCGCTTCAGTAGAAGCATATTAGTATATGTGATATATACCACTGAAGATCTTCAACTTCTCATCCCAATCCAGTTTCCCCTCCACCAACCCATCCTCTCAGCTATGCGGAATGTGTTCTGTCAGGGAGCTGTTGGTGTCTGACTTGGAGGAGTTTAACAGCCATGTTGCCTGTAAGCATACAGCTGAGGACTGCACCCATAGCCTCATACAGGCAGAATGGAAAAGAGTGATAATGGCTGAGTGCCTGAAGAAGAAGACAAATACTGTTCAGCAGATAATGGTTATGCAGCAGAATGGTACCAAGATGCATTCTGCAAGTCCGGCAGACGAATGCTGTTGTTATAGCTGCCAGCCATTTTTGAAATTCACAGTCAGCTTTCCACCTCACAAGAGACATCTGCCTCCTATCTAGAGGACCAAACAACTCGTCTGCTTCACAATTAGACCAACAGAGCATCGAAAATTGGCAGTAGCCAATAGGAACGCAGCATTCGATCACAATGGGGATATAAGGTGAGCCCAGCAGTTGTACAGCCTCAACTGCAGTCAGTCAATCAGTATGAAGAGTCATCTGAGATCATCCCACGCCGCTCAGCCACAGCATCAGCAGACGAATAGGAAGGAGACGTGGAAGAGTAAGTACCCCCTGCTTAATGTCTGTGTTTACTGCCGTGTGAAGGTCTTTGTGCTTCCATCGTCGCTTGTAACAGTTTTTCTTCTTTGTTCATCAGCGGATGCGACGTCTTACAGCCTCTCGGGGTCTGCAATAGCGATGTGTCCCAGCCCGTTGAGACCCGCAGCAATGGCAGCATCCTGGAATCCTGTCGCACAGCTGGTCAACTTGATGTAGCAGGACAATCAGCTGTTACTGTCAGTTGAAGACACCCAGGCAGCTCCTGACTCGCTGAAATGCACCGGGTGTCCTAATCAGCATGACGCAGTTTGGTACTGGCCTCCATCATATGTGCCATCGCAAAACATTCCAGTGATACTGCATGGACAAAGCGAGGATGTTGTGGATGAGAAGATACCATTTAAGTCCTGTGCACCACTACTCTTCTCTTCATTGTGTAATTTAACTGCTAGCGGTTCGATACGTTTACATACTGGTATAGAAGCAACAACCACAGACACAGGTGGCGTATTGTGACAGAGATCGAGAATGCAGCTAAAAGTATTAAAGTGCGATTTATGGAGGTGGAATGGGATGAACTGTGTCGTGCAAAAGTATATATCAAGCAGCAGTTGACCGCCGAGTATCATCCGAGCCGTCCTTCTCCGGACATTTACTGTGCCACCCTAACTCTATCCATTACAACAGTGTACAAAGACTCTGCACTCCACATGAAATCAAGTGACACATCCATTTATCTCAGAACTCCACCGTTTAAAACTTTTTCGATCTACAGATGGTGCTATCCATTGTGTTGGAAAGACTGAATAGATATAGTAGTTGTGTTACAACTGCGTATAGAGACATTGCAGGGTATCTATGTATGAACAGCGTGCATGTAGACTCAGATAAAATACATCAACAGCCATATGGCGACCGAAACAGAAATATCGCCTAATTTGATCTCGGTTTTCCGCAGCAACATCGTCAAACATGAACAGTGTTTAGCTTTACTTTTTCCAGTGAACGGATGTCACTACTCTCACTGAATGTCGTTTATGTCACATCTACACCCTGCAGAATCTCCTCTGGATCAGAGGCAGACTTCTCATGTGTGGTGGAAAACTGACTGAATTTCAGAAGTGGATGGTAGTTATAACAGCAGCATTGGTCTATCTGACTTACAGAATGCATTCTTGTACCATTCCGCTGCATAACCATTATCTGATGAACAGTATTTTTCTTCCAAATAACTTCCAGGAATTCAACCAGGTAACACTTTCAGCGACCGCCGATATTTCGGCGGGAGAACACCTCGCCATTTTCAAGGCAAACTGCAACGGACAGGCACCGTACATGCGAATTTAAAACCTGGGTTCTCGGACTGATGCAGGAAAGATAACACACACACTGAACACTAGTGCCATCAAAGATGACCAAAGGCAGAGATATCGATAGACTACGAACTCGTGGGTGAGGTAGCATTGACTCTGTCCCTCTGTTTTTTTGACAAGGGAGACAGCAGGATTCCAAACAGAGTTTAAACAAAACCCTCCATCCCTGCTAACGAGGCTGCTCGCTAATTTAATTTCAACTGCCTCCTTAATAACACTGTCCCAAATGCTGGAAGTGCATGCCAATATCTCGGTGTTATTATATAACATAGGGTGACCAGTACCCAAGCAACGTTCGGCAATAGAAGATCTACTTGGCTGCTGTGATCGTGTGTGCCGTTTATGCTCAATACATCGCTCCTCCACGGTCCTGATAGTTTGACCAATATATGCCATGCCGCAGCTATAAGGAATGCGATATACACCCGCCTTACGCAGACCAAGATCATCCTTAACAGAACTCAAAAGCACTCTAATTTTAGATGGAGGTCGCAAAACACATTTCACATCGTATTTCCGTAAAATACGACCGATCTCGTTGGAAGTGTTTCCTGCGTAAGGCAAAAAGGCAGTAGACTTAGGTGTCGACTCAGAATTATCATCAGTCAACCGATGCACAATTGGTCGATAGCGCAACGCATCTCTCTGCATTGTCGCAATCTGCTGAACTGAATTCTTCTGCTCCTTTCCCCTACACTGTTCCATTATCATATTCTTCCATTCCCCATCTAATGAACTACAGCTACAGTCCTCTTTCGTATGTGTACATCTAATATAGTTATTGAAAGCTGCGCTATCCCTCACGTTCATCTCGTTGATTGAACACATCACAACGCTTCCACGACAGCTCAGCATAGACTGAACTTATCTGACCAAATTTGGTCACGTGAGTCAAGAAAACAAATTCCCACGCAGATTTCTATTTCCCACCAATTCCCAGGTGGGGGAAGCGAGGGGTAGGGACGCCACCACAGACCTGGGACCATGAAATACCCACCAAAATTCGAAATTTCTGCCAAATTTGAAATTCCCGACAATAAGGTAGGGTAGGGGAGGGATGGAGGGGGGGCTGGGACACATGTTCAGGCTGAGAAAAACACGTGACGTCATCAAGGACTGGGGGTGGGCGTGGTCAGGGGCGGGGGTGGGTGTCGTCGGGGAGGGCGGCGGTGGTAGGGAGTTGATCAATTTAATTAATTTGCATATCAATTTGATATCCAAATTGGGGTGGAAACCCCACTACCAAACTACTCGCCACTTGTTGTTAATAGTCACTTAGCTGGAAGTATTTTCGGTTTGGATGCCTCTTTGTGGTTTGGATTCTCCATCAATAGTAACTATTACAAAATATTTGGCAGTATGAGCCCCTTATCAGAAAGACTTTCCACCCCTCCTGGCCTGGATTCATGCTCTGATTCGTTTGGGAAGGATATTACAAGCCTATTGTGTCTTCTCCTGAGGCAAGTTGGCCCACATCTGTTGTAACTGGATATTGGTACCCTGGGCACTGGCACTGAGGAGGAGTTGACGCGCGAAATGGTACCACATATTTTCTATCATGGAAAGATTTGAGGATCTTGCTTTCCACTGGAACATCTTAACATCAAGTATACAGTGTGTAGAGACACTTTTCAAAATCACACCACGAAACTATCGCACAGGAGCTAACGCATAGGAACCCAGATGCCCAGAACGTATCACTGTACCATCACAGTTCCCTCCATCAATACCAACCGTGATCTGATGTCGTTTTTATTGTGGCGTTAACGGCAGCCTACCCATGGGACGGCAGTTCCCTAGTCTGGCTGCTGCTAGTCTGTGAGCTATGATTCGGGATGACACAGAATGCTGGAGGGAGGCATTACTTTTTGTCAGATGGCAGGTGTTGATGGGAAGGGCTGGCAGACGTGGTTGACCGCAACCTTGATGACGAATATGTCTGCCCTCACGTTTCCATGCAGTCCAACATCAGGCCACTGTCACATCCGAATGTTCGAGAAATTTGGATAGTACATTATTTGACGTTGGTGACCATCCAGGCCGCCATGAGCTGTTGCCATTTTCCAGGGTGCACTCAGCCTCGTGATGCCAATTGAGTAGCTACTCGACCGAATCGTAGCGGCTTCGGTCAAGAATACCATCATAACGACCGGGAGAGAGGTGTGCTGACCCCACGCCCCTCCTATCCACAGCCTCCACTTAGGATGGCATGGCTGTCGGATGGCCCCGGTAGGCCACTCGTGGCCTGAAGAGGGAGTACATTATTTGACGAGCCATCCAAATGGTTACCCAAAACGAGGCCCCTTTCAAATTCCGTCAGTTGTTGCTAAAGCTGTCTTACACGAGTATGTAGCATCTCTTTGTTCCACAGTGTTCATTCACTATCTCACGCTGTTTGCACCTGCTACATCTCTACCAAGTCTGGTGAGAACACTTAAGATGGACAACACTAATGCACATTGGTGGTCGTTCTGAGTGTCACAGAGAACTGCAACTCCAATCATTTACATACCCGCCGATGGAGTGTACGTGTACGAATTTACATTGACATCTGACCGCGTCTGCTGGCTGATTGGTTGTTTTCGTCGGGCAGTGTGTATTCGAAGCTGATCTTGGCTGTGTCAAAGATTTTCAGGCGCATATATCCTTGCAACCAGGTGTGCTGCCCCGTTTCAGTCGAACACAGCCCTTTCCAGTCTCTTTATTAGGCAGCCATTAAGCAGGAACTCAAACGACTCCACGAAGCTTGGGTGACTGAACCAGTTAAAACAAGCGCTTGAGCCACAGCCTGGGTAGTAGTCAAGAAACCCAATAGCTTCCTCCGGCTGTGATGAGATTTTAAATCTAGCTTCCTCCGGCTGTGATGAGATTTTAAATCAAAATCAATGACCAGGAACAATTAGAAACCTACCCTATGCCATGTCCAGAAGAGCTCCTCACAAAGCTTGTCAGAGGAGAATATTTTTCTAATATTTGCCTTGTCGACGCGTATTTGGAAATACCGCTGAATGAAAAGTTGCGTAATAACGTCGTAGTTATCAACGCTCCCTTCCGTTTACAATCATTTGACTTTCGTAGAACACTGTTGGTTCTCGGTCTCCAGTTTCATTGCGTCTCAGATTTTCTCTCGTCATTTTACTCTTTGAACTTTGTTTATCTGTAGCGTCGTCCCAACTTGTACATTTAGTCATTGCTCGTATTTCTGTTCGCACTTGATTATCCGCTGATGACGGCCCTAGACGATTATGTCCTGCGTAATCTGGTTTCATTTGAGTCGTTCCCGACATTCGGTCGAATCTTGGTCATGGTAGTGTACCCGCGACATTCCTGACTTTCAACGAGGTATATACATCCATGTTTACATATACTCTCCACAAACATAGGGTACATCATACCAGTATTATCGACTTTCTTTAATATTCCGTTTGTGTATAGAGCGATGGGAAGTGACTGTGTGTATGCCTTTATATGTTCCCAAATCCTAATCCTCCTTACCTTATCCTCATGATCCCTCCGCGAGATATAAGATGAAAAAAAAACTAAAACTAAACTCCTCCCGAGCAGGCCATGAAGGCCCAAAGGAACAGACCGGCCGCCGTGTCATCCTCAGACCACGGGCGTACTGGATGCGGATATGAAGGGACATGTGGTCAACACACCGCTCTCCCGGCCGTATGTCAGTTTCCGAGACTGGAGCCGCTACTTCTCAATCAAGTAGCCCCTCAGCCTGCCTCACAAGGGCTGAGTACACCCCGCTTGCCAACAGCGCTCGGCAACCGGATGGTCACCCATCCAAGTGCTAGACCAGCCCGACAGCGCTTAACTTCGGTGAACCGGTGTTACCACTGCGGCAAGGCCGTTGGCCTCCACATATACGATGGCGGCAGTATAATGCTCGCTCAGCCTTTTTCTACTTCATATCCTCTAAATTTACCCATCAAGGTTTCGCAAGAACTATGTCTAAATCACGCAAGAATTCTCACTTATGTTCCCTAATGTTTCTGTTACACATCCATATCGGATATACCGACCCAGCACCGCATCTCTGTATTAGTTAGAATTCTGTTGTCATGCCAACTTGGTAGACACACCAAACACGAACAAAGCTCTAAAATTGGTCGTACTAGCGCCTTGTAAGCAATTTCCTTTACAGATGCAGTGCATTTTCCCAGTATCCTTCAAGAAAATCCAACACTTCCATTCACCTTCCATAATACTGACTTTACAGATCGTCTGGTTTTACACTGCGTCTCAGTTTTACCACTAAATACTTATACTATGTGACGTGTTCAAGATGCTCACCATTAATCTTATAATCAGAGCTTTATCTTTTTCCTCAGCATTATCTTACACTTATCCACGTTTAAAGAGACCTGCCATTCATGACACAAAATTAAAATTTTGCATAAGTCTTTTTACAATTCCTTACAATCGTTCAACGATACTTTCCTGTCAGTGAATGATCTTGTAATGCTACTGATTGTGCACTGATAAGTCAAATCATTCTGTCCACTGCCCCCGGGGAAGTTGGATGCCTTCCGGTGGCGTTGCGGGCACGTGACGAGGTAACAAAAATATGTAAACAGATCAGACATGGACTGGGGACTACCCTAGCGAAGATACAGGCTGCAACTGAGGAAATCCACTGAGACAAGCAACTTTGACAAAGGGAAGATTATTGTTACACAGAACATGTGAACAAATATCTCGAAAACGGCGAAGCTTGTCGAATGTTCACGTGCTACTGTTGTGAATATCTACGGAAAGAGGCAGAACTACAGTGAAACTACCACTAGACGCTAAAGGCTGATCATCCATAACTCTTCACAGAAAATGGGCTTGTCTGCTCTTTAGAGCAGGATAGATGGTGATCTGTGGCATCTCTGCCGAAAGAGCACAACGCTGGTACACGCACAAGTGTTTCGGAGCACACAGTTTATTGTACATTGTTGAACATGGAGCCCTGCAGCAGACCACCCATACGTGTTCATACGTCGACCCAGCGACATCGTCAATTACTATTGCAGGAGGCACGAGCCCTCGACCGTCAATCAATGGAATTGTGTCGGCTCTTCGGATGAATGACATTCCTGCTACACTAGGTCGATGGCCATCTCCACAAACGCCGTCGTCAAGGTGAGTGGCGGCTCGAAACACGCAGCGCGCCACGGACTCAGGATGGCGGGAGTAGCTATGGGAGACATTGTCCTGCGCTTGAAATGGACCTGACAGCTGCGAACCACCTGCACCCCTTCATGTTTGATGTCTTCCCCGATGGCGATGACATCTTTCAGAAGTGTAATAGTCCGTGTCTCGGAGCCTTAACCATGCTACAGTGGTTTGCTGAACATATAATGAACTCACGTTGATGTCTCGGTGATCAAATTCGCTTGATGATGATGATGTTTGGATTTTGGGACGCTCAACTTCTTGGTCATCAGCGTCCGTATAAAGTCCCAATTTTTACACAGTCCATTTCTTTTTTTTACATTCCAGTGTAGTCACTGTAACGAATGATGATGATGATGATGATGATGATGAAATGGTGAGGACAGCATAAATATCCAGTCTCCGGGCAGAGAAAATCACCAACACAGCCGGGAATCGAACCAAGTTCGCCTGAGGTAAGTCCTATGGAACCCATCTGGGTCGCTATCGGGTGCCATCACCGCGTACGCAAACCAGCGGCCCGTTATTTACGCGAATTACACGACCTGTGCCTCCACAAACCTACCAACAAACTGTCGGATCCCTGACACTCAGAATCAGTGATATGTTTCGTTCCAAAGTCATACAAATAAGCTATTAAGCAAGTAGTCATAATGTTTTGGCTCATCAGTGTTTATGATATATCATTAACGTATATTGGAAACATACTATGTCCTATTACGCTTCCTTGGGTCATGCGCGATGTTACTTACGTTTCTACCGGAAACTAGTCGTCCAGTGTAACAAATTGTTCAAATGGCTCTGAGCACTATGGGACTTAAAATCTGTGGTCATCAGTCCCCTAGAACTTAGAACTACTTAAACCGAACTAACCTAAGGACATTACACACATCCATGCCCGAGGCAGGATTCGAACCTGCGACCGTAGCGGTCGCGCGGCTCCAGACTGTAGCGCCTAGAACTGCTCGGCCACTTCGGCCGGCTCCAGTGTAACATACTGGATTTCATGAATTAAGGAAGCTGTGTCTCACACGAGTAGATTTTTTCTGAATGCATGTTAATTTTTTTGAGGGAACTGTCTCATTAGATTTCTTCTTTACTTGTGTCAAGGGTTCATCTCGAACAGTTCATATTTGGGACACAATGATGATGCGAACTCAAGTAGATACTATTAGGCATAAAAATGTGCTGCCTAAAAAATCGTGTACCTCAAAGAACACTGAAGTTCTGAACATCAGACCAGCATACGACATGACACTAAAGCTTCGCCTCGTGTGAGACGCATAAATGTACACAGAAATGGCCTACGCTCTTTTTCAGCCGCACTGGACTATTCACATCGCAGTATATACCACCGAGGATGGAATCTAATTCCGTGTTATATTCAACGTAAAAACCAACTGGAATCCTTCCAGGACTTCCGGTCTTGTTCGCTCTAAGCAGTCTTGTTTCTCAGTAACGAGCGTGTTAATACACTACTGGCCATTAAAATTGCTACATCACGAAGTTGACCTGCTACAGACGCGAAATTTAACCGACAGGAAGAAGATGCTGTGGTATGCAAATGATTAGCTTTTAACAGCATTCACACAAGGTTGGCGCCGGTGGCGACACCTACAGCGTGCTGACATGAGGAAAGTTTCCAACCGATTTCTCATACACAAACAGAAGTTGACCGGCGTTGCCTGGTGAAACGTTGTTGTGATGCCTCGTGTAAGGAGGAGAAATGCGTACCATCACGTTTCCGACTTCGATAAACGTCGGATTGCAGCCTATCGCGACTGCGGTTTATCGTATCGCGACATTGCTGCTCGCGTTGGTCGAGATCCAATGACTGTTAGCAGAATATGGAATCGGTGCGTTCAGGAGGGTAATACTGAACGCCGTGCTGGATCCCAACGGCCTCGTATCATTAGCAGTCGAGATGACAGGCATCTTATCCACATGGGTGTAATGGATCGTGCAGCCACGTCTCGATCCCTGAGTCAACAGATGGGGACGTTTGCAAGACAACAACCATCTGCACGAACAGTTCGACGACGTTTGCAGCAGCATGGACTATCAGCTCGGAGACCATGGCTGCGGTTACCCTTGACGCTGCATCACAGACAGGCGTAACAAGGCCAGAGGTGGTTGTTCTGGGTACTAATTTCTCAGGATCTATGCACCCAAACTGCGTGAAAATGTAATCACATGTCAGTTCTAGTATAATATATTTGTCCAATGAATATCCGTTTATCATCTGCATTTCTTCTTAGTGTAGCAATTTTAATGGCCAGTAGTGTATCTACATCCGCCATTTGTACATTTGTGTGGCGATCAAACATTTTTACAATAGTGTTCTCTTACGTGACCACGTTTACAAATGTGGAACTTAAAATTTCGGATCGTTGTGAGTTATCTTTGACTTCAACACCATACGGATCCACGATAGGTTGAATGTAAGATCTGGATCATTTTCTGACTTTACATGTGACCAGAACTTCATAAAAGAAGCCAAAGGTATATTTGGTCGAATATTACAAAAATCTAACTAAGCGTGATCCAAACGATAGTAGAGAAAACATTACCAGCCGTTGTAACTTAGAAATGTTGTATTCTTGTTCCGAAGCAAACGTTTTCCCATGGCGTCACGTGAGTTCTTCCTTATTGATTAATTTGCAGAAATATATTAAAAGAAATATTGACAGCGTAAAGTGACTGGACATTAAACGGAGACACTGTTTTCGTAAGTTGCTATGAAAAGTCAAATTTCGCCGAATCGTAGCCTGTAGCGTAGCGAGTCCATGTGCGGAACACGGAAGTGAAAGCTGCTGCGTGTCCAGTTTTCCGCGTGCAGACGGTGCCGGCGCCCGCTCTACGCTTTACGTAACGCTTGTTTAACCGCAGCTGGTCCCCACGGTCTGCGACTGCTGCTTATCCGTACAGTCCAGAGAGCAGCTACCCTCCGCGTTTCTTCAGCTTTCCTTCCGCGGTTAACGGCAATATGACCTTTATTACACACATTTAGAGGCAACAAAAGAAGCTTGTTCGTTGTATTGATGTCTGTGACTGTGTTCACCATATATCACAAAATAAATTGTCTCCGTTTGATAAAACAAATCTGGTTGTATGCTATTACTGGTTTCTGCCAGCCATGTCCATCTCTGAATGGCTATATTTATGCGTCTCACATGAACCGAAGAGTATGTGCCATGTCGTCTACTGGCGTGATGTTCGAATCTTCAGTGTTCTTCCCGGTACATGAATTTTTAGGAAGCACATTTTAAGTGGCCAGCAATAATACTTGTACTTGCATCATTTTTGTGACTCACATATGAACCCTCCACGTTTTTTTTCATTGTATACACAGTATCAGGCGTGAACTTATGAGGCACGTAAAAAAGGAATGTGACGAAACAGTGATCTTTTGCACTTTATTTAATGATAATTCGGAAATAGTAATGTGTACCGTTCTTTACTAGTTTCCATCACTTTAGGTATTGGATGCAATACTTGCAATTACCTCAACAAGAAGCTAGTGTCTCGACGTCTTCTTCGTACAACTTGTCGTTCTGGTCTGGAGAAACTCATCAAGCCTGTTCTGAAAGCTAAAATACTTAATAGTGTCAGACGCTCATCTGCATCTGATGAGGATCGTGGAGTAGGAAGAATCTACCAGAGTAAGAGGTGTCGTTTTTGAACCATTGGTCTTCAAAATAACTCCTCGCGTTGATGAGACGTGGGCCACTAAGAAACTAAATTTCTATTGACTAATATCATGTAACGTGCATTTTTTTGTAAATTTGACTCACCACAATGCATTAATTCTTAGTTATTTGTAGTTTCTTTCACAAGGAGATATCAACTGCAGACTACACTACCACTAGCCGCCTTAATCTTATACGAAATTAGAATTACATATTAATACCTTCAGCTGCTGACGGACGTTGATATACACTCCTGGAAATTGAAATAAGAACACCGTGAATTCATTGTCCCAGGAAGGGGAAACTTTATTGACACATTCCTGGGGTCAGATACATCACATGATCACACTGACAGAACCACAGGCACATAGACACAGGCAACAGAGCATGCACAATGTCGGCACTAGTACAGTGTATATCCACCTTTCGCAGCAATGCAGGCTGCTATTCTCCCATGGAGACGATCGTAGAGATGCTGGATGTAGTCCTGTGGAACGGCTTGCCATGCCATTTCCACCTGGCGCCTCAGTTGGACCAGCGTTCGTGCTGGACGTGCAGACCGCGTGAGACGACGCTTCATCCAGTCCCAAACATGCTCAATGGGCGACAGATCCGGAGATCTTGCTGGCCAGGGTAGTTGACTTACACCTTCTAGAGCACGTTGGGTGGCACGGGATACATGCCGACGTGCATTGTCCTGTTGGAACAGCAAGTTCCCTTGCCGGTCTAGGAATCGTAGAACGATGGCTTCGATGACGGTTTGGATGTACCGTGCACTATTCAGTGTCCCTCGACGATCACCAGTGGTGTGCGGCCAGTGTAGGAGATCGCTCCCCACACCATGATGCCGCGTGTTGGCCCTGTGTGCCTCGGTCGTATGCAGTCCTGATTGTGGCACTCACCTGCACGGCGCCAAACACGCATACGACCATCATTGGCACCAAGGCAGAAGCGACTCTCATCGCTGAAGACGACACGTCTCCATTCGTCCCTCCATTCACGCCTGTCGCGACACCACTGGAGGCGGGCTGCACGATGTTGGGGCGTGAGCGGAAGACGGCCTAACGGTGTGCGGGACCGTAGCCCAGCTTCATGGAGACGGTTGCGAATGGTCCTCGCCGATACCCCAGGAGCAACAGTGTCCCTAATTTGCTGGGAAGTGGCGGTGCGGTCCCCTACGGCACTGCATAGGATCCTACGGTCTTGGCGTGCATCCGTGCGTCGCTGCGGTCTGGTCCCAGGTCGACGGGCACGTGCACCTTCCGCCGACCACTGGCGACAACATCGATGTACTGTGGAGACCTCACGCCCCACGTGTTGAGCAATTCGGCGGTACGTCCACCCGGCCTCCCGCATGCCCACTATACGCCCTCGCTCAAAGTCTGTCAACTGCACATACGGTTCACGTCCACGCTGTCGCGGCATGCTACCAGTGTTAAAGACTGCGATGGAGCTCCGTATGCCACGGCAAACTGGCTGACACTGACGGCGGCGGTGCACAAATGCTGCGCAGCTAGCGCCATTCGACGGCCAACACCGCGGTTCCTGGTGTGTCCGCTGTGCCGTGCGTGTGATCATTGCTTGTACAGCCCTCTCGCAGTGTCCGGAGCAAGTATGGTGGGTCTGACACACCGGTGTCAATGTGTTCTTTTTTCCATTTCCAGGAGTGTATATCAACGGGAACAGGTGAAAATGTGTGCCCCGAACGGGACTCGAACCCAGGATCCCCTGCTTACGTGGCAGACGCGCTATCTATCTGAGCCACCGAGGGCACAGAGGATAGTACGAGTGCAGACACTATCTCGCGCACGCTTCCCGCGAGACCCACATTCTCACCTTATATGTCCACACACTACATTCGTAGTGTCCCTACCCAACACATTCATTACTCGTGGAAGACATTCTTACCAAGCCCATAAGAGTTCGGGTAATATGTGTGCATCCGCACAGAAGAGGAAGGTCATGGCCAGTATTGCCAGAACTATATACTTATATGGATACGGTGTCTGTTCTTTCGGACGTAGTGTGTGGACATATAAGGCGAGAATGTGGGTCTCGCGAGAAGCGTGCGCGAGATAGTTCCTGCAGTCGCACTATTCTCTGCGCCCTCGGTGTCAGGAGATGCCGGGTTCCCGTCCCGGACGGGGCACCCATTTTCACCTGACCCCGCTGATATATATCAACGTCCGTCAGCAGTTGAAGGTATTAATATATAATTTCGTTCTAGACTGCTGCAGGTGCATATCTTTCGGACATGTCCGAAAGAACAGACACCATATCCATATAAGTATATTAATCTTATACGTGAGACGGGTTTGTACTGAAAAACAGAGTGTCCTTTTTGAAGGAAATGAGAGAAATTCAGTGTCCAAAGGAGACCTAACGATTTGTCCAGTATGCTAACATTAACGTTACACACCAAGATAGTTGTTACCGTAACTGTTCCGAGCCACAGAAATAATGAACTATTACATGTACACTGACACTGCTATGTCTGACTGCTTCAATCTGACTTCACTGAACCGCACAGTTCATCACTGCTGATGGAGATTAACGAAGCATTCCTCGTTTCTCTTCCAAGTTGCATGTCACAATATCGTCCGTAGCATAATTCGTTCACATACAGCACCATGTCCAATTACTCCAAAGATATTCTTAGACCACTCTTATGTGAACCGACTAGGTATAATTAAAACAATTAGTAAGATTGCCGGCCACTGTGGCCGAGCGGTTCTAGGTGCTTCGGTCCGGAACCTCGCTGCTGCTACGGTCGCAGGTTCGAATCCTGCCTCGGGCATGGATGTGTGTAATGTCCTTAGGTTAGTTAGGTTTAAGTAGTTCTAAGTCTAGGGGCCTGATGACCTCCGATGTTAAGTCTCATAGTGCTTGGAGCCATTCTTTCAATTAGTGAGATTAGCTTGTTTGATTTACATCACATACTGTAGAAGCAAGAAAGATATTAACCTAGGTTGTCACGAAAGGTTATCCCTAAGGGTCAAGCAGACCCAGAAGTTATGAATGTAACACTCTAACCTCTACTATACAGACTATATGATAATTTCAACGTAAGAAAATTGGTAGGATATCCAGGTGATGTCATGTTTGTTGTAAGGACATTAGGAGATACACTGATGAGGCAAAGCATCATGACCACTCGCTTCTAGCGTGTTGCTACACTTTTGGAACTAAGTATGGCAGCCATTCTGTGTAGCTCCTATTCGACAAGTTTTTCGTAGGTTTCCGGAGGTATGTGGTACCATATCTCTATTCACACGTCATGCAATTCCCGTAAATTATGGACTCGTGGTTTGTGCGCGCGGAACTGGCACCCGATAGTGTCCTATATGTGTTCGTTAGGGTCAGATCAGGCGAATTTGGTATACGTGAGTTCACTATCAGGCGCATCAAACCACTGTAGCACAATTCTTGTGAAACAGACTGTTATCCCGCTGGAAGACGCCACCGCCATCTGGGAAGATACTACACTTGATGGGATGAAGGCGAATCGCAATAAATTTCATGTGGTCCACTTCTGTCATGGCGCCTTCGGTTATTCCCACAGATAAAATGAAAGCCCAGTTGAATGTCCACTACTGCGTAATAATGCTCCCACTGGCCTGCGTCCGTGGTGCGGTGCATACACTACTGGCCTTTAAAATTGCTACACCACGAAGATGACGTGCTACAGACGCGAAATTTAACCGACAGGAAGAAGATGATGTGATATGAAAATAATTAGCTTTTCAGAGCATTCACACAAGTTTGGCGCCGGTGGCGACACGTACAACGTGCTGACATGAGGAAAGTTTCCAACCGATTTCTCATACACAAACAGCAGCTGACCGGCGTTGCCTGGTGAAACGTTGTTGTGATGCCTCGTGTAAGGAGGACAAATGCGTACCATCACGTTTCCGACTTTGATAAAGGTCCGATTGTAGCCTATCGCAAATGCGGATTATCGTATCGCGACATTGCTGCTCGCGTTGGTCGAGATCCAATGACTGTTAGCAGAATATGGAATAGGGGGGTTCAAGAGGGTAATACGGAACGCCGTAATGGATCCCAACGGCCTCGTATCACTAGCAGTCGAGATGACAGGCATCTTATCCGCATGGCTGCAACGGGTCGTGCAGCCACGTCTCGATCCATGAGTCAACAGATGGGGACGTTTGCAAGACAACAACCATCTGCAGCAACAGTTCGACGACGTTTGCAGCAGCATGGACTATCAGCTCGGAGACTATGGCTGAGGTTACCCTTGACGCTGCATCACGGACAGGAGCGCATGCGATTCTGTACTCAACGGCGAACCTGGGTGCACGAATGGCAAAACGTCATTTTTTCGGATGAGTCCAGGTTCTGTTTACAGCATAATGATGGTCGCATCGGTGTTTGGCGACATCGCCGTGAACACACTGAAAGGTCTCTGTTGGATTCCTTTCATGTTAATTTCTTAAATCTGTTGTCATTTACGGTATAAATTCCTCTTCTAAATTTACTGTGGTGTTTCTGACTATCTGGGAGGAGACTGAGCAGTGAAAGCTGTTACTTTTACCCATAAACAAGAACGATCTGTCACACTACTACACTTTAAAACACAGTTTATATGTAATTCATGTCACACAGTCTCATATGGAACCTACATCCGCTTTCTTTTATATACTGTATACGATAAGATACTGTTATCCCCCTTCCCTTCTGTGTAAGAGGATGAATGAGCAAATGTATTTCTAGTTGCATGCTTGATGGTAGCAGACAAGCCTGTCTGCTAGAGAACAGTAGGACCAACGTCGGAACAGGTAGCTACGCTTTCTAAAAGCAGAGAGGCTTCTATTCTTAGTATGGTCCTGTCCGTCCCCTGTCATGTTGGTATAAGGAGCTGCCTCTGGTCACTTCCGTTTGTATCTGTTAAGCACACTCGGTAGGAGCCCCGGTCAGTCTGTCCACTGCGAGCGTCTGAAGTGGTAAGATCTCCGGCTAAGCCCGTGTCTGCTAAGTCCGTAGGACAATGGATTTCTTAAGTTCAGCCTAACTGAAAATTTAGCACCTTTATTTGTGGTTTACAGCTAAAATATCTAATGTTATCTTAAATTGCAACACAGTGTATTTCGAGTGTGAAGTTCAGAATATCTTCCAGTAGTTGCTTTGTCACTACTTTGTGAGTAAAGTGGAACCACAATCTTAAATACGAATGTGCGTGAGATTATAACGTCTCGTCTTGACAATATTTTTCAATATAGCAACTTTTCTTTACGTTCAACCAACATGGGGTGTACTTTGTGAGACCAGTACCACGTACTTATACAATTGTTTGACCCATCAGGTTAGTAGTAAGATGATAGTAACCAGTTCGAGGTTTTCCTTTTGTAAATTGCTTTTCGATCTAACTTATTTTAATTATCAAAATTATTGTGGTGTTACACTCTTTGTGTAAACGAAGTTGACCACGTGAAGCGTGTGGTGTAATCATCGAAGTAGCCCTCAGCTATTCTTTTCAGGAAGATTTCACAGAGAGTTAGTGTGTATTTAGTATACCAGTGTGTGGTAATTACATGACGGACAGGATTGCGCTATGCACGTAACTTCTTTGGGTGAAAATTGATTCGGTTGGTTGTGGTTAATTTCCTCTTGCATATGTTTCAACGTTCTTCGTGTGTTATTTTATGAATACAGTGTTGTATGCAGTCTCCCAATCTTGGCTCCATATTTGATGTGTTCCATAAGATTACAAACTCACATTTTCACAATCCTAAATAAGGCACCAGTTTAGTTATGAATCAAGTTTAATATGCTGAAATTTCAATGATCAATGTTAAAATAAATTTCCAAATATAAACTGATTTATTTCTTTTTATTTAAATTCTCTTTATATATATATATATATATATATATATATATATATATATTTATTTATTTATTTATATATACATATATCACCGATCACCGGTTGTCGTATGACGATCAAAAGATTATAATTAATGTTAGTCTGGTCGGGAATTTGGTAAGATAGACTGGATGCCTGGTGAAACAGTTGCTCAGTAATTCAAGGTTAACTTCCCCAGACAGCTCACAGCTTTTGACCCGCTTTTATCTTGAATATCAGCACCACTTTCATAACAAATTAAGGCAACAACATTACACATGGCGCTCCTGTTCTGTGATTTCGCTAGACTCTGGAATCTCTGAAACGTTAGATTGCGAGCGTTGTATAATCTTATTTTTTTTTTACCTGCAGCGCTCAAACAACTTCTGCGTTGTTTCTGAGCAGACTTTCAAAAGATTCACGGCGTTGTTGAGCGGCGTTGTGTTGTTTGTCTTGTTTTGTTTTCTATATTTGTGTTTTTTATGTGTGTGTGTATTTTTTTCCCTTGAAATTGCACTGACTTCGATCAAAGACATAAATTTGTTTTGCATGTGAAAAAGTGCGTACTAGGTTGGGTACCTTTCGTGTGACTGTCGTGATTTTTGGGGGATACATTTATTCTGATTAGTATGTTGCGTACCGGGTATAAATTGAACTAATGCAGACACGTAACCAAGCTAAAAGTAGGCGGTCCAACAACTTAAGCAACATGGACCAAGTGGATAATTTGATTTCGAATATCAACGCTTCGGACGGTTCCGAAAATGCAATGGGGAGTACTTCAGAGGAAATGCAAAACAGGACGAATGGGCTCACATCGGAGCCAGAAATTAATTTGCCTCCAACTAAGCAAATTGATTTGGCAGAACTCATGAAAGCCTTATTGCAACAAAATAAAGAAAACGCAGAGAAATCTGAAAAAACGATCCGAGAGCTAGGCGATCAAATGACGCAAAAATCTGAAAAATCGATCCGAGAGCTAGGCGAACAAATGACGCAGAAATCTGAAAAATCGATCCGCGAGCTAGGCAAACAAATAGACAAAAAACTAATCCAGCAGACAAAAACAGTTAACAAGTCGATGCGTAGAGTGTCTGATGATATCTCGCAAAGAATAAACAATCTGGCATGTGAAATAAAAAGTGATATTATGAAAGAATTAGGCCGTACATTCGAACAAATCGATGATCGTCTGCAAGCCTTAGAACAGGGCAAGCGGAGGCGCGATGCGGAATCGAGAGAGAGTGTGGAGCAGCTACTTAGGAATTTCCAAGTGCTGAGAGAAGAATGCCAAAGGGAACGCCAGCAGGTACTCTCCAGGATTCAGGAGGCGGAAACGCATTGTTCCGCGTCTGTTAGCAACACAGTAGCGGACAACAGTCAAGCGATTCATGCACTCGAACAGCAAGTAGAACAATTGAAGCAGACTGGGGCGGAGGACAACAGACAAATACATGATAAGATTGCGGAATTAGTGGACATCGTAGGCACAATGAAGGTGATGGAGCACGATAACAATACTACACCAGCAGCAGTCGCACAGACCGAAGAAGTGAGTTTGCTTCTTAGATTTCAGAAGGGACAGTTCGAAGTGAATAGGCGGCACAAAGCTGTAACAGGCGAGTTACAAGAACGCGTGGCGCATCTGGAACGCCGCATTGGGTGTGATTCCGAACTCGCCAATAGCACTAAAAATAGCTGTACGAACAGTGCAGAGAGGGACTCCAGCCACGAGGGAGATTTTTACGACAGGGAAGAATGTATTTTGAGGAGCAGGCATGAGAAAAATAGAAGCATTCAAGGGCCTCGACGGGAGGAAATACGGGGATTTGATTTCAAACATTTCCTTACGGTGAGAAAGTTTCAGATATTTCGAAATTCGCAAAACGGAATACATCCACGAGCATGGCTCGAGCAATTTGAGTTCTGTCTTCCCCCCGACTGGGCAAGTTCCCATAAGATAGAATATATGTGTGGCTATTTGGAAGGCGAACCGGCGATTCGCATGAGGTCGGCAGCACATCACTGCAACTCCACTCCGGAGTTTCGACAAGCTTTTCTGTCCGCCTATTGGTCGGAAGCGGCACAAGATAGGGTCAAGCATGGCATAATTATGCTGCCAAATTTGAACCAGTCTGGTTTCGGCAGCCCAGCACGCCTATTTGATCACATGCTGCAGGCAAATCAATTTCTATACGACCCATACGGGTCTGCAGAACTAATTAGGATATGCATCACCAAACTGCCGATGCACTTGCGCCACACCATTCTTGCGGGACGATGCAAAGAGGACGTGGAAACGTTTAAGACACTTCTCCAAGAGTTGGAATATAATACAGCAGAATGCCCGCCTATTCAGGCACAAAGTTATTACGGGGCACAGCAGCGCAATCGCAGTCGTGGCCGTAGTACTAATCAACGGCGTGACTGGTCGTCGCGATGCAAACGGAACAATAATCGGAACCGGCCGTATAGAAACTGGGGTAACAGTCGCGAACACAGGTGGAACAACGGAAATGATCGAGGACGTGGACAAGATCGTGAACGCTACAAGTACGGCAACCAGAATCGATACTACGATGAATACGGTGGGAATAGGACTGTAGGCGGAGCACGTCATGATGTTGAAATTCGGCCGGCTAACCCTAGACATAATCCAGCAAATGGAAATCAACAAAACCGGCAATGACAAACGATCAGCGCAGAAGGCGCCCAATCGGAACAAATGAGCGACATGGCAAATGAGTAGAAGGGACAGTGAGAAGTAGAACGGACGGTGAGGAGAAAGAATTGATTAGTTTAAATTTGTGACGTATGCATTCTGAATGTGTTGGTAAAAATAGTGATAAAGATGTTTCTATGTGATTGATTAAAGTGGTGTTTTTAATTTTTTTATCTTTCCTTGTGCAGTTAGGATTTAGGTTGGTTCAAATGTGAAGATAAAAGGTTTCGTTCTGAACGAGTGAAATGCTGTTTTTGGTCTTTTGGTGTAAATTAAAAATAAGTCGCTCCTGAGAGAAGCAAGATCTGTGTTGAATTAATGCAAAACTCAGGGGAATATCCGATCTGTGGATATTATGGGTCTGGCAAACCCAGGTCCCCAGCTGTTAGTAGCCTTGTTTCTGATTTTCTGCTTTCAGTGCTACTATCTATCTATTACTATTCTATATCTGTCAGTATAAATGAGGATCTCTTACTGTAGTATGCGTGCTGTATGAATATTTTAAGATAGGAGAACTCTGAGAAAGGAATGAGTAAGTTTGGAATCTTGTAAACAGGATGCAATAATACAATTGTTTAACCAATGGCTTCCCAATATGCGCTAATATGTTAATATTGATGATATATGTCTTTTTTGTTCTTTATAGCTGAGTACGTAAAGTGCTGTCTCTGGATTTCGTAAGTAGATTGATTCCCTTCAAGGTGAAAGAAGAGTTGTGGTTTGTGTAATTTACGTGGCCCTGAAATAGTATTATGGCAGTCAAATGACGAGCAGTTTTCCAGCAAATGGAGAATGGAACGGAAATATGGATCCTTTTTGTAGTCTTGACTGATGTTGAGCCAGAGCCTAAAAAATTGTTCTGCTTTAATACTTGTCCTAGAAAAGTGACGTTTATGTGTTTTGCTGATGCTGTGAGCATTACAGCTTACTGTTTTCGCTGGTGTGGGATGCACTGCAGCCTATATGAGTTGAACTGAGGAAATGTCCCGCTTGTAGGTGGAGGAAGATTAAATAATTTTGATTATGGGACCGAAGGAAAGCTTGGTTTAATGTAATAAGGATGAAGCAAAACGTTTGTCATTTAAACTACAGGAGGATTCTGATCTTTTGTGTCTGTTGTAAGTTCAATATGTTAAGATGAAACTGTTTTACAGAATAGAGAAGACCACAATTTTGCCATTCATGAGGAATGAATCCAGAATAACCACCACAGGCGAAATAACTGATTTGGAAGCGAAAGGTAACTTAAAGAAGGAACGAAATTGGAGTAAAATGGGTAAGAAAATGTAATATAACCTGTAGGATGAAAATATTTTTACCCTTCTCAGAGTCATCTGTGTGATTAATTCTTGTGATAACGTAATCTTAGATGAAATTGTCTTACTGTTTTATGTATGAAGATATGAGTATGATAAATGTATAATTGCGAGTCTCTTATCAGGTGTGTCAACTAGTATAAATGTTTTGGCGTGTAAATAACCATTTTTCTTTTTACTATGTATGTTTAAGGAAAGTTTCTCCATATTTATCATGTGACAAGACATATACCGCAAGCGTCAAGGAGAGGACGAATTAGAACAATGTTGTAATGGTATAAACACTGTGTTGAAGTAGCATTGAAGTAGCTTGTTGGATTAACTAGTAGTGGATTGAAGTAGAATTTTGAGTAATACACGTTTATGGGTAGCTAGTTTGTAGTATAGACAACAGGTGTGCATGTGTGTGTGTGTGTGTGTAAATAACATGTGAACCTTATGCTGTGCTGACCTATACTTCCACAAGGCATAATCCTATTCATTTTAGTGAATTCATAAGTAGCATTTGATTGGTTAAAACGCAAGTGAACCACATTAGTGATGTGAATTTAGGTATTATATTCTCAGTTCATTTAATTTTTTATTTTTATACTGTGAATTCATTTCACTTTTATTTTTTTTATATTGTCAAGTCATTTAACTTTTATTTTTATATTGTCGATTCATGTAACTTATTTATTTTATTTTTTTAAAAAAAGAATAAGTCTCACTTTTGTTCTTAAAAATTGTGAAAGACAATACCAAGCGGTATTATGTATGACATTTTGTAATCACATAACTATGATGAACAATTTCTGTGAGTGCAGTTGAGAACGTGAAAACGAACTGGCTAAACTCTTACGAGACAGCGGGAGCAGCGAGGAGGAGGATTGGTATTAACAGGCGGGTTTCCCAGCACGACACACTGTCAGCCGGGTTACTTCTGGAGCACGCTCGACAACAAAAGAAGGGTACGCGGCAAGCACTTTCCCTTGCACCCGGAGCTAATGGGCGGCCGCACCAGTGCGACCCTTCGTGGAGGCGATGACATGAGATGGCCGAGCGGTCCACCGCGCGGAAATCCATCTGCTGGCAACGCACCACACGCACGCGACCGTGACGAGACGGCCGCGGTGAAACGACAGAAGACAGGGGATAAAGGGGCGTGGAGCCTTTTGACAGGTACTGTCCAGAGAAATCTGCAGACGTCAATGACGACTATCAACATTTCCTGACGGATGCCCACTGTCAAGCGACAGTAAATCATGGTTCAATGATCTCTGGTTGCTAAGGGTGGCACAAAGAAGAGCCACCAAGTGTCATCCTTGCCCAGGAATATCAAACCGGCGAGCCAATTGAGGATAACTCAGGAATGTAACAACACAAGGGGCGTGGAGCCTTTTGACACCTACTGTTCAGAGAAACTGGCAGACTTCAACGACGCCTATCAACATTTCCTGGCGAATGTCCACTGTCAAGCGACAGTAAATCATAGTTCGATGTTCTCTGGTAGCTAAGGGTGGCACAAAGAAGATCCATTAATTATCATCCTTGCCCAGGAATATCAACCTGGCGTGTCAAACGAGGATACCGCACGAATTTGACAACACAAAGATGAAACCAAATCGAGATGTACGTGACACGGGCCACCAAGAGAAACTTCATGAGAGGGCAGAGACGGCGGGATTGCACGCAACAGATGGACAAAAATCCCTACCGACAGCTGCTGCGACGAACCCCCCCCCCCCCCCCTCTTATATTGTGCCTCGGAATAGTGGAACTACTGAGTGTGCCAGTGAACAGTGATTATATGGTTCTTTATCCAATGCATATATATATGTTCTTTCAGAGAAACTTTGATCGTGTATTTTGCAGGCGTTCGATTTATTGGTGTTTTTTTTTTATTAGACTGACTCTTCTATTTTGCAGGCGTTTTATTTATTGGTGTTTTTTTTAGACGTTGACTACTGTACTTTCAGAGCTGTTTTATTTCTCAATGTTTGGTTTTGTGTGTTGTATTAGATTTGTGATATTGTGTTTCATAAATTCATTCCTGTGGCATTGCTTCGTTTATCAGTCAGACAGCTATTCATGCTCATTGGACTGTGATCGATTTGCCTTTGCATGGGGCGTATTTATAGTGAGGAACCCCTTAAGGGTAACAATCACATAATTAATTGTAGTTTCAGTATAATGACACTGTGATCATTGGAAATGGAAATGTCGTGTGGCTAGGGCCTCCCGTCGGGTAGACCGTTCGCCTGGTGCAGGTCTTTCGATTTGACGCCACTTCGGCGACCTGCGCGTCGAACTGTGATCATTGTTTGCTAACTAACTGAAATATAGTAGTGATTAAATTAGTGCCACAAAATTATTTTAATTCTAAAAAGTATTAGTTTTATAAAATATAGAATCTTTTTGCGATAACCACTTTGTAAAACATGTTTTTTTTCTCTTATCATTTTTTTGCTTTCGCAGATTGTGCATTGTAATGTTCTGCTTTATAATACTGATGCTATTTTCATGTTTTTTTTTTTAAATTGCTGTGGCACCTTTGCTATTTTCATAAATTTTACTTGTTAATAAACAGTCAGTTGGCTCTTGCAATGAGCAAATACTGGGGAACTCCATAAGGGTAACAACCAGAAATTGTTTTCATATTAATGACACAGGACCCATTGTTTTTACTCGCTGACCGAATTAGGTCACACAATCTTTTAAATAGGTGTCACAGATTGTTTTTTTTTTTTCTCTTTGAAATTGGTAGATCCTAAGGATGTGTTGAAATTATTGTGTTTTAGCAAGTAGCTGGTGACTTTTTGCCTTTTCTTTACATTTTTGGTTTAAGTTGGGTGTGAGAAGCCTGCGTGGGAATGTCCTAACATGGACAGAAAATTCCCTGCACAGTCTTTTCCCGGAGCGTTGGGGTTATGAAAGGTTTCTGTTGGATTCCTTTCATGTTAATTTCTTAAATCTGTTGTCATTTACGGCATAAATTCCTCTTCTAAATTTACTGTGGTGTTTCTGACTATCTGGGAGGAGACTGAGCAGTGAAACGTGATACTTTTGCACATAAGCCGGCCGAAGTGGCCGTGCGGTTAAAGGCGCTGCAGTCTGGAACCGCAAGACCACTACGGTCGCAGGTTCGAATCCTGCCTCGGGCATGGATATTTGTGATGTCCTTAGGTTAGTTAGGTTTAACTAGTTCTAAGTTCTAGGGGACTAATGACCTCAGCAGTTGAGTCCCATAGTGCTCAGAGCCATTTGAACCATTTTTTGCACATAAACAAGAACGATCTGTCACACTACTACACTTTAAAACACAGTTTACATGTAATTCATGTCACACAGTCTCATATGGAACCTACATCCGCTTTCTTTTATATACTGTATACGATAAGATACTGTCATCCCCCTTCCCTTCTGTGTGAGAGGATGAATGAGCAAATGTATTTCTAGTTGCATGCTTGATGGTAGCAGACAAGCCTGTCTGCTAGAGAACAGTAGGACCCATGTCGGAACAGGTAGCTATGCTTTCTAGAAGCAGAGAGGTTTCTATTCTTAGTATGGTCCTGTCCGTCCCTTGTCAGGTTGGTATAGGAAGCTGGCTCTCTGGTCACTTCCGTTTGTATCTGTTAAGCACGCTCGGTAGGAGCACAGGTCAGTCTGTCCGCAGCGAGCATCTGAAGTGGTAAGATCTCCGGCTAAGCTCATGTCTGCTAAGTCCGTAGGACAATGGATTTCTTAAGTTCAGCCTAACTGAAAATTTAATCACCTTTATTTCAGGTTTAGATCTAAAATATCTAATGTTATCTTAAATTGCAACACAGTGTATTTCGAGTGTGAAGTTCAGAATATCTTCCAGTAGTTGCTTTGTCACTACTTTGTGAGTAAAGTGGAACCACGTGTTGATCAGTAACTCTAACTAAGATCATCAATCTTAAATGCGAATGTGCGTGAGATTATAATGTCTCGTCTTGACAATATTTTTCAATATAGCAACTTTTCTTTATGTTCAACCCACGTGGGGTGTACTTTGTGAGACCAGTACCACGTGCTTATACAGTTGTTTGACCCATCAGGTTAATAGTAAGACGATAGTAACCAGTTTGATGTTTTTCTTTTGTAAATTGCTTTTCGCTCTAACTTATTTTAATTATCAAAATTATTGTGGAGTTACACTCTTTGTGTAAACCAAGTTGACCACGTGAAGCATGTGGTGTAATCATTTCGGGAAGATTTCACAGAGAGTTAGTATGAATTTAGTATACCAATGTGTGGTAATTACATGAGGGACAGGATTGCGCTACGAACGTAACTTCTTTGGGTGAAAATTGAATCGGTTGGTTGTGGTTAATTTCCTCTTGCATATGTTTCAACGTTCTTTGTGTGTTATTTTATGAATGCAGTGTTGTATGCAGTCTCCCAATCTTGGCTCCATATTTGATGTGTTCCGTAAGATTACAAACTCACATTTTCACAATCCTAAATAAGGCACCAGTTTAGTTATGAATCAAGTTTAATATGCTGAAATTTCAATGATCAATGTTAAAATAAATTTCCAAACATAAACTGATTTATTTCTTTTTATTTAAATTTTCTTTATACAGGGTGAGTCACCTAACGTTACCGCTGGATATATTCCGTAAACCACATCAAATACTGACGAACCGATTCCACAGACCGAACGTGAAGATAGGGACTAGTGTAATTGGTTAATACAAACCATACGAAAATGCACGGAAGTATATTTTTTAACACAAACCTACGTTTTTTTTAAATGGAACCACGTTAGTTTTGTTAGCAGATCTGAACATATAAACAAATACGCAATCAGTGCCGTTTGTTGCATTGTAAAATGTTAATTACATCCGGAGATATTGTAACCTAAAGTTGTCGCTTGAAACCTCCGATGTTCAGTTGCGTGTTGTAGCAAACACGGGCCACGGTCGGCGAGCAGCATCTGCAGGGACATGTTTACGATGACGACCGTGTTTACGAGTGTGGCTGTAGTGCACTGTTGTGGTTTGGTCTAGCTTTCGCAGTGTCCGCATGTAGCGCTTGCTGCTATTGTTATTCTGCATTCGTCTCCGCACGCAGACCAACTGTAGTACACCGTGTTACCAGACGTCTGTGATAGTGTAGTGTTGTAGGATCTGTGACCATGGTGTATTCGAACTCTGAAAAGGCGGAGATGATACTGATCTATGGCGAGTGTCGACGAAATGCAGCTGAAGTTTGCAGGGTGTATGCATAACGGTACCCGGACAGAGAGCATCCAATGTGCCGCACATTGCAAAACATCTACCGCCAACTGTATGCAACAGGTATGGTCGTAGCACGAAAACGTGTCCGTAACAGGCCCATCACAGGAGAAGCGGGTGCAGTTGGTGTGTTAGCTGCTGTTGCCATGAACCCACACATGGGTGCACGGGACATTGCGAGAGCCGGTGGACTGAGTCAAAGTAGTGTCATGCGCATACTGCATCATCACCGCTTTCACCCGTTTCATGTGTCGCTACATCAGCAATTACATGGTGATGACTTTAATCATCGAGTGCAATTCTGTCAATGGGCATTAACAGAGAATGCGTTGCAGTTCTACCTGTTTACCGATGAAGCGGGTTTCACAAACCACGGGGCAGTGAATCTACGGAACATGCATTACTGGTCCGTGGACAATCCTCGCTGGCTCAGACAGGTAGAGCGACAGCGACCGTGGACTGTAAATGTATGGTGCGAAATCATTGGCGACCACCTCATTGGTCCTCACTTCATTGCAGGGGCCCAAAAAGCTGCAACATACATCGTGTTTCTACAGAATGATCTGCCAACGTTGCTCGAAAATGTCCCACTGGAAACGCGTCGACGTATGTGGTATCAGCATGATGGTGCACTTGCACATTTCGCAATTAACACTAGGCCGACCCTTGACAGGATGTTCGACGAGCGTTTCATAGGACGTGGAGGACGCATAAATTGGCCAGCCCGTTCTCCTGATCTTACACCTCTGGACTTTTTTCTGTGGGGTACGTTAAAGGAGAATGTGTACCGTGATGTGCCTACAACCCCAGAGGATATGAAACAACGTATCGTGGCAGCCTGCGGCAACATTACACCAGATGTACTGCGGCGTGTACGACATCCATTACGCCAGAGATTGCAATTGTGTGCAGCAAATGATGGCCACCACATTGAACATCTATTGGCCTGACATGTCGGGACACACTCTATTCCACTCCGTAATTGAAAACGGAAACCACGTGTGTACGTGTACCTCACCCCCTCATGGTAATGTACATGTGCGTCAGTGAAAAAGACCAATAAAAAGGTGTTAGCATGTGGACATAATGTGCTGTTCCAGTCTCTTCTGTACCTAATGTCCATCACCGTTCCCTTTGGATCCCTACGTAATTCGGTGCTCTACGATACACACGATCGAACAGCGGAGGAGTGGTACTCAGGCGTCAACTTTAGGTTACAATATCTCCGGATGTAATTAACATTTTACAATGCAACAAAGGCACTGATTACGTATTTGTTTATATGTTCAGATGTGCTAACAAAACTAACGGGGTTCCATTTAAAAAAACGTAGGTTTCTGTTAAAAAACATACTTCCGTCCATTTTTTTTATGGTTTGTATTAACCAATTGCACTAGCCCCTCTCCTCACGTTCGGTCTGTGGAATCGATTCGTCAGTATTTGATGTGGTTTACGAAATATATCCAGCGGTAATGTTATGTGACTCACCCAGTATATATATATATATATATATATATACACTCCTGGAAATGGAAAAAAGAACACATTGACACCGGTGTGTCAGACCCACCATACTTGCTCCGGACACTGCGAGAGGGCTGTACAAGCAATGATCACACGCACGGCACAGCGGACACACCAGGAACCGCGGTGTTGGCCGTCGAATGGCGCTAGCTGCACAGCATTTGTGCACCGCCGCCGTCAGTGTCAGCCAGTTTGCCGTGGCATACGGAGCTCCATCGCAGTCTTTAACACTGGTAGCATGCCGCGACAGCGTGGACGTGAACCGTATGTGCAGTTGACGGACTTTGAGCGAGGGCGTATAGTGGGCATGCGGGAGGCCGGGTGGACGTACCGCCGAATTGCTCAACACGTGGGGCGTGAGGTCTCCACAGTACATCGATGTTGTCGCCAGTGGTCGGCGGAAGGTGCACGTGCCCGTCGACCTGGGACCGGACCGCAAGGATGCACGCCAAGACCGTAGGAACCTACGCATTGCCGTAGGGGACCGCACCGCCACTTCCCAGCAAATTAGGGACACTGTTGCTCCTGGGGTATCGGCGAGGACCATTCGCAACCGTCTCCATGAAGCTGGGCTACGGTCCCGCACACCGTTAGGCCGTCTTCCGCTCACGCCCCAACATCGTGCAGCCCGCCTCCAGTGGTGACGCGCCAGGCGTGAATGGAGGGACGAATGGAGACGTGTCGTCTTCAGCGATGAGAGTCGCTTCTGCCTTGGTGCCAAGGATGGTCGTATGCGTGTTTGGCGCCGTACAGGTGAGCGCCACAATCAGGACTGCATACGACCGAGGCACACAGGGCCAACACCCGGCATCATGGTGTGGGGAGCGATCTCCTACACTGGCCGTACACCACTGGTGATCGTCGAGGGGACACTGAATAGTGCACGGTACATCCAAACCGTCATCGAACCCATCGTTCTACCATTCCTAGACCGGCAAGGGAACTTGCTGTTCCAACAGGACAATGCACGTCCGCATGTATCCCTTGCCACCCAACGTGCTCTAGAAGGTGTAAGTCAACTACCCTGGCCAGCAAGATCTCCGGATCTGTCCCCCATTGAGCATGTTTGGGACTGGATGAAGCATCGTCTCACGCAGTCTGCACGTCCAGCACGAACGCTGGTCCAACTGAGGCGCCAGGTGGAAATGGCATGGCAAGCCGTTCCACAGGACTACATCCAGCATCTCTACGATCGTCTCCATGGGAGAATAGCAGCCTGCATTGCTGCGAAAGGTGGATATACACTGTACTAGTGCCGACATTGTGCATGCTCTGTTGCCTGTGTCTATGTGCCTGTGGTTCTGTCAGTGTGATCATGTGATGTATCTGACCCCAGGAATGTGTCAATAAAGTTTCCCCTTCCTGGGACAATGAATTCACGGTGTTCTTATTTCAATTTCCAGGAGTATAAATATATATATATATATATATATATATATATATATATATATATATCACCGGTTGTCGTATGACGATTAAGAGATTATAATTAATGTTAGTCTGGTTGGGAATTTGGTAAGATAGACTGGATACCTGGTGAAACAGTTGCTCAGTAATGCATTGTTTACTTCCCCAGACAGCTCACAGCTTTTAACCCGCTTTTATTGTCTATCAGCACCGCTTTCAGAACAAATTAATGCAACAACATTACAACACATTGGAAGCGTGTATTTGTCATCACCATACTGGCGTATCACCCGTCGTGATGGTATGGAGTGCCACTGGTTACACGTCTCGGTCACCTCTTGTTCGCATTGACGGCACTTTGAACAGTGGACGTTACATTTCAGACGTGTTACGACCCGTGGCTCTACCCGTCATTCGATCCCTGCGAAACCCTACATTTGAGCAGGATAATGCACGACCGCAAGTTGTAGGTCCTGTACGGGCCTTTCTGGATACAGAAAATGTTCGACTGCTACCGTGGCCAGCACATTCTCCAGATTTCTCATCAATTGAAAACGTCTGGTCAATGGTGGCCGAGCAACTGGCTCGTCACAATACGCCAGTCACTACTCTTGATGAACTGTGGTATCGTGTTGAAGCTGCATGGACAGCTGTACGTGTACACGCCAAGCTCTATTTGACTCAATACCCAGGCGTATCAAGGCCGTTATTACAGCAAGAGGTGGTTGTTCTGGGTACTGATTTCTCAGGAGCTATGCATCCAAATTGCGTGAAAATGTAATCACACGTCAGTTCTAGTATAATATATTTGTCCAATGAATACCCGTTTATCATCTGCATTTCTTCTTGATGTAGCAGTTTTAATGGCCAGTAGTGTATTTCGAGTAGCCATCCGCCTTAATGACAGCGTATCCGCACACGAGCATCCACCTGATTTAACAAGAAACGTTATTCGTCCGACCAGGCGACACGTTTCTGTTTATCAGTGACCCAATCTGGATGTACCTGTGCACAAAGCAAACGATGTCGTTAGGTCAAAATGGAAACACGTAGGGGTCGTCTGCTGCGAAGTTCCATGTTCGGCATTGCCCACTGAATGGTGAGCCTTAAAACGCTTGTGCCTGAAACAGCATTGTACTTTGTTGCCAGATCTGCCATACGTCGCCTCCTATCTTGCTTTACAGAGCGGACGAGACTCCGGCCCCCACGGTCTGTAATGAGGTGTGGACGTCCAGCATCTTGTTTCCTCTTCGTGGTTACACCGTTCTTCACCCATTTTCCATAGATGCTCATGACAATAACAGGCGAACAGCCGACTAGCCTTGCCGTTTCCGAGAAGCTTGTTCCCAGATGCCTGGCCATAGTACCTGCCCTTTGTAGAAGCGTTTTATGTCAATGGACTTCATTTGCGGCCCCTAACGTCACTAGAATGATTTTACATTCGTCTCTGTTCCGCTTATATACTTTCCTTACCTCACCACGTGTCTTTTAATCTCGTGATGGGCAGTGCTCATAATTTTTTCCCTCATTTGTGTAAGTGGGATGCAGCAAATCGTAAATTATAGGTGTGGTATCAAAGGGTTACACAGTGCCTAGCATAACAAAAATCTGCTTACCTGCTTCTGAAGGGCAAACTATAAAGAAATCCATAAACAAAAATTAAACCATATTGCTGTTAGAAGAAACTAGCCTATAGGACCAGATATCCAGGTGCATTTCTAAAACAACACAGAGGTCTGTACATATTGTGCACAGGAGGCGGACAGAAAAGGAACTAATGTGTCAGATAAATATATAAATGTAGCGAACAGATTGTATCCACAAAACAACCAAGATATGATGCTCTGTTTACGGGTGTTGAGAGCATGTGGGCCAACAGATTAGAGCTTCTGAATCCAGTGCTCACTATTGTGCTAATCGGTATATTCTCAATATCAGTAAACGCTTTCTATTGTACACCAATCGATGAACGGCTAGAAACTTTGGGAACTTGTCCAATGGACCTGAAGGTCGTGAAAGGAGGGGTTTTACATTGGGTCAAGACGGCTGGTCAAACGCAACTGTATAGGATACTTGGAAACGAGGCGAATAACAAGAACGAAACGCTATGGTGTATTACAAATGAAGGAAAATACAGAGCACCACTCAGACATAAGCGTAAGAACATATGAATTTCTCCTAATACTAAGGGAGGGTTAAAACTGAAATTACTTAACCAATCAGGCAGTGTGATTCATTAGCTGACCAGCTACGGAAATATATAACGGGACCAACGACGGCTGAAGACAATCGTTCGACGTGACAGAAGTGCAACCCTTCCGCAAATTACTACAGATTTCAACTCTGGGACACCAAATAGTGTCGGTGTGCGAACCATTTAACGACAAATCATCGAGTTGACTTGCACGACACAAACCTTTACGCCTCGCCTGGGCCCGTCAACGCCTACATTCGACTGTTGATGACTGGAAACATGTTGCCTTGTTGGACGAGTCTCATTTGAAATTGTATTGAGCGGATGGACGTGTACGGTATGGAGACAACCTCATGAATCCATGGACCCTGCATGTCACACCGAAAATGAAGGATGCATGGCACCTGCTACCGATATATAATTTTTTTCTAAATTGTATGTAAATATTTGTAATTTAAATGCTTTCTTTTAATAAGTAAGGACATTGCTTCCCTGTATGTGTAAATTTAGGTAGAAGTCTGTTGACGTTTCATTGTATTTATCTGTGTCTTAATGGGAAACTTATAAGCTCTGCGAAAAAGCCAAAGGAATTGTTATTAGCATCGACTAGCAACAAAAATAGCAGTGCTTGTGCGTTGTAAAATATTTGGGTAGGGAGTTGTTGCGCGGAGCGCGCGAAGACAGAAGGAGACGGGTTCCAGCGCTTGTAGTGTGTTGAAGTGTGGTGTTAACGCTCTCGCAGTAGAGAGTACCATTTTCGGCGATATCATGAAGGCGCGCCGGCCAGATGTCTAGTAGCAGGACTACAGGCAGCGGACGGGCGGAAGAGGCTGTATTAATTACGATTGCCCGTTCCTGTAATTAGCCGTGGCTCCACAAGATGCTACCGTCTTCAACAACAACAGCAGTTCCAGCAACACAGTTTCGTCGTCGGCTCCGAGTTTCGTCGTATGCACAGCACTGAAGTAAGACTGTTCATTGGTAGAAAGTATTAACGGCTAACCCAGCAGCGCAACTGAATGTGATTTTATTGATTTATTTAAATAATAATTAGTTAAACTCAGGGAGATTGTGTCCTCATTGCGCCCAGACATTGTTACCAAGCAGGGTCCTTGTTCCTTTTTTTCCTATATGCTAACCGAGTGTCATAAGAAACAAATTGAATATTTACAGCCAGTTTATTAATGAATAATTTCACTTTTAAGAATTTTAGCCTCAGTCTACTTTCAATTAACTGTTGTACAACAGAGGTTTCAGTACATGAGTAAAGTAAAGCAATTTCATTTTTCAAGTTTGAGAATAAATCACAGGAAAAAATCCAAATCTAAAGAAATGCACAAATGAAGAGTGCGGAAGTTTTATTTATTTTATATATAGCTTGGAGCACATGGCTGTTTGGTTTGGTACGTATTCTAGTGTTTAATTCTGTTCAAGTCATTAAAAAAGCTCAGTTGTTCAGACAATAATATGAAATCCAGTTTGCAAAATAAGTAACAGCAAAGTAAAAAGTGTTGCTTTTTTCTAAATTTCTTTGATGACGTTGTGTTGAGGTCACTGAAAGTCATTGTTCACGTAACGAAGTTCAATACTAACATACAGTTTGATTACATATTTTCAAATCAGTACTCGATTGCCTTTTGCAAAATTTAATGCCAAACATAACGTAAGAGTGACTTCTCAGTTTTCTTTATCATTACGTGTCAAAAAACGTCACAAACTTCAGTTGCCACGTCTGTATTTAATAATACATGTTTTTCTTTCCCATCATCTTGTACAGGATTTCGGATGTAAATTGCCCTAGTGGGCTGGCGACCGTTAAATATTTCCATTTCGTTCATTAATGTAACTTTTGGATTCGTGATCAGTGGTATCCCTTTTCTGTCCAGTGTTGTTCGTGAGTGTATGCACAAAATAACTTTCATTTTCCAAATTATAGCCCTGTTCGGTTTAATTACTTTTTATTTTTAGTAGACTTTCCATCAGAAAGGTCAGTTGTACACTTTCCTCCTACTTATCGGTATCACTTCTTCGGGAAAGATAGCTTTATCCAATTAGAAAAAATCCATTAGGCATACACGTGATTCACGGTCATATTTTATATCGCAAGCAGGATAGGCCGATTAGTAAGAGGGAGGTTACAAGCAGGGGACTGTTCAAGCTTGTGGAGGCTCTGCAATGGTGTGGGGTATGTGCTGTTGGAGTGATATGGGACCCCTGATACGTCTAGATACTTCTCTGACAGGTGACACGTACATAAGTGTCCTGTCTGGTCACCGGCATCCATCCATGGCTATTGTACACTCCGACGGACTTGGGCAATTCCAGCAGGACAATGCGACACCCCAAACGTCCAGAATTGCTATAGAGTGGCTCCGGGAACACTGTTCTGAGTTTTAACACTTCCGCTCGCCACCAAACTCCCCAGACCTGAATATTATTGAGCATATATGGGATGCCTTGCAACGTGCTGTTCAGAAGAGATCCCCCCCTCCCCCCTCGTATTCTTATGGATTTATGGACTGCCCTGCAGGATTCATGGTGTCAATTCAATTCCCTCCAGCACTACTTCAGACATTAGTCCAGTCCATGCTAGGTCGTGTTGCGGCATTTCTGAGTACTCGCATGGGCCCTACAAGTTAATGGGCAGGTGTACCAGTTTCTTTGGCTCTTCAGTGTACGTCGTTGTGTATGAAATTTAGCTAACTGTTCAATATTTCCTTATTCTTGGGTAGAGTTATCTATCTGTCACCAATCTCGAGAAAACTGATGTGATGTAGTACATTCATTTGCGATCGCGCCGTGCCAGCAATAAAGCCAGAGTGAAATATCCGCAACATTCCTCTTATTTCGTAATGGTTTCAGATATCGAAATGAGAATTTTGCAATTGATAACACGCAAAGAGGAGAGTATCTTTATCATGTAAAACGTCATTATCTACCGTGTTATTCCAATAACTACAGACTTTTTCGGTGAAAGAATGTAAGTTTTAAGGGCCATCGATAGCTGATGAAAGGAGAATGCTGTGGGTTTTGGAACAACGTATGTGAAGACATTATACGTTTTTCGTACCGAGGATGTATTTTTTCATAAGCTACTGACTTTACCTTTCCTCAGTTCCTCACTTAATAAACTTAATAAGCACCTGTTTCAGAATTCTCTCGCAGTTGTGTCTACACAACATGTTAGTGAGGTGAGACAGTGTAAACTCCGCTGTGTTTTGGCAGAAGAAGCAAATTTTGACAAGGCAACCAGAGAAATGTATAGGTTTCACTCAATATTCGCCACTCATGACGCTTCTCTGAAAGTTACAAATGGTTAACAAGCCATGCGAAAATAAATCGCTGCATTTTCGCTAGAATTCTTTTTAGATACTAACGAAAGCAGAGGTGACAGTAGATCTTTCTTAATGGTCTCCATACAAGCGTGGGCCTGGAAGGACCCCCCTTAATGTTTACGAAAAATATGAGCGTAAGCGGTACTTCCCCTCCAGCGCTCTGAGCGACCCTCCACCCGTGCCTCTCTCTCCACGCTTCCCCAGCCGACTGTGCATCTAGCAGCCACGGCATTTTGCGCGCACTATAGAACGTCCCGATAGTTTGACACATAACAAGCTGGAAACTCCGGTTTCTGTTATGTTTCCTTCTCCCATGAATAACCAAATTTTATCCCGAATTTTCATATAATTTTCAAGACTGGTGCACACGAAATACAGAAAATGCGCGTTAAATATGTTAGAATGTTATTTCAACAAATTTCCTCTTAAATTAATTGCTCGGCTGGTTTTAGTGAAGTTACTGGTCGCAAGGATGCAATTAGTTTTACGAAAATCGCACATAATTGAAAGTAATAGTGAAAATATTTCGAGCTAAACAACTAAATGGGCAGTAATGTTACCACTCACCTCAAAGCAGACATCTTACTCTTCCCGAGAACATACTTTAAATTACCTGAACCAATTAGCTTACGAAATAACTGATATTGAAAATTCGGACCTTAATAATTTTCATTGTCAGTTTTGCCTTAGTGCTTTCTAGCTTCCGAACTTTGACACGGTCCCTTTGTTACCATTTTTTTCCAATTCACGTAACACCCATTATTAATTAATTAAGCAGCTTGTTAAAATTTTTAATAATTGGTCATTATGTGAAATAATTTTCAAGATGGAGGTCATAGTCTTATTCAGGGTGTTCCCAACGTGTAAACGTAACAGCGTCCTGAATAATTTTATAATTTAATAACATTCTTCGTTTTTCATACGCTGGAAAATAGCAAAATCTACCCTAACCGAATTTCAAAATATTATGGAACTTACGAAATCAACTAATAACTGTACTCCTGTCCTTAAACAGCACACTGCACTCCAAAATAGTCGATCTGCTGTGCGAATTAACTCGAGAAACACCTATTTCTCCAAAAACCTGCACCTAGCTAACACAGAGTTAACATCTTGTTTCAAAGTACGCAACCGGCAAGTAACAGCAGACCATCTTTGTATCTTCAAATCTCGTGCACGATGTTGAACACGCCGTATCAAAATGTTAATGATTCATGCATGTTATTTAATGAATAATTTAATAAATGTTCAAATGCGTGTGAATTCCTAAGGGACCAAACTGCTGAGGTCATCGGTCTTTAGACTTACACACTACTTAAATTAACTTAAACCAACATATGCTAAGAACAACACACACACCGATGCCCGAGGGAGGACTCGAACTTCCGCCGGGAGGTGCCGCGAAATCCGTGACATGGTGCCTCAAACCGCTCGGCCATTACGCACGGCGATTTAATAAATTTTGGTGGCTGTACTGCAAATTATATCGTGTGCACTATGAATTCATATTTCTGTCACTACACGTCATCCGACTGTGAAGTTCAACGTGTCACTGGTTGAAGCCTGGATTTTTTCCCTTCCAAATATGTTGCCGAGGGAAGAGATGCGCGTCTCTTTGCCTGTTTGAACTGTGCTACGGCAAAGCTTGACTGTCCATCAACAACCTTATATTTCTAGAGTCAGTCTACAGCACATTATTTCGGAAAATCGATATGTAAGACTTCGAGATAAGTAGAACCAAGCGCAATACAATTAAACAGGACTTGGTGACAGTGTTGAAAAATAGTTCAAATGGTTCAAATGGCTCTAAGCACTATGGGACTTAACATCTGAGGTCATCACTCCCCTAGACTTAGAACTACTTAAACCTACCTAACCTAAGGACATCACACACATCCATGCCCGAGGCAGGATTCGAACCTGCGACGGCAGCAGCAGCGCGGTTTCGGACTGAAGCGCCTAGAACCGCTCGGCCACCATGGCCGGCATGCCAAAGTAATGTGTATCTTACTTTATGAAGTCCCCCTCGTATATGGTCCATTTTAGTTACCCAGATACTTGCCTGTAATTTTGAAGAAATAAATAAATTTAGACGCATACACTACACTACAATTCAGTTGGACGTTGCCTCACACATTCTTGAGTATACACTCGCAACTGTCCGATGCACTACTACGATTGAGAGTTCACATTATCCCGAAATCGATTTCAGGTATCATGCCACTCTGCATGAAGATTTTCTACAGGGTGGTGGTTAAGACACTGCAGTCAGTCAGGCCATTCAGATTTTGGTTTTCCGTGGTAACCCTAAATAGCTTAAGGCCAGTATGGTTTCTCTGGAAAGTACATAGCCGATTTCCCTACTCTTTTGCACCCAATCGGAGCAAGTGCTCCATCTCTATCGACATCGTCGTCTACAAACAGATTAACCTACATACTTCGCTAGCCCTGTACAGTGCACGGGGGAGGGTACTTCGAAACAGTAATATAGATTTTTCTCTTTTACTCCATTTTTGTATAGAGAGAGAGAAAAATGACTGTCTGTGTACTCACATTAATCTTTCTTACCTTATTCTCATTACCCCACGCGACATGTATGTTGATGGGAAAACAACGGTCGCACAGTATTATTCGTATACAGGTTCTCTAAATTTACCCAACTGCGCTTCGCCAGAACTATATCCTCTTTCTTCCAAGGATTCGCGTTCAAGTTCTCTGAGCATTTCTGTTACACTTTCATATGAGCTGGCAGCACATCTTTGAATTTATCCAATGTCTGTTGTCACGCCTACTTGATAACTTCTTCAAGCATTGGAACAAAACTGTAGAACTGGGTGCAATAGAGTCATGTATGCAGTTTCCTCCAAATATGTGCTACACTGTCTTAGAACCCTTCCAATAAGTGTAAACATTCCATTCGCACTTTCCTGATACATATTTCACATTATCGTCCCAGCGACCCATTTCAAATTACTTCTTAGTACGAGGGTGGCCCAGAAAGAAATGCACCGCATTTTTCTTCTCAGCCGAAAACAATGCTACGAATACGAAACGTTACGTTCGTATTATTTCATTTCTCCTGAGTGAGCATGCCAAGTTTCCGTCACTTCCGACAGATAGCGTAACTGCAGGACAGCTTCAAAATGGCGTCTGTGGTGATGTACGTTACAAGCAACGTGCCGTCATTGAATTTCTTACTGCAGAGAAAGAAACTGTGGGGAATGTTTACAGACGCATGTGCAAAGTCTATAGAGCATCTGTTGTCGGCAGAAGTACAGTTAGTCGCTGGGCACGGAGGATGAGGTCATCAAAAGGCAGTTCGGTGGAGCTCCACGACTTGCAGCGGTCTGGGAGACCATCCACGGCTGTCACACCTGACATGTTGCAGCGGGCTGATGTTGTCATTCACGAGGACAGACGCATTACGACTCGGCAGTTGGTGCTGCGTCTGTCAGTGATGAGGTGATTCACACAATGAAGCACTGGCTCCCCCACCAGGACAAGGATTGGTACCTACAGGGCATCCACGCTCTTGTTTTGCACTGGAAGAAGGCCACAGAACGGGATGGAGATTACGTGGAAAAATAGGGTGTGCAGATAAAATACAATTCTTTCGTGTATGTAAGTCTCATTGTGTTCAATAAAGATATATGGAAGAAAAAATGCGATGCATTACTTTCTGGGCAACCTTCGTATTACCTCTAAGTATTTATACGAAGTAACGTGCTCAAGACATTCACCACTGATCTTGTAATCGGCTACTATCGGACTCTTTCTCTCTCCCTATCTTTCTTTCTTTCTTTTTTTTTTTTATACTGCGAACAGGCCATCTGAGAACCACGTTGTAATTTCAGTTCATTGCCCTATGTTCTTTTCTTTTCTTCCAGTTGCGTTGCTTTTATCCGTTCACTTGTTTCTTCTTTCTGTCTTCAGACCATTCTGAGCCAGTCTTCCTAGCTACCATGCCTTGGAATTCCTCCATTTTCAATACGCTCTCCCGGAAGGCTTCCTCGTTGTCTATATCTTCTGTTTTTATATTGTTCTTTCTAAATCGTTTTTCACTTTGTTGACTCAGTGTGTTGTAGGCTTCTTACCTCACAAATATTTGAAAATCTTATTAGTTAATCTATTCTCTTGCATTCGAAATAAATGTCCAATCCATGAATCTTCTTTTTCTCATCACGTTTGAAATATTTTTGTATATTTCGGTATCACTTCGTAATTTCCAATCTTCAGCTGTTTTTTGTAGCCCTAATATTTTTCTTATAACACGCCTTTCTAGAACTTGTAATTAATCTAAATTATGTTTTAATGCCAGGCATTCGCTTGCATATAGGCATTCTGCCTTTACTAATGTGTTGTAATACTTTGCGTTTTTGGACAGGCATTTTTTATTGTAGAAGTCTTTGGTGATACCATATGCTCTCACCATTTTATGCAACCTTTCCTCTGTTTCAGATTTTTCCAAAGCATTTTCTTGAATTATTTCACCAGATATTTGAATTTGTTTGCCCTCTATGTTTGGCTAACATCTGTTTCCAGGAATTTTGGAACATCCATAACGTTTGTTACAAATTTTGTTTTTTTTTTCTACAGAAATTCTTAAGCCTGTTCTACTGACTATTTCTTCAAGGAGACTTATTTGTGTTATAGCAGATGCCACATTTTCGGAAAGTACAGCAAAATCATCTGCGAATGCAAGACAGCTGATTTCGATTTTTTGCTTCCTCATTCTAACCTTATAGGCGAGATAGTTTTCCTTGTTATAGGCAATATTTTACATTCAACCACATTTAACGAGTTTACACAAAGCGGAAATTTTCTCCAAGTCTTTCTGCAAATCCTTACTATAGTCTAACGACGATACCTTCCCCTATACAACAGCATGATCAGCGCACAAGCTTATGGTGCTGCTGATCCTATTTGAGTAATCGTTTGTGTATATTGATAAAGCGGTATGGATGGCATCTTCGTTGACTGCACCCAGCGCGCCGCTCACTGCTATGCAAGTGACGGCACTGCTAAACTTCTCACAGCGCGCCGCCGGCGAGCTCGCACTTCCATCTTTCGCTGTCTACGGTAGGTAGCGACACACATACATGCTACCAGAGGACGAATAATTCGCGTGAACCCACTGTCTGAGCCATTGCTTGCCTGGCGCTTCTTTCCAAGCAGTCGCATTAATAGCATTGCTCCCAGAAACTCAGTGGATCTACAAACTTATCAAACTTAACAGAAGACTGATGTGAGGGAATTATATCGACGAAGCACGGCGCTGTTGAACATTACTACTATTCAAAGACTATCTGAGTGTATCAACATTAATGACTATTTGTTTCTATCAAGAACATTACTCTTACATATATAAGTCAGCATCACAGAAGGACCCAACAGCACTTAAAAGATACGTCTATTTCAGTTATGAAGTGCACATATTGTAAATAAATGTATTAATTTGTTACCTTTTTGTAGGTGTCTGACTGTCTTTGTTCCCTACCTCAACTACCGACTCATCAGATAATACTAGATCCTATTACGTCACTTCGCACATACACGACATTACTTTCATTTGTGCAGAATATCCGCTGTCCAGTATAGCGTAGTAGATTGTATTAGTCAAATATTCCTCGGATCAGTCACACACACTGACGGAAAAAAATGGCAACACAAAATATTGTTGATGTATAGTAATGAAATATCGGGAATACGTTTGTGTAGGTAATACATTTAAGTGATTAATCTTCGAGACCTCAGGTTAATGTAAGCGCGGTGCTCTTTGTGGATGACGCTGGAGTTTTCGTCCGATGACGTCCCATATGTGCTCGATTGGAAACAGATCTTGTGATCGAGCAGGCTAAGGCAACATATGGACACTCTGTGCAGCATGTTGGGTTAAAACAGCGGTAAGTGGGCGAGCGTTATCCTGTTGCAAAACATCCTCTGGAATACTGTTCATGAATGGGAGCAGGACAGGTCGAATCACCAGACTGACATACAAATTTTCAGCCAGCGTGCGTGGGATAACAACGAGAGTGCTCCTGCTGTTATACGAAATCGCACCCCAGACCAGGTGTACGTCCAGTACGTGCGGCACACAGCCAGGTTGGTTGCACACTCTCAGCTGGCCTCCTTCTAACCAACACACGGCCATCACTGGTACCGACGCAGAACGAGTTTTCATCGGGAAACACAACAGACCTCCGCCCTGCTCTCCAATGAGCTCTCGCTTGACTTCAGTGAAGTCGCAGATGGCGGTGGTTTTGAGTCAGTGGGATGCACGCTGCAGGGCGCCTGACTCGAAGCTGTTCTTGAAGTAACCTATTTGTAACAGTTCTTTGTGTCACTACGATGCCAACCTACGCACATTGCAGCTGCGGATACAGTAGGATGTGCCAGAGCCATACGCCGAACACGATGGTCTTCCCTCTCGGCACTGCCACGTGGCCATCCGCAGCCCGTTCTTCTTACGACTGTACATTCTCTGTACGACTGCTTCCAGCAACCACGTACAGTAGCTGCACTCCTGTCAAGTTTTTCTGCAACAGCACTGAGAGAACGTCCAGCTTCTTGTACCCAGTTTCCATGACCTCGTTCAAACTCAGTGAGGTGTTGGCAATGTCGTCTTTGTCGCCTTAAAGGTATTCTGGACTAACATCAACCGCCACGTCCGGTCTCAATGGTAACTAACACTCACGATTGCTACAGCGAGTATTTAAAGCAAACCTGATTTTTATTCTCATAGTGGCGCTAGTAGCATCACTCTTATTCGACTAGAGTGAAATTTGCCGGCCGTGGTGGCCGAGCGGTTCTAGGCGCTGAGTCCGCTGCTACGGTCGCAGGTAAGAATCCTGCCTCGAGCATGGATGTGTGTGATGTCCTTAGGTTAGTTAGGTTCAAATAGTTCTAAGTTCTAGGGGACTGATGACCTCTGATGTTAAGTCCCATAGTGCTCAGAGCCATTTGAACCATTTGGAGCGAAATTTGTATAGACATCATCCTTCAGGTGAGGAAACACGCCACCAATATTTATGTCGCTCAACTTCTACTTGGTGTTGCGATTTTTTTCCCGTCAATGAATCTGCGACGATACTCCGTATAATCTTATAGATCTTCGTACCTAGCCTTTCAGAAATCTAGGAAGAGGGAATCCACCTGTTCACTTGCATCTGACATGTGCAAGATGTCGTTTATGAATGAAGCAAGTTGTTTCACATGAGTGGTTCTTTTTTCTGAATCTGTGCTGATTGTTTGAGAGAAGCTTGTTTTTCTCCAGGAATATCATAACTTTTGAGCTTAGAATATGCTCGAGGATCCTGCAACAGATAGACGTCAGCGATGTTTGTCTCTAATCCTATGCATCCCATCTCTGGCCCTTTTTGTAATCAGAAATGACCAGCGCCTTTTTCTATTCAAACAGGACTATTCACTGTTCAGGGGAGCCACGATAAATGTGATCTAGGACGCTAAACCGTAATCCTTGTTTTTGATGCACCCTGAGAAATTAAAGCTATGCTCCAGACCGGGACTTGAATCTGGAGATCGGCTTTATGACAGGCTGCATTGTCATGCTGATACAGTCATCGTCTCCGAACTTTTCCTCTACTGTACGCAGCACACAATGCTGTAAGATGTTTTCATATGCTTCAACATTTCGCATTTTCTTAGGCACAATGGGGGACCCCCATCTCAATCACGAAAAACACCCTCCGTACAGTAACATCACCTCCTTTGTAGTCCACACTTGTCACAATACACCGTGGGAAATAACCTCCTTGAGGCATTCGCCAAACTCAAACCTACCCATTGCATTTCCGCAGGATATGGCGCGATTCCTCGCACAGTCATTTTGCCATCTGGAGTGCTGATAGCACTATGGAATTCGCAAGTGATTCCTTCGTGAGGTTCCAAGCGATTTTTTACTACCACCCTCCACAATCCTCGACAATTCCTATCCGTCAGTACATGAGATCTGCCCGGTGTTCTCTTAGCTATGGTTGTTCCTTTGCATTTCCACTTCACAATCGCATCACTAAAAGTTGAAGACCTGAAATACTCCCCGTGTCCTTTTATACTGGCCGGTCCGAATCTTGTGACCTGTAGTGGTCAATTACAAATTACGTAAAGCTGTTGGTTGGTTGATCTGAAGAAGGGCACCAAACAGCGAGGTCATCGGTAGCGTGGTGTTAGGGAAGGAAGGGGAAGAAAGTCGACCGTGCGCTTTCAAAGGAAACATCCCGGCATTTGCCTGAAGCGATCTGAGGAAATCACAGAAACCTAAATCAGGATGGCCGGACGCGGGTTTGAACCATCGTCCTACTGAATGCGAGTCCAGTGTACTAACCACTGCGCCACCTTGCTCGGTACATACAGCTGTCCGGATAGTTTTGATTAGATAGTATATGGAGGGTACACAACACTATAAAAGTAGTGGCTGAAACGAAAACACTGCCCAGTACTAATCAACTGTAATATAATAAACCGTCATAGTACCAGAAAAGGTCAAATAGGTAATATCATTAGCAACCAAGGGCACATTAATACGTTGTTCTCATTCACGTCAAACGAAAAGACGCGAACTGTTTTTAATTTTTTTTTTTTTTTATGCTGGCTGGACAGCTTGATGTCTTGCGCACCTAAGGGAGAGAAGTCGTGTGCGTCATCTGTCTGTGAATCGTCTAAAGTTTGTTCTGTATGTTATGAATTTTAACTGTTTTGTATATCGCATTGTCCGAGGCGGAATTCGGGGATCAGCTCAGTATTTGCCTAAACGAGCGTAGAAAACAGCCTAAAACCATACTGATGCTGGCCATTGTACGAGCCCATGCTCGTCAATCCGCCACACAGATTAGATCCACGTCTGGTTCATATTCCTGTCTCTCAAGCTAGCGTACTCCGCTTTACGCTCCAGGAGCAGGTTTGGTCTTGCACGTTATCTATGGCTTGAAAATGGTATGTCAGCTGAAAGTTGCCAATAGCGGATTTTGTATCCCCACCAGACTCTTGTACACTGGTGTCTAAAATTAAAGCCACAAACCGCTATTTCCCCGTCCCGTGTCTAATTCACGATATAATCATATAATATGTCAACCAGATGTCCGTACGATCGTGTTCTGCACGGAAGATGGCATTCCGGTCAACGAACAACCATGCCAACGATAACGTCAGGGCACCTGTGAAACAACGTAGTGTTTGCTGGGTAGCGCCACATCCACAAAAGTTCGTACACAGACACAGGCGGTGCAATATGGCACAGAGAAGATGCCAACCCGACTCTCTGCGGTGGAGGACCAGACAATGACACAATCAGGGCTGTCGCAAACTGATGTGGCCCGATGGCTTATGTGAATCGATGTGTCGTTTCTCGGATGTGGCGACAGTGTATAGAGACTGAAACTGCATCCCGAAGACCAGAGCAGGACCGACCACGTGTGACTTCAGAAGAGAGGGCCGTTATTTGGCTGTAAGGGCACGACAGTAGCGCTTAGTACTGCCCGGAAACTGGAATTTGAGCTCGCAGAATCCACTGGAAGTCTTGTGTCAAGTCAAACGGTGTGCAGAAGGCTTCGGCAGAGTGGCCTTTATTGTCGGAGACCTGCTGTATGTCTACCTCTGACGTGTCTTCACAGAAGGGAACGTCTAGACTGGGGTCATCAACAAGCAACCTGGACGGTCGAAGAGTGGCCAATGTTGTTTTCACAGATGAGTCCCGATTTAATCTGCAGAGTGACTCTCGATGGATTAGCATCTGGAGGGAACGTGGAATGCAATTTTGGGATCCAGATGTTGTGGAAAGAGATCAATATCGAGGAGGATCCCTAATGATGTGGGCAGAGATTATGTTTACCAGTCGAACCGCTCTTCATGAAATTGTATGGGTGAATCGGCAAGGCTTAACTGCTGTCAGGTATCGTGACGAGATCTTGGGGCGTCATTTGCGGTTGTTGCGAGGTGCTGTGAGCCTAGACTTCGCACCGATGGACGATAATGCTCGACCTCACAAAGCACGGGTGGTTGATATTTTCTTGGAAGCGGGAGATATTGTACACATGGCGTGGCCTGCCCGCTTTCCCAATCTGAATCCAGAAGAGCATGTCTGGGATGCATTAGGAAGACGGTCTGCGTCACGTCAGCATCCACCAACCACTCCCCAAGAGTGCGAGCTGCTCTCCAGGAAGAAAGGGCGTTATTGCCGCAACATGAGAAGGATGACATCATTCACAATACACCCCATCATTGTCAGGCCTGGATTGCTCCCAGAGGTGGTCACACGCCATACTGATCACATTAACCAGTTGTCGGAATGTGTGTGCAGATCCGTTGCAAGTTGGAAAAAACGAAGAACACTTTTGTCTACCGTTATGCTCGTTGCAGTTGCTTACGTTCTGTATTCGTTACATTGTTTCTAGTTTACCTTCACCTGTTTAATAAATAAACGAGACCTGGCAAAATTTCCGTTTGTTGCTTTAATTTTGTACACCAGGGTATGTCAGACGAGAAGTTGTTCGCTGTCGAGAGCCATCAGTGACTGCATCCTAAGCAGCGTGAGTGTCGCGTACATTGGCCAGTTCTTGTGGGGTCTTAGCTTTCCTGGTTCGACCAGGCGGACTCCGAAGTTAGTCGCATGCTAACGCAAGCCCAGATCTTGTTTCATCAGCCCCCACCCGCTCGGCATAAGCGTTAAATTCTTCGCGCTTTGCTCTCATAGTTTCCGTGTTTGTCACTGACCGTGCCTTCAGTCTCTCCGGTCGCGGGTTAGGTTTGTACCCGACGTTTCTCTCGGGCTCCACGCGTCATGGTACTCTGTGCTCATCTCGAGCGTAGCGAGGTAATAGTGGCAACAAGAAACGCTCGAGATGAGCACAGAGTACCATGACGCGTGGAGCCCGCGAGAAACGTCGGGTACAAACCTAACCCGCGACTGGAGAGTAAACAATAATTACAGTCGACGGCGTAAATGTTGTCATTTCACGCGTATTTCATTTGTTAATACGTTTAGCCAATTTATCTGCTATTACTCGTGTACAAAAGGAAGAAGTACTACGCCATTTTCTGCAACTTCATTTCAGATGCAGCCCAGACAACTTTATTAATAATCAAGTAATTAGACACCTAAACGATGACTGTTAATAGAACGCGGCTACTGTTTGTCATGTATACTAGAAATTTCAGTAAATTGCCGACAGTTGTGGCCGAGCGGTTCTAGGCGCATCGGTCCGGAACCGCACTGCTGCTATGGTCGCAGGTTCGAATCCTGCCTCGGGCATGGATGTGTGGGATGTCCTTAGGTTAGTTAGGTTTAGGTAGTTCTAAGTCTAGGGGATTGATGACCTCAGATGTTAAGTCCGATAGTGCTCAGAGCCATTTGAACCATTTTTTCAGTAAATTAACAGGACGGTGGAATCTCTTGACAATAACATTCTTCTTAATCCTTGGTAGATCTTGGCTGTCGCCAAGTTCAGTGGTTCTCGCTAACGCGTCCGTTGGCGAGTCATAGTCTGCCAAAACGAGTCCTGGGACAGAAAGAGCTGCACGTTCCAAATTAGGCAAGAAGGCAGTGGAAGGTAGTGATCTTCACTTTTTTAACATCAGGCGCACTGATGTTGTCTGCGATACTTGCATACTTCCGCAGCATCTCTCCGAGAGATGACATGATACACTGCGTTGTGCCTGGCGCATTATGAATGATCGGAAGGCAGTTATGCATAAACTGTCAAGCGGTTCAACGTATCCTCGTGAAATAACACGATAAAAACTCACGATAAGCCGAGAAAAGTGCCCTCACCCCCATGTGCAATAATACTGTGGTCAACTAATACGTTGCATTCACAGGTCGCTTACATTAGAACTACACTACTGGCCATTAAAACTGCTACACCATGAAGATGACGTGCTACAGAAGCGAAATTTAATCGACAAGTAGAAGATACTGTTATATGCAAATGGTTAGCCTTTCAGAGCATTCACACGAGGTTGGCGCCGGTGACGACACCTACAACGTGCTGACATGAGGAAAGTTTCCAACCGATTTCTCTTACACAAACAGCAGTTGACCGGCGTTGCCTGGTGAAACGTTGTTGTGATGCCTCGTGTAAGGAAGGGAAATTCGTACCATCACGTTTCCGACTGTGATAAAGGTCGGATTGTAGCCTATCGTGATTGCGGTTTATCGTATCGCGACATTGTTGCTCGCGTTGATCGAGATCCAATGACTGTTGGCAGAATATGAAATCGGTGGGTTCGGGAGGGTAATACGGAACGCCGTGCTGGATCCCAACGGTCTCGTATCACTAGCAGTCGAGATGACAGGTATCTTATCCGCATGGCTGTAACGGATCGTGTAGCCACGTCTCGATCCCTCAGTCAACAGATGGGGACGATTGCAAGAGAACAACCATCTGCACGAACAGTTCGACGACGTTTGCAGCAGCATGGACTATCAGCTCGGAGACCATGCCTGCGGTTACCCTTGACGCTGCATCGCAGACAGGAGCGCCTGCGATGGTGTAATCAACGACGAACCTGGGTGCACGAATGGCAAAACGTCAATTTTTCGGATGAATCCAGTTTATGTTTACAGCATCATTATGGTCGCGTCCGTGTCTGGCGACATCGCGGTGAACGCACATTGGAAGCGTGTATTCGTCATCGCCATACTGGCGTATCACCCGGTGTGATGGTATGGGGTGCCATTGGTTACACGTCTCGGTCACCTCTTGTTCGCATTGACGGCACTTTGAACAGTGGACGTTACATTTCAGATGTGTTACGACACGTGGCTCTACCCTTCATTCGATCCCTGCGAAACCTTACATTTCAGCAGGATAATGAACGACCGCATGTTGCAGATCCTGTACAGGCCTTTCTGGATACAGAAAATGTTCGACTCCTGCCCTGCCGGGCACATTATCCAGATGTCTCACCAATTGAAAACGCCTGGGCAATGGTGGCCGAGCAACTGGCTCGTCACAATACGCCAGTCACTACTTTTGATGAACTGTGGTATCGTGTTGAGGCTGCATGGGCAGCTGTACCTGTAGACGCCATCCAAGCTCTGTTTGACTCAATGCCCAGGCGTTTCAAGGCCGTTATTTCGGCCAGAGGTGGTTGTTCTGGGTACTGATTTCTTAGGATGTATGCACCCAAATTGTGTGAAAATGTAATCACATGTCAGTTCTAGTATAATGTATTTGTGGAATGAATACCCATTTATCATGTGCATTTCTTCTTGGTGTAGAAATTTTAATGGTCAGTAGAGTATTAAGACCATTTAGATAGGCCTGAAAAAGGTGTTGTAATATTCATACATATTATGAAAATGTACGTATGTATATATTTATGTATGTTCCACATTTCCACCTAAATCACTGGACCGATTTAAACCAACCTTGGTACACATATTATTTACTGTCTGGAAATCAGGGGTAAGAACAACCTACCCATCAAAGGGATGGGGGTGAAAAAGTAGCGAATACCTTTACATTTGTTAACCAGTATTTGGGAATGAGAGAATTTAGTGACTTACAACAGACTTTACGCATCATTTCATAACTTATCAAAACTTTTTCTCGATGACAACCTCCACAAAATGGTGTAAGGAAAAAAGTTTATCGCTTACTACTTTTTCGATCTTTATGCATTAAAACTGCCGCACGAAGCATGACGTTCTAATTTATTATATCTTTACAACTGACTATATTAACGACAAATTTTGCAGACAGCATTCATATGTACAACTGAGTGTATCCGCAAAATTATGTGATTGTACGACGCATAGTTCAGGAGATATGGTGTCATAAACACTGACCTCAGTGAGAAAGTTCCCAACAATCATGACTTTTTAATTTATTACTTTTTTACTGTAATTATATTTACAATACATTTCGCAGAAAGTAGACACATACACCACTGGATGTACTTTCAAAATTGTATCATTTTACGGCACATGGTTCAGGATACAGGATATCATAAACATTGAGCTGCATGAAAATGAAATTTCAGGGAAAAATTCGCTAGAGATACAGGCGCAGTATGTGTAGAGATATGTGTGAAATGCGTTAAACATATGTGAAACGCAACTGACATCTACGTACGTGGGCTAATACATGGGTAAAAAGCTTGTCCTAAACGCGTTAAACGATTTGAACTAAATTTGGTATATATGTTATTTACGATCCGCAAAGGAAAATGGTGGGGATAATAATAACTAGTCTCCTGTTGGGGCGAGGAAGATAATGTGGACAGAGAAGTGGGGAGGAGGAGATGGATAGGGAGAGGAGGAGGGAAAATTGACTGAGGGGGGAGAGGGGGAGATGGACAGAGAGAGGCGAAGAAAACGATAGGTAGAGAGAGGAGAGGAGCGGAGGGGGAAGGAGTAGATAGATAGAGGGGGAGGAGTAGATATACAGAGAGAAGAGTAGGAGGAGATGGACAGAGGAGCAGGAGGAGATGTACAGGGAGTTGGGGTTGGAGTAAATCGAGAGAGAACAGGTGAAGGAGGAGATGGAAAGAGACAGGGTGCGGAAGGAGATAGACTAATGGAAGATACGAATAAATGCATACAGGGCCAACACCGGCGACTCAGCTCGTAGCGATATAAACGGAAACTCTTTTCACCGCGTACGCCAAACTAGCACGAAATCTTTGAAGAGTGCTGCACGCTGGCTAGTTCTAATCTGGCTTTCCCACAACATACAATCCGACAAAGCAGAGTGTTTCCCTGAGGAAGAGAGAAGCACTTTGAACCATTGTCTTTCGAAAGGAAATAGATTCAAATGTTCGTTTGCACAGGATGTGGCAAAAAAATCACATCACTAAAAGCCACGATCGCATTACTCTACATCTTTGAAAAGAATCACAAAAGAGAAAGGCCAAAAATGCCTTGCGCATATTGGTTCTCCTCGTCCATCCAGGAGCACACACTTTGCTGGGTTGGGCTATACGAATATTCGATTTCTGGGTCACTTTCCTCTTTACATTTTAGCATGCAATATGCAAATAATTCAAAAGCCAACGTACAAGGATGACAGTCTGCATGATTTGTAAACAAGATACTAACTGTCTCAGTTCCTAACATCACTCATCAGTTCCTTTAGTTTGGGTGATATTTCTGCAAGTAATGTTCTCAGTTTCTGGATTTTCAAATTAAAATAAGATTATTTCGTGTCCAGAACATCGAAAAATTCAGTGAAACGACAGTTATATTTCTGATATTCCCCATAATTCTAGTGAAATAATAGCTGTTTGTGTTAAGCAACAATTTACATTCTTGTGTCATTTAACATTGTAGTCGTATCAGAGAGAACGCTCATGGTTATTTATTTATTTATTTTGTCGACAGATGTACGCCTGTCTTCTTGGATTAATTTATTCACATACACACATCAAAAATGTTTTGCATCACCTCGGTTCCGTGAGTTCCTGAACTTGTACAGAAAGTTGGTAGAGAGATCAACATAAACATCATTTCCGCCCTTTTTATTCCTCGTGAAAACCACAAAAGTTGTTCAAATAGCTCTGAGCACTAAGGGACTTAACATCTGAGGTCATCAGTCCCCTAGAACTTAGAACTACTTAAACCTAACTAACCTAAGGACATCACACACATCCATGCCTGAGGCAAGATTCGAATCTGCGACCATAGCAGTCGCGTGGTTCCGGACTGAAGCGCCTAGAACCACTCTTCCACCACGGCCGGCTCAAAGCGACTGTCTCTGCGATACAGTATCCACAGTCAACATCTATCTTCAGGAGTTCTGGGAACCGTGGTGATGCAAAACTATTTTTTGATGTGTTTATATTGACTGAACATTGCCAGTTACATTACAGAAAAAATGTAGGGTAACATTTTTAACTGGAAACTGAATATAAAAATGAAAGTAAAGAGTTTACAGAAACTGCAACGCTTCACTGATAATGCAAATGAACATAAAAACATTTTCTAAAACAGGCTGTACTCTCCAGTTCGTGAAGTCTCGAAACGTACTGTAGGTGTTCCCTGCAAGTGGGCTGCGTAAATTACTATTTCTTATATCATATTATTATACGTAACACATCCTACCGGTATAGTTTTAGTTTCGGGAAAACTCTAGACAGAATTTTAATTAGAAATAGTGTATCTATAAGCAGATATGCAGATACTTGCAATACATGCTTCTAACAGACTGCAACTAAGCCTCTGATGACAGTGTCAAAGGAAACACTCACTCATACTGTATCACACCAGCTTACCAAGTCTAACCATATTCAGGAATATGTAAACATTTTACCTCTGTGCCAAGCAATGCACCATCTCGTATACGGTAGAAGAAAAACAGTCAACGAATTTCATTTCATCTCAGTTGTTAGTTAGGTTCACGTTCGAGAGATAATTCTCATGACTTCTGTTAACATTATGTGGAATCTGTATGCTTACTGGCTACGTATACATGGTTTGCTCGTGGTTGTAGCTACATACTGCCCATTAACTTACTAATAATTAGTACACTCAGGTACATTTAATAAACATGTTTCCATTTGGCGATAATGATGTGACTAGTGAAACGCACTTAAATTTAAGAGTAAACACTTTTGTCTTCTGTAATAAATACTCTACTTGCTTTTAAGATAAATTCGTCTGTAGAACATAAATTGTGCGTCCTCTTTTATTCTTGCGTGATGTGTCAGAAGAATGATTGGCAGTCCGTCTCGTGTACATCCGAATTCTCTTCAATGCCTGATAAAAAGAATCAAGCACCCAGTAGGGAAGGAGTAAACTAAATGAAACTTCAGAGGTTGATATGGTATATGACGTTATTTCAGTGATTACAATATCGAGTAAAATTTGCAAAGAACTTGGCAGAATAATCCCTGGTCCCATAAATGTTCTATCGTGGACAGATCTGGGGTCTTCCTGGCCTCGGGAGTCCCTCAACATCGCTCAAACAGTTCATACAGACGCGAGCCATGTGTGGGTGTGCATTGTCCGTTGAAAAATGTTACTATGTACATAACTGTCGCATCGGAAGTAACACACGACGATGCACAACGTCTGTTACATATCGTTGTTCCCTCAAACCCTACCAGTCAAGACCTCAAGTAATACTCGATGGCTCCCCACACCACGACTCCAGGAGTAACACGACTGAGCTTCTTCTAAACATTGGAAGAATAGACCTCTCCCGAGGTCGCTACCGTACTCGCCGATGATAGCGATTTGGGGTAGCGCGGAACTGCGGTTCATCTCCGAAAAACTGCGACGACATTCGTCAACAGTTCCTGCTTGCCAGACATGGCACCACGCCAACCACGACCGTTTGTGTTGTGGTGTAAACGGCAGCCTGTCTATGGGATGGTATTCTCCTAACCCGTCTGCTGCTAGTCTCTAACCAATGGTGCAGTACGACACAGAACGTTGTACAGAATCAGCAGCAGGGTGGGGAAGTTTGAGCACAGCCTGTATTGTTGCCAGATTTCTGATGACGTCATCGATGATTTACCCTGATGTTGTCATGGATTGTTGCCAAGTTTTCCCAACCTCGTCCCCTCTGATATCAGAGGCCAATTTCCCTATGTATAACATGATGGGAAATTTAAAAAAATGGTGAGAAATTCAAAATAGCCCAATTGCCAAGAAGGCGGACCTGTGCATGGCCCTCTGATGTCAGAGGTCTCTTGTGCTAAATGTAAATTGGCAGAAAAATCAAAAGATGCAAGATGGGCAATTGTCCTATTGGTGAAATTTTCAAAAAAATCTGCATTATTGGCAATCCAAAATGGCGAACCTGTGCACAACTTGTATAGTTGCCAGGTCACTTGTGCAGAAAGAGAATCCAAATTGTCACATCTGGTTATATGGACAAAGTATGCATGGTTACCAGATCGCTTGTGTTAAGTATAGAATCTAATATTATGGACCTGTGTGTACTAACACACCACGCATGGTTACCAGGTCACTTTTGCTAAGTATGGAATCCAAGATGTGGGACCTGGGCATATGACTACCGCCCTCCTGGTTGCCAGTTCAATTTTTCCAAGTATAGAATCCAAGATGGTCACTTACAAATTCTAAGGTGGCCACTGGGTTTTCCCCTTGACGTCAGAGTGAAACTAGGCCAGCTGTCACAAGTATGAAATCCTGGAGCTCAGTTTAAAATGGTGGGAAATTCAATTGTCCCAGATGTCCTAATATTAAGATAACATCTAAAAGATTTTACCCACACCTCTGATGTCACAGTTTACTGCCACAGCTTGCATGTTTAATCAGTTTCCCCCACCCCAGTTACACAAAGTTTAAAATTATGTAGCTCACGTCTGGTGTTTAAAGAATTACCGCTACGTGTAGTAGCATAGGACCAATTGCATCTTTATATAAACGAATGCGGGACTCACTGTAGAGGCCCACCTCACAGCTGGATCCAGCAATGTGCTATACGCGAAGTTCGTAAGAGACAGGCCACTACAACAGCTGCCAACCACCACATCTCCCAGAAAGGTTCACGTGTCTCCATTTGCCTGCAGGTGGGCAAAACGCATCCACAACACCATCTTTCACTGTCATCCAGTGGCCTACTGCTCGCAGTGGGTTCCATGTAGATGCTGCTGGATCGACCATCTGACGCAAAGTATGTGCCATGCTAGGCACTCTACAGGCATCCAGCTGTGTGATGTCACCTGGTGCATGCTGCCAGCTTCATGTCCCATCCACAGCCCCTCAAAAGCACATGAGGCTAGGAGCCATTAGATTACCCGACAGGCTACAGCCTACAGGATTATGTGTCTGGACTGGCCGGTGCTATGTCATGCAGTTTCGAATGTGAACAGGTGCTGATTGCAGGATCACAACTGGTATGCTCTAAGGCATCACTTTCAGATGCATTTCTAAAACTACATAATTCTGACTTACCCATTCCCTAATTTTAGAACTGTACTGTTTCTGGCCTCCTGGTCGTCTGGAATATTTCCAGGAATGTGATGTTATTAATGTTCCAGCACCCAGACCTACTTCTATCTATGCTATTCCTAGCAAGGATTTTCTGTTTATAGCTCCACACACATTGGTCACAAATTTTAATGGGCTGAAACTCCAGTCCAATATTAGCATAGGCACTGCAATGACTGCACACTTTTTTGATGCGTGACAATATTATTCTTTACCTGGCATCGCTTTTTGTTATTGTAGGATTCTGGCGCAGTAGAAATTTGTCAATAGTCATATACGACAACAATTCTAATTGAACTATATGGATAACACAAGTGATGGTCTGCTTAAAAGCGTGTTGGTACACTTTTTAGACCCAGTACACCAGCGACTGTGAGTGACAGATGCCCTTGGTAGATTTGTGGAGGTATATGGCAAAAAATTTTTATGAAATTCCCATCAGATTTCAGGCCCGCAATTTCAATTTTCCAATATTGTGACAGAATGCACAATTACCTCTAAAAGTTAGATAATGGAGAGCTGGACGAAATTAGTAGGTGCAGTTCTGGCAGGTTACAGTAATATCTACTGAATTATTATGTTAAGGGTGTCCCAGGTATTCATGAAGAGGCCCAAAGGACAGATTACACCATCAACATCACTGTCGCTGGTGGAACAACAGCAATGAACATCGCTTCCGAGTTAGACGACATGTTAGCTAAGAGGTCATTTGATAGAAGCATTGTTCACATGTCAGATATCACAATTTAGACATAACAAGGATATAACACCATCCTACAGTCCTTGGGTATATATTTTAAAATAATGTTATCGAAGGACATTTTACTCACAACAGATAGGGAGCTACTTGACAGGAACACTTAGTGTAGCTTCACGCATCGCTCTTTCCAGAAACCATTTTGAACAGCCATTGTACGAACGATTTCCCATAAGAGTTACATTCCCAACCAATGAAATAACATCCATTTGTATGAAAAATTCTTCACACTATATAGAACAACTGTTATGACCTACTTTGCACTCCACATGGTCGCGTAGGATTGTCAACAGATCGAGCATGCTCGCGAAGTGGAACTACGGTGGAATCTTTCGTGCTTCCACAGGTATGTGGTATCACAAGTTTTATGCAAAGTCTAATGACACACCGACATCAGCCAACGATTGTGCTGTGAGGGATGTGATACGAAAAGGTGTGGAAGAACTAAGTATTGAGGGGAGCATCTCAGAATAATATGATAATTTCACATGTCTAGTGGCACTTCATATCATCTACACGGAGTTTAAATATTTATTTCCCGACGTACATTTTGAATCTCTGGAAGTATCTAGAATGATCGTGTAACTTAGCTATACAGCGTTTATGTATTTCAATCCTGTCTTTGGTTTTAACCAATGTCTACCATGAGCTGTAATATTTCATTTGTCACAGTTTGTTATCGATTTTGCTTACGAAATCAGGCTATTATCAATACATATTTCGATAGTCTGCTAACGATTCATATCTTACTGGCCACAGTGACGAAAACAAGCTACTCGGCCTGCCAGCAGCGTTAGAGGTCTGAACTTAATGGTACACAACTGATATTTTACTAACGTTGTGAACAAAAACAGAACACTAGCTCACCCTAGTCTCCGTCTTACAATAACTGTCAAACAAGCGGCTAGCGAAATGTACGCATAGCACTGGCAGAAATTTCCCATTTTTCTGAGAGACTCAAAATCACTACAGTTACGAAGCTAAATGACTTAGTTTACGTCCAAGCCACTTACAAGTACACCAGATGTGACAGAGAAACGGCATAGCTCACTTTAGTTCCTTCATTTGACTGGCTCTAATGTCAATAGGGAGTGAAAATTGATGTTTCAATTTCGTTTTATTACTGAGAACTATGCAAAATCTCAAACCACCGTAGTATGATTGAGAGGATGTACCACAGACAGTTATCATGCTATAAGACAGAACACAGTTCATTATTCCGGATGGTGAATGTCCCACTTCTTAACACGCATTAACAACTCAGCATATACGATCAGCAGCACTATAAGATTGTTCAGCGATGATGCTGTTGCATAGATGAAAGTATCATCATGGGACAATGGCAAGCAGCTGCGGAAAACTGAGGACAAAATAAATGATGTTTCTGTAACATAGGGAAAGAACCTGCACATGACAATTAACCCTGTACATCACCATCCTACAGCAAAATTACAACAAACTGTCCACATTACAGTGAAACTGTAACAAACCGCTCATGTTACAATGAAACTGTAACAAATGGCCAATTTTAGAGCAAAATTGTGATAAATTGCCCAGGTTAGAGCAGAATTGTAATTAACTGCCTCTGTTAAAGCAAAATTGTGATAAACGAACCATGTTACAGCAAAAATATAACAAATTACTCCATACATCACGTCATAGTAATCATTGTAACAAACTACCAATTACATTTCTATGTTTCAAGACAATTCGATGAACTCCTCCTAGTTGTAGAGTACCACGAGAGTTGTGGAGCGAACCACAGACTTACCACAACAGGTTTGTCCAGTTCTGCTTCGCTCACATACTGATAGTACTCATATGGGACCTATTAATAGAGCCATCATCACAGCTTTCACAAGACCTCTTAGCATCCAATTTGAATATCCTATGTGGATTTTCCCTGACGTCACAATAGAAGTAGATCATTCGGGCTAAATTTAGAATCCAAGATGGCCATTAGTCATACTGTGTTTTCCCATGATATCCTCTGATGTGGGAGCTCTTTATAGTTGGCCTACTTTCCTGTGCAACATTACCAGCGAAAAATATGTGTTCCAAATTCCATGACACTGCAGTTGCCTAACCACACCACTCTCCTGCGCTGAAGCAAATTTGGCAGACGTGCTCAGTACACAATAGTGAAATGTTGACTTTCATGAAATGTCATCAGAGATACACACCCCTCAGCCAAATGGTAAATAGGCTCCAACAGTGTAATGTGTATATTAACTACTCTTAATGTTTATTTTCATTATTATTATTATTATTATTTATTGTGTGTATGTGTTTTCAAAGTTTTCATTTATTTCTCCCTCAGTACTACAGCTGCCTGATGCAGCGCCTGACACATTGGAGTGTAAATCAAATCAGCACGCAAAATTGTTTCCAGATTGGCTCCTCGATGAAGTGCCTGATACATTGCAGCGCAAATCAAGTCAGCACACAAAAAACTTGTTTCCAGACTTTGAGTTTCCCTATCTACAATGTCTGCACAGACAGTTGAGCTGCCAGCATTGCATAGTGTATCGATGAAGAATGTGTTGTCGTGCACTACAATGTACAGGGTGGGAGTTTAACATAGTGGTAATTTTTGAAAATTCACAAATTAGTGACATGAAAGTAGTGTTATCAGACTGTGAGTAGTATCAGTTATGCTACAGACAACTGCAGTGTTCAGTGCACAAACACCTGAAATGCTCTAGAGTGCAATATAGAATGTGTTGGGGAATCCCGGAATCAGTTAAAATATGCAACACCGAGAACACCTTACAGTGCACTCAGTTTCAGGAATCTACATTCAGAAACAGCCATGCAGCATGTGGTGGATGTGTGTATTGAGTGAAATCCTTATGTATATAGATTTTATGGAAATGTTTGGTGAAGTCTTATAGAACTTGCCTGTCAGAACACTTCACAAGATCACGAATTCATTGCTACAAATTTCAATGAGTGTTGTGCATGCTAGGCATCAGCATGCAGTATTATGTATGACGTATTAGTATCCTTGTGGATATCGGTGCAGAATTTTGTGCATATTTGAACTTGTATAAATTAACCCAAATTGCAATGAATAGATGACTGTCTCTCACTCTGTGTCTTTGTACCAAACCTCCAACAAATTGAAGAAACCCTTTAAAAAACAGTTATATGAAAAATACTGCAGATTGATGATTGAGAATGATGCTGGAAAGAAAATAATGACATTGTTTTAACAACATTTTAAAACTGGGTTTTCCCTGATGTTATACGATATAACAGTTGTAAGAGCTGTTTAGAGCTCACAAATATTCCATAGTTGGCAGACACTACTACTTAGATTTTTTTGGCGCAACGCAGTTTACTAACTTGTACAAAACTTTTCCACAGTTCATCGGCACTCTTATGCTCCACCTTGTTTTCCATTGATTTGATTGTTCAATATTTTTATCCTTGAATTTGCACCCTGTATGTGATTTACGATGCCGCGCAAAACTGTTAAGGTTGCAGCGAGTAATATCACAATTAAACGTACCGAAATGGACGGTTCTCCGATTTTTGACAACAATGTTGAGAATGATAGTGCGTATTCTGCGGTGCAACAGTGGCAAGGCACCACAGAAAATGTTAGTTCCGTTACCAAAAATAATGTACAGTTTCACCTAATTTACCATCTGCTCTGACGGTCGATTCCGGTACAGCGGGAGATGCTGAGGTAGATATTGCTAACACGCACATGTCAGAACACGATTCTTTACCAAATCAGCTCAATGAACTTCCCAATTCTAGGACAGTCTATCAGAATGCCAACAGTGTGTCAGAGGACACAGTAGTGCAAAGTGCTCAATCTGTTTTTAAAAATCCGTCAGATTCCGTAAAAGGTAATTATGCAGACAATGCAACAGACGAGACGTCCATGATTGTAGATAATGTCTCCTCAGCACAAACCACAACACAGGTGACACCCGTCGCATCAGTTCAAAAGAATACGGAAGCGATGCTTCAAAATCTCATGCAAATGATGATTAAACAGAATAATCAATTGCGAGAACTGCGAGTTGACACCAGCATTCAGTTACGAGAAAAACAAGGTGATGACACCACTCAGTTCAATGAACAATTTTCCAGCATACGTTAGAGCTTAAATCGTACACAGAAGCGGTTGATAACCGTTTTAAACAAGTAGATACAGATATTAAGGTCAGTGGAAAACGTCTTTCCGATAAAATTGAAACCATAGCCAGGCAATGCGTAGACTGTACCAAGCCTCTAAGAGATGTCATTAATGCCTTAAGACATCAATCTAATGAAACCTATAAAAAGCCTACAGATGAAATCCAATCAATTAATGAAAGAATTGATCAACAAGACAGCCGGTTAGACGCACGTCTTCAAGTTCACACTGAGGCCTCAGAAAAGCGATACAAAGACTTTCTCCATAAACACACTGAGGAAAACAATCAGCCGGCCGGAGTGGCCGCGTGGTTCTAGGCGCTACAGTCTGGAGCCGAGCGACCGCTATGGTCGCAAGTTCGAATCCTGCCTCGGGCATGGATGTGTGTGATGTCCTTAGGTTAGTTAGGTTTAATTAGTTCTAAGTTCTAGGCGACTGATGACCTCAGAAGTTAAGTCGCATAGTGCTCAGAGCCACCATTTTTGAAAACAATCAGTTTTTACAGTCATTAGCAGTACAAAGACAGGAAGTAGAACAGCAGTTGCTCACTAGTCTTACAACCCATTTTGACGCGAGCGTAAATTCTGTTACAGACGATGTTAACACAGATCCGATATACCGACCTCGCACAGTCATCCTACACGAAGTGAAAACAGCTCTAATAACACTAAGATTTCTCGAATGTTAGAAATTAATCAGGGTCAAGGGCAATGGGTAGTACAGTCTATTGAAAACATAGAGGCCACGGATAGATAAAGTATGATATCTGCGATAGGTAAGTGCCATGCCGTCCTTGAAACCAACAGCGACGCGGTCGACAATACCGTCGGGCCGCAGTGCGACAAGCCACAGCTTACTTCAAAACAATGTAGAGCTACGCCGACCAAAACAGAACTCGGCTCCGCATATATCAGGCCCACTGACGTCAAAGCTACTTCCTTTTACTCGCCAAACCAGTCTGATTTAACAGCAGTGGAAAGATTCTATGAAATTAATCGCCAAGTCATCAGCAGCAAATCAGTTAACAACAAAGTAACCAAAGTTCAATATCACCAGCAACAAACTGTCAAGTATATTTATTTGAAAACATCGATTTCCAAAACTAATCACATCTACATTCATCTCAAATATATTATGCCAAGCCAAACAGTATATTGCAGTAAGTAAATACAACGTAGTAGATTATGCCATCACATAAATCGCTTTATATACGATTTTATTTTCCCGGACTGCGACGTTACACACTATTTTGACACTGATACACTGAATTTGTCTATTTTTTTACGTCTTTTGTACCTCAATGATATTTATTGTATTTCACTTTCTATCGCATAGAAATTATGAGAAATTACTGAAATTGCAATGTGGTAAGTTTTAGTGCATAGAATATGGCTGCGATTATGAACAAATTTATACGCACGCTTACTTCAGAAGCAAGAACTGGAAAAGAAAATTTTACGGTATTTATTCTGCGAAATTTCTATGTAACCAGCCACTTTATTTACGCTACAGATATGCACCAATCTTGACGAGATAAATTATTTCTTCAGTTCGGCGTTTTGCATTCTGAAGACATTACACCACTGCTATCCATTTTATAACGCTCTTCAGCTTTGTGTAAATTTTTTTGCTGCTTTTCAGGAACTTTGATAGTTGGCATTTGTCTTACGGAAGTCGTTATTTGCATTACCATTAAATCTCAACTTATGCTTATTTTGATTTTACATACCAGTCCACATAACTGTAAAACACATCAAACATTTTCCTTGGCACATTTCCGAAGCTTATACAAATTCTATTGGTACCTTGTTTTCACGATTCCTCGATTATTCAGCATTTCATTAGGCGGCATCTTGCCTGGTATGGAGAATCATGCAGGTCGGTTTTCTTACCGTAAGTATAGGCTTTGCATTTCTTTTCAGTTTTCATACGCATGTGCATGAAAACAACTGAAAGAGACGCCATTTATTTTGACATGTGTCCAGCAGATCACTGCAAACGGTAATTCAAATATTTTTTTCATGATAAGAATTTGTGTCCTTTGGTATATAGCCTCTATATATCTTATGTTCATTTATTTCTGATGCTATTTTGTCTTTACTGATAAAATGTAATGTACTATTTTTTTATGATGCTATGCTGAAATTTACGTTATTGCCTGATGAATTATTACTAAATTTTTTGTTAGGTTAGTCACTCTTTGTCATTTATAATGTTGCTATGTTTCATTTATGCCTAGTCCTGTGCTCTGTATTGTTATATATCTCAGTCAGTTGATGATATTACTAGTTTACCTGCTTTCACCTATGTAGATTTAAGAAATCAATGTATCCTGTAACTCATGTCCATTGCATATACTCATCCATTTTGTATATTCTCCAGAACCAATGTACCGAAGTTTCATTGTATGCAAACGAGCCATTATGCTCATAAACAGAACCACATGAAAGAGTGAAATGTGCCACCTCTAAAGGTGTGCAGGAAACGTATTACATAGGTCATAAGCAACTTTTATGGAATACTAAACACCACTGAAATTCCTCACACTGTTTCCTGGCAGGCCTTTATACACATTTTCCTGTTAGTGTACTAGGTAAATTAGGCAGATTACCTATAAAGATTTAGGATTTAGGATATTTTTTCTCTGCATTTTGTGTTACATATAACACTATTGTTACATGAGTGTTCATGTCCTGAGCTGCACAAATTTTATAGAATAATAATGGAATATTGAAGTTTAATGAGTGTTCATGCCCTGAGCTGCACTCCAATAATGAAGATTATATTGCCATATTGATGATTTTTCTATAACGATTTTGTATGATGTTAATATGTATTTTATGTGTGTTGTGTCCTTTCTAGGAAAATCTGTCTTACATTGTGCCACATAATTGGAGGTGCTTGTGAGAGACTGTGACAGATGCTTTGCACCTAAAAACTTTTTTTTCACCGTTCCTTATGAGATTGCATATGATACTGCCTTCTTATGTTAGCATATATGACTGCATTTTTTTTTCCAGGTTAATAATCACATTTCCAGGTTCCACTGTTTCTGCAATTAATTTGCATCTTTATGTATTTATCTCATAATTTACTGTGGTATGTTACATCTATCTAGTCAGTAAGCTATACTGCACTTAGTACTTGTTCTTTATGCTTGCATGTACTATAATCTCATTTTTTCTTTGTTCTGCCCATAGCAGTTCTTGGCTTTACAGATAAAGTGCACTGCTCTTATTAATCATTTCCATATGCTTTCCTGTAGAAATGCGCATTGTTAGAGATATACGTCATTTAATAGATAGTTTTATGAAGCCCTGAGGGTGCTACACAACCTATAAATATTGTGTCTTTACTCAGATGATACCACACTTTGGTTCTATGATTCTATTTGTTTAATATGTACTCATACAGGTACTTTTATATAATACTGCTATTTATGCACTATGTTCTTGTAAAAACCATGTCGAGTTACGTATTCTCATTATGAATTGTGCATAGATCTCTAGGTTATAGGTAAATGATTTTTTATGATTCTTTCTCAGCTTTTATGTTTATGCTATCTACTACTAGGCCACTTGGAGCCCGAAACATTTTATAGCTACTAATATCAGCACTGATGTACCTAGAAAGGCCACTTGGAGCCTCTGATTGATATTTTTCTCTACAGTTGTTTCAGTTATTAAGATTTACATGTATGCCAAGTAAAAGGCCAGCTGGAGCCATTCAATTATTGATTTTACTGTTAGGTTTTCTTAAGTAATTATGCCTGAATGTTGCATATACAAGGCCACTGAGAGAAACAGTAAAATGTAATTAACCAGTGACGTTGTGCGTAATATTTGGCTATTCTACGTCTAATTGGCACGCTGATGCCATACTTATTGATGTTGTCTTATTCAGAGTTGATTGCTTCATCCAGTCTGCAGTTTCATTAGGATACTGAACTTTTTTTCTGATCAGATAGATTACTCGATGGTGACATAGGTAGAAATGGTTACGTTCCACTACCTTACCTTTGCTACTTTTTTGTATCTTCCATTATCCTGTCTCCTGCCTCTGTTCATGGTACTGGAGCAATTCACTACCGGTATTTATACTTCAACATAAGTACTATGAATGTTGTTTGGATCTCAGAAGAATCTTTACTGTGAAGAGCATTGATGATGCTGCCCATCACGTTACTGATATTATGATAATCGCCAACTGCGGTTGTTGGTAATCTGTTGCCGAGCATCTATTGTATCTCTGCATAACACTGAGGAAAATAATATGGAGTTCAGATGTACTGGTACACTGCATGCAATCCCCATTGGTCACTACTAAGTTGTTCAACCTGTACAAAGCAAAAAGAAATGAGACTTATGATGCAGTCACTTCAACATGCTCATAGGCTTCACCATGATTCTTCCATTCACTTGCCCAATCCTATACCATTATCTTGACGATTAGGATTGTACAATGATTTTGCCTTATATGATTTATCTGTCAGCAAACTTGTTTACGAGACAGTTTACTCGTATTATAACCAGATTATGATTTATACTAATGCACCTCAGCACTATTAATTCTTTCGAGTTTAATACTGAACTTGCAATACATTTTGCTAAAAAAAACCGTGTTAGTAATTCACCATAATCAGTACCGCCTCCCAGTCTGGTCACATATTTTTCAAATTTTTTTTTGTTTTGTTTGTTAAATGTTCTCGCTTATCAGCCAAAGGAATTTCATGTGTATTTCAAAGTCTCATGGCCAGCTCTGCACACTGCTGAGCCTATAGCTAGCACTTATATATATATATTTTTATGAGAAACCAAAATATATCACATTCCACCGTTGCTGCTTTAGAAGTAAGACAATTTATTTGTTACGCGCACTGGGACCAAAGTTAATAGTTTTAAACAGCGTCATAGGATTCAGTGCCTAAGGTGCTGAATGTATTTTGCATTGACTGTATTTCTTTATTGGTATTGTGAGTTGCACTGCCCAATCGATTCGTATAAGTTTTCTCAACAATAACACAGATGAAGTACACCGCTTACAGTTACAACACGCTACACGACAACTCGAGTTTTGTATCCATTGCACAGTTCAGACATTCTTTCAACGTAATATGAAAATAAATATTTTTAAATGAACGTTACAAGGGTGTTTCCGCAAGAGCGGGCAAAAATGTAACAGAACATACAGAATGCTCCACTGAACAATTTGTGGTACGGAACCTGGGTCGGAGAAGCCAGCTTAAGGAGATATGGAAGTAAACTTGCCTGCCGCTTTGTCTGGCATTATAGTATTCCAACTTATTTGCAACTACCATGCGTACCAGTTTACACGTGCTGTGCTGTTTATTTACATGTACATTGTTTATTTCCTGCAATGAAATAAGGAGGACGAGCCTGATTACCAGGAAGTCATGATGCAGGTTTTGTTTACTTTACTTGTCCATACGATGGCTCTGTTGTATCGTACTTACATTGTCCCATGACAGAACGTGCTATGGAACAACGACAGACCCATTCATTGCTCAGTGATATTCAGAGACGTACAGTACAATATTGTGGAGCAGTACTAGTACAGTATTTCCTGGTAACTGGATTGGAAGAGAAGATCCTGTTCAATGGCCTGAGAGGTCAACTGACCTGAATCCTCTTGATTATTTCTGATCACTGGACTGGAAGGTGAGGTCCTATTCCACAGCCTGCGATGTCCCCTGAGTTGAATCACACTGATTATTTCCTATGGGAAAATTTTTGTCGTGCAACCACTCCGCCACAGGCCGTGCATTATGAACAGGTGCTCGATCGTGTTGAAAGATGCAATCACCATCCCAGAATTGCTCTTCAACAGTGGGAAACAAGAAGGTGCGTAAAACATCAATGTAGGCCTGTGCTGTGATAGTGACACGCAAAACAACAGGGGGTGCTAGCACCCTCCATGAAAAACACGACCACACCATTACAAGACTGCCTCCGAATTTTACTTTTGGCACTACACACGCTGGCAGATGACGTTCACCGGGCATTTGCCCTACCCACACCCTGCCATCGGATCGCTACATTGTGTACCGTGATTCATCTCCCTACACAACGTTTTTCCACTGTTCAAACGTCCAATGTTTACGCTCCTTACACCAAGCGAGACGTCGTTTGGCATTTACTAGCCTGATGTGTGGCTTATGAGCAGCCGCTCGACCATGAAATCCAAGTTTTCTCACCTCTCGTCTAACTGTTATAGTACTGGCTGTGGGTCCTGATGCAGTTTGGAATTTCTGTGTGATGGTCTGGATAGATGTCTGCCTATTACATATTACGACTCTCTTCAACTGTCGGCAGTCACTCTCAGTCACCAGACGAGGTCGGCCTGTACGTTTTTGTGCTGTACGTGCCCCTTCACGTTTCCACTTCACTATCACATCGGAAAAAGTGGATCTAGGGATTTTAAGGAGTGTGGAAATCTCGCGTACAGACGTATGACACAAGTGACACCAATTCACCTGACCACGTTCGAAGTCCATGAGTTCCGTGGAACGCCCCATTCTGCTCTCTGACGATGTCTAAAGACTACTGAGGTCGCTGATATGGAGTACCTGGCAGCAGGTTGTAGCACAATGCACCTAATATGAAAAACGTATGTCTTTGGGGGTGTCCGGATACTTTTGATCACATAGTTTATTTAAACCGTCAAGTGTCGTCAACCTCCACGAACGGCTTTGAATGCTGCAATATGGGTTACCATGGACAGGCTCAATTTATGGCAAACAAATGTTAATTCGTTCTTCGATGATGTTGTCGAGTATGTGTTCGAACATAAAGTTCATGACGCGGAAGGGTAAGACAAGTGTATAAGCTTGTATATGTGTTATACCTAAGCATGTTAGTATAAGGGGCAGTCAAATGAAATCCGAACATCAGCCACAACAGTCCCATGGAATGGTTTCATCCAAAATCAGTCACCACAAGCGTTAAGACGTTTATCCCACTGGGAGACGAGACGGTCAATTCCTGTTTCGTAGAACGCGGTCGGCCGCTGACGGATCCACAACCGCACACAATCTTGCATTCCTCGTCCGAGGTCCAGAAACGTCTTTCTCCAACTCGCCAAAGATTTGAAAATCACATGGGGAAAGATACAGTCTTTTGGGAGAATGCTGCTGTGTTTCCCAACTAAATCACTGAAGCATAGCCTTAGCTGGATTGAGTGTGTGGGGCGGACGCTAAAGTACAACAGGATTGTTCTGTCCGACAGCAATCCTGGTCGTTTTGACTTTATTCTGCATGCATGCATGCATGCCTGAAGGACACCGTATAGTACACCGAAACAACACAGGCGCTGCTATATACTGTTTTTTGCCTAAAACGAAGGCCACAACTTTAATAAATTTGTCTCTCCGTGGGCAGGGATCACAGAATATGTGTAAGTACAGGACGTCGACACACGGTGACGTGGTAGTTTGGATCGATCCTGGAAGCGTGCTCGGGTAGCCAAGGAGCATAAGAGGACCGTTCGCGTAAAGCGGAAAATCACGCTGGATTTCACTGTATTCGCAGCTACGAATATTTTTCTGTTTTCATAGTACTGTGAATTGATTTTGGTTCCATTCTCGAGGAGCTCTATGGATAATGAGCCTCTGCAGTCGAAGAATATAATCACGACTTTACCGGAATTTGTATGAGCAGCTTTGAATTTCTTTTGCCGTTTGTCCTCAGGGTGTCCGAATGCTGTCGGACGGCATCATCCAGTTACACGACAATGCCGACCCCACACTACCAATCCAACGAAGGCTACGCTTCAATGATTTGGTTGGGGAACACTGCAACATCCTCCATACCGCCCAGAATTTCGCAATGTGATTTTCACATCTTTGGCAAACTGAAGAAAGACATTTTTGGATGTCGGTTTCAGTCGGACGAGAAAGTGCAAGAGTATGTGTGCAGTTGTGCATTCGTCAGTGGCCGACCGCGTTCTATAAAACAGGAATTTATCGCTTCGTCTCCCAGTGGGATAAATATCGTAACACGTGTGGTGATTACTTTGAATGGAAGCATTCCATGGTCCCGTTGTGCCGGGTGTTCTGTCTGAGAGGTGGTGTACTTGCATCCATTAGTGCTCCACTTGGCATGAATGCAATGCAAGCTTAATTTACAGCGTATAAGAACCAGTTTTTGAAAGCATGTTAGAAACAGTAGCAATCTGTGTCATATTGTAATGAAAATAATGAGTCGTGGCCGTAAGTGATGTTTTACTTCATTACTGGTGACAGATATCAGTCTCAGTAAACAATCTTCAGAGCAAAGGAAACGAGCGGGTTGGCTCAGTGGTTAGCACATTGGACTTGCATTCTGGAGGACGACGGTTCAAACCCGCGTATGGCCATCCTGATTTAAGTTTTCCGTGATTTTCCCTAAATCGCTTTAGGCAAATACTGGGATGGTTCCTTAGAAAGGGCACGGGCAACATCCTTGTCAATCCTTCCCTAATCCGATAGGACTGATGACCTCGTTGTTTGGTTCCCTCCCTTATATCAACCAATCAGGCCTAAGGGTACATAGAAATTTTGTAAAATTTCTATGAGGGAGGTCAGGAACAACGTGACTATACACCTTATGCAGCAATCCATACACAATTAAGTTACAAACGTAGAACATTAAATTATGTATTGGTGACCGATATAGACGATGAGCAGAGCTGATGTACATGCTGGGAGGCGCCGGCTGAGTAGCATGCGAATGCTACGAGTTACAGACGAGAAGCTGGACGCATCATTCCGCACGTGTTCAATAAAGAACCAGTGAGGATTAAAGCACGACAAATATCGCATGTATAACGTCAAACATGGCATAATACGTTTGCAAAACAATAAAAACCAGTCGTAATTGACAAATGCGTTTAAATAATATTTATGTTAATTAAAAAGGGAAAAACGGAAAAGTTTTGAAGAAATGGCTGGGAGAAGAACTTCTCTGTATGGGCAATACGAGGGACGTTCAATAACGAATGCAACACTATTATTCCTCGGTCAATTTAGGTTGAAAAAATACAGAATATGATGGGGAACATAGCGGGATATTCCGGCTTCAGCCCCTACAGCTTCATGAAGCTCCGGTAGGTGGCGGCACAGTACGTAGCCTTCATACTGGTGTCTGTAGCGGAAGTACATTCCAAGCAGAGATGTTTCCTTGAGTTTCTTTTGGTGGAAAACCAGAGCATCGCAGATATTCATAGGCACTTGGTTGGTTGGTTGGTTTGAGGAGTAAAGGTACTAAAATGATTGGTTATCGGTCCCCATAGGAGTTTGCAGAATGTCTACGGAGATCTGACAGTGAAAAAATGCGCTGTGAGTCGCTAAGCGAGGCGTCTGTCATCACCTAAACAAGTTCGCGCACACCTGTCATCTCTGGCGTGCCGGCCGGCCACACACAGCTATGATTTCTACAATGCTGGAACGAGCGGACACTCTCATTCGAGGTGACTGACTTATCGCAATCAAACACCTCGCTCCACAACTGGACGCCTCTGTTGTTAGTGCTGACACACTTGCCCACCAACTGCGGTACCCAAAGGTGTGTGCCCACTTGGTTCCTTGTCGCGTAACAGAAGGCAATAAAAAGCAACGAGTGACCATCTGTTTGGCCAAATGAAGGATGCACTCTGTGGGAATCAGAACGTGGATGATGGAGAGAATATTGATGCAGCAGCGCGTTGGCTCCGACTTCGATTACAAGTGTAGTACCATGCAGGCATACAGACCCTCCCAGTAAGGTGGCGTAAGGCAGTCGCGTTGAACGGAGATTATGTTGAAAAATTGGTTTTTATAACCAAAAGAGTGGAGAATAACGTGGTGTATTGGAATCTTGAATAAAACCAACATGCTTCCATAAAAAAAATGTGTTGCTGTACTTATTGAACGCCCCACGTACATAAAACTAATTGGCCATATATGTCTTGTCAAAGATTATAGTTGTTGTTGTTGTTGTTGTGGTCTTCAGTCCTGAGACTGGTTTGATGCAGCTCTCCATGCTACTCTATCCTGTGCAAGCTTCTTCATCTCCCAGTACCTACTGCAACCTACATCCTTCTGAATCTGCTTAGTGTATTCATCTCTTGGTCTCCCTCTACGATTTTTACCCTCCACGCTGTCCTCCAATGCTAAATTTGTGATCCCTTGATGCCTCAGAACATGTCCTACCAACCGGTCCCATCTTCTTGTCAAGTTGTGCAACAAACTCCTCTTCAACCCAATTCCATTCAATACCTCCTTATTGGTTATGTGATCTACCCATCTAATCGTCAGCATATCTTCAGGCAATATAAACATCGATGTACAGATGGGTCGAAAATGACACTGGTAGTTGCCATGGTGACGGATGGCCTAATGTCCAGCGATGATATGCATCTGGAGCAAAAACGTTGTCTATTCAAAGGTCTACAGCACAGGAACTCCGCCAACTGCCATGGAGGTAGGTGCTATCCAAATCTGTCGTCATGGCGTCAGCGTGCGTCCCTTTTCTCTCCAGTTAAACGACGTATGCATCCCGATGTGATCGCCACGTTTTATAAAAAATTTACATACATTACGACAGTGAATTCATATAGAAATGACAAAAAATCTGAAAATAGAAAGTTATAGGAAGAGAGAATGATGTCTCTTTTTTTGTTATAGAATGTACATTGCGATAAGTACTAGCAATTTGTGAGTGGTGCTAGCACACAAAATTAAGTCAGTGGCAAAAAATAAAATGAAGAGGTATAAATATATTATTTGTGTTTTTACTAAATAGGAAAGTTCTTCGTTGCTAAACATCGTAAGATATCTATAAAAACCAGTACGAAAATTAACTGAGAATTTAAAAATAAAACTTTAAAAACTTCAAAATCTTAAAAAAACAGAAGACCAGTCGGACTTTATAACAGGTCTTAAAAAAGGCCGTGAAAATATTTCTCTTTGAAATCGCGTTGCAGTTCAACGGGTTTCTTTTTGATCGCATCTAATAAAAACCCTTTAGAGACGTTACCTAAAATCTTAAGAATATCATTGACTGAAACTTATGAATGTTTACGTTGTAACAAATGTTGACCGAATAAAAGATTTGCTATATGTATCACCCAATGTATGCTGTTTGAAGTCGTTCATAAAGTTATGACACATTTGACTTATGCATTGCTTATCACAGTTGCTGCAAATAGTATTATAAACGCCGGAATCGTAAAATCTGTACCGTTGACTGCTAATAGTTCAAATGGTTCAAATGGCTCTGAGGACTATGGGACTTAACTTCTAAGGTCATCAGTCCCCTAGAACGTAGAACTACTTAAACCGAACTAACCTAAGGACATCACACACATCCATGCCCGAGGCAGGATTCGAACCTGCGACCGTAGCGGTCGCGCGGTTCCAGACTGTAGCGCCTAGAACCGCACGGTCACCCCGGCCGGCGCTAATAGTGTGTTTGAGTTTTTAAAAAAGAAGCACTAGTAGTAGCTATATTCACTATTTTGACCTTTATTGAATATGGACTGTTGTATAAGGTGTGTAGTTGTGTGCCTCCTGACCTCCCTTATACAAATTTCATAAAATTTCAGTGTCACGTTTTGGCCCGAAGATCTTCTAGTAAGACTGAAACGGGTCACTAGTAATGAAATAAAATATCATTTGCGCTCGAAACTGATTATTTCCATTAATATAAAAACAGTTATTTGTAAAATTTTGCACAGTGATGTTTGGGGATGATACCGAAAAAACAGAATGACAGTGTTTTAACGACAGTGATTTATGTTCCGGCGTAAAAGTGAAGCGTTGGCACGACTGTCAGGAACGGTAGAGCAGAGGGGGCTGTGAAGAAGACGTCAGCCAATAGTCTGACCCTCTCTAGGACGACTCCGAGACAGCAGGGGCCTCTGGGCGGAGAGAACAAGTGCCGCACCGCCTGGCCATGGCCCAGTCGAAGACCAGCCATTCTACGATCTATAGCAGCGACTTAGGAACTGTACTGTTTCACTTGTATTAGGAGTTGTGTATACTGAAGCGATTTTCTTATTTTGACTATCGTCCATTGCTTGCACCACACCATTGTAAATTCTCAGAGTTAAGTATTGTCATTTATCTTACTGTAATAAAAATTCATTAATACGATTTGCTTGAGTTGTTGTCAAGCGATCCGAGAAAGCAGGTTTCCTAGGCATCCCATATTCGACAAGTAGGCAGGACAACAATTTATTTTCACAGTTACCAAATTACAAAAATGTATATCAACAATACAAAAAATGTATGAAAATGTATCTACTAATAAACAATATTTTTACAGAATGAGATTTTCACTCTGCAGCGGAGTGTGTGCTGATATGAAACTTCCTGGCAGATTAAAACTGTGTGCCCGACCGAGACTCGAACTCGGGACCTTTGCCTTTCGCGGGCAAGTGCTCTACCGACTTTTTTTTTAATGAAAATATTAAGCAGTGCACACGTTTTTTTTTATTTTTTTTATTCGCAGCTCCATGAAATAATAGAAAAAAAAAGCTCGCACTCGCTGCCCCTACCACGGTTCTTTTTTCTTTTTCTTTTTCTTTTTTTTTATCAGCCGGGCGGATTCGATCTGGGGCCGGCGCGCCTACACGAGTCCAGGAAGCAGCGCGTTAGCGCGCTTTTTTTTGTTACCCTTTTTTTTCGTATTCCAAGCGGATATTTTTTATCTTTTTTTTGGGAGCAGGAAGGCAGGGTAAACAATCTTTATTCGTACAATTGTACTATCTTAGGGATAAGAAAAGGATCGAGACAGCAAAAACAAAGCAAAAACAATTTGGAAACCAGAAAATCAACGTAAAGGCCGCCCTTTTTTTGTGTAACATGAATAAAGTAAATGACAATCCTAGTCACGGGCGGGAGTGAAAATGAAGTTATCATCTGCATCACAATCCCTGCAGCACACGGTGTCGCATCATAAATCTGGCAGACAGCCATATGATCTTGACCATTTCTGCCTTTGTGGGCGGCATATATTTATGTATTTCTCCTGCGTCGACCATGTAGGGGCCAGTTTTCGTCTCAGTGTGCTGTATGCCAATATAACTGAACCGCGCAGTATTGTCTCTAGTCGTTCTGCTGCAAGAGACTTCTCAGTTCTGGGCGGATTGTGAAAAACACTTCCTAAAAAATTGGAAAAGTAAGTCTTGTATTTCGTATGACTCCGTATGAGCTCGTGTTGTTCTTGTAAATACATCCAATAATCCATCACGAACTTAATATCGTACGAATACAAATATTTCGTCGCATGTCCAGCGATCCAATTGACCGCATACGTCTTGTGTTTGGGAAAAAAGGTCTTGTCCGGTAGAACAAGTACATCCGATGTGATTTCTGTGTAGTTAGTGCGCCGAAGGAAGGCCAATATTAGACGCGTCAGCATCCAGACGTCCCTCGCTGCGCCACACACTAAACCATGTTCTTCCGTTGCTAACAGGCCACAGTTTGTGCAAAGAGGAGAATCGACCATATGAATTGTATGTAATCGACTCCTGGTCACAAGTTTACGGTTTATAAGAATGTACCACATCAATCTCGCTGCTGTTGACAGTAATGGAGTATGCACTGCACACCAAATGTGGTTCCACGTTCTCAACGGGTATTTGAATTCCATTACGTTGCGGGCATGGTGATCCATCAAGCACCTATAGATCTCCCGAGTCGTGGGTATTCTCGTCGAAGGTACTTTCAGACGAACATAACTGTAATCAACAAGAAATGAGGCAATGTGTGCAAGAGAAGGCGAAATATTGCACACCGCAATAGGGGGTTCGTACGAAGGCGGAACAAGTACTTCTATCAGAGCTGACGTTATGGTGTGCTTTCGTTGTTGCCAATTTCGTATCATCGCTCGCATGTAAAGTGCCAGAGCTTTGTTTCGCACGTTTGTGAGGTTGAGGCCACCGTTCCGGAATTGTAGCGTTAACGTGTCATATGTGATCTTAAACAACATCCCAGTACTAACATAGTAACCAAAGGCAGCCATGAGGCGGTCTGTAATACCCTTCGGTATTGGTAGGATCTGCGCTAAATGGGGCAGTCGCGACGCTATGTGAACGTTAGTGTATGCCACACGCTGGATCATGTCAAAGGCTCTCAGTGAGTTGTTGCGTATCGCCAGACGAACATTTTGCAGAAGCCGCCGAGAACTCGCCGCCGCTGACCGCCGTAGTGAACGGGTAAATGTGATCCCCAGACATCTCAGCGATTCCACCGTCTGAAATGGTCCCGGTATGTCTTCCAGACCCCGTCCAATGTGCATAATTTTTGATTTCGTCATGTTAATGACACTGCCTGCTGCCGTCCCGTAAGAGTCTAGATATTCAACAGCGTCATGCACTTCATGACCTGATCTGACAAGAAGGATCAGGTCGTCCGCATATGCGCGACAAACGAAAGAGTTCTCATTAAGCGCTATCCCAGTACGTGAGCGCCTCATAACACACATCAGCGGCTCAAGCGCTATCGCAAACAGCATTATGGAGAGTGAGCACCCTTGTCGGACGGAGCTGTTAATAGGAACCGAGCCCGCTTCCCGAACGTTTACAATCACCTTCGATGTAGCCCCTCGTATTAGCCTCATAATGATGGAGATGAAAACAGGTGGAATCTCCATTCGGCTCATGACTGATGCCAAGAAGTCATGGTTTATCCTGTCGAACGCACGATCGAAGTCCACAGATATCATCGCTGCTCGCATTTTACAAGTTTCCGCAAGGGCGATAACGTCACGGTATTCACTTAACGCCGAGGAGATGTTGCTTCGCACCCCTAGGCAAGCCTGATCAGGGGATATTGTCCTGGATATCGCCAGCTTGAGACGAGACGCTAGTAGCCGTGCAAAAATTTTATAATCGGTGTTTAGCATAGTGAGAGGCCGATATTGATTAACACTGCGACTCCCCGCCATCTTCGGGATGGGAAGAAGAAAGCCCGTCACAAAATCCGACGGTAGGCGCATGTTCGGACTCATCGCCTCATTGTACATCGACACCAACTGTGGCATCATCATGTCCACGAATTCTCGATAAAACTCTAGCGTAATCCCATCCGGCCCCGGTGATTTATGGGCCGCTCCTTTTGTGAGTGCCACCTTTATATCGTCTTTTGTGAGTGCCACCTTTATATCGTGTTTTGTGAGTGGCTCCATAAGCGCTGCCTTATCCGTCTCTGTCAGTGTCGTTTGCAGATGTTGCAGTATCTCTCCCCCTACCTGACGGTCCGTCGGTGTACCGGCATAGAGATGGCGGAAATGCTCTAAAAATTCATTTGCAATGTCCTGTTGTGTTGTCAGTTGACGGCCATCTAAACCGTGGAGCACTGTTACCAATGCCCGGCGGTAACGCTTATGTTCCCGCGACACATGGTGCATCGAGGTACGTTCCCCAGTGATGGTGTCAAGACATCTTGCCCATATTGGGATGCCACCCAGTCGTCGTCGCGTGATCGATAGGATTTGTGTCTTGACACGATGAACTTCCGCATGATGTTCTGCAGACGGCACCTGGAAGGACAGCTCACGAAGCATGGTGTAATAACAATCAAGAGTGTCTCTTTGCCATCTCGTCTTATCAAGACCATACTGTATGAGAGCTCTTCTTATTGCCGGCTTAGTACACTCGAGCCACCATTGAAGCATGGAGGTATATGTTGGTAGACGGCGTTGACATGTGGCCCATATCTCCTCGACTCTCTGACGACATTCGAGGACCGCCAAAAGGGACGAATTGAGCTTCCATGTTCCGCGGCTTCTCCACACACTTTGCCTAGGGAGTGACATGGTACAAATGTAAGCCAGATGATCAGTAAAAGGCAGGTCATCGTTCCGCGTCGACCACCTTATCCTGTAGGCCAACCGAAACATATATTCGATCGAGTCTGCTCGCCGAGTGACTGGTAAAAAAAGTATATCCCTCACGGTTCCTATGAATCATGTCCCAGGTGTCGCTTAACTCCAGATCCCGGCATAGCACATGCAATTCACGACGGGTATTGTAATGTGGTGTCTGGTCTTTTTGGGCTAAAACACAATTGAAGTCACCACCTATAATGAAATGATCGAATCTGCCGGTAAATAAGGGCACAATCCGAATAATATCTCGCACGCGCCCGTCTGTTGTCTGTGCCGGAAGGGGCATAAACATTGAGAATGCGAATTCCATTAACAGTTATCGCCAGTCCTCGTGCCGAAGGTAGATAAGCCAGGTCTCGGACCGAAATCCCGTCCCGGACCAATATCGCCGTTCCACTGTCGTTGTTCGAGTGCGGCGAGGTGTAGGAGATGTATCCATGTACTTCCTGGAACTCAGGGATGTAAATTTCCTGCACCGTCAGTATATCCACATCCGACGCGTATATCATGTCCCTAAACAACTGCTGTTTCACGGGCGATCTAATGGTATTTACATTCACTGTCCCTATTCTGTATGCCTGGGGTCGAGTAGCTGTCATCTCCACATGATGTTAAAATGACAAAATTTCACCGTGTCGATAGTCCCTTTGCACATCCGCCGAGGGTCGCCCGAGGAACGTGTCCCTGCGGCATTAGGTTTCTTGAGATGCGGACGGATGCAAGGCCCCACCAATAGAATGGTCCGCATCGGTGATGTCGTCGTCCTGCTCATACCAGCTGATACTATTGGTGTGCTCCAAATTTTCCTGTGCGGCATTGATGTGTGACATCTGTTGTTCTTTCGCAGCTGTAGACTCCACCGCCAAAGGGGTAGCAGGCCCCTGAGCGGATGCGTCGTCTGAACGATATGACATCATTTCACTGTCCGAATTCATATGATCTGCGACATCCGAAGCTTGTGGTTCCATGTTAGACAGGTCCATAGCATCTTGCATCTCCTGCGTTCCCGCCGCCGCCACAATGCCCTGGGGCCGTTCCACTTCAGCTTCCATGCCTATTGTGATGCTCTCATCCTCTTTCTGCGCCACCTGTAGTGTCTGAGATTGGAGGTTGGTCGGAGCCATTCCTTCTTCAGTGGCGTCCGAAGGCGCCTCAATCAACTGTGGCGTCGGTTCGATGGTGCGCTCCGACCTCGGCGTCACCTCTCCGCGAAGTGCCGTCACGTAAGTCATCGGCAGTGACGTTGGTGTAGTCGGAGTCTGGAAGTCTCCGCTGGGGAGTTGCACGAGTCTCCTCTGCATACACGCTGATCGAAGATGTCCTTCACCACCACACCCGGAGCATGTCCGGGGCTGTCCATCATAGATGACAATAGCTCTACAGCCGCCGATGTTTATGTACGATGGCACATATTTCGTAAGGGCAATTCGCACCTGTCGGACACCATTGAGCACTGGATACGTGCTAAAACTTGCCCAGCGTTCGGCCGTATGACTAACAATTCTGCCATATGGCTGGAGTGATTCAGTGACCAATGATTCGCGTACCTCGAAAGGCACCTCGAAGATTCGAATCGTACGCGCGCCCAGGCCCGAATGAGCGACTAAAACTTCGCCAATATGACCATCGGAGTGTCGGAACTGGAATCCTCGTTTGGTGGCTTCAATGATACTATCACATGCTGCGTCGTCAATCATCTTTACGTAAAGAGTGCTGCTCACGATTGATAAATGAATTCCAATAATCTCTGTGTAATTAAGATGCACTTCGTCCCTCAAGAAACGTTCGATTTCGAAAGCCTTCGGTCTTGCATACTCGTTACAGAACGTGAACTGTATCGTGGTTTTTCGGAAATTGTGTGCCATTGCGTTCGATTCAAACAGTAACACACGCGACTGACGACGGTGTCACACCGCTTCTTCCGCGACCGTTCGCAGCCGAGACGTAAACAAGTCCGAGCTGCTCCGCGGTGAAAGGCGGACTGACTGAGCTACCCAAGCATGACTCACGCCCGGTCCTCACAGCTTTACTTCTGCCAGTATCTCGTCTTCTACCTTCCAAACTTTACAGAAGCTCTCCTGCGAACCTTGCAGAACTAGCACTCCTGATATATCAGCGCACACTCCGCTGCAGAGTGAAAATCTCATTCTGGAAACATCCCCCAGGCTGTGGCTAAGCCATGTCTCCGCAGTATCCTTTCTTTCAGGAGTGCTAGTTCTGCAGGGTTCGCAGGAGAGCTTCTGTAAAGTTTGGAAGGTAGGAGACGAGATACTGGCAGAAGTAGAGCTGTGAGGACCGGGCGTGAGTCGTGCTTCGGTAGCTCAGATGGTAGAGCACTTGCCCGCGAAAGGCAAAGATCCCGAGTTCTAGTCTCGGTCGGGCACACCGTTTTAATCTGCCAGGAAGTTTCAATATTTTTACAAGTGGCAATACACTGATAAGCCAAAACGTTATGACCACTGCCCGCCTCCACGTTGGATGCCGCCTGGTGGTGTTGAGGGAACGTGACGCGGTAACGAAAGTATTTAAGATGAGGAGACACGGGCGGGGTATTACCCTAGCGAGCCCGCCCGGTTGGCCGTGCGGTCTAATTTACGGCTTACCGGGCGGGAAGGAGCGCCTGGTCCCCGGCACGAATCCGCCCGGCGGATTTGTGTCGAGGTCCGGTGAACCGGCCAGTCTGTGGATGGTTTTTAGGTGGTTTTCCATCTGCCTCGGCGAATGCGGGCTGGTTCCCCTTATTCCGCCTCAGTTACAATATGTCGGCGATTGCTGTGCAGACAAGTTCTCCACGTACGCGTACACCACCATTACTCTACCATGCAAACAAAGGGGCTACACTCGACCGGTGTGAGACGTTCCCTGGGGGTCCACCAGGGGCCGAACCGCACAATAATCCTGGGTTCGGTGTGGGGCGGCGGAGGGGTGAAGCGGACTGCCGTAGTCGTGGGGTTGTGGACCACTGCGACTGCCGTGGGGACGGAGCCTCTCCGTCGTTTCTAGGTCCCTGGTTAACAAACAGTACAATACCCTAGCGATGATATGAACTGAAAATTGGAAAATCCATTGAGATAAGCGAGTATGACAAAGGGTAGAGCATTATTACGCAGAACCTGTGAACGACTATCTCGAAAATGGCTAAGCTGGTCGAATGTTGATGTGCTACTGTTGTGAGCGTTTACGGAAAGAGAAAGGAGGACAGTGAGACTACCACTAGACTCTAAATGGTTGGACGACCACGACTATTTGCAGAACGTGGGGTTCGGGGGTTTGTATGGTCTGTAAAGTCTCATCTCTGCCGAAAGAGCACAATGCTGGTGCTCGCACAAGTGTTTCGGAGCACACCGTTCATAGTACATTGTTGAACATGGAATTCCGCAGCAGACTAATTACGATTGCAGTGGGAACGGGCCCATCAGGATTAGACCGTCGATCAGTGGAAACGTGTCGGCTCTGTATTCGAATCACATTTTTGCTACACTTGGTCGATGGTCGTCTCCGTCATCGAGGTGAATTGCGGCCACGGACGCAGGCTGGTGGGAGCAGTACTATGTTACGGGAGACATTCTCCTGCGCTTGCATAGGGCCTGTGGTAGTAATCGAAGACACGCTGACAGCTGCGAACCACCCGCATCCCTTCATGCTTGATTTCTTCCTCGACGGCGATGTCATCTTTCAGCAATATAATTGTCCGTGTCTCGGAGCCAAAACTGTGCTACAATGGTTTGAGCAGCATTACATTGAACTCACGTTGATGGCTCCGCGACCAAATTCGCCTGACGTCATTCTCATGGACTCCATCTGAGTCGCTATCGGGCGTCATCACCGCGTACGCAAATCAGCTGCCTGATATTTACGCGAATTACAGGAGCTGTGGGTAGACATCTAATGCCACATACCTCCACAAATCTAGCAAAAAACTGTCGGATCCTTGGTATGCAGAATCAGTGATGAAACTCGTTTCACAGACGGATAAACAAGCTATTAAGCAGGTGGTCATTATGTTTTAGCTCATCAGTGTGTGTTTTATTCAATCTTACATATTTTCCATGAGGCTTAACACTTGTGTCCTGGATGTGGAAGTCTTAGCAGTTCATACATTCGCAATGCACAGACAGAGACTTAACAGCCAAGTGGTTGTTATGCTGAAGAGATTTAGTACATATTACATAATATAACATTTAATAGTCCAGTTGCTGCAATGTCAGAGAGAGAGAATAAGAGGCTTAATACTTCGTACATTTTCAGATGTTGTTCGACGTAGCAGAATAAACGAAATGTGTGTGGTCATTACAACTCAGCCATTTGGGGGGAATGGTAACCACTTTTTTATGTGAATCTATTTTAATGAATTACTGTCAGTTGAATGGATTTCAATAAACTATTTTTCCCTTAAGAATCTATCAACTTTTTGGCTAAGCTATAACCCTCACACGTCTTTATGACCCTTTATGATTATGTTTCCCCTCCACAGTCGCGAAGTGATCTAAGTAATTACTATTATCAACTTCAAGTTTCGTAATTCACTCACTGCCACTGAATGAAAGTTACCCCTGAGGCAGGCAACCAGAAATTGTCAGTACTCACTGCAGAAACGTGGTTGTCGAAAAATTAAAATATTTACAGGTGAGCCATACAAATGTGTGAGGCTGACAGCCGCCTTCCCTCCCGCCTTCCCCCACCCCATCCCTCGCCCCCATCTAATCTGGGTCTTGTGTCTGGGTATCACGCCGCATGCTGCATAGTCTGGGCAGCACGTCGGGGATATCGCGCCATGCACCACATAACCCGGCTATCGCGTTCGTATACCACACCATATTATCCTGTACGGGTACTACGTTGCACAGTGCACAATCGGGGTAGTGCGTGGGGTACCTCATCGTACTATCCCATACAGTGTTTAAGGCTCATACTGCTACAGTGAATGATAAACATTAATCTACAGTAAAAGCTGCACCCCTCCCCCCATCCGCCCACCAACAATCTCTTCCTAGACCTAGATGACGTTGAGAGACTGGGAATTTCATTCATACAAACAAAATTCTCGTCAAAATCCATGACTGACATTGTATTCTTCACACCATGGACGCAGCGGTCTAGGGCGCTACAGTCATGGACTGAGCGGCTGGTCCCGGCGGAGGTTCGAGTCCTCCCTCGGGCATGGGTGTGTGTGTTTGTCCTTAGGATAATTTAGGTTAAGTAGTGTGTCAGCTTAGGGACTGATGACCTTAGTAGTTTCAAGTCCCATAAGATTTCACCCACATTTGAACACACCATGGACATCACGGCAAGTGGAATATTTGTCATAAAAATTACTCAAGTCTGAAGAGGACAGTGGACACTTTACGCATCGATCTTTTCCACACTTGTCCTTAGGATAATTTAGGTTAAGTAGTGTGTCAGCTTAGGGACTGATGACATTAGTAGTTTCAAGTCCCATAAGATTTCACCCACATTTGAACACACCATGGACATCACGGCAAGTGGAATATTTGTCATAAAAATTACTCAAGTCTGAAGAGGACAGTGGACACTTTACGCATCGATCTTTTCCACACCAGTTTCCAGTCCATCCACTACAACAGCTTCTGCAACATAGGCAAGTTTCTAGCAGCTGGAGGTATTTCATCCCAGATCGTTTTTTTTGGGTCCTCTACCCCTTCCATCAGTGCTATGCTTCGTAGTCAGTTGTATCTCGCCGGCCGGTATGCCCGTGCGGTTCTAGGCGCTTCAGTCTGGAACCGCGTGACTGCTACGCTCGCAGGTTCGAATCCTGCCTCGGGCATGGATGTGTGTGATGTCCTTATGTTATTTAGGTTTAAGCAGTTCTAAGTTCTAGGGGACTGATGACCACAGATGTTAAGTCCCATAGTGTTCAGAGCCATTTTTTGAGTTGTATCTCGATATCTGTTCACGGCATTACCGTTTTCCTTTCCCTTGAGCTATTATACTCATCATTTGAGCAGCATTCCTTGGCCATTTTTTCACATGTTTCAACTGTTAACGCTTTCGAACGTCCTTCACGTCCTGGCTGATGTAGGTGTTCCACGTCTCAACGTAGATGCTGTAATCCGAACTGGAGTAGAGCCATTCATTCTGCAGACAAATCTGTAAAAAGTCTATTACTGCCTATCATATTAATTTAACTTTACACGCCATATCACGGAGTTATTGCAAAAACATGAATACAAAAGAGAATTCTGTATCTTCAGAATAGATTTTTTTTTTTCCTTCAACACAAACTTGAAAGAGTTGAGGGAGCTTTACACTGAAGTGACACAAGTTATGGGGTAGCGATATGCACGTATACAGATGGCGATAGTATCGAGTACACGAGCTATGAAAGGACAGTGTATTGGTTGAATTGTCATCTGAACGCTGGTGATTCATGTGAAAAGGTTTCCGTCGTTATTATGGCCGCACGACAGTAATTAACATACTTGGAACGCGGAATTGTAACTGAAGCCAGATGCATGGGACATTCCATATTGGAAAACGTTAGGAGACTCAATATTCCGAGATCCACATTGTCAAGAGTGTCCCGAGAATACCAATACCAATACCTTTCACCATGGACAACGCAGCGACTAAAGGCCTTCCCTTAACGCCCGAAAGCAACGGCATTTGCATTTAGTTCTCAGTGCTAATAGACAGGCAACACTACGTGAAATGCAGAAATCAATGTGGGGTAACGTACGACGAACGTATCCGTTAGGACAAAGCGGCGAAATTCGGCTGTGAAGAGCTATCGCAGCAAAGCACCAACGTGCCTTTGCCAACAGCGCGGCATCCCCAGCAGCGCTTCTTCTGGGCTCGTGACCACATCGGTTGGACCCTAGACGACTGGAAAACCGTGGCCAGATCAGATGAGTCCCAATTTCGGTTGCTAAATGGAGTCAAGTTCTCAACAAGGCAGTGTGCAAGCTGTTGGTGGCTCCATAATGGAGTGGAGTGTGTTTACATGGAATGGATTGGGTCATCTTGTCCAACTGAACCGATCATTGACTGCAAATGGCTACTTGGAGACGATTTGCTGCCTTTCATGGGCTTCATATTCCTAAACAACGATGGATTTTTTATAGATGACAATGTGCCATGTCACTGGGCCGCAATTGTTTGCAATTCATTTGAAGAACATTCTGGACATTTCGAGTGAGTGATTTGCCCACCCAGATAATCCGACATGAATTCCATGGAACATTTATGGGACATAATCGAGATATCAGTTATTGCACAAAATCTTGTTCCGGCAACACTTTCATAACTATGGACGGCTGTAGAGGCAGCATGGTTCAGTATTTCTGCAGGGGACTTCCAACGGCTTGTCGAGTCGACGCCACGTCGAGTTCCTGCGCCTCGCCGGGTATAAGGAGAGTTGACATGATATTAAGAGGTTCAAAAATGGTTCAAATGGGTCTGAGCACTATGGGACTTAACATCGGAGGTCATCAGTCCCCTAGAAACTTAGAACTACTTAAACCTAACTAACCTAAGGACATAATACACACATTAATGCCCGAGGCAGGATTCGAACCTGCGACCGTAGCGGTCGCGCGGTTCCAGACTGGAGCGCCTAGAACCGGTCGGCCACGCCGACCAGTGTAACAGGTCTCCCATGACTTTTGTCATCTCATTGTACAGAATTTTCTTAAACTGGAGCACTTCATTATGACCTACGGTAGGTAAAAGAGATGATTCAGAATCAAATGGTTGTGATTCAATACAGAAATCTTCTTAGTCTATGTTCTGGTTAGCGGTCCTTAGAAGGGCAGGAAATATTACCATCTACAGGTCACGGTTACGCTTTACTTTCCCAAAAGCTATTCATCGACTCTTAAGTTTTCCATTTCCATTCCTTCCAAATGGATTTATGTCCTCTTCTTCTTACTTCAGACTCGTTTAATACGCCATGTCTAGATATATAACCACGCTTACTGACTCCTGTCACATACCATTAAAGCCGCTAAAGAAAGCTACTGTATTTTTTCTCTTACGCGCACTTGTTTTAGATTTATAACAGGCTGTCATTCGAGGATGATATATTGTCTAAGCCATTCTGAATATACTTACAATTACTGAACGAGGATATTTGTCTAAAGGGTAATCCCTGTCTCCGCCGAAAAAAAAATTACGAGCTTGCACAGGGATATTATGTGAGTGGTTGGCTATAAAGGACTCGTGGTCTCAGCTGGCTCGTTACAGAGTAGTAATATAATTATGATCTATTCCGTTCATCACTTCAACTATCTTTGAGTCTGTGACAACAACGAAAAGCCTGTAACATGCAGTCACGAAAACGTACAACGCGAAACACAGAGACGGAGTAATGTATCGACCCTAAGATCTAAAAGTACTGTGATGTGCTTCCCGTCGCTGCGATAACAGCTCAGCATAGCGTCATTGTGCCGCTATTTCATTGTATTCAATGAAGCCATGCACGATGTGAACGTAGCTCAAACCTTCATCAATAAATCTATCCAAACAGCTTTGCATAGCTGTTAACACACCACAAACACTTCCGGGAAAAACATGTGTTGTAGTTGTGGTCTTCAGTCCTGAGACTGGTTTGATGCAGCTCTTCATGCTACTCTATCCTGTGCAACCTTCTTCATCTCCCAGTACTTACTGCAACCTACATCCTTCTGAATCTGCTTAGTGTATTCGTCCCTTGGTCTCCCTCTACGATTTTTACCCTCCACGCTGCTCTCCAATGCTAAATTTGTGATCCCTTGATGCCTCATAACATGTCCTACCAACTGATCCCTTCTTCTAGTCAAGTTGTGCCACAAACTTCTCTTCTCCCCAATCCTATTCAATACCTCCTCATTAGTTACGTGATCTACCCACCTTATCTTTAGCATTCTTCTATAGCACCACATTTCGAAAGCTTCTATTCTCTTCTTGTCCAAACTAGTTATCGTCCATGTTTCACTTCCATACATGGCTACACTCCACACAAATACTTTCAGAAACGACTTCCTGACACTTATATCTATACTCGATGTTAACAAATTTCTCTTCTTCAGAAACGATTTCCTTGCCATTGCCAGTCTACATTTTATATCCTCTCTACTTCGACCATCATCAGTTATTTTACTACCTAAATAGCAAAACTCCTTTACTACTTTAAGTGTCTCATTTCCTAATCTAATTCCCTCAGGATCACCAGATTTAATTTGACTACATTCCATTATCCTCGTTTTGCTTTTGTTGATGTTCATCTTATATCCTCCTTTCAGGACACTGTCCATTCCGTTCAACTGCTCTTCCAAGTCCTTTGCTGTCTCTGACAGAATTACAATGTCATCGGCGAACCTCAAAGTTTTTACTTCTTCTCCATGAATTTTAATACCTACTCCGAATTTTTCTTTTGTTTCCTTTACTGCTTGCTCAATATACAGATTGAATAACATCGCGGACAGGCTACAACCCTGTCTCACTCCTTTCCCAACCACTGCTTCCCTTTCATGCCCCTCAACTCTTATAACTGCCATCTGGTTTCTGTACAAATTGTAAATAGCCTTTCGCTCCCTGTATTTTACCCCTGCCACCTTCAGAATTTGAAAGAGAGTATTCCAGTTAACATTGTCAAAAGCTTTCTCTAAGTCTACAAATGCTAGAAACGTAGGTTTGCCTTTTCTTAATCTTTCTTCTAAGATAAGTCGTAAGGTTAGTATTGCCTCACGTGTTCCAGCATTTCTACGGAATCCAAACTGATCTTCCCCGAGGTCCGCTTCTACCAGTTTTTCCATTCGTCTGTAAAGAATTCGTGTTAGTATTTTGCAGCTGTGACTTATTAAACTGATAGTTCGGTAATTTTCACATCTGTCAACACCTGCTTTCTTTGGGATTGGAATTATTATATTCTTCTTGAAGTCTGAGGGTATTTCGCCTGTCTCATACATCTTGCTCACCAGATGGTAGAGTTTTGTCATGACTGGCTCTCCCAAGGCCATCAGTAGTTCTAATGGAATGTTGTCTACTCCCGGGGCCTTGTTTCGACTCAGGTCTTTCAGTGCTCTGTCAAACTCTTCACGCAGTATCTTATCTCCCATTTAGTCTTCATCTACATCCTCTTCCATTTCCATAATATTGTCCTCAAGTACATCGCCCTTGTATAAACCTTCTATATACTCCTTCCACCTTTCTGCGTTCCCTTCTTTGCTTAGAACTGGGTTGCCATCTGAGCTCTTGATATTCATACAAGTGATTCTCTTCTCTCCAAAGGTCTCTTTAATTTTCCTGTAGGCAGTATCTATCTTACCCTTGTGAGACAAGCCTCTACATCCTTACATTTGTCCTCTAGCCATCCCTGATTAGCCATTTTGCACTTCCTGTCGATCTCATTTTTGAGACGTTTGTATTCCTTTTTGCCTGCTTCATTTACTGCATTTTTATATTTTCTCCTTTCATCAATTAAATTCAATATTTCTTCTGTTACCCAAGGGTTTCTATTAGCCCTCGTCTTTTTACCTACTTGATCGTCTGCTGCCTTCACTACTTCATCCCTCAGAGCTACCCATTCTTCTTCTACTATATTTCCTTCCCCCATTCCTGTCAATTGTTCCCTTATGCTCTCCCTGAAACTCTGTACAACCTCTGGTTTAGTCAGTTTATCCAGGTCCCATCTCCTTAAATTCCCACCTTTTTGCAGTTTCTTCAGTTTCAATCTGCAGTTCATAACCAATAGATTGTGGTCAGAGTCCACATCTGCCCCTGGAAATGTCTTACAATTTAAAACCTGGTTCCTAAATCTCTGTCTTACCATTATATAATCTATCTGATACCTTTTAGTATCTCCAGGATTCTTCCAGGTATACAACCTTCTTTTATGATTCTTGAACCAGGTGTTAGCTATGATTAAGTTATGCTCTGTGCAAAATTCTACAAGGCGGCTTCCGCTTTCATTTCTTCCCCCCAATCCATATTCACCTACTATGTTTCCTTCTCTCCCTTTTCCTACTGACGAATTCCAGTCGCCCATGACTATTAAATTTTCGTCTCCCTTCACTACCTGAATAATTTCTTTTATCTCGTCATACATTTCATCTATTTCTTCATCATCTGCAGAGCTAGTTGCCATATAAACTTGTACTACTGTAGTAGGTATGGGCTTTGTGTCTATCTTCACCACAATAATGCGTTCACTATGCTGTTTGTAGTAGCTAACCCGCACTCCTATTTTTTTATTCATTATTAAACCTACTCCTGCATTACCCCTATCTGATTTTGTATTTATAACCCTGTAATAACCTGACCAAAAGTCGTGTTCCTCCTGCCACCGAACTTCACTAATTCCCACTATATCTAACTTTAACCTGTCCATTTCCCTTTTTAAATTTTCTAACCTACCTGCCCGATTAAGGGATCTGACATTCCACGCTCCGATCCGTAGAACGCCAGTTTTCTTTCTCCTGATAACGACGTCCTCTTGAGTAGTTCCCGCCCGGAGACCCGAATGGGGGACTATTTTACCTCCGGAATATTTTACCCAAGAGGACGCCATCATCATTTAATCATACAGTAAAGCTGCATGTCCTCGGGAAAAATTACGGCTGTAGTTTCCCCTTGCTTTCAGCCGTTCGCAGTACCAGCACAGCAAGGCCGTTTTGGTTAATGTTACAAGGCCAGATCAGTCAATCATCCAGACTGTTGCCCCTGCAACTACTGAAAAGGCTGCTGCCCCTCTTCAGGAACCACATGTTTGTCTGGCCTCTCAACAGATACCCCTCCGTTGTGGTTGCACCTACGGTACGGCCATCTGTATTGCTGAGGCACGCAAGCCTCCCCACCAACGGCTAGGTTCATGGGGGGGGGGGGGAAACACAATCGACACAAAAACGTGAAGTACTGAGGGCAAGCTTGATGGAAAAGAGAAAAAACGGATATTACTGCTGTCGCCAGCAAGTACTGTTGCTGAATCGACCAAGTTTGTTCCTAAACAAAACACTCAGCACTTAGCGTCGACATTTGGACTGTTGTGCAATATTTTCATGCAATACAAATACAAAAATAAACAGAGGTAGAATTACTCTGTACCGATCCACTGGAGACCATGGGTCCGTTGCACGATAATACTCAGAAAATATCCCCGAAAAATTTCCGAAATTTTGTGGGTGAAACTCGACATCATTCCTTGCGTCATCTTTATACGAGCTGAGAACGCAAATCACATTCTCGGATATGTCAGATGTGGGTATCGCGGGTGAGAGAGGAGAGTAAATATACCGCTTTGAGTTAAGGGACCCTGGTTGGGAAATGACCGAATAGAAAGTTATAAGCGAAAGTCGTTCTGATACCTTTGACAGTGGACATCTCCTACTGCAAGCTCTTTGCTTCCCATGTTTTGGGAGGAGGTAGTATGAACCAAAACCAAACAAAAATTCCAGTGAACGTGGGCCTTAAAATGCGTACCTTAAGAGCTGAGAACTTATTCAGTAGAAGAGATGTGTTTCACAATAACAAAGATTAAGAAGTGCTCATATTTCTTAATGCATGCACCTTATAGCCCACTTATACTGCACTTTTTTCCTTGTTTTTGTACATATTACCAGTTCTCAAAATACGGGAAACAAAGAGCAAGGAACCTCACATTGATACAGTTACCCTTTTCTGTCATCAAATGGTTCAAATGGCTCTGAGCACTATGGTACTTAACTTCTGAGGTCATCAGTCCCCTAGAACTTAGAACTACTTAAACCTAACTAACCTAAAGACATCACACACTTCCATGCCCGAGGCAGGAATCGAACCTGCGACCGTAGCGGTCGCGCGGTTCTAGACTGTAGTGCCTAGAACCGCTCGGCCACACCGGCCGGCTTTTCTGTCATCCTTGAAAGTTTGTGACAATGTCACAGAATCACGTATGCTTCCTTGGAATACTGCAAATATATTGTTGATGACGATACGCCTATACGACTGGGACGTAAGGATAAGTGATTTGCTGCGATAGTAGTATTAGTACTTTGCATTCCGTACTAACACATTTTCCCAATATAGCTGTGAGGGAAACTGAGTTACATGTTACCTACCTGAAAACGACAATGTAGGATTCGCTCTTAACTCAGAGAAATTCACATTACTAAGCTTCTCGTATGGACGTTTAGAGTCACTCAGTGATGATACTAATACTGAGTGACGGTGACGCATAGATGTCGTAAACACTGAATTTCGTTCAAATGGCTCTGAGCACTATCGGACTTAACTACTGTGGTCATCAGTCCCCTAGAACTTAGAACTACTTAAACCTAACTAACCTAAGGACATCACACACATCCATGCCCGAGGCAGGATTCGAACCTGCGATCGTAGCAGTCGCGCGGTTCCGGACTGCGCGCCGAGAACCGCTAGACCACCGCGGCCGGCTGAATTTCGTCATCCGAAATTTTTTCATAGGGTAAGAACGTATTACGGTTCCACCTTTGAGTCGCCGCATGGATGACGAAAGAATGGATATCGAGATAAGCTGTCACACAACAGAAATCAAGTAAAAACGCTCAATACATAAAATACGACTGTAGATGACTAGATAGCAGAGTATGCTGAAGAACTGACGAAGACAGAAAGCGTCAGACGACCACAAATCGGGGTCACTTTGTGTACGTTTCGCGAGAATATAACAAATGCTTTGAAAAATAGTAAGTGGCAAGTGCATGAATAATGACTACCGCAATGTTATGCAAACACAAGAACAGGTAAGAATCCACGCGTATTCCTGAAAACTTTAAATTTTCCTCCTGTGGAGACGGTCAAGATAAAAGTAGACTAACTCAGCTCTTACATAGGCTTGAAAGCAGTCACTTTTCCGACGATCCATTCCTAAACGGAACTGTAAATACAGGAGTCGGACAAAACTATGAAAACATCAAAAGCATAACACATTACCAGGCCTAATACGGTTTAGGAAGCAATATATCATGGGAGGGACCTGATCAGCCAAATTGGTTCATGTACTCCTTTCGATTAATGCAGCCTTGCAAAGTAACCATGGGACGCATGGGATACCATGGTAGCCCAAATCATCACCCGCCATGTTTCAAAAAAATGTTCAAATGTGTGTGAGATCTTATGGGACTTAACTGCTAAGGTCATCAGTCCCTAAGCTTACACTCTACTTAACCTAAATTATCCTAAGGACAAGCACACACACCCATGCCCGAGGGAGGACTCGAACCTCCGCCGTGACCAGCCGCACAGTCCAAAACCGCAGCGCCTAGACCGCTCGGCTAATCCCGCGCTGCGCCATGTTTCATTTTTGGCACGTAAACTAGACCAGAAGTTGCAAACAGTGTGAAGCAAGTCTCATAAGACAAAATGACATTCTTCCATTGCTCCATAGTTCAGGTTTTAGGGCCTTGCTACCAGGTTTTCCCGTTACAACATCTGCATTACGGTTGAGTGGTTCTGGAATTCAAGTTGGCTCTGCAATTTCCTGCTTATGGAGCTACTTTCCTATTGTTTCGATGCTGACAGTGTTTGCGAGTACAACATTTAGTTCTGTAGTGACTTTCAGAGCTGTTGTCCACTTAATTTTGGTCGCAATCATCATCAATAATCGTCCTTTACGATCGTTCAACATACAGTTTCGTTCACGTCTTGACTTAGGGGAGGTGTTTTTCTGCTTCTCCTGTATGCGGGACGAACGAGGTGGCGCAGTGGTTAGCACACTTGACTCGCATTCGGGAGGACGACGGTTCAATCCCGCGTCCGGCCATCCTGATTTAGGTTTTCCGTGGTTTCCCTAAATCGTCCAGGCAAATGCCGGGATGGTTCCTTTCAAAGGGCACGGCCGACTTCCTTTCCCATCCTTCCCTAATCCGATGTGACAGATGACCTCGCTGTCTGGTCTCCTCTCCCAAAACAGCCCAGCCCTGTATGCGGTGTCAATCTTCAATACGGTGCCTCCTGAAACACGAAGCACTTCGACGACCCTGGTTAAGGAGGCACCCATCATGCGAGCACCAACAATTTGCCCACGTTCGCATTCACATAGCTTACAACTGCACAGAACACTGTTCTGACCACGAACGACACTTACAACGAATAGAGAGCATTGCACAAGTGCCATTCGTGGTCAGCTACACCAGTGAAACAAATGTTCAAATGTGTGTGAAATCTTATGGGACTTAACTGCTAAGGTCATCAGTCCCTAACCTTACACACTACTTAACCTAAATTATCCTAAGGACAAACACACACACCCATGCCCGGGGAGGACTCGAACCTCCGCCAGGACCAGCCGCACAGTCCATGACTGCAGCGCGCGAGACCGCTCGGCTAATCCCGCGCGGCACCAGCGAAACACTCAGCCTCGGCTAGCATCTTCAGTTACGTTCAGGCATGCGTTTCTCCCGATATCTCCATATATTTGTCCAAGCCCTGTTGTTTCCATATTTTTGTCCAACCCCTGTTAATATAATTCTTGGTAGAAAGAAAACAGTTCCTGTCTTACAGTTTACGGTTATTCATTAAGAACAGATAACGATGCAGACTTTCAACAATACAGTTGTCACAAGCAAATGCTACAGAGTTACTGAGGATATCAATCTCATGAGCGAGTGACGTTGAATAAGTAACGCAGCACATTTTTATCTCGGCCAGTTTCGGTTGAAAAAATGCGGAATATGACGTGGGACATAGAGAAATATTCCAGCTTCAGCCCCTAGATTTTCATGAAGTTTCTACAGATGGTAGCACTAGCCTTCAAAATGGCGTCTTTAACAAATGGTTCAAATGGCTCTGAGCACTATGCGACATAACTTCTGAGGTCATCAGTCCCCTAGAACTTAGAACGAATTAAACCTAACTAACCTAAGGACATCACACACAGCCATGCCCGAGGCAGGATTCGAACCTGCGACCGTAGCGGTCGCTCGGTTCCAGACTGTAGCGCCTAGAACCGCACGGCCACTCCGGCCGGCCGTCTTTAACAGAGGTTCGCTCCAAGCTGAGAGGTGTCACTGAATTTCATTTGGTGGAAAACCAGAGCATCGTAGATATTCATAGGCGTTTACAGAATGTCTATAGAGACTTAGCAGTGAACAAAAGTACGGTGAATCGTTGGACGAGACGTCTGTCATAATCGCAACAAGGTCGCGAAAACCCGTCCGAACTCCCGCGTGCCTAGCGGCCGCACACAGCTGTGACTGCCGCAATGTTGTAGCGAGCGGACACTCTCATTCGAGGTGACTGACGGATCACAATCACCTCGCTGCAAAACTGGACGCCTCCGCTGGTAGTGCTAATACAAATTGTTCAAATGGCTCTGAGCACTATGGGACGTAACGTCTGAGGTCATCAGTCCCCTAGAACTTAGAACGAATTAAACCTAACTAACCTAAGGACATCACACACATCCATGCCCAAGGGGCAACTCCGGCCGTCAGCACTAGTACATTCATCCACCAGTTGCGGTACCCAAAGGTGTGTGCGCGCTGGCTTCTTCGCCACCTAATAGAAGCCCGTAAAGAGCAGCGAAGGACCATCTGAGCGGTACTGCTTGCGCTTTACGAGGCTGATCGTGACAGTTTTTTGTCGAACATCGTCACAGACGATGAAAAATGGGTCTATCACTCCGAACCAGAAACAAATACGCTAATCCATTACGATAAAACATAACTATCACTACGCACACAACCAGGCATATATAAAATAAGTTTGAGAATTGTGATAAATTCTATATAGGACGGAGAGGCAGAAACTTTGAGATTAGAAACAGAGAACACACAAGAATTAGCGACACAAACCAATCCACGTTCTTCAATCATATAAAAACAGAAAATCATGAAGCTGATCACATAACGAACGCTATGAAAATCTTACATATAATGCCAAAGGGATTTAAAATGAACGTTTTGGAAGAAATTAAAATGTATATTCACTCTCGGACAGACCCTGATAAAACATTGAACGAGCAAAGGGGGCTAAAACACAAAAATTTTCTAGATAAGTTTTCTGAAATCATACAACTCGATTCGGGTTTGTCATAACAAAATAAAAACACAGATGTATATACACTACAAAAATGTAAAGAAGATTATAACACCACGCCACAGATGATTACGATACATAGGCAAATGAATAAACATATTGTAACAATACAGCATCGCTGGATTAGCTGTCAATCGTAGCTGTCAAAACCACAACAGTATATAAAGTGATAAGAGACCTAGCTTACATTTGCGAACAACTGCAAAATGGTTCAAATGGCTCTGAGCACTATGGGACTTAACATCTGAGGTCATCAGTCCCCTAGAACGTATAACTACTTAAACCTTACCAACCTAAGGCCATAACACACTTCCATGCCCGAGGCAGGATTCGAACCTGCGACGTAGCGGTCGCGCGGTCCCAGACTGAAGCGCCTAGAACCGCTCGGCCACAGAGGTCGCCCGGAACAGCAGCAGTTAATAGAGATAATTAAGTTAAATATTTAGATGCAGTGGAACGACCCTATGCAACAATAAGATAATAAGACAGCGACAGCGCAACGATGCAATATGGAAGTAAATACTAGCACACGGTTAAACAAAGTTGTTATTAGATATAAAGAAGCGTGTGTGATTGTAGACAGCCTGAAGATGGCGATAATGCGGAAATAGGCCTATTGATAATGTAAACCGTCTAACAATTAACGATTACAGCAGCATTCTGGTATATTGCCGTTTTTTATTAACTTCTCCTTCTCCATGACAACGCAAGCCCTCGCACAAGCCTGTGCACAGAGGGAGCTTGCAGAAATTAATTGGCCTGGCCTTCCTAATCCATCCTACAGCCCGGATCTCGCACTTCCTGACTTCCATCTGTTTGGCCCAATGAGGGATGCACTCCGCAGGAAGCGACAGCACGTGGATGACGGGGAGGCCACTGACGCAGCTCGACGCTGGCTCCGACTTTGACCAGTACAGTGGTGCCATGCGGGCATACAGGCCCCCAAGTAAGGTGGTGTAAGGCCGTCGCATTAAACGGAGATAGTGTTGAAAAACAGGTTTTTGTGGGCAAAAGAGTGGGGACTAACATGGTGCATTGGAATCCTTTCAGGAAAAAAAACGTGTCGCATTAATTACTGAATGCCCTAGTACTTATCAGAAGCCTCACATTATTATCCAACGACGTTCTATTCGTCAGGCGAGCGATAACATAGCACAATAATGAAATAGAGCGATATTCATTTAAATATTTTAAGCAGCTGAAGGTGCCAACATTGTTGTAACCTTCAAAAATTTCGTCTACTCTATACTGACAATTACACTCCGCGTGCTGATCCCGACAGATCTTACTTCCCTTCGCAAGGGTCCAGAAAATGGCGACCTCTCGTACTCTTATGAAGCTTTCCATTATTCAGAGAAGCTCCACCAGCGTCGTGGGAGGGCCATGGACAAACAAGTCAGACTTACTAACTTCCGTGAAGGCATTCTTATGATACTAGGTCAGTACTCCAAGCTACTTATGGCCAACTTAAGTTCGTCAGCATATTACACTGCTGCTTATTAGAACTGCAACATCGGAAACGGTAGAAAGTGACGAAAATTTATTTATTGTGAGTAGACAGTAATAGTGGAAGAATACTTATTAAAATTGTGTTTTGAAGGCGTACAGGAGGAGAAATTTAATACACAGTGCTGCCATTACTATGAACAACAGGTATAATACGGCTGTGTGTCGAATTGAACTGAAATTGTATGGCAGAGATGGGTCGTTATTCAAAGCTACTTTAACTCTGTGCTAGAATTCATGAATCATGGCGGCTGGCGAGTGATGGAATGCCAGTCTTCCGTCAGTCAGTAGGTGAGAGATCTGGAGAACGTTCTAATCAGGGCAACACCCTCTGCGTCAAGGTACCTCAGGACAGAACGGGCAATATGCGGTCTCCTGTTATCTTGTTGGAAGATAAGATCACAGAAGGTACGAAGATAGCGCACTGCCACCAAACGTAAGAGAATTGTTACCTCTGACATCCAAATTACCGGCTGCACGGATCAAAAGTATCGGCTTGTGTACCCAATAGAATCCTAAACCGTCACGGCACGTGATGGGCCCATATGATGATGGGCACAATACAGTTCTCTTTTTAAGTGAAATGGCACAATACAAGTCCCTTTTTAAGTGATGAACTATGGACCTTGCTGAGATGGGGTAGCCTGCGTGCCTCAACAAAACGGATAGCCGTAGCATAGGTGCAAGCGTAATGGAAGGGGATCAGTGGAGAGGTCAGACTAACCTTTGGTTCCTCGAAAGGGGCAGCAGCCTCGTCAGTACTTGAAGAGACGACAGTGTGGAAGATTGACTGATCTGGCCTTGTAGCATTAGCCAACGTGACCTTGCTATGCTGGTACTGTGAACAGTTGAAAGCTAAGGCAAATTTAATTTTTACCAACGAATTCCTGCTCCACTGAATATTTAGAAGATTATGACACTCTCTGGAAAAAGTAGTTCGATAAAATATTCCGAAGGTAAAATAGATCCTTGTTCGGATCTCTGGCCGTGACTACTCAGCAGGACGCTATAATCATGAAAAACTAAACTGGCATTCTATGAGTCGGAGTGTGGAATTCTAGGTCCCTTAATCGGGTAGGTGCCAACGGCCTTGCCGCAGTGGTAACACCGGTTCCATCAGATCACTGATGTTAAGCGCTGTCGGGTTGGGCTAGCACTTGGATGGGTGACCATCCGGTCTGCCGAGCGCTGTTGGCAAGCGGGGTGCACTCAGCCCTTGTGAGGCAAGCTGAGGAGCTACTTAACTGATAAATAGTGGCTCCGGTCTCGTAAACTGACACCCCACAGCCGGGAGAACGGTGTGCTGACCACATGCCCCGGCATATCCGCATCTAGTGACACCTGTGGGCTGAGGATGACACGGCGGCCGGTTGGTACCGTTGGGTCTTCCAAGGGCTGTTCGGACGGAGTTTTAATCGGGTAGGTAGGTTAGAGATTTTAAAACGGGAAACGGGTACGTAGTTGTAACATGTAGTGAAAATTAGTGAGGTGGGGAATTGGAAGAACAGAACTTAAGGTATTTGTCTGGAGTGTAGCCATGTACGGAAGTGAAACATGAACGATAAGCATTTCAGGAGAGAAGAGAATGGAAGCTTTAGAAATGAGGTTCTGCAGAAGAATGCTGAAGATAAGACGGGTAGATCGAATAAGTAATGGGGAGGTACAGAATGAAATTGGGGAAAAAAGAAATTCATGACAACTTTACTGAAAGAAGGGATGCTGGGGCATCAAAGAATAGTCAATTTTGTAAGGGAGGGGAGTATGGGTATCCTGTAGAGAATGAGATCAATACATGAACAGAGTAAGAAGGTTCAAATGGATGTCGGTTGCAGAAGTCACACAGAGATGAAGAGGCTTTTCGCAAAATCAGTGTATATAAAAACAGTTCGGCTGTACCTGGTAACCACAAATACTAAAAGGATTAATGGTAAAAACAAATTGAGTTCAACAGGTGGCTCTCTGTAAGATCCTCATTGGGATCGTGGAAAATATTGTTCTCATCACCGGCTCTTTGAGCTCCAGAGTAGGTCTATGGGTACTGAGAGCGATCCCCTTGATGCGCGGAGGGAACCTGAAGGATAGTTACCAGGTAGGGAATAAGTGGAATGTCCAACGTAAAGGGGCCCAATAGGTTGAGAATATGTTTCGCAAAGATAAAGAACTATGGCTTGCAATGTAGAACTTCTAAAGGGGCAGCATAACGTGACTGCAACGAGCGAACTTCGCATGTCAGTGTCACAAATAGTGCAGTAACGTAGTTCTTGAGGAATATCGCATTGTTTTGCCGTTTCAGTCACACACTAGAGCATTATGAACTATATTTACGTCAAACAAGGATTTTAAATTTTTATGTAATAAATTTTGTTCAGTACTATACATGGCACCCACGTTACTATCGCCTTTTTTTTTTTTTTACACTGGATAGATTCCACCAGAGATAAATACGATGGCTGTTCAGAAAGTAAGGTCAATCGGTCGCGAAATGGAAACCACAGTCAAAATCAAAATTTTTTTCTTCATAACAGTTCGTCCCACCTTACAGCTACCTCTCTAAATTGTCGCCATTCCGACTTAAGACATTTGTCGTAGCTTTGTACAAACTTTCCAGTACCCTCGTCACAGAAAGCAGCCGCCTATGCTGTCCGCCAATTCTCTACTCTGGTCTGCCTTTCGTTGTTTGTGCCAAAATGTTGTCTTCGTAGCCAGCGGTTCATGTGAGGAGAGGTAAACATCCGAGGGAACCAATGAAGGGCTGTATTGTGCGTGATCAAACACTTCCCATCGAAATCGCTGCAGGAACGTCTTCATTGCCCCTGCAGAATGCGGCTGAGAATTGTCTTGAAGAAAGAGCAGCATGACAGTTATGTTTTATGGGCTGCATAGCTTCAGGCGAAATCTCTCACCAGATCCGCATACTTGGCGGGAGACACTGTTGTATTAGGAATTTTTACGTGAGCACTTTGCACTCTGAACTGAAAAGAGCGACGTGAAGCGATCTACAGGCTCACTGAAGACACTGCGCAACGCATCTGTGCAAAGTTCTATCGGATTTTCACAGTGGTTTCCATTTCGCGCCAAATCGGATCTTTCTTCCCGAGTACGCCTAGAGGATTATAACACGGCTCTGAAACATGGCTCTGCCGTTGTGAACGTAGTGCATGCTGGAATTACGAAGTAAGCCGAAAATAAGGATGAACAGTAATAGAATGACAAGGATGAGCTAATTATTTAATGACTTGCAGTATTTTAACTCATCAAAAATAGTTGCCGTGTGCATTGATTAAGACACTGCACTCACATTCGGAGGTAGTGTTTTTCGGATTCTTGGCCGGCAGTCCAGATTTAGATTTTTCTTCGTTTCACCACAACGATGGTACTTTTGAAGTAGGCACGGTCTATCTCCTTCCCTAATCTTCTTCAGTTCGAGTGTACGCTGCTTCTATAATAATGACCTCGTAATCGACCGAGTTAAACTGTGTTCGTCTTTGCAGCCTTCCTTCTTTTTAAAGAAATATTACACCCCACTCTTATCATTGATATACAAAATTAGTACTAAAGATTCTGATCAGTTGTTCGAGCCTAATTTATTGTCAGAATCAATCTAAATTCCTCTACTTTCACCAACGCTACATCCTCGATATCTACCTATACGAAATTTTCTACGAGTGTGCTGTCAGTATCACTATGCAATGTGATTAATTAGGATTGGTTTAATAGACAAATAAAAATTTCGAGAGGAACTGTCTTCATTTGATTCTATTACTAATCTGACCGATGACTGGGTGTTGTGTGATGTCCTTAGGTTAGTTAGGTTTAAGTAGTTCTAAGTTCTAGGGGACTGATGACCATAGATGTTAAGTCCCATAGTGCTCAGAGCCATTTGAACCATTTGAGCTAATCTGACCACCACACCGCAACATATCTGTTCTTCCTGAACAACGGCAGAGCCATGTTTCAGAGCCGTGTTATAATCCTCTAGGCGTACTCGGGAAGAAAGATCCGATTTGGCGCGAAATGGAAACCACTGTGAAATACTCCTGTGTTCTGTGTGTAGCTAAATAAAGGTTCATGGTTTTTAGTTTGATTACTTTCATACCGAAATAGTAGGCACATTTCATTAGCATTTACTAGCTACATATATATGTATTATTAATATGAATAATAATGCCGCCAGAATTATTCGAATATCTGAAATTACACCATTAATACATGATCAAATCCAGCGTATTCAACGAGATATTAACAAGAAATATTTTTATTCAAATACCTGTATCAGTGAAGTCAGATTCTCACTGAAAATTAAGAATCTGAAACAGAGAAAAAATCAGAACAATGGAGAAAATCCTGTTGGATAGCATTAATTAGGAAAAGGTGCTAATTAATACACCTCATAACGGAGGAACAAAAGAAAACCTTAAAAACAAGGGTATCTACCATCGCGCTCGGGTCTTCGATATAGTAAGGCCGCAGGCAGTCATTACTAGAAATCCTCGAGAATTTTGTAATACCCCATAGTCCGGGAGGGGTAAGTGTTCCCTCTTGCCACCCCCTCCCGTAAGCCCCCTCCCATTGCTCCGGCGCCTATGGATTACGCAGAAAAGTTTCGCCTTTTTTATGTCTTCTGTGTCTGACACTATATTAATAACATAAGATCTATGACATTAAGATTATCATATAGTGTTTGCAAGTGCATCGCTCTTTTACAGTATCTAGTGGTTCTTATACTAGTTACGTGACATTTCATTCGCTCTTAACTGACCAACCTGTTATCGGCACTTGTATGGTATATCCCGGATGCCACTGAAAAAAATATAGTTTTCTCTGCTTATTTATTCTTTTTTCACTCTGCCGCATTCCGTCTGCAGTTCGTAGAGATACGCACGTAGGTCTTCTGGACAGCTGCGAACATCAACATGCTGAGCTAAGCGAAGTGGGCAGTTAGTACTGCCGAGAGCCTACCGCTGGCTGTGACGGTGGCTCAATGTGACGTGTTGTGCGCGAGGAAAGGAAAGGAGACGTGCGTTTTGGGCGCGTGGTTCAGGTAGCCGCGGCACGCAGCGCCTTAGGCACGGCGGAGGGAGGGTGGGGGGCAGTCCGCGCAGCGAGTGGGGGGGGCGAGGGAGGGAGGGAAGTGATGTTTTATACTGAGCCAGCGGGCGCGCGCCTCAGTCAGTCGTTAGCCAGCCGTTGTTGAGGTTGTGTGGACTGTCGCCGGACTGGCTTGCCGTTGCTCTGCTGGGAGGGGCCGCTTTCTTCTCCAGGTACGTGATTATTAACAACAATTTTAATGCTTCGCACGAGCTGGCTTCACCTCTTCCACACATGTTAGAAACGTTGCCCCGTTCCGACTATTTTCTCATTCAAGAATTGTCACCGATTAGCCGGGCTGCAAAAATAGACACTCTCACTACAAATTTCTCCCACGTGTTTTCGTTGCGGGTGCGCTCTCGTGTGTTGGAAATCGTCGCTGTTATCGTGCTGTGATGTTACGAAATTTATTTCCCGACGAGTGTGTCATTTCTATAATATGAACAAAAAAGAGTTATTCAATCCGCTGCTGCAGAAGCCTCTTAGGAATTTTTTAAAGTGTGTTTCAGTAAGGTTGTAAATTGCCGAGTGCAGATGTGTGCGCAAAGGATACAGAGCATGTCTATTTTCGCTTTATCTTCTTCTTTCATCCCGACCACGTGTTCCGCACGCGCTGGCCGGAGTAGGGAATTTGCACGGCCGCCACGCGGCCGTAGAGTAATGCACTCGTAGCAGAAGCGGCCCACGTGCTAAATTTTGCAGGCACGCTGGCATCTGAAATTTGAACGGCCGCGTCAGAGCTGTGTTCTGCGCGCCGCCTTTCCCGCCTTTTTTTGAAGTACGTGAGATTATCTCAGGCGCTGTCTGCCGTTGTAAACAGGCAAGGCGCCTCTGTTAACTACGATGAGCTGGTGAATCACACGCGTGTCTTGCCATTTAAATTACACGCTGGGCTTAGCAGTTACGGATACCAATGTTTTTCGCACGCCTTTTAATGTATTGTCGCTTCTTGACAAGGAGGTAATGCATTTACAGCTGTTGCTCTTTTGAGGAGCTTTTATTATTTTTGTGTGTGGTTGTGATATAGAGATGTTTGCAGCGTAGCGCACATTCTTGAGTTAAGCGGATCGCTCGGAACTTTTAATGCATTTTTCCTCCAGTATTAATTTACGTGTTAGTATTCTTCTGTTGTCATGGAGCTTAACTATCACTTTAAAAAAAAATTACTTTTCGGGAATGAGTGTGCCACTGCGTTTTCTCTTAGAATATTTTTCTTGGCCTAAGGAGAAAACAAGCAGATGCCATAACACGTCAACCCGCTGGTTATCACTTCTTGTTTTATGAAGCACGTTTTCACGGTAAGTCTGGACAATGTATGTTCTGAAGTACTAGTCAGAGCGTGATAGGACAGCTAACCTTTATTATTTCCGACGCCTAACTATTTTCCTTATGCGTTAGTGGCTTATTGCAAATATAGCGTGAAATATATTTGAAATCTTCTTGTACTCGTAGCTCGTTCCTCCGGTGCCGGTCATTGCAACTTCATGACGACTCGTGCGGTAAACAGTATGTTTATGGTGACGTAAGCTCTCCTTCTGTAGTGTTGCATTCCTGCGAGCATTGTTAGTTCTTTGACTGTGGAGTTCTGTTGCCCCTGTTTTCGTTTACAACACAGCGCGAGCTAGTGGATGTTTACACACTGGAGACTGTCAAAATATCATGGGCGGTGACGCTTCGTGAAAGAACCTTTGTACGTTAATGACGAGAATTATATGGAAAGAGAGCGGGCTTGGTTGAATCAGCTGTTTAGCTTACGCGACAGACATGTCTGAATACTTGTTACTCGTACATGGAGGACTTCCTGTGAAGACACACAACGAATAGTAAAGATAAATGCAGACGCTAAAAATATAATGACGCTCTTGCTCATTTTACAGTGTCATAAACGGCAGTAACGATCTATACAGTCACGTATTCATTTTTACGTACCGTTCTCCTGTGGGTCAAGCAATGTTGCCGAGTGGTGTAGGAGTACTTTAATTGTCAAGATAGCAATGCTTATACTGCATCCTTAACGAGTATGGCACGTGGAACAGTAATTACTACTCACTCAGAATTTTCAAACATATTTCGCAAATATCATCTCGGAGAACGGAACGAAAAAGATTTTACTGGCACTACTTTTCGCCCTGTACTAAAGCAGGTTTCAAAACATAACGATAGGCTGAGATATGTTGACGCGGCCGTACTTTTGGCGGAACCAAATGGAAAACAGCACTGTTGACCACCAGCATTTGGTGTTTTGTGCTACCGTGATTTTTGATGGGTGGGAATTGACCCCTCCATCTTTCAGCGACAATAAGTATTGGCAATGGTTGTGATCTAGCTTGTTCAGCCTGTTCCATCTATATGTTTAGAGATAAGGTGACTTGCTTGATGCTATAGACCACTGAAATAAAGATCTTGCATATTCCAACACCGCTTGTCGTTGAGAAGGTCTATGTAGCGTGTAATCCTCTTTGATATGTAAATCTGGTTGCAAGTGTTTGTGAACGGGGTGGGTCATGCAGAGCTTAGTTATCGATCCGGAGTTTGCGTAAAGGAAGAGGGAAGACCGTCTAAAAACCACACTCAGTCTAATGCTCTATCTCACGTAATAAATTCAACTAGACGGACCTTGGAACCACCCTTGCTTTAACGCATGTCATCTACGTTTGAGAAACGAAGTTCGCTATAAATGCAATCGTGTCAGAAAAATGCGTGCGGATTGTTTCCGGAAATTAGCGGTGCACCGTGTATGGGTGAGTACATAGGGTGTAGGAAAGAAGCAGGTGCGAGAGATGCGCGCAGGCGGCCCCACATGGCGTAGCCGCTAGCGGCAGTGCAGGACGGCCGGAAGTCGTGACCCGCGCGGAAACCGCAAGGCGTCCCTTCCAGTTGTCCATTCGGAAGTTGAGTAGCCCCTTCCAGTGACCGCCAAATATAATACAGGCTTGCTGCCATACGCAGGAAGGTGGCCTGGCCATAACTAAACTACATTGGAATTTCCAATCTGAGACAATTTTCGCGGTACAGGTCCGTTGTAATTTCATTAATCTAACGGCAGTAGTCTCCCGGAAGAGCATTTTGCAGTGCTCCGCTGAACTGACCTGTTCGTGGTGCACTCCGCCTCGCATTCCGCATCCGTTTACCTTCTCCCACAAGGATCCTTCACCAAATCATTACCTTCCCGCCTCTCATCACTCACTCTGAACACATCCTAACAACCTACTTCATCCGCAAACTTGCCTCCGATAGTTTTATAGTTTCCCCTCTACTTTCCGATCTCCACATGATGCTGCCGCACCTCGACCACTACATCCCACCAACTCTACACTTTCACACGCTCCACATACTCTCCCAAAGAAATTTACACCGTCTTCCCCTCCCAGATCATCAACTCTGACACGAAATTTACCTCTCCTAGCAACTTTAAATCCACCCCATCTATTCCACTTCATCAGGGCTCCCTCCCCTCCCCATATTTCCGTATCCCTTCCTCCGCTTCCCCCATCTTTCCCTACCCCGTTTTTCTCCTTCAGATTTTGGCTTCACTGATAGCTGTATCTAGTCCTCCCCCTTGCCCATTCTCGTTTCCCAACAACCACTCCTACTCCATCGATACCACGCACCAGTCCTCCATCCTTACCTCCTCCTTGTTAAACATTATCCTCTTCAACATAGGCTCCCAATCCTCGGGCAGGTCCTTCCAGTTTTAGTGGCAAAGAAGTGCTTCTTTTTGAGATCAGTGTTCTTGAAACCGTATTTTAACAGCTTTAAATGTACTCTTGCAGTTTTCCATTTTATCCTTTTATTATTAATGTTTTTATTAAATTTAACATAGAAAACGCCTTGTTTAGTGTACATATTAATATCCCCATTAATTTTCCACCATTCCGAATCTTTTAAATCCATGTAAACATCTCACATTTATATTAGTGATTTTTAATCTAATTTAATATTACTTGCCCAGCTGTCTGAAGAGTGGGTTGACAGCCCACCCCCACCCACAAGGGCCAGGGGGGATGAAGTAACAACAAAGGGAAAAACCTTAATATACTAGGTGCTAGAACACGATCAATTTGAATTTTCGGAGAAAAACACTTCGTTTGCAGGCTCAAATATACAAGAAAACGTAATAAATAAACACTTAGTTTTCGAGTATTTCATTTATCTTGAACACCGAAAATAACCCTTTCCCCAGAAGACAAACAAAGAATGTATAAAGCACATGTTGTTTAGCTGCTAGGGGGACATTACCCAGCACGATTGCCTCCCTTGCAACTTTATTCGTTACTAAAATATGAACATTAACAGTGTACCATTCATGTAAACATTACTTTATCACACTGAAGCACCAAAGAAAGTGGTATAGTCATGCATATTCAGATACAGAGATATGTAAACAGGCAGAATACGGCGCTGCGGTCGGCAACGACTATATAAGACAAGTGCCTTGCGCACTTGTCAGATCGATTACTGCTGCTACAATGGCAGGTTATCAAGGTTTAAGTGACTCTGAACGTGATGTTATAATCGGCGCACGAGCGATGGGATGCAACAACGCGATGAAGTGGGGATTTTCTCGTACGACCATTTCATGAGTGTACCATGAACTTCACGAATCCGGCTAAACATCAAATCTCCGACACCGCTGCGGCCGGAAAAAGATCCTCCAAGGACGGGACCAACGACGACTGAAGAGAATCGTTCATCGTGACAGAAGTGCAATCCTTGCAGCAAATTTCAATGCTGGACCGTCAACATGTGCCACTGTGCGAACCATTCAACCAAACATCATCGATATCGGCTTTCGGAACCTAAGACCCACTCGTGTACCCTTGGTGACTGCACTACACAAAGCTTTACGACCCGCCTAGGCCTATCAACACCAACATTGGACTGTTGATGACTGGAAACATGTTGTCCGGTCGGACGAGTCTCGTTTTGAATTGTATCGAGCGGATGGACGTGTACGGCTATGGAGACAACGTCATGAATCCATGGACCCTTCATGTCAGTAGGGGACTGTTGAAGCTGGTGGAGGCTCTGTAATGGTGTGCAGCGTGTGGAGCTGGAGTGATATGGGACCTCTGATACGTCTAGATACGACTCTGACAGGTGACACGTGCGTAAGCATCCCGTCTGATCACCTGCATCCATTCATGTCCATTGTGCATTCCGACAGGCTTGGGCAATTCCAGCAGCACAATGCGACACCCTACATGTCCAGAATTGCTACAGAGTGGCTCCGGGAATATTCTTCTGAGTTTAAACACTTCCTCTGGCCACCAAACTCCCCACACATGAACATTATTGAGCATATCTGAGACGCCTTGCAACGTGCTGTTCACAAGAAATCTCCACCCAGTCGTCCTCTTACGGATTCATTTTCTCAGTTCCTTCCAGCACTACTTGGGACATTACTCGACTCCATGCTACGTAATGTTGTGGCATTCCTGCGTGCTCACGGGGGCCTTACACGATATTAGGCAGGTTTACTACTTTCTTCTGCTCTTCAGTGTAAAAACGTAACGCAAATTTGACTTTGTCTCTGTTGTAATACCATAAAGTGCAAGTATCCGTGGTAATCTAACTCGTCCATATGGAAATTGAAGGAGAGCACAGCTGGACATTACGCGGAATCAGCGGCGACGAGCGAAAATGTGTACTGGACTGGGAGTCGAACCCGTGATCTCCTGCTTACTAGGCTATTCCGAAAGAACAGACACCGCGCATTCATATAACATGTAACTCGTCACTTGCTGCAATTAACAGTAAACCAATGGAAACAGGAGGAAAATGTACACTGGTTATTACGTCAATCGTCTTCCGTAGAAGGTTTGTGGGAGTCCACTGTATACCAACGAAGAGAAGATAGAAACGGAACTTACCCGTCACCGGCGTGCATTTGCCTTGGGTTTCCATTTCTTTAGTGCCAACTCCTGTAAGTGGACGAGATACGTCTCTAATAATGTAATTTTTTCGTGAAGGGCACTCTGAGATGAGTTTTTGAACAGATCTTGAGAAGAAGAGGAGGAGACTAGTGTTAAACGTCCCGTCGACAACGAGGTCATTAGAGACGGAGCACAAGCTCAGACTAGGAAGGAAATGTCGGCACCATTACATAGTTCGAAAATACGAATTAATTCGTATCAGTCCGTCACCGCGACCAAGGCTCCGTGTTACAGGAGATTTCTTTAATAGCTATTTCAATAAAAAAGTATGCTAGTCCTCTGCGTGTTAATAACAGAACGCTACGATGCGGTAGCAGCAGAAAATCAATGAAGGGCTGTGCACACAGGGAGAGTAATTCATATCATTTTGTTACCGCAATCGAGATTTGTATTTCAGGTTGACATTAATAACATTTTAACATAAAATATGCATATGAGCTACACACAGGGTGTCCCTCCCAAGAATCATCAGGCGCATTTTTTCTGGCGTTTCAGCAGATATTTCCAATTTTGTTCTTGCATTCTGTAGCTGGAGTCAGCCCAAATAAATAGTGCCCTCCACGTCTTTCAGCCAATGTTTACGGAAATTGTCGGTTTGTTTTCTATTTATTTTTATACCGGTATTTCACGAGCCCATTAAATAGAGGGCACTTAAATTAGTCTACTCCGATATCCTTTTTATCGATATGCATTAACAGGGACAATAAAACTCGAAGAATAACCAGCACTCCAGCCGTGGCCCGCTCTGACTGCTACGGCCATGAATACACCTCCACTTAGTCGCTACTGGATTGCTGTTTATTCTTCGGGTTTTACTGTCCCTGTTAATATCTACTGGTAAAACGAATATCGGACTAGACCAATTTAGGAACACTGTATCGAATGGCCACGTAAAATTCCACTTGAAAAACCATTTTGTTTGCAACAGGAAACAAACTGAAGCTTTCTGTCAACACTGGGCGTCTCATGTCAGACGTGATGAGCAGTAATATTTTCAGCTGACTCCTGTTACACAATGTGAAAACGGAATTGCAAATATCTGACGGAACACCAAAGAAAATGCATCTGACTACTCTTTGGAGAGACCCGTTATATACAAAAAGTGTTAACAAATGATACCAAAAAACTTCGAGGGGCTGTAGAGGTTGTCGTGAGGAACAAATTGAGGATACGAACATATGTCCGGAAACGTCATCCAACGAAACTACAGATCGTCGAAATTACAGGGACCGGCGCTTGCTGCTAGGCCACATCTTTGGCAGCAAACGAGACTTGGTATGCTGACAGACCGTAAACGGAACGTCTCGCAGTATTGATTGTTATTAAGTGATCGCCAATGGAGAAGATGGAGCTAGGTGCTACATACACAAGCCTTATCTCCTAGCCGGCCGGTGTGGTCGAGCGGTTCTAGGCGCTTCAGTCTGGATCCACGCGACCGCTACGGTTGCAGGTTCGAATCCTGCCTCGGGCATGGAAGTGTGTGATGCCCTTAGGTTAGGTAGGTTTAAGTAGTTCTAAGTTCTCGGGGACTGATGACCTCCGATGTCCCACAGTGCTCAGAGCCATTTGAACCTTATCTCCTATGAATGTAATGCTCTGCTGCGTCAGTGCATGTTTTGGACACGGGTTTCAGTCTGCAGTTTATTTTTCTCCTGCATAACGATAACACTCGAGATTTTAGAGGATTCCAGGAGAATAATAAGCTGAGGATGGAAACGTACGTCTGAAACCGTCATCCACTGAGGCAACAAAGCATCGCATTCGTAGGAGACAAGGCCTGCCTATGCAGCAGTCAGCTTCCTCTTCTTCACTGGCGATCGTGGCAATCAGTCTTGATCACTAAATAACAAACAACATTGCGAGACGTTCCGCCTACGGTCCGTCAGCGTACAAAGTCATGTTTGCTGGCGAAGGGGTGGCCTAACGGCAGGCTCCGGCGCCTGTAACTTCGACGCTCTGTAACGTCGTTTTATGACGTTTCCAGATACAGGTTCCTACCCTCAATTTGTCCCTCACGACACCCCCTAAAATCCCTCGAATTTTGTCGGTATCGTACTGTAACTCCCTGTGTGTGTATTCATCAATAACAGAAACGTTTACTTGCAGCAAAGGAAGAATATAAAGGAAAAGCCTCCTGCAAAATGTAATTACTTGTATGTGAGCGACATAAAGATGTATCTGACTAACAACTGTTCATTGGCTACCATAAATAATCCTCCCACTGACTCACTCTAATTTGACATGAAGCCGCATAGTCAGCATGTGCTCTATACCGCGAAAAGCTCAACGCATGGACAACACTGTTTACCCCCTTCTGCTAACGGGCTGCGTATTCGCAGTTTGCTATACATACCCTTTTATTTCGCTTCCTAAAAGAAGTTGTAATTTTGTGGTAAGATCTTATGGGACCAAACTGTTTTGGTCATCGGTCCCTAAGCTTACATATTATTTAATCCAACTTAAACTCTGGACGACACAAACACCCATGCCCGAGGGGAGGACTCGAACCTACGACGGGGAGAGCTGCGGGGACCATGACAAGACGCCCTAGACCACGCGTCTACCCCGCCCTATTTCGGTGACTGATGCACTTCCTCCTCATTAACTTACGGATCGAATGAGATGCCGCAATGATGATGATGATGTTTGGTTTGTGGGGCGCTCAATTGCACGGTCATCAGCGCCCGTACAAAGTCCCAGTTTTTTCACAGTTCAATTTTTTTACACATTCCAATCTAGCCACTGTCACAAATGATGATTATGGTGGTGCAATGATGAGGACAACACAGACACCCAGTCCCCGGGACCCCGTTATACAGAGGCGGCAACTAGACCACGAGCTGCGGACAAGAGATGCCGCAGTGGTTAAGTACTCGGTTCCTAAGTGGAAAAATGGCTCTGGGCACTATGGGACTTAACATCTATGGTCATCAGTCCCCTAGAACTTAGAACTACTTAAACCTAACTAACCTAAGGACATCACACAACACCCAGTCATCACGAGGCAGAGAAAATCCCTGGCCCGCCAGGAATCGAACCCGGGAACCCGGGCGCGGGTCCTAAATAGAATCGGCCGTTTGACATCCGCGATCTGCCATATTTGTTTATGTTTCATTCCAATCACACAGGGAGCTAATGGTATGATTTCCTCAAAAAAGTCTGACTGGTTTTTCCACGAAAACTGTGCTGAGCATGTGCTTGCGACATCGCTATTGACTAGTAGTGCAGTCGGTATGAAATCAGTTTGTGGTCCACCCACAGGTGATGTAATGAAATGTTTTCCGCTTGCATTCTTTGAAAGAGTAAGCGGAACAGAAGGTGATTTATCAGACCGAATACACGATCACGTAATGTAAATGTGCAGTTTGAAACACATACTTAAAAATAAATAAAAATAAAAGTGGTGGCCGGCCGGAGTGGCCGTGCGGTTCTAGGCGCTACAGTCTGGAGCCGAGCGACCGCTACGGTCGCAGGTTCGAATCCTGCTTCGGGCATGGATGTGTGTGATGTCATTAGGTTAGTTAGGTTTAATTAGTTCTAAGTTCTAGGTGACTGATGACCTCAGAAGTTACGTCGCAAAGTGCTCAGAGCCATTTGAACCATTTTTAAAAAATGGTACATCTACATACATACTCCGTAAGTCACTGTACGCTGCATGACGGAGGGTACTCTGTATCAGTACCAGTCACCTCCTTTCATGTTTTATTCACAAACAGAAACAAATGTTCAAATATGTGTGAAATCTTATGAGACTCAACTGCTAAGGTCATCAGTCCCTACGCTTACACACTATTTAACCTAAATTATCCTAACGACAAACACACACACCCATGCCCGAGGGAGGACTCGAACCTCCGCCGGGACCAGCCGCACAGTCCATGACTGCAGCGCCTTAAACCGTGCGGCTAATCCCGCGCGGCTCACAAACAGAACGAGGGAAAAATGTCTGTCTATATGCCTTCGTACGAGTCCTAATTTCTCTTGCGTATCTTATCCTCTCCGTAGTCCTTACGCGAAATCTACGCTGGCGACAGTAGATTGTTCTGCAGTCAGCTTCAAATACCAGGTCTCTAAATTTTCTCAATAGTGTTCCTCGAAAAGAACGTCCTCTTTCGTCCAATGGTTCCCATTTGCGTTCCTGAATCATTTCCGCAGAACTTGCACCTTGTTCGAACATACCGGTAACAAGTGGAACAGCCGGCGTCTGAATTGCTTTCATGCCTTCATTGAAGTCGACCTGGTGCGGGTCGCAAACTCTCGAGCAGTACTCAAGAATGTACACTATGGCCATTCAAATTGCTACACCTCGAAGATGTACTACAGACGCGAAATTTAACCAACAGGAAGAAGATGCTGTGATATGCAAATGATTAGCTTTTCAGAGCATTCACACAAGGTTGGCGCCGGTGGCGACACCTACAACGTGCTCACACGAGGAAAGTTTCCAACCGATTTCTCATACACAAACAGCAGTTGACCGGCGTGCCAGGTGAAATGTTGTTGTGATGCCTCGTGTAAGGAGGAGAAATCCGTACCATCACGTTTCCGAATTTGATAAAGTTCGGATTGTAGACTATCGCGATGGCGATTTGTCGTATCGCGACAATGCTGCTCGCGTTGGTCGACATCCAATGACTGTTAGCAGAATATGGAATCGGTGAGTTCAGGAGGGTCATACGGAACGCTGTGCTGGATCCCAACGGCCTCGCATTACTAGCAATCGAGATGACAGGCATCTTATCAGCATGGCTGTAACGGATCGTGCAGCCACGTCTCGAGCCCTGAGTTAACAGATGGGGACGTTTGCAAGACACAACCATCTGCACGAACAGTTCGACGACGTTTGCAGCAGCAGGGACTATCAGCTCGGAGACCACGGCTGCGGTTACCCTCGACGCTGCATCACAGACAGGAGCGCCTGCGATGGTGTACTCAACGACGAACCTGGGTGCACGAATGGCAAAACGTCATTTTTTCGGATGACTATAGGTTCTGTTACAGCATCATGATGGTCGCATCCGGGTTTGGCGACATCGCGGTGAACGCACATTGGAAGCGTGTATTCGTCATCGCCATACTGGCGTATCACCCGGCGTGATGGTATGGGGTGCCATTGGTTACACGTCTCGATCACCTCTTGTTCGCATTGACGGCACTTTGAGCAGTGGACGTTACATTTCAGATGTGTTACGACCCGTGGCTCTACCCCTCATTCGATCCCTGCGAAACCCTACATTTCAGGAGGTTAATGCACGACCGCATGTTGCAGGTCCTGTACGGGCCTTTCTGGATACAGAAAATGTTCGACTGCTGCCCTGGCCAGCACATTCTCCATAACTCTCACCAATTGAAAACGTCTGGTCAATGGTGGCCGAGCAACTGGCTCGTCACAATACGCCAGTCACTATTCTGGATGAACTCTGGTATCGTGTTGAAGCTGCATGGGCAACTGTACCTGTACACGCCATCCAAGCTCTGTTTGACTTAATGCTCAGGCGTATCATGGCCGTTATTACGGCCAGAGGTGGTTGTTCTGGGTACTGATTTCTCAGGATCTATGCACCCAAACTGCGTGAAAATGTAATCACATGTCAGTTCTAGTATAATATATTTGTCCAATGAATACCCGTTTATCATCTGCATTTCTTCTTGGTGTAGGAAAAACCAGTAGTGTATCATAATAGTGTCCTATACAGGGTGTTACAAAAAGGTACAGCCAAACTTTCAGGAAACATTCCTCACACACAAAGAAAGAAAATATGTTATGTGGACATGTGTCCTGAAACGATTACTTTCCATGTTAGAGCTGATTTTATTACTTCTCTTCAAATCACATTAATCATGGAATGGAAACACACAGCAACAGAACGTACCAGCGTGACTTCAAACAATTTGTTACAGGAAATGTTCAAAATGTCCTCCGTTAGCGACGATACATGCATCCACCCTCCGTCGCATGAAATCCCTGATGCGCTGATGCAGCTCTGGAGAATGGCGTATTGTATGACAGTCGTCCACAATACGAGCACGAAGAGTCTCTGCCGGCCGGTGTGGCCGTGCGGTTCTAGGCGCTTCAGTCTGGAACCGCGTGACCGCTACGGTCGCAGGTTCGAATCCTGCCTCGGGCATGGATGTGTGTGATGTCCTTAGGTTAGTTAGGTTTAAGTAGTTCTAAGTTCTAGGGGACTGATGACCACAGATGTTAAGTCCAATAGTGCTCAGAGCCATTTGAAGAGTCTCTACATTTGGTACCGGGGTTGCGTAGAGAAGAGCTTTCAAATGCCCCCATAAATGAAAGTCAAGAGGGTTGAGGTCAGGAGAGCGTGGAAGCCATGGAACTGGTCCGCCTCTACCAATCCATCGGTCACCGAATCTGTTGTTGAGAACCGTACTAACACTTCGACTGAAACGTGCAGGAGCTCCATCGTGCATGAACCACATGTTGTGTCGTACTTGTAAAGGCACATGTTCTAGCAGCACAGGTAGAGTATCCCGTATGAAATCATGATAACGTGCTCCATTGAGCGTAGGTGGAAGAACATGGGGCCCAATCAAGACATCACCAAGACATCACCAACAATGCCTGCCCAAACGTTCACAGAAAATCTGTGTTTATGACGTGATTGCACAATTGCGTGCGGATTCTCGTCAGCCCACACATGTTGATTGTGAAAATTTACAATTTGATCACGTTGGAATGAAGCCTCACCCGTATAGAGAACATCTGCACTGAAATGAGGATTGACACATTGTTGGATGAACCATTCTCAGAAGTATACCCGTGGAGGCCAATCAGCTGCTGATAGTGCCTGCACACGCTGTACATGGTACGGAACAACTGGTTCTCCCGTAGCACTCTCCATACAGTGACGTGGTCAACGTTACCTTGTACAGCAGCAACTTCTCTGACGCTGACATTAGGGTTATCGTCAACTCCACGAAGAATTGCCTCGTCCATTGCAGGTGTCCTCGTCGTTGTAGGTCTTCATCAGTCGCGAGTCATAGGCTGGAATGTTCCGTGCTCCTTAAGACGCCGATCAATTGCTTCGAACGTCTTCCTGTCGGGACACCTTCGTTCTGGAAATCTGTCTCGATACAAACGTACCGCGCCACGGCTATTGCCCCGTCCTAATCCATAAATGAAATGGGCATCTGCCAACTCCGCACTTGTAAACATTGCACTGACTGCAAAACCACGTTCGTGATGGACACTAATCTGTTGATGCTACGTACTGATGTGCTTGATGCTAGTACTGTAGAGCAATGAGTCGCATGTCAATACAAGCACCGAAGTCATCATTACCTTCCTTCAATTGGGCCAACTGGCGGTGAATCGAGGAAGTACAGTACATATTGACGAAACTAAAATGAGCTAAAACATGGAAATTAAGCGTTTCCGGACACATGTCCACATAACATCTTTTCTTTATTTGTGTGTGAGGAATGTTTCCTGAAAGTTTGGCCGTACCTTTTTGTAACACCCTGTATACAGACTCCTTCACAGATGAACCACACGTTCCCAGTAAACCGAAGTATATCATTCGTCTTCCCTACTACAATCGTTACATGCTTTTTCCTTTTCCTATCGTTTTGCAACGTCATGCCTAGATATTTAATCGACGTGGCCGTCAAACAGCACACTACTAATGCTGTATTTCAACATTACATTTGTGGCTGAGGAAAGGAAACAGTAGTTGCTCATATCTTAAGATATGTTAGACCAAAACTCCGTGGATCATAAATTAGATAGGAATATATTAACATAGTGTGCGTGGCATCCTAATATCTTTGGGCAGGTAGGAAATTCCGCGTTTACGCACATCAAAGAACTGCATAGACGTGCGGAAAAGGTGATCAATAAAACACGAGCGAGATCACCAACATTAAAATTCTATCGGATGCAAACCGGCTACGATTCTCCTGCTTTATCTGTGTAGGGCTGTGTGGTTTGGTTTCGATGGTGGACAAAAACGTAATATTACGTGATGCATTTGGAGTCTGGAGTGGCTGCAAAGAAGTTGGTCAGTTCTACCTAAGATATCGGGTTAGGCTTTAATGGATTGAAGGTTCTGGTTGGTGCGTTTTTTCCGGTTAGAATCAGCTTTGTACATGTGAAGAACTGGAGAGATACATGTGCATATTCTTTTATGGCGTTTCCTGTAACTGAAAAAGCTTTTGACAAAACCCAAGAAAGACTCTAGCTTGTCATAAGGTGTCAATAGAGGTACATGTTACTGCGTTTAGCGTTCAGTTTTTATCCTGAAGCGACATTAAAAGCGTCAAAGGCTAATTGAGTTGCGAGGGGTGCGAGGAGTCTATGATGGCTTGTGGCTGCCTTTGTCTTGTGTTGCCTGAAAGTAAAAGTGAAACAGCAAGTTACGCACAGATTCGGCGTAACTGAGTAATGCTTTTGTAGAAGAAGGTTGCAAATAGAATGGACAAGCGAACTATGACACGAAGAGCAGTAGCGTGGAACATGGGAGGATACAAACCAGTGGTAAAACCTCAGCAAAAACAAGTGTCACTTGGTGAGACAGTTTCGATCACTCATTAGATAAATTAAACAGCCTGCAAATACAAAATGTTTAAGAGTGTGAGACTTTTGAATCAGTACAAAGTAAAATACACGGTCCAGTCACATTAACGTGCCTACCGCCCATATTAGATGTCAATGTGCAATAACCACTCACTGACGGCAGGTGGCTCCACTAGCAGAGAAGGATATACACTACTGGCCATTAAAATTGCTACACCAAGAAGAAATGCAGATGATAAACGGGTATTCATTGGACAAATATATTATATAAGAACTGACATGTGATTCCATTTGCACGCAATTTGGGTGCATAGATACTGAGAAATCAGTACCCAGAACTACCACCTCTGGCCGTAATAACGACCTTGATACGCCTTGGAATTGAGTCGAACAGAGCTTGGATGGCGTGTACAGGTACAGTTGCCCATGCAGCTTCAATACGATACCACACTTCATCAGGAGTAGTGACTGGCGTATTGTGACGAGCCAGTTGCTCGGCCACCATTGACCAGACGTTTTCAATTGGTGAGAGATCTGGAGAATGTGCTGGCCAGGGCAGCAGTCGAACATACAGGACCTGCAACATGCGGTCGTGCATTATTCTGCTGAAATGTAGGGTTTCGCAGGGATCGAATGAAGGGTAGAGCCACGTGTCGTAACACATCTGAAATGTAACGTCCACTGTTCAAAGTGCCGTCAATGCGAACAAGAGGTGACCGAGACGTGTAACCAATGGTGCCCCATACCATCACGCATAGTGATACGCCAGTATGGCGATGACGAATACACGCTTCCAATGTGCGTTCACCGCGCTGTCGCCAAACACGGATGCCACTATCATGATGCTGTAAACAGAACCTAGATTCGTCCGAACGAGGGCCTTGGGATCAAGTACGGCGTTCTTTATTATCCTCCTGAACCCACCGATTCCATATTCCGCTAACAGTAATTGGATCTCGACCAACGCGAGCAGCAATGTCGGGATACGATAAACTGTAATTGGGATAGGCTACAATCCGACCCTTATCAAAGTCGGAAACGTGATGGTACGCATTTCTCCTCCTTACATGAGGCATCACAACAACGTTTCACCAGGCAACGCCGGTCAACTACTATTTGTGTATGAGAAATCGGTTGGAAACTTTCCTCATGTCAGGACGTTGTAGGGGTCGCCACCAGCGCCATCTTCGTTTGAATCCTCTGAAAAGCTAATCATTTGCATATCACAGCAACTTCTTCCTAAGTGTGTCGGGGGACGTGGAAAACAGTGCACACGTTACCGTAAAGCGGAAACGATGCGCTTTATCTTATGTCCTGAACGGCATGGTCATTGGCTTTCGGGCCAAGGGTGGAAGCATTTTCGAAACGGCTACGTTTGTTAAAAGTTCGCGTGCCGCGGTGATTGAAATATACCGTGCATGGAAAAAATGGCGCTCTCCAAAACAAGAGCCGATGCAACTATGGTGCACCGTGGGCCATAGACGACAGGGGTTAACGACGCCTGCAGTGATATGTGCGAGCGAACAGATGTGCAACTGTTGAGCAAGTGACCATCCAGATGAACCAAGGGGATATCAACACTGTCCCCTCAATCACTGTGCAGCGAACATTGGTGCGAATGGGCATCCGCGAAGGCGCCTAGTTCATACACTCACGATGACTGCTGTTCATACGCGAGAAAGGCAGGAATTTGCACGCCAATACCGCAATTGTACGTCCGCTGAGGGCGACAGATTGCCTCTTCAGAAGAATCACGTTTTATGTTCGATCGGACAAAAAATAAACACCTGCAACAATCGTCGGAAGGGTCCAGGCCAGAGGAAGGAGCATTGTGCTTTGGGGAATGTTTTCATTGCATACCCTGGGTGATCCTGTAATTCTGGAAAGCTCAGTGGATCAACACAGCTCTGCATCTATCCTTGGGAACCATGTCTACCTCTTCATGCAGTTTGTTTTCCCTCGGCGCGATGATATCTACCAACAGGACAATACAACGTGTCACACCGCTCGCAGTGAACGGGAGTGGCTGGAAGAGCACCGGGGTGCGTTTACCGTACTACCCTGGCCACCAAACTCCCCGAGCGTAAACCCAATCGACAATATGTGGGACCACTTTGATCGAGCTTTTCGCGCCATGGATCCTCAACCGAGAAATCTAGCGCGGCTAGCCACGGAACTTGAGTCGGCATGGCTCCACCTACCTGTTGATACCTTCCAGAACTTCAGGCTTCTGGCAGGTGGTCACATTAATCTGACTGGACAGTGCGTGTAACGAGGTTGACTCAGATTTGGTAGCAATGGTCTGTTCTTGAAACCAACTGAAAAGTCGTCGAAACGCGTTCAAAGGATCTTAATACTGCTGTTACTGGTGATTGCATTGGTTTGGCTGCGCTTGTGATCTTCATGAGAGAACTGTTAGGCTGAAGTAATAGGCAACGTCATTGACGATTACATATGTGGTGTACAGTACGAAATTGTTTCGCATTCTGCGACTATACACTGACGTCGGCTGTGGGTGACACATGAAATTTTTTTGCCGGGCTGGGCGTCCAACTCGAATTTCTCGCTTATCGCGAGCGGTCGCCTTAACCACTTCAGCTACCAGAGCACACCTCCAGGACCGATCTAAGCTCCCATATGTTACGTAGTCATAACGCTTATGCTCGTCGAAGCATGAATATATAATTGATGGCTACAGTGTCTGTGTTTACACATCATCACTATACAATGTCCTTCAGACATGCATGCATGCAGGCTGAAATGACTATACAATATTTGTCTCCCTGTGCGAGAATCGCAAATTGTGCGAGCGTAAGGGTTTTGACTACGTGACATATGAAGCTTGGATCGGTCCCCGAGGCGTACTCGGATAGCCGAAGTGGTTAAGGGGACCGCTCGCGATAAGCGAGAAATACGGTTTCGAGTCCTGGCTCAGCAAACATTTTCTTGTGTCGCAAACAGCTAACGTCAATTCATAGACGCAGAATGTGAAACTATTTCGTAACGAGATTATTTTCTTGACAACTACCTATACAGGAAGAAATGATCGTTTTAATAAAATAAAAGAAATCAGAGCTTGCACGGAGAGATTTTAATGTTCGTTTTTCCACTGCGCTGTTAAAGAGTGGAACGGAACAGAAATAGTGTGAAAGTGGTTTGATGAACCCACTGCCTGGCACTTAAGGTCCGAATTGCAGAGAAGCCATGTAGATGTACTCGTGTAGATGTGGAAGTTCCCCAAACTTTTCTTTTACTCTTTCTTATGGGCTATACCGACCTGATGCGGTTCTAGCAACGAGTATCTGAATTCGTTCGATTTCTCTTGGTACGCCTACTAGATAGGAACTCCAGACGCTGGGACAATACTCTAGAGCTGGTTGTTCTAGCGCCTTGTAAGCTATTTCCTTTACAGATGCACTGCATTTTTTCAGAAGTCCTTCAGCCTCCAGTAATCGAATCCACGTGAAACTTTGGACCACATTTCTGATAAGTACCAGCTATGACCCTCTGACTGTACAGTTTTTAAATTTCCCGCATATCGGTTGTCTGTCACTTGCGCCGCCCACTGCAGCCGGCTAACGTCCGAGCGCGAAGTTCTCTACAGTGGAGTCAGAACCAGAGACCTGCTATTTGCGAAATGTTGAAAGCGAGCTAAGAGGAGAGGGAGGTGGACAGGTCTGCCCAACGTACACTGAAGAGCCAAAGAAACTGGTACACCTGCCTTATATCGTGCAGGGCCCCCGTGAGCCCACAGAAGTGCCGCAACACGACGTGGGATGGACTCGACTAAGGTCTGAAGTGGTGCTGGAGGGAACTGACGCCATGAATCCTGTAGGGCTGTTCATAAGTCCGTAAGAGGACGACTGGGTGGAGATTTCTTGTGAATAGCTCGTTGCAAGGCGTCTCAGATATGCTCAATAATGTTCGTATGTCTAGAGTTTGGTGGCCAGAGGAAGTGTTTAAACTCAGAAGAATATTCCTGGAGCCACTCTGTAGCAATTCTGGACGTGTAGGGTGTCGCATTGTGCTGCTGGAATTGCCCAAGCATGTCGGAATGCACAATGGACACGAATGGATGCAGGTGATCAGACGTGATGCTTACGCACGTGTCACCTGTCAGAGTCGTATCTAGACGTATCAGGGGTCTCATATCACTCCAGCTCCACACGCTCCACACCATTACAGAGCCTCCACCAGTTTCAACAGTCCCCTACTGACATGCAGGGCCCATGGATTCATGACGTTGTCTCCATACCCGTACACGTCCATCCGCTCGATACAATTCGAAACGAGACTCGTCCGACCGGGCAACATGTTTCCAGTCATCAACAGTCCAATGTTGGTGTTGATGGGCCTAGGCGGGTCGTAAAGCTTTGTGTAGTGCAGTCACCAAGGGTACACGAGTGGGTCATAGGTTCCGAAAGCCGATATCGATGATGTTTGGTTGAATGGTTCGCACAGTGACACATGTTGACGGTCCAGCATTGAAATTTGCTGCAAGGATTGCACTTCTGTCACGATGAACGATTCTCTTCAGTCGTCGTTGGTCCCGTTCTTGCAGGATCTTTTTCTGGCCGCAGCTGTGTCGGAGATTTGATGTTTAGCCGGATTTGTGATATTCATGGTACACTCGTGAAACGGTCCTACGGGAAAATCCCCACTTCGTCGCTGCCTCGGAGATGCTGTGTCCCATCGCTCGTGCGCTGTCTATTACACCACGTTCAAACTCACTTAAATCTGGTTAACCCGCCATTGTATTAGCAGTAACCGATCGAAAACTGTGCCAGACACTTGTCTTATATAGGTGTCTTATAAAGGCGTTACCGGCCGCAGCGACGAATTCTACCTGTTTTCATATCTCTGTATTTGCATATGCATGGCTATACCAGTTTCTTTGGCTCTTCAGTGTGTTACGTAGTCCTGTTAGAGAACACATGTTATTCTACGCGTTCTATGTAATTAATGTGAGTACAAAGTACATGAACCTCACTTACATATACATTCAAAATCACTCAATAATACTCTCCTGTTGACAGTACGTAGCTATATATAAGACTCAAAAGCAAAATGAGTAAACCTGAGCAATTGAAGAGTTATTGTGAAATTAAGTTAATGATTTTCAGTGTGATAATATCGCATCTCCTGAAAATGTACCTCACTTTTACATCGTCAGCTTTAAAATCCAAAGAAAATAATGCGAGACAGTGCAGCTAATAAAAAATTATCGCTCCGCTGCTTCTGTAATGACACACTCGTTTCATTCGTTTACACATCATTTGTGAATTGCAACATGAAAAATGTTCAAAGCAAAGAACTCGCTGACACAAGGTGCAGGTTAGAAACCGCGCACTTTGACATAATGAAAAAAGCGTGTTACCAATGTTACACCCGGGTTCCCGGGTTCGATTCCCGGCGGGTCAGGGATTTTCTCTGCCTAGTGATGGCTGGGTGTTGTGTGATGTCCTTAGGTTAGTTAGGTTTAAGTAGTTCTAAGTTCTAGGGGACTGATGACCATAGATGTTAAGTCCCATAGTGCTCAGAGCCATTTGAGCTAATGTTACAGCAGTATTTCACAAACATCTTACTCACTCCGGTACTTTATCGTGCTCGTGCTTTAAGCGGCTGCAGTGGGGCAGAACAATTAACAACACCTGGTGCGCGCAGTGGGTCATAACTGCGTACTATCAGAATTACTGCTCAAATTTTCGCACTGGAACGATTGCTGTGTCTGATGTCTTGCAAGTGTATCTTTTTCTGATTAAAATATGAGGGCAAGTTGGTGATGTTTCCTTGTAAGTCTTCTATTCGTTTTCCCTAACACCGATTTTGCGTGCTCGTCCCTATTCATACCGTTTGTTGGTATCAGCTCTAAACACTTACACTATGTGACGTCGTACAACGCATGAACTATCGCAAAAACATATCACTTTCAGCACACACACACACACACACACACACACACACACACACACACACACACACACACACACACACACACATGCATACATACATACATACACACACAAACACACACACACACACACACACACACACACACACACACACACACACACAAACACTCCAGTGGACAAGATAAGCTTCGAAATTAGGCACCATTTTGGAAGAATACAGAAGTAAGCAGAATCGTGGGAAATGATTTTTACTCCTCGTTCTGATGTCTCTGAGAGAATAGGGCCCACTCCTCTTGTCTACTGAATCTCATAACGTCTGTGAATGGCTGGGGGGCTAGCTCGTCCCTGTCCGCTGGTCGATAAGCCACATCTCAGCTGTGCAAAGTCGGACTTCTGGCACGGAGCTCCGCTGCAGTCGGCCATGTGCAGCTCCCCGGCTCACAACTCTTGCTTCGTGCCGGTCGCTGCAACTTCCTCACCCCCCCCCCCCCCCCCCCTGTGCTCTTGTTCCACATTTTCGTGTTTGCCGTTGTACTTTCCAGGCGAAAGCGGAAGTTGGTCACTATTCTGCGTACACCCTCTTCTTTCTAATCCATGTGCCACAGTAGTGCAGGTAATGGTTGATTAAATTTGTATTCCTTTCATTTATTTGTATTCTGTGTGTATGTTTCGTCGAGTGAGATGTTATTGCAGGTGAATTTCCGTCCTAAGCTAAGGCTGTTCTTAAGACGTGAACACCTTGGTATGAAGCGCGTAAGATATAAATTCGTCTTAATAACATGAAAATCTACCCATGCTTATGTTAGGTTTGTTATGAAACTGGCAATGCCTTACAGTGGTCATTAGAACAGAATAAAACGTACTGCGCATACATAGGAAGAGAAATCCACTACTGTACAGCTACACTATTGATGACAAACAGCTGGGGGCAGCCTCTGCCGTAAAATATCTAGGAGTAACTATCCACAGCGACGTTAAGTGGAATGACCATATCAAACAGATAGTGGGTCGTGGGTGAAGCAGACAACAGACTCAGATTCACCGGTAGAATCTTAAGGAAATGTAACTCATCCACGAAAGAAATGACTTATAAGGCGCTTTTTCGCCCGATTCTTGAGTATTGTTCATCTATCTGGGATCCCTGTCAGGTAGGACTGACAGAGGAGATAGAGCAGATCCAACGAAGAGCGGCGCGTTTCATCACGGGAGCGCTTAGCTGGCGAGAGAGCGTTACGGAGATGCTAAACAAACTGCACTGGCAGACGTTACAAGAGAGGCTTGGTGCGCCAGGGAGAGATTTACCATTGAAATTTCGGGACAGCACTTTTCAGGAGGAGCCGGACAACATATTACTTACCCCCACATACATTTCGCGTATTGACTACGAGGAGAAAATTCGAGAAATTAGAGCCAATACAGAGGCTTACCGACAATCATTCTTCCCACGCACTATTCCCGAGTGGAACAGGGTTAGAGCGATCAGATAGTGGTACCGAAAGTACCCTCCGCCACACACCATTAGGTGGCTTGTGGAATATGATGTAGATATAGATGTAGAACGTACAGGGGGTGGGCAAAAATATGGAAACACAGCGAGAAATGCTTGCTCGGACAATAATGCAGATGCTAGCAAGCCTGTAGGTTGCGCTGTCGTATCTGACCACGAACGGCATCTTGTGCGATGTCATTAACACGTTGCAAGTGTCAGTCGTGGTCAGAACAGTGTTCTGTGTAGGCGCGAGTAAATTATATCGGACCTAAGTGAGTTCGAACGTGGGCAAATTGTTGGTGCTTGCTTCCGTAATCAATATAGTCCAAGTGTTTGGTATTTCAATAGGCACCATACCGAAGATTTCTGCCGCATATAGAGAAGGCGGAAAAACATAATCCGCTAAATAACAACGTGGACGAAAGTGTTTGTTGGAAGATCGTGACAGGCGATCACGGAAGACGACTCTAACGGAAAATAAGAGAACGAGAGCTGCAAAAGTCATTGCAGAACTGAACGTCGCACTTGCGAATCCTGTCAGCACCAACGCAACACCAAGGGAACGCCGTAAGCTGAGATTTACTGTGCGAGTTCAGAGACGTAAATGCCCGTAGCAGGAAAACGTAGTGCCGAAGCCATAGAGCCTGGACTATAGATGGCTCTGAGCACTATGGGACTTAACATCTGTGGTCATCAGTCCCTTAGAACTTAGAACTACTTAAACCTAACTAACCTAAGGACATCACACAACACCCAGCCATCACGATGGACTATAGAGCAATGGAAGAAAGTCACCAGGTCGAAAGAGTATTGATGCACAATATTTCCAACTTCTGGCCGAGTTTACGTCCCAAGAGTGGAACGTGGCGGTCGTTCGGTATTATTTGGAGTTGGGTTGTTTGGGCGAGTAGACCAGACAGCGAGGTCATCGGTCTCATCGGATTAGGAAAGGACGGAGGAGGAAGTCGGCCGTGCCCTTTACAAAGGAACCATCCCGGCATTTGCCTGGAGCGATTTAGGGAAATCACGGAAAACCTAAATCAGGATGGCCGGACGCGGGATTGAACCGTTGTCCTCCCGAATGCGAGTCCAGTGTGCTAATCACTGCGCCACCCCGCTCGGTCTATTATTTAGGCATCCATATCATGGTATTCTGTGGGCCCCACTGGTAATCTGTAAGGTCGCATTTTGGCTGATCAGGTCCATCCCATGGTACAATATTTGCTTCTCAATGGTGATGCTGTATTCCAAGACTGACTTTGTGAGCACAGCTGGTCACCACAGTAACCAGATCTCAATATTACTGAACCTTAGTTATCATCTTTGGAAGCAAGGGTTCGTCATCGCTAACCACCACTATAATCGTTATCTGAACCGCCACTATTTTTCAGGAAGAATGGTCTAAGGTTCCCTGGAAAACCGTGCATAATGTATATTTATCCATTCCGAGACGACTGGAAGCTGTTTTGGACGCCAACGGTTTTCTTATACAGTGTTACCCGCGGTAATGCGTTGTGTTTTTGGTGTTTCCATGTTTATGTCCAGCACCTGTTGCTTATTGGAGGTGATACATAGGATAAGATGTCGTGTAAAAATGTTTTGCGCTATAGTTTGCGTTTTCTTGGTCGGAAACCTCTTTCTCAATAATGCTTTTGACCACAGGTAAACGCTACGTGCTTTCTCAGCCCTGCTCAGTAGAGTGCGCTATATCTCACAGTCAAGAAAAGAACCATATGGCTGATGTGGACTGTAGCCTAAGTAATGCAATTCGACCCCCAGGCAATCTTCGACTTTTCGTCTCCCCTGCCCGCCCCTTCACCAGCGCAGATGGCCATCGCTCTGGAGTCGGCATGCCTGGACATCCTTTTTGGTACATTCTAACGTCTCATTGACACTCCTCTTGCACGTCTCGCAGCGCTCCACGCTGCAAAAGGTGGTTATTCAGTCTTTTGATAGGTGTTCACTTTAATATGACTGGACAGTGTATACTGCAAGATATTGAATTTTACCGGGCAGATTTTGATTTTACAGATTTTACTGATAAGCTCCTTCGAGCAGACTGCCATTATTTGGGTTCTTGTTTTGCTTTTATTCCGCAGCAAAGCTTCTTTTAGTTTCGTAAAGCTTTTTCTTTCTTTTCCTTCTCACACTCGTTTTGGGTAGTTTGTAAAAATATTTAGAAACTGTTACATCGGTCTTTGGCCTACCATGCGAGTGGCATAACATGGACACTTGGGAAGAATCATAGTAAATATGTTGAAAAGTGTCCGAGATGACTTCTTGCCACACTCATCGTCATAATCGTGGGTTTATGGTACATTACGCAGAACTTTACAGGTACCTAATGCATGTAATTATACCTCATGTTTGTCATCTCATTTGCATGGGAATAGTTAAGGAAGGAAAGAAGGAGGGAAGAAAGATTATGGTTTGATTTCCCTTCAACGAAAAGATCATTAGAGATTACAAGCTCCGGGGGGGGGGGGGGGTACAGGGAAAAATGGGCTCTGTCCTTCCCAAACAACCACCCCGGCATTCGCCTTAACCTCATGGTGGACTCTGCACCGCTCAGCCAAGCTGACTTTTTTTGGTATCGTATTTGAATTGTGACCATGCGACTGCATTTAATTTTTGATAATTTTATTCTTGTGATTCAGGACCAAACCCTATGGTGGCAAATATTCTTCCCACTTCCCTTTTTAGCCCAGTCAGCGAAGACCAGAAAAGATCGAATAGGGGAAAAATTTCGTAGTCGCAAGTTTTTGTATAGTGGTAGAAGGCAATTTCACGAACAACTTATTAAAAATTCCGATCAGTAGGGTGTGAGTGTGGGGGTGGGGTGGGGGGGGGGATGTGGCGTTTAGAGGTCACTTTCTTATGTTTTTCTTGAATAACCCCAAAAATGCATTTTCTAGCAAAGTGTTTCCCAATACAAAACTGAACTACGTTACATTTCCTACCAAAAAAAAGATCCTATTCATTTTTTTCTCTGCCACTAATAGTTCCCGCGTTTCAGAGGATGGAAATATTGCAGATTATTGAAATTAGTGTTTTAATGGAATAAAATTAATGTATACTTTATAATGAAGTGAGTTAAGAACAGTTATTACATGTTGTATCACGTCTAAGGGCTGTAGAACCGTATTGCAGGATGAATTGTGTTCTGCGGGTGTAACAAGGTGGAGGGGGCAGGGCCGGAGGGTAGAAGCGCGAGGGAAGATAGGTCGCCGGATTCTGGACATAGTTTTGGAAATAAGAGCCAGCAGGTGAATCCCCACTCTATCTACCCCAATACGTCACAAGGAGCAATTACAGTATGCTTCACAAAGTTATAGCAACTCTCCGCAGCACGATTAATGAATCACTGGCGCCGCACTGCGCAGATATATACCCGGTGGGGGGGGGGGGGGAGGGGAGGGGTGCCTATTTTCCACAAAGAAGATTAACACTACATGGAATACATATATGAGTTATTAACAACAGTAATACAAGAAACGCATAGTGCCAGAATCTACGCAAATCTCTGCACATTGTTCTACATTACTAGAAGTGGATGTAAATATGTCTGATTATCAAACTTCCTGGCAGATTAAAACTGTGTGCCCCACCGAGACTCGAACTGGGGACCTTTGCCTTTCGCGGGCAAGTGATCTACCATCTGAGCTACCGAAGCACGACTCACGCCCGGTCCTCACAGCTTTACTTCTGCCAGTATCTCGTCTCCTACCTCCCAAACTTTTCAGAAGCTCTCCTGCGAGATACTGGCAGAAGTAAAGCTGTGAGGACCGGGCGTGAGTCGTGCTTCGGTAGCTCAGATGTTAGAGCACTTGCCCGCGAAGGGCAAAGGTCCCGAGTTCGAGTCCCGGTCGGGCACACAGTTTTAATCTGCCAGGAAGTTTCATATCAGCGCACACTCCACTGCAGAGTGAAATTCTCATTCGTGTATGTCTGATTATGTTCAAATCTAGAAGAGTAATCTGCTGTAATGCACTGCTTGACTTGTGTTGAAATATATTAAGTTGCATAACCCCTAGCTGCCATACGTCTGTTACAGAAGGAGCAAATTTAAGGCTCTGGAGCTCTGCAGATTTTGGAAAATCAGAGGCTTTGCATTTAATTCCTTCTAGCTGTGAGAAGTATTCCAGCCGTTGATAGTGGAGACAATGAAATCCACATTGTCGAACACATATTGACAGCATGTTACACTTGGGACAAGCTCTCCAGTCTTATAGACAGCTGACAGCTTCAGGTTTTCAACTTTTTTACATAACAGCTCACTTAAAACTGCAAGTAAGTACTCATTTAATAAACAGAAAGTAAGTGCACTATATAAACATGAGCGAAATTATCTTGTCTCTGCCCTCATAAGAGAACTGGACAGGAGATGACGGGGGAGGAGGGTACAGTCTGTCCATAAACTGAAAAGCGAGCAGCGGTCATGATATGGGAAGTTACGTTTCCCGAAAGAACGCTACAGCTGCCAGACGGTATGACTAAGAATCAATTGCCCCTGTAGCAATGTAGGGCAGTGTGCAGAGATTTAGGTAGATTCTGTCCATATGAGTTTCTTGAGTTAATATTATTATTAACTAATATCTGTATTACATGTAGTGTTAAGGCTCTTTGTGAAAAATAAACACCCTTTCCCTCTGGCATATTTGCACACTTTTCCCTCGGGCATATCTGCACACTGTGTCGCTAGCGATCCATAAGGCGCGCTGTAGAGAGTCGGTATAACTTCGTGAAACACCCTGTAGTCACTTTTTGTGACGTAGTGGGGTTAGATAGAGTGGGGAATCATCTGCTCGCTCTTCAGTTTGCTGATCTATGAAGGGGGGGGGGGGAATTGCATGGCCACAATGCGGTGACATACGTTCCCCCACACTTTTACTCTCTCTCCCTCCCCTCTCCCCCACACCGCTTCCTCCAATCTGTTACACTTCCATCAGAACACAATTTATCCCTTAATATTATTCTGCTGCAATTAGATGTGGTCACATATTCAATTTTTCCATTCCCTGCAACGAGGAACCTATTAGTCCTAGAGAAAAAAGTAGGTTCTTTTTGTAGAAATTGTAATGAAATTTAATTTTGTGCTGGGAAACACTTTCGATAGAAGCTGCAGCTTTCGAGCTATTCAAGAAAAGCATAAAAAGTGACCTTTAAACGACATCACTCTCACACCCAACCTCTGAAGATTTTCAGTGCGTTGTCAATTACACTCCTTCCTACCACTGTACAAATATTTACGACTTTGCGATTTTTCTCCCTGATTCTATTTGGCTGACTGGACTATTTGTGAGGTGCCATTGGTCACCATTACACAATCTTCGAAGTTCCTGTGACGCTGAATACCTGTACAAACCGACTCGCTACACCCTGGATTTGAAAATTTGGTGATTTATGCTCGTTCCCACCAGTGTATCAAATGTGTAGCAAGTTACTATTGTATGTTCTGTAGAAACGAAGCAACGTGTTCCGACATCAGAAGTGGGAACAGAAACAGTTATAGCAGTTTTTATACACATGATACAACGTGCTACCACAAGACGTCAGGCACATCCAGAGTTGGTGAGACATATTCCTTTTTGCGTAGTGAAACAGTTAAGTTAGAGATAAGTGTGCCACACGCAGCTCACAGAAAGAAATATTAATTGTGTGGTCAGTATACGTCGCTTGTCTCGTGTAAAAATTACTTTGGTGGTAATCATACTTCCCACTGATCTTAAAAACCTTATATGGTGGTACGTGTTCCTTTACTTCCTACGGCCTCTGAAACTTCACGACAATTAAGGGCTATATTTGACAACAAACAGGAACTACAGTTGGTACAACAAATTACCACTAGATTCCAGAATCGTACAGAGGTGACACGACTTATTCTTACGAACACAGTAAAGAAAATACATATGTGATGTACGTATGCAGATTCAAGCGAGAAATAAAAATTTATACCATGGCTGGGATTCGAACCCAGGCCTCCTATTCACTAGGCGGATGTGCTAACTACAACGCCACCCTGGCACAGTGGCTTTGCACATCTGCACGAACTACCCTAGCATGCTTCCCTCCTCAATCCGAATTTACATTCAAGCTTCAGCCCACTTTGGTACTCCTTCTAAATTTGAACAGCATTGCAGAGGCTCTCCAACTGTATAGGAGTGGAACTTCAGCGTCGAACAACCGAGCGAGGTGGGGCACTGGTTAGCACACTGGACTCGCATTCGGGAGGACGACAGTTCAATCCCGCGTCCGAGAATCCTAATTTAGGTTTTCCATGATTTCCCTAAATCGCTTCAGGCATATACCGGGTTGGTTTCTTTGAAAGAGCATTCGGGAGGACGACAGTTCAATCCCGCGTCCGAGAATCCTAGTTTAGGTTTTCCATGATTTCCCTAAATCGCTTCAGGCAAATACCGGGTTGGTTTCTTTGAAAGAGCATTCGGGAGGACGACAGTTCAATCCGGCGTCCGAGAATCCTAATTTAGGTTTTCCATGATTTCCCTAAATCGCTTCAGGCAAATACCGGTTTTGTTTCTTTGAAAGAGCACTGCCGACTTCCTTCTCTGTCCATGCCTAATCCGATGAGATCGATGACCTCGCTGTTTGGTCTCTTCCACCAAATCAACCCAACTCAACGCTTTAGCGTCGAACCAAAAGGGGGATCCTGTCTGAAACCCAGACATAGGCATTTTATCAAATGAAGCTATATGATTCCAGAGACCTTTCCTATTCCCAAACATACCAAATGCAAAATGAAGCAAATTGTTTAATACGCTTTAGTCCGATTAGAAAACGTGTTATATTAAAAATTCATTTTTGTTTAAATAATTTATTTCACGACGTGTCTCCTACGAAACTAACATGAAGTAAAGTTAGAGAGACTGGTTATGAGCAGCGAAAGAGCGAACTTATTGTTTGTTATTCATTTTCTCGTAAACAATGTTAACGGGCGTCTTAATTGTGCTTTCACAGAATGAGGATGATGGGTTGGTAGGAAAACTCCGGTAGCTAATAGTTCTTGGAAGGCAGGTTACTAAGTACCTCTCTCATGAAGCTGCTTCCATGCAAGACAATGTATTCAGTTGAATCTCGTCCATCTTATTTTGCCCATCTCCAAGTTACCACTTTAACAGAATCGCGAACAGGAATAACTGTTTGATAAAGACCAATGAACAGCTGTTGTTACATACGGTTTCGTGCAGGCGGCCAAGACGCCATTATTCCCATTCCCCCTTGTTTTTATATACGGGGTGGCTACAATTAATCTTCCCCTATTTAACACGCTATATCACGGGAACTAATTACCGTATGAGTTCCAAACTTGACAGCGTTAATGTCCAGAGTATGGGGTGCATGATTTCCGTGCGTCAAAGCGCCACCGTTCAGTTCCTGCTATGGCCACCGTTTGCAATGATCAGTCATTGTGATTCATAGTCCTACACGCATGACCACTAGCAGTGCACTTGTTGACGTCTCAACGTGAGCTTGCGCTAAAGGCATGTTTAATGTTTAATGGCTATGAGCACTATGGGACTTAACTTCTGAGGTCATCAGTCCCCTAGAACTTAGAACTACTTAAGCCTAACTAACCTAAGGACATCACACACAACCTTGCCCGAGGCAGGATTCGAACCTGCGACCGTAGCGGTCGCGCGGTTCCAGACTGTAGCGCCTAGAACCGCTCGGCCACTCTTGCCGGCGTGCTAAAGGAGTAGGGCGTTATTGGTGAAGCTCTGTTATCAAAATAACAGTAATGCTGCAGCTGCACTTCGAGAATATCGCCGGCTGAAAGGATTATGGAAGGGTCCTCTTTCTCCGCCTGCTGTGCGGAGCTTGAGGAAGAAGTTCGAATCGACTGGAGAACTGGGCGTCCCTCCGGGAAGAGGCCGACAACCGGTCGCACCACAGGTGATTGATGAAATCGCTGTTGCTGTGGCAGACAACGCTGCGCGCAATTCCCGATCGTCAGGCACTGCGCGTGCTGTGTCACGACAGTTGAACATCCCGTGGCCCACCGTACGCAAGGTGCTTCGAACCATTCTCAAATGGTATCCGTACAAGATGCATATCGTGCAGCCTACCGTATGAGTTCCAGACTTGACAGCGTTAATGTCCAGAGTAAGGGGTGCATGATTTCCTTGCGTCAAAGCGCCACCGATCAGTTCCAGCTATGGCCACCGTTTGCCATGATCAGTCATTGTGATTCATAATCCTACAGGCCTGACCAGTAGCAGTGCACTTGTTGACGTGTCAACATGAGCTTGTGCTAAAGGAGTAGGCCGTTATTGGTGAAGCTCTGTTATCAAAATAACAGTAATGCTGCTTAACGGAGCCTACACAAAACAATGGCTGGCTAAGTTCATTACGGACATTCTCCAAGTGGGTAACATTCCTCCCTCACTTAAACGAGCAAAGATCATCGCAGTCCTGAAACCTGTTAAACCAGGCGATAGACCAGAGAGTTACCGCCCCATATCCCTTCTCAGTATGGTCTATAAATTACTAGAAAGAATGCTCCTCAACAGAACAGGTCAGACTATACTCAAAAAAATCCCTATCGAACAAGCAGGATTCCGTCCATATCGCTGCTGTACAGATCAAGTCCTATCACTGACAACATATATAGGGGCGGGGTTCCAGAAGAAACATAAAGTAGCTGCAGCATTCATAGACCTAACAGCAGCCTGTGATACAGTTTGGAAACAGGGGCTCATGTACAAATTAATCTGTGTCGTCCCCTGTAAGAAGATAACCAACCTCTTTGATGATACGTTGTCAAATAGAACCTTCCAAGTAATAATGGGGAATAAGAGAAGTAAACGGATGAAACTCAATAATGGACTCCCACAAGGCTCTGTCCTTGCGCCCCTTCTTTTTAGCCTTTACATCGCTGACATGCCTGCAACCAGATCGCGCAAATTTGGTTATGCTGACGACTGGGCTCTAGCAACAGCCCACAGGAATATAGAAACTGCCGAAGATATCCTTATGAGTGACCTAGGGATTCTCAGCGAGTACTTTAGAAAATGGAGGCTACAACCTAGTGCTACAAAGACGGAAGTATCTGCCTTCCATTTGAACAACAAAATGGCCAACAGAGTACTACAAGTCTATCTAGACGGGAAATTACTAAATCACAACAAACACCCAAAGTACCTTGGGGTTACCCTAGATAGGACACTAGCATTCAAAGAAGACCTGACGATAACTGCAGCGAAACTTAAAACACGCAACAAAATATTGCAGAAGCTCTGTGGCACCACTTGGGGCTCCACAGCATCTACCTTAAGTACATCCGCACTTGGCTTGGTGAATCCAGTGGCAGAATACTGTGCCGCAGTGTGGCTCAACAGCAAACACACATACATGGTAGATAGCCAACTTAATGCAACAATGCGTATTATATCAGGCACAATCAGGCCAACTCCTACAGTGTGGTTGCCCGTTCTCAGTAACACAGCCCCTCCTAACCTGCGCTGTGAACACGCTCTGGTTAGAGAATTTCAAAAAATCATGACCAACCCTCAATTACAAATCCATGAAGATACTCACGACATCCAAGGAAACCGACTCCGGTCTAGGCATCCTCCACTAAAGACCGCACAGGCTCTGCATCAAACCAACTTTAAAATAAATGACCGATGGAAAGAGGAATGGGAGAGCAGCACATCAGTAAACTGCCACAGTATGCCATGCATCTTTAGTAAACCAAAAGGATTTGATTGCCCTCGCAAAGTTTGGTCAACTCTTAATCGCATCAGAACCAACTGTGGGAGATGCGCCGACTCCTTACACAGATGGGGTAAACTTCCTTCGGCCGCTGGCGACTGTGGCGCTAAGAGACAGACGGTCAAACACATCGTGCAGGAATGCCCACTAAGGGCATACGAGGGTGACCCACAGGATTTCCTAATGGCGACCCAAAAGGCAATCGACTATTTATTGTCTAAGCTGGACGTCTGCTTGTGATTGCTCTTCTGTGAGTGTAAATTTACAATTGGCGGTGTCCTTATATACAAACTGTTATTTATTGCTCTGTTTATACAGATGTAATTTTTTTTAAAATCGTGTTGTTTCTGTAATTTTTACTGTGATGTTATGAGCCATACGCTAAATAAATAAATAAATAAATCGTACAGCAGCTTGCTCCTCAGGGCACACGACGACTTGTTGACTTCGCTCTCCACTTTCTCGCAAGGACTGAAGTTGGCGAGGGCTGTCCCTGGACCATCCTACTGACAGAGGAAGCTCATTTTTCTCTGACGGGTGAGGTGAACATACAGAATTGCCGGGTGTGGGTATCTTGTGCATGAAGTTCCTCTGTATGGTGAAAGTGTCACCGTACAGTGTGGCTTCACGGCTACGTCCATCATTGGCCTAGTCTTTTTTGACCAGGTTGGCGTCCAATGACCAAAGACGTGCAGTGTGACTGGCCAGAGCTACTGCGATATACTTCGCCAGCATGTCATACCCAGCCTACAGGAGAGAGAGGCATTGAACTCAATAGTTTGTATGCAAAACGGGTTCCAACCCCACATCGCTCGTGAAGTTCTCCTGTTTCTCCGAAACACATTTGGAAACGATCGAATTATCAGCTGAACGTTTCCAAATGCTTGGCCGGCACGATCACCTGATCTCACTCCCTGTGATTTCTAGTTGTGTGGCAACCCGAAGGACAGGGTTTGCCTGGGGAACATTCAGACATGCGCTGTTCTGAAGCGCAGCGTATCAAGAGAGGTAGCCAGCATACCTACGGGCATGTTCCGTTCTGCTGTGCAGAATGCAATCCTGTGCTTTCAGAGTTTTCTGGACACTGATGGACGCCATATTGAGCCCCTTTTGTAGTAGTAATGGTATGATGCACCGTAGTAGCACACTAAAAGTGTTTCAACTGAATTTATTCTGCATTATTTCTCTTCCCCATGTCCTTCACGTTAATGCTACCAAGTTTGGTACTCGTACGGTGATTAGTTTCCGCGTTATAACGTGTTAAATAGGGAAAGTTTAGTTATAACCATTCGGTACTTCGGCTGGAAAGCTTGTAACCATTGTCAAGGTGATTTCGATGACTAATTATACAGTCGCCCGTTTTTTCCCCTTTTTTGTGGTGTTAAGTAACATGCCACATTTGGAGACTTTTGTCTTTCCTTTTCTCTTCGGGAATTTGTTTCAAATGTTCAGATATTATTGTCCCAAGTTGGTGAGGTGCCTGTAAGTTTCTCTAATTAAGTCTTATTTGTCATGTATTATCCAGGACTGTTACTGCCTTTTTGGATGTCCGTTTCCTCGTTGAGTTCACAGTACATGTCCACAAAGTTCATCCAAATTGGTGCGTATATGATTCAGCTAACACATTTGTTTTGCTTCTCCCGTAGTTTTTCCACGTTTGACTGGCGTCAAATATCTCAGAATGTACAAACATGTAATAAGGATAATTTGTGTTATAGAGAATTAGCTTTGTGTTCATATTTGTTAATGTGTGAAATAACATCAATGTAAGATCACCGAATCAAATATATTTCCCCTCCTGTTCCACTCCCAAATAGAATGAGGGAAAAACGACTGTCTGTATCCTCCGTATGAGCCCTGAATTGTCTTATCTTATATTCGTGGTCCTTAGGCGATATCTATGTTGGCGGCAGTAGAATCATTCTGCAGTCAGCTTCAAATTCCGGTTCTCCAAATTTTCTCAACAGCGTTCCTCAAAAACAACGTCGCCTTCTCTCCAGGAATTGCCTTTTGAGTTCCCGAAGCATCTCCGCAATACTTGCTCGCTGATGGAACCTACCGGTAACAAATCTAGCAGCCTGCCTCTGAACTGCTTCGATGTCTTCCTCTGATCAGTCCAGGTGGGGATCCTAAACACTCGAGCAGTACTCAAGAACAGGTCGCTCCAGCATCGTATATGCGATCTCCTTTACAGATTAACCACACCTTCCTAAAATTCTCCCAAGACCAATAAACCGAAGCCTACCATTCGCCATCCCTACCACTGTCCTCACAAGCTCGTTCCATTTCATATCGCTTTGCAACGATCCTCTCAGATATTTAAACGCTGTGACTGTGTCAAGCAGGTCACTACTAATGCTGTATCCGAACATTGTGGGTTTATTTTTCCTACTCATCCGCATTAACTTACATTAGTCTACATTTAGGCTAGCTACCATTCGTCACACCAACTAGAAAGTTTGCTTAAGTCTTCTGTATTCTCCTACAGTTCTTTCGGTCACTTAAAAGAACACACTGGTCGCTTTGGAGCACTTTACACGGTACAGAAATGGTACTAGGCGTCATGTGAGATTCCACTGCTGACGTAATTCATGCCAGTGAAGTGGTGCATACGTGCCAGTCGGTTGTATGGAATCAGCGCAGGAAGGAGGTCGATGTGGGGACGTGACCGCACAACAAAAGAGCTACCGTGTTTGGACGTGCCTATGACCACACACCGTGGATGAAGTCGCTCGATTTGTTAGTGTTGTGTCTACAAGAAAGTGATAGCGTCCCACTCGCAGCCTTGTAATACGGCGTAAGAGCAGTGGTGTTAAAAGTATCCTTACTGATAGGGACCGGAGATGCGTGTGACGCCTTGTCAACGACAGTCGGTTTCAAACCCGGCAGAAACAGCTTCTGAAAGTAAATGCAGAACAATCTCACCCAGATTCCGAGTGAATGTTGCAAATGCAACTGCATGCAAAGGGCATTTTGGGTCGGGTATCTCGAAAAAGGGCATTGCTCACAGCGACAAATAAAGCTGCACGTCTTCAACGGCCCAAACACGGGAACTACACAGTAGCTGGCTGAGTGCAGTGTGGTCGGACGTGTCGCAGCGTTGGCTCTTTTCAGACACAACAAAGCATCTAGTGCACCGACAGCGCAATATGGGGCTTAATCCATAGGGCATGTGGAGAGTATAGTTGAGGCTGGAGGTGGTTCTGAGATGAAACTTCCTGTCAGATAAAAATTGCAAGCCTAACCGAAACTCGAACTCGAGACGTTTGATTTTTCGCCGGTTAATGCTCTGCAACTCAGCTACCTAAGAACGACTCACGATCCGTCCTCACAGCTTCACCACCGCCAGTATCTCCTCTCCTACCATGCTTGTGTAGCCCGGTTGGTAACTTGACAAAAAAAGCAAAAAAAGTGTTAGTTAAATGGTCCTCTTGGCATTTTCGTTATGGTTCCTTTTCAAGTGTATTGTTAGACAGTTTATTTCATTTTTGTGGCCCCGCTTGTCTTTTTTTAATTAAGAAAAAATAAACAAAAATTGTTGCAGGCCACTACTGGAAATGATTTTTTTTTTTCAAGTTTCGGAAACACTGTAGGATTAACTTCAATTTTGTCTTCCTTTTTTCAGTAGCGCGTTGTAAGGTATGAACAAAAAGAAAATAAATACATAAATAAATAAAGAAAGAAGTATAGGCCAGTACGATGTGTGGGACCAGTTCAATGACAGGCGGAGGGTAGGGATCGTGGCCAGGCCAGCGGATTCGACCGCTGCCCACCTTCTCTCCATCCAGCCTTAAGCTGAAAAAACAGCGTCGTGAGCTGTAAGTCGTGAAGACAAATGCAGCAGGTTCGCACCTACTAAAAGAGTAGATGAGTACACCTGTAAGTTATTTTTCGCTCTCAGTTTTTTTATTAAAAAAAAGGGTAGAGCACTTGCTCACGAAAGGTAAAGATCTCGAGTTCGAGTCTCTGTCCGGAACACAGTTTGAATCTGACAGGAAGTTTCATATTAGCGCACACGCGACTGCAGAGTGAAAATTCGTTCTTGTTCTGTGATGTTTTGGGGGAATTTTCTCTGCCATAACAGGTCGATTATTCAGATTACTGTGCACGTGAACCAGGATGCGGAATAATTTTTTGTTCGGTGTGCTTATTGGTATGCTGTTTGCTCATCTGAATAATAAGTAACATTTAGTTTTGTTTAGGAGAAATTCTAGGTATATGGTTCCGTTCTATTAGCGTTCAAAATGGCTCTGAGCACTATGGGACTTAACATCTTAGGTCATAAGTCCACTAGAACTTAGAACTACTTAAACCTAACTAACCTAAGGACATCACACACACCCATGCCCGAGGCAGGATTCGAACCTGCGACCGTAGCAATACCGCGGTTCCGGACTGCAGCGCCAGAACCGCACGGCCACCGCGGCCGGCTTCTATTAGGGAAATGGCGATATTACAGGGTTTCTTCTGGTAAGCGGTCTTTCCTTGGTGTAGTAGACGGCTTTTGAGCCTGACAGTATCAAGTATCCAGGTGTTTGACCGTATTTTCCGATTTTACTGTGCACTCAGGCTGTGTTACCAGCCGCGAGTATAAAGAACCCGGTGTTTCGTCTTGACGAATGTGGTTTTTTTTATTCTTTTTATTTTTTTTATTTTTTTAATTTCATTTTGTTCGTTTTCGTTCGCTGCATCTGACCAGGGTGGACGTCCTAAGACACCCTTTTAAGTTCATTGTTGATCTATTAACTCAGTTTTTTTTTATTACAGAGGGCGGCTAACCCTCTGACCTAGCACGCTGAGCTACCGTGCCGGCATGGCCTCCTGGTTCTTCGCGGCAGAGAAGGCAAGCCTACATTTTGCTGCCCACGCCACCAGGCGTCGTTGGCGTCTGAAAAGTGCATATAGAAAGCCTGACAGTCCCCACTTGCGCTTGCTTCGTCAGCAAACATCACGTGACACCCATAACGAACCACGCGCTGGAGGTATCACTTGTAGGAGGCGGTCATGATAGCGCGACCATACAGTGTATGCGGTAATTGGAAACTCCTGGAGCTAACTCTGTTCCGATACATCCAACACGTGTGATAATATTTCATACGTTTAATCTACGTTTACAGTGTGGTGGGCTTTTCTTTAATGACGTTACCTTGTTATCTCTTGTGGTTAATGCATAACAGAATTTTGTCGCATTCTCTTCGACAACGAGCGCCTTGAGGACAGGCTGGTTGCTAATATTTTGACAACAAACAATATGGCGATGGCCTTGTTGAAGCACTAATTTTTGCAGTACTTTAAAGATTTCCACGATAATCATGTGAACACGTAATTTAATAAGAAGCTCATGGATTTCAACTAGATTACTTCCTCCTAAAAGTTCATTTGCGTACTATTACGTCGAATTGATCGTCGGACGGAATATCGATAATATTAGCACACGTTACGATATTAAAGTACGAATAGCACAGTACTTTTCTGGGAGGCGGAGTATAACTGACGAACGTGGCCTTTTAGAGTTACTGCCTTCGTATCGGTTTTACGTGCCTAGCGTAACCAGTTCCTGGCGATAAAGAAGTCGCAGCGATAGCCGACGGCTAGAAAGTCGGCCGACGGTGGGGGCTTTATTTTAAATTATTCGTTTCTCCGCCGTTATCTACATCATATGATGGAAAAGTGTGATCTTTAGCGGAAATAGTAATGGACTGTTTTACGAACGTGATGATGACTCGCCGAGTGATATGAACAATGCTTAAGGCACAGGAATCGCATTTTGAAGAGGTGGAGTTCAGTTCCTTGTACGGTCATCCCGGTTAAAGGTTTCCAGTGGTTCCCTAAGTTAGTGAAAGCGAATGTGAGGATGCTATCTTACAAATGATGCGATCATTTCCCCTCCCATCCTTTCCACTCTGTCTACAATAACCTCGTCGCTGATCGGACGTTAAAATTTCAATTCTCCTTGTTTTGCTGATTAACCATTCGGTTAGAATGAACAGGCTGATTCACATCAGCATAGTGACAAAGCACGGGAACTGGTCTTTTAAAATGATGTCGATTCTCTTCAGTGTAGGAGGCAACCTATTATGCAGTGCTACTTACAATTTGTTTGAACAATTTCAACATAAAGTTAGAGTGAATTACCCCTCTGGCTGAGATTTATGACTCGCATTTACGAAACGCTGGATTCAAAACCGCTTATGACTTTTCTGCTTACATTTTCTGCAATCTCACTGCATTACTACAGGCGAATTATGGGATAATTCTTGTAACTAACGTTGAACGATTACATTCCCAAACTTTGTCCAGTAGTGTTACTTCTCTATTGATAATGACCTTTCTCTTGGTACTCTATTAAACATTTACCGTTCCAGAATTATTGCAGTAGTAGCACAGTGAATGGTATCTACAGTTTCGTTGCCCCATGTCGATTTCAGCTTCTGAGTCGGTACGAATTTTGTACAACCCTTTATGACTGTAACTAAAGGCAAATTTTTAATTTGTCTGTGACAAAAAAAATATAGATTTCATCAAAGGAGTTGTTCATCGGTGACACGTTAATGTGCCTTACGTATGTACTCGTACCCAAGGTCTCCAACACAGTTGTTCACTGACTAACGGTCGGCGCCTGTGGAATGCGGTCCAACCCCCAACCCTCCACCGTCTTTTATTTATCGATTTTGTTAGCGTGTTCAAAAGGGAAGTGCTAAAGGTCACAATTAAGTATCCCATCGACGTCCAGGTTATTAAATACGTATAACTTCGTCGGTTAAATGTACGGTTTGAGATTTTTCTTGGTGTAAAAGATTAGTTTTCGCTTTTCTAGCCGAGCTGGTGATTTCATTTTAGGCGAAATGTTTCAACAATTGACCTCTTCATCTTCTTTAGGTGCTTGCTAATTAGACTCTAACCAAACAATCTGTATATTGCTCCTGTGCTTAAATGACTATCAGTGCCCTCTTTGAAGAGAAAATCCCAGCATTCCAGTTTTTATCTTTTCTCTTCCAATGTCTACGACTCTCCAGCTAACGATATTGCTCGAATTTGCGTTATTTTGGACAACTGTAAGTTTGCTCTGGAGGAAAAAATGTACTTCATTTTCTCAGTATGTGTACGTAAAGGCAAAATTTTATAAATAGTACCAGTTTAGCCCTCCTTTTATATCCCTCATCAGACATCCTGACTTCATTAGCCGTATTGATCGAAGCCCGGACAGAGTTCTTACAAGCGCATTTTTACGGAATCTCTGTAATATTTTGAGGGACCTGGGAAAAATTTATTAACAACCGTTATGAGAAACGGCTTTGTCATGCCACAAATACACAAGTCATGCAGCCCGATATTGCTGAAGTACTATTTATAGAACACGACTCTCTGCGCAGCAGATTTCAATTTCGCGAGGAGAATGCTCGCTGATGGTGGCGCTAGCTTGTGCCGACAGAGGAACCGCGAAACTGCAGCCGCAAACTCTAGGGACCCTTAATAATGGATCAAAGTACTAAGTTCAACTTCAAGGAACTGTGTGTCGCCTTGTAGGCTGTCAGTTTCTCTATATTCGGCATTTTTGCAACTTCAGTGCTTACGAAAGCCAGACTGCTTATACTGTGTTAGAGGAAGTTACGTATTTAGTCGGGAACAATAGTCCGAAGTTAATGGATCTTCCATCGCTTACCAATATTTATGTGCTACACTCTGATTTTCTCCTTATTATGCAGTCGTCGGTAAACTACTGACTAATGCCCATAAAGACTTCTAACATCTAAGAAAGTCAAATCCTGAAAGCTAAAGATATTACTAAGAGGCCACAATCAATGTTGTATACTTATTATAGAGAGAATACAGAGAAAATTTCAACACTGGGCATAAAATCACAGCTCAAATAATACATTATGCATGGGACGTAAGCTGCACAATGAATTTCCGTACAAATTTCACATATGTGCCTTGGCATAGCTTTGCTTGAGTGGCCACTGCCCGATGTGCTAGGTCCGGGTGCGGCACTTCGTCGGTGATGATCACACGTATTACGCGAATACTGCAATGATTTTCTGATTTTAAGTCTCGTTGAGAAAGGCACATAATGTGTATCAGAAAAGTTACGCCGAAATACACTCCTGGAAATGGAAAAAAGAACACATTGACACCGATGTGTCAGACCCACCATACTTGCTCCGGACACTGCGAGAGGGCTGTACAATCAATGATCACATGCACGGCACAGCGGACACACCAGGAACCGCGGTGTTGGCCGTCGAATGGCGCTAGCTGCGCAGCATTTGTGCACCGCCGCCGTCAGTGTCAGCCAGTTTGCCGTGGCATACGGAGCTCCATCGCAGTCTTTAACACTGGTAGCATGCCGCGACAGCGTGGACGTGAACCGTATGTGCAGTTGACGGACTTTGAGCGAGGGCGTATAGTGGGCATGCGGGAGGCCGGGTGGACGTACCGCCGAATTGCTCAACACGTGGGGCGTGAGGTCTCCACAGTACATCGATGTTGTCGCCAGTGGTCGGCGGAAGGTGCACGTGCCCGTCGACCAGGGACCGGACCGCAGCGACGCACGGATGCACGCCAAGACCGTAGGATCCTACGCAGTGCCGTAGGGGACCGCACCGCCACTTCCCAGCAAATTAGGGACACTGTTGCTCCTGGGGTATCGGCGAGGACCATTCGCAACCGTCTCCATGAAGCTGGGCTACGGTCCCGCACACCGTTAGGCCGTCTTCCGCTCACGCCCCAACATCGTGCAGCCCGCCTCCAGTGGTGTCGCGACAGGCGTGAATGGAGGGACGAATGGAGACGTGTCGTCTTCAGCGATGAGAGTCGCTTCTGCCTTGGTGCCAATGATGGTCGTATGCGTGTTTGGCGCCGTGCAGGTGAGCGCCACAATCAGGACTGCATACGACCGAGGCACACAGGGCCAACACCCGGCATCATGGTGTGGGGAGCGATCTCCTACACTGGCCGTACACCACTGGTGATCGTCGAGGGGACACTGAATAGTGCACGGTACATCCAAACCGTCATCGAACCCATCGTTCTACCATTCCTAGACCGGCAAGGGAACTTGCTGTTCCAACAGGACAATGCACGTCCGCATGTATCCCGTGCCACCCAACGTTCTCTAGAAGGTGTAAGTCAACTACCCTGGCCAGCAAGATCTCCGGATCCGTCCCCCATTGAGCATGTTTGGGACTGGATGAAGCGTCGTCTCACGCGGTCTGCACGTCCAGCACGAACGCTGGTCCAACTGAGGCGCCAGGTGGAAATGGCATGGCAAGCCATTCCACAGGACTACATACAGCATCTCTACGATCGTCTCCATGGGAGAATAGCAGCCTGCATTGCTGCGAAAGGTGGATATACACTGTACTAGTGCCGACATTGTGCATGCTCTGTTGCCTGTGTCTATGTGCCTGTGGTTCTGTCAGTGTGATCATGTGATGTATCTGACCCCAGGAATGTGTCAATAAAGTTTCCCCTTCCTGGGACAATGAATTCACGGTGTTCTTATTTCAATTTCCAGGAGTGTATATTAGGACAGAATAAACAACATAAGCGGTCTGTAATTTAGTTTGGGTTTCTAGTTGCGTTCATAGAAATACCTCTAGCTTAATGTATCTAGGCAACGGCCTTGCAGTGGATACACCGGTTCCCGTGAGATCACCGAAGTTAAGCGCTGTTGAGCGTGGCCGGCACTTAGATGGGTGACCATCCAGCCGCCATGCGCTGTTGCCATTTTTCGGGGTGCACTCAGCCTCGTGATGCCAATTGAGGAGCTACTCGACCAAATAGTAGCGGCTTCGGTCAAGAATACCATCATCACGATCGCGAAAGTGGTGTGCTGACCCCACGCCCCTCCTATCCGCATCCTCCTCTGACGATGACACGGCGGTCGGATGGTCCCGGTAGGCCACTCGAAGCCTGAAGACGGAGTGCTTTAATGTATCTAACATGCTTCTGATATCGTAAGGGATGTTGTCAGTGGAATATGCACAGCAACATGGATGAGGACACTTACGTATAACTGAATGATATTCAAACGCTTCCTGTGAATAAACAGATATGACTGCACGAACTCACTTCTAACGTTTTATGGAACTCCAAGGTTTCCGTCAGTTATTCTATTCACCTGGTGAAAATTGGTACATCGATGAGAGGTATCGGAATATAACATATACATGTACCTAGCATACCAATTCCTGAGCAAGGTAAATTTCTTCTCTAAATCTCCATGTTGCTCCTTTCATTTTGTTGAATCAAGGAGCATCATGCCGTGCTCAGGCGAAGTACCGATTTTTCGTAAATTGTTGCAGTGGTAAGGGTCACATTGCAGAGAAATGAATCAGACTATAAGGTGATGCAGCTGGGGTTTCCTATCGATACTTCCATGTGTATGGGAGACCAGTGCCGGTGTAACTCGATCCCTTGCACTTGTTTGTGTATTTTGCTGGAGCGTTGCTAAAAGATAAACGCATTTCTCCAGCATCACAGCTGTAGACGACCGCAACTTAGATGAGTGATGAAGTTGCCTTTGAGTCGGCTAGTAGTGTTGCACGATGACAAACTCTGTGCACAACTACTGCTAAACATTCAGCAATGCTGTCGCTGACCTGTGCGCATCGAAGTTGATGACGTAGCTTTAAATCTGTCGTTGGGAATCATTTAATAATCCTCGGAACAGCTTAGATCTTAAGCAATGCTGCTTTCACGTTTTAGGAGACCCGAAGAAAGATAATCGTGTACATGATTTTACACAGAACTCACATATCCACGGCTGGTTATGTGTTGTGGGTCAGTTAACGGTTGCTCTTTTCGTTCTTTTGAAACGAGACGTCGTGCGATGCTTGAACAAAGCACTGGAGCCAGACAAAGTGGAGAAAATGCGCTCAGAAAAATTCTCTATTGAATTTCTCGTGGTGAGAAATAACGTAATATAACAAGGATAGAGAAATTAATGGGTTTAAAGAAATTAAAAATTACTTGGTAGAACCAATTGGCGACGCCGAATACTCTGCGCAGCTGAAAATTACTTGATGACGAACACGGAAAGAAATAAATAGGAGAATAGAAAGCTGTGGAGTGCCTTTTAGGAAGATTAATGTTATTTCCAAAAGTAAATTCTATTAGATCTGAAATGAGAAATTTATAATTATTGTGTACTGCCATCTATAACCCAAGGCTAAGAGACACAGAAATTAAGTGCAAGACTAATTCACTGAATCAGCGCTGCCTGTCTGAAGTAAAAAGAAGCTGCAAAAAGTCGAATAAATTAGTTGGAGAAAAAATTGAAAAATTCAAATGTTTCGCGAAATGATTCGTCTGAAAGCAAGAATTAAAACAAAGTAGGGAAACATTTGGTGCGCCTTTGAATGGTGCTCTAAACCAAGGCCACACAACGGCAGAGTGCGCGAGCTACAAAATATACTCTTGTGTTCTTTCAAATGCTGAGTTAAATAGTGTACTTTAAATTCTCTATCAGCAACTCACTTGCTGTACATGATTTCGTCAGAAGTGCGTCAAATGTTTCTCTACTCGGTTTTATGTCTTACTTTCAGACAAATCATTTCACAAAGCACTTCACCGTTTTATTTTTCAACTTTTATAATTTTTTGTTATTTTCCGGTTTTGTTCAGAAAGTATGAAAAATACAATATACTTAAATATCGATCGGTATTCTGCTATTATTAAGAGTATATATTAGAGTAGCTTCAATTTATGCTGTGATTTGAAATTTTGCTGATACTTCATTTATATTGCTAGCAGCAGCTGTTCATGAAATATTAAAGTTTTCTTATTTATTCTGATTACTTGAGAGCGAAATTTAAAAAGAAAAAATGCTATACCTCACGCTGGTAAATGTGATAACTCATTCGCCCATTTCCCACTCTTCATTTAGCTATGAAAATTCGGACAGTAATACGTTGTGTAGTTTCTAGAGAGATTGAGCAAAAAACCACGGAAGTTGAAGATTTTCTAATGACGTTTATGAACTTCATACGGCGTCAGACAAACTGCATAAAATGTGCCGGGAAAAATTGTTTGCTGTATTTCTTGCGATGAGAAATATCGTATTATAATACACACTGATAAATAGAAAATAGGCGATGCATACTTGTCTACTTAAAGAAGTCAGAAGAAGCCTTCATGCGACAATGCATGAAAAATGGCCAAAAATGAAAGTATTGATGTTTTCATTTCTAACACTTTATCTTCACTTACGCTTGCAACGACTCATTCAGATTCACTTGATTGTATCTACTCGTTCGATAGCCTAAACCCAGAGCCAGCCAACTATTTCCTTAATCAGTTGATAATGCCTTACACTGCCAACTTTTATCTGTTGTCGATTAGATCTCGCAGAAATAGAAATTACTGAAAACTTCTGCATGCTCATGTCCTCAGAATCATCAAAACTAAAGTCTGATGAAGCCATTGGAATTTGGGTTATCGGAGGGAAATCCCCTTATTCACTGCAAAGCTCCACACGTAGCGTAATTTTTTGTAAGATTTGATTATCAACAGGGCGTTGAAACTAATATTTATGGTACTGCTGCCTAGAAGGCATAGCAAGGTGTTAAATGCTAACAACTGTTGAAAATGTAAGACTGGCATCAAGGATTGGGAGGGGAATATACATGTCTCCAGATTCGTCGTAATTTCTCGGTAAAGACAGATGACTGCCTGATGAGTTCCGTTATCGGTCAAACAACCCACGTACAAATAATGAAGCATCGCGCCGATTTCCGTTATGGAGATATCGCTTTCGCGGTCGATACTACTCAGCGACCGCTGGCTGAGCCACTGCCAAGCCGCAGCGGTTCACTTTCCCTGTGTGAGTGTGTGTGTGTGTGTGTGTGTGTGTGTGTGTGTGTGTTTGTTTGTTTGTTTGTCCTGTCGTTCGATGGAAACTCATATGATTCCATTATCAAAACACAAGCCAAACGCTTCTACCTGATATTACATTTGTTTTTGTCGTTTGCTTCAGAATCGGACTGTTGTTCTCTTCAAAATCAACATGTCGTCTTTCTTTTCTTGAAATTTGCAAAAACATTATTTGAGGTGTATTCCAAAACATTTCGTGTATCAGTTCATATTTCCTGACCTCTGCATATTTCTATATTCTTTCGTTTGTTGCGGAATGGTGGGGAGAGAAAGGGTGGGGGGAGGCAGAGAGAGGGAGAGAAGGGCAGGGGGATGCATACGCAAACTAGCTGGCCTCTTTAAAATTTCTGTTGCTGGGCACGAAGAAACTACCTGGCACTACGACACTCAATATGTTTATAGTCTCGTTGATTGGTTGTTTAATTTGGAGGAGGGGACCAAACAGCAAGGTCATCGATCGCATCGGATTAGGGAAGGAAGTCGGCCGTGCCCTTTCAAATAAACCATCCCGGCATTTGCCTGAAGCGATTTAGGGAAATCACGGGAAACCTAAATCAGGATGGCCGGACGCTGGTTTGAACCGTCGTCCTCCCGAATTCGAGTCCAGTGTGCTAACCACTGCGCCACCTAGCTCGGTTTACGGACTTGTGTCACCAAAGTATATTTTAGATATTTTTAACTGTGTGATGTAGGCACGGAAACACTCTTGAATAATTTCACTGTATACCTGTTATAGGTGCACTCGTAATGTTAAATAACTTCTTTTTTACTTCCGAAAAGAGGAAATTAACTATAGTCTAAGTGGTAGGTTAGTCTTTGTATAGTTACCATGTCAGAATTTCACGCACATGTATCAGTGAGTACAATGCAAGAAAATTAATCCCTGATTACTACATAAAATGAACACATAAAAATGGCTACAGTAATTCTTTGCGTAAGTATTTTATGAAATATTATTTACAATGCTCGAAGTATTATTTGTTGTATCTACAATTCTTGCTTCGTTGTTCAATATCTCCACAGATTTCATTTTAACATTAATGTGTATTTGCTTTCGCAGACGTTTCAACTTCAGTTTGTAGCGTCATTTGGCATTTGTAAAATAGCGAGAATGATCCAATGCATTCTACTTCGTGAAACTGCAATTTCTCTCTGGGTTTTCATCGGAGAAGTTACTTGATGATAGCTGTAATTGCTTCACATCGATTGACGTGTTCCCGGCGCAGTACTTTTTGTCTTTAATCACGTGTACCAATAAATTAAATTCTTTAAAGTGAAAGAGGTCGTACTTCCCTCAGGATCATTCTTAAGTTCAGTAGTTCATAATTTTCGTACTCTCTTTTGTCAATTCCACGTCGAGCATAATGTTCGCTGGTAGTGAATCTTCACTGCAGATTTATACGTGCATCCATTACAATCATCTACACTTCCCTTTACAAGCACAGTTTCACGCTGTCTTTCTCTTAAATTGTCTTCGTTAAGCAGATACAATAAACGTCGTGGTTAGTGGCAGCACCGTAGTGAAATACGTCTCTGTCCATAGGGTAATAGGGTTCCTGTTTCACGCTGATCTTGATTTGAGCCTTTTATGCGTTCTCTAAGCTCTTAAGCGAAGACAGATCACGACACTTCCTTCCATGACTATTGTTGAAATTCTATTTCTAATTTAATTCAACATCAAGATTCAACATAACAAATGGTTCAAATGGCTCTGAGCACTATGGGACTTAACATCTATGGTCATCAGTCCCCTAGAACTTAGAACTACTTAAACCTAACTAACCTAAGAACATCACACAACACCCAGCCATCACGAGGCAGAGAAAATCCCTGACCCCGCCGGGAATCGAACCCGGGAACCCGGGCGTGGGAAGCGAGAACGCTACCGCACGACCGCGAGATGCGGGCATTCAACATAACAAAGCAATAGAAAACAAAGTAGGAAATAAATTAAGTTTTGTTATAGAATCACCACTTGCTTGATACTCTACAGCGTTATTAAAACGTGTCCTGCCTCCGTAGTCAAGATCGTTAACACACGCCAGTTCGGTGGCGCTGGACTCGGAGGTACGCCGGTTGGAATTCGGTCAGTGAACGAAATTTTCACTGCCAGTATTTGGCCGGCAGTTGGTGGCGTACAGTTCCAGATTATCCGTCTTTGGGTGAAATTCCAAACCTCTCCCCGGTGTGAGTACAAGTGTCACTGTTGAAGGTGATAAGTCTATCAAATGGGGACTTTATGCTTCTGGACCCCCTTCGCGGCCTTTGACAGGAGTAGACTATATGCTGGTACCAGGTTTCGCCCTTCTCTTGTCCCATCATCATCATGATCATCATCATCATCACACAATACTAGCGTAACAGTACACTATACAGATATCCATAACACTCACCTACACTCTACAAATTCACATACGATGCAATTCTCAGCCGGCCGGGGTGGACGAGCGGTTCTAGGCGCTACAGTCTGGAACCGCGCGACCGCTACGGTCGCAGGTTCGAATCCTGCCTCGGGCATGGATGTGTGTGATGCCCTTAGGTTAGTTAGGTTTAAATAGTTCTGAGTTCTAGGGGACTGATGACCTCAGCTGTTAAGTCCCATAGTGCTCAGAGCCATTTGAACCTTTTTTTGTAATTCTCACATTTCCTAATGGAAAGGGTTAATGTGTGCGGAGAAAGAACGCCTTTACCTACTGGCGGCTGAACCCACCCCTTGGAATACCTCAGTCAACAATGCCATACGACATTTATATTTCTTTTCCTTTTAATTAAAATGTGTGAATATCTGCAAGTCCCAAATAATGTGTCACAGCTTCGACTGCATCCTTTGTTCTGGTCTGTCTGTAATTTCCCAAGGAGTTCAACCGATGTACACTGAGGTGATTAAAGACATGGCCTAGCAATATGCACATATACAGATATCGGTAGTGTCAGGAACACAAGGTATAAAACGGCAGAGCATTGGCGGAGCTGTCATTTGTACTCAGATGATTCACGTGCAGAGGTTTCCGACATGATTATGAGGGAATTGACAGACTTTGAACGCGAAATGGTAGTTGGAGCTAGATGCGTTAGGAAATCGTTAGGAAATTCAATATTCCGAAATCCACAGAGTCAAGAGTGTACTGCACCCTCAGCAGCACTCCGTCTTCAGGCCACAAGTGGCCCATCGGGACCATCCGACCGCCGTGTCATCCTCAGCTGAGGATGCGGATAGGAGGGGCGTGTGGTCAGCACACCGCTCTCCCGGTCGTTATGATGGTTTTCTTTGACCGGAGCCGCTACTATTCGGTCGGGTAGCTCCTCAGTTGGCATCACGAGGCCGAGTGCACCCCGAAAAATGGCAACAGAGCATGGCGGCCCGGATGGTCACCCATCCAAGTTCCGGCCACGCCCGACAGCGCTTAACTTCCGTGATCTGACGGGAACCGGCGCGTCCACTGCGGCAAGGCCGTTGCCAAGAGTGTGCCGAGAATTCCAAATTTTAGGCATTGCCTCTCCCCACGGACAATGCAGTGGCCGACGGCCTTCACTTAATGACCGAGAGCAGCGGCGTTGGCGTAGATTCGTCAGAGCTAACAGACAGGCAACATTGCGGAAATAGCCTCAGAAATCAAAGTGGGACGCACGAAAAATATATACAATAGGACAATTCGGTGAAATTTGGCGTTAATGGGCTATGGCAGCAGACGACCGACGCGAGTGCCTTTGCAGACAGCATGACATCGCCTGGAGCGCCTCTCTTGGTCTCGTAACCATATCAGTTGGACAAAAGGCTACTGCAAAACCGTGGCCTAGTCAGACGAGTCCCGATTACAGTTCGTAAGAGCTGTTGGTAGGGTTTGAGTTTGGCGTAGACCCCACGAAACCATGGAACCAAGTTGTCAACAAGACACTGTGCAAGCTGATGGTGGCCCCATAATTCTGTTGGCTGTGTTTACATGGAATGGACTGGGTCCTGTGGTCCAGCTGAACTGATGATTGACTGGAAATGGTTATGTTTTGGTACTTGGAGACCATTTGCATCCATTCATGGACTTCATGTTCCGAAACAGCGATGGAATTTTTATAGATGACAGTGCGCCAGGTCACCAGTTTGAAGAACATTCATATCAGTTCGTGTGAATGATTTGGCCATCCAGATCGCCAGACATGAATCCCATCGAACATTTATGAGACATAATTGAGAGGTCACATCGTGTACATAACCCTGCACCGGCAACACTTTCGCAGTTATGGACGACTACAGAGACAGCATGGCTCAGTATTTCTGCAGGGAACTTTCAACGACCTGTTGAGTCCATGCCACATAGAGTTTTTTGAAAGATTTCTTGATGCCGTCAGCTGCCATTCTCTTTCTTTCATGTACGATTGTACAATTTGGGCCTTAGGCCATTTTCAAGTATCTAAAACGGAAGAATCATACATTGATATACTGGTGACACTTGTGATTTTGATGCAGGAACAAATTATGTCAGTAGATATACTAGTCGCATTATAACTTGCTGTATGGATGATTTTTTAGTAGTAAATAATTTACTACTAACAAATCATCCATAAACTGGAATTTGAAAGACCGGCACCCGGCGAACGGTCTGCCCGACTGGGGGCCCTAATTAAAACTCATTCAGAGCAACAAATCAAAAAACAAAATTATTCGATAACTGACGGAACATAAACATATGAAATTATTTTAATTGCGGATGTGTTGATTTCATTTATGTAGGTACTTAAATTTACTTGGATCAAATGTATTCTTATGTATCGTAAACATAACATGCAATTACATAAAATGAACTATAATTTTATGCAGTAAAAAATCATTCCAAACAATACGGGCACAAACTACTTGATACGACGAAAGGATGTATTGAATGAACAATGAAAGGTATTAGATCACACTTAGCTAGAACAATATCCAATGTGCCTGCATTAGTTCGTTCACAGATGATTCTCAGGTCTCCCAGCATCAACAACGGTGGCTTGCGGAGTATCTATGTAGATGTAGATGAAGATGTAGAGCTCCCTCATTGGAAAAACGTTGCTCAAAAATGCATTTTGACCTAATGCCATGTCACGCAATTTTCAACTTACTTCCGCATAGTTCTAAGTGGAGGATAGGAGCAATCAATGAGAGATCGGTAATTTTCATATAAGGCAAAACATTCAAGATACGTGAGTCTTCTATCACATTGGCACAAAGAAAATCAGACCGCTCATAATTCTAAGGAACTATGTGTCGTCGTATATTAGTAGGTGATCGGTTTTCGTCATAGTACTGTGCCGTTGCACCGCACGAAGTTTCACCAATGACAGTGAGTGGACGTGTTCACGCGCTCCATAAAATGACCCTGCAAATGTGTGTGCTTACCAAATATTTCCAACAAGTAACGGTCACATTCAAAGCAGGACCCTCTTGAGTTCATATGCGTTTAGATTAGTTCCTTTCACTGCTCAGAGCACTGAGCACTGCGTGTCGTATTCTTTGAGGGTTCCAGGCTCCACCGATATTTCATTCCGAGGAACGGCGAAAACACGCATATTAGTAATGGGTGGTTATAATTAATGTGCAGCTACTCGCGGAGGCCCAGTGTGGGCTGTAATCATCGTTCGGCAGTGAAACTTGGTACATGCGCTAATGCGAACAGATTTACACTGGAAAGCAAATTAGTTCCACTTGTGGCCACTAGGCGCATATCTGGCGCTGTGCACTATATGACGGTATGACACCCGCACTGTCATTTGCAGGCCATAGAGTGAGTGAACAGTATGGCTATCGAGAAGAGACTGTGCGCTGTTCTTGAAACTGTTTTATGTGAAAGGCAGCAATTACAGTGTTGCATTGAGAGAGTATCACCAACTAAAAGGACTGAGGAGAGGCCCGATGTCATTAAATTGTCTAAAGAAGATGATAATGAAAGGCTAAAACTCGGGTGAGCTTGGTGTGGCGCGTGCGAGAGGAAGCTATCCCGGTGCAAGTTGTAACTGACCAAGAAGCACGTGCCCCGGGTAGCGCTGTGCTCGTGCATTGTCACGAGAATTGCCCGTCCCATGGTCAACTGTACCGAAAGTTTTGCGGTCTATTTTGCACTGGTACCCGTACAAGATACAGACGGTGCAGCAACTAAAACCTCAAATTCCGCTGCAGTGTTCTGAATTTGCTCTTCGGTTTCTGGCACAGATCGAAGTTGATGACGCGGTCGGGCATTATTCTGTGGAGTGACGAGGCGCATTTTACACCACAGCGCGCAGTGAATACACAGAACTGCCGAATTTGGGGTATTGTTAAACTGCGAGTTGTGCACTCACCGTATGTGACTGTGGATTCACAAGCACCTTTATTCTCGGTCCCTTCTTCTTTGAAGAGAATATACCTAAAGAGCCTGTTAGGTGCACCGTGATGTCTGAACGTTATCGAGACCTCCTTGCACGGCATGTGATTCCTGGTTTTGAAGAATGCAGCTGTGTGGAAACCACTGTTTTCATTTAAGATGGGGCAACACTTCATATCGCTCGCCCAATGAAAGATCTGCTTAATGCAGTCTTCCACGAACGTGTTATATCCTGAGGATTCCCGATGCATGGCCTGATCTGAATCAGTGAGACATCTGGTTTTGCGCGTATCTAAAAGAAGAAGAAGGCACATTCGGTCTCTATCTGTTCTGAAGGGCAGTATAGACTACAGGAACACGTTGCCTAGATTCCACCGGAACTGCTGCTAATAATCGTTGATCACGCCGTTTTACGGATACAGCATTTCGTCAACGTCGGCGATGCTCATACTGGATAAACTGGGCAAGCGGCGATTAATAATAAAATCAACGTTATGCCTTTCTCATTTGTTTGACCTTTCCTGTCACGTCCTGTTCCTAATACATTTCATATGGAAACACTTCTATACGCCTTTCTTGCATTCACAGCACCAGATTTGCACCTGGTGGCCAAAATTGGAAATAATTCTCTTTTCAGCGCATATCGTTTCCGCATTAACGCGTTAGAATATTTATCACGTTTCGCTGCCATGCGATAATTTCAGCACACACTGAATAGCTGCACTTTATAATTATAACCAACCGGTGCTTCATTCCCTTTATATCGATGAAGTATACTTTAAAATATAAATGGCGTTTTAGTTTATCTCTATCTCAAATAAATGCAGTTATGGAAGAGTCAATGCAATATACATTGGCTGCGTGTAGTCTGATGTTCCCTACTTTAAATTCAAATTACCGGCAGCGGTACGGAGTTTAGTTAGATTATTTTGGACCCACGTGGCCTCAAAACTGTGCGGCTAGCGCCGACAGCCAGACAAAAGGCAGACGGTCAGTCGATCGATGCACGGACGTAAGTGGCTCGAAGCGGCACGGAGGCCAACGCGGTAAAGCTGCCAGCGCCCGTCGTTCCAAGATTATGTCTTGCTGGCCCATATTAAGCGCTGCGGACCCGACCTCTATTTCCGCACACTCCCTGCTACTGGGAGCCCAAGGGTAAGTGGCCGCCTTGACCGAAATGCGAACACAATTGTGTAAGTCTCCAGACAAGGGTAACGTGCCGGCGGTAAACCTAGCCGTGTGAAAATACTGATTACGCAACAGCCTCAGCTGTGTACATTTCCAGAGATGAACCAGCTAATTACAATGGCGCGCGTGTCATCTATACGGAACTTTCCACACGCATTTTTTCAGGAAGCGGCTGCCACGGACTTGTTCTGACTGCTGTAACTTTTATTCGTCGTATTTCGGTGAGCCGAAGTCAATTCGGTTAAATCGCATTAAAGACTTTGAAATGAAACGATGGTATGACATTATTGGCCAGGAAATCCCGTATGCGGTTGCGCGGCCGTCTGGTGCGAGTCTTCCTATTTCACGACACTTCGGCGATTTGCGCGAAGTCCCCGACCGAAGGAAATCTTCGACCCGGCCGGTAATCAAACCCAGGACCCTGCTCTCTAGAGGCGTCGAAGCTAACTACCCGACCAATAGCTGCAGATATTAAAGACGTTGACGGGAAGTTACAGCATAAAACAAGACTAACAACGTGTGATTATTTAACTATAGACGCCTGGCACCATATCACGTCCTGGAGCCTGGATAACGCACAGCTAAACGACACAACTCGTAATACAGCCCGTAGCTCATCTAATCCTTGACGGGTCAGGGTAGGGTTTCTTCTCTTACTATTCCGCTGTCAAAGGGATGTTAAAGCCTAAGAAAACTGGAAGACGCAGTCAATAAAAATACCGGTCCGATGTAAACAAGAAGCAATTAAAATCCACATAGCAATCATTATATAAATGTCGTGTGACTAGGGCCTTCCGTCGGGAAGACCGTTCGACTGGTGCAAGTCTTTCGATTTGACGCCACTTCGGCGACTTGCGCGTCGATGGGGATGAAATGATGATGTTGATTAGGATAACACAACACCCACCCCCTGAGCGGAGAAAATCTCCGACCCAACCGGGAATAGAACCCGGGACCTTTTTCTTCCATTTTCTTCGTTGCTGATCGTTGTGTTTGGTCGGTGAGGACGTCACATGACATCCGTTAAAGTTCGTTTGTTGATCCTTCCACTCGGTTTTTTTTATTTTTTTATTTTTTTACTTTTTTTATTTTTTATTTTTTTTTTATTACAGAGGCCAACCAGCTCCGACCGAACACGGGTGAGCTACCGTGCCGGCGGCCCTTAGGATTGACATTCTGTCGCGCTGACCACTCAGCTGCCGGGGGCGGAGAGCAATCATAATGGAGAGGATAACACACTTTTATCCTCTTCGTATGAACATCCAAGATTGCATTTTCGCTACACATTTACGGGGTGGTCACTTGGTCAGTCGGACAATAGTAGGTGGAAGTTTTCAAACTGATCGTCTTTGACATTCTACTCTGTGACGTAAGGAAACCTCCGAAAAACCTAGATGAACATGTGAAACCGCCTCCTGCCGAATACGGGGCAAATGTCTTAACCACTGCACCACCCCGCTCCCCTTTCCACGTAGAACGACACATTTCGGAACGGAATACGACGGTGATGTCGGCGGATCTTGTACTGATCGTCTGCGTTACAGACACCATATGCTCGAGAAACTTCATCTGAAGCCGTTCTCATGCTGGTCGTTTCACGAGTCGCTGTGTCAAAAGGCTGCCGCCACCGGTGTTTACTTGCGCAATCGTTAACGTTTGATTGGTGGGGGTTACTTCAAATGGTTCAAATGGCTCTAAGCACTATGAGACTTAACATCTGAGGTCATCAGTCCCCAAGACTTAGAACTACTTAAACCTAACTAACCTAAGGACAGCAGACACATCTATGCCCGAGGCAGGATTCGAACCCGCGAGCGTAGCAGCCGCGTGGTTCCGGACTGAAGCGCCTAGAACCGTTCGGGCACAGCGGCCGGCGGTGGGGGTTACTGTTGCTGGTTCCGGTTGCATCGCAGCATAGGCGTGGCACGCTGAAGCAGATAGATCTCCAATTCAGTGGTGAAAAACACCTTGAAAGTGATCCTATCACACACAGTTATCACCTCTGTGAGGAGTTTGTACATATCCAACCTCAAAAATACGTCGACTACTCACTCGTTAAAAGGCACTGAGCTTAGCATGCTGACGGGAACACGGAGTCGTGGTGGCAGGGGAAGCGATGCACCCTCTTGAGGTCATTAGTACAATACTATGCTAAACTTAAGGACGAAAGTAAATGTCGCGGGATGTGTCACTGCCAAGTAACATATCTCGTTACAGTACTGCACAGTACAGTATAGTACAGTACAGTTCAGTACACAAAAGTGAGAAATACGAAATGAGACGAACGGAAAAGAAACCTATATTCAAAGACAATACTTACACTGAAAATGGTTGAAATGGCTCTGAGCACTATGGGACTTGACTGCTGAGGCCATCAGTCCTCTAGAACGTAGAACTACTTAAACCTAACTAACCTAAGGATATCACACATATCCACGCCCGAGGCAGGATTCGAACCTGCGACCGTAGCGGTCGCGCGGTTCCAGACTGTAGCGCCTAGAACCGTCAGCCACTGGGGCCGGCACTTAACTGAAGTCACCACGATTTATGACGGTCCCTTGGACATGGCTCTTAATAGGGTGTGTGATGACCAGGGACGACTGTTGATGCTTTGCAGTGTGCTCCCATGCTGGCCAGTTTGGCGGGCTGTTTTTGTGGTAGGGCGGCCCATTTCGCCACTAGTGCAATTGACAACTGCTAGACGATCGTTTGTGCATTTGGACACGCTATAGTACGTCTCCTCAACGCATGCCACACGTTTTCGATGGGATTTAAGTCGGGGCAACGGGCATCCCTGTCCGTTCGCCAAATATCCTCTCGTTCCAAAAGCTCCTCCACCTGCGCTGCGGTTGTGGATTGTAATCCACAAAAACGAAATCAGGACCGAATGCACCCGTGAAAAGACGTACATGACGAATGAGTACAGTGTCACAATAACGTTGACCGGTGAATGTACCGTGTTCAAAGGTTTGGACGTCAATACGCCCATGCCATCCCTCACCACAACACCTGGATTATCAAGAACGATACAGCAAAGAAGGCTGTGAGATGACGTCAGCCAACAGGACGCTGACTAGAACGCCACCACGACAGGAGCGGCATCTACACGAAGAGAATTAAGGTGGATCGCCGCCTAGCCTCGGCCGCACTAGTAGACAGGCACTAGAAGCAAGCTCTCATATTTTGTAAACAAAGATCTTCGTTTACAAAATATGACAGTTTACATCCCCAAAATCGTAACACAACACACTCATATGTCATACTTCCTTTCTTTCTTGGGGCCTTTATCCCGCTTCAACGCGGGGTCGGCCATGTTACTATTGATTTCGCAGTGTGAGTGATAGTGCATGGCAGGATCCCCCCCACCCCAGCTGTCTGTGCTGGAAGAGTGCGAAAGTTTTCAAATGTCGGCGAGTCGTCTAACTGAGGTGTAACGTGGGGACCAGCCCGGTATTCACCTAGTGGGATGTGGAAAACCGCCTAAAAACCACTTCCAGGGTGGCCGGCATACCGGCCCTCGTTAATCCGCCGGGCGGATTCTATCCGGGGCCGGCGCGTCTACCGAGTCCAGGAAGCGGCGCATTAGCGAGCTCGGCTACCCTGGCGGGTCACATTCATACGTTATATTATCACATGTAAATCCACCTGAAGTTGGAGGTTTCAACCATCGAAACGCGTCATGGTCATGGATAAACAGTCACTAGTAACAGTAAGATTTCTGTTTCATTCGAATACATTTCATCTGTTTCTTTAGATCGTGGCTGTGTCTGCTCCTTGTTTCCTACCTTCGGTACAGCCCTGCAACAGGTGAGGTGATACGTCGCTACATTTACGAGGACGTGCTGAAAAGCAATGCCCCCAAATTTTTTGTGTGAAACACCTTAAATGTTTTTACGAGAACGTGCTGAAAAGCAATGCCCCCAAAGTTTTTGTGGGAAACACCTTAAAAGTTTTTAAATAAAGCAAATGTAATTAACATTCTAAATCCTTATTCTTCATGTATACATATTTCCAGCCATCTGCAGCTGCAGGTCTCCCAATAGTGGCGTGTAACATGGCGGTGTGTATAACGTAATTATGTCCGTGAGTGAGAAACAGCTTGCTGTAATCGAGTTTCGAATTCGAAGAGATCATCCACACATGGAGTATTCTTCTTTAGCATGACAATACCAGATCACACACGAGCCTAGCGACATCTGCAATAACCCGACGTCTTGGATTCATTGTCATCGATCACCCTCCATGCAGTCCCGACTTGGCCTCATTCGATTTTCATCTGTTTCCTAAACATGAAGAACACTTTCAAGGACTTCACTTTGATAGTGATGAAACGGTGCAAGCAGAGGTGAGGTTGTGGCTCCGTCACCAAAGTCAAACATTCTACAGTGGCGGTATCAACAAACTGGTCTCTCACTGGGGAAACGTATTCGTCGCCTGGGTGACTATATTGAGAAATAAATATACAGACATGAAGAATAATTATGTTGAATATTAATAACATTCGTTTTATTTAAAAAGCTTTAAAAGTTTTCAGATAAAAAATTCTGAGGCATTACTTTTCAGCACGCCTTCGTACATCTCAAAATTATTTCTTGGAAGGTTTCGTCTTTATGACCATCTGCAAGAAACCGTCACAGATGGCAACTGCACTAGCGGGAAACTTCTACGGTGAAGGTACGAGAAAACAACTCGTATGCTACAAGTCTCAACAATGTAGAAACAGCAGTGGTATACTTACACTATTGTTAAAGAGCGATTTGTGCACGTCAGTTATGGAGTAAAGTATGTAGTCTAATGGTATTGTTAGCTAGGAGACCCTAAGGGGTGGGTTCAGCCGCTTAGTCGGAAAGAATTTCCATCTCGGCGCATCATGGTCGCTTTCGTTGCCGATGTATGACTGGATCGGTGCCAGTGGTGCCTAACCCACATTTGTGTAGTTTTAAGATATATTGAATATATATGACTATAGAATATATATGAATATATAATATATATGAATATAGAAAATAACTAATGAACGCAGAAGTCACATGTTTATTGCAACAGGAAGTGCACATTTCACTTAATTTCAAATCTCAACATAAAAAAATTAGCACTTCAGTATCACCGATATTTGTAATAAACAAAATAGGCAACACTGGCACTGAAAACTAACAGGTTGAAAAAAAAATTATTTCTTAGGCACTTGATCGACTAATTCTTAGAATCCTCATTAACACATTTACCCCATGTACGTCACTGAGTCTTCATCTCTCTTTCATTTTTCTCTTGTGTCACTGTATCTACATTTCTCCCGTTTTGTCCCACGTCATACATCTCCATCTCTCTATCTATGTCCCACTCACGTCACTGTGGCTTCATCACTCTCACTTTGTGCAGGGATTCCTTTCTCTGCTCCTTGAGGAGACATGTAAAACTGATGATGTTGTGGTGGCACAAATTTCAAAAGGTTTTGCAAATCCTTGATTTTTTCCTTTGCTACTCTTCTGCCATTAGGATAGAATAGTTGTAGACTTTCTGGGAATTCGCGGATAGGACGTCCTCGACTCGAATTAATGGCAATGACAAGTATATTGAAACGAACATCTCCGAGGCAGTTGTATGTATAGGGTACCCTTTTTGGATGTTCTTTGTGAGTCTTTAGCCCTCGTATCCTCAACAATTCGACTTTGTCATTATTTCATTTACTTTCTTGTTGGTAATGTTTTCCTCCAAGAGATTTGAACTGAAAAATAAGTCATTAGTCATTCTATGAACCACAAACTTTGGTTGCTTTTTATTTGCATTTTCAGTCACCATAGACCAGGCACATGGGTGAAAAACACAAGGATGTTATTTCTTTTCCGTTTCAGTAATGCCAAAATCTTGATCACAAGTGGAAAAACTAGGAAGAAAAAAAAATTGTTCTATCTCTTGAATTTCAGTTTTTTGTAAAACATAGTTTAACATCAGTGTTATTTTAAAGTTTCTGTTTTGGCCACCGCAACTGTCACTGTAGAGTATTACTTCATTTTTTGGTAAGTGAAGACAATTTCTAAACCGATATAAGAGGCATGAGGCAGCTCCTTGTGACCCACGGGAAGTGGTATGTACATATGAACAGTGTTACTAACTTCATCACGTAATCCTATATTTTAGTCCCATAACTGACCCTTACAATAAGCTACACTCGTTGTTAATACTGGGGTAGGAGGTGTTTTCTATAAACCAAAAACAAGAACTTGTTTTGTACTCTTAGACTGAACTACTTCACTTTCGTCCCTCTTCTTCATCTCTTTCAAAGCTTCTGCTTTCCTTACATGAAATTCATGCCGTGCAACCAATTCATTTTTTTTTTCAGGGCCATTTTGTGAACTCGTCATCTTTGCTTGAAATTCATCGCAAGTTTGGCAGGTGTCCTTTTTTTGGTTGTTTAAAATGCAGGTTGAATCTTGTATTCAAAATATGGCGAAACTGCCCTGTGACTGTTCAAACTGCACTATTCCTTGTAGGGCTTAAACACTATAGCCATATTTGGATCTGGTGATAAATATTTGCATGAGCTATCTCGGAAACAAAAATGGTTCTCGTATGGTGGAAACATGTCAATAAATGTACACACCTGCTCCTCATCAATAGATTCGGTTTTGTTATGCTGCACATGTTTGCCTCTTTTGTCACTTTATGGTGTTCCATCCATCTTATTCCTCTTAAGGGCATTGGTTATACTACCATCGCACACTGATAGCGTTCCCTGCAAAATTGTTTTGCATACTATCTTGTCCTCGCCGGACACTCTTACCTTATTGATCTCCGCTTATCATCTTTTATTTCAACATTCACATTTATAAATGCATTTTTAGAGACCAAGTCATGATATAATCTGTCAAAAATTTGCCGCCTCCTTTACGGAGAAATCATAGTATGACACTGTAACTGGCAACCGCAAGGATCCAAGGATCAATGTTTCTTAGGCACTTTATTACCATGTACGGATATGTATTCTTCACCATGATCTCGTCTGTGCTATCTACTAAACTTTTTGTGAGTTTCCGGTTTTTAAAATCTTTTCCTATTTCTCTTTGGAGTGGTGATCTCAAGGTTATGTTTCTCACGTCTTTTATCTGTAAAAATTCAGAACAAGACTTGCCAAATCAACAAAATGCTTGAATTCACGACTTTGGAAAAGAGATAAGTATGTTAATTTACCTATGGTTAAATAACTACTGTTTCTATTTAAAAAGCGTTCATAAGTAATTCCAAACCAATTATTACAAAATTACAAAGAAAATTATACATTTTATAACTGAGCTCTTGTTTACTAAAATTTATGTAGAGACTGACATGCCTAAACCATTAGAATTTTCGAAGCTATTTTCTAAAATATCAAGTTTATCACATAATGTAAATATTACATACATAATTTTACACAGAGGCGACACAGAAACTAGTATAAGCATGCATATTCAAATACAGAGATATGTAAACAGGCAGAATATGGCGCTGTGGTCGGCAACGACTATATAAGACAACAAGTGTCTGGCGCAGTTATTAGATTGGTTACTACTGCTACAATGGCAGATTATCAAGATGTCAGGGAGTCTGAACGTGGTGTTATAGTCAGCGCACGATCTATGGGGCACAGCATCTCCGAAGTAGCGAAGAAGTGGGTATTTTCCTGTACGATCATTTCACGAGTGTACCGTGAATATCAGGAACCCGGTAAAACACCAAAACTCTGACATAGCTGCTGCCGGAAAAAGATCTTGTAAGAACGAGACCGCCGGCCCGGGTGGCGGAGCGGTTCTAGGCGCTACAGTCTGGAACCGCGCGACCACTACGGTCACAGGTTCGAATCCTGCCTCGGGCATGGAGGTGTGTGATGTCCTTAGGTTAGTTAGGTTTAAGTAGTTCTAAGTTCTAGGGGACTGATGACCTCAGAAGTTAAGTCCCATAGTGCTCAGAGCCATTTGAACCATTTTTGAAGAACGGGACCAACGACGACTGAAGAGAATCGTTCAGTGTGACAGAAGTGCAACACTTCCGCAGATTGCTGCAGATTTCGATGCTGGACCATCAACAAGTGTCAGCCTGCGAACCATTCAACGAAACACCATCGTTATGGGCTCGCGGAGCTGAAGGACTCCTGGTGTACCCTTGATGACTGCACGACACAAAGCTTTACGCCTCGCCTGTCAACAGCGACAAAGCACCGTTTATGACTGGAAATATGTTGCCTGGTCGGAGGAGTCTCGTTTCAAATTGTATCGAGCGGATGGACATGTACGGGTATGGAGACAACCTCATGAATCCATGGACCCTGCATGTCAGCAAGGCAGTGTTCGAGCAGGTGGACGCTCTGTAATGGTGTGGGGCGTGTGCAGTTAGAGTGATACGACTCTGACAGTTGACACGTACGCAAGCATCCTGTCTGATCACCTGCATCCATTCATGTCCATTGTGCATTCCGACGGGCTTGGGCAATTTCGGCAGGATAATGCAACGCCGCACACGTCCAGAATTGCTACAGAATGGCTTCAGGAACATTTGTTTTGAGTTCAGACACGTCAGCTACCAACCAAACTCCCCAGACATGAACATTATTGAGCATATCTGGAATGGTTTGCAACGTGATTTCAGAAGAGATCTCCACCCCCTCATACTCTTACGGATGTAAAGATACCCCTGCAAGATTCGCGGTGTCAATTCCCTCCAGCATTACTTCAACATTAGTCGAGTACATGCGACGTCGTGTTGCGGGAGTTCTGTACGCTCGCGGGAGCCCTACACGATATTAGGCAGGTGTACCAGTTTCTCTGGCTCGTCGGCCGCTGTGATCGAGCGGTTCTAGGGGCTTCTGTCCGGAACCACAAAGCTGCTACGGTCGCAGGTTCGAATCGTGTCTCGGGCATGGATGTGTGTGATGTCCTTAGGTTAGTTAGGTTTACGTAGTTCAAGTCTAGGGGGCTGATGACCTCAGATGTCCCATAGTGCTTAGAGCCATTTTTTTTCTCTGGCTCTTCAGTGTATATTTACCTGAAGATCCAATATCATTAGAATTTGGAACACAATTCGTGCCATCATCACTATTATCAATCAATTCTTGTTCTAGCATTAACTTTGAACATCTTTCATCCGTCATCTTGCTGTTGAGTAGGCAGATATGGCGCTACCATAATGAGTCATCTAGTAGTTACCAAAAATGACGCCAGGTGTTAGCACCAGTTAAACCATGAAAAAGTTGTATGCAAGTTTCGCACGCATTAAGAAGATTATTTCCAGTCCAGTATATCGCACAACATAACTGTTGAGTGTAGATAAGTGTAATGGATGTTTACATGCTGTAGTGTGGTGTTTGTGCTGAATGATAATTATGAAGCAAGCGAGAAGGTGAAACATGGTGTAAGCACAAAACCTACTCCTCTGGAATAGAACCATGGGGGACGCCGGGCCTGACGTTCTCATCTGAAGGACGGATCACCATCAACAGGGTCACACGCCCTCACTTCATGAGAAACTACAAAAATGTTTCGAATTTAATGCAGGGTGTAGGCGCAGAGACTGGTGATCAGGAACTATACAACAACACTTATCTTTCCCTTGCCGGCCAAGACTGGCAGTAAAACTTGTATCCAGCTCCGGGATTCGAACTGTCGTACCTCCGAGTCGACTATCAAAACAGAGGCGTGCGCTAACGATCGCGATTATATGTGACATATAGCTCACAAAACGGTTATGGATACTGAAACAATGTTCCTGACTACATTACGCATACGGTCGACGTTTTCACTGTATTCACTGAAATGAAATGATCGTATGGCATTGTTGGCCCCATGCGGGGAAGTTCGGCCGCCGTATTGCAAGTCTTCTTTAGTTGACGCCACTTCGGCGACTTGCGAGTCAGTGATGATGAAATGATGATGAAGAACACACAACACCCAGTCATCACGAGGCAGAGAAAATCCCTGACCCAGCCGGGAATCGAACCCGGGACCCCGTGCGCCAGAAGCGAGAACGCTACCGCAAGACCACGAGTTGCGGACACTGTATTCACTGTTTGCATAGGAATGGAAGCGAAGCTTCTCTGGCTCTGCTATTCTGTTCCTGACACCCAGAACATACGCTCCTTTCTTTATGGAAACGCTACTGCGAACTCTAACAGACATTATATCATCATAGAATTGTTCTCTAGCCCTTTAATTCCGATGAAAAAAAGTAGCTTCTTCCATTTAAAAAACAGTTGCTCCAAAAAGAGAAATGTAGCGATTATTAACCATACAACAAATACTCATCGGTTCGTGTACTATAACTTCTCAAAAACGTCGCTTCAATGTCTTGAACAGTTTTGAAAGCTTTTGGATTTCCGCGTTATGTGTGACGTGTCGTATCTTCTTTTCATTTTGCCTTTTTCCATTTCTCCAACGGCCTGCATTGTTTTATATCGGTTTTGGGCGTCTTAGTGGAAGTTGGTGGTCGGCTGCTATTCCTGACGTCATCATTCCCCATGGAAGGTTTTTGTGTCCTCCATTTGTCTGCGGATAGTGTAAATCTCACGTTCAAGAGTGATTAAGTTTTCTAAGTGGCTGCGTAGCTTGTATCTGCGGTGAGACGAGGGTACCAGCCCAGTATTTACCAGGCTGACCGGCTTACCAAGTCTCGTCCTCAAACCACGAGGCGAATTCGATCAGGGGCTGGCTATTCTCGCCACGTCCCGGAAGGGGGCGCTTTAGCGTCCTCGGTTATCCGGGCATGTTGTGTGTCATCTCATATTAGGATTGGGAAAAACCGACCGTTTAAAACCGATACCGGTACTTTAGTTCTGAATAACCGGTATTTTTCGGTATCGAGTAAAAAACCGAAACATCAAGTTGCCATAGCGGCGGTACTAAAATTTTTCGTTTTTAAATAAACCTTTTTTTTTTAAAAAAAAAAAAAAGAAAGAGCCATTTTTACTCGTAATATCTGCATTGATTTGAAATACTGAGCTATTGTAGAAAATGGGAAAAGCGATCAGTGGTGTTTTAATGCCAATGCCGACAGAAATCAGCAACAAACACATGGCATAAGAATTGGTATAACATTGCTGTGACAATGATGTCCCTGAAACTTCCTGCCAGGTTAAAACTGTGGGCCGGACCGAGACTCGAGCTCGGGACCTTTGCCTTTCGCGGGCAAGTGCTCTACCAACTGAGCTACCCAAGCACGACTCACGACCCGTCCTCACAGCTTTACTTCCGCCAGTACCTCGTCTCCTACCTCCCAAACTTTACAGAAGTTCTCCTGCGAACCTTACAAGACTAGCAATCCTGAAAGAAAGGACGGGCTGTGAGGAGAGGCGCGTGAGTCGTGCTTGGGTAGCTCAGTTGGTAGAGCACTTTTCCGCGAAAGGCAAAGGTCCCGAGTTCGAGTCTCGGTCCGGCACATAGTTTTAATCTACCAGGAAGTTTCACATCAGCGCACACTCCGCTTCAGAGCGAAAATCTCATTCTGGAATCATGATCCTGTCGCCATGTGTCGTGGCTAAGGTCCCCGTTTACGTGCAATGCGCAAGTCTTGCCCCAACCTGGTCTCTACGGTAGTTTCTCGCTGTTGTCTCCACACATTCGTTGTATTGCATAATGGCACCAACGCTATTCTGGTAATATTTTTATGAAGTTACGTAGCAATGAAGTACAATGCTTCATTTGCTTTAAAAGAGTAAAGATTTGTCAGCCATCTCTATGAAATAATAAAAGAGGAAGGTATTTATGATAAAAGTAATAAATTAAAAACTTAACAAGAGTTCATTATTAGTATGCAATAAAATTAAAGAGTAGCTAATCTGCTGTCTGTGTCTACAAAATACGCCTTTATCTGCCTGTAGCTCTTGAATACGAAAAAATTAACATAAAAATAGAGTTCTTCAACCCTTTAGCACTGACTGTTCGTAATGTCCAAACAGTGGTATGATCCCCGATTAAAACGTGAGTTTTGAGCAGAGTTTCAAAAACTACCATCAATAGGAGAATACTGGTGATTTTTTGTAGTATTCAACTACTTACCACTTTTCGAGAAAAGCAGTAAAAGGTGTACAGTCTAAGTTTTCTTTTATTTGCCTCATTAATTTAATATTTTGACTCTATGTATCTTGAAACTGAGTGAGTCAAATTTTTTCAAACTTTATTTGATTTCTACGTTTATTACAGCAAATAACAGGAATAAAAAACCGAAAGTCGGTTATTTCAGTATCCGGTTATTTTGAGAGATTGTAACAGCCAGGTTAAACTAGTGTAGAAGGAAACGATATAACCGAAAACCGGTTGTTTCAGCGATAACCGCCATCCCTATCTCACACGCCACATTGAAACTTACTGTGTGGTTAACCTCGTAAAGTTACTCCCATTTCTACATCTACATCTACGTGATTACTCCGCTATTCACGTGGAGGAGGGTTCAATGAACCACCTTCAAGCTGTCTCTCTACCCTTTCAGCTCTCGAACGGCGGGCGGAAGAAACTAGCACTTAATTTTTTTCCATGCGGGCCCCGATTTCTCTTATTTGATCGTGATGATCATTTCTCCCCATGTAGGTGGATGCCAACAGAATGTTTTCGCAATCACAGGAGAAAACTGGTGATTGAAATTTCATGAGAGGATCGCGTCACAACGAAAAACGCCTTTTGTTTTAATGCTTGCCACTCCAATTCACGTATCATGTCTGTGGCACTATGTCCCCTATTTTACGATAGTACAAAACGAGCCGCCCCTCTTTGAACTTCTTCGATGTCATCCGTCAGTCCCACCTGATGCGGATCCCACACCGCACAGCAATACTCCAGAATAGGGTGGACAAGCGTGGTGTAAGCAGTCTCTTTAGTAGACCTGTTGCACCTTCTAAGTGTTCTGCCAGTGAATCGCAGTCTTTGGTTTACTCTAGCCACAACATTAGCTATGTGATCGTTCCAATTTAGGTTATTTATAATTGTAATCCCTAAGTATTTAGTTGAATTTACAGCCTTCAGATTTGTGTGGCTTATCGCGTAATCGAAATTTAACGGATTTCTTTTAGTACTCACGTGAAAAACTTCACACTTCTCTTTATTCAGGGTCAATTGCCACTTTTCGCACCATACATATATCTTATCTAAATCATTTTGCAATTCGTTTTGGCCATCTGATGACCTAATAAGACGGTAAATGACAGCATTATCTGCAAGCAATCTAATAGCCCTACTCATATGTCGTTAATTTAGATCAGGAGCAATAGAGGGCCTATAACACTTCCTTGGGGAACGCCGGATATTACTTCTGTTTTGCTAGATGACTTTCCGTCTATTACTACGAACTGTGACCTTTCTGAGAGGAAATCACGAATCCAGTCTCACAACTCAGGCGATATTCCACAGGCACGCAGTTTGGTTAGAAGATACTTGTGAGGAACGGCGGCGAAAGCCTTCTGGAAATCTAAAAATACGGAATCAATTTGACATCCCCTGTCTATAGCACTCATTACTTCTTGATTATAAACAGCTAGTTGTGTTACACGAGAACGATGTTTTCTGAATCCGTGCTGCCTATTACCTATTCTTGGGGCAATAGACGAATAAATTGGTACAATCAAAACGGTGTTTAACGTTCAAATATTGGTTTCCAGTTTACAGGCAGAGGGTTCTGTGGAATTGGGGTTGAAATAGTGGATATTTGCGTTGTACGAGAGTATAATTGCGTGTCATTGTTGTCAGAAATGACTTACGTACTCTTATTTGAACGCACAGCCATTTTCTTCAAAATCTTTTCCATGAGAACGATATTAAGCAGCTACTTGCTGGCAAAATCATCCGCTTTCTATTGTATGCAAAAGAGCTGTTGATTTACATGTTTTAAGAGGTCGGCTCTGCGTAGCTTTAATGCAGCACTCACGCTGTGCTTATTGAGACATAGACGCTGCTGTTATAGACGAGACACAAGAATTAACACTTCAATACTATCCAATGAACGCAGTGTTTTCGTACCAAATCACTGAAGTACGATGTAGCGTACTTGACATATACGGAAGAAGGTAGATTGGCTCTTGTGTTAATAATATACTTGCAAATACTCTTTAAGTGTCACTCCAGAAAATTTTGTTTTTTAAGACGCTTTGTGAATTAGACAACGGACTGAATGCACAGGCAGATCATCAGAAACAGATCCGAATGTAATCCAGATTGCAGCACACGTTATATGTTACTCTGAAGTGTTTTGTTTTGACTTACAGAAGTTGTTTCTTACGTGGTTACCGTACTGCGGCTGTTCTGCCAGATTTAATCGTAGAGACAGCTCGATATTTCAGCATTGTTCGTGCTTTCACGATCTGATGTCTGATAGCGCGTCATGTGATTTCTGTGAATCCATCCGGCAAGACCAAAGCAACATCATCCGAAGCTGATCCCTTGTTTAGTTATCAACAAGCACTTCCACGATCGATGTCGAGAAAGAATTTTGTTTAATACAGGTGAGATTCACCAAGCGAGACTATAGACGTAGCGCCCTGGAACAAAGCATCGGGAAAGATGGGCGATACCTGAAGAATGACGTACTGGTGGCCACATGGAAGAACGTACGACCTGGATGCCATTCAACCGACTCTGTTCTAATGTCACATGGAGCGAAGCTAGTCTGCAGAGGTGGGTCTCATTGTGGAGTTTGTGTTCTGTGAATGTCAGGCAGAGCGGATTCCATCTCACTTCTTGCACTGTCGCCTACCTCAAATCCCGTGCATTGTGGGGAATCTAGCAAAATGGTTCAAATGGCTCTAAGCACTATGGGACTTAACATCTGAGGTCATCAGTCCCCTAGACTTAGAACTACTTAATCCTAACTAACCTAAGGACTTCACACACATCCATGCCCGAGGAAGGATTCGAACCTGCGACCGTAGGAGCAGCGCGGTACCGGACTCAAGCGCCTAGAACCGCTCGGCCACAGAGGCCGGCGGGAATCCAGCAAAAGTTATGATCAGTGTCAGGTTCTTCTCTGTAGTTGTTTAATATTTGTAATGTTTAAACATTGCTACCTGCCTTCAAAGCCGTGCGTGCTAAAACGTCGCTTCCGCAATGGAGAGGCGCGCAGAACCTGATCGAATTCGCCCGGCGCGGCCGATTAACGACGAGGGATGTGGATGTAGGGGTTTCTCACTCACCAATAGGTGAATAACGGGCTGGTACCCAAGCCTCGCCTCAGTGACACTATTTTCAAACATTTAGGAAACTTCTGCTCGCTTTCAGATGAATGACATTACACGCACACATTCCGTCCTGGGGTTAACGGGATGGTGACAGAAAGGGCATCGGGCCACCGCTTAAGCTAACCGTGCCACAGCTGTTAATATCCATGCCGACCCTGCCTGGATGCAAGGCAAAGGCACAAGAAAAAGGAGACGAATGTTTAAACACTGCTGACAATTAACGCTGCAGCACCACGCTGCATGCAACCACCATCAAACTGGCTTAAAGTGTACTACATTTCTGGATATACAGATGATAAGGATTTAAGCACAACTGCACAAAGTACGCAGGAGTAATGACATCTACGAGGGACATTCCTAAATTAATTTTCGTCATTGTTTTTCACGCAGAAACTTTATTACCAATTACATCACAACATCATGAACCATACACCTCGCACTATTTTTCGACTTAGTCGTCACCGACTTTGAGATGTTTAACGTTGCGTGAAATGAGTTGCAGAAATCACTCTGGTAAAACTGTGTGCCTTGGAATGCAATGAATTGTCGCACAGCCTGTTCCATCTCAGCAGTGGTTTGGAAGTGACGTCCGGAGAGTGCGACTTTCAATGCACGGAACAGGCGAAATTCTGATGGGGCAAGATAGGGGCTGTAAGCCTGGTGATCCGATCTCTCCCATTCGAAGCGATGAATCTTATCGTGTGTGAGCCTAGCTGTGTGTGGTTTTGCGTTGTCGTCCAACAGCACGTCACTTTTGCTCAAGAATCATAGCTTGTTTCGTCGAATAGCGGACTAAGTTTGGTGACAGTATCACAGCAGCGTGCCACATTGATGGTCCCTTCCTAGAGGAAATCAGGGAGAGCCACTTACACGCCCTGTAGGCGTTCATGGATGACGAACACACTAGTCCCACGTATCCATACATACCGTATAACGGTACGCACCTCTATTTGCGACCACGTTGTCAGTACACGTCCGTGTGCCATCGTGATGTGTACTCGAATCACCTCAGACACGCTGGTCTGCTGCCACTTTCTCTTCTTCGGCGCTCTGCGCATGCGTTATTCATCCTCTGCTGACACCCCTTCCGTCGATGAACCAGCAACGGATGTGGATTCACATGGCGTTTGTGTGTGTCTCCTGGTGTACCATATTCTCTTTCAAAAACAGTGACAAACTTATTTTCGGAACGTCCCTCCTACATTCTGTATACAGGTGAATATCACGCTGCTCATTTCTTATTCAGAAATCGCACTGAACGTTGGTTCTTAAAGGGAAGATCGTATTATGTCTCATCGAAGAAACAGAAAGATCTATCACCGCGTGTCGTAATTAGACAGGAGCAGGGTCGTAGCCAATCAGGGCTGCGGATTATCATCAGCAATATTGGCCCTAGCGTTTGTCCAGAACCTGCGACTGTTACGCGAATATGGAAGCGATGGGTTCAGGAGGAACGTACGCAACCTCACACGGGATCTCAACGGCCCTGCGCACAGACGTATACACTAATCAACGTACCTAATAGCCGGTATTTCCACCTTTGGCACTCATAACAGCGGCGACACGTTGTGGCATGGAGGGAATGAGGCCTTGGTAGGTCGCTGGAGGCAGTTCGTACCACATCTGAACGCACAAGTCACCTAATTCCCATAAATTGTGGGGAGGGGAGCGATGAACTCTGACGCCACGTTCGATCACGTCCCAAATGTGTATCGTCGGGTTCAGACCTGGCGAGTTGGGGGTTCAGCACATCAATTGGAACTCGCCACTGTATTCCTCGAAGCAGTCAGTCACATTCCTTGCCTTCTGACATGTCGCATTATCTTGGTGAAAAATGCCACTGCAAGCGGGAAACATGATCGTCATGAAGGGGTGTTTGTTGTCTGTAACCAGTGAACAATACTCGTTGGCTGTCTTTGTGCCTTGCACGAGCTCCACTGGACCCATGGATGCCCATGTGAATGTTCCCTAGAGCACAATGGAGCCGCTGCCATCTTGTCTCCGTCCCACAGTACAAGTGTCAACGAGCCGTTCCACTGGAAGACGACGGATTCTGAGCCTGCCATCGGCATGATGAAGGTCGGTTAGGAGATCGAACGTGCGTTAGTCATTGGATGTCACGTGAGTAACAAATCTCTGAGGGGCAGGTGCTCACACGTTTCGATATTATTAAACTCTTGGTTCAGTCGTGGCTGCAAAGTACTGACAAGAACTGTTTGTAGAAAAATTGGATAACTGGCAAAGGCTAACCGCTTGGAAGATCAGCTTGGCTTCTGGAAAATTACAGGAATATGTGAGGCAGTCCCGACCCTACGACTTATCTTAGAACAGGGGTATCCAAAATACGGCCCGCAGGCCGCATCTCACTCGAGAAGGGACTCAATTCGGCCCGCATCTCAACGAATGTTTTTAAACCAGTACGCGATTATTCCCGCTACGTCCATTTCCTTCACTTCTTCATAAATAGCAGAGATGCCACCAGGAGCGAAATGCCTGCAGCTGACTGTGACATCATGGCTGCGTCTGCTGCGTTGTTACTTCAATTTTTCTTTCTTTTGAATACGTGTGCAATATTCTTGTTGAAACTAAAAAGAGAGAAGTTAGTAGTGAGTGTCGTATCTTCAATACAACGCGGGCGTTTTGTAGAAAAACGATAAACCAATGTGTGTTAACCGTAACGAAGTTACTACTCTTCTTAAGTAATACAATGTTCGTCGCCGCTACGAAAAATGCATGGCGCACAGGACAAGAGATGTGAACACAGTTTCATAAAAATGAAACCTTGACTTCGTTTTCAACAAAATGTTGTTAGAAAACGTTTTCCCGAAAGTGAAGCCATTACGAAAGTAAGCTTACGAAATACCAATGACACTGTCAATCAAGGCAAGCCATGGTGGTTTGATAAAGACGTACATTTTAATTACAACTGTATAACTGTTTACCGACAAAATCGAAAAATGTAAAGGAGTTACTCTTTCAACAAATATAACGGCAGTTAGAGTTGACGATGTTATTATGAAAAGGCATCTAAGTTTGCTTCATACTCAGTACCTCTAGCGAATCTACAGACATCTGACACTACTCAATTCTTGTTGCTTTTTCGGTATTAACACAGAGTTCGAAGTTACTAAATAAGTAGAGGATCTGATTTCCTTGCATAGTACACCACCAGGCGAGGATCTCTTTCGAGAGATACAGTTAACATTAGCTGAAAAATACAGCCTTCCTTTTTCTAGGCTGAAACGTGTTAGAATAGATTGGGGGAAGGGAGGGGGGGTATGTGTGACAAATATGCAGGTTTCTTTGGAAGAAGACTAAACTCAGATTATGAAACAACTGCTGCCGCGCGGGGTAGCCGCGCGTTCTAAGGCGTCTTGTCACGGTCCGGGCAGATCCCCACGTCGGAGGTTCGAATCCTCCCTCGGGCATGGGTGTGTGTGTTGTCCTTAGTGTAAGTTAGTTTAAGTTAGATTAAGTAGTGCGTAAGCTTAGGGACCGATGTTCTCAGCAGTTTGGTCCCATAAGACCTTACCACAAATTTCCAATTTCCAAACTACTGATGTAATCAAACACTTGACTGTACACTGCGTTGTGCATCAGGAAGAAATTTGGTAAAGTCAATGGGTATGTCCTGTGCGAAGAAGCCTATTATCTCTGTTATCAGCTTCATTTGATACCGTGGACTCAAACACCGTCGATTCAAGTATTTCGTAGAACAGTAAGAATCTTTGTCAAATAATCTCCCATACCACATTTCAGTGGTCAACCTACGGTAAAATTCTGACAAGCTTCTTTTCTTTGAAAACAGAGATTTAAATATATTTGGACGAGAAAAGCAGTCCTTTTGATGCCCTGTTCGACACCGAAGGGATATGGAAACTAGCCTTCTTGGCTGATGTTGCCCTGCAGTTTACTAAATTGAATCAATAACTTCAAGGAGAGGAAAATACTATTTGTGACCTTCACGCACATATTAAAACTTTCAGGCAGAAACTGGTGCTTTTGAAAACAGCGTCAGACAGAAAATTGTCTCACACTTCGTTGAAGGTTGTACGTGGATCAAGTTTTCCACTCTTGTTTGCGATGGAATTTCTTGGTGGTTTGAAAAACGAGTTCTCTTCCAGGTTCTAAGATTTAGATGCTCATTACAAGGATATCCAAATTTTCTAGAACCCGCTTTCTTGTGAAGCTGAAAATATTCAGACAGGACTGCAAGTGTAAATCATTGATTTGCAAGGTGATAGCATGAAGAACAATATGAAAGAAGGAAGCCTTATTCAGCTTTAAAAGTTTCTGCCAGATGAAAACTACCCCAAGATCAAAGACTTCGCACGATATTCGTTATCTGTTTTTGGTACTACTTGCAGGAGTGAACATTTTCTATTCTGAAATTTACAAAATCTAAACACAGAAGTAACCTAAGTGATGACCATTTACGAAACATTTTTCTCACACAACAGACCAAAGTAGAGCCACAGTTTGAGAAAATTTTGAATTCACAAGACAAATGTCATACCTCTCACTAAGTGTTCTAAAGAGTAATAAAGTGTAGCTGAGGTTTTCACTGAATATTGTGTTTGTGTTAAAAAACGATAAATTTTGTAAAAATTTCCTTCTTTAATTTCTGAGAAAATGTATTATCCGCACTCCGCTGAGATTCGACGCTTCGACACGTGGCCCTTATGGTCTAGTAATTTAGAAGATAGGTTAAATAAAGGCAAACCTACGTTTATAGAATTTGTAGATATGGAGAAAGCATTTGACAGTGCTGACTGGACTACACTCTTTGGAATTCGGAATGTAACTGGGATAAAATACAGGGAGCGTAAAGTTATTTACAACTAGTACAGAAATCAAACTGCGGTTATGAGAGACGAAGGACAGGGAAGGAAGACAGTTATTTGAGAAGGGAGTGAGCAGACTTATACAATATCCCCGATGCAATTCAACTTTACACTGAGATGACAAAGATCATGGGATATCTCCTAATATCCTGTCGGACTTTCATTTGACCGGTGTAGTGTAGTAAATCGACGTGGCATGGACTCAACAAGTCGTTGGAAGTCCCCTGCGGAAATATCGAGCCAGGCTGCCTCTACAGACGTCCATATTTGCGAAACTGCTGCCGGTGCATGATTCTGTGCACGAACTGACTTCTCGATTATATCCCATAAATGTTAGATGGGATTCATGTCGAGCGAACTGTGTGACCAAATCATTCACTCGAATTGTCCAGAATGTTCTTCAAACTGGTGACCTGGCGAACTGTCATCCGTAAAAATTCCATCGTTGTTTGGTAACATGAAGGCCATGAATGACTGCAGGTGGTCTCCAAGTAGCAGAATATAACCATTTCCAGTCAATCATCGTTTCTGCTGGACCAGAGGACCCAGTCCATTCCATGTAAACACAGACCACAGCATTATGGAGCCACCACCACGTTGCACGGTGCCTTGTTGACAACATGGGTCCATGGCTTCGACGAGTCTGCTTCACGCTCGTACCCCATGGTGAGCTTGTCCAACTGAAATCAGGACTCATCTGACTAGGCCAGTTATCTAGGGCCCAACCGATATGGTCACGAGCCCAGGAGAGGCGCTGCAGGCGATGTCATGCTGTTAGCAAAGACACTCGCGTCGGTCGTCTGCTGCCATAGCCCATTAACGCCAGATTTCGCCGCACTGTTCTAACGAATACGTTTGTCGGACGTCCCACAATGATTTCTGTGGTTATTTCACACAGTGTTGCTTGTCTGCTAGCACTGACAAATCTACGATAACGCCGCTGCTCCCGGCCGTTAAGTTAAGGCTGTCGGTCACTGCGTTTTCCATGGTGAGAGGTTGTACCTAAAATTTGGTATTCTCTGTAAACTCTTGACACTGTGGGTCGCAGAATATTGAATTCCCTAACAATTTCCGGAATGGAATGTCACATGCGCCTAGCTCCAACTACCATTCCGCGTTAAAGTCGGTTAATTCCCGTCGTGTGGCCATAATCGCTTTGGAAGTCTTTTCACAAGAATCACCTGAGTACAAATGAAAGTTCTGCCAATGCTCTGCCCTTTTATACCCTGTGTATGCAATACTACCGCCAATTGTATACGTGCATATCGCTAAAAAATGGTTCAAATGGTTCTGAGCACTATGGGACTTAACATCTGGGGTCATCAGTCTCCTAGAACTTAGAACTACTTAAACCTAACTAACATAAGGACATCACACACATCCATGCCCGAGGCAGGATTCGAACCTGCGACGTAACGGTCGCTCGGTTCTGGACTGAAGCGCCTAGAACCGCTCGGCCACACCGGCCGGCGCATATCGCTATCCCATGGCTTCTGTCCCCTCAGTGTACATTGAGCTGGCATTGAGCGAGGAATTCTGTAAAGGGAATTAAAGTTCAGCTAGAAAAACTAAAGATTGAGATAACTTTGTAATCTAGTCAGAGACTGGAAAAGATTTGGAAATGCAATTGAACGGAATGGACAGCGTCTCGAAAAGACGTTGTGAGGTGAACATCAAAAAAATAAAACAGAATAATGGAATGTGGTCCACTTAAATATAGCGATGCAGAGGAAGTTGGATTAGGAAATGAGACATTTAAAGTAGATGACAATTTTCGCTATTTGGGCAGCAAAATATGTTGTTCAAATGGCTCTTAGCACTATGGGACTTAACATCTGTGGTCATCAGTCCCCTAGAACTTAGAACTACTTAAACCTAACTAACCTAAGGACATTACACACATCCATGCCCGAGGCAGGATTCGAACCTGCGACCGTAGCAGTCGCGCAGTTCTGGACTGAGCGCCTAGAACAGCTAGACCACCGCGGCCGGCAAAATATGTTGTGGCGGTCGAAGTAGAGAATATACAGATTGCAGAGTGGCAGTAGCAAGAAAGATATATCTGAGCAAGAGAAATTTGTTAACAGCTAATATATGTTTAAATGTTAGAAACTCTTTTCTGGCAGTAGTAGTCGGGAATGGAGCTTTGTATGGAATTGAAACACCGACGATAAGCAGTTCAGAAACGTGGTGCTACATAGAAATGTTGAAGATTAGTTAACTAATGAGGAGTTAGTGAAGAGAATTAGGGAAAAAAGAAATTTATGGTATAACCTGGCTCACCGTAGCTCGATTCCTATTTATGGTTCGGAGAACCCAGGACATGTTCCGAGACATGAAGGAATCGTCAGTTTGGTGATGAAGGGAAGTGTTGCGGATAAAATGTGTAGAGAAAGCCCAATTCTCTTATACGTTAAGCTAGTTCATATGGTTGTAGGCTACAGTGGTTATGAAGAGGCTTGCACAGCATAGACTAGCGGCGAAGGCTACATCAAACCAGTCTTTTGACAACATCTGGTGACTCTCAGTGAGGAAAGCACATTTGGAAAGGGAGTCAGGCAAGGCTGCTGTCTCTTCCGAATACCGTTAACATATATTTGGAGCATATTATTCAGAAATATATGTGTGGTAGGAGGATAAAATGTATTCGATTTGCGGATGATGTGGCGTTATTGCCAGGGAGTGAAAGGTCTATGACTGGAATGTTAAAAGAAATAAGATCTGTGAGGAATTCCGAACGAGAACGAATACAAAAGACAAAATTTGTGGTGATAAGTGCAAGCAAAATAAGAAAAACTATAAAGTTAGGACTGGAAGATACAGAAAAAGTTAGTGCTTTCAAATATCTGGGAAATATTATTACGGGCGGGATGAGATGTACTAAGGATGTGAAAACACGTATAGCAATTGCAAAGGAGGCGTTTATAAGAAGAGGAGGCTTCTGTGTGGATGCATGGAGAGCTACACTCCTGGAAATTGAAATAAGAACACCGTGAATTCATTGTCCCAGGAAGGGGAAACTTTATTGACACATTCCTGGGGTCAGATACATCACATGATCACACTGACAGAACCACAGGCACATAGACACAGGCAACAGAGCATGCACAATGTCAGCACTAGTACAGTGTATATCCACCTTTCGCAGCAATGCAGGCTGCTATTCTCCCATGGAGACGATCGTAGAGATGCTGGATGTAGTCCTGTGGAACGGCTTGCCATGCCATTTCCACCTGGCGCCTCAGTTGGACCAGCGTTCATGCTGGACGTGCAGACCGTGTGAGACGACGCTTCATCCAGTCCCAAACATGCTCAATGGGGGACAGATCCGGAGATCTTGCTGGCCAGGGTAGTTGACTTACACCTTCTAGAGCACGTTGGGTGGCACGGGATACATGCGGACGTGCATTGTCCTGTTGGAACAGCAAGTTCCCTTGCCGGTCTAGGAATGGTAGAACGATGGGTTTGATGACGGTTTGGATGTACCGTGCACTATTCAGTGTCCCCTCGACGATCACCAGTGGTGTACGGCCAGTGTAGGAGATCGCTCCCCACACCATGATGCCGGGTGTTGGCCCTGTGTGCCTCGGTCGTATGCAGTCCTGATTGTGGCGCTCACCTGCACGGCGCCAAACACGCATACGACCATCATTGGCACCAAGGCAGAAGCGACTCTCATCACTGAAGACGACACGTCTCCATTCGTCCCTCCATTCACGCCTGTCGTGACACCACTGGAGGCGGGCTGCACGATGTTGGGGCGTTAGCGGAAGACGGCCTAACGGTGTGCGGGACCGTAGCCCAGCTTCATGGAGACGGTTGCGAATGGTCCTCGCCGATACCCCAGGAGCAACAGTGTCCCTAATTTGCTGGGAAGTGGCGGTGCGGTCCCCTACGGCACTGCGTAGGATCCTACGGTCTTGGCGTGCATCCGTGCGTCGCTGCGGTCCGGTCCCAGGTCGACGGGCACGTGCACCTTCCGCCGACCACTGGCGACAACATCGATGTACTGTGGAGACCTCACGCCCCACGTGTTGAGCAATTCGGCGGTACGTCCACCCGGCCTCCCGCATGCCCACTATACGCCCTCGCTCAAAGTCCGTCAACTGCACATACGGTTCACGTCCACGCTGTCGCGGCATGCTACCAGTGTTAAAGACTGCGATGGAGCTCCGTATGCCACGGCAAACTGGCTGACACTGACGGCGGCGGTGCACAAATGCTGTGCAGCTAGCGCCATTCGACGGCCAACACCGCGGTTCCTGGTGTGTCCGCTGTGCCGTGCGTGTGATCATTGCTTGTACAGCCCTCTCGCAGTGTCCGGAGCAAGTATGGTGGGTCTGACACACCGGTGTCAATGTGTTCTTTTTTCCATTTCCAGGAGTGTATATGGGAAGACCTGACCCGGGGCAGAACGCTGATGGTGGTGATAATGTGTCTCTCACTGTACACAGCTGATCTTTACTTTGTTGCTGAGACAAGCCTAACTACGAGCATAAAAACTGCAAACGTGATGAGTTCCCCACTTCCTGTTCCCGGTCAGGGAGAGAGAGGGTCTGGCTCACCGTAGCTCGATTCCTGTTTACGGTTCGGAGAAGACGGGGCGACAACCCATTTGCTAGACTGCGCGACGCTTCATACGTGGGTTTCCAGCACCGTTTGGCTCAGTACCAGACAGGTCCGTGTACATAGATTCATCCACACGAATTGAGACACAACAGTAAAACAATAATTTAAACAGAAGCATATGCTCTCTGAAGCCACTTTCGTAATCATGGTCCCTAAAGCTATGAAACGATGGTATTCACCATTAGATAATCGATTCAGATCCTGATGATGGGAAAAACTTCCATCTCCTCAAAACGGCTAAGAAAGGCAGCAAAGATAGCATCGTCTAATTTGTGATTATGTTACTAGCCAACAAACTGTGACAAGTTTCTCACAACCTCTTGAAGTCTTTGTGGAATCTCGACAAAAGACGTTGGCCTTATAGTGGGAATGTTAAGATGGGCGGCCCTCCTAACAATTTTACCGTTTTAGCGTGGAGCAGACTATATGTCGGTGCGAGATTCACCATCTCCCTTTCTTTAGTTCCATATTCAACCAGAATGACTCAGGTATAACACACGCACTTTGACAGATGTGCTAGATCGTCCACTGATTTGAGTAAGGCAAGAGGCTGCCCTGAAAGTTTCCCGCTTTGTCCTCAACGCTCATTAATAAGAAAAGGAATTTGAGAATGTGAAAAACGTGGAGTTTGAAATGTGTTTTCAGTTTCGATGAGCGCCTGTGCTTTACAAAAATTCAGAAGTCATGCTGTTTAGTAATTAAACAGCCTATAAATGATGTAGTTTCACTCGCTAAATAAAAAGCACACTGATGCTCAAACAACTATGTATCAGTACCCTAGCAGCACAGACTGTATCCTGAAGAGACATCCCACATCATTAAACAAGTATAATAAAAAACGTAAAAATCGAGTTAGACTCGAGATTCGGCACAAAATTTTTTCTATCAGAAAGTGCTCCAAGGTTGTTCATCGTTCCTCTGGACAGGATATTTTGTTTCACGTTAAACAACGTGCCACACGAAATAGATCTTAGGTGTCGGTGTCTGGTTAAACAAAAGAAAAACGTGTCGTTTCTTACAAAGATTGTTGTGCCCATCTTTACAGAGTTCAGAAAATACATGACGTTTATACCTTCCATTCACAAGAGACCGCACCTACTCTTCACTGGTTTCGTCCAAATTTATAGTATACGCTGGGCTTGGCGAGAAAGGAAAGTAACAAAAGTGGGAGTGCCAGATAACCAATCATTTAGATAAAAAAATAGTGTTTTAGGGATGGTTGGGCGAGGCACGAGCCATTTATGTTACAGAAGCCCCGGGCAGCGGTTGGCGCAGCAGAAAGAGTACGGAACAACTGTAATCCGAGGTCGTGGGGTCGAGCCCCTAGGCGGAAACATTTTTCTTCTTTTATTTTAAATTTTTACGTTACGTGCACTGCAAAACAACCAAAATTATGCTCAATATTTTGTATTTATTAAAACGTTCATAAAAGGCTTGAAAAGGAAAGGCAAAGGATAATTTTGCGGTATTAATAAATTTCCAAGAAGGAATTGTAATTAAAGTGTCGATCAAATAATGTCACTCGGGGATTCTCATTCGTCACTATCAAAATATTCTACTCAACTTCACGTCCAATAAAATGATTACATTCGTATGTTGTCTTTCCAGGCTGCCAGGACCAATGTTTACAGAATGAAATTTTCACGCAGAAGAGCTTCTGTGCTTGGATAGCTCAGTTGCTAGACCACTTACCCACGAAAGGCAAAGGTCCCGAGTTAATCTTCCAGGAAGATTCATATCAGTGCACACTCAGTTGCAGAGTGAAAATTTCATTCTGGGTACTGCTCCACTGTTTTTATGCTGAAAATCACCCTAGCACATGTATTTATATCATCAACTGTAAAACAAGAAAAGTAACTTTGTATAGGTTGTTCTTGTATACGCATTAGAATACCTTCCTGGAAATTTATTTGCAATCCCAAATTATCCTTAGCCTTTTCTTTTCTTTTCATGCTTTTTATAAAGATATTAACAAATACAACAAATTGGGCATTATTTCAGTTTATTTGCAGTGTAAATAACATAGAAGTTGAAAATAAAAAAAGTTTCCGCATAGAGACTCGACCCCACGCCCTTCTGATTACCATTGTGTACTCTTTCCGCAGCTTCGAAACTACCGTAACATAAATTGGTCATGCCTTGCTCGACCACGCGCGCCAGACATGCTATTTCTTCTAAATGCTTGCCCATCTGAAGCTCCTACACTTCTCATTTTCCTTTCTGGCCATGCCCTGTATATACCATCAATCTGAATAAAATCGATGACTAGTAGGCGCGGTTCCTTTGTAAGTATAATCGGCAGGGGAAATGAGGCAAGGCTGCTGTCCTCTTCAATATATACCTAGAGGAAGTTATTGAGATATTAAGAACTGTAGAAAATGTAGTTTGTGTTGGAGGAAAGAGATGACATTGTGTTATAACCAGGAAGTGAAAATAGCGCTAACAAAATTTTACAAGACCTTAATGAGACTTGCGAACAATATCGTACGAAGCCCAGTAAGAGAAAAACAAAGTGTATTGTGATTGGCAAAGAGGATAAAATAGCTAATATTAAGATAGGCCAAATTAAAATTAGCGAAGTGATAGCCTTCAAGTATCTGGGGAGCATAACAACGGAAGATCTAATGTGCCACCAAAAGATCGAAGCCCGAATTGCGATAGTTAAGCAATCTTTCAATAGAAATAGGAAATTATTATGACATAAGGTAGGTAAGGAACTTGGGAAAAGACAAGCCAAGTGTTCTGTGTGGAGTGTGACTCTCTATGGATATGAAACAAGAGTACTGAGAAGTGAGGTCGAAAGGCGGTTGGAAGCATTTGAAATGTGGGTTTGCAGGAGGATTGGAAGGTTTGATTGGAAAGAGAGAGTGACTAATGGAAAGGTGCTGAAACAGAAGAAGGGGAGAGAAGAAGACTATTGGAAGTTACAAGAAAAATAAAGAAGAATTTGGGTTGGTCGCTTGTTTGACGACATTGTTTGATGGTGACTGCATTGGAAAGATAAGTATGTGGTGGAAGAGAAGGAGGAAATACAATACGGTGAATGACGTTAAAGGAAGTGAGAGTTACTCCGAAATGAAGATCGCAGAAGAAGACAGAAGGTTGAGAGCAACGGTGTGAAGATCGACATTGGGGAAGGGCACATAATAATACTAATTAATATTATTACATATTCAAGACTCGTAGAAGAACCTTAAATCAATATTGTCCTTCGGTAATTCCCAATCTGTGCCTTTTCGGGACTCTATGTCGACACGTTAAACTGATTAGAAAATTCTGACGTTTCAAGTCACTTCCGCTCTTGAGACTCGAACCTCACACAACTGAGATTCGGGACCCGTAATCCAACGGACAATGTGTGACGCCGGCGGAAACACGTTCTTTCGCTGGCCCTGTCGTCATTCATAATGACCGCCCACGGTCTCGGCAATCCGGCGCAGTCGCTCATTCGCGCTCGTGGTTGCTTCTGAAGTGGCAGCGATTACGACAGACAGAGAACAAGGTCGCCAGTATTCCTGAGCCACAGAAACACAGCCGGCGAGGCGGAGATGAACTCTGACTGCGGAATCCAAGCACTCATCTAAGAGGAGAGTCTCACATGTGTTGCGAGGTTAGTAATACACACAGAGGTTTATAGTAGCACTGGGAAACAATATCTACGTGAAGGAAACTGCTTATGGCATTATTGTGATGCGCATTGTCCAATTGTGTCTCAGCCTGTGAGCTCTCATCAGAATATGAAAACGGAGACTCGTAATACGAAGACTGTTCGTATCGTAAGGTCCGATCGGCCGTGAAATTGAAACGACAATGAAAATTCTATGAAGCTTTGTTCAGATGTTTTGGGCAGAGTCTCTAGTATGCCTGTCGATCGCGTCACGTTACTCTTTTCAGTTCTGCGCACACAGTGAACACGTAAAAATGCTTAGAGCAATAGAGCCTCCCGCCAAGTATGGGTGCCCGCTGAGAGCTTTCGCCTGATTTCATGCAACCCTACATAACGTAACTGTCATGCATTTCCTTCTTCATGACAGTTCTCGGCTGCACACCGGAGGGCCAATGAGGACGTCCCTGCAGCGTTTTCAATGGGAAGTGTTTGATCATCCACCATATAGACTGGACTAGGCTTCCTCTGATTTTCATCTCTGCTCACCTGAACCGCTGGCTGTGAACACACCATTTTGGCACAGACAACGAACTCCGAACTAGCGTAGAGACGTGGCGGAAACCACAGGCGGCTGCCTTCTACGACGAGGGTACTGGAAAATTAGTACAATGCTACGACAAACGTCTAAGTCGGAGCGGCGACCATATAGAAAAGTAACTGGAAGGTGTAGCAAACTGTTGCAAATAAAACGTCTTTGACTTTAAATTGCGGCCGATAGGACTTTACTTTCCGAATAGTCCTCGTCGTTTTCGCAAGATTTATCGGTCCCGACGCTGAGTGGGACTAGTTTAACATATTGCTGTTGGCTGTATACTTGTAAATATCAAAATATACAATTTAAATAATTAACTTCCTATTGGCATAAGAAGTCATGTCTTAATTAGACTGATTTAGAAGGCGTTGGTTCTAGTGTTGAAGTTTTAATGGTTCAAATGGCTCTAGGCACTATGGGACTTAACATCTGAGGTCAGCAGTCCCCTAGATTTAGAACTACTTAAACCTAACCAACCTAAGGACATCACACACATCTATGCCCGAGACAGGATTTGAACCTGCGACCATAGCAGCAGCACGGATCCGGACTGAAGCGCCTAGAACCGCTCGGCCACAACGGCCGGCTCGAAGTTTTTACAATAGTGCAACTCCAGTGTGCAGTTTCGTTAGCTTATAGTAATGTCTCAACAGACTGTAATCGTCTAGCACTGTGCTACCCACTTTACGACTTGTGACTCTCTTCCTCTTCTAGGAAGCCCCAGAAGTGGAAATACGCCTTGATAAATGAAGAGCTGTAACAGCTGGTAAATGATCCTTTGTCGAAACGACCGGTTTCGCAGCTGATAGTTACATCCTCAGCTATATATCTGAGTAGAAAAGAAATGGGGGAAATATAATAAACAATACTGTTTCTTAAAAAAAAAAGATGTAGTAAGTAACGGATAAAACTATTCATAATCAATGCACATGAAATCCAGACTGGTATCAAATGGACGACTCAAAATTCTCAGTCAAATCAAAACAAAACTCCGTCCAAATAACGCTAGTCAGGTAACAAAATCGGCAGAACGATGGAGCCGAACACTCCAAATAACAAGGTATCCTACAATAAAAAACAAGAACTGAGAGGGCATAAATCCAGAGTTTGAAAATGTGGAATTAAAATGAAGGTATATTATAAGATGGGAATACAATGAGATAAACTCACAGCTGGGAGAGCAACATACTACGGAATAGACTCGTGTGGCAGTAGCATACGGTGGTATATAAGCAGAAAAACAGATCAGATAACAACCACAATAAACTAATAGTGCCAAGACGGCAAAAAATAGCAAAACGTGTAATATATATAATTTTGATAGAATGTAAAAGACATTACATGCAGCCAGTAGTCATTAGCTTAAAATAATGAACAAAACTCATAGTTAAAGTGGTGAGAGGCGTGAAGAGGATGACCTCCTCTCTTCTTGAAACCCCCTAACATCTCTCACGACTTTAACTATGAGTTTTCATCATTGTTTTAAGCTGGTGACTATTGGCTGTATGTAATGTCTTTTATATTCTGTCAACATTATTCATGTTCCAAGTCTTACTATATTTTGTCATCTTTGTATTATTAGTTTATTCTGGTTGTTATCTTAACAGTTTTTCTGCCTCTATGCCACCGTATGCTTCTGCCACATGAGTCTATTCCGGATTATGTTGCTCTCCCAATGATGAGTTTATCTGATTATATTCCCACCTTATTAATTACCTTCATTTTAGTTCCAACATTTTCAAACTTTGAATTTTGGACCTTATCAGTTCTCTTGGTTTGTATTGTAAAACGCCTTGCTATCTGGGGTGGTCGACTCTATCATTCTGCCGATTTTATTACCTGTCTACAGTTCTTTCGGCGGACATTAAATTTTGATTTTTCTCAGAGCGCTGGGTCGTTCATTTAATCCTGGTCTGATCATATATAAATTAATTGTGAGTGTTTTTATCCGTTATTTACTGCACCTTTTTTTAACTTGTGGTGTAGACAGTATTGTTTATATTTTTTTCTATCGTCTACTCAAATGTATACCTGAGGATGCACCTATAAGCTGCGAAACTGGCCGTATTAATAAAGAATCATTTAATAGCTGTTGCGATTCTTCATTTACAGGGAGTTGTTGTCTGTTGTTCAGGTCTGTCAGCAACCCATGCATCTAACGTACCGACAAGACGTTGGATTCATATTCAGGAGGAAAAGGGCCCAAAACTCGTCTCATCCTACCTATGTAGTTAATTCAAAACATTCCAGATAACCGCCATGTTGGTTCTTAACATAAAATTACGAACGATCTCTACCCTTGTCCGACAAAGCCAACGCTCGCTCTCTGGTGACCCTGATATCGACAGCATTTTAATCTTTAACTATCCTTTTGTTAGCTGGAACTCCCACGCCTGGAAACTGTTGCCTATGGACTGAATATAAAACAGTAAGTTGTATCCGCATACTAGAACTCTAACTCGTTACCTATAATGAGACTGCAAATGTGCAATACATTCCAGAAGTGCGTACTTCGTTCTCGATTGAAAAAACTAGTTCAGGCGCAATCTGGTATGAATTGCAGCAGCGATGGTACATAAACGGTAGAGAATCTGAAGGACAGCAACGGCACAGAAATCCACAGCTGCATTCACAGTGCTTCCTGATCTGGCGGTTACACTGCATTTAAGTAAGAAAGAAAACACTGTTTGTTTCAAAAGCGATGGAATGTTTTGCGAGCGGAATGCAACACTTTCAATGAGAGTGTAACCTACCGTGCTTTCGAGACCTCCTCCATTTAATTTTAAGTATACATTTGAAGCTGTCATCTGACTGTTTACCAGCCGATGCTAAGATTGTCGTGTTTCCTGGAATTTATCAGTTTAAACTGTTTTTTAATACTACTATGTTAAAGGACCACAGATTTTCAACTCACAATATCGTCCACTCTTCAGCCTTTCATTAGCACATTACCCAACACGGCGGACGTTGGGAAAACTGCGTGAGTGTAAACGTAATTACTGTATTCCTTTTAAGTGCAGTTTAATAATAGCAGATATACTGGAATTAAATCTAAATATTTTGAAACGTTTCTTGACAACAGAGACATAGTAGAGACCCACCGATGTCAGAAGAAGCGCCTATTTCTTTACTTCCCCCTCTAACGGTTTTCAGCCGATTACACTGACATACACTGCTTTGGTACGCATCGTGAAAGCTTGTGATTTAGTGATGAGTTACGGCATTTCTAGGCAGTTTCTTTTCTTTTATTTTTTTCTTTTTCATAAAGCTGAAGAAAGTTCCTCTTGAAGCTGTTTCCAGCACTTTGCAGTTTCAACACCTCAGTCAGAATGATGTGAATAAGACCGATATTGACATTAGACGTAATCGCGCTCATTCGTTCTACGTCACATTTAACTCCGGTCGATAGACGACAGAGCACAGAAACTAATAACGTGTTAATATCGATTTCCTCTCTAGTAATCGTGGAAAGCGATTAGGTTCAGTGACCATTTATTTACCATAATATTGTTAACATTTGCAGGCATCTTACCTTATTTGCTATTTATAGTATTTTTATCATCTAAACAAGAAAAATTCCTTCTTTTGTAATCAAATGTTTACTTTATTTTTAACAAAACGTGTTTCGCCTATTCGTGTTAGGCATCATTAGTGATTTTGATTTTTCGATCCTTTTCGCCTCCTGTAGGCACTAGATGCACACAGTGCAGATTTCCAATTGACAGGTCATATTTACACATTTTGCTACACGTAGTCTTCTCTTTACGAACCAATATCTGTTTCGGAAACCATATCGTGTGAAACCCAGCTTACTCTGTTCGTCCACGATGCCCAGAAAGCAGTAAATACAGGCGCCCAGGTAGGTACCGTGTTCCCTGACTTCCGGAAGGCATTCGATACCGTTCCGCACTGCCACCTACTGAACAAAATACGAGCGTATGGAATATCGGAGCAACTGTGTGAATGGATTGAAGAGTTTCTAACAAAAAGAATACAGCATGTTATTCTGAACGAAAGAAGTCTTCAGATGTAAAAGTAACTATGGGTGTGCCTCAGGGGGGTGTTATAGGACCATTACTTCTCACAATAGTTTTTGTTGTTATTGTCTTCAGTCCTGAGACTGGTTTGATGCAGCTCTCCATGCTACTCTATCCCGTGCAAGCTTCTTCATCTCCCAGTACTTACTGCAACCTACATCCTTCTGAATCTGTTTAGTGTATGGTCTCCCTCTACGATTTTTACCCTCCACGCTGCCCTCCAATGCTAAATTTGTGATCCCTTGATGCCTCAGAACATGTCCTACCAGCCGGTCCCTTCCTCTTGTCAAGTTGTGCCACAAACTCCTCATCTCCCCAATTCTATTCAATACCTCCTCATTAGATATGTGATCTACTCATCTGATCTTCAGCATTCTTCTGTAGCACCACATTTCGAAAGCTTCTATTCTCTTCTTGTCCAAACTATTTATCTTCCATACTTCTCACAATATACTGTATATAAATGACCTAGCGGACAACGTCGGAAGTTCCATGGGGCATTTCATAGATGATGCTGTTGTATACAGAGAAGTAGCGACGCTAGAAAACCGTAGCGAAATGCAGGAAGATGTGCAGACTTGTTGTGGGGAGTGGCAACTGACCCTCAATATAAACAAATGTAACTTATTGCGAATACATAGGTATAAATACCCTTTATTGTATGATTACACAATTGCAGAACATTCACTAGAAGCAGTTACATCCATAAAATATCTATATGTATGCGTACGGAGTGATTTGATGTGGAACGACTACATAAAATTAATCGCGAGTAAGGTAGATCCCAAACTGAGATTCACTGAAAGAATCCTCAGGCCGGCCGCTGTGGCCGAATGGTTCTAAGCCCTTCAGCCCGAAACCGCGCTGCTGCTACGATCGCAGGTTCGAATCTTGCCTCGGGCATGGATGTGTGTGATGCCCTTAGGTTAGTTAGGTTTAAATAGTTCTAAGTCTAGTGGACTGCTGACCTCAGATGTCCCATAGTGCTTAGAGCCATTTGAACCATTTGAATCCTGAGGAAATGCAGTCCGTCAACAAAGGAAGTAGTTTATAAAACACTCTTTCGACCAATACTTGAATATTTTCCGTCAGTGTGGGAACAGTACCAAAAAGGAGTGACAGAGGAAATATGAAAATCCAAAGAACAGCAGCATGTTTTATTACAGGTTCATTTAGTGCGCGCGAAAGCGTCACGGAGATGCTCAGCCAGCTGCAGTGGCAGACGCAGCAAGAGAGGTGTACTCCACTGTGGTATGGCCTACAGCTAAGATTCCGAGAGCATAAGCTCCCAGAGGAGTCAGCCAATATATAGCTTACGCCTACATATATCTCGCGAATAGACCATTAAGATAAAATTAGAGATATTCGAGCCCACACAGAGCCTTACCACCAATCTTTCGTCCCGCGAACTGTATGCGACTGGAACAGGAAAAGGTAAAAATGACACTGTTACGCAAAGTACCTTCCGCCAATGGCTTGTCGAGTATAGAGGTAGATGTAACCTTTCCTGTTGCACACGTGGTCTTGCTCACTTGCTGTTGAACTGACTGGGCCAAGCTCTCATGCCTAGCATAAACGAGTGAAGCATGTTCAATTAAATGTTGAATAAACATTCAGTCGCAAGAACATAGAATTTTTCATATCTGCATGATAGACTTAATGTTTGGTGACCGCCAACTCGCTCTCGGTTGTCAGAGTGACGTAATGCAGTGGTAAGACTGACTGATTCGGTATCAAAACTCTGTCCATCCATTCCTATTCGAATTTTTCATTTTTGTTCTAAAATACATTGGCGAGTGCAATAAACTTTCCTTCGTTGTAGTGATAGTGTATCTGCTCCCAAACTGCCGTCCAATTGATCTAGCGTCCAGGTTTTAGTTGCTGCTCTGCTTATACTCTAGTCTCCTGCCGCCCAAATCTGTGGTGGCGTAGGACGCATCTGGCCCCACGCACGTGGCCTCCACGCCCACGAGCTTAATATAAAATTCAATACCAGAGGAGCTCTATCTGCTCGTAAGGTTGAACGCTGCTCGCGCTGTAGTATTGACAACGTTACGCTCGTCCCCGTGCCGCGTTGGACAAGAACACATACTCGGCGTCCTGTATATTGTATCCACAATATGAAACTTACGACTGGGACGGCATTCTTCTGTGAAGTGGTTGGCACAACGCAGAAAGTTGAAACATATTCAGCTGTCGGTCGATATTTGAATTTTTATTGCCCACCTCAGGTAAATAATTGCTTCAAAGCAAGTCGATCTTTCTTGTGCCAAGTCTAGGGTGAGTTCTGCAGTCCCAACCTGTGACAAATGAAAAGGCAATTTCTTTATCGGAATCGTGATTCTGACATCTTTTTTGTTTGCCCGAAAGCTCAGATTCTAAAGCGTTCTTTCACATTCTTTTTACCGCATATTATTCGTGGCTGCTCACGTGTGTAACAGTTAACATATCTTTCAACTTAGACGTGCCATGAGCTTTAAAAAATCAATTCTGTTGTGCTTCAAATCCTTGTTTCACCGTTGGTCGCCTTGCTCGCTGGATTAGCGCGTTTACGCGTCGGACGAAGACGAGCGCATACGACCGCTAACAGGATGATGCATAGTAAATCACGAAAGCACTAAACTACTCATAATAGCTCTCTGGGCTAGAGTCTCTTTACTTGCTTAACTATATAGTTGCAGTTCTATTTTCTTCCGCACACCCGTTACGTTATTGTGGAAGAATTACTTTAATATCTTCTGTTAAATGTGTTAGTTTCAGCTAATTCGGTGGTCAGGATGTGATAAAATTAGCAAATGGAATACCATATAACCTCCGGGAATATGAATCAAATATATTCTAATGTTGTGGATAATCAAAATAAAGTTTTTTTTCATTTATTTACTAAAAGCATATTGAGTGACATAATCTGTTTAAAAATTTAAGATATATATAATTATCTGAGAACTATCTGTAATTAGTTGTCGACCGTATTTTGTTACTCGTCTGTATTGCAGTTTAGCTTTCGTTGTGTATTAATTCCACACATTCCGTACTAATATAAACTGTCTGACAAAAAAATTGGAAACTTCTAAGGACTATGGGACCAAACTGCTGAGGTCATCGGTCGCTAGGCTTAAGCACTACTTAATCTAACTTCAACTAACTTACGCTAAGGACAACACACACACACACCTATGCCCGAGGGAGGACTCGAACCTGTGACGGGGGGAGCCGCGCGAACCGTGACAAGACGCCCCACACCGCGTGGCTACCCCACGCGGCTACTGTCTGACAAAAATGTGAAGACATAGAAGGGGAGGGCGAAACGAAATGAAACGTCACGGGTTGAGAAGATATGTGATGTTATTTCACTGTTTAGAATGTCGAGATGAAATTACAAGGATCTCGGCAACAAGGGCGCCCTTACCTAGGGGCAAGAGCTGGGCGCCCTCAACCCTCCCCCCCCCCCCCCCTTACTCTTTGGGAAAGGAAAAATTATAGTATAGATGTTTGTCTTTAAAAAAAAATGATTTAAAAGTCGGTATAACGAACGTTATTAATAAGGTTGGCTTGCAAAATATTAAACATACTTCATACCCTAGGTCTACACTCCTCCCTAAACTCTCAACAAACTATCACATCAGCGCCCTTGCTTGGCATTATGAGCCAACTTATCAGTCTGATGTTGCACCACTTCTAGCCTCAATGCAAGCATTGATTCAGTTGGGAAGGAAGGAAGGCCGGAAGACTGGGTTGGGTTTAACGTCCCGTCGACATCGAGGTCATTATAGATGGAGCACAAGCTCGGACTGTGTGAAGAATGGGGAAGGAAATCGGCCGTGCCCTTTCAAAGGAACCATCCTAGCATTTGCCTGGAGCAATTTAGGGAAACCACAGAAAACCTAAAAATGAATGGCCGGACGTGATTTTGAACCGTTCTTGGCTCTAGTGTGCTAAACACTGTGCCACTTCACGTGGTTGACTAAGTTGGGAAGGTTATCATAAACTTGTTGTATTCTCTTCTGAGGTAAGCTGGCTGGCAGCTGTTGTAATTGGTTATTGGTATCCTGTATACTGGCACTAGGATGGAGTTGACGGAAAGATCTGGGAATCTAATCTCCGAACAATGGCTCGGCATGACATATGGCGATCCTTTCTTGTGGTGATCAGGCGTGTTCGGCTGGGACCTCGACAACGAGTATGCCTGGCCTCAAGTTCTCATGCAGTTCTACATGGGACCATTGTCACATCCGAATACTCCACAAATCTGGATATTCCACGAGTCGACTAGCCAGCCCAATGAAAACTCTCAATGAGTCAAGTGCCGATAACGCTGTCTCACCCTGGTAAGCGGCATTTCCGTATCCTTCACAGCGATCATTCAGCATCTGACGCTGTTCACGCCCCTTATATACGGTACACAACTGGCCATTAAAATTGCTACACCAAGAACTGCAGATGATAAACGGGTATTCATTGGACAAATATATTATACTAGAACTGACATGTGATTACATTTTCACGCAATTTGCGTGAAGAGATCCTGAGAAATCAGCACCCAGAAGAACCACCTCTGGCCGTAATAACGGCCTTGATACGCCTGGGTATTAGGTCACATAGAGATTGGATGCCGTGTACAGGTACAGCTGCCCATGCAGCTTCAACACGATATCACAATTTATCAAGAGTAGTAACTGGCGTATTGTGACGAGCTAGTTGCTCGGCCACCATTGATCAGACGTTTTCAGTTGGTGAGAGATCTGGAGAATGTGTTGGCCAGGGCAGCAGTCGAACATTTTCTGTATCCAGAAAGGCCCGTACAGGACCTGCAACATGCGGTCGTGCATTATCCTGCTGAAATGTAGGGTTTCGTAGGGATCGAATGAAGGGTAGAGCCACAGGTCGTAACACATCTGAAATGTAACATCCACTGTTCAAAGTGCCGTCAATGCGAACAAGAGGTGACCGAGACATGTAACCAAAGGCATCCCATACCATCACGCCGGGTGGTACGCGAGTATGGCGATGACGAACACACACTTCCAATGTGCGTTCACTACGATGTCGCCAAACACGGATGCGACCATCATGATGCTGTAAACAGAACCTGGATTCATCCGAAAAATTGACGTTTTGCCGTTCGTGCACCCAGGTTCGTCGTTGAGTACACCATCGCAGGCGTTCCCGTCTGTGATGCAGCGTCAAGGGCAACCGCAGCCATGGTCTCCGAGCTGTTAGTCCATGCTGCTGCAAACGTCGTCGAGCTGTTGGTGCAGATGGTTGTTGCCTTGGAAACGTCCCCATATCTTGACTCAGGGCTCGAGATGTAGCTGCACGATCCGTTACAGCCACGCGGATAAGATGCCTGTCATCTCGACTGCTAGTGATACGAGGCCATTGGGATCCAGCACGGCGTTCCGTATCACCCTCCTGAATCCACCGATTCCATAATCTGCTAACAGTCATTGGATCTCGACCAACGTGAGCAGCAATGTCGCGATACGATAAACCGCAATCGCGATAGGCTACAATTCGACCTTTACCAAGTCGGAAACGTGATGGTACGCATTTCTCCCCCTTACACGAAGCATCACAACAACGTTTCACCAGGCAACGCCGGTCAACTGCTGTTTGTGTATGAGAAATCGGTTGGAAACTTTCCGCATGTCAGCACGTTGTAGGTGTCGTCACCGGCGCAAACCTTGTGTGGATGCTCTGAAAAGCTAATCATTTGCATATCACAGCATATTCTTCCTGTCGGTTAAATTTCGCGTCTGTAGCACGTCATCTTCGTTGTGTAGCAATTTTAATGGCCAGTAGTGTACATTAACAACACTAAACACGAACAACACTAGTGCACTCTGGTGTCCAGTCTACTAGCCACAGACAACTGCAACTTTCTTATTTACATACTCACCGTTGATGTGTACCTGTACGAAGTTATACTGACATCGGACCATGCCTTAAAGGTGCTTCACTTCTTTGGCAGGCAGTGTATGCCGAAAACCGATACATAATACACCGCAGCAGTAAGGCTACATATCACACATTAGGTATATACAGAATACTCGGATGTTAGGATTACAGAACTGTTTATGATTTCTGATGTTGAAAATTAGTGGTAGTGTGAGACTCTCACTTTCTGTATTCACAGCTTCTAACTGTCCACGTCATTTGTATGCCAGTTCAAGGAGTCTCAACAATGGGTGTTGGAGTACCGTGGGGAACAAGTTGCCGCCTAACCGTATCTCAGACATGTGCAATGGGCAACAATTTGCGCGAAAGTCAGGTTGTGGGATATTTGCTATAAATCTACAAAGTAAGTTTCTCTAGAACTCAGTTCAAAGGAAGGGCGTTTTAATACTGCAATACGCTCAAAATCAGATAGGTGTATGTTTAAGAAATCACAATTCTAGAGGACCAGGACATTTCCAGCAATAAGTATACGTCACTTTTAGGTAAAATAAATAAACTAAATCAACTAATATAAAGTTCTCCTGCTTCCAGTCAGGTGAGTTTCCTGGAAACGGTAATGATGATGGAAGGGACATCGAAATTACGCACCAATTCGACGAACTAATATGGCCTAAAACCACAGAAAGATAGCGACATCAAGAAGAGGACATTGGGGGATTTGATTCCAGTCTGTAAAACTCGAAAATTCCATAGTTTCGCCATTCGTGTTTTCTTCATATTACGTGATGACACTTACAGGATGACTTCCTAGATAAAGTCACTACCCATTACTTACATCTACGTTTATCAGACACGAATCTTATAATATTTGGAAAATTTCAGTGTTTCTCTTTCAATGAAATTAGGCGAGTGGCTTTATGAACAGAAATGAAATTCGGATTGTTCCAAAACGCTGTATGGTGTAATTTAATTACTGACATATTTGAAATAGAGCGTCTGTGATTTCTGGCCGTAAATATTCTTGAGTGTCATGGTGGGAGTTGGAGTATAAGTAAATGCGTTGAATTTCATTTGACAGTGGTTTTGGAACAATTATAATTAGACCTTGCCCGCCCGGTTAGCCGTGCGGTCTAACGAACGGCTTCCCGGATTGGGAAGGAGCGCCTGGTCCCCGTCACGAATCCGCCCGGCGGACTTGTCACGAGGTCCGGTGAGCTAGCCAGTCTGTGGATGGTTTTTAGGCGGTATTCCATCTGCCTCGGCGAATGTGGGCTGGTTCCCCTTATTCCGCCTCAGCTACACTATGTCTGCGATTGCTGCGCAAACAAGTTCTTCACGTACGCGTACACCACCATTACTCGGGGGGGGGGGGGGGGGGGGGGGCATCGGGGGCCGAACCGCACAATAACTCTGAAAGAGTGGTTCGGTGTTGGGCGGGATGAAGTGGACTGCGGTAGTCGTCATGGGGTTGTGTGGACCATTGCGGCTACGGCGGGGACGTTTCTAGGACCCCGGTTAACATACAAACAATACAATGCAGTAATTAGACCTTTACGGAGTCACAAAAGGTGTGTAACAAACTAAGCGTTATTGATGTGACTTAAAAGGCAAATGAGAAACTAGTTCAACTATTGCTGGCGCTGGGAAATAACGTTGTTGTGCATAGAACGAACCGATAATTTCGAACTGAGAAGCTGTACAGCGACGTCGATACAGTTCCGCACCGTCGTTCTTAATGGTGAGACAGAGAGGGCGAAAGCTTTTCAAGATATTACATTCACCAGCTTTCTCCTCCAAATGTGAATATATTTTCTTCCCACTCTCTACATACGGAGAAATGACCACCATAGTAAAATAAGGAAAATCAGAATTCGCAAGGAATGATTTATGTGTTCGTTTTTCCCGTGTCCTATTCGTGTATGGAACGGCCCAGAAAGAGCCTGAAAATGGATCTGTGAACCTTCTGCCAAACATTTAAGTGTGAATTGTGGAGTAGTCACGCAGATGTTGACGTAGATAAACTCCCAAAAATACATGATATCGTTTGCCTACGCGATCGGTTATGGATCACTGGAATCAGTCACAACCTTTAATTGCCCCAGGGTTTCTGTCCAGAGCGATATGGAGTGGAACAACGACATAAATCTCGTTGTGGGTACGGAACGCAGTTTGATTAGAAGTTACTTCTGAGGGACGGTGTCAAAAATCTTCTGATTTCTAGAAATATACAATCAACTTCTGATCCGCCGTCAATAGCACTCATTACTTCATATTAATAAACAGCCAGTAATATTTCACAAGAACGATATTCTCCAAATCCGTTCTCGTTACGTGCCAATAAATCGTTTTTTTCGAGGAGAGGTATTTCACAACTTTGGAACACAGTATATGTTCCAGACTCCTACTACAAATCGATGTCAAAGATATGGTTCTATAAGTCAACACCTTACTTCAGTTTCTTTTCATATGTTTTGATGTTACCTGTGCAGTTTACCAATCTTTAGGTGCGGACCTTTCGTCTAGCAAGCGGTTGTATATGGTTACTAGAAGTGAAGCTATTTCGCTAGCATATTCCGGAAGGAACTGAATTGGTATGTAATCTGCACCGAAATAATCCTTTATTAAGTGACGAAGGTTGCTTCGCTACATCGAGTGTATGCACATTACATTACTTGTTATGTTTAGAGTCTACTGCCAATGATCTGCTTCAGCTGCTGATTATCTGCAAGTCCTTGTCCATTTCATAACAAGTTTGCACTATCTGTACACTATTGTGTCACTCGCAAACATCCTTATGTATGTACAAACATTGTCCACCAGATCATTAATGTAACCCGTAAAGAGCGGCAGCCGCACCACAGTACGCCAGATGCCACCTACGCGTATACATTAACAACGACGGTGCCGAAATGTAACGGTGGCGCCGTACAGCTTTCAGTTCGAAATTATCGGTTCGTTGTAAGCTCAGTAACCTAATTTTCCAGCGCCAGTAATATTTATATCTACGTTACACTCTATGAACCACTGTGAAGTGCATGGCAGAGCGTACGTCCCACTGTACCAGTAATTAGGGCTTTTTCCCGTTCCATCCATGTGTGCAGCGTGGTAAGAATGATTGTTTTAATGCCTGTGTGCGTGTTGCAGTTAATCTAATCTTGTCCTCACGGTCCCTATGGGAGCGATATGTGGGACGATGATGGAGTATATTCCTAGGGCCGTCATTTAAAGCCGGTTCTTGAAACTTTGTTAGTAGACTTTCTTGGAATAGTTTCCGTCTGTATTGAAGAGTCTGTCAGGTCAGTTCTTTCAACATATCCTTGACACTCTGCCGTTGGTCTGCCAAACCCGTGACAATTCGTGCTGCCCTTCTCTGTACACATTCAATATCCACTTCTACTCCTATTTGGCACCGGCCCCACACACTCCAGCAATATTCTACCATGGGTCGCCCAAGAGATCAGTCCTTTATAGACTGATTGCATTTCCCTAGTATTCTACCAATAAACCGACGTCAGCCACCAGCTTTACCAACGACTGATCATACATGATAGTTCCATTTCATGTCCCCACTAAGTGTTACACCCAGGTATTTGCACGAGTCTTACCGATTCCAACTGTGATTCATTGTGTTTTTTTGTTTTTTTTTTCGTTTTACCAGATGCACAATTTTATACTTCTGACCATTTAAAGCAAGTTTGTAATATTTACATCACTTCGAAATTATATTTTGGTCTAACTGAATATCTGTGCAGCTATGTTCAGACTGTATTTCACTGTAGATAACTGCACCACCTGCGAAGAATCTGAGATTACTATTCATTTTGCCCAGAAGGTCATTATTATGCAACATGAAGAGTAAGGGACCCAACACATTTCGTGGGTTAGACCGGAAGTTACTTCTATATTTGTCGATGACTCTCCATCCAAGATACCATGCTGCGCCATCCCTACCAAGAAATCCTCAATCTAGTCACAAATTTCGCATGATACCCCATACGGTCATACTTTTGATAATAAGCGTAGGTGTGGTACTGGGTCAAATGCTTTTCGGAAATCGAGGAATACTGCATCTACCGGACAGCCTTGGTCCATGTCTTTCAGGATGTCATGTGGGAAAAGTTCGAGTTGACCTGCGCTTCCGAAATCCATGCTGGTTGGCATAGAGGAGGTCGTTCTGTTCGAGACACCTCATTATGTTTAATTTCACAAAACGTTCTAAAATTCCACAACAAATGAATGTCAAGGATATTTGTCGGTAGCTGGGTAACGTAGACAGGAGTGACCTGTGCTTTCTTCCAGCAACTGGGCACGGTTGTTTCTTTGAGGAAGCTAACTCATCCGCAAATTGGGTACATAATGTGACAGGGATGCCATGGGACCCTGGTGCATTGTTCAGTTTTAACTATTTCAGCTGTTTCTCAACGCCACTGACACTAATTTCTGTTTCGCTCATCTTTTCGGTGGTACCAGAATTAAACTGCTGCAGTACTCCTGGGTTTGAACTAGTTGAACTTTTTTCTTGTGTGCTTTTTAAATAACCACAATAATAGTTATTTTGGTACATGCCTTTTGCGACACCATAAAGGTCTAATTATAATTGTTCCAAAACCAATTTCTGACAAAATTCAACATTATTAGTTACATTACTCTAGATCCCACCTTCACAATCAAAATTATTTACAGTAATAAGTCACAGACCTTTTGTTTTAAATTACGTACGTAATTAAATTACATACATTATTGGAAATCACAGACCTTTTGTTTTAAATTACGTACGTAATTAAATTACATACATTATTGGACTAGCATTGTGATATCTTAAGACGTCAAATACACACATCAAATAAAGTTTTGCATCACCTCGGTTCCGAGAGTTCGGGAACCTGTACAGAAAATTGGAATAGAGATCAACATAAACATCATCTCTGCCCTTTTTATTGCCCATGAAAACCACACACTGCATGTTATACCATCCTACAGCGAGACTTTCACAGGTAGTGGTCCAGATTGCTGTACACACCGGTACCTCTAATACGTAGTTCAAGATACTGTTGGTCCAGATTGTCCCACTCCTCAATGGCGATTCGGTGTGGATCCCTCAGAGTGGTTGGTGGGTCACGTCGTCTAAAACGACACTTTTCAATCCATCCCTGGCATGTTTGATAGGGTTCATGTCTGGAGGACATGCTGGCCCCTCTAGTCGAGCGATGTCGTTACCCTGAGGGAAGTCATTCACAAGATGTGCACCATGGAGGCGTGAATTGTAGTCCGTGAAGACGATATGGTTGCACTGTCGGTCGGAGGATGGCATTCACGTGTCATACAGCCGTTACGGCGCCTTCCATGACAACCAGCGGCGTACGTCGGCCCCGCATTGTGCCACCCCAAAACAGCAGGGAACCTCCACCTTGCTGCACTCGCTGTTCAGTGTGTCTAAGACGTTCCACCTGACCCGGTTGCCTCCAGACACGTCTCCGACGATTGTCTGGTTGAAGGCATATGCGACACTCATCGGTGAAGAGAAGGTGATGCCAATCCTGAGCGGTCCATTCGGCATGTTGTTGGGCCCATCTGTATCGCGCTGCATAGTGGCGTGGTTGCAAAGATGGACCTCGCCATGGACGTCGGGAGTGAAGTTCCGCATCGTGCAGCCTATTGCGCACAGTTTGAGTCGTAACACGACGTCCTGTGGCTGCACGAAAAGCATTATTCAACATGGTGGCGTTGCTGTAAGGGTTCCTCCGGGCCATAATCCATGGGTGGCGGTCATCCACTACAGTAGTAGCACTTGGGCGGCCTGAGCGAGGCATGTCGTCAACAATTCCTGTGTCTCTGTATCTCCTCTATGTCCCAACAACATCAATATAGTTCACTCCGAGACGGGTGGACACTTCCCTTGTTGAGAGCCCTTCCTGGCACATAGTAACAATGCGGACGCGATCGAACAGCGGTATTGACCGTCCCACGGTTGAACTAGAGACAATACGAGCCATGTGCCTCCTTCCTGGTGGAATGACTGGAACTGATAGGCTGTCGGATCCCATCCGTCTAATAGGCGTTGCTCATGCATGGTTGTTTACATCTTTGGGCGGGTTTAGTGACGTCTCTGAACAGTCAAAGAGACTGTCTGTGGTACAATATCCACAGTCAACCTCTGTCTTCAGAAGTACTGGAAACCGGGGTGATACAAAACTTTTTTTGATCTGTGTATATGCCTACCTCTAATTTATTCGGATACTGCAGCTGTAAAATATCCTAGCCCTAATCAAGTTCAGTTAAAACTTACTTTGTAGTTTTTAAACACACCGAGAACACATAGTTTGGTTTTGCAAGGAAATTACATATTTGCAGACACTAGTCTACAGTATCATGGCTGGCACAGAGATTATGGGAAGACTAGGACGCCTGTTAGTAAAACAGTGACGATTCCAGCTGTGTTTCGACACATTGTGTACTTTAGTGTAGTCATATCTTGCTTATACTACACTTACAACCGAAGATACATAGCATGAAATGAAGTGATTAATCTGAACACTTCTCATGCATAAATGGGGAGAATTTACTGATAAGTAAACAAAATGTTCTCCGTTTAGAATAAATAAAACTTTCCACTTCGGGTTTTGTGTAATCGGACAATAATTTAAACTATCCTCTGTCTTATTGAACTCTAGTCTAAGCTTCAAGAGTTGTGTATTGTTGAAGTACGTAGCTCACTTCCTTCTTTCTCTCTTTCTTGTTGAAGGAAGACCTAAAGGCTCCGAACTCCGAAAATAACTTTAATCAGCTGAATTCAGTTTCTTACATGTAACTGCAATGTTAAAAAATATCACACTGGGCCCATGAACAGACATAAAAGAGTATTAGACTTTGATGCAAGAAGGAATTAATCACAAAGGGAGTAACCGCTCCATACAAATACCTGTGGATTACAAGGTATGAGAGTGTGGAATGTTTGTAACGCACTACCGACATGTGGGAGTGCCATTAGGCGGTTTCTGAGAAAACGGCGAGCGGCTGGAAGGACCGTCTCATCAAGACTGCGAAAACGGAACACAAACTAGAAAGAACGTACTGAGGGTAATCCAAAACATGAAAACCAAGAATAGTCAACGGCGTACCAACAAACTCAAAATACCAAACCGAGTGAAGTAACCAAGAGCAAGCAAGTAACCGTGCGGAAAGTAACATCTGCGATCGGAAAGCCCCGGTTACATCAACACAACTAGACGAGGAAAGCGCTCGCACTTTCCTCCCAGCTTATACCGCCAGAGGGTCTTGCCAACTGACACGAAGATCACGTCGCCCGCGATGCAGCCGTGAAACCGAACAACTGTGGACGACCAACGCTGGTGAGTTCGTCTTGATATCGATGTCCGAGTCCGGCGATGATACTAAAGGACGGAATGATAACAAACACTAAGTTGTGAGCGATGAAACATGCAAGCTTATTTTCATTCACGAACAGTGTTTCTCAGTGAAAGAGATTGCTTATGGAACTCCTGTAATGACCATTCTTATAATATTGCTGGTGTGCGCAGGATACATGTCCGTTATAATAAAAGAGGATACTGAGTGTCAATGGCTAATGGCAGTACGGATAGTCACAGATATTAACTTACAGTATGGCATCGTAGGAATGGAAGAATGATTCCCATTATGTCGTGAAAATCTACTTATTAAATTTAAAGAAGAATTTCCCACTGAGGGGTAAGCAATCCATATTAATGTCCGTCAATTGTTCTGTGGATATCTAATAATATACTATGGATTAACTGAAGTTATCGGTGAAGCATAAAAATACTTATTGTTTTGTTTTCGAGGGAGTAGCACAGAGTAGAAATTTTTAACGTGTTCTTATTGGCATCAAATTTTCCTTAGAGAGGCTGTTTTTAAAATTCATTCATGTGAAGTGTGTCGTTAAAATGTTCCTTACAGAGTCATTTTTTAGATTTATTCGTATAAAGCGAGTCATAAACGTTAAAATGTATTAAAACCTCGATTTACTGCATAGGGACCTGGTGCATTCGAGCGCTCCAATGCAACCGATGTAATACTGTCTGTAATAGTTACCGACGGAATAGGGTTTTTTTCACGAAGTAAAACGTGAGTGCTTGGAAATAACTAACATACGTATTTGTACGGAGAGAAAAAGTTTGAAAAATAATCCCAGTGTACAAAAAACGCTTCGAGTGGTAAGCGGAAACCAATTAATCGATATAATTTCGTCCAAATGGGAGTGTTTCGACATTATCGAAAAAAGGGCAACTTCACGGTGCTGGCATTTTCTATTAAAGGTTTGTTCGATTTCAGTATTAAAAAACACAAGTTGAAACTTTAAAGGTTAGTTTTTTCAAAACATTTTCTATGTTGACTGGAGCTATAACACATGAAATATACATGCAGTTACATTATACCTTTTTCTAACTTGTCAGTTGACGATTTGTCTGCTGTAGTACATACAATGTTTGCGAGATGATTTAATTTCGATTTTGGTGCACGTTTTTATAACGACTTTTTGTCGAAATAATTGGCTTTTATTTCAGAGTGCCGCCATTTTGTTAAAAACCATTTTTTTTACTATCCCTACGTACTACATTAGACAATATCATCAGTTTCAAAGCAGTCTTTGATATTTTGTTCTAGGCTGCAAACTGAAGCGTTCAGAGCCCCCACCAGCACCAGCACCCCCCGAACTCCGAAAAAGCCTTTCGGCGATTTCGAGTTGTGTACTCTGGACGCAAGTCTTTTACTTTTAAAAAAATACGTAATACAATCTTAATGATGTACAAAAAAAGGTCTAAAGCTCGTTTTGTAATTTGTTTGTTATTTTCTTGAAAAAATCATGCATATCGGTGCCAATATCGTACGTCACCCTGGCCCACCTCCTTAAACGAAAATCCGCATAATACAGAGAGTCGTAAATTAAAGTGGCCCGGAGAACAGAGTTCCAGGGTATGAAGAAACGCAGCAAATGTTGAAAGTGACCACCATTCATCTCTTGGCGGATTCTCCGCTGCCCAGAACCCGTAATTCTGTAAGTTAGCATGATCACTCAGGTGGAACCAGGCTTCATCAGTCATAAAGAACAGATCCATGTCCAAGCCATTCAATGTTACCTCAGTGAGCAGCCACTCACAGAACTGGAGGCACCGAGAAGCATCTGCTGGTTTTAATGCATGAACAACAGACACTCGTTAGTGATGCATGTGCAGATCCAGGTGGAGTATTCATCCGCATGACCAACGTGACATGCCAGTCTCTTGCGACTGGTGTTAGGTTGATTTTGGACTTCGAAGCATTTCTGATATACTGCAGCCACATCTTCCGGTTGCGGTCACGTTTCGTAATGTTTTTTGACTTGTTCAAAACAGATCCTGCCTGGTGCCATTTTCGGACTACGTGTTGCATGGCACTCCCTGCTCACATTTTGACGTCATTAAACTTTTCAGTAAACTGACCACGCCGCTTCCATTAATTTGTTGTCACGTATCTTTCCACAACGAACATCCACTGCTCCATTGCGAGTACCATCGTCCCCTTTGCACTGCTCCACTCACGCTGAGCCGGCCGCGGTGGTCGAACGGTTCTAGGCGCTTCAGTCCGGAACCGCGCGACTGCTACGGTCACAGGTTCGAATCCTGCCTCAGGCATGGATGTGTGTGATGTCCTTAGGTTAGTTAGGTTTAACTAGTTCTAAGTTCATGGGGACTGATGACCTCAGATGTTAAGTCACATAGTGCCCAGAGCCATTTGAACCATTTTGAACCACTCACGCTGACACAGTCCGCAGTACGCTCTGAACTGGTATGGATCACGTGGCGGACGTAAACGTGGTGTGCACTTCACGGGTTGTGGTTACATGCATACATTCACGTCCAATCTTATCCACTCGTCAGGGCCACTTTTATTTGCCCCACCCTGTAGATGGTGATATAATGTATCTCTGTGATACTAACTGCACAGTGATTTGCTGAATACATGTGCAGATGAACCATCAGGATGTGTAACGTCAGTTATCGATCAAAAAAACATTTGCTACCGTACAACGGAAAACTAGAGCTCTGTGGTGATGTGACAACTGAGGACTACGTATGTAACATTGCCGTTAGCAACAGGCTCGCACTGTTTTTATCTTCGCTTTAATGACACAGTCAGTGTTCTGTCCTGCTGGATACAATGCTGGCATTAGGACATTGCGTGAACGCCAATGAATGTATAACACTTCGGCGAACTGTTCCTGAATGTGAATTCTCGTGTCAACAAGATAGAGCAGGTTTCTCTAGCGGCTGACAACACCGTTTAACAATCGTAGACTCCCGTTAGATGCTGATCAGCTCGAAAGATAACAAAAGACGGCATGGGAAAATTTCGTCCAGCTTGGGAGCCGAATGAATTATGAATTGTGATTGTAATTACGCTGCTCGATTTACTAAACAACTCCCTCTCTCTACGCCCAGTGCCCGCAGGACTACTGCGTCATGCACATGCATTGTCCTTGTATGTCTACTACATTCCTCAATTATGTTTTCAGAATTACATACATCAGATAAAAGAGCAAGCGACGAGAAAAGCTTCTGTGTACTTACCGCTGGCACATTATCCTGCACGTTTCCGTCGTTCCTGTGATATCGCAGCAGACAAAGAAATATTCAATCCCTTAAATGCATTTCTCACTGACACGCTGGAATTATATTTCCTTTTTTTTTTTCATTCCCTTGACCGTCAATATGCGGCAAGCTGTATTCAATTGTTGTCTCCCTGAGTTCGCTTTCGTATCCTTCTTGGAAAGCTTCCCCTGCGGTTACCTGCTACGTTCCCGAGGGGTACTTGTACTTGCTTCACTTCGAAAGAACACTACTCCAGGTCTGAACACTCTCTCGACATTTCTGGGGCTCTGTACGTAGCTTGAGAGGAGTACCTTCATTTACACCGAATGCTATAACCCTTTCACTATTGAGTGCGCCATAACAGTGCGCACATCCGCGTGCATTCGGGAAGCTCCCCACGGCAATGCCCGCTGTGGTCGGCACTACATGGCGCTGAGAACCTCAGCGTAGGCATGCCGGTTATCGCTGAAACAACCGGTTTTCGATTATATCGGATCCTTCACACACTATTTTAATCTGACAGTTAAAACCGCTCGAAATAATCGATTTTCAATTTCTTTATTCCTGTCGTTTCCTGTAATAAACGTCGAAATCGAACCAAGATTGAACAATTTTGACTCACTCAGTTTCAAGGTACATATAATAAAAATATTAAATTAAGTAGACAAATAAAGTAAAACTTACTCCGTCCACCGTTCACTGTTTTACTCGAAAACTGATAAGTGATTGAACACCGCAAAAAAATCTGTATTTTTAGAAACTGCTCAAAAATCATGTTGTAATCGATGACCTTACAACTATTTGGGCATTACAAATAATCAATGCTAAAGAGTGGAAACTTATTTTGTCCGTTTTCAAGGGCTACAAGCATATTATGTTGACACAGGCAGCAGATCAACTACCCTCTATTTTTATTATATACTATAAATGAGTCCACAGCTCGTGGTATCGCGGTAGCGAGTACGGGGTGCCAGGTTCGATTCCCGGCGGGATCAGGTCACCTGTTCAAATTGGTCAAATGGCTCTAAGCACTATGGGACTTAACTTCTGAGGTCATCATTCCCCTATAACTTAGAACTACTTAAACCTAACTAGCCTAAGGACATCACACACATCCATGCCTGAGGCAGGATTCGAACCTGCGACCGTAGCGGTCGCGCGGTTCCAGACAGAAGCGCCTAGAACCGCTCGGCTACACCGGCCAGCTATTATTGTTATTATAACCGCCTTTCTCTTGTATTATTTCATAGAAATGGCAGACAAAGCTTTAAACTTATAAAACAAATGAAGCATTATTCGTCACTTCATAGAAAGATTTCCTGACTAGGTTTGGTGCCATTCTGTAATATAAAGGACGTCCGTCGGCGACAGTGAGACACTACCGTGTAGACCAGGTGGAGTCAAGTATTGCACAGTACACGTACACGCGTAGCTTAAGCTGCGACACACGTCAACAGCGATATTATTGTCTCAGCTGTACTTCACTAATTCTTATGCCACGTGTTATTCGTTTCGGTCGGCATTGTTATTAACATAGCACTGATCGCTTTCCTCATTTTCTATAATAATGCAATGTTTCAAACCAATGCAAATTTTACGAATAAAAATTACTCCTTTTTTAAAAAACGAAAAAAATTAGTACTGCCGCTGTGGCTAATTGATAAATCGGTTTTTAATCGATTATTAGTAAAAAAAAGCACTTGCTATAACCGATAGCAAACAAATACCAAAAAAATCCGTTTATTTAGAACTAAAATATCGGTATCGATTTTAACCGATCTGTTTTTCCCATCCCTACCCAGCGCCTGCCGCGCTGAGTCTTTATCGTCGCAGGCTCTTCTGTATTTATTCTTACCAATAAGTTCTTATAAACTGAACTTTGAATATTCTTTATTCTTGAAGTTCCTAAAACTAAATAGCATTACAAAGAAGCACATTTCAGAATTTTCTTGTGTGGTATATTTCGAAACAAGAAAAAGTATACATTTACACATCATATTATTCACAGCAGTAACGCGATTCCTATACTTTCTTGTTCTTGCTGTATATGATACTTCTCCTTGCACGTCCGTGTTGTTTCACCGATGATTCAACGGTGACGTCTTTCTCGAAGCCGCAATGGATTTTCCTTGTATGATCGACGGCTCTCCTGATATTTTTCTTTCTTGTGGTATATCTCTTGTAACGTTCTTTAAAAAATGAAATAATAAACTTCACGATTACGTTGATTGAATGTCTGAACTGTGAAATGGATACGTAACTCGAATTATCGTGTATCCTGTTGTAACTCCATGTGGTGTGCTTATTCTGTGTTATCGTTGGCAAAACTTTATACGAATCGATTCGACAGTGCAACTCCCAATACCAATAAAGAAATACAGTCACTGCAAAATATATTCAGCATTTCGGGCACTGAATCCTATGCCGCTGTTCAAAACTAACAACTTTGGTCCCTATGCACATGAAAAATAAATTGCTTTACCTCTAGAGCAGCAACGGAGTAACGCGATATGTTCGGGTGTCTCGTGAAAAACAAATATATGCTAGGTACCGGCTCATCGATGTGCAGTGCTGGCTGTAATACTTTGAAATGCGCGTGAAATTCTTTTTACTGATAAACGAGTACATTTAATAAAATCCAAATTCTTTAAAAAATATACTGTATGACTTGGACAGGGAGGCGGTACTGATTATGGTGAATTACTAACACTGAGTTTTTTAACAAAATTATATTACAAGTTAAATTTGGCTTTTCAAAAACATCTGACAATTGAGGTTGCATTACTCACAATTGATTCACAAACAATGAGATTTAAACCGCGAGTATTATCTACTTCATTAAACGAACATAAATGCAAATCAACAAATTACATACAGCTCTGTTAACAAATCTTAGAAACATTACAAAAATGAAATATCTAACTAGCCTTTTTATCAAAACACATTACGCACATTCTAGGGTTACTCAACAATTACAGATTATCAGCCAGCGCTTGCAAAAACAGAAATTATAATTATTTAACATCTTTACCTTGGTTGCATGAAGACTTCCTCCTTCATGTTCAACAATATTGGCATACCTATATCAACCTAACACTTGGTGGCTTCACACAGCACACCGCAAAAACTGCCTCCTCCATCGTCTTTCCCTCACACACAGCTACCTACGACTGTGCGCCAAGCGCTCTCTTACTCAAACACTAGCAGTATCTCTGGGTCTGCGATATAAAGCCTATCAAAGACATACATCGTTTCACTCTAAACTCGCACCAATGAGGCTAAGATAAAATTCGGCGGTATGACGCTTGTAAATAACGTGAGAATTAAGCATGCGCACGTCAGAGGAGTGAAAGAGTTTTTGTACCATACCAGTTTTTTGCGAACACATGCCGTTGAGCTTAGTAACATGTCGTATTTGGCCACTGCGCCCATAAAGTCGTTGCAGTCCGACACACACTTTGGTTTAAGTTTTTCGATATTTCTTTGGCAGTCCATTTTCATAGGTGATTTCATTGCAGTTGTACATGACGTCAACATACATACGTCTCTTCTGCCATGCCACTTCAAAGCCATCGTAGTGTCTGTTGACTAAATTCGATCGCACCTCTTTGCAGTTTGGCCTCAATTTTTAGTGTTCCTTTCCTGCTAATGCAAACTGTACCTGCACTGGTTCTTCTTTCATGCGAGTATCGGAAGAGAGATGGACTTCTGTGTCAGTTTTCCTAACATAGCGTGTGTTTTACAACGTGCATTTACAAAGAAAGCATCTAAACGTATATATCAGACGTTAGCACTCCTGGCACGCTCACCTCCTGTCGCATATACACGTCGTCAGCACTGGGGCCACAACGACTGTTCACGGACATATGTATCGCAAGTAATTAAAGAGCTAAGGATGACCATGGCACGGGATACGACTATGTTATCAGCGAAGAGGTCTTTCCTGTCGGAAAGATCGTATTTCATAGTAACTGACGCAAAGTCATCGAGTGAAACAGAAGTGATATCTGGCGTTCCCCATGGAAGTGATATAGGCCCTCCGCTGGTAGTAATCTGTATATACGATTTAAGAGACCATCTGAGCAGCTCCTTGGATTCTTTGCAAATGACACTGCCATTTACCGTCTAGTAAAGTCATCAGAAGACCAAATCCCATTGCAAAATGGTTTAGATAAGATATCTGTATAGTGTGAAAGGTAGCAACTGACTCTAAATAATGAAAAGTGTCAAATTATCCATGTTGTTGTTGTTGTGGTCTTCAGTCCAGAGACTGGTTTGATACAGCTCTCCATGCTATTCTATCCTGTGCAAGCTTCTTCATCTCCAAGTAGCTACGGCAACTGACATCCTTCTGAATCTGCTTAGTGTATTCATCTATTGGTATCCCTGTACGATTTTTACCCTCCACGCTGCCCTCCAATACTAAATTGGTCATCCCTTGATGCCTCAGAACATATCCTACCAACCGGTCCCTTCTTCTAGTCAAATTGTGCCACAATTTCCTCTTCTCGCCAATTCTATTTAGTACCTCCTCATCAGTTACATGATCTACCCACCTACTCCAAATTTTTCTTTTGTTTCTTTTACTGCTTGCTCAATATAAAGATTGAATAACATCGGTGATAACCTACAACCCTGTCTCACTCCCTTCCCAACCACTGCTTCCCTTTCATGCCCCTCGACTCTTATAACCGCCATCTGCTTTCTGTACAAATTGTAAATACCCTTTCGCTCCCTGTATTTGACCCTTGCCACCTTCAGAATTCGCAATAGAGTATTCCAGCATTGCATCACGTGCTCCAACATTTCTAAGGAGTCCAAAATGATCTTCCCCAAGGTCAGCTTCTACCAGTTTTTCCATTCGTCTGTATAAAATTCGTGTTAGTATTTTGCAGCCGTGACTCATTGAACTGATAGTTTGGTAATTTTCACACCTGTCAGTACTTGCTTTCTTTGAGACTGGAATTATTATATTCTTCTTGAAGTCTAAGGGTATTCCGCCTGTCTCATACATATTGCTCACCAGATAGTAGAGTTTTGTCAGAGCTGGTTTTCCCAAGGCTATCAGCAGTTCTAATTGAATGTTATCTACTCCCGAAGCTTTGTTTCGACTGAGGTCTTTCAATGCTCTGTCAAACTCTTCACGCTGTATCATTTCTCCCATTTCATTTTCATCTACATCCTCTTCCATCTCCATAATATTGCCCTCAAGTACATCGCCCTTGTATATACTCCTTCCACCTTTCTGCCTTCCCTTCTTTGCTTAGAACTGGGTTGCCATCTGAGCTCTTGATATTCATACAAGTGGTTCTCTTTTCTCCAAAGGTCTCTTTAATTTTCCTGTAGGCAGTATCTATCTTACCCCTAGTGATATATGCCTCTACATCCTTACATTTATCCTCTAGCCATCCTTGCTTAGCCATTTTGCACTTTCTGTCGATCTCATTTTTGAGACGTTTGTATTCCTTTTTGCCTGCTTCATTTACTGCGCTTTTATATTTTCTCCTTTCATCAATTAAATTCAATATCTCTTCTGTTACCCAAGGATTTCTACTAGGCTTCGTGTTTTTACCTACTTGATCCTCTGCTGCCTTCACTATTTCACCTCTCAAAGCTACCCATTCTTCGTATACTGTACTTCTTTCCCCCGTTCTTATCAACTGTTCCCTAATGCTCTCTCTGAAACTCTCTACAACCTCTGGTTCTTTCAGGTTATCCAGGTCCCATCTCCTTAAGTTCCCACCTTTTTGCAGTTTCTTCAGCTTTAATCTACAGGTCATAACCAATAGATTCTCGTCAGAGTCCACATCTGCCCCTGGAAATGTCTTACAAGTTTAAACCTGGTTCCTGAATCTCTGTCTCACCATTATATTATCTATCTGAAACCTTCCAGTCTCTCAAGGCCTCTTCCACAGATAAAACCTTCTTTCATTATTCTTAAACCAGGTGTTAACTATGATTAAGTTATGCTCTGTGAAAAATTCTACCAGGCTGCTTCCTCTTTCTTTCCTTACCCCCATTCCACATTCACCTACTACTTTTCCTTCTCTTCCTTTTCCTACTATCGAATTCTAGTTCCCCATGACTATTAAATTTTCGTCTCCCTTCACTATCTGAATAATTTCTTTTATCTCATCATGCATTTCTTCAATCTCTTGGTCATCTGCGGAGCTAGTTGGCATATATACTTGTACTACTGTGGGAGGAGTGGGCTTCGTGTCTATCTTGGCTACAACGATGCGTTCATTGTGCTGTTCGTAGTACTTTCCCCGCGCTCCTAATTTTTATTCATTATTAAGCTTACTCCTGCATTACCCCTATTTGATTTTGTATTTATAACTCTGTATTCACCTGACCAGAAGTCTTGTTCCTCCTGCCACCGAACTTCACTAATTCCCATTATATCTAACTTTAACTATTATCCATATGAGTACTAAAACAAATCCACCAAATTTCGGTTACACGATAAATCGCAATAAAACTAAAGGTTGCCAATTCAACTAAATATCTAGGAATTGGAATTACGAACAACTTAAATAATGTTGTGGTGAAGGCAAACCAAAGACTGCGTTTTAAAGGCAGAGCACTTTGAAGATGCAAAAGAGACTGCCTGCTAAAGTTCTCCTCTGCAATATGGGATACTTACCAGGTTGGACTGACGGAGGACATCGGAAAAGTTCAAAGATGGGCGGCTGCCTTTCTGTTATCGACAATAGGGGAGAGAGTGTCACGGATATTATACGTTACGGCGAGGTCTTTTCACAAAAATTCAATCTCCGAATGCGAAAATATTTTGCTGACACCCACCTACATAGGGAAAAATGTTCATTGTAATAAACTAAAAAAAATCAGAGCTCGCTCGAAAAGATTTTAACGTTCGTTTTTCCCGAGCGCTGTTCAAGAGTGGAATGGCAGAGAAATAGTGTGAAGATTGTTCGATGAACCCTCTGCCAGGCACTGTGAATTGCAGAGTAGTCATGTAGATTCAGATTTCGCCTTTATACCAGAACTCGTTATTTACAGCATTGCTGTTTTCCTGTTATCAGGCCACATGGGATCTTTAAATCTGTCTATGATCTGATTCCCTCAGTGCTCTCCACAGCCTCAGTACGATGTACCCGTACCGCCCTTTAGCACAGAGGGTCCAGGAATGTCGTCAGTCGCTCGCTGATGCTGGCAATAAGGTTTCATCCTTATTGGCTCCTGAACGTGTCGGTGTGTAGAGGAATGGGGTTGATGGTGCTGCCAAGGCTGCAACTCTGCTATCCATGCCTCTTAGCGATTCTGTCCCCTCGGACGATCTCAGAGTTGCTGTGGCAGAAACATTTTATCACTCTAGTACGAACACTGGTCGTCCCTTCGTAGGAACAAGCTCAGTCAGATTAAACCCGTCTCTGCGGCTTGTGCAACTTCCCCTTGCCTATCTCATCGTGAGGAGATAATTTAAATCAGACTATGTATTGGGCACTGTCTTTACAGCAATCGTAATGTGTTCAGCGGCGACCCCACATCACTGCGCTCTCACTGTAACGAGCTACTCAGTGCGCACTTTCTAAGCCTATATCAGATTTTTAAGAGCTTACGTCATAGTCATCTGAGCTTTCCGGAGTTCTAGCAGATACAGCAGAGGCTTCAAAATGCCTTCCACTCATTACTCGCTGCACCGACATGGCGATGAAGATTTAATTTTCGACCGTGGCGACCAGTTGGCCTAGAAACTGTTACCACGCAGCCTCTTAAAAAATAAGGAGCGTTCAACTTGTTCGTTTTACCTTTGTGCTGATTTTCTTGCCTTTTAACGAACCTACCTAGGATTTATTACGTATGGTATTTGCGACACTTAAATTCTGTCGACTGCCAGCTCGAAGAGCACAATTTGATTCCTAATTATATACAAAATTCATGTGGCCTGTACCAGATAAGCGTACCCAGCATACTCCGTGACGAGGAATTATATATAGTATGTTCTGTTGTACTCTCTAATGGAGTAAGGGGTATGTTTACATTTGAACACAATCTTCTCCTTCCTATGTCGTTCTTGTGCTACTTCCACGAAGAATACGTCGGAAACTGTAGGTAATCTCGTCGGAAACTGTAGGTTCTCTCAAGAACGACACGTCTCCAAATTTACACAACAGCTTTCACGAGAGTGAAGTCATCTTTTCTCTAATGGTTATCCTACAGCTTACTAAGTCTTTTTCGTACCGTAGTAATAGTTCAAACGACAGCTCTCAACTGTGGTAATACGTCTCGAGTGGGGTTCGAATTCAGGATAGTGTACACACAAAGATACACTAGCTGTTCGGCTACCAAGCTGTTCGAATTCATCGCTAACGGAAAATTTCTGTCAGCATTACAAAGCGTGTGCTTCACAAATGCCAGAGCTATTCTGCATCAGAAAAGATTTACAAGATCTCGATACATTTGTGAATGCACTTAGTACGTAATCATCATTCTCACGTTATCTATCTGATTACTTATTTATTTATTTTTCGACTCATGGTTGTTGTGCCTGAATTACTGAATTGAAATGTCAACGTATGTAGTGTAACTGGTCTGTGTTGAGTTAGGCTATGGGCAGTACTGCGTACGACTGCATTCGTAGTGAGAGCGTGTGATTTCCGGGCTGCCCTTTCTGATTGGAGATTTCCATTGTTTGCTGTCGGCGGTCAGTGACAATAATGAACATGAGCAACGACATTTTCTTCTTTTCTCTTTTCCGGTCTCAGAGGTCAAGTTTGACGTTGTTATGCCATGGCTTGCGTGCGTGCGTCGAGGTATTCGTTCCTCTGTCATCGCATCTGGTCAGGGAAATTTTCTGACATGGTTCTTTATCGGCGGGTAATTTCACACTGCAACATTTTTTACGATTTCGATTCCGTCTGCTGTCTGCGAATGTCCCATTTTTGGGAGTTGTGTTGATTTACAAAAAGAAATCCTGAGTACACATATGTATGAAAGAACTGTTGAAGTTCGATAACACATTCCCACATAACGTAATGTTTCAGTTCTGTTACTAATCTCCATATAAATTTCATGTTTTTAACCCAGATCAGAGGGAATAAAAGAATCTTAGTGACACTTGCTCAATTTCATCAGTGTTAACAAATTATGTGTTGTTACTTTGTCCGTGCTGGAGTTTAAGATCCCTGTGCTGTGGAGAATTGGTATAACGATAATGCCCACCCGAGCCTCTTGAGAGCGCCAGATGCATTCTTCCTCTCACGCCAGAGTGAAGTGCATTCCCGGTAATAGTGGCATAAGTCAAGCGGAAAGGCCACATAGTCGTGTTGTCCTGTGTTGTTTTGCGTTTCATTTACACTCTAAAATCAGAAACGCATTGCAACAGTGCTAGTAAGTATTAGCATTGTTGTCTTTCTTTAGATTTGTAGTATTGCTTGGCTTTACGTATATTTGGGATGAAACTTTCGCATCAAAAGGCTCCCAAGAAGTAGTTTCCTGCCTTCTAAAGCATGTAGAACTCCATACCCATGATGCTCATCACGTAATAGCATACAGTGACGCAGCACCTGGTCAAAATCCAAATTCAAAACTTACGCTAATTTGGATAGAGATTGTATAGAAATCAAGAAATGAAATAAATATGGTGGACCATAAGTTTATGTTATCAGGACACGCCTTCCTGCCAAATGATCGGAGTTTCGCAGTTATCGAGACAAAATCAAGAAGTGCTCTTATTTTCACCCCGGATGATTGGTGTAATGTCATTCAAAAGGCAAGCAGAAAACAACTCTTTGCCGTTTTTAGAATGGCCCTTAATGATTCTGTCTCAACGATGGATCTAGAGGAAAGTGTGACATTTAGAAAGAACAACACTCAAAATGAAAATTTCAGTTAACAGCATGTTCGATAGCTTCGTTTCCAGAAAGACTGCCCACATCTCTTTTATCTCGTTTTATACAAAGAATCTTTTGATGCAGGAATCCCTTCCAAAACTTCGAATATTACAACTTCACATCGTGCTCGCGGCCTTCCTCGCTTGTCTAGTGTTCAACTCATCCCTCTCAGCAAAGCTGCGTGACCTGTCAGCGAGGCAAAAAGAAAAGACATGATGCCACTTCTCCCGTACATCCCTCTGGTGCATTACGCTTTCTTCAACCAACTGACAACTGCAAGTTCGGCTTAGGAATCTGGACCTGGACATGTTTACTCCTTAGCGGAGGAAGATGACGTGGATGGTGAAATCGAGACAGACATGTTCCATTATGAAGCTTCTTCAAATATCAGGATGAGAAAAACTACACTTTTAGAAATTTCGACGTTTAGAAACAATAATTTATTTATAATCCGTAGACGAGGGCACTGCTGATCTATTAGACGAACTCAGTAGGTAACATTCTAGTATTTAACAACGATTATGCAACTATTTTAACTCAGTTTGTGAGAGAAAAATGCATAATGGGAGAATTAAGTACAGATTCATTTACTGTATCACATTATGTTTATGTTTTATGAATAAATTGCTATTAAGGAGATTAAAAGACAGCGTATTCCTTCGCAGGTATTCAACTTCACCAAAACGTTTATAAAAAGAGTGGTACAACTCTTCATTTGTATCACTTTACATTTCACTAGGAGTAAATTGCTGAGGGGAAAAGTGGTGCTCCAACTCTTAGCGACAAAAAAAGGAATTTAAGGAACAAATAACTAAAATGTCTATAGTAAGCGTAATTGTAACATTTCATTTGCACTTTTCATCAAATGAATCACCAATTATAGTAAAGCATGAATTTACATTAAATGAAATGCAAAACGTTTCATTTCTCAGATCTGGGAAGAATTGAGTTATACTATTTTGGCTCTCAGCAGCTCAACTACACTATTTTAAAGTTATCGGATACATCTGTGTGTTAGAAAGGGTGCTTACTAACAGTCAATGAAGCAGATTTGTTGAATCTCGTCTCATTTGTTGGTGTTTTTGTTCGCAACCGTTTATGGGGTACGTAATGGCACGTTGAGTGGGCACATTAGTATCCGTAAAGAAATGGCTAGTTGAATACACGGTGGCTCTTGCCTGTGCCGAGTGAAAGTCACTACATCCCAAAGTTCCTGTCTATTTTGGAGCAAGAAGACAATACTTTAGAAATGGTTCAAATGGCTCTGAGCACTATGGGACGTAACTTCTGAGGTCATCAGTCCCCTAGAACTTAGAACTACTTAAACCTAGCTAACCTAAGGACATCACACACATCCATGCGCGAGGCAGGATCCGAACCTGCGACCATAGCGGTCACGCGGTTCCAGACTGTAGCGCCTAGAACCGCTCGGCCGCCCCTGGCCGGCAGTACTTTAGACACTGAATTCTTACTCGGGAGAAGTGAATTTCATATCTCGTCTGAACGTCTTTTTTTACCCTGTATTACATAAGGTGAATTCTGGCTTGGTTGCTTCAACAGCACAACCATCTATTTCGTTATACGTTTTTGCCCAGTCAGAGATCGTGTTCCCTCTCCAGAACTTTGACATTGGTAGGTTGCTGAAATGTAATCGTATTTTGGTTTCAGAGCTAAACACGATTAACCACTGAACGTATTTGAAATCTGATTTCCAAACAGGAAATACTGCAAGTTTTTCATGGGCTGCAACACAGCGTGCCATGTTCTATCGCTGATTGTGTCTCCTGGAAGAAGGAGAAAAAAAGAAAAATACTGTGTCTGTCAAGAATGGAGTCATGAGATCCGTGGCTTTATTACTGCTATTGTAGAACCTCACTTGCTCACGACAAGACAAATTTATAACTTTAATGTGGGAAGCATCTTTACTACACTCTAAGACAAAATAGAAAACCTCGAACTACGAAGTAATTAGCCGAATGGAACCGAAATCAGGTAATGTGACATACATGTACAAGCAAACAAATGACTACAGTTTCAGAAAAATTGGATGATTAATTCAAGAGAAAGAGCTTCACAAATTAAGCTAGCCGATAACGCGTTGGTCCACCTCTGAACACTTACACAAGCAGTTATTCGGCTTGGCACTGATTAATAGAGTTGCTGGGTGACCTCCTAAGAGATATCGTGTCAAATACTGTCCAACTGACGCGTTAGATCATCAAACTTCGTGATGGTTAAAGGGCCATACCCATACTGCTCCAAACGTTTTACATTGTGGAGAGATCCGGCGACCTTGCTGGCCAATCTAGAGTTTGGTAAGCACGAAGACAAGCAGTAGAAAACTCTCGCTGTATGTGGACAAGCGTTTTCTTGCTGAAATGTAACCCCAGGATGGCTTGCCATGAACGGCAACGAAACGGGGCATAGACTACCATCAACGTACCGTTGTGCTTTAAGGGTAGGGCGGATGCTAACCAAAGGGGTTCCTTCCATGTAAAGAAATGGTACCCCAGGCCATCACTGCTGGTTTTCGGGCCGTATCGCTGGCGGAAAATCAGTTGGTATCCCGCTACTGTCCGGGACGTCTCCAGAAACGTCTTCGTTGGTCATCGGGACACAATTATAAGCAGAACTCAGCCCTGAAGAGAGTTCTACTCCTCTCAGTGAGATTCCAGACCAAAGACTTGTCTTTAGACGCCCTGGACAGTGGTCGAATACCAATCTGACTGTCGCTCGCCATACGGCCTAATGACCAGGAATGATGATCGTCTGCCGGCCGCGGTAGCCGTGCGGTTCTAGGCGCTGCAGTCCGAAACCGCGGGACTGCTACGGTCGCAGGTTCGAATCCTGCCTCGGGCATGGATGAGTGTGATGTCCTTAGGTTAGTTAGGTTTAAGTAGTTCTAAGTTCTAGGGGACTGATGACCTAAGATGTTAAGTCCCATAGTGCTCAGAGCGATTTGATGATCGCCGGCCGGAGTGGCCGAGCGGTTAAAGGCGCTACGGTCTGGAACCGCATGACCGCCACGGTCGCAGGTTCGAATCCTGCCTCGGGCATGGATGTGTGTGATGTCCTTACGTTAGTTAGGTTTAAGTAGTTCTAAGTTCTAGGGGACTTATGACCACAGCAGTTGAGTCCCATAGTGCTCAGAGCCATTTGAACCATTTGATGATCGTCTGGGGGTGCCATTTTTTTTTTTCATAGAATGACCCCTTTGGTTGTGACGATCTAGATCTTACATGATATTCCTCAAGAGGGCATCCAACAAGTCTGTCAATCAATCCCAAGCTGAATTAAAGCTTGCACACGGTCCCTAAGTGGACCAACGTGTTACTGACTTGCTCGATTTATGAATCTCTTTCTCTCGAATAAATCATCCAATTTTTCTGAAATTGTAAACATTTGTTTGTTTGCACATGTACATCACATCAACCAGTTTCCGTCATATTTGGATAATTCCTTCTTGGTAGGTCCTTTTTTTCTTAGTGTAGGATGTGCTTTGTAACTCTCCTACAAAATCAGAGAATTCCTACAATAAGTGGTTTAGATCTATTTATCAGACTCAGTCTATAGCAGTCAACTGCCCCCTTGATTAAAAGCGGATTGTATACTTGACTCACCTTGAAATATACTAGAATTATTTGGCTGTGTTTAGCGCTGTGCAGTTTAAATTATCCTGAAGTTTAACATATCGTACGTTGCGACCAATTAGCTATTACGGTCAACAACATAAGCTCTTAATTTTATTAAGAGAAGCCAGCCGCTATTTAAACATGAGAGTGCTCGGTGCTAGTGGTGAAATATCTGCTATCGAGATTGGCACGTGTATGACCCCGTGAAGAGTGCTCGATCTGTGGAGCGGTTGGAATTCGTCAGCCGAGTGATTTAATGCGGGCGTACGATTATTCCATTGCAGTGAAGTACTGGCAATTAACGCTGGTTACCCTCTTTTCAGGTAACAGTAGCATGCTTTGTTTTTCTGCGTTCGCCAGCACATGTGCATTTAGATGCGTTTTTCCTCGTACTACAGCTAACATTTTTTCTTTTAAAAAATTTTTGTAAGACCTTAGACGTCTTGGCGCAGCCACGTTCGAGGCCCTGGTGGTGGTGTGAAATGATAACGCTACGTAGTTTTCGTAAAAGCGAATCCAGTCAGGTTTATGCACGCAGTTCCCCTCAGCTATATCCATAAAGATATTTTGCTGATTTGTTACATGTCTCGAGTTTATGCGCAGTAACGTTGTAGGTAAGGACTTAAGCCATTTTCGTAAGACATTTCTTCAATGAGGCAAATGACTAAATAGCTGACAGATCTCTAGTTGTCTTACAATGGTTTGTTACGTGCCCTTCAGATTCGAATCTTTTACAATTTACCTTCAGGAGAAGCTCTTCTTTTTGTCAACAGGAAAGTGTGATATCGCAAAGGCTTATGTAAAAGAGATCCGATGAAGGCTGCCCAACCTCCAACCGCCTTCACGAAGTCTAATTTTGCAGAATACATAATTATATTTAGAGCAACACTGCCGTAACGTCTGTCTGATGTCAATGTTGTACTCACAGAGTATGGTCACGAAGTTTTTCATTACTGTTGTTTTGATTATTATGAGATGAGCATCTCTTTCACTATTTGAAAAAGTTCAGGAAAAAAATAGCTGGTGATCCCAATCATATAGTGAGTTTGTTTTTTCGTTTTTTTTTTTCACCCGCAGGTGATGACTTCTTCGGATGATGCAGTTTTGCGGTCAGACTGAAGTCACATGCCGATAAACTGAACTAATTCATTTAAAGTTCCTATTCGCAGGACGCTAATACAGCAACGAATGTGGAAAACTGTATGCTAATATGTTCACTTTACAGTAAACAAGTTTCGACAACCTACAGTATCTTATTTGTAAGCTGAAGCGTGTACCCGTCAGATTTCGCTGTGTATCTGAAAAAAGTACCTATCGTTTTACTATCGTGGAAGACGACGATACGATAGAAGATAGAATAAAAACACGAAACTCCTGATTTCGAAACCATCGAGGTAGCGTAGTCACGGAAACACTGGACCCGTATTCGGTAGGAGCGAGGTGCAAAGTGTCGTTAGACCGTCCTGATATACGTTTTTCGTGTTTCCCCTGGACCGATTAAGATGATTGCCAGGATATTAGTATTCTTAACTGTTCTTTCCCTATAAAAGCTAGTGTTCAGCCTCTAATGATTCAATCATCTACGGGACATTAATCTTCCTTCCTTCACTCTCTCCTTTTCCAGGCTCCGAGAAGTCACCAGAAGTATTTACTAGTACGACTGTACAAATTACAGCAAATGCGATATTTTATTCCATGCAGTTGGACTAATGATAATCTTTCTGTGACATTGTGGTGCTGAAAAAGTGGTATTGCGACATGGGTCATACTAAATTCCTTTACATGACAGTTTGCTGATAACTGAGCAAAACACGCGATTGACCTGCAAGTTCTTTTGGCAAGTTGAGACCATATGAGCTTATTTATTTTACTGTCTTACATTCCTTAGTTTGTGTTTGTTTTTCGTAAGATTGAAATGTGTTCAGTATATGATGATGTGGTGGAGCGCAGAACCTAATATTTACAGAGGAAGATACAACCCGCCTGCTTGCCAGGTGCCGCAGTTTGTTTCGGCGTAAATTTTGCCTACTATCACTGAGCACGGATTCTGTTCTCCAGCAACACATTAAACAGCAGTGGACGTGAGAGTATGTGTGTTGTTGCTTCATGTTGTTCCGTTTGAATGCGAAAGCGGCTTTCACATTCCTTGCAGAAGCAGTGCTATTGCTTCTCTCCGCGATGTCCATCTAGTATATCACATAGAAGTCTGACGTAATAGTTAAAAAGTAAGTCCAGTGCCGTTTCGCTACCGTCTCTCAAAATACGATAAAGCGAAACACGCAGGATTTCATTGTTTTCATGTCCGATTCTTAGCCTAAATCTTGGTTCCGATAATGACTACTGAGTATACAGTGGTCTTTACACTGGAATGAAATTAACGTGCACTTTCTAGATATCCTATTGCAGTTGTTAGCCCACAAAAATGCCATTTCTGTTTTTTTTATTTTTTATTCATTTTTATTTTTTTATAACAAAAACTTACGTTGTAACACGTGAAAAGAATTTTTTCATGAAGGTACGTTTTCTAAACTTTATTCAGACCAGGTACTTAGAATCTTCCTTAAATACAATACCATATACGCTTTGCATTGTTGCGTAGTGGACTACTTTGAAGAAGGAATATTTTGGTTAAAGTCTTTAGAGATGAAACACTAGTCACATTACTGAAATATGAGCAATATGCGGAGGAAATTATTAGCTTCGGCACATAAACTGGAATTTTGAAAAGCACACAAACTGCATATTGCGTACTTGAATTATTTATAAATCGCAAACTGAACTACTGTTGATTTTTTGGAGAGTTAATTTATTGATTAATAGATTGTGGAAAGTTACTGTGCGACATTGTCATTGGGGCAAAAGTTAAGAAAATATATGTTGGGAAGGAAACATGACACAGAACAGAAACAGAGTATGCTTCACTACTTAGAAGAAAGAAATCTCGTTGCTGCCGTCAGAACAAAAGATAGTTGCCTGCAGAAGAATATTTGTGTCTTCCCATGAAGGAGATAAGTCTGTACTGTCATAGCCATAAACAGGCTATACTGCTATAGAATGAAATTTTCACTCTACAGCGGAGTGTGCGCTGATATGAAACTTCCTGGCAGATTAAAACTGTGTGCCGGACCGAGACTCGAACTCGGAACCTTTGCCTTTCGCGGGCAAGTGCTCTACCGACTGAGCTCCCCAAGCACGACTGCCAGTACCTCGTCTCCTACCTTCCAAACTTTACAGCAGCTCTCCTGCGAAACTAGCAGAACTAGCACTCCTGAAAGAAAGGATATTGCGGAGACACGGCTTGGCCACAGCCTGGGGGATGTTTCTAGAATGAAATAAGCCGTGTCCCCGCAATATCCTTTCTTTCAGGAGTACTAGTTCTGCAGGGTTCGCAGGAGAGCTGCTGTAAAGTTTGGAAGGTAGGAGACGAGGTACTGGCAGAAGTAGAGCTGTGAGGACGGGGCGTGAGTCGTGCTTGGGTAGCTCAGTCGGTAGAGCACTTGCCCGCGAAAGGTAAAGGTCCCGAGTTCGAGTCTCGGTCCGGCACACAGTTTTAATCTGCCAGGAAGTTTTATACTGCTATACTCCAAATGACTGGAATACATTTAATCAATAATACGTATGGAAGTATCTGTAATCGTGTATCTTTACAGGTATATTTTCAGAAAGTGGAAACATAATAACCTGTAAGAAAAACCTTAGTTGCTCTAACTACCTTCACGTCCTAAAATTACGCTGAGTTGTCGCTTAATCTTTCGGTCTACCACTGATATATTTTCATTGATTGGTTCGTTTCAGAAAAGCACACATTGCCAACATTCTGACGTTTACACATTTGTGGATCAGAAAGTTATCATATAACTGCTCCCTTTACGTAACTGAAGTCACAGACACTGTAGCGCCAATCCGAACAGTACTAGTTCCAATTCTGGTGAAGTATGAAGTTTTATCAGCAGTACGTGGCGGCAAAAAAATAGAGGTGGTAGCGGACAGTTCTTATTAACATGACTGTACACCACTGGCCTTAGTTAAACTCCAAACCTGTACACACTGACTGAGTGAGTAAAGATCTATGACGTCGTTGATGGCGACCCTTTCCTCGGATGGGCACATAAGGTCAGCGGCCCCTTAATCCTATGCGTGAGGAGTAAGCTGTGTGTCAGCATCGTGTTTCATTCTCTCATTTTCATTTTCGTTTTAAACACACGGGCGCACAGAGAAACAGGAATTTCTGTTGTGGGTATGATATATTCTCACTGGTGGTGTTGGCCTGTCAGGTGCTGTACCACAAAAAATGAACACTAAGCACTAGTGGTTACTGCTATTCCAACGGAGAGCCTCCTAATAGTCGTAGGAAGAGATTGACTGTTGTGGTTACTGCAGAATTTCCTAATTAACTGTGGCTCAGTACTGTAGTCACTTAGAACCTGCAAGTTCTGTGACGAAATCTGAATTCTGAATGGATTGTTTACCATTGTGAAGAGGTGCGAGGTGCGTGCCCTCTTACACACACACACACACACACACACACACACCAAGATAGCTCTTTACTAAACTGCTGTCATTTCTGTTCTTGTTCCGCTAATGTACGTCAGACTGTCAAGTACAGGTGTAATAATCAGCGAAGTCCCTAGAAGAATAAAGTGCGTGCGAAGAATTCGGGGTCATAAAAAAAACTCAGTGAAATACTGGTGTTCCAAATATGCACGACCTACAGGCTGTGCTGTTTTTCACGCTCTAGGGCTGCTATTTTTGACCAACGCGTGGAGAGGTGGAGACACACACACACACACACACACACACACACACACACACAGAGAGAGAGAGAGAGAGAGAGAGGAGAGAGAGAGAGAGAGATACAGCGTTTATGTAGCAGGCAGGTAGGCCAAATGCAATAGCTGTGCTAAGCTTGGTGTGGCGTTTAGGCGTTTCTCCTCGATCCTTCTGACGTCTCTAAAATGGTTCTTTGTTTCCTAGAGATTTGACGTTAAACAGATATTTTTCACAAACGGGCCACGGAAAAAGCCAAATGAAGGATGAACAAATTAATGATTGTCAAATGCGTATAGGGCTATAATAAAAGAAAAAACACTAACGGCGTTAAGAATGGAGAAATCTGGAAATGACGCTCTAAGACGCTCAAGACATCGGTATATGCAAACAGATATGGCAATGAATGACTATGCATCCGGGCACAGTGCCATCTCTCGCCATAAAACTGTGGACAGTTTAGTCAAACGCGTAATAAACTCAGGCGAATACCTGAATGATGTATTACCTTACCAGAAAATATTCAACCGTCATCTTAAAGAGTGCACTATGATCGGCCGCAACAGAAAGTATAATCACTACGGTTTGCCGAATGGAATAGATGCAGACAGTAGATACTCATCAAGATTACATGCGTACGATGCATGCAATTAAACGGCGGTGAATTTCCAAACCGCCTGTTCCGCCTGGAACCAATGGTCTCTCCGATATACGGTTTGTGCAACGAAAAAGTAGATTTTTTCGTGCACTGTATACAAGACACAAACAAAAGATGTTTTATCCGAGTATTTATTAAGGCATTCCCATTAAACATCGCATGTATTCTCGAATTTATTTGTATATCATCTATAATATATTTACATTTTTTTCAGTGGTGCCGTAAAGTGGGGTGAATGGAAACAGTTTTCAACTTTGAAATAAAATAATTGACAACTTTAAAAATAATATTAAAATCAAAATTATATGGTATTATAGGTTCTGTGTCTAATTTAAGGCTTACAATTAGATTTGGTATCAAACTCATGCTTTTATAAATAAAAAAAACAGAAACTTGATGTTTTCGTTCGCCCCACAGAGAGGGATGAATAGATACAGCGCTGCAAATCTTATTATTTTTTATATTTATTGGACTTTGGAGCTAATAGGGACATGACAAAATCTTTTTAGATGCAAGAGAATAAGAAACAAAATTTATCTGGTTAAAAAAAACGCTTATATTCTGTACAAAAACTAAAAATATTGCATGAATGTTAAGTCACTGACATGATGGAAAATAATGTTTTTTCATTTACAAGTCGTACACCCAGAAGTAAGGAAGACCTTTCGAATAGTATTTCCTTGAATGAAACATGACTCCTCCATTATAATGAACGTGTTTCATCGGCCTTTTTTGTTACAATAAACAATCAACATTACCTTCGCCTTCTAATTAACAAATACAACTACACCCGAACGCAATGGTTGAGTAAGTCTGAGACTACGTCAAGCAGAAAGGTGGCTCAAATCCCCATCTAAGTATCCTGCCCTAGATTAGCCGTGGTTTCTCTGAACACTGCAGGCGAATGAATGCCAAGTTCGTTCCTTCTACAAGGCCAAGGGCGATTTCCTTCTTGTGGCGTGTCCAGCTCAGCCTGTGCTCTCTCTCTCTCTCTCTCTCTCTCTCTCTCTCTCTCACTCTCTCTCTCTAGTGACCTCGACGCCGGTGGGACGTTGAACTCCTAACCTTCCCTCGAAACAGCAGACCATGGTGTGCGACAATAGACTGTTATGGAGGGATCGCGTGCCACTAATCGTGATCTCGTACATGTGAGTGCTACGACCTTTCTGTTTTAATTTGAGAACTTCAGAGTTTGATCGTTACTGCGAGACAAGTATGGTGACGGAGATCTTACATTTCCTGGTCAACCACCGATAACTTCACCTGTCCTCTTATATTCTTGTGATTGGACGCTTTCGTGACTTCGTGACATTTCCTTCTCCTAAATCACTGCTTCAGCCCTAGCTACCAAGTCGCGCCTTCTTTTCAGTTCTTTCTGATGGAATTCTGTTACACGTAATCTGGTGCATGTTGGGAGAGGCATAAACGCAAGGTACATCTGTGAAACGCCGGCCGGCCGCGGTGGTCTCGCGGTTTTAGGCGCTCAGTCTGGAACCGTGCGACTGCTACCGTTGCAGGTTCGAATCCTGCCTCGGGCATGGATGTGTGTGATGTCCTTAGGTTAGTTAGGTTTAAGTAGTTCTAAGTTCTGGGGTACTGATGACCTAAGATGTTAAGTCCCATAGTGCTCGGAACCATTTGAACCATTTGAAACGCCGGCCGGGGTGGCCGAGCGGTTCTAGGCCCTTCAGTCCGGAACCGCGCGACTGCTACGGTCGCAGGTTCGAATCCTGTCTCGGGCATGGATGTGTGTTATGTCCTTAGGTTAGTTAGGTTTAAGTAGTTCTAAGTTCTAGGGGACTGATGACCTTAGATGTTAAGTCCCATAGTACTGAGAACCCACATCTGTGAATTACAGACGCTTGCCCACAGACGGAATATTTTTGTATAGCAAAGCGAAAACCACCACCAGCTGACTGCATTCAGCCAGAGCCTAGAATACAGCCCTCACGTGCAGCTCAGGGCAGTTATTACGATCGTAATCCGACGTGTGGCGTACAAGGTGTTTATCGAGCACCGATTGTTTACGGACAAGCAGTAGGAATTGGCGGGAGGGAGTCGTGGGGCACACGTATTAATTCTCCATTAAGAGAGAGTTAACGCAATGTCTTTAAAAAAGATATCCTTCTTTCATTTTGTGCGTGTGGCTTGAACATCTCGTGTTGGGCAATGATAAACTGATTTGATAACTACTTCTGCAGTGTGCCATCTTGACGGTAAGCATTACGGAGTGTATTAAAACGAATATTATTATTTCTTAATCTGAAATTGGATACTCAAATCTTTATAATTACGGTATCCTTCACTTTCTATAATTCCTGTAATACGTCTGATTGGCATATAGCTACGTAGAACCTTTACCACCCACTTCATTTTTACTCTTTGGAAATATTTCACATCTGTAAACACTTTCCAAAATCATTTTCACTCTTCGGTGCCATCCAGAGATGCCTACACTTGTGTGTGTTAATGTTATGCAGATAAACTGATTAATTTTAGCAATGGTGTTTATTCTGCCTGTAGTATTTACGTGACAAGTTAAGGCGGTCCCCGGTTACAGGAATTTGCCGGCAACGTAGCGCAACGTGTTCGGTCAGGCGACTGGCCATTTTCTGAAAAAAATAGAAAGAAATAAAATAAAATCGAGGAAGTTCTCTTCGATGGAATCTGAAACATGACTTGCAACATCCATACGGAACCACTGACGGAGAAAATGACGAAGAAAAAGATCGAAAGAAAGATAAAAAGGAACAGATTTGCATTAACGTGCCAAATCAGTACTTGTCTAGCAAATTTATATAAAGAAAAATATTAGCCTCTTGTAGAAAAATAAATGCAAACATATCGTTTCAAGCTGCGAAAAACAGCAGGTGAATTCACTGTAGTAATGCAGTCGGCCAACGGTTGTTAAATAACAATACTAAACCATATACATGGTGCGATGTACTTGGTGATATACATTTTGATGATCAGAGATAAATAATTAAATATGTGAGATGTACGTTTTCATCTTTGTCGCATTCTGCAGTTACATTTTCATCTTGTTTTCTCGTCATCTCAAGCGAAGTTTGTATCACCATAGCCTAGAGATACAATGACGTGAATATCACTGTTAGTACTTCCTTTTTCTCGTGATTTGTGCTTTATGTGAGAAGGAGTTCCGTTCCAGGTTATTTATGTATACACTGACCTTTGTCCCAGTTACACGTCATTGTTTGAAGCCCCTTGCATTATTTGTAGCTCTTATGATTGAGTGTAAAATACGCTGCTCTGCAAAACTTAAGGACGAGATAGATAAAGTACCATAACATCTGAACTATTTGGTGGAAATAAATGAAAGTACGGAAGCATGTTGCCAGAAGTTCCCCAGTCGTTCACAGAAAATTGGACGTCACATGGCGTGAGGTCAATGTGTCAATAGCGGCAAATGGGGCTGCCCCCGCAACACGGCGCAGTTGAAGGAACCGGATAAGACAGTGTGTGTCAATCAGGGCGCAGTTACGGTGCACTGTGGAGGCGTTCTTCTTTACAACATAGCCCGGAGGCAACATTTGGACGACTTCACACGGGTAATAATCATCGGGAAACTGAAATAAGGACGAAATGCAACGAGTGTAGTCCAGTAGGTTGGTACTGCTCACAGAATTGTTTAACGTACGTGGGGAGCGTTCCGAACCACAACCGCTACTGCCCGAAGAAGGGCAGATGGTCGACCACGGTCAGTTACCAGACGTAACCCACCTCAAACAACGGATACAATTTCAATCACACTTACCAGGACTGCAAGACACGGAATCTCACGCTCCACAGTGGCATAGCAACTACATTGTGGTGGACTCTTTGCCATCCTCACATCGGCGGCGGCCTTCACGATGGAGCCAAGAGCATAGGGACTGGACTAATGAGGAGTGGGGTTGCGTGTTCCACTCGGATGAGACCATATTGGTTCAAATGGCTCTGAGCATTATGGGACTCAACTTCTGAGGTCATCAGTCCCCTAGAACTTAGAACTACTTAAACCTAACTAACCTAAGGACATCAGACACATCCATGCCTGAGGCAGGATTCGAACCTGCGACCTTAGCGGTCTCGCGGTTCCAGACTGTAGCGCCTAGAACCGCACGGCCACTCCGGCCGGCAGACCATATTCAGTCTTTGGTGATTCTGGACATACTCTCACATGGCGAGAGGTGTAAACACGTAATGCCCCCGGGAAAAACGTCGAACATGATCGTTTTGGTGGGCCAGGTGTTATGGTGTGGGGTGGTATCATGTTGCGTGGGTGTACTGACCTCCAGACCTCTGAACACGGTACACTCACCAGACAACATTGCTGTGGCACTGTACTCCTTTCCCATGTGCGTCGTTCCAGGGATCCAATCACCCCTGATTTCATTTGTATGGCTGACAAAGAGTAACAGCGTCGAATAGCTCATGTGGAGGAGCTCTTGGAACGAGAAGGCTTTTCGCGAATGGACTGGCCTGGCCGTTCCTCCTACTTAAATCCCACCGATCACGTGTGGTGTGCGTTGGGGAGGATACTGCAGTGTGTCCACAAACACCAATGACGATGCAGCGACTGTCAGTCGCGCTGGTGGAGGAATGGAACGCTCTGCCACAAGAACTCCTCATCAACCCTGTGACCAGCATGGGAGCTCGTTGCAGAGCAAGCACTGCTGTTCGTGGTTATCTCGCATCCTATTAAGAACCATGTCCCGGCTTTAGTTATATCCAGGCGACCTTCATAAATCTCGGTACTTCAATATAATTTTTGTCCTCGAATAAAAGTGTCATTTCTATTGGTCTCTCTGCGTATTCTCTACAGTCACCTTTTGCACTATGCAGTAACATTTCTTTTTATATATAGTCCGAATTTCGTCGGGCTAAGTTACTTGGCAGTGCAACATAATTGCGAAAGTTACTTTCGTTCTTAAGTCTTGCACACACGTGTAGTTAAGACTAGTTCAAGAAGATGTAAATTAGCATGCAGCACACACTATAGTAGCATGAAAGCAAAGTTACACTGTGTCAGTGACTTGATTTGGAAACAAAGTATTTGTACACTACTGGCCATTAAAATTGCTACACCATGAAGATGACGTGCTACGGACGCGAAATTTAACCGACAGGAAGAAGATGCTGTGATATGCAAATGATTAGCTTTTCAGAGCATTCACACAAGGTTGGCGCCGGTGGCGACACCTACAGCGTGCTACCATGAGGAAAGTTTCCAACTGATTTCTTATACACAAACACCAGTTGACCGGCGTTGCCTGGTGAAACGTTGTTGTGATGCCTCGTGTAAGGAGGAGAAATGCGTACCATCACGTTTCCGACTTTGATAAAGGTCGGATTGTAGCTTACCGCGATTGCGGTTTATCGTATCGCGACGTTTCTGCTCGCGTTGGTCGAGATCCAGTGACTGGTAGCAGAATATGGAATCGGTGGGTTCAGGAGGGTAATACGGAACGTCGTGCTGGATCCCAACGGCCTCGTATCACTAGTAGTCGAGATGACAGGCATTTTATCTGCATGGCTGTAACAGGTCGTGCAGCCACGTCTCGATCCCTGAGTCAACAAATGGGAACGTTTGCAAGACAACAACCATCTGCCCGAACAGTTCGACGACGTTTGCAGCAGCATGGACTATCAGCTAAGAGACCATGGCTGCGGTTACCCTTGACGCTGCATCACAGACAGGAGCGCCTGCGATTGTGTACTCAACGACGAACCTGGCTGCATGAATGACAAAACGTCATTTTTTCGGATAAATCCAGGTCCTGTTTACAGCATCATGATGGGCGCATCCTTGTTTGGCGACATCGCGGTGAACTCACATTGGAAGCACGTATTCTTCATCGCCACACTGGCGTATCACTCGGCGTGATGCTATGGGGTGCCATTGGTTACACGTCTCGGTCACCTCGTGTTCGCATTGACGGCACTTTGAACAGTGGAAGTTACATTTCAGATGTGTTACGACCTGTGGCTCTACCCTTCATTCGATCCCTGCGAAACCCTACATTTCAGCAGGATAATGGATGACCGCATGTTGCAGGTCCTGTACGGGCCTTTCTGGATACAGAAAATGTTCGACTGCTGCCCTGGCCAGCACATTCTCCATATCTCTCACCAAATGGAAACGTCTGGTCAATGGTGACCGAGGAACTGGCTCGTCACAATACGCCAGTCACTACTCTTGATGAAGTGTGGAATCGTGTTGAAGCTGCATGGGCAGCTGTACCTGTAGACGGCATCCAAGCTCTGTTTGACTCAATGCCTAGGCGTATCAAGGCCGTTATTACGGCCAGAGATGGTTGTTCTGGGTACTGATTTCTCAGGATCTATGCACCCAAATTGCGTCAAAATGTAATCACGTGTTAGTTCTAGTATAATATATTTGCCCAATGAATACCCGTTTATGATCTGCATTTCTTCTTGGTGTAGCAATTTTAATGGCCACTAGTGTATTTTGATTCTAAGGTCTTAAGCAGAGATAATATCAGTACTAAACGTCTGCATAAATGTGTAAGTCGTTGGCAATGAGGATACTTCACAAGTGGCGGTGTCGAAAGCTAGCTTACAACCATTTTTCCACGCATAATTTGCTCTTATTGCATTGCAATTTTTCTTTATCTCAGTGCTGATAATGTTTTTTTTTTTTTTTCTTTGTGCAGGGTTTTGCAGTGAGGTGATTCCTGGTGTCAACATTCGGACTATACAAGGTGAGACACGCATATATCGCACGGCGTTAGCTGGCGTGCGTCTTACGTAAGGGACTTTTCCGTAATGCAAGCAGGAGCGACGTGACACAGTTAGAATACATGGCCCCGAAAAGACCGGCTGTCGACGTCACACCAAGGCTAACGGTGTTTTCCGCCTTTTTTCCCCTCACTGGGACGCTGACCTACGACGAAGCGGCCGTCCATCCTGCAGAAGGAACTGGGACGATCCGTTTTGAGCGGTCTTACATTCTCGCTGCGACTTCCTGTCTCGTTGTTTACGCTGACGTTCTCGCGTTTTCAGCCGAGTAATGTCCCCTCCAGTTTCGCACTCGTCATCGTCATGCGATGTAACGTCGTGTCACGCCGCTCTTCCGCTCCTGTTTGAAGTCGAGTACTAAATGAAGTTAAGTAAACCAGTCCTGCTGCGTAGTCAATGAAGTGGATAATTTGTAAAAAGTAGGCATCACTCCTGCACTTGTAACGGTTAATAAATGCCTAGCCGAATTCCAACGTGGCGGTACTACACTTAACTCGCATAGATAACCGTGAAGTCCCAAAAATGATGACAGATGATAACATCTAGAAAGTTACAGCGCGCTATTCGAAGATTAGTGATCAACTTTCCTTTGTTAACGTGGCATTATTTTCACAAGTGGTAGCGTGGGGTCCAGTGGATCCTCATGATGTTTTAATGTTGCTACATACGTCGAATATTAATAACTAGGTTATTTAAAAAGATAGTGTAGAATAATCACATAAATTATGAAACTGAAGCAATTAATGCTTATTTGAAGAAATAATACATTTTATTACATTAGAAAGCAGGTAATAGCTACAGTTACGTTTACACGATATAAACTGGACATTAACTCATTCAACAGTTTTCTTCTGATGACTCTTTACAATTACCTTTCAGACACTGATCACATACAGCAAGCAATTGTTTCATGCACATACGTTTTCCACACTGATGGCAAGCAAATCGAGTTTTTACAACCTTATTTTTAGGGCAAATGGTGCACCTCCTTTTGACAGCTGACACATCTTTTTGTGCTGGTTTGTTATTGTCAGTAGATGTTGATCCACTCATTTTTGTTGCTCTTTGGCGAATTTCTCTGGATAAGTGACCCATAACTGCCCTCTTCTTTAGCTGGTTTGGCACCAAGCCGAATCCAGTTTCCCGAAAAAGAAACCTTCCTTGTCATTTTCTTTTCAGGGTTATTGCTTCTAAAAATTGCAGCTAGATCAATTATGCGAAAGAATATCGTCTATTGCACTTCCTTGCAACTGAATATGTGGTACACAACTTGTCCGCTACATCAATCCCCCACTCCATTTTTTGTCGTTGTGAAATGTGAATATAATTATGTTTGGTTTCTTGTTTACAACGGAAATACGATCTGTTGATGTATCTTCCGGGTGCATAGATTTACAAGTCTTTGCCGATCCCTTTAGTCCAGGAAGATGAATTATGATATTCTAGCTTTGACTCTCTAATTGGCAGGAAGCTACCTCTATTTTGTACTCTTGCCTTCCTATGAAAGAAATTGGACAGGTCTGAATCTGCACCATCGGAATCGCCATACTGCTCACGAGTGGTATTATACTCAGACTCGATACAGTAGTGTCATACAGAATCATAAGACAATCTATCTACACAGGCATCTTCATCCGAAACCTCCTTAGTGAAGTAATTGGAATCGTCTTCTTCCATCATCAGTTACAAAATAAAATCAGTTAATGAGAATTCCAAATTAAAAAACTTCAAACTGACAGGAAAGCGTTACTATCCGAATTTACACCTATTTGCTCGGCACTATCTTGTAACGGAAGTGTTGACGTGGGGGTATAGGAACTGCCCAGCCACTAAATAAGTGTCGAACGCTACCAACAATGAGCAACACAAGAATGACAAACTTATGACGGGAAATAAACAGATGTGAGAGAGAATTGAGAGACAGCAGGCTGTGTTGCCAACTTTGTTCACATAAATTTAGTTAAACTAAATGTACTGGGGATCAGTCGGCCCCCAAGTTAACAATTAAAGGTTAAAGACGTATGAAATATCTAACGTCTTGAGCACATCAGAGGGAAGAGTGCGTTGCATTTTATACGACTAATTAATTACCGGAAAGCTTTATGCAAGATGGGTGCCGCATTTGTTGAAGCTACATCGAAAGCAAACACAAGAAGAAACGTTTCGTTTGTTTCGCCGAGACCAGTTTTCACAGTTTTCCATCTGATTTGTCCAGAAGACTTGCTTAGTATTTGCCAGTTGTTATTTGACCATTTGCAGGGTATTTAGAAAGAAAGTTTCCTTTTTAAATCCCACAAAACAGAGGCCATAGCGTCCCCACAGATAAAATCGAACTTCCCTATTTTGGTAAAAGTCTACCAGCTTCCACACACTGCTGTTTCGTTTGTTGTAGGAAGTGGAGGACGTATACCTCATCCACAAAATCTGTTTAATTCTTTTCAAAACAGTCCAGACGTTGCTGACATAGATATTCTAGTTTTTACTTTTTGTGATCATTCTTGAAATGTGGTACCCGGCTTGCACGAAACTTTCCAATAGTTATTTATTCGTGCAAAATACATCTAAATCCTTGTTCTAGTTGTCTTTCAGATACCTTCAATCTCCGACCTTCGAATACCGTAAATTTATTTTGTAGATTTTTCTGTGATTTGTAACTGGGACGTTCTTCGCGTAGATCATAGAAAAGAGCAGTGCGGTCACGTTTGAATTCAGTAGCTCATTTATTAACTGTTATAAATGCAGCAGTGTAGTTCTTATGAACCTTCAGAAACGTGGGATGAATTTCCACTGAAAAAATAAAAACTGACCCCAACCTACTTAATTTTAACCAGCTGAACGACAGCGCAACACGACTAATTTAAAAAGCTGTACAATCAGAACTGTTCCGCAGAAAAAGCAAAGTTTCATTAATTCGAACGCTGTTTCTGTGGTAGGCCAAAAAATTCTGACTCTTCTCATGCACGTAGCAGCAATCCATCGACAAAAACTGCAACTACGAGTATATCTCGGAGTGGTAATTTCAGTGCCCTGCCAATTTAGCCACGAGAACATTTGTGACGGCCAGACTCAAATCGTCAGTCTGTCGGTATCCGACTTGCCCTGCTATACTCCTGATCCAGTGTACAGTTTTAATGTATCAGAACGTTGCATTCAATTCGTTCAATTCACTACAAAGTTTAAGTTTAGCTCTATAGATAACGAGGTTTATAAGATTCATATCTAGGAATGGGCGTTTGCACTCTAAAGGCGTTAACGTGCTACGAGTCTAGTAGGCTTCGACAAGCCTGTCCCTTGGCAACATAGTTGCATGGTGCTTACAAAAACTTCGAAAATTTATGTAGCTGGGCATATGCATTCCGTACGAATTTGCTGCACATCAAATGAAAGCCCGTCGACAGAATCGCAGAACACAAACGTTCCGGCAGTTCCTCATAATACCTTGAATAAACGTTTTAGCTAAAAAATATCTACCTATTTCAACTTAACCATGTAGTATGGAATTTTCTGAGGCCAGCGATAATAAATTGCCAACAAAAATGGTCAAATTTCAGTACGTAACCTCAGTGGCACACCCCGTATATAATCGTTATCACACTTCAGATTAATGCTATGTACATGTAAATGTAATCTATCTGGTGATGGCAGCGTCCTGCCGAAACGTGTCGTGCGAAAGAAGAAACAATCAAAAGAGGCTTTAAGCGACAATCTCCAGTCCACCTAGAAATCAAGGCAGTTACCAGCAGAAATATTGTTTCAAGGCATATTGATAGTCCAACTGCACCCGAAAGCTCGCCAAACGAACTTTACTGTTTTGAACTGGGTACTAGCATGTCGCCGCTCGGGGTAGCCGTGCGGTCAAGGCGCCTTGCCACGGTTCGCGCCGCTACCCCTGTACGAGGTTCGAATCCTCCCTCGGGCATGAGTGGGTGTGTTGTCCTTAGCCTAAGTTAGTTTAAGTTAGATTAAGTACTGTGTAAGCCTAGGGACCGATGATCTTAGAAGTTTGGTCTCATAGAAACATACACCAAATTTCCAAATTTTACTAGCATGTCACGGAAAGTTGAAACTACACGACACTCTGCGCAGTGGCAAAAGTCTACAAAAATAATCCTCATCTCAGGAAGTTAATTGTAAATGGTGGTTTGTTGTTGGCGTTTTATGTTGTCCACTAATTGTTTTTGGAAACTAATGACACACAACATGTTGACAAATACTATACCTCCATGGATAACATTCATAAAAATACTAATAAAGTGGCATAGATTGGTCAACAGAAAATAAAGTTTGACAATTAACGACATTATTACAACACAAATACTGCAGAGCTCGAGCTATGATATTTACATAACCATCATGCCTATCAGGTTCAAATGGTTCAAATGGCTCTAAGCACTATGGAACTTAACTTCTGAGGTCATCTGTCCACTAGACTTACAACTACTTAAACCTAACTAACCTAAGGACAACACACACATCCATGCCCGAGGCAGGATTCGAACCTGGGACCGTAGCAGCAGCGCGGTTCCCGACTGAAGCCCCTAGAACCGCTCGGCCACACCGGCCTGCTGCCTATCAGGTCTTAGGCAAGGCAACTATCTATTAACGTTCTAGTCGCATATTAACCTTTTTTTTTTTTTAGAGAGAGAGAGAGAGAGAGAGAGAGAAAGAGAGTCACTGTTTATACAGATTAAGGGAAGGCAGACGGGAGAAGTTTAGACCACAGCTGATTTTCGACAGATGCACACCTCGTCATTTTCAAAGCACGAATGCAGCGAGAGAGCATAGTGTATTACAAAATAACCACATACACCATAAAAAAACTAGCGCAATCACCGAATATGAATATTACCTACCAGTGGATAAGGAAGCTGCACTATCTTCACGATATTGCAGTGCATGTGTTATTCTGAATTACGATGCAACGTTCCTTTGGTTATGTCCAAAGGAACGGGCACTCCGGTGACTATAGACGTTATGGGGTACATTAGATGTATTCGCAGTTGTGAATATGGACAACCATCAGCTGTAGAATCGAATGACGACAATGAAAATTTGTGCCGGACCGGGACTCGAAACCCGGTTTCCCGCTTATCGCGAGCTGTCGCCTTAACCGCTTTGGTTATCTGTGCACGAAATACGTCCAGATCCAAACTTAACAACACAGCCGATGCAGTGTCTTCTTTATCCGCCGATACCAGGCAGCGACTTTCAATTAAAATGTCCTCCTCTGTACGGGAATTACATAATGTGTGTTTGAGTACAGTATGTGACGCAGGAACGACGACATATTTAAGTTTGGGTCTGGCCTTGAGTCGCGCACGGGTAGCCGAATCACTTACGGCAACCGCTCGCGTAATGCGGAAAACCCGCGTTCGAGTCGCAGTCTGGCAGATATTTTCATTGTCGTCGTTTCCTTGTACAGCTGATCGTTGTTCGTATTCGTAACTGCGAATACGTCTCATGGATTTCATAAAGGCTGTAGTCGCCGCATTGCCTGTTCCTTCGGATGTGGAGCATGTCCGAAGGAACACTGCATCGCTCTTCTTAACAAACTAGGCGCTGTAGTACCGTATCTTATCGACCCAAGGTTGGTCGACACCGCAACGCACGTCCTATTTGTCTTTCACTATAACCAATCTGCCGAAAGGTGACTTCGAGGTGGTCTAACTCCGCTGTTAAACTTCCAGCGTCTGAGATGACGTGGGCCGTATGAACCAAGGTACAAAGCACCCCTTCACGCTCAGATGGATCAACGTGCCATGGTGTCGGCGGCATTGATACCTGCCTGCTATTTTAGGCTTGTACAAGATACTTTTGTTGTTTGGCCTCTGGAAGTGAGTGTAGTATTTAAACAGACTTTTAGAATATCTCAGTTCAACCGACCCGAATATTTGCATCCGGAGATGGAAAAGGATAATTGCCTTCCCTTTCTTGATGTGTAGAAAAACATGCCGTTTTTAGCAAGCCAACTCACGATGATCTATGGCTTTAGGTTGATAGTTATCATCGTGCGGTTAGACGTGAAGGGGTAGGCCTACTTTGTGCCTTGGTTCACAGAGTCCATGTCAACTCATACTCTGAAAGTTTTGCAGCTGACAAAGAGGAGGCCACGACTTTGTGATAACAGAATTACTTCAAACTTTGTACACCTTTAGTAGGCCATTAAAACAACATAATGCGCCAGTAGTAAGATACACTACTCTGGCAATTCCGAGAAAATCGCAAGAGAAGTTTAGCGCGTGGCGTGGAGGAAAGAGGGGGAGGGGGTCGGGGAGGTCTGGAACGGAATCAGTTCGGTGTCAGGAGGCCAAACGAGACTCACATGAGGGCTGGCAAGCATCCCCGAGGCTGTGGCCAAGCCATGTGTCCGTAATATCCTTTCTTTCAGGAGTGCTAGTTCTGCAATGTTCGCAGGAGAGCTTCTGTAAAGTTTGAAGGTAGGAGGCGAGGTACTGGCAGAAATAAAGCTGTGAGGACAGGGCGTGAGTCGTGCTTGGGAAGCTCAGATGGCAGAGCACTTGGCCGCGAAAGGCAAATGTCCCGAGTTCGAGTCTCGGTCCGGCACACAATTTTAATCTGCTAGGAAGTTTCATATCAGCACACACTCCGCTGCAGAGTGAAAATTTCATTCTGGATACAGACATTCGTTTTTCCTTCTCTCTGTTTTCGAGCGGAACAGGAAAGCAAATGACCAGTCTTGGTGCAGCTTGTGGAGTATGTATGTAGATGCAGGAAGGTGAGTCAGACTCGAGTCGAATCTCCGCGGCGGGTTAACGACCGTGGCTGGTGAACCGGTTAGCGTGAGTTTGGGTTTTAAGCGGTTTCCTACCCTCTTTTAAGAAAACTTTGAGCCGGTCCCCAATTTCCGCCCCAGAAAACGCGGTATGCAGTGAGTTAAGATACGATAGCACGCAGAACGAAATTTACACAGTTCACAGAAGGGTGGCGCACACGACTTCCCTTCCTCTGATAACTGACCATTGCGGCGACAAGAAGGGATTCTGGCAGCAAAGTTAAATGATGTAAATTTGTCAGAACTTGAGTAAAGAGAACCCCATACTAGAAAAATTAATGAAAATTAAAACGAAGAAAATATTCAGGTTAATTTTGTGCTATTGAAGTGCTGTGTCTTTTAATCTATTGTAGAGCTTCGAGGGAAATAATTGCCATGGCGTTCAGATACTCATATTGCTGATGTTCGAAATTCCTAACTCTTCTTCTCCGTGTTTGCAAATTAAACTTAAGTTCTTAAGCTCGGCCTTCTGCAAAACAGACTGGTTTTCTTCGTTTTGGAGGATGCAGAGTCTCAAAACACATTCAATCATGCTGTTATTAACAATCATTTTGACAACATTCAGAGCGTAGAAGCTGCATTGATGCTCTAATATTTTGTTCAGTGAAGTATCTAAAATTATGCCTGTTATCAATGAAAACTATTTGTTTCAACCAAGCTACTGCTGTGTGAAGTTTCAATGCCAAATTCAACTTTCGTACCCGACTGCTGTTCCCTTTACCATATTCACTGGCAAGTTTCCACGTCATCTATAATACCTACACCGATCGAAATTCGGCGTCCAGTGTTTAAATACGTTTCTTGTCAAATTCAACTTTCGTACCCGACTGCTATTCCCCTTACCATATTCACTGGCAAGTTTCCACGTCATCTATAATACCTACACTGATTGAAATTCGGCGTCCAGCGTTTAAATACGTTTATTGTCCCATTTCCACTCTGAGACTCAGTACTATCAGCACTTGATATTTCGTGGAGGACCTGAATCACGCCGGCCGCGGTGGTCTCGCGGTTCTAGGCGCTCAGTCCGGAACCGCGCGACTGCTACGGTCGCAGGTTCGAGTCCTGCCTCGGGCATGGATGTGTGTGATGTCCTTAGGTTAGTTAGGTTTAAGTAGTTCTAAGTTCTAGGGGACTGATGACCACATATGTTAAGTCCCATAGTGGTCAGAGCCATTTGAACCATTTGAACCTGAATCACGTATTTTATTAAAGCGAATATGATTGCAGGCTAAGATTAAATAGAGGAATTGGTAATGTCAAATAGAGTTTGTGAAACATGTTCATATATCATCTAAATTCTTCTTAATTCGAACAGACGAACTGCGGAAAATAAATCGACTTGCCGATGCCAGCCCTCATGTAGAGTCACGTTTGGCCCCCTGAGACAGAACTGATTCCGTTCCAGACCTCCCCGCCCCCCTTTCCTCCACCCCTCCCACACACACACACACACACACACACAGACACACACACACACACACACACACACACACACACACACACACACAGAGAGAGAGAGAGAGAGAGAGAGAGAGAGAGAGAGAGAGAGAGAGAGAGAGAGAGAAATATCAGGTTACCTGGAATCGGACACGTACGTTCCCCAGGCAGCGAATCTAATCACCAGACCACTGAGAGCGACGTCGGGGTTTCAGTCTTCTAAGAACTAAAAATCTAAGTAATTTACTCTTGCTTGCTCTTAAAGCTCAACCCTTTCCAGTCTGAGCCAAAAATGTAAAATTTGTTTGGATGTAAATGTGGTAGGGAATTAAATTTTCGCTTTTGTGGTAGTAATACAAATCTTTATTTCTTACGGTATTTTGGTTGACAGTGGTTTAGCTAACACCGTCTTCGCTTGTCGTTTTTTGCCTGTAATAAGCGAATATATTTGTTTGTGTTATTAATTCCGGAGTTTTTCCAGACCAGATTGTGATAAAACCATGACAACAGAATTAAATATGCTTGTACGAAATTATCTCGTTCTCGGAAGAATCAGTTGCTAAATCGCGCAGCTGTTGATACCGTATTATACTCGGGGCTAGTTCCGTTTGTCAGGTGACAGAATCGTCTGCAATTAGGCCAACGGAACGTGCCTGCAGTCAGCTTGCTGCTGCTGTGTCTGCATTACTATACACGCCGAGCTACGGTGTCGGAATTGTTTGCGAATACACCTCAGCACAAACGGTTGCAGTATATCAATATGGGAAGCAATACAGTGCCATGTTGAATTATCCTTACGCGGGAATTGTACCCGCAATGTTTTTGAGAGTACATCAGCAGCTGCTTAAGCAGACAGTCACATCGGCAGACATCCTTAACAGGTGCCCATCACTGCGCGTGACACCCCTGAACAAACCACGCAGGACGAATTTACACAAGGAATAACAGGATTAAATTCCATTCAGGACTGTAGAGAGATGATGGCCCCGAGTCTTTTTACTTTTGGATGGAAAACTGCTCAATACGCACTCTTAGCTGGGCTAGGGGCATTGTTTTGAATGTAAAAATTAAACAAACACCTTCCAGTACATAATTTCATCTGTATCTTTGTAAAAATTAAAGAACGCCTCCTGTACATAATTTCACAAATATCTTTTCCATCTCCAATATCATAATTGGCAATACAACCACAGCTGTTCTTTGTACTATAATAGTTAACTAACTACTTCAACAACGTGCAAAAATTTCATTATATACTGTTAAGTAAAAGCGTTATTTACACGTTACGATAGTTATTCTGCACGGACAAGAAATATTATGAAGAGTTGTATATGAGTTAATCCTATGGTCAAACAATAAAAATACTATTCTAGCCCTACTAAGATTTTACAGAGAGAATAAATGCGAAAAACGTGGTTTCAGTATTATTAATTAATTATTTCGCTGTGAAAACAGATTCGCGACCACAAACATCCTAGTTTACTAGCAAGGTCATCCATAATATCTCAGGCAGCCATTTTTGTTGGTTTACGTAAAGTAACACTGGACTGAAAACATTCGTAGTAAAATATTGTGAAAATGGTATCTTTGAAATCAACACACAAACACGGAGTGTTGGAGTTGAAGTATTGGTCATGTTCTGTGTTAGCTTGGAACCGTGCCAGTGGTAGCTTCTACTTTATTACGTGTCTCAGAATGGGACCACACTGTAATCGGATTTTTTAATTTTTTTATTTTTATGGTACATGAAGTTTAAAACTCAAATATTAATACCCCCAAAATAATTAGATGCAACTCTCAAAAATTCTCGAGAAAATCGACTCTGAAGTTTTCCGATCGTCTGTAATATGCTAAAGGAAGATTATTTCTTCTCGACAGGTCGTGTGGCAGGTTCGATGACTAGCCTTGCAAAATTTTAAACAAAGTTGTGTCTTCCGCGAAGCTTAAAATACATAAGGATGAAAAAAGATTTCATCTGTAATCTTTTTAATTTAAACAATCTTTTAAAAAGATCAGCAATGAATAATTTATATTTGCAATGAAAATTGGATTTTTGTGTGTAATGTGTAATTAGAAATAAGAAGACAGGCATTTTTCATAAAAATATCAATTATATGTATGTTACTTAGCATATATGTGATGAATTTTATATTTAAATGACGTGGGTATGCGAACTGAACGGAAAAAATGAATAAAATAGTGATCGAAAAGGGAATCGAACCAGCGATTATCAGTCTCGAGCGCCACTGACTTTATTCCATCTTTATTTATTTTAAGCTTCACGGAATTGCTGACAGAACATGCACCTCTATTTAAAAATTTGCAACTGGGAATCGAACCTAAAACCCATAAGGGCAGGCGAGCGTTCTACCACACAGTCACACGACCTGTTAGGAGAAACTTCCCTTAGCATATTAAAGACGTTCGGAAAACTTCAAAGTAGACTTTCTCGAGAATTTTTGAGAGCTGCATTGAACCATTTTTGATGTTTCATATTTGAGTTCTGAACTTCACTTACCATAAACATAAAAAATCCAAAAAATCGGATTTGCCGTGTGGTTCCCTTGTCAGTACTGAATACCACTCTCTGTGCGTTAAGGATTAAGACAGAGCACACGTCAGCAGTTGTAATACTGGAAGTGTTCCTTTTCAGCCTTGCGACGCGAGTACTAATCAGAAAGATTAATTTATATAACTGACTAATTTAGTAACTTAAATTTTTTTGTGCAAGATTTGTTCATATTCTGCTGTAGTTAAATAAAGAACATATGAGGAACGACCTATACTTATTATTTCGACACCAAACGTTCTACTCCAGATTCAGGGGAGATCGTAATTTTTCGACAAACTCTACTATCGACGTTGTACCATCATCATGCGTACCGCTGTTTAAGACAGTCCTCAGATCTAAAACTGGTTACAATATTTACGATGTAAATGTTTCAGAAAATCTGATCGTCTGGAATTGTATGATGCACATTTCTGACGAGCTTAAACATTTTATCGGTGTGGAGTACAGGAACTTTGTTGCTTTTGTGTTATGTATGCTAACTTAAAAAACGGATAGACAATATTATTGAGAGGCCAAGTCAAAATGCAAAATAGCTGTTTAAATGAGAACTTCGGAAGCAAACTACTCAAGACAGCTGCAATCACAGAAGGGACTGAGAATAAAGCAGAAGCTGAAAAACCCAAACTGCTGTAAACCAGAAGTAAGTAACCGATATTGCGCATCGCAGTGAATTACAAAAGGAAGTAACAGATGCTAAAGGAAACTGATATTAAGCCATTAAATGTGCCTTTAGGATTAGATACCTTACAAATATAAATATGACGCGCAGCGTCTGTAGCAAAATTTTCAACACTTGTAAAATGATAGTTCATAAAATCTGGATGATTCACTTTGGGATAGCATTAGCGTCAATATTTTTTAAACCTAGGTTCTGACGATCTGTGTCATGATCGGTACCGATTATGTTGTTCTTTCTTTCATTCTGGACGCGCACGCTTGGAGAAAATGCTATTGCAACGTGCGTCGGAAATGCGTGATGGCATTCGACCGGAGAAAGCATCGCGTCCCCTTGACTCCTAATGTCGTGCATTGTACACGGCCGCCGAAGATCTGCAAGCCAGCATTAAGAATTCGTGCCAGTAATGTTGTAAGAAACCCTTTTAGAAACCCGCGGCTAAATCAGGAAATCTAAAAATAAAGAAGCAAATAAGTATGAAGTGATGAAATATCGTCCATTTTCTTGAATATAACAAACAATGAACTCCGGTTGGAATATTCGTAAATCTGACGGTACTCAACGCCCTGGTTCAGTTACATGGCAATAATAAGGCGAAGCGACGCGAAGAAAGATGGTTATAGTGGTTTTAAAACATAACATGGGAGAGCTGGACAAAATGTGTACGACAACTGCTCATGAAACACAAACACGACCTTGATTATATACCATACGTTATGAAATGACGTAACTGTAGTGGGCTTCATCTGTCCACAAAATCTTCCACACAGGATTTATACTGGGTGTTTATAATTAAACTTCCAAGCCGCTGTAGAAATAACACGACTTGCAATAGATGACGCTGTAAGCATCATAATTTAATAGTGGTCGACTACAAACGACAAATGCATCATACAACAATGCCTAAGCTGTACGTTTGACATTAAACAAACTGTACTACTCAGTGTACATGGGTGTACATTATGTATGCCCGTCCACCACGGCAAGGTCATATCACATCCGATGGGAAAATCGGTTTTTAATTGTCCTGAGGCCAAAAACCGCATAAAAAGGATCAATACAAATCAAATCGGATTATTAATTTCCGTGTAACTGGCTCAAAACATGTTTCATATGCTGTCCACCGTTTTCTGCAACAAGTTGAAATCGAGAAACAGCATCTTCCACAACTGATCGAAATGTTTCCGGGGTCACGTTCAGAATGTGTTGCACAATGCGTGCCTTCAATACAGCTAAGTTTGCACTCGGAACACTGAACAAAACATTTTTCGGATATCCCCACAGCCAGAAGTCACACGAATTTAAGATCAGGTGATCGGGACGGCCAGGCTGTAGGGAAATTGGCGGCCGATAATTCTAGCATTTCCGAAATGGCCCTTCAACAGCTGCTTAACTGGATTTGCAATGTGCGGAGGTGCGCCTTCTTGCATAAAAATGATCCCATTCACACATCCACGCTGTTGGAGAGCTGGAATGGTGTGGTTGCGGAAAAGACACTCATAGCGCTTACCAGTGACGGTACAGGTAACAGGACCGGAAGCACCTGTCTCTTCGAAAAAATATGGCCCTATGACAAATGATGCCGTAAACACGCACCACACAGTGACCTTTTCTGGATGAAGTGTTACTGGTTGATTTGCGTGTGGATTTTCCATTGCCCATAATCGGTAATTCTGTGTATTGACATAACCTGTCAGATGGAAGTGGGCTTCATCTGTCTACAAAATCTTTCACGGCCAATCATTGTCCACTTCCATGCAAGCAAGATATTCTAAAGCAAAGGTCTCTTGCTGGCAGGTCGAGGGGAAGCCACTCGTGCACATACGTGATTTTGAATAGATAGCAAAGAAGGATGTTTCGTAGGATTTTACGCACCTTGCTCACGGGTATGTCCAATGTTCGGACAATTCTCCGTGCACTACACGTTTGCACACCACCACTCGTCTCCTCCTGCATTGCTATGGCCACTGCTTCCACTGAGGTCGAATCAATTCGTTTCCTCCCTCTACCACACCAAAAGAAACCGTGTTTTCGAATTTCAGAATCATTTTCTCCAGACCCAAGGCAGTCATCGGGCCAACGCCTTTTTTCAAACCCTTCAGTGTCCGGAACGTCTGCAGAGCGACGTGTGCACAGTCATCATTCTTGTAACGCAGCTTTACAAGCAGAGCGCGATCCTGCATTGCGACAGTCATGGCGAACGTCGCAGACGTGAAAGGAGGAAAAGCCTTGTAACGGGCGTGTATATACCAACTTCTATGAGTCGTACGTATGACAGGAATTTTCATTTACGTATTCTGACACACAGAGCGCCATCTATTGATCAATTTTCACACTATTTTTTTCTTCTGCTATACGTTTTTCCCCCCGTCTCCGATAATATTCCGTTGCAATTTGACGTCATTGTGACCAGTGGTGTTATTTCTAAAGCGTTTTGAAAGTTTAATTTTAATTATAATCGCGCTGTACTTAAAAACTGCTTTAATGACAATTTGTGGCATGTTTCAACGTTCTTAATGTGTTCAGGACCTTCTGGATCAATCTTAAGCGGATCTTTGTTTATTGATGTATCTTTTTTTGGTCTTAGACCAATCTTAATTGCAATATTATGTAAAATCGTTAATTGATCATTTAAGGGGATGTTAAGGTAACTATAAGAAAGCGTTAGAAAAAATTATCAGAAAGAAATAGCATAACATCCTTCGTGCTAGTAAGTACAACAGCAAATAATATCCTCTTTACCATAACCATGCTCAGGTGGAACTCAAGACTAAAGTCTTGGGACCCGACGGACAGGTATCCACTTTTACATTTTGCACGTCCCTAAAAAATCGTTAATAACGACTATTGGTAGAGCTATACAGAATATCACCCAGAATTACGTGATTCTTAACATAAAGTTACAACAAAAGCGCAGTTCAGTGCTAGTATTTGCGAATAATAATTTCACTGGATTATAGTACGTAACTGTAGTGTCATTCCAGTCATTTTATAAGCAATTGATTTGCACTATTTGATCAAAAGTATACGGACACATATTAGTGAACATAAATACGGGGTGTGTCCACACCCTGCCACTAAGACGGCTTGAACCGTCCTAGGGACTGTCTCAGTGAAGCATCTAAATGTCTGTGGAGGAATGGCAGCCCATTCTTCGTCGAGAACCGACACCAGAGAAGTAAATGATGTTGGACGCTGGGGTCTGGATTGAATTCAACGTTGTAACTCATCCCAAAGGTATTCCGTTTGGTTCAGGTCGAAACTCTTGGAACACCCGTCCATTTCAGGAAAGTTACTGTTCACAAACCATTGCCTCATGAATGATGCTTAATGACAGGTTTCAAAAAAATGGTTCAAATGACTCTGAGCACTATGAGACTTAACATCTATGGTTATCAGTCCCCTAGAACTGAGAACTACTTAAACCTAACCAACCTAAGGACATCACACACATCCATGCCCGAGGCAGGATTCGAACCTGCGACCGTAGCAGTCGCGCGGCTCCGGACTGAGCGCCTAGAACCGCTAGACCACCGCGGCCGGCGACAGATTTCACTCTCATGCTAATACAACATACCATTGCCTCCGAACTGTTCCTCTGTTGTACGCAGCACACAATGTTGTAAAATATGTTCATATTGTTTGTCATTTAACCGCACACCCTAACCACGAAAGGCAACTCCTCCCCCTCTATCGTAACACCACTTCGTTCGCGCTTCACTGTTTGTACCACACATGATGGCAAGTAACGTTCTCCAGGCATTCGCCAAACCTAAACACTTCCATCGGATTGTCACAGGGTATAGCGTGATTCACCACTGCAAGTCGCTCGTTTCCAGTCATCCGTTGTTCAGCGGTGTTGCCGGCCGCTGTGTCCGAGCGGGTCTAGGCACTTCAGTCCAGAACCGCGCTGCTGCTATAATTGCAGGTTCGAATCCTGCCTCGGGCATGGATGTGCGTGATTTCCTTAGGTTAGTTAGGTTTAAGTAGTTCTAAGTCTAGGGAACTGATGACCTCAGATGTTAAGTCCCATAGTGCTCAGAGCCATTTGAATTTTTTTCAGCGGTGTCGCTCTTTATATCACCCCAATCGTCACTTTGCGTTGACTACAGAAATGTGTGGTTTATGAGGAGATGCACGACGCATTTTTTTTTTTTTTAATTTCCAATGCACAGTCATTGAGATAGGTGGACTATCAGTGGCACTGCGGAACTCACGAGTGATTGATTCCGCAGTTTGCGTATAATATTTTAGAACCACCATTCGCAATGCTCGACAGACCCTTTCCATCAGGACAGAAGGTCTGGCTGGTCTTGGTTTGTCTGTGGTTGTTCCTTCGCGTTTCCACTTTACTGTCACATTACCAACAGTTTACTTAGACAGCTTTAGAAAAATTTAAATCTCCGTGATAGATTTGTTACTCCTGTGATATCCAACGGTTAGTCCACTTCGAAGCTGCTGAGCTCCCTGACAGACCCATTCTGCTGCTATTGCTTCTGTGCTAAGAACGCAACAATCCCGGCCTCATTTTATACTGGCGAGTCTGCCTCTCATGAGATTTCGGGGTTAATTCCGCATTATGTATGGGTGTCCGGATGCTTTTGATTAGTGTACTTGGCCTTGACATTATCCGTTGTATGTGTAATTTTTGGAATTGCTGAAAACAACGCATGGTAATATGGGTATACAAATAATGTGTGTCGTGGCCAGCAGGGGAAGCGTATCTCTTTTTCGTTGGCTAATACCAGCAACATCCTCACATGCCACTGACATAGTTCAAATGCTCCCCTCACGAATTATCTGTCATACACACCGTTTTTGCGAATCCGTGGATTGTCGTTCGAAAGACGTAGTGCATAAACAAAATTCGCTTTGATTGCTGAAGTCACTAACATGCGTTAACTTGTCAGCTGATTCGGATACTAGAAGATATATTAATCGCCGGAATTTGTCCGTAACGGAGAAGCGAGGTGGCAACGTACAATTTCCGATTACCCACGAAGGCAGAACACTTCTACAGGAGTACCGCAAGTCCTGAAACAAAGTTGAAACAAAAAGCACAGCAGGGAGACCGGATATAGAAGTCACATTTTTTATTTCAGTTCTTTACGCGGTCACCAGTACAAATATTCCCACTTTTATTCAACTAATATGTAGTCTATATTTTTAAGAATGTTTATAAAAATAATTTATGGCTTCATAACTATTGTGATAAAATTAGCATTGCGTTCTGTTATGCGGCGTTCGTGACTACCATTCCCGGAACTGAGATGGTTGTCTCAGTGATCGGGGTTTCTAATCACGTGTTAATATTACGTGAGTGAAAAATACAGGTGTTTGAAAAAACAAAATCATTCCTGTATTCATATAAATTAATTCAAGCCGCAGTAACATTCACGATTAAAATATAACTATCCTATTTAACACTAATAACATAAAGACAAACAAAATAATTCTGATGATTGTACAAAACATGTTCAGCAATTCAACATACACAAGAATGAAATGACTTAAAAGCTGATATCATAGGCCTATAACAGTAGCCTACTGTGAAAACTGTCCATTGATAACAGCCCTAAAATAAAAATTGTTAGAACTGTGCAAAATTAATCTGAAAAATCAGTCTGGCAATACTGACAAACAAAATGCGCACCTCCTGACGTACATTTCTCATGTGCCCATTTCTCGCAGTCTGTACGTTGCACTCACATTTTCTTTGATGTACTACTGTCAGATGAATCAAGACATAGAATACAAAAACACTCATCATCTTCACTGTCACTGCTTTGAGCTTTCTTTTGTTGTTTCTGTTTTTTAGTTTTATTTACTTATTTCTTTATTTAATCTGGGAAAAGATGCTTCTTGACATCTGTGGAACTTTCCTTTCGAGTTTCTCTTTCACAGCAGCATCTCGTTTGGATGTTATTGTTCCTTTGTTGTTTTCTTTCTACAGCTTTAGGGAAAGGTCTGTATCTTTCGGAGAAGCAATAGTAGGGCTAGACTGAACGTTCTCCAAGCCACTGCAAGAAGGCTGGGACTCAAACAGTATTCCTGTGTCATGAATTTGGTTCTTGGAGCTCTCCAATATTTGAATTTGATTGTCTCCTTCTCCTATCGTGTCAGCACTTAGAGCAGTGGGCCTGTCAGGATTTGGTCGATCTGTTACGAAACCAGGAGCAAAGTCATGGTCACCAAAAACGTCTCTATTGAATAGACAAATTCCACAAGTCTTGAATCCTCCTTGGATATCTGATGGCGTAAACGTAAGAGGATATGCGGGAGTCACTATTTCTGGAATGTCATACAATGTCATCTTGGAACTTGGGTAATTTAGTATCCACGAATCAGTTGCAATATTCACGTACTTCTTCAATGGTCCGTACACCGTCCAATCTAATGGTTGCAATCGATGGGAACAGTGAGGAGTAAATTACAATAAAACAATGCCGTTATCTTTCGAGTAATTGAGAACATTAACCGATGTATGGGATCATGACTATCGAGGAGAAAAAGACGCGGAGTAAGTTTAGGGCATTTTACGTTAGCAACAAAGTGTTTCAAAAATTCGCAGAAATGTTCTTCCATCATTCATTTAGAATTATTACTCGCTCCAGGACAGCCCAGTGGCCCATCACAAATAAAATGTTCTTTGAAGTGCACCCGGGAAACAATGAAGAACGGTGGAATAGAGTTCCCAGTTCAGAAACAGCAACAGCAGCTAAGGTAACTAGGCTACCTCGTTCTTCAGATGTGACCGACACCACTTGCTTGAAACCTTTTCGTGACTCCCTTCGATTTGGCTTTTGGACTGTTGTAATGCCAGTCTCGTTCATGTCCAAAATGTCTTTTGGTTCAAAGTTGTATCGTTTTATTAGAGTAGCCAGGTTATCGAAAAAGGTGCCAACGTTCGTTTTATTGCAGCTAGAAGCTCGGGCTAAGCTGGTAGCTCATGGAATCCTAATAGACCAGTCTTTGTGTTTCTTCACGAACCCCGAAAATCAATCCGCCTCAGCTTCTCGAGTTTCAGTCCATTTTATAGGTACCTCTAGCCCATTAGAAAAACCTAATACGTAACACAACTTTCGTACTTCTTTTAGCCTGAGACCTGAAGTATATATCGGACGCAGCTTTGATATATTCTGCCAATTCCTTTTCAAGAGCAACTGTTAGAATAAGTCTGTTAGGATAGTAGCCTACATGCAGTGATGGGCAAGTCATATCACTTCCTATAACCTCATTAGAAAACATTTTAAAGTAATGAGCCAATGTCCGGCAATTTATACTGTAATCCTTGGCAACAGTGCGTATGGATTTATTTTCCAATTTCACCATTCGAGCCACTTTCAGCATAGTATCTGCGGGGACCTTTATCTGTTTTCCTTTCGAAATTTCTAGACATCGTGATACTGAAAGATATAGGATGGTATAAGAATTTGAAACGAAAATTCTTTCACGGGGATGGTTGCCCCGCACGACAGCCATCCTCCTTGGTTGTGTGACAAGCACAACCGGGATGCCATTTTGAAAACTTTAGCCAGTATCCAGCATTGTGTGTTTCATAAAGATTTAAAAAGACTGCACATATATTGAATTATACCATACATGACTGTGGAATCCGATCATAAGTACAGCAAAAATGCTGTAGTTTAATCGAATGTCAATAATGTTTGAAATTTACTCACCAGCGCTGGTAACAGAAAAATATGGACAACTCCTCACTCACTCGACAAAAACAACTGAAACAGATGCAGATAGTGCTGCCACTCGTAAAGTAATTCCAGTTCAGTGTGACTTCTGGCGGCCAAGTTATTAAGTATGGGACAACCAACCCGTGTGACTACCATACCCGTTTACGTGATGTTCTAATGTTAACATGTCTGTTCGTGTACTGCTCGAAGTGTTTGAAATTTTTTTCAGTTTGCGATTGTTCAGGCCGCGTGTCATACATGCTTACCAACTGAAAGAGTTAATCATAAAATTCACTTAACGTCTTGACAACTGGTATCCATTTCGTGGGTTTTCGAAGAGTGGATAGCGTTCATATATTAGTACTCTCTGGTGTATTTCCAAGAGGAGTTTTTGCATACACATTTCATAGGGCCACGTTTAATAAAATCGCATCGAACGATGTGCCACAGTGTTTGGCACCGGACACGTACTCAGAAAGAGTAAAGCTCAGATTCTCATTTAGGTTTCCCGTGGGTTCCCCAGAACACTTCAGCAAATGATATTATGGTTTGATGCCAAAGAGCACAACAGATTTCTCTCTCTCCCATTCTTAGGCAGTCGGGGTTTGTTCTGTCTCTTATGACTTCAGTGTGAACGGAAAGTTAAATTCTAACCGTCCTGCCTTTTGTGGTCCTGCCTTTTAGCTGGAGCACTCCTCCTGACATTTTGCCTGCGAGATCGCGGATTTTATGAGTCGTAAAGCACAGGCAGTTTTGTGGGAGGAAGTTTCAATAAATCCCTTACAATATGGAGTATAAGGGGGAAAGCTGTTACCGGTGAGAACTAACTGTGAATATTTTGAAGTAAGTCTCTTGTCTTTCAGACAGTTTATCCCGTCGTACAGGTCTCCTATTTTTCGTAATTTGTCAAGTTCATTTTATTTTAATTTTGTGACCGGATGCCCTTCTAGTCGTCTGTTACTCTAAGATAGGGAAAACGTGTGTGCCATCTCTCTGCGAATCACGTAAATTTTCTAAATTGTGTTGTCGTGTTTTAAATGCTTATGTGTCGTACTTTCTGTGACAGATATTGGGGACTAGCCCAGCAGTTGCCCAAACGATCGTGAGAAACCGCCTAAAAACCACACGCAGACCCATACCAACGGTCTATAACCCGACGAGCTGAGTGAGTCCGGATCTGGCTCACCTCATTGTCTCCCAAGCTATCGCACTCCGCGTTAAGCTGTACAAGCAGGTCGAAGGTATTGTAAGGAATTAATTAGTAGCAGCAAATACCGGTCAAGGTTTGACTACCGTGCCAACGCCTCTGTTATAGCTGTTGCGATGTCTTTTTGCAGTCTTCGGTATTTTTAACCAGCCGCGGACCTTCAACGTGCTTCAGATGCAATGCGACTATCGCAGGCTGCGTTACACCTGAACGCAGAAGTCTGACGTTTCTCACGACCTTCATGGAGTCTATGCATACGGCTATGTTGTTATGTAAATTTACATTTACCTCAGTTGCATCTTTTGTACGATGTTTTACAGCGGTATACAGGTGTGAAATCAGCTGAAGATATTTCTGCAGTGAGAAATCGTAGAGCGGTTGTGCAACACACGTGCACCGTCAAAGTGGCAAAGGACATTATACATCTGTCAACCGTCCTGACAGGGAGACCCAGACGGCAATACGACTTTTGTAATTTTTTTATATTTATTGTACGTGTAGTTCAGAACTCAAAAATCACTCACATAAACCACTCGATGCAACTCTCAAGATTTCTCGATAAAGTTTTCCGGGAGCCTTTAATACTCTAAAGTAAAATAAGGTTATTAAGGTAAACTAACGTACAGGCAGCGTGACTCTGTGGTAGAGTGCTTGTCGACAATGGGGGCGGCTCGGGTTTGATTCTCGGCCACGGTAAATTTTTAAACAAGGGTGCATGTTCTACGAGCATTTCCGTAAAGAGTAAAATACACTCCTGGAAATTGAAATAAGAACACCGTGAATTCATTGTCCCAGGAAGAGGAAACTTTATTGACACATTCCTGGGGTCAGATACATCACATGATCACACTGACAGAACCACAGGCACATAGACACAGGCAACAGAGCATGCACAATGTCGGCACTAGTACAGTGTATATCCACCTTTCGCAGCAATGCAGGCTGCTATTCTCCCATGGAGACGATCGTAGAGATGCTGGATGTAGTCCTGTGGAACGGCTTGCCATGCCATTTCCACCTAGCGCCTCAGTTGGACCAGCGTTCGTGCTGGACGTGCAGACCGCGTGAGACGACGCTTCATCCAGTCCCAAACATGCTCAATGGGGGACAGATCCGGAGATCTTGCTGGCCAGGGTAGTTGACTTACACCTTCTAGAGCACGTTGGGTGGCACGGGATACATGCGGACGTGCATTGTCCTGTTGGAACAGCAAGTTCCCTTGCCGGTCTAGGAATGGTAGAACGATGGGTTCGATGACGGTTTGGATGTACCGTGCACTATTCAGTGTCCCCTCGACGATCACCAGTGGTGTATGGCCAGTGTAGGAGATCGCTCCCCACCCCATGATGCCGGGTGTTGGCCCTGTGTGCCTCGGTCGTATGCAGTCCTGATTGTGGCGCTCACCTGTACGGCGCCAAACACGCATACGACCATCATTGGCACCAAGGCAGAAGCGACTCTCATCGCTGAAGACGACACGTCTCCATTCGTCCCTCCATTCACGCCTGTCGCGACACCACTGGAGGCGGGCTGCACGATGTTGGGGCGTGAGCGGAAGACGGCCTAACGGTGTGCGGGACCGTAGCCCAGCTTCATGGAGACGGTTGCGAATGGTCCTCGCCGATACCCCAGGAGCAACAGTGTCCCTAATTTGCTGGGAAGTGGCGGTGCGGTCCCCTACGGCACTGCGTAGGATCCTACGGTCTTGGCGTGCATCCGTGCGTCGCTGCGGTCCGGTCCCAGGTCGACGGGCACGTGCACCTTCCGCCGACCACTGGCGACAACATCGATGTACTGTGGAGACCTCACGCCCCACGTGTTGAGCAATTCGGCGGTACGTCCACCCGGCCTCCCGCATGCCCACTATACGCCCTCGCTCAAAGTCCGTCAACTGTACATACGGTTCACGTCCACGCTGTCGCGGCATGCTACCAGTGTTAAAGACTGCGATGGAGCTCCGTATGCCACGGCAAACTGGCTGACACTGACGGCGGCGGTGCACAAATGCTGCGCAGCTAGCGCCATTCGACGGCCAACACCGCGGTTCCTGGTGTGTCCGCTGTGCCGTGCGTGTGATCATTGCTTGTACAGCCCTCTCGCAGTGTCCGGAGCAAGTATGGTGGGTCTGACACACCGGTGTCAATGTGTTCTTTTTTCCATTTTCAGGAGTGTACATAGAGACGTAAAAAAATTAATTTGCAAAGTTTTCATTCAAACATTCTTTATTAACAATCTTTTGTGAAAGGCCAGAGATTAAGAATTTACACTGATAAGCCAAAATATTATGCCCACTACCTACCGCGACGTTGGATACCGCCTTTGACGTTGCGGCCATGTGACGTTGTAACAAAAGTATGGGCCGGCCGCGGTGGTCTAGCGGTTCTAGGCGCTCAGTCCGGAACCGTGGGACTGCTACGGTCGCAGGTTCGAATCCTGCCTCGGGCACGGATGTGTGTAATGTCCTTAGGTTAGTTAGGTTTAAGTAGTTCTAAGTTCTAGGGGACTGATGACCGCAGATGTTAAGTCCCATAGTGCTCAGAGCCATTTGAACAAAAGTATGAAAGCGGAGCAGACAAGGACGGGTGAAGAGATGAGCTGCAAATGGGGAAATCCGTTGAGCTAAGCGACTTTGAAAAACGGCAGATTATTATGACGCACAGCCTGTGAACGAGTATCTCGAAAACAGCGGGGTTGGTCGAATGTTCGCTTGCTACTGACGTCAGCATCTGTGGAAAGAGGTAGAAGGACAATGGGTGTACCACTAGGCACTAAATGGTTAGATGCCCACGACTCTTCACAGAACATGGGGTTCGGAAGCTTGTCTGCTCTGTAAAGTGTGTTAGATGGTGATCTGTGACATTTCTGCCGAAAGAGCACAACGCTGGTGCACGCACAAGGGTTTCAGAGCACACCGTTCATCATACAATGTTGAACATGGAGCTCCGCAGCCGACCACCCCTACGGGTTCACATGTTGAACCAACCATGTGGTCAGTTACGACTGCAGTGGGCACGAGACCATCGGGAGTCAACCGTCGATCTGTCGAGACGTGTCGGCTTTTCGGGTGAATCACATTTTTGCAACACCACGGCGATGTTTGTCTCCACAAACGCCATCGTCGAGGTGAACAGCGGCTCGAAGCTCGCAGTGCGCCACGGACGTAGGCAGGTGGGAGCAGTGTTATGAGAGACATTCTCCTGCGCTTGCACAGGACCCGTGGCAGTAATCGAAGACACGCTGACAGCTGCGATCCACCTGCAGCCCTTCACGCTTGATTTCTTCCCCGATGGCGATGTCACCTTTCAGCACTACAACTGTCCGTATCTCCGAACTAGAACCGTGTTACAGTGGTTTGAGGAGCATTATAGTGAACTCACGTTGATGTCTTGGGGACCAAATACGCCTGTTGTAAATCCTATAGAACCCATCTGGGTTGCTATCGAGCGCCATCACCTCGTGCACAGATTAGCGGCCCGTTACTTACGAAAATAAATGACCTGTGTGTAGACGTGTAATGTCACATGCCTCCACAAGTCTACCAACAAACTGTCGGATCCCTGATACACAGAATCAATGACGTATTTCGTTCCAAAGACGGACAAACAACCTATTAATCAGGTAATCATAATGTTTTGGCTCATCAGTGTATAGCTGCAACGAAAAAAATGATTTTTCTGTGCAATATGTAATTAGAAATAAGAAGACGCATATTTCATAAACGTGACATTTGTATACGTCTTAGTTGGCGCGTAGTTGATAAGTTTTATATTTAAATGACGCAGGTATTCGAACTGAACCAGCGATCCTGCGGTCACGTCTCGAGCGCTACCGATTTTTTTCCCGTCTTTGTACGTTTTACGCTTCGCGGATATGCTCTTACAACATGAACCTTTGTTTAAAAATTTGCATCAGCCAGGAGTCGAACCAAAGCCAGCCACCTGGGTTAAGCACTGTTGCATAGAGTCACGCAGTCCTTCAATAAAATAAACGTATCTTACAGTGTTAAAGATATTTGTGAAATTTCAAGGTCAATTTTCTCGAGAAGTCTTGGGAGCTGCATTGAAGGACTGATATTTGAGTTCTGAACTATACTACTGTACATATATTATAAACGTAAAAAATTACGAAAGTCCGGTTACCATATGGTCTCCTGCTCAGTAACGAACTCTTCTCTGGTGCCAAGACGGAGAAAGTCGGAAAATATGAATCGCTTTTTCTAAGTGCTAAATAACTAAAATTTTGAACTTCTCAATTATGTACCGCCAAGTCACGATAGGACTGGCACGAATTTTTTTGCCGACGGGAGGCAATGCTCAGCCCAGAAATCAAAGTAATTACGGTAACTATGTACAAAACTAGTCAGACGGAGTGCCACTTAAACCCTGCAGGTCCCATTCGGCAGCACTTATTTGCAATTCATATTGACTAACTTACTTTAAACATAGCAGTGTTGTGCGTAGGTCATATCCGTGCATACTGATAGTCAAGAAGAAGAAGAAGAAGGGGGAAGGAGTAGCCAATCCCTGATTTCACATTTTTAATGAAGCATAACATTTTTCGAGCCTATATTCTAGCCAAATGATGTCCAGTGCCGTCTCCGTTGGCGAGGCAGCTAACGCACGCTTGTGCCGTGACGTCCGTCTCGAAAGCTGTCTGTTCGGATACTGTTCAAAACATTTTCAACTCCATCATTTGGCTGGCAAAAGCAGAAGAAGTGTTAGCGTACAGTTTCTGACCAGTTAATCATGCACCTAATTATTAGATTATACATCAAACTTCTCTGCATTGTCTCATGGAGGGAGGATGTGTGAATTGTTGACAGTGATCCGTCGACCGAAGGGTACGTTAAGCTCGCTAAACACCCTGGATGTTATTCGAGAGGGTGGATACGCGGTTTCTCGCTCTCCTTTCTCTCTTACCGTCATCAGTAACACAAGTTGCACACTAAAACTCCACACGCACTCATCAGTGATCTACACCCAACATGTGCACATGCAAAGCACGCATTTCGCCGAGGAAAGGTGCCAACCCGCGTGAAGAAAAGAAACCTTCCAGTTACATGACTCCATAGTACCCCTTGTGGCGTCCCAACCAACAGTCTCTTAAGTCTCCATTTTTTAAGTGATGTACAAGTTATGAAGTCCATCTTTGGCGTTCTCCTGCTTAAGTTTCCCTTGCAACAACCTATCGAGCTTTCTGTTGTTTACCCAAACCTTCTCGGATATTGGTGGGTGCCAACCTCTACATATTCACTTGATGTATCTTAGTACGATTCTCAATGAGTTACACTAGTCTCAGAAGTTAATTAAGTTGTGTGTTCATCAAGAGAAAAATGTATAGGTTATGGTAGCGGAAACCGAAGCACACGAACTGCATAAAGGTCGCAATAATTTGCACACGACCTGAAGATAGAGCATTCGCCCCAAAGTTAGTTATGAAATATTACAAAAGAGACAAAAGAAACTACTTACGGGTTCCACTGCTCCGATTTACGGTGTTCGTCGTTTGTCTCTCTCGGGAGAGACAGGGTGCCTAGTACGAAAAGTATTTGTATTAGTTTAACCCCTATTCGTGTTTTATTACTCTAATTCACTATTTGCATCTTTCACAACCAATTTTTCTTTCTACCTCTCGCAGTTGTGAATTTTCTCCAACATTATTTCCTCATGGGTGTTGTTCTTCAGTCTAGACTTTAGAGTTTCAGCTTGAGAGTATTGTCTCAGGAAAGGAAGAAAAACTCATTTGTACAGATCGTTATGAAAAGTTACAGTTATTTACTCTTCACCTCAACCACTGGGAACAGTTTCAGCGGCAGCACGTGGAATGGCACTGTAAACATACGCCCGCAGAAAACTGTGCGTAGGCCGTGTCAGTCAGAAACTGACGCGTTCCATCAAGAAGTAACGCGGAGACAAGGCGTGAAGTATGTGTGACAGCGGAAGTGGTGTCCTTTATTTCCGCTGCGGTAATCGGCGCCGAGTCGGCGGCACGCGGCGGTTGCCCCAGTCTGCATCGACTGCGGCCGCCAGCAGCCAATAGTGACGTCACCGTGACGTCATAGCCGCTACGTTGCCTCTCGCCTTGGCACTCGACTGGTGTCGGCCACAGCACCGCCAGTCTCCACCGATCGAGCTCTCGCCATGTTGGCTCGCCGAATTCGGCTGCTACGGAAGACCCACGTGGCCGACGTGCACCGAAGGATTCTGCTGTCCTGCTGCCGAAATCTCAAGCCCAAACATGGGCTAAGTCTGAACTACTTCGATGGGACAGAAGCCTGAGATGTGGCCACTTTGTATACGTGTCTGGATAGAGGGTATTCTCCATCCACTATCACGGGTTGTCGTCTATTTCAAACGAATGGTAATAAAACGAATTTAGGTCTTAGACCACGTCATTGTTAAACACTGAAATAACGAAAATTCCAACGTTTCGATCGACTTTGCAGCGATCTTTCTCGGGGTGACTATCTTACTCTGAAAAGATCCGCTGCAAAGTCGGTCGAAACGTCGGCACTTTAGTCGTTGTAGTGTTTTATAACGACGCGACCTAATACCCAAAAGGATATTGTTCAAATTGACACTGGTCCTGGAAGCCCACGAAATTAGGTTGTTAATATGCATCGCTTTGTATGTGGTAATGAAATTGCTAAAGGTGACCTTGAGTACCAGTCCAGCAATTCTCTGGACGTGTACGGATAACGACTAGACAACGGCGACCAAATGGAACTATACGTCGGTAGACCTATTAATTCATAATGAACGCGCCACGCCATCTCAATAATGGGATCTCGAAGTAAATACGTGAAGCCGACCACATTGGTATTGATAAATTTTACCTTACATTATTGGAAATGTGACTCCTAGCAGAGACACATTTATGGCGTAGAGGGACGTCGAATAGTATCGGACACGTAAGCTTTTTCGAAATTATGATTTTTTTCTGAAGGTTGTATTGTAACATTATTCACAATAAACATTACGTTATTTAATAGAATAGTGTGTGTGTGTGAAATCTTATGGGACTTAACTGCTAAGGTCATCAGTCCCGAAGCTTACACACTACTTAACCTAAATTATCCTAAGGACAAACACACACACCCATGCCCGAAGGAGAACTCGAACCTCCGCCGGGACCAGCCGCACAGTCCATGAGTGCAGCGCCCTAGACTGCACGGCTAATCCCGCGCGGCAATAGAATAGTGAAACTCAATGTCATAATAATACATGTTCGATGGTTTTTTTAATATTTTCCATTCACTGTGCGTTTTGGTCGCTTAAATTTTTAGAGGGCCGTGTCAGTCATGAAAGTATAGCGTGCAAAAGAGTAATTTTTTTTAAAAAACTGTTTTAATTGGACGTTAATTGTTTGTAAATATTAAACTACAGTAAATGGAAATTACACACCGTAGTACTAACATATCGTTGTTAACGCACAACTAATAGTGCCAGCAAAATAAACCCGATACTAGATCACACAGTATTGAACGCAAGCTTGAGGGCGAAGAGTGGAGCGGGACTTACTAAAAATGGCCCTGAGCACTATGGGACTCAACTGCTGTGGTCATCAGTCCCCTAGAACTTAGAACTACTTAAACCTAACTAACCTAAGGACATCACACACATCCATGCCCGAGGCAGGATTCGAACCTGCGACCGTAGCAGTCGCACGGTTCCGGACTGCGCGCCTAGAACCGCGAGACCACCGCGGCCGGCTGGGACTTACTACTGTCAGCAGCTAGAACAGCTAGACTCGAGAGTGAATAAAACACGTTTGCATCCAAACAGGAGACAGCACATACCGTCAACATTTCTACTGTCGTGTAATATTGGCAGTGCAATACAGATACAAAGATAGTGCCATCAAGAAATTAAACGAAATGCATTAACTCTGTAACAAGCTAGCCGGCCGAAGTGGCCGCGCGGTTCTGGCGCTGCAGTCTGGAACCGCGAGACCGCTACGGTCGCAGGTTCGAATCCTGCCTCGGGCATGGATGCGTGTGATGTCCTTAGGTTAGTTAGGTTTAACTAGTTCTAAGTTCTAGGGGACTGATGACCTCAGCAGTTGAGTCCCATAGTGCTCAGAGCCATTTGAACCTTTTTTTTTTTTTTTTTTTGTAACAAGCTGCTGGAGACTGTGGGTCCGTGATACCAAAATTCTCAGGATGCACCCCTGAACAACTTCTGAAAGTTCGTCTGTGGAGTTCTGGCCCACGCTGTAGAATAGCCAAACATCACAAATCAAATTCAAGACGGCTCAAGCTCTGCGCCGTAGTGATGTTGTCTGGATCATTAGCAGTAACGTATACGCTGAACGTGACGCCTTGATGGTCGAATGCAGTTTGCTGAAGCGGATAGATGAATTTTACTGCACTGGTAGACCACAATCCGGATGGAGACTCGTGGCAAAGAGCGAAAACACCGTTGCCCATATAAGGACAAAGGTAAAGAAAAGGTAGAATAAGCGTAGAACAATGTGTCCCAAAAAGGGTTCGTCACATGTGTTGCTGTATCCGTGACAGAATAATTGCCTTTACTGCCGCCTGGGAGCCTGCGCATAAGGTCACCAGGTGAGGTGGCACACAAATTAAAGAACTGGACTTGGATTCGGAAATTAAAACCATATATAGGTTATTCGTAGTTTCAGTAAACAGTTTACTGCAAGTTATAGCTTGTTGTAAATGACACAGCTGATTTTCTGTCAATGTTTATGTTCCGTTTTTAATGAACAAGTCGTGACGGGACCTTCATCCTAATATTCCTTCTTTCATAGCGATAATTCAGTGTTTCTAGGGCGCTTATATACATGTTACTTCTTAAAATCTCGAGCAATTGATCTAAAACATAATCACATATTAATGCATTATGTACTCCCTCAATATCTAGTCCTGAATATGATAAAGATTTTTATATTATTTTACTTTAATTTTTCTATTTTTTTGCGTGTGATACAGTATAATACTTTATACAGTAATTCGTTAGACATTTTAGAGTGTAAGATAATGCAGCAGCCACGCAGGGCATTCATGGTAATTCATGCGGTTGCTGGTCCTTGTGAAACGCTTTACTCGAAAGCAGGAAACAATCTAAAACCCACGCTAACGTTGAAAGACTTGACCCGACCCAAATTCTGTTCGTGGCCACATCGTGCATCACCGTCCGTTATAGCTTAATTTATTTCACAGCAGCTCTGCACTCGTTAATTTCTGTAAAAAAATTTCTGAGAAGCTACTAAAAAACCCAAAGCCTTTTCCAGCTTACTCACGGCCTGCGCGCCGCTATCTTAACATTAAAGGATACAGCTCCTCAGAGGGACACGTCCGCTGCCTCGCTATCGCGGGTACATGTTTCCACGGTGAGCTTGTTATTCATCACAAGCCCCTACGCCAGAGGCACAAGACCTCACACGACATAGTTACATTAAGATAACGTGCAGTTATGCACAATCCTTAATAGCTATTACATGGAAGTGATGTGTGACTAACACAATGCAACCGTTGTACCCCATTCTACATGTATTATTTATTTGTTGTATGCTATCTATCTGCTATCTACGTTCTAAAACAGACGAAATGTTGCAAGTAAAGTTGTATATATGAGCGTAATACAACATCTGTTACCATAAAATTTTAAATATATTACTTTCTGTCAGCGCCATACTGGTTCATTATACATGTAGGTACAAAATAATAAAAAATATTTAACACTGCGTGAAGCTCTTATTCGTAGCGTAATGGATGAATACAGTCTGTAAATGGTTTAAATAAATTTCATTCGCGCTGTGAAATATTACATCTGTCAGCGCCGATTAGACTGGGGATAATCCCGTGATTCCCTGATTTAAAGCAGATTCTTGACTTGCGATTATACAGGGTGGTTATAATGAAACTTCGCTACATGAAAGCCCCCCCCCCCCCCCTCCCATGGAAATCGAGTCATTGTAGAACAATGAAACTTTGTGGAAACATTTTCAAGGATATGTGGGAGAGAAATAACGAATAAATCATTGAAAGAAAAGCATTTTAATTTCCACATGAGAGGGTGACATTCGTAATTTGCGTACCATGTTAAGATTCCAGGTTACAAACGTGGCTCAGTGTGACGAGCAGCCCACCTTGGCCAGACCCATGTTGACTGTCTGCAATTGTAATGCACGCTGATGCTTGTATTTCAACCTACCGTCGCAGTACTTGTAGCGACGCCTAAGAGAAAGTCACGACAGTGACACTACTAATAACGCAAATCCAGCAGGGTACAGCCTAAACATCATTCCTATAGAGCTGAGTGCCCATACGGTAAATAGTTTTCCTTCTGCACTGTCTGAAGTAGCAAAAGTTTAAGTATAACCACCCCGTATTTTAGTTTGCTGATATTCTACACTACTGGCCATTAAAATTGCTACACCACGAAGATGACGTGCTACAGACGCAAAATTTAACCGACAGGAAGAAGATGCTGTGATATGCAAATGATTAGCTTTTCAGAGCATTCACACAAGGTTGGCGCCGGTGGCGACACCTACAACGTGCTGACATTAGGAAAGTTTCCAACCGATTTCTCATACACAAACAGCAGTTGACCAGCGTTGCCTGGTGGAACGTTGTTGTGATGCCTCGTGTAAGGAGGACAAATGCGTATCATCACGTTTCCGACTTTGATAAAGGTCGGATTGTAGCCAATCGCGATTGCGGTTTATCGTATCGCGACGCTGCTGCTCGCGTTGGTCGAGATCCAATGACTGTTAGCAGAATAGGGAATCAGTGGGTTCAGGAGGGTAATACGGAACGCCGTGCTGGATCACAACGGTCTCGTATCACTAGCAGTCGAGATGATAGGCATCTTATACGCATGGCTGTAACGGATCGTGCAGCCACGTCTCGATCCCTGAGTTAACAGATGGGGACGTTTGCAAGAAAACAACCACCTGCACGAACAGTTCGACGACGTTTGCAGCAGCATGGACTATCAGCTCGGAGACCATGGCTGCGGTTACCCTTGACGCTGCATCACAGACAGGAGCGCCTGCGATTGTGTACTCAACGACGAACCTGGGTGCACGAATGGCAAAACGTCATTTTTTCGGATGAATGGAGGTTCTGTTTACAGCATCATGATGGTCGCATCAGTGTTTGGCGACATCGCGGTGAACGCACATTGGAAGCGTGTATTCGTCACCGCCATACTGGCGTGTCACCAGGCGTCATGGTATGGGGTGCAATGGTTACACGTCTCTGTCACATCTTGTTCGCATTGACTGCACTTTGAACAGTGGACGTAACATTTCAGATGTGTTACGACCCGTGGCTCTACCCTTCATTCGATCCCTGCGAAACCCTACATTTCAGCAGGATAATGCACGACCGCATGTTGCAGGACCTGTACGGGCCTTTCTGGATACAGAAAATGTTCGACTGCTGCCCTGGCCAGCACATTCTCCATATCTCTCACCAAATGAAAACGTCTGGTCAATGGTGGCCGAGCAACTGGCTCCTCACAATACGCCAGTTACTACTCTTGATAAATTGTGATATCGTGTTGAAGCTGCATGGGCAGCTGTACCTGTACACGGCATCCAAGCTCTGTTTGACTCAATGCCCAGGCGTATCAAGGCCGTTATAACGGCCAGAGGTGATTGTTCTGAGTACTGATTTCTCAGGATCTGTGCACCCAAATTGCGTGAAAATGTAATCACATGTCAGTTCTAGTATAATATATTTGTCCAATGAATACCCGTTTATCATCTGCATTTCTTCATGGTGTAGCAATTTTAATGGCCAGTAGTGTAGAATGTGACTGTAGAACCACTACCCTATGTTTGTCCGAATTCTAGTTTGGTTTGTTGAATGCAGAATGTGGCGCCGGCCAGAGTGGCCGAGCGGTTCTAGGCGCTACAGTCTGGAACCGCGCGACCGCTACGACGCAGGTTCGAATCCTGCCTCGGGCATGGATGTGTGTGATGCCCTTAGGTTAGTTAGGTTTATGTAGTTCTAAGTTCTAGGGGACGGTTGACCTCAGAAGTTAAGTCCCATAGTGCTCAGAGCCATTTGAACCATTTTTGAGGCCGGCCGAAGTGGCCGCGCGGTTCTGGCGCTGCAGTCTGGAATCGCGAGACCGCTACGGTCGCAGGTTCGAATCCTGCCTCGGGCATGGATGTGTGTGATGTCCTTAGGTTAGTTAGGTTTAACTAGTTCTAAGTTCTAGGGGGCTAATGACCTCAGCAGTTGAGTCCCATAGTGCTCAGAGCCATTTGAACCATTTTTGAAAGTGGCGTTGTAATTATCTGAGTGCCAGTGTATATATATCATTTGTTACTGTACCATATTATATACTAAAGCACCTAGTGAGCATTGAGATTTTCGTTGCGGCGGAATCTTCTCACGAAATGTCAATCACCAACTTTCTCCTCCGAATGAGAAAATAGTTTGTTGATGCCGACCTACATATGGAGAAACGATCACCATAGTAAAACAAGGGAAATCAGAGCTCGCACGGAAATATAGGTGTTCGTTCTTTAAGGGCGCTGTACGACATTGGTATAATAGATAATTATTGTGAAGGAGGCTCGATGAACCCTCTGCCAGGCACTTAAATGTAATTTGCAGAGTATCCATGTAGATGCAGATGCAGAGATGTGTCTTCAAATGATGTCTCGCAGCATTACACCGCCTAACAAAAAAAGTGATTTCGTAATCACTACAATAGCATAACATACCCTCTAAACCTGCTAAGTTTCATTTCGTTTCCTCCCTTCCTTCAGGTTCATCTCTTTATTTGTCAGACAATGTATATACAGAGTGAATTACAGAATTTACTAAATGAATTACAGCAAAGGATTCTACAAGAATGTTACACGACAAGGTGTATCTTTGGTGATGATGTTGGTCCCTAAGATCTTAACTTCCTTGGCCACCACTGCCTTGGGACGGCGTAGCTGTCTCCCAAAGCGAAAACTGGAGTTGCGAGTTGGAGTCTCACTTCATGCTGAGTGTGGCTTATAGATGTGGTGTTCATGTACACACAACCAAATGATAGCAAAAATGGTTCAAATGGCTCTGAGCACTATGGGACTTAACTTCTGAGGTCATCAGTCCCCTAGAATTTAGAACTAGTTAAACCTAACTAACCTAAGGATATCACATACATCCATGACTGGAGGCAGGATTCGAACCTGCGACCTTAGCGGTCGCGCGGCTCCATACTGAAGCGCCTAGAACCGCTCGGCCACACCGGCCGGCAAATGATAACAATTTCAGAAAAATTGGATAATTGATTCAAGAAAAAAAGTTTCATAAATTGAGCAAGTCAGTAACGAGTTGGTACACCTGACCTTTATGCAAGCAGTTATTCCGGCTTGATGTTGATTAATAGAGTTGTTGAATATGGTGCCAAATTCCGTCCAGCTGACGCATTAGGTCGTCAGAATCACGAACTGGTTGGAGGACCTTGCCCATAATGCCCCAAACGTTCTCAGCTGGGGAGAGACCCGGCGACCTTGCTGGCCAATGTAGGGTCTAGCAAGCACGAAGACACGCTACGAGTGCGATCGGGCGTTATCTTGCTGAAATGTAAGCCCAGGATGGTGTAGTGGTTCTTTATTTACGTGACCATTACGGCACTCCAACCCCAGTTCTCGATACCAGTAATATCGTACTACTTTTCTGCGAACTAACAGACATATTTTTGTGACAATATTTACATGTATCGCTATATTACAGTGATATGGTTCTTGTGTGTATTCATTTCTGTGAGACTGTCATAATCTTTGACTTACTTGTAACCGTTTTGGCGCGAATGCGCACAGAGCAGTCTTTGTTTCACTTTGCAGAAGTTAAGTTGTTATTTCGCTTTGTAGAAGAACAGTCAAGTCTTGTGTTTGGTTAAAGTGGAAATTAAATATGTGAAGATTCATACAAAACTGTTTTCTTGATGATGTGACAGTTAAGAAGAAGTATATGTGAATTTACAAGAAGTTTAATAAAAATGTGGATCGCGAACACTAAGTCAAAATTTATTTCTACTATACCATTGTTCTGATCTGGGATTGTTTGATCATTAAGAATTTCCTGAAAAACTCATTTGTTAGGTCTTCAAATATTGCTAAAATACAGATCTGGACCTTATAGCAGTCAAAGTGGAATCACCCCAGAATCAACAAGATGAGCCATAACAACTTCGACGAAATCTACGTGGGAATCCATTCAAGATAAGTGCCAAAATTAATGAGTTTTTTACAGTGACTTCATTATTTCCATTCTGACGATACCACCCACAGTCAATAACTTTGTTGTTGCCCGATAAAGCGGACATATGCTGCGTGAGCAACATTATTAATCTAATTTCTAACCTACTTTGCAAGTGGTGGTATTGTTAGAATGGCTTGCCATGAAGGGCAACAAACTGGGGTGTAGAATGTCGTCGACATACCGCTGTGCAGTAAGGTGCCGCGAATGACGATCAGAGTGGTAATACTATGTAAAGAAATGGCATGCCAGACCATCACCCCAAGTTGTCGGGCCGTATGGTGGGCGACAGTCACGTTGGTAGCCCATCGCAGCCCGGGGCCTCTCCGGACACGTCTTCGCTGGTCATCGTGGCTGGATTCGAAGCAGGACTCATCACTGAAGACAATGCTACTCCAGTCAATGACATTCCAGGCCTCTCGTGACATCTTGTGGTCAATTCCACATAACGTAGGGGTGTCCGGGTACTTTTATCAGATAGGGTATATCCGCACATGTTTACCTTAAATTACATCTTTTACGTATTCTGAGCCGGCCGGAGTGACCGAGCGGTTCTAGGCGCTTCAGTTGGAACCGCGCTGCTGCTACGGTCGCAGGTTCGAGTCCTGCTTCGGTCATGGATGAACGTATTCTGAAACTTATTTTTTGTGCTTCTTAGTATTGATGCTTCTGACACGAATAAAATAAATAAAAGCACTTCCCCGGAATCAGGGTGTCAACTGGTGTCATTAGTCGACAGCCTTCATCCGTTTTCTGTTTTTTTTTCTCTTTTTTTTCCTCTTCGGGTGGATGCGAAAGCGTGTGGTTGGAGTGGAGAGCGAGGTGATGTAGCGACAGTGTCGTCGCCTTAGGTACCTGCCACTGCGTGGAGTGTTTTAGGGAGGCTCCCGGAAACTGATTGGACAGCGAACGGCACTCGGTTGCTGGCAGACAGCAGCGCCTCGTCTGACCTGGATGCTGGATGCGAGCGGCGACATCCGGCAGAGGGCTCGCCGCGTCGCGTGTGGCGCGCAGCCGCAGGAGGGCCCGGTGCAAAAAATAAACTTCCACCTCAACTGGCCGGCCGGCGCCGTCACCGTCTCTGTGAACAACTCGTCGCGGCCGCAGATCGAATGACAGGCTCGCTGGTTGAGTCTCGTACTTGTAGTCCTACCTCACCCACTGTTCAGAGAAGTAATCTATAGTCCAAGCTCCTCGATTTCAAGATCTCTAAACAAATTACCGAATTTCTTTCTCCATTTTCCCTTTCTATTTCAGTCAATAATTAAATGGTATCATGATTGGCGACTGTGTCTGTGTTGATGCAGAAACTGTATTTATTAAAATACGGTGTCCTTCAGACGTGCATGCATTTCTGGAGGAACAGACAAGTATGCATGTCTGCATGAAAGGACATCGTCGCCAATCAAGATATAAGTTTCAGGAAATTCGTGACACCTGGCTGCATTAGAACAATTTATTAATTTGCTACCGGTTTCGGTCGACGACAATCATCTGGCACCGAGCGAGGTGGCGCAGTGGTTAGACACTGGACTCGCATTCGGGAGGACGACGGTTCAATCCCGCGTCCGGCCATCCTGATTTAGGTTTTCCGTGATTTCCCTCAATCACTCCAGTCAAATGCCGGGATGGGCCTCTGAAAGGGCACGGCCGACTTCCTTCCCCATCCTTCCCTAATCCGATGCGACCGATGACCACGCTGTCTGGTCTCCTTCCCCAAACAACCAACCAACCAATCATCTGGCACCTGAAGCGATGTCAGAAACAGAAATGACAACAAAACCACAATGTACGAAACGATATAAAGACACGAAAATGTAAAATAAAGCTGGCAGCAAACTAATAAATTGTTCTAATGCAACCAAGTGTCATGAGTTCCCTGAAACATATATTCACTGCTGACGACCGCGTGTCTAAAACATTTTAATGATGATATAATCACACATGGCAGGGCTAAACTGACGATACAAAACAATAACAAAAGTCTTCCTGTGCTTAGTTTCACGAAAGTGGGAGCATTTGGATTGTGACTGCTTGACATATGGAGGTTTGCACCGGCGCTGCGGAGGTGCTCCGATAGTCAAAGTGGTTAAGGTGACCGCTAATCACTAATGGGAAATCGGAGTTCGAGTCCCGGTCCAGCACAAATTTTCATTTGTCACAAGGAGCTGACGTTAATGTGTAATCACAATACGTGAATCAATTTCAGTTACTAAATGATACTGTTACCAGATGTTAGTTTCTCCGAATTACGTGATTCCAGTTTAACGGCTGCCGTAAATGCAGAATCTAAGTGTTCAGTCTGTTACAAGAAAATCCCAAATCTAATGGCTAAAGCCCAATAAAAATGGTTCTAAAATACAAACACGTCTCTGTTCTTAGGTCATTTACCTGTAAAACCGTGCACTTGTGTACAATCGACGTTTGAAACTTAGCAAATGTAAAGGCTGCAGAAGCTCATGTCGCTGAATATACCGTGCTGTATGACAGGCGGTCACAAGAATCACAAATGAGGAATTATTTAGCAAGAAGGTGATCATTTCCTTGTAACAATACAAGGTGATTTTGTTTTTAAAAAAAAGAGTGGCATGTTCCTACATGAGCTAGTATTGGTCGAAACTAGAAGAAAAGCTCCTAGAAAGATATGTCCGGAAACCAATACCTGCTGAGATCTGCCATCTCATTTTCATCTGTTCGTTACGTGGAAGTGGATAGTGTTGCATATCTTTACTATCCATGTTGTCACATTCTTCAACCCTTCTTCGCAGTGAAGCATGCAGTCCAGCGGATTCAGGTCCGGTAAACAGAGATTTCTCGCTAACGGACCTCCTCCATCAGTCCGCGCCAATGAAATGTGCTGAGGCTCAGTCGCGCGACCGCTACGGTCGCACGTTCGAATCCTGCCTCGGGCATGGATGTGTGTGTTGTCCTTCGGTTGGTTAGGTTTAAGTAGTTCTAAGTTCTAGGGGACTTATGACCTCAGCAGTTGAGTCCCATAGTGCTCAGAGCCATTTGAACCATTTTGAGGCTCAGTCACATGATCAGCAGAAAATGGAATCGTGCCGCATCGCGCATACACACAGCCGCTGTCTTTCTTCAAGGGTACCGTTGTCGACTAGCATTGGTAATTCATCGAGCAGAAATTCACAGCCCCTGATAATTTGTTTGGTAAAGCGCATGGCCTCATGTATCTGTCACTGAAATTCCTGCCCATACATTGATATTGAAGCTTGAGGCTGCTTGAGGATTTGCATTGATTTTACTTGATTGCCCATAATTTCTGTCGGGAAATAATTCCTCCACAACGACATGTTACTATCGATTGCTTCACCTGATAACACATTTCTCGATCTTGTAGTAAAAGGTTAAAAGACTGTTGACTCAGTAATGGAATGAAGCGACTATATTCGGGTTTGAATTAATGTTATTTATTTCGACCACTAACCAGATTCAGACTCTATAAAACATTGTAAAGGGTTAGATGAGAGTTCTCTGCGTTCTGCCCATCTATTGGCTTCCACCCGGAAGTCCATTCTATAAATGCGGTTCATATCACCGCAACACAAAAGATCTGAGTCTCAATAAAAAAAGGTCCGAAAAACCTTAGATATTGTAGAGGAGCGCTGTTGGGTAATTTTTATCTTTCGATGCACAATGTAGTACTTGTTGTATACTGTGTAAGTATGATACATTTGGGATCTTAGATTTGCTTCTGCCGTAGTATGCGAATAATGTGACATATATCACATCAGTGCACTTCTGGTAGGAACGCATGGAAAAAAGCCAGCAAAAGTCTCAAATATTCGAGAGAATTCGATCATCAGTTTTACCGGTCTCCGTGAACTGTCTGCAAGGTTTCTTGAGGAATTAAGACATTATGTGTTTACCATCACAAAGTTAATGAATATCTGTCTGCTCTTCGATGTGAGTAACTCGCGAAACTGCACACTCGTGTAAGTCTGTTGCTGGACAAAATGATCCCTGGTTCGCTGTTGTAAAAAGGAACATTAGTAACCGCGTAAGATGAGGGTAATTGAGCATTTGCGTAGCCTGCCTTCCACGACGTGTTTCAAACAAGAATAGAGAAATCAAAAGCGGTGCATCGAAAATATTGGTTAGTTGATATGACATCGTCATCTGCGTGAAGCCGATAGTTCGCCTGAGTGTGTTGCAGGAATCCTAACTTACACCGTACAATGTACTACATTCATACACTGTCGCAACATTTCTTCTCCTCGATCTGAGTGGAATCTGTGACTGCCGTTCGATCCATACAGCACATCTTTCGCGAAACAGTAGGATTAAATGTTACAAGTGCCGAAGTAAGCATATTTGAAAGCGGTATAAATAGAATCAATATTTGCTGCATTTGAAATATTGGACTTACTTAATTCGTCGTGATTCTCTATACTGTTTAATGTTGTTGTTGTGGTGGTCTTCAGTCCTGAGACTGGTTTGATGCAGCTCTCCAAGCTACTCTATCCTGTGCAAGCTTCTTCATCTCCCAGTACGTACTGCAGCCTACATCCTTCTGAATCTGCTTAGTGTATTCATCTCTTGGTCTCCCTCTACGATTTTTAACCTCCACGCTGCCCAACAATGCTAAATTTGTGATCTCTTGATGACTCAGAACACGTCCTACCAACCGATCCCTTCTTCTAGTCAAGTTGTGCCACAAACTCCTCTTCTCCCCAATTCTATTCAATACCTCCTCATTAGTTATGTGATCTATCCATCTAATCTTCAGCATTCTTCTGTAGCACCACATTTCGAAAGCTGCTATTCTCTTCTTGTCCAAACTATTTATCTCCATGTTTCACTTCCATACATGGCTACACTCCATACAAATACTTTCAGAAATGACCTCCTGCCACTTAAATCTGTACTCGATTTTAACAAATTTCTCTTCTTCAGAAACGCTTTCCTTGTCATTACCAGTCTACATTTTATATCCTCTCTACTTCTACCATCATCAGTTATTTTGCTCCCCAAAAAGCAAGCCGGCCGGTGTGGCCGTGCGGTTAAAGGCGCTAAAGTCTGGAACCGCGTGACCGCTACGGTCGCAGGTTCGAATCCTGCCTCTGGCATGGATATGTGTGATGTCCTTAGGTTAGTTAGGTTTAAGTAGTTCTAAGTTCTAGGGGACTGATGACCACAGATGTTAAGTCCCATAGTGCTCAGAGCCATTTGAACCATTTTGAACCCAAAAAGCAAAACTCCTTTACTACTTTAAGTGTCTCATTTCCTAATCTAATTCCCTCAACATCATCCGACTTAATTCGACTACATTCCATTATCCTCGTTTTGCTTTTGTTGATGTTTAATAGTTCATTCATTTACATCCATGTCTAGTCACAATTGCCTACGTGTACGTTGGTGCATTGAGGTCGTTATAATCTTTTCCCTTTCTAATAACAATTTCTTGCACGGAATCGGAAGCTATCGTGCGCGAATGTCGACGTCTGTATGCATCATATGAACTTCCTCTACCGCTTCGTAAAATTCCTGTCTCTGACTTCGTGTTAATCTGTCTGGAAGTGTCTCTGCAACGCACAACGCATTTTAGATTCTGAACGACGGAAATATAATGAAACTGACTCCCTTTTATGTTTCTCTTGATAGACATTAAAATGACACGCTTTATACTATTCAGTAAGAACAAAAACGCACTTCGAGAGATGATGAATAACTTCCTAAACTGGCTAGTGAATATACTAACGTGATCGGACCAGAAGAAAATGACTTTTTTATCTCGTAGCTCAGGTCTAGTGAATGATTTACGTCAAAACGTACCCACTGATTAATCAGATGCACTAGAAAAACCACACATCACCTTTTAATATGCTGTTATGAGCCGAGAAGAAGATGCGACCAACAGTGGCCAACCATCGGACGAGCAATCTTCGATCATGATGTAATATGAAATAACATGTGAAGAGTTTTATTCTCCAAGTAAGTGATAAAGCTACTGTTCATGTTTTGTGTTTAGTATTCTGCACCACAAATTATGGTGCAGTTTGAGTTTTATGGTCGATGGAAGAGGACGTGATATTGATTTACGAAGAAATAATATATGTCGAATCTATTGCATCTACTTTATTTGATTTATTACATTCGTTATTGATAGCCTTACTAACATTGAACTCGCAGATGGTATTTCGTACCAGTCTGATACAGTGTCGATGAAAAGACTCAGGGTACTACCGAAGAAGGATCAGAATCAGGAGTAGAGAGTTTTATACATACACATCAAAAAAGTTTTGCATCACCCCGGTTCCCAGAACTCCTGAAGATAGGCGTTGACTGTGGTTATTGTATCACAGGCACAATCGCTTTGACTGTTCAGAGATGTCACTAAACCTGCCCAAAGATGTAAGCAACCATACGTCAGCAGCGCCTATTAGACGGAGGGGGTCCGACAGCCGATCAGTTCCAGTCATTCCACCAGGAAGGAGGTACACGGCTCGTGTTGTCTGTAGTTCAACCATGCCTAGACGGTCAATACCGCGGTTCGATCGTGTCCACATTCTTACTTTGCGCCAGGAAGGGCTCTCAACAAGGGAAGTGTCCAGGCGTCTCGGAGTGAGCCAAAGCGATGTTGTTCGGACGTGGAGAACATACAGAGACTTATAAATTATAGAGTGCAGCAATAAGTCGTCGTTTTTCAGATTGTATTACGCAAATCCAGATTTCGACTAGTGGCTAGCCATTCTCAATGCACTATTTTCTATTCTCGATGCATGTAAGTCCAAGTAGTTCGGGCATCAGTCACTTTCTGAAGGTAACCTGAAGAGATACAGAGAAACAGGAACTGTCGACGACATGCCTCGCTCAGGCCTCCCAAGGGCTACTACTGTAGCCACTACCTACGGATTATGGCTCGGAGGAACCCTGACGGCAACGCCACCATGTTGAATAATGCTTTTCGTGTAGCCACAGGACGACATGTTACGACTCAAACTGTGCGCAATAGGCTGATGCGCTCCCGACGTCCATGGCGAGGTCCATCTTTGCAACCACGACACCATGCAGCGCGGTACATATCGGCCCAACAAGATGCCAAATGGACCGCTCTTCACCGATGAGTGTCGTATATGCGTTCAACCAGACAATCGTCTGAGACGTGTTTGGAGGCAACCCGGTCAGACTGAACGCCTTAGACACACTGTCCAGCGAGTGCAGCAAGTTGGAGGCTCCCTGCTGTTTTAGGGTGGCATTATGTGGGGCCGACGTACGCCGCTGGTGGTCATGGAAGGCGCCGTAAAGGCTGTACGACACGTGAATGCCATCCGCCGACCGATAGTGCAACCATATCGGCAGTATATTGGCGAGGCATTCGTCTTCATGGACGACAATTCTCGCCCCCATCGTGCACATCTTGTGAATGGCTTCCTTCAGGATAACGACATCGCTCGACTTGAGTGGCCAGACATGAACCCTATCGAACATGCCAGGAATAGATTGAAAAGGGCTGTTTATGGACGACATGACCCACCAACCACTCTGAGGGATCTACGCCGAATCGCCGTTGAGGAGTGGGACAATCTGGACCAACAGTGCATTGGTGAACTTGTGGATTGCATGCCACGACAAATACAGGCATGCATCAATGCAAGAGGACGTGCTACTGAGTATTAGAGGTACGGGGAGTACAGTAATCTGGACCACCACCTCTGAAGGTCTCGCTCTTTGGTGGTACAACAGGCAATGTGTGGTTTTCATGAGGAATAAGAAGGACGGAAATGATGTTTATGTTGATCTCTATTCCAATTTTCTGTACATGTTCCGGAACTTCCGGAACCGAGGTGATGCAAAACGTTTTTTCATGTGTACTATAAATTATGAACCTCTCCCCCTGTTTTAAGGCTATTTACAAACTCCTCCAAACATATGTTGTATTTAACCACCGATTACATGTTTGTTTCAAAATCAAGGTTAATAGTAGAAATATTTCATGATCATTTTTACTTGGATTCATACTCGTTCAAAATATTCCTCCAGTTAGGCCAATTATGAAAAAGTGGGAAGTATCGAGATATTTTACTAATTATATTGTATAAAATTAAGATGGTTAGACACTACTTCAGTAAAGTATAAATATCGGTATCAGATAGGACGTATTAGAGTGCTTAACGATTTGTGTCATTATTTATTTTATTTACGGACTGCAGATTCCATAACTGGTCGCAATCATTGCACATCATTTCTCAGAAACCATTGTAGACGATATTCTACTTACTATGATTCAGATTTTAACGCCTGTCAGATGCACATAACAGCAAAGAAAATGGTGCATTCCTTTAGTCATGGCACCCAACGCCTGTGAATATCTCAAGAAGGAACCAGAGCAGCATTGATGACTTCTGACGGTGCTATATATATTTGACAGAGCGACTATAGTTAACTCAGCAGGCTGAGTGACTGTTACGCTATCCATCGGTAAATCTTGTCACTAACAGGACCGCAGCTTATTTTACACTTCGTCACATAAATTTTATAATACATAATACTACTTCTGTGATATTCTCTAAAAGATACTGGCCACTGTAATTTAAGTTTTCCATGGCTTTCCAAGTCATTGCCGTAGAAAGCAGAAACGATTCCTATTTGCAACGGCGCTTGATCGTGACCAAGAAACGAAAACCACTTTACAGAATTTCACTCACTATTATCAACCGAATATAGAAGCAGACAATTTTGCTACAAATTTGAATGTTTCGGAGCAGTCGCAAATAGAAACACTGCAGTACGTAAGTTCAACAATATGGTTATATCGATGGTATGATGCGTCAATAGGATAGTTAAATCGACACCTGGTGTCAGAAACTGCCCGATTTGTACCTCCCATGATCTCCGTTCTGCAAGCGATACACCCAGCCAGCAAAGATGATGATGATGTTTCGTTTGTGGGGCGCCCAACTGCGCGGTCATCAGCGCCCGTACAAATTCCCAATGTTTACATAGTCCATTTTCTTTTTCACAATCCAATCTAGTCACTCTGACAAATGATGATGACGACAACACAGACACCTAGTCCTCGGGCAGAGAAAATACCCAACCCGGCCGGGAATCGAACCCGGGACCTGGTGATCCAGAGGCAGAAACGGCAGCAAAGAAAACATTTTCCCGAGAAAGGTATGCTTAGTGTAAGTTTTGTTCCTGCAGCAGCCTTAAAGGCCGCTGTAATGATAACTCGGCATTCCTAGGCCATAATAACAAACACCTTCTTTGTCTCCTGTTAAAACACCACAGAGAGCGTCATTTGCAGCACGCAGTAGATTCTTATCTTTACTCGTCGTGCATGAGTCTAGCGAGGGTGTCGATTGCAACACCGAAGACTGTAACTCTGAAATGACTCTGCTGCGAGCCTTCATGGCCACTGATCAGTTTACAGGTCTGGCATGGTATTTAGAGGACCTTAAATGATGATGTAGATTATTTCTCTAGGATTACTGCTGGTTATAGACTTCGTTGTTAAATAAGCTAACGAGCAACTAAATGAAAAACACGTAGATAACAGCGTGTGTACCCTGTTTCGCCATGAAGACGGTAGCCACACGTTGGGGCATGGACTCCACAAGCTGTGTTCCTGATCAGTGACCGCTAAACATCGTGTCGCAAATCGCGGAGATTGCTCAAAGCTGGGTCTAAGCTGTACACATCTGCCTCGAAAGCGTACCAGGTGTGCTCAGCGGGATTAAGATGATGTTACCTGCTGGAGGGGAGGGGAAGGGAAGGGAGGCACACAAGCACCTTCGTGTGCATGGAGTGTTCATTAGAACGTGTTAAGAGAGTTCGGTAGCGATGGGGCGGTGCGATGTACATTAGCTCATCAAAAGAACTCAGTCATCTATATCTGGTCATAAATATGGGGTGTCTTCACCCTTCGCCTTTATGTCGGCTTGAACTCCGCTGGGGACACTTTCAGTTAGATGTCTGAATCTCTGCTAGGGAATGGTAGGCCAGTCTTCCTCGAGAGGCGAACCAGAAGAGAAGATAGTGATGTTTGACGCTCTGCGACTTGGAGCGAAGTCGACGTTCAGACTCATTCCAAACGAGTTCAGTACGGTTAATGTCATAACTCGGGACAGGTTGCTCCAGTTCATAAATGTTATTGTTCATGAATAATTGCCTCACAAATGCTACTTTATGACATGGTGCATTACTGCCTAATACAAGTTGTCTTTCAAATGTTCCTCTACTGTACGCAATGCAAAATGGTGTAAAGTGCCTTCATATCCTTCCGTATTTAGCGTTTACTTGAGCGCAATAAGGGGACCACACTCTAACCACGAAACACACACCCTTACCGTAACACCGCTTCCTCCGTGGACAGTAACACTCCTGAAATGGACTGGTCTGCCCAGAGTCCTAACATGAACACAATGAAACACCTTTGCGGCGAGTTATAATGATGAATTCGCTGCAGGCACCACCGTACAACATCACTGCCTTTTCAGGTTTCGGCCCTTGAGGAAGAATGAGCTCCCATTCGTACACAGACATTCAGACACCTTACAGAAAGGGTCCCAAGCCGAATTCAAGCCGACATAAGAGTGGACACATCCCATGTTAATATTCACTAGTAAGTGTCCGCATACTTTTGATCAAACACACACGAACTGTTAGTGGCTAATCATATGAACATTTAAATAGACAGAAACAGATATAGTTGTAGAAATATTACAATCGATGTAAAAGAGTAATTTCTTTCTTTTCATTCTGAATACAACTGACAGGTGATGGGCGGATAAAAATATCCCATAAAATAAAAAATTAAAAATTATGTTACGTGAAGCTAAAATATAATAAATATCAGAGTCAAGGTGACATATGTAACTCAAATGTCTAATAACTAGCACAGCAGTGGTTTGGACCCATGATGTACGTGATAATGTGAGAAGCAGAACTGTCAACTAAGTCACATAACAATTGTTCATCACGACAAATATGAAACCCTGTAGCAGGCTGGGGACATAATTCAAGTAATAACATGAAAGAACAGTAATTATAACAGTTTTTCCATTCTTCTGTAATTAATTCTTGGCGGCTGTTTGTAACCATGACTTACTGACATACTAAACTGATCGCTCGGTAACGTTCACACCTGTCAGCAACTGCCATTTTTTGGTAATAGCGTTATTACATTCTGTCTGAAGTCAGAGGATATTTCGTTGTCTCGAACATCCTGCACGCCGGGTGGAATCGTTTTGTCATGGCTCTCATTAATTGTGACGAAATGTCGCCTACTTCAGGGGGCTTGTTTCGAATTAGGTCTTCCAGTGCACTGTCAAATTCTTCTCACAATATCGTATTTCCAGTCTCATCTTCGTCCTCGTCTTCTCCTCTTTATTTTCTATGATATTTTCATCAAATTTATTTTTTGTATAGCCCCTATACACGCTTCTGCAGCGTTTAATTTGTCCTCTAGCCATACTTGCTTAGATATTTTGCACTTTCTGTCAGTGACATTTTTCAGCATCTGTAATCTCTGTTGCTGTTTCATTTGCTGCAGACTCATATTTTCTCCTTTCGCCAATTAAATTCAACGTTACGTGTGTTATCCAACTATTTCTACTATATCTTTTTAGTTTTGCCCGTTTGACTTTCTGCTGCCCTCACTAATTTATCTCTCAAAGCTAACCACTCATCATCCATTATGCCCCTTCCCCCCTTCCCCTATTTGTCAGTCGTACCTAATACTCGCTCACGACAACGTCTGCTTCTTTCAATATATCCACGTCCCATCTCCTTAATTTCCTATCTTTCTTCAATTTCTTCAATTTTAATCTGCAGTTCATCGCCAATAAATTATGGTCAGAGCACACATCTGCCCCTGGTAATGTTTTACAAATATCTCGGTACGAAATGTATCTTACCATAATGTAATCTATCTGAAACCTTCTGGTGTCTGCAGGTTTCTTCATGTGTAGAACCTTCTTCTGTGATTCTTAAAACAAAAACTGGCGGTGGTTACATTGTCCTCTGTACAAAAATCTACCAGCCGACTTCTCCCAGCTCACATTCTCAAACTACATTTTCTGCTCTTCCTTTTCCTGCTATCTAATTCCGGTCCCCCATCACAAATAAATTTTCGTCTCCCCTAACTATTTGAATGATTTGTTTTTGTCTCATCTAGTTTATGTGATGGGAGACGTTGGGTGTCAGGATAATTTAACTTCCTCTATCTGCTAGTGTTGTGTTAATGAGTGTGCGGAACTTGGGACTTCGGTTTAATCCTCCGGTTGTTATTCTTATTGACTCATTCAGAAAGACCCGTAAGGGGCAGCGAATTAACACTGTATTCTGAATTTATATGATTTTAGAAAGTTTTCACCCCCCCCCCCCCCCCTGCGCCCTGTGTAGTCTTAAAATCAGAACCAAGAATTTCTTTTTAAATTTTTCTGGTGAACGGCTGTAGCTAGATTACCACATCAGTATTTAATTTCAGCTTGAGTCAGATCTAACAAAGAATGATTTTTTTAAATTAAAACAGCTTTGTGGTAGCTGTGTTGAATAATAAGAGCCATGCCATAGTCTTTTCTAACACTGACATTGCTAAACTTCGGATCGGGCTGTGTGAAACGCTCGTATAGCTCTGTGGCAGAGCAGTGGCCACGAATTCCAAATATCTGGCTTCCATTCTTGAACATTCTTTTACTCAAATATCCGTTTCGGTCTGTACTCTGACGCGTAATGGAAGATTTCATTCAGCAACGGTTTCTTAGCGCTGCTGCAGTTTTTCTAGATTACCTTAGGTAGACGCAAGAAATTTTTTTTTTTAATCAAAGGACCAATCTTTTGCATGTCCTTGTCGAATCTGCGTAACTGCTGACTTTGCCTGCACGTGACGTTAAAGGATAACAAAAAAAAGGAGACGTGAGAATGTTGGAGGAGACTTGGGAAAATCCCAGTGGAAACCACATTACGCGCAAATTACTGGCTGGAGAGGAGCCTTGACTCAAATGGATCAAAATAAGGTAGTTTCTGATGCAGTGCGATAGCTCCTTTACCTGCTGTTAAACACTTTATCGCCGAAGACATGAAAGAGGTTGTTAGATGTGGTGGTTGGTCGAGGATGGTATCTCGTAATCCCAAGTTTTTAATATTGTTGAGCCTTGAGTATCTGAAAACAACTTATATAATCGATATTAGTTAATACAGCTGGTCGAGAGAACAAGTTCAGCATTTTTAAAATTTGTCGACAGTCGAAGTGTTTAAAACCTGAGTGTATAGGGATGTAAGAAAGCTGCCATAATGTTGCTGTCAGAAACTTAGAACGCCCTGTGTATTGTAATAATAATTATAATTAGAGTACCCCTCTCTTTGATTAGATTACCACCCCAGGACTGGAAATTCATTTGTTCGCAATGATGAATCCGTAGTTGGGGTCCTCAATGGCTAACGACGATATGGAAACGGAACTAGTGCTACTACCTGATCATAATTTATGTTACGCGCGATTCCTTCCCAATAGACACCAAGTGATTTTCTCTCTGCCACTCTCTTCTCTCTCTCTCTCTCTCTCTCTCTCTCTCTCTCCCGATTTCTTTAGAGATTCAGAGAGAGGGATTCTAGAGAGAGAAAGAGAGAGAGAGAGAATCACTTCGTATCTAATGGGATGAATTCGCTTTTGGTATAAATCGTGATCAAATAATAGCACCACTTCTGTTTTCGTGTCGTTGTTAACCACTGCGGACCCCAGTTACGCAGTCATCACTGTACAGAAATGAATTTCCAACCCTGGAGTGGTAATCTAATCTTAAAATTTTCATCCTGAGTTACCAGTGGAGGATACAGCAGTTCTAACAAGTCATAGGTGATAGAAGCGACGAAGCTGATATGTTAACAACTGTTGCTGATACGGTGCAGTCTTTAGTATTTCTCTTGGTCCGAACAGGGCTCGAAAGGCCCAATGGTACCGACCGATCGCCGTTTCATACTCGGCCGATAGGTGTCGCTGTATGCGGATATGAAGGGGCATGTGCTCACCACACCCCGGCCGTTGTCAGTTTTCGTGACCGGAGCCGCCACTTCTCGAACAGGTAGCTAGTGACCGGGCGTCACAAGGGCTGATTACAACCTGCAACCCCCCCCCCCCCCCCTTGCTAACACCGCTCAGCAGACACGGATGGTCATCCATCCAAGTGCTAGCCAAGCCCGACAGTTCTTAACTTAGGTGATCTGACGGAAACCGGTGCCACCACTGTGGCAAGGACGTTGGCAGTCATCTGTATCAGTACAATCAAAATAAACTTGTACAAACTTGTGACATGAAGTGGCATATTAGATATTGAACTATTATTCGGGAAAAACCAGTTTCAAACTCTTATCCAGCGATCTTTATGAAAGTTCATAACACGACCTCGGCCGCCTGCTTAGCTGGGTGGTAACGTGCTTGCCTCCCATGCACGGGGCCAGGGTTCGATTTCCCGGCCGGGTTAGAGATTTTCTCCTCTCGTGGACTGGGTGTTGTGTTATTCTCATCATCATTTCATCCTCATCGCCGGTCGCAAGTCGCCCAATGTGGCGCCGACTGAAATAAGACTTGCACTTGGCGGCCGAACTCGAATGGGACATCCGGGCCAACAATGCCATACGATCATTTCATTTACCACGACCTCTTTTCCTACCAGTCAATATTCCATATAGCTCTATCTTTAGTGGTCTCGGAGTCACCAGCACGTTTCCTCCTTTATTTCTGAAGGTATTCTTAGTTTCCAAATCGTGTGGAATATTTTATGTGAACATAGTACATAATTTAGTCGCCCCTGAATCATTTTTGATGATGGTTACCCTGTAACTGTGTGCCGTTTGGAAGTCTATTTATTCATCAAATTCGGCATTATGTCTCTTCCGACGACAATAGAGAAAAAACCTGTCGTAAACTTTAACACTGCTGTTGTTGTTGTGGTCTTCAGTCCTGAGACTGGTCTGATGCAGCTCTCTATGCTACCCTATCCTGTGCAAGCTTCTTCATCTTCCAGTACTTATTGCAACCTACATCCTTCTGAATCTTCTGAGTGCATTCATCTCTTGGTCTCCCTCTACGATTTTTACCCTCCACGCCGCCCTTGATTTGTGATCCCTTGATGCCTCAGAACATGTCCTACCAACCGGTCCCTTCTTCTTGTCCACTTACGCCACAAACTCCTCTTCTCCCCAATTCTATTCAATACCTCCTCATTACTTATGTGATCTACCCATCTAATCATCAGCATTCTTCTGTAGCACCACATTTCGAAAGCTTCTATTCTCTTCTTGTCCAAATCTCCACGTTTCACTTCTTTACATGGCTACACTCCATACAAATACTTTCAGAAACGACTTCCTGACACTTAAATCTATACTCGATGTTAACAAATTTCTCTTCTTCAGAAACGCTTTCCTTGCCATTGCCAGTCTACACTTTATATCTTCTCTACTTCTACCATCATCAGTTATTTTGCTCCCCAAATAGCAAAACAACAACTGAAGGACGTGATACGCCCTCTAACAACTGAAGATCGTAATACGGCCTCTACCGGCTTAAATAATCCTCATAGGAAAAAATGACATCAGGGAAAAATGTTTGGTTTGATGTCCTCTACAACCTCCCAGTGTTCGTCGGTTTAAAATACTTTTCACCCTGTATATCACGTACATTACAACATGAGTAACACATTGTCAAGAAAGGAAATGTGTGTTTTAGTAGAGATGAGGTAGAATTGTACTCGCGTCAATTTTCGTGAACAAACTGTATGGTCTGCGAGTCAAATAAAGCCGACAACTGCCGCTGGACAGCGCTGACAAGGGAGACTCCACATTGCACCCGCCTCAGATTTAGTGGTAAAATGGCCCACTGAATAGCCCGGCAAAAACGGAACACAGATCAAGCATGAAAACAGGAAAAAAGTCTACTGAACTGTAAAAAAGAAGCAAAATAGAAACAGTTAACGGTCCACGCTCAAGATGTGCAACATCAAGAGAATTTGAATAGCCAAAGCGTTGTGGTTATGTGGTCACGGTGTTGGACTACGAAAGAGGAGACCCGTTTTCATATGTCCCTCACGCCTTTTTTCTTTTCCTCACAAAATTATGAACTGAACATCGGTAACTGACGAGGCTATTCGCTGTATTCAAATTTACGTCTGTGTCGAGGAGTAACGTCCATTTGCAACAGCAAGGTATAAGGAAGGGACCCCCAGACGTACGTACCTCCTACTTGTTCTACACAAGTACCACGTGTTATGACTCTTGCGTTCCGTTTTGGAAGTTTTGACTCTTGAATTCCGTTGTTGAAACATAGTACACATCTTGTCCATTATAATTATCCGGGCTGTTATGCCGTGGTCGGTTGATGAATTCTGTGTCGATTCCCAACGTTTCGTCTCCGTCTGCGGGAGACATTTTCAAGGGGGTCCGTAGGATTATGGATGTGGCCGACTATCGGAGTAAAATTACTGATCTACTGGATCCGCAAGCATATAGGAAGCTGAATAAGGATCCCACTAACAGCGTTCTCAGAACTGTGTCGCGGTTAATAAAAAAGTCCTCCATTGAAGAGAGTGTACAGAAAGGTCTCTGCAATTCGGTTGCGCTACCACCGAGGCTTTATGGATTGCCCAAAATTCATAAAGAAAATGTGCCGTTAAGACCGATACTAAGTGCCATTGGTTCGCCCACCTACTCGTTAGCCAAGTTTTTGACTACGCTGCTAAAACCACATGTGGGCCGTTCGGACCCTTATATAAAGAATTCGACACATTTCATCCGCAGATTGAATAGCATAGTGGTCCAGCCGGAGGACATATTGGTCAGCTTCGATGTGGTATCGCTGTTTACCATGGTTCCACTTAATGATGTATTGGAACAGCTGGATCGAATTTTTCCTGCCGATATTTCAGAACTGTTTAAGTGTTGTTTGACGACCACATACTTCAAGTGGAATGAACAGTTTTATGAGCAAACGGATGGCGTGGCTATGGGAAGCCCCCTAAGTCCCGTAATTGCAAAATTCTTTATGGAGAAATTCGAAGAACAGGCCTTAGGTACTGCCAGCAAAAAACCAAATGTATGGTTCCGATACGTGGATGACACGTTTGTGCTGTGGAGACATGGTAGGGAGGAACTAAGCCGGTTCCACGAACACCTGAACAGTATAAACTCGAGAATTCAGTTTGCAATGGAGGAGGAGGTAGACGGCAAGTTACATTTCCTCGATGTGCTTGTTTTTAGAAACGAAAATGGTAGTTTGGGCCACTCAGTGTACCGCAAACCCACGCACACGGAGCGTTATTTGCACCGGGATTCGAACCACCACCCACAACAGAAGCGGGGTGTTATCAAGACGTTAGCGGACAGAGCTAGAAATATTTGTGAACCTGAGTTGCTCGACGCTGAAATGGAACATCTCCACAATGCACTAACGAAGAACGAATATTCGTCCGCCGAAATAAAACGTGCGTTGAGGCAGCCACGTAGAAATCATACTGACGTACAGTCTACTGCAAAATCTAAGGTTTTTCTGCCGTTTGTTAAAAATGTAACGGAAAGAATAGGGAGGAGCTTGACGAAGCGGAATATTACCGTAATTTACAAGCCCACCAGGAAGATACAGGAACACCTTAAGCCTGCCAAGGACGCTCGCAAACCACTGGAAAAAGCTGGAGTGTATAGGATCCCATGCAGCTGCGGTGATGTTTATGTGGGTAGCACTAAAAGAACTGTTTCTAAACGTTTAGAAGAGCGTAAGGGAAATTGCAGAAGAGGAGAAACGGAACGATCAGCTGTTGCGGAGCATGCTTTCCAGCCAGGGAACCACAATATTCGTTTCGAGGAGACGCAAGTACTAGCGGCCACAAGCGGATATTACGAAAGGCTCTACAGGGAGGCAATCGAAATCGCTAAACACCCAAATAATTTCAACCGTAAGGAGGAGGGTGTGAAATTAAACGGCATGTGGATGCAGGTGTTAAAGAAGATGTGTACCACCCGCCCACTATTGGGTGATGGCAACGGCGATCGACGGCGACGGACAGCGGCCAATTGCACTGACGTTTTCAAAACACATGACGTCACGCCGCGGCGTGGGAGCGCGAGGGCACGGAATTTAGCGGCAGTCAGTAGCGAGCCAGTGGGTGTGTTGGACCTTCCATTGAGCTACGGACCCCCTTGAAGATGTCTCCCGCAGTCGGAGACGAAACGTTGGAAATCGACACAGAATTCATCAACCGACCACGGCATAACAGCCCGGATAATTATAATGGATATGATATTTCCGGCCGTGAAAGTCTACATTTTAGTATAGTACACATCGTGAATTTGTTGTTTTCGTTTCTGTGAGAGGTCTATGCGGCATCTCACCTGCTCTCACCATTCGTCACATTTACTTGCGACGGTAATACATTTTTACCACATGGTACACATTCTATAACCAATGTTCAGTTTGACAATTGCCAAGACTGCAGAAGAGAACAGACACGTCAATGACCGGACGGATAGTTCATAATTTTGTGAAAAAAAAGAGGGCACGAGGGAGTTTTGAACTCCATTCTCCCGCTTTGAGGCCAACACCGTGACCACACAACCATGACACTGTGCTTCTGGTAACGTGCTCGATGTTGCACATCAAGAGCTTGGACCGCTCACAGTTTCTATTTTGCTTCTTTTTTCACAGTTCGGTAAACCTTCACCCTGTTTTCATGCTTGATCTGTGTTTTTGATGGGCCATTTTACCACTAAATCTGAAGGGGGTGCGATGGGGCTTTCCCTTGTGAGAGCGCAAAATTGCGTTTTTCAGCTCTTGCCGTGTGCCGACGGTGACATTGGACGTCCCGTCTGCGTACACGTCAACATTAGCTGCCTCGTTCCGTGTGCCGACGGCTTAACCCTCGCGGGCCCGGACACCGCGCGCCGTGATGGTATTGGCGGAAGACAATGGGAGATGACAGCTGCGAGGCGCGATGTTGCAGCGCTGTCGCTGCTACCGGAGCGGCACGCGCTCGGAGGTTGCGGACCGCTTCCAGAACGGGGTCAGTGGACCGCTGCCAGTGCGAGGTCATTGAACTAATAGATGTCCGTCCCGTTACCCTAACCTCAACCTCCACCTTTTCCAGACACCCTTGCTATTCTCCCCATCCTGTGAATTAACCATATTGAGGCGTTGCGTAAGTCAATCCCAGATGGCCAGTTCTCAGCATCGCTTCTAACGCTGCGGCATGGGATGTGAATAGTTCTCGGCGTGACACAGAGATGACGTTGCCATTAAGTCGAGGGTGAACTTCATGTACGGAGTGCAAGTACTTCTAATGCTCTATAAAGTGGCTGCTGTTTTATTGTGTTGTTCAAACTGGTGAAATGGAAAACCTCGCCGAAATTCAAAAAGAATCGTCCAAGTTCGCAACACTATATCTCCTGTATTAACGAAAATGTAGACTCGGGTGGATTTTAAATAAAGTATAGAACTTTAAAGTTTTTATTTTCAAAATAAAATACAGCCAGCCAATGGATAATATCATAACTCACCAAAAGAATGCAGAAGTTTTACTTAGTAATTCAACGAATATAGTCCGTGGACGTCCTTCTGATTAGGGAGAAACCACGTATGGGGTTTCCCAACGCTCAATCTCAGGTTCACTATTGTTCGCCGCGCGTGATTAGCCGAGCGGTCTTAGGCGCTAGGCGCTGCAGTCATGGACTGTGCAGCTGGTCCCGGCGGAGGTTCGAGTTCTCCCTCGGGCATGGGTATGTGTGTTTGTCCTTAGGATAATTTAGGTTAAGTAGTGTGTAAGCTTAGGGACTGATGATCTTAGCAGTTAAGTCCCATAAGATTTCACACGCATTTGAACATTTTTGAACTATTGTTCCTTATATATGTAAACGACCTTTCATCGAACATACGGCAAGGAGAACTAGTTGTTGTTGTTGTTGTTGTCGTTTTTTTTTTTTTTTTTTTTTTTTTTTTTGCAAATGACATTACTATTGTAATTCATCCAGTCATAGATACAGAAACAAAAGAGTTGATAAACAAAATTCTTAAAAGTATCACTGACCAGTTTTCTGCGAATGGTCACGTCCTCAACTTTAAAAAGACACAACATATTCAGTTCTACACATCTAGGGGTACTACGCCAATGAGAAGAGTAACACATGGTGCGAAAGTTATAAATAGGGTAGTAACTTCAAAATTCTTAGGTGTCCATACCGATGAGAATTTAAACTGGAAAAAGTTCATTTTGGAACTCCTAAAACAAATTAGTTCAGCCTCAGTTGCACTTAGAATCACTGGAAATCTTGGGGACAGACAAATCAGTAAGTTGACATAATTGTATATTTTCATTCAGTAACGTCGGATGGAATAACGTTTTGGAGTAAATTGTCTTTAAGAAAGAAAGTCTTCGTTGCTCAAAAACGTGTTGTAAGAATAATATGTGGTGGTCATCCACGATCGTCGTATAGACATCTGTTTAAGAAGTTGGGCATTCTGAGTACTGCTTCACGCTACATTTATTACCTCATGAAGTTTATTGTAAATAATCCACTACAATTCAAAAAGAGCATCTATGTACACAATTACAATACCGGAAGAAAAAACTACATTTATTACTCTAGATCAATGTTGCCTTTAGCACAAAAAGGGGTGCACACTGCTGCAACAGAAGTTCTTGATCGGTTACTCGTTGATAACTAACAGACAGCAAAGTAAAATTTGAAAAGGAACTGAAAAAGTTTTCCCATGATAACTCCGTCTATTCCGTAGAATAATTTCTATTATTGTAAAGTGTAAAAGGTGCTGGGTAGGAATTACTAACCCTCATCTGTATGTCATTTTTCTTTTTGAAAGAAAGAAACGTTAGTAATGTTCAGAATGTAATCACACGTACAAATTAATTTTCGGTGTGAACGTAAAATGACTCGTTCCACATCATTCCGACTTATCACGTAAAATGATACATGAAACATGAAAGTAACTAACTAACGGTTATGGTGTTAATATCACTCCGGAAGACTGGTGCGTAGCCCTACGTCTACGTTTACGACGAATGATGCTCTCGAACAACAAAACGATATAATGATTTAATATCCAGGGGGGCGCAGCTATTGTGCGATTTTATTATGTATTTGGTATGTGGTGAGTACATCGCGGACGCCGCATCTCTTTAAGGTGGGACGGCGACCGCAGAGAGGAAGTACCACGGTGGGCGTTTGCGTACACTCCGTCGTTCGTCGGCCCAGGTTTGGGTGGCGCGGCAGGCTCGGAATAAATGTCTCAGCCTAAGAATACTGCGAACGATTTGAGAAGACACACCACAACAATGTATCAATGTTCATGTGACGTTCCAGTAGTAAAAAAAGAGTTAATTGTACTTTCATTGAATACGTTGCAAATGTGTCCGAAGAAACTCTTCGTATTTATTTCAAAGAATCTGATATTGTGTTATGCAATATACAGGTGTTGGATAAAAATATGGAAATATGGCTAGATTGAAAATACGTGCAGATGCTAGCCAAGTCTGCAGATTGCGCTGTTGTATTTGATCAGGATGGCAATACCTTGCAAGTGTCAGCCGTGGTCAGAACAGCGACCGGTATGGTTGTGAGTGCATTATGTCGGAGTGAATTCGAACGTGGTCAAATTATTGCTTGTGATCCGTACTTCCGTAATCAATGTAGCCGAAGTGTTTCTTGTTTTAAGAAGCATCATATTGATGTATACCGTATACAGGCACGACCGAAAACCATCATCCGCTAAGCCGGCCGGTGTGGCTGAGCGGTTCTAGGCACTTCAGTCTGGAACTGCGCGACTGCTACGGTCGCAGGTTCGAATCCTGCCTCGGGCATGGATGTGTGTGATGTGCTTAGGTTAGTTAGTTTTTAGTAGTTCTAAGTTCTAGGAGCTGATGACCCCAGATGTTAAGTTCCATAGTGCTCAGAACCATTTGAACCATCATCCGCTAAGTCACGACGTGGTCGAAAGTGTGTGTTGAGTGATCGTGACAGATGGTAATTGAAGATGACTGTGACGAAATACAGGGTGTTTCAGAAGTAATGGTCAGTAATTCACACATGGAGAGTACAGGCCAGAAGTAGCCAAAAGGCTCCAATAAAGACGGGTCTGCAATCATCTGTTGTCGAGGTATCGCATTTATTAGAGTTGGGAACCAACTGTAAACGCCCCTGGATACTGCGGCATTTACCTAGGTATCTCGAGGTTTGGGATTGACTATCTGTTTGTGTACGCATGCGCAACTACTTCTCTCTCCCCCTCCGTGCACTGTGTCGTACCAGCCTCACAATCAGTTACGAACGACAGAGATTACACCAATGAAGAGTACACTGACATGCACTTAATGTATGGCAAAGCGAATGGAAGTGCCCTTGAGGCTGCATGATTATATGAAGAAGCTTTTCCTTCCGTAGGCAGCCCGACAGGCGTACATTTAGCCGGTTACGTCAGCGCCTTAGAGAAACGGGGAGGTTCGCACACCATGTACGAGAAGGTCGACCCAGATCCATAACACCTGATGTTGAAGAAGGAGTATTACGCATTGTTCACGAACGTCTGAGTACTTCAGCTAGGAGTATTGCTACCCCAGAGCGCGTTCTGAGTCTTAGCAGTTTGTGGCGAATTTTACTTAGGAAAATATTCTATCCGTATCATTTCCAGCAAGTGTAAGCTCTCAACAATGCAGACTTCCCTCCTAGAGAGAGTTTCTGCCAATGAGTGTAACAACAGTGTACCCTTAATCCCCGATTTTTAAGCAGTATTCTGTTCAAGGATGAGGCTGGATTTACCCGTAACGGTATTTTAGCTACCATAGCTGTCAATCCTGATGCAACATACGTATCACGATGCAGCGTTATTCGTTGAATGTCTGGGCAGGAGTGCTCGGAAGCCGCATAGTTGAACCACACTTCCTACCACAGAGACTAACCGGACAGCAGTACATGTGGTTCCTGCGGACTGTACTTCCAGACGTACATGATGATGTCCCACTGAACCAACGCCTGAACATGTGGTTCATGCATGACGATGCTCTAGCACATTTTCATTTACGAATGCGCCGGCTTCGAAATCGGACGTATGGTCAACGCTAGATAGGTAGAGGACTCCCTTTCCCATGGCCTGAAGGTCTACTGATTTAAATCCCATGGATTTATGTGTGTGGGGTCATGTCAAAAGGCTGGTCTACTCTACCGAGATCAACTCTCTTGAGGAATTAAGCTTGTGGGTTGAAGCAGCCTTCCTGCACTTACAGAATTTCCCAGGACTACCTGAGAGGATTCACAGTTCATTTCAGAGACGAGTTCAATGTTGCATTCAGACGCATGGGCAACATTTCGAACACCTGCTTTAACGTTTAGAGATGCCATGTGTTCCTAGACACTCATGAACCGCAACAGAAAATGTGTTGCATCTCGACAACGGTTGATTTGTGGACCCATCTTTATTGGAGCTTTTTAGCTAATTTTGGGCTGTACTTTCCATGTGTGAATTATTGACCATCACCTCTGAAACACCCTGTATAGGATGACAACAGTCGCAAAAATCACTGCAGAACTGAATGTCGCATTCGTGAAACCTGTCGGCACCAAAACAACCGAAAGGAGTTCCATATGGCGAGAATTGGAGGGCCAGCTGGAATTCCAAAACCACACGTCATAGTGACGAAGCCATAAAACCTGGACTTTGGAGCAACGGAAGAAAGTCATTTGATCGGATGAGTCTTGTTTCACACAGTTTCCAAATTCTGGCCGAGATTACGTCTCGTGTATCCCGTCCCTAGCCTACGATGCAGACTGATTGCTGCCAAAAGTGAAACACGGTGGAAGTTCGCTGATAATTTGGCCAGTGATATCGTGGTATTCAATGTGGCCCACGATTACTCTGCGAGATCGTATTATTGCCAAGAATTATGTGACCATTTGAGCTGATTATTGCGACCGCGAAGATGTCCTCTGGCCACTACAATGACCAGATCTCAATATTAAAGAGCTTTTGTGGTCTACTTTCGAAAGAAGATAACATGGACGCTATTCAACTGTACCACTGTTACATGAACTTTGAAGACCATACAGAACCAGTATTTATCCATTCCGAGACTACTGGAAACTGTTTTAAGTATCAACGGTTTTCCGAAACCGTATTAGGCATGGTAATACATAGTGTTATTGATGTTTTGATATTTTTGTCCACCCCCTGTAATTGATAGCATTCTTCCAGACTGTATTATCTGGAGGAGAAGAAGCAGTCAACAAAATTCGCACCGTCCCGGTCAAGAACTATAGTGAGTTCAGTAATTATAGCTCAGTTGAAAAACGAAACTTCGAAAAATAAACATATTCAACGTAGGGAACATTACACAATCCGATTTTACCACAGTATATCGTTTACATGCATTCACATGCAACCTTGGAGTGCTCCATGCCAAGCATGGATCCACAGAACTCTACACATTTTTGTTTTTTCACCAAGACGAATGGCTTGTAGCAAATGAATCCTTTATGGTTTGAAGCACAGTAGTTGGTGCAAAATATGCCATCTATACCAGGGAGATTCCGACCGGCAACCACACCAGTCGGCAACTTTCAGCTGGTTTTTCAATCTTTCAGTCCGTCTGTGAAGCAGGTGACGGGCTGCAGTAGAAGGTAAAATTATGCAGATTATCTTCTTTTTTTCTTTTTGCCTTTATCCCGTGTCCTCACGGTGTCGGTACGGCTACTATCGGATTTGGCATTGTTAACTTAGAGGGTGGCAGGATGCCGTTTCTGTAGCAACCACTCTACCCTCGTCCCCAAGACGGAATCTGTGTACCCCAACTGGGTATGGATGTGTGTGATATCCAGAGACTGATGACGTCATTTTTTTCCAAAATCGTGTAACTGAGGCGGGAGGTGGGTACCAGCCCTGTGTTCACCTACTCGTATGTGAGAAACCGCCAAAAAGACAACATCCAGGCTGGCCGAAACACCTGCCCTCATTATTAATCCACCGGGCGTGTTCGATCCGGGCCCGGCGCGCCTGCCCGAAACGCGGAAGGGTCGTGCTAACACTCCCGGGTATCCAGGCGGGTAAACTTTCGCACAACATTTACTAGACATGAATCACAAGCCAGCTACAAGAGCGAAAGACACCTATTAATTATCACATATACGAAACTAAGGGAGAATAGAAACCATTACTATTACTAAATGACAAGTTGAATATGACTACCTACTCGCCGTGCGGAATGGTCACGCGGTTAGAGGCGCCATATCACGAATCGCGCGGCCCCTCCCGCCGGAGGTTTGAGTCCTCCCTCGGGCTTGGGTGTGTGTGTGTGTGTGTGTCGTGGGAGGTTCTGAGCACTATGGGACTTAACATCTGCGGTCATCAGTCCCCTAGAACTTAGAACTACTTAAACCTAACTAACCTAAGGACGTCACACACATCCATGCCCAAGGCAGGATTCGAACCTGCGACCGTAGCAGTCGCGCGGTTCCGGACTGAGCGCCTAGAACCGCGAGACCACCGCGGCCGGCCGTGTGTGTGTGTCGTCCTTAGCATAACCTAGTTTAAGTAGTGAGTAAGTCTAGGGACCAATGACCTCAGCAGTTTGGTCCATTAGGAATTCACACACATTTTTTTAACTACCTACTCGCTGTTTACGTTAATTGATTACATACAGAAATACATCCCAATAGATGATCACAAATTCCATTCCTGTCCTAACACACGCACGAGATTACATCAACACAAACAATGGACAAAATACAAGTGAAAGCAAAATTAGTTACAAAAACAAGTGACACTCTACAAGGAAAAAGTGGCAATTGAAATGTTATGTTACGAAAGTACAGTGATTACGCGAAAAAGTGGAGGCCCTCAACCGGTTTTCTACCTTGGGATAAAGGAGTTGTTTTCATATAGTCATTTTGATGCTTTACAGTAAGTACCTTTCCATTTACTGTAAAAAAAACAACTTCCATGAACTGTTTTTAAATGTGACAACGAAACACTAACGTAATGTTCCAGGACACCCACTGAAGATGCCTTTTAAAAAGGCGAAACGCGTCTGGGTTCATAAATAAGATAAAAAAAATTGTGTGCAATATGCAGAGAGGTATATTTCTTGTATATTTCTGCAATTCATATACAGCCACTGTGAAAAAACTTCGTAAACTTTCAGTTTCGATGCCTCCGTTAAAATTCACCCCAAGATTCCATCTTCATTCATGCGGAAGATAAAATATAGTCTTGCGAAGAGGACAAATTTTTATCAAACATCCAGTATTTATTGTCGATCGGTTTGCTGCCATTGAACTTTGACGCGAACTTAGTGAAGGTTCATAACGAGGTGCTCCGGCAATTCCAACAGTAAAGAAGCTGAATTCAGATGTGGCCACACTTCTTTTGAAGTCTCAAAGCCGCAACCACGGACAAAAACAGAAAGCGTGCAATGTGGTTTTTCCCAGCAATTTTCGGCTGGAAACCTTCCAGCCATTACCAAGGGGAGTCGGTCACAGACATCAGAGTGCCTACACATTAAAAAATAAAATGAAAGCCTTCGGATACAATATGGAATTCAGTGTTTCGAGTTCAGTAAAGAGGGTAGGATAGCATTCGATGCGTATTTTGCACACCTCCAGAATCGCACTCCATACCTACTGGGAGAACGCTCGACTAATTGCATTCTCCTAAAAAGGAACCACAATGAAGTAGTTCTTCTCTGAACTAAAAATCCTTATTTCACCGCAAGAGCAGTAATTTCTCATGTTACTCTAGTAGATGGTAATAAGAAGACTGTTTACGCAATGAGGGCTTTAGCGATTGAACATTAGTTTGTGTATTTGTAGTGATGCTAAGTAAAGTTTTACATAACGAAAAACGCAGAACAAAATACGACTAGTACTTTAGAAAATGATGTCTATCCTTTGAAACAAACGGTAATGTGGAAATTGTCTATTTCCGTGGCTGTTTCAATTGTACAAGTTACCTTTATTTATGAGCGATATACGTATCTTCTGAATTGCCACGTCAAACTGCGGCATTTCTGCGTGCTCGCGGGGGCCTACGCGATATTAGACATGTGTACCAGTTTCTTTAGCTCTTCAGTGTATAATGAATAAGAACAACGTAACTTGGTTTCAATTACCATATTTTAATTCAGTCAGAAAACTTTCTCTTTCACATGAGAAAGTGGCTGAATTGCCACTCCTTAAAGTATAGGAGTTTTTTTCCCAAAGTTTAATCCCACATTACTTGAAATGACACGCTCAATTCGCCATTTAAGTTGTAATTTTATCCACACAACCGGTTACCGGTTTAGATTCAGCTGAGAGTCATGCTGAAGTGTGTTAAGTGGAAAATACAGGGTTACTCGTAAGCTTGTACATCAGCGGTTACAGAAAATGACTGCACAAAACTACATGACATTCAGAAAAATGACACATGTCAGAGGATATAGCATCTCTCAATGTTCGATTTGTAATATGCGCCTTGGCGTAGTTGCTTTGGGGTGTCGGCGTGTTGGAACATGTGGACAAATCATCCATTCCATGTTGTCGCACCGAATTAGTTCGCGCCTGCAGACAGGAAACGCAATGAACAGATTCCTAAAGCGGGCTGCTGTCGCACATTTCCTAGCAGTCCATGTCAGCTACTTCAGTGAATTGCACACATATATTGACGTTTGCGGCATCGCAAATGGTGCCCGTATTGAGCACCTTTAATATGAATTAAAATGTTGCAGAGATTTTCTGTCACTGAAATGCGTCTACTTTCTGCATGCCTTCTGAAACCTTGCAGGCACTTACGAATAACCCTGTATATAACATCGGATGACACGAGTCTTCGTCGTTAGATGTAAAACTATTCATTCTAGCTGCCGTTGCCGCATGTCGTCTGATTTTATACATTTCAGTATGTGACCATGCTTTCATCGACATAACCACTTAATACACTGCCGGAAAGAAATTAGTACACCCTTTTTGAGGCTCCCAATTCACTTAAGATTTATTGTTGCACAATGCATATGGAGTACCTAAAATGTTTACATTTACACATCAACAGCACAAGCAGTTCTCAGGTACCAGGTATTGACCCGTACTGAAACACCCATATTAGCATGTGCTGTAGCTTCCACAGGCGCCAATGCAGGCGTTGACTGGCTGCTGGTCGATCGTACAGATGGTGGAGCCTGTCCTGGGATACGTTATGCATGACTGCTCGACCTGTTCACGTAGTTCTGTAAAGAGTTGTTAGCTGACGAGTCGCTGGAGTCGCTTCTCGTCCTATCATATCCTACACGTGCTCGATTGGAGACAAGTCGGGAGATCGTGCTGGCCAGGGAAGTTGCTGCACGTGTTGCAGAGCACGTTGAGCTTCACGGGCAATGTGTGGGCAAGTATTATCCTGTTGACAGAACACATCACCTTGCTGTTGCTAGAATGGCAAAAGAAAAGGTCTAACGATGCTCTGCATGTACCGAACGCTGGTTAACGCCCTTTGCAGACATACCAAAGGTGAACGAGAATTGGGGTAGGGCCAGTGTGCCCCGGACGAATGCACTCTATGTGACAGCGCTCACCGTGCCTACATCGAACGCTTTCATCGGTGACGACCGCGGAGCACCATTCCATCTTCGAAGCGATCCCCTGACGGCACTAGTCGAGACGTGCACGTTGCTGCCGTGGTGTGAGCGGAAGGCGGGCTAGAGGTGTGCGTGCCCGTAATCCCACCGCTAAAAACTGGTTCTCAACACTATATACTGATACGTCTGGGCTCACAAGCTCTGTTATCTGTGCTGTACGATCTGCCACTGCTGCCCTCACAATACGATGATCCTGATGGGCGTCTACGGTGCGTGGATGTCCATAACCTCATCTGTGGATGTGAGAATGTTCACGTGACCACTGATACCAGCATCGTTGCACAACTGACTCAGCACGTCCAAATTGTTTGGCAATTCTTCGAAAGCACCATCCTGCCGCTCGGAAGACCTCAATTTGACCCCTTTCAAACTCGCTTAGTTGGCTGTAGGAAGCGCAAGTGCGTCTCCATGGCTTGGTTGGCTGCTTGCTTCACACGTTTAGACTAGACTGAACCTTCTGGCTGTGAACATCTCTGTTAAAGGGTAGATACAGATGGCGCTCTGGTAGCCACGCCACTACACAATCTGGAGGCGTACGACGATGAAACCAGTATTAGTATATCTACTACCCTCCAAGGTGGCATATAAAGTCATCGGATCAAAATCGACGTCATCTTTTCATGTGTGCTACTTTTTTTCTGGCAGTATACATTCGATTCGTACCTCAGTTGAAATCGGTTGTTTAAATAAAACAGCTTAGTTTGCTACTGGCCCCTGTTATTTGAAGAAACGCCAGCAGCGAGTTAAAAATTTTAACTTAAGCAAAATATGTCATGGTGTGACGACTTACATACCACCACAATGCTTTCACATATTGAGTAGTCAAAAAAATGTGTTCAAATGTGTGTGAAATCTTATGGGGCTTAACTGCTAAGGTCAGCAGTCCCTAAGCTTACACACTACTTAACCGAAATTATTCTAAGGACATACACACACAACCAGGCCCGAGGGAGGACTCGAACCTCCGCCGGGACCAGCCACACAGTATTGAGTATTCCTTCATTATGTATCGTATTATGTTATCCTTACGGGAGTTAAAGCTTTTTGGCTGTGACCGAAGAATAATAGTTTTGTCCCGATACTGAACAGTGAATTTCTGTATGTAATGGTAAAGAGTAGAAGTTGTCAGCTAGTCCAAACCTAGAACTGAAGGCACCAGATCCGCAACGTGATTCTCAATTGTTTTAAACGTTCCCAGGGAACGATTTAGTACATGTCGGCCGAATTCCTCGAGTTGTAGCGATCAGCATTTGAGGGGCTGCTCTCGCCAATACATTGATCCAAAGCCTCGAGTGAGAGTGACTAATCTAATCCATCGTCATGCTGCCTGAGATAGGTTTCGCAGTTACTTCAATGGAACTCTATAAGAGTCAGATTTATTTCTAGTACTTAACAGTACTCTGGTCTATCTGCAGTGCAACCAGTGCAGGTATTACGAGCTATAGTCTGATGGTAGGTTCTTTTTCATAATATCCCCTATCGACAAATTTTCATTAAATCTGCCACCTAAAAAGTCAAAATATTTTTTTTTAATAGCCTCGAGTGTAACTGACTTCAAACTTTTAACTAAACTATTGTCCTTCCTGGAGGTGCATTACGTTAGTGAACAAATTGTAACAACAGAAATTCGCTGCATAACTTGAACTAAGCAATACTGAAATCAAATAAAGCTTCGATTTCGTATCTCATACATTTATACCAACTTCTCGTGGTTGGTTAATCAGTCAAGGCGTTCTGCCTACGTTCCTTTACAGTGCTGCTGTTGCTATGACAGGAACGTCACCGAGTATAAAAGTTGGATATGTGGGAGGGAACAACAACAATATCCGTGTAGAAGGCCGATGTCATTCTGAGGTTTTCGGAAGAATCCTATGGAAATGTGTTTTAGCCACGAAAGTATTATTTTACAAAACCCTTTTTTCAACAATTCTTTTGTATAGTTCGTCAATCTGGGACTCACATCAATAAGCATTAAAGGAACAGATGAAAAACAGTTAAAAAATTTGAAGAAAGAATTAAGGCTTCGTCATGGTTTATTCAGCTAGATCAATAACGCCACAAAAATGCTGAACAAACTGCAGTGGGAGACACTACAAGAAAGGCACCGTACATTGCGCAGCGCTTTACACTCCAGATTCCAAGAGGCCATGTCACAAACGTCGAGAAACATTTTATTCCTAAAACTTATTGTCTCGCACAGTGACTTCGAGGGAATAGTTAAAGAAATTCTGCCTACACAGAGCGACTATGGCAATCTTTTGAGCTGTGAACCAAACGTGGACTGAATAGGGACGGTACGAATATGATGCTGGTTGGTACACCATGTATCTTTCAGGACGCACCGTACGGTAGCTTGCGGAGTACAGAATTAGGTGTAAGTGAAGTGGGATGATGCCACGGTGATTGGATATAGGCGTTGGTCAATCGATTGCGATTATATTACAGGCAAACTCCAGAGGCTCTAAAGTTTGTGTGTGTTGTATTTGCGTTTTTCGTGCCACTGCTTCACTGGATGCCTATCAAATACTGTAACAGCTGATGTGCGCCTTACATGTTAGTGTACGTCGTTAAAAGTATACTAACACCGCTCTCCTCGGTGATTTAAACACGATAGACTATACAGCATATAGCACTTAAAATCTGTTATTTGCAGATATCAGTTTTCTTTTTTCAAGCTATCGATTGGCTGCATTCATTAGATGTTGATCTCTGATTAAATGAATCTATTTTAACTAACAGTCCTAATTTTATATTATAAATGCTTTCCTTTTAGTATTATTGAGTTATTAATTTTCAGAACTTAAACATTTTAGCTTTGTGCATAAATCCTTAAATGTGTAACTGTAAACTATATGTATTTCTTAACATTTGCTGTTGTCGCCGTACGATAAATAAATACATAAAATTATGTATTGCGAAATATTTCTTGTGAAATCAGGATGCGCTCGTAGATAAATATGTATTTCTAAGTGATGCTTTGAAAATAACTGCATTATGAACATATCTGCCAGTAAGCCAGCGCTCGGACAGCAGTGCACGTGTCACACACTAGCGTTTCGTTTTTATATGATCTGTTGCGTGCTGCATTGGGAGAGAAGAATACTGTAAGTTAGGAACCATTAAATATACAGGGAAACAATGTTATTTTCAAGTTAGAAAGAAAAGGAAAGGAAGGGCAGGGTTTCACGAAGACACCAACGATGAGGTCTCTAAGAGTCAGAGCAACGGTTTGAATCAGACAAGGACTGGAAGGGACTCGGCCACGGTCGTTTTAAAGGAACCATCCTGTCATTCACCTTAATTCACTTAAGGAAAACCTAGATTTGAATGACCGGGCATGACCTGGAACCCCATTCCCCTAGATTACTAATCCGATGTGCTAGCCACTGCACCATTATCCTCGGTACGGTTCAGAACGAGGAAATATTCATACGGTATAAGTTAAACACAGATAACTCCCGGAAATTGTCTCACTTCTTAACAGTCATCGTGTCTGGATGGTTCAGATGGCTCTGAGCACTATGGGACTCAACTGCTGAGGTCGTAAGCCCCCTAGAACTTAGAACTACTTAAACCTAACTAACCTAAGGACATCACACACATCCATGCCCAAGGCAGGATTCGAACCTGCGACCGTAGCGGTCTACTAGGAAGAGAGTTTACTGACACCAGAAGTGGATAGAAGCCAAACCGCAACTCTCGACTGGACTACATACCGAAAGGATTAGCCGACGCCAATGGTAGCCTCACAGTTATTAACATGGAGATCTCTACCATAGCTAATAAGGAGTCCACATAAGAAAAATTTCGAGTGGAAGTACGAGTCAAAGTGAGTCAAAAACAGTTCTTGTAGACCACTTACCTCAGGAACAAGAGTGGCAGAATGACGTGGGTAACCTTGGAGAACGTCGCCCTTAAATTTTCCGATGGTTCTATCTTAGTAAGGAGAGCGTTCAACACACGAGCTATGGGCAAGGGGGCTGGGCAAGAATTACTGCGATATTGTGCAAAACGCCTAAGCGATATCTACCTTGAGGAATTAGAAAACTGACTCGAGAGAATGACGTTTTAGATCTTCTGACAACAAACAGAGCCTAAATATCCATTTTCTTAAGATAAAGAAGAGAATGGGTGAGGATAAGGCTGTATAATTGCCTCTCTCTGTTACAGTAGGTAAGAAAACTCGGTAAATATTTCTGCTTAGCGCTGGGACAAGGAACCTTACGTTCAGATCTGGGTTTGTGGAAGCGGAGTGTCAGCGGTCAAAATTTAAGTCATAGTCACTGAATTCGAAAGTAAATACTTGTCTAACTTTCTGGAGAAAAATCTAAAAGTTTGTTTTATCCATTATGGACTTAGTCTGCACATCGTAACTTTAGAATAACATTTTAGATATTAATATAACACTGAAGTCAGTACTTCCTGTTGTTGTTGTAGTTGTTATTCCAATGCATAACTAGTTTAGAGTGAGTAACATCTTATCTTCATGTGCTCTGAACACGCGCTGACACATACGCAATCGTGCAGATGGAAGACGGGAATACAAACTTAACACGAAACATTTCAGAGATTTAATAATGTACGTTTTCCTCTCTACTGATATACTTGGCACATGATTGTCTAAAGTGTATTGCGTGTTGGCAGTTCTGTGCCGTATCATATATAATGGGATAGTACGATAGAAGAAATAAACGCGGTCTTAAGATAAAATCACTCTCACTTTCTCTCTCAGACACACCCATGATTAGCCGCACAATCACACTAGCTCACATCGTGCAAAATAGCGTCAAAAATGGCCAGATGTTCTAAACTTGGCAATTAAAACACAAGTAAGACGAGAGGAAATCTAAGATAGAATCACAGGAAAATGTGGCTGGCTGATCATTTACAAAAACCCTGGGTGAGCTAGCAAACCTTGTTGCACATCAAAAACGTCGCCCTAAGATTTTAGGGAATAAGTCGGACACTGCACAAAATCTTAAAAGACGTACCATATTCGTGTCCTTCTCGTTCGTTACCTCTGTGCTAAGACCTCACAAGTTTTGATGTTAAAGTATACGTTCCGAGACAAGTCAAACAACATTTTACTTCCTCAGGCATATAACTCGCAAAATGATCGTGACAATAAAATTGGAGAAAGCATAGTTGGTGAGAAGGCTTACAGACAATTTTCTCCCCTTATAACATTCGCGGATGAAACAGGAAATGAGGAAATGACAGTGCTACTCGAAGTACCCTTTACCACAGACACTGTAAATCGGGTTGCTGTACTGTTTACGATATTCCTATTCATACATGTCTGCCTGCTCTATCTTCAACTGGATAACGAACTGGATTAAGTCTATCTTCAGTTTGTCTTGGGTTCCGTTAAAGAATGCAATGTGGTCCTCCGCTGCCGCGACAATGGATGCTGTGGTTCCGTCCTCCGCCATTTGTATTTACTAACTGTGTCTTCCATAATTGGGTTGAGCCATTTCTGAGGACTCTCCTACACAAATATTTATTCTCAAGCTGTTGCACTGTACGGACTCATGCGCTCGACTCCTTTACAGTTGTGATTTATTGTTGTGGCTGACTAACGATACAAAGGCTGGACGACTGCAACTGGGATAGAGCTGTCTTCTAGTCAGCTGACTGACTGAACTATGAACGTGGAAATTGTGGTTACCAGATTGCCTTCCCCTCAGTCGCTTTTCACGTTTAATGTTGCAGCTGTCAGCTCGGAGGTATGTTTGTTGAGACTTCATTATCACAGGGAAGTGCGCTGGAGAAGTTATGACCAAAGTGAGAACTTGAGCAACACAATTAATCATCATTTATCTAGAGCACGTTAATTATCTTCTCACAATTACTCTGTTAGCTAACTATAATTACAGTAGTTCATACTGAATTAAATAAAAACAAAACAAAAACAAATTTCCTGTCTCGTAACTGTTGCTCACTCGTCGGGACTACTGAACTGCACGACTTCTGTTGCTAAATTATTTAGCATGTAACACTTCCAGTTGTGTTCACCGCGCTCTGAGTTGCTAGTCTACCGTCGTTGGCTGCGGTACTTATGTTTGGGCACCGTGTAGTCGAATCGTCCAGTATTGCAGGTTGCTGGTGGACTGCAGCTACGTCTTTCTCACTATTTTTGAAGGTCTTGGCATCTTGAGACGTGGAATACTGTACCTGATTCCACTTTTCTTCATCGACGATGCAATTCTAATGGTGCATGTAAAGATCATATGTTCGATCCCTGATGACTACTTTTGATTTTCTTGCAGTCCCATCAAGTAGAACTCTCTCTCTCTCTCTCTCTCTCTCTCTCTCTCTTTCTTTGTCTCTGTCTCTCTCTCTCTATCTCTCTCTGTTCTTTCAGTCCATATTTGTGGACGATTAATTTTCACTGGTATTATCACCCTCTAAAAATATACTGAAGGTAGAGCTAATGGTGTGAATTGCAACATATATGAAACGGATCTAATGAAGCACTTCGCTTTTATTCTTCTTTTATTTTCTTACTCCTTAATGGAAGCCTTTCTTAATGATGTTTCGACTCAGCACACGAGAAGAAATACATGGTAAATTCCAGTTAATTGTGAGGGCATAGAATATTTACTCGATGCCCATACACAGTCTATTAAGACCGATGACAGTGTATGTAGCACTATCGATTACGAAGACGTTGAATAACATCCAAGAGTGATCCTGCTACTTTAGCGGAAATCCGAATCACTGCTATCTAAGAGTGATTCTGTTATTTAGAGGAAATCCGAATTACTGCTATAAGATGCATATAATTTACAATAATTGTGTGATCTGGTAATCTAAGTAGCGCTCAGTTTCGCGTATGTTCCTGCAAGCTATTTTTGCATTTTAGCATACAGCGTTGCAGAGGGTATTGAAGTGAAGATGGATATCAAAAAGGTTCTTAATCTGTTTTTGATGTATATTTTGATGATTGGGGATTGACTTAAGAGATCCAGCCTTCTTCTCCTTGTCGCACCCCCCCCCCCTTCCCACACACACACATGAAATAATTAATTAATGATATTTCCAAACTGAAGAGGGTTTCAGAGACAGGAGATACATATTTCATCAAGATAATCAGGGTGGAAACCAGGTTTAAAAAAAGAAAAAAAAGGCAGAATGGAATTCAAAAACTCTTAAAAGAATATATGTGTTGTTTGTAGCTTTCTTTCGTGCCCAACGCTCTTAGTGTATTCCCACAGGAAAAGGTCAAGAGGAGTCAGGTCACAGAGTAGCGGGCAGGCCAAGATACGGAGCCTCTTTCAATTAGTCGCCGCTCGAAGGTAATCTGAGGCAATCGCGGATAGCTGACCGAAGTTCGTCGGGGCATACTCGTACGGCACAAGTTCTCGTAGAGTCTTCTAGCGAAAGTGCGATAGGCTTGTCGAACGACGTGCTTCAATCGAATGGACCAATTGGATTATTTAGAATCGTGCCGCTTCGTGCATTTACTTCAAAACTCCTCTGATTCGTACAGAATTTTCCAGTAGCCACTTCATAGGTTTGAAGTTGCGAAGTTTCTTAAGTTTTGTGCTTTGTAAATCGAGAGTCCAAAGGGAACTGTTAATTGTAAAACAGATAGCTAGAATAAGCATCTTAAGAAACGATTGTGATAAAAATTGATCTGAGATAATTTGATTTGGTTGCTTTAACTTAGCGAAAATATTACGTGCTGCACTTCCTAGAATTTATATGCTTCTATTACGTCTTTATTTGTTAGCCGGAAGTCATCCAGAGTTTGGACATAAAGACTGACTTTAGTGGTACCTTGTAGACGGTGTACAATAATCTATTCCATATTCATTTCATAACCACGTTTGCGCGAGTCAGATATAGTAACTGGTATATTTCGTTTTCTCTCGTATTGACTCTCGGAAAATGTACTTTCTTTCAACAAATGATTACAAGAGCATTGACGGAGCCTCTTCTTACGAATGAAAACAAAAAACAAAAAAAAGCAGGTGCTTCATGCATTGCCGAATAGAGCACAATACTGGAGAATGGGACTTACATAAAACTCCATATTTACGCAATTGCCCTTTAGCGCTGTAAAACGTCGAAACACAAATATTTGGAATGATGCTTGTCAATATCACAGGACATAAAACATTCGTTAGTCGAGCTCCAATGTTTCTTCATTTCGATATCTGAATGCTTGCAGAATTTGTTTTCTTCTTATTCCTTGATTAAACTTTGTATGTTCGTTCTTTAAAATTCTTAACTTTCCTGTAAAGCTGATACGTACCAATAAAGCTGAGTGTTTCATGGTCGATGCCCTGAGTACCTTTATTAAGATCCAGATAGCTATCAACCTCTAATGACAAAATATTTGTTACTTTGTGTAATTAAATAAACAAGAAGTGATTTAATTACACACTATTTCCTTGTGTAATGTTTCAGTAGCAACAGGTGTCTAACGTCTATTCTCCCGGAAGAAACACGATTCCCTCTTCTTTTGACAATCGATGGTAGCTAGTGACCACGCATTCACAGTTATCTCACAGACGGCTCGTCTGCGGCTCCATGTTTACTTTTTAGCTCGCACTAACATATGTATTCATTTGTGTTAGTGTTCCCTATGGCTTATGGTATGCCATGTATTTCTTGGTTTGAATCTGTCGATACGATGTACTTTACAATTGATGAAAATTTTTTATCTCCGTGTCACGGATTTTGTTCATACCATCGCTCTCACATAAACAATTGACATCTCTGATACTTCAGAGTACCATCTAAAGAAATGTACTTCCGAAATATCACATTATGTTGTCTGCATCTGAGTCGATTCTGTATTAATCTGTCACCAGTGTTACAGTTATTTTGAAATTAACTGTGTGAGAGCTACATTTTCTTATTTTAAGAAATGCCCACAGCTACAGAGATATCTTCATTTTAAGAAATGCCCGCAATTGTAGAGTGATTAGGAAAGCTACGACTTCGACATATTAGAAGACAGTAGCTGAGATGGGCTGAGATAGGCGCGGTTCCACGGGGGCTGAGGGGTCATGACCGCCTCTCACCTTGCCCTCCCAGCTCCCGCCACACAGAAAATAGTAAAATCGTTTACAGTTATATGTACACAAAATTCTAAATTTCTCAGCTAACTTTCAGAGAATAAAACAGCATGGCAACTAAGTCTCGAAAATTGCGAGGGGTTCAAGATATTACAAGTTCTGTTAAACAGAGGATATTTTTCAATTGTCTGCGTGAGCTTCTCCCCATATGGGTGAGTTTCGATCTGACAGCCTGCAGGGAATATTCCAGCGAAGGAAAAGGGCTCCTTCACTGGCTGACGCAACCTGCTGACAACAGCTAAGCCCACAGGGAGCGCCGCCAAACCACAGGAATGTGACTGAGGATAAACATCAAGGGAAAGATTCTCCACCACGAAAAATAAAATAGCGGAAAGAGTGTCTTCAAGAAGGAAGACGGAAACGAGTCAAAGAAATTGCGTTCCCAACCCAGTGGTTCTCAACCTTTTTTTTTTGATCAAGGACCACTATGATTTATGTGTTGTTAGCAGGTACCACAAAGTTCAAGAAGAATAAAGTGTGTCAATCTAAAAATAACCTTCAATCAAAATGTTTAACATTTTCGTTAAACTTAAGAGTAACATTCGTTAACAGTACTATTATAATAGAAAACACAACATTTTTAGAAGAAAATCAAATTCTGTTTCCATCCATGTGATTTTTGAGCTCGCATCTTCTGTACAAGTTCGGTAATCCTGGAGCTAATATTACCGCTCGAAGCTACACGCATGTCATCACTTCCTTTCGATCGATTCCTGGACGTGCTTCTAACTACCAGCAAATCATAAATAAGTTGTGGAGAAAAGGGTAAGCTAGTGAAATTTCTCGAATTTTACTGTATTAAATAGTATTGTTACATCAAAACCGTTCAAGAGAACCTGATTCAAATGCGTCCTTACAGTTTCTATCATGTCGGAATTCAGTGAGCTCTTCCTGCATTTCTTCTGCAACTTCTCCAGCATCAGTGCTAAAAGGGATTCGAAACAGTGTTTGGTGAACTTCAGCTTATGTTATATTCTGGGAAGTACTGACTGAATTCACCAGTAGACATTTGCAAATGACTCTTGATGTTGTACTTTTTTCATAACTGTGTCAAACGCTTTGTCATCAGCCAGTGCTTCTAACGTCGCGAATGTAGAATAATTGTTTACGCCAATTTTAAAATGTTCAAATGTGTGCGAAATCTTATGGGACTTAACTGCTAAGGTCATTAGTCCCTAAGCTTACACACTACTTAACCTAAATTATCCTAAGGACAAACACACACACCCATGCCCGAGGAGGACTCGAACCTCCGCCGGAACAGCGACACAGTCCATGACTACAGCGCCTTAGACCGACCAATTTTACGTATCCATAATTGAAGTTTGCAGTAAAGCACAAAGTAAAAGCACAAAGATTCCTCTGTTCCCGGAACCTGGCAACTGCACTTTCAACTTATTCAAGTGTGTGCAAATACTGAAAAAATAAACCAAATTCATCTGCAATGCGGGATCAGGATACGGCTCTAGTAAGTCTTTTATTTTTGCTCAGCTTGAAACAACTCAACCTCTCGTCTGAGTTCGTATCATCTGCCGAGCTTGTTACCCTTCGACAGCCAACGAAATTCTATGTGAAAGAGGCGAAGTGCCGAGGGGAGAAGAGCGGTGAGGGGACGGTAGCTTCTCACAGTGTTGGCATTATCATACTTAACGATGCGTAGAATAATTCTTCGCGTCTAGGGGTAACCTAACGTTTACACAAAAAAAAAAAAATTGCTCTGAGCACTATGGGAATTAACATCGGAGATCATCAGTCCCCTAGAACTTAGAACTACCTAAACCTAACTAACCTAAGGACATCACACACATCCATGCCCGAGGCAGGATTCGAACCTGCGACCGTAGCGGTCGCGCGGTTCCAGACTGAAGCGCCTAGAACCGCTAGGCCACTTCTGCCAGCTAACGTTTGCAGCGCACGAAGATAAATCAATATCTTTCAACTAGCGCCGATTTTCTCCGCTTCTGACAGCAACAATTAAATCGGCAAGTTATTGTGCACACTGGCTCATGCCATGCTATGACGTCGATCACTTGCCTTCCTCAGGTTCCACCCGCGCTCACCACTACTCACCGAGTGTGCGGCGCTGCACCGCCCGCGTATCAAGCGATTAATAATTTCAAACGTGTAAAAGCTTGAAATTTTAAACGTTTCGCTAACCATATTTTAGCTCTTGCTGACCATTGGTCGGTAACCAACGGTTTACACGCTCGCCTAGCCGCAGCGTACAGACCTGTGTTCACAATTGTAATGCTAAGTGAAATACTGATAATTGTGAGCGCGTGCTACGGTTTTATATTTTTACTGCTATTATAGTTGTGAAATCAGTTGCGTGACACATGTACTTATCACATTTTAGGGCCGGCCGCGGTGGCCGTGCGGTTCTAGGTGCTCCAGTCCGGAGCCGCGCTGCTGCTACGGTCGCAGGTTCGAATCCTGCCTCGGGCATGGGTGTGTGTGATGTCCTTAGGTTAGTTAGGTTTAAGTAGTTCTAAGTTCTAGGGGACTAATGACCACAGCAGTTGAGTCCCGTAGTGCTCAGAGCCATTTGAACCACATTTTAGGACGAAAGCATTTCAAGTCCTGTATTTTTATGAACTGCAATTTCTTAGAAGTTATGCCGAAAGAGACGTTCTAAGTACTGATGTAAACAAGTAATAATTACTATGACGTGAAAATATTTTAGATACAATAATGTGCAGCACTTAAGGCTGACAGTAACTGTCAAGTAACAAAGCTCGACGAAAAGTGGACCACACATAGAACGAACTGCTACAGTATAGTGCAGAACAGAAATTATAATAATTACACTGAAGTCACAGGTGTGTTTAATAGTCCCGTGGACATTATAAAAAGGAACATGATTGTTGATAGGCTCTGTGATCACCATGGACGGCAGTGCATCCACTGCAACGTGCTCCCTCGCTGGCCGTACGGTTGGTAACGAGTTCTTGTAGGAGATCGTTCAGTTTCTCCACCAACGCGGTTAACGACTGCTGAATGGTCATTGTCGCATGTGAACTACTGCAACACGTCTCCTCAGCCGGTCGTATTGGCCGAGCGGTTCTAGGCGCTACAGTCTGGAACCGCGCGACCGCTACGGTCGCAGGTTCGAATCCTGCTTCGGGCATGGATGTGTGTGATGTCCTTAGGTTAGTTAGGTTTAAGTAGTTCTAAGTTCTAGGGGACTGATGACTTCAGATGTCAAGTCCCATAGTGCTCACAGACATTTAGCCACGTCTCCCCAATGCATTCCATTCGAGTTCGATGGGATTTAAGTTGGGAGAACGGACAGGCCAGTCCATTCGTCGTTTATCCTCTCATTCCGAGAGCTCCTCCGCCGGCGCTGTTCGATGCGCATTGTCATCCATAAAAATGAAGTCAGGGCCGAATGCATCCCACAAAAGAAACACATGAGGAAGGGGTACAGTGTTACAATAACATTGACTAGTGAGTGTTCAAAGATTTGATGGCCAGGACGCCTATACGACATACCCCTCCACATCTTAACACCTGGATCACCTAAATGATTATGTTCGGAAATGCCCCTGCGTGCATTACGTGTTCCCACCTCTCGTCACATAAGGATAGGTTCGGAGTCACACTCAGACTAAACCTGCTCTCATCCGAGAAGAGCAAGTGATTCCGGTCCTCAGTGGTCCAGCACCTCCGCTCTTAGTACCGCAGCAAACGGTGTCGCCGATGTGCGGGTGTTACGTACTGGTTGTCGGGAAATTAGACCATCCCCATGTTGTCGCTGTGCCACTGGTGAAGTGTGAGATGGCGTGCCTTGCAGTCCAGTTGAATGTGGTTGCAATTGCACTCGCTATTTGACGTGGATCTCTTCACTCCTGTGCACAATGTGGCGGTCATCTGCTGCTGTAGTTGACCGCGGTCGAGCACGTCCTCTCCTTCGGGCAGCAGTGCCGTTGGTTCAAAAATGGTTCAAATGGCTCTGAGCACTATGGGACTTAACATCTGAGGTCATCAGTCCCCTAGAACTTAGAATTACTTAAACCTAAATAACGTAAGGACATCACACACATCTATGTCCGAGGCAGGATTCGAACCTGCGACCGTAGAGGTCGAGTGGTTCCAGACTGAAGCGCCTAGAACAGCTAGGCCATAACGGCCGGCTCCTTTGGTTCGGAACGCTGTTCATGCACGTGGGACAATGGTGTGAGAAATACCAAATTCCTGGGCTAGACTCGTCACACTTCGTCTTTCTTCCAGTTTTCTGATGATTCTTCCCCATGTAAAGTCATCCAAACTTTGTCTCCGGAGCATGTTGCAATGAAGAACACAGCCACAGTGCACCGTAACTGACACACACACACACACACACACACACACACACACACACACACACACACATTTTTTTCGTCGATTCAACCTTCAACTGCGTCGTGATGCAGGGTCAGCCCCATTTGGCACTACAGTCACGCCACGTGCCGTCCAGCTTTCTGTGCACGAATGGGAGGCGTCTGCAAAATACGCCCGCACTTCTTTCATTCATTTCTGCTGAATAGTTCGTGTATTATGATACGTGTACTACCTCGTGCTTAAGTTTGGCCTAGCTGTAAATTTTATTGTATTAATCGATGAAGAGAACCGTGCGAATTAACTTGATCACGTGACTGGGTACAGCCACTTTCAGTTCACAGTAGTGTGCATTGTTACATCGCAAGGTAATCATGGAAAGTGATCGTGTAAAATGGCTCCTCAGGCTACCATGCAGGTTTTCTGTTATCGTTATTAGCGTTATTAACGACGAGAAGGAGAAAGAGTGACAGTGATGACGGCAACGGTAACGAAACGTGCAAACAAAATGTTGAAGTTGAGTAAGTCGATGATGTGCAAATTACTGCGAGAAGAACACAACGATGACTGAAATTAGATTCAAGTATCTACCCCAAAGAAGAAGAAGAAGAAGAAAATATTCAAATGTGTGTGAAATCTTATGGGACTTAACTGCTAAGGTCATCAGTCCCTAAGCTTGCATACTATTTAACCTCAATTATCCAAAGGACAAACACACACACCCAAGCCCGAGGGAGGACTCGAACCTCCACCGGGACCAGCCGCACAGCCCATGACTGCAGCGCCTCAGACCGCTCGGCTAATCCCGCTCGGCGAAGAAGAAGAAGAAGAAGATGATGATGATGATGATGAAGACGAAGAAAGGGCACTCAGTGAGTATATCACTGGCGATATTGATAAATATTGTTTTATTAGACCAGCGAGAAAACTCATAAAAATAGTTGTGCCTATGGGATTAAGTTCTAAAAGATACCATAATGAACGAGTAATTACGTGCGAATAAGACAGCAGAATTCCAAAAACGGCGTACGTCATTAACTTTTCACGAATAAATTAAGCATTATAATTAAAGCTGGCAGTGTTTCATTCAGACGAAACATGATTTCTGTTCCGGCGTAACGACAAGCGCCGGCACGAAGATCAAGAACGGAAGATCAGAGAGGGCTGAGAGACGACGTCAGACGATAGTACGCTGACGAACCCGACACCACGACTGGAGCGGCATTTGTACGAGGAGAATAGAAACGCCGCACCGCTTACCCGCGGAGGCAGTGGAATACAAGCCGTCATACAAACGCCATAGCATTGACTTACGAACTGTTTTGTTTGCTTGCATTGATATTGCGTATACCAGAGGACATTGATTATTTGCATGTCGCCATTTGCTTGCAACACACTTCTGTGAATACGCAACGTTAAGTATTGTCAATTTAACTTAATGTAATAAACTCCATTAATATTATTTGCCTGAATTGTTGTCTAGCGATATGAGAACACAGCTTCCTAGGCATCCTATATTAGAGTGTCAGGATACTACAATTTCATACATGTTACACGGTGAATAAATATTGTCACAGCTATCTGTGCAAATAGCGTCAAACAATAGTGGCGGTCGAGGCCTAACTGTTGTGTTATGTAGGACTTTTACGAATCGGTGTGTAGCGTGTGGCAGCGGTGTACTTGTGAGAGTACTGGAGTGTACGCTGTTTTACCTCCACCTCCTGTTTCGCGTACGTAAACACAATGGTATTGCCACCCTGGTAGAGTCTTCAGTCCGCTTTACCGGCTAACATTCAAAATTTATTATTTTAACACTAAATTGTCACTGTGCAGTATGCGCTGATTTGAGACTTCCTGGCAGACCAAAAACGTATTCCGGACCGTGACTCGAACCTGGGACCTTCGCTTTCCATGGGCAAGTGCTCTACCGAGTGAGCTACCCAAGTACAAGTACGACTTGCGACCCCCCTTCCCCCCCTCCTGTAGCTTCACTTCCAGCAGTGTCTCATCTCCTATCTTCGGCAGAGCACTTGTATGCGGAAGGCAGGAGTCCCACACTCGAGTCCCGGTGCACACAGTTTTAACCCGCCAGGAAGTTTAGAAGTTCATAATGATTACATTTTAAAACAAAATATTTTTCTATTATAATTAAGTATTATTATAATTATAAAATATATTATTATAAACATGTGGCAACGGCATTGCCGCAGTGGATACACCGGTTCCCGTGAGATCACCGATGTTAAGCGCTGTCGGACGTGGCCGGCACTTGGATGGGTGACCATCCAGGCCGCCATGTGCTGTTGCCATTTTTCGGGGTGCACTCAGCCCCGTGATGCCAATTGAGGAGCTACTCGACCGAATAGTAGCGGCTTCGGTCAAGAATACCATCATAACGACCGGGAGAGCAGTGTGCTGACCCAACGCCCCTCCTATCCGCACCCTCCTCGGAGGATGACACGGCGGTCGGATGGTCCCGGTAGGCCACTCGTGGCATGAAGACGGGGTGTTTTTTTATTATTATAAACAAATTAACACAATGAAGTATTACGAACAGTTATAGTTAAAACACGCGATGTAATACTAACCCTACAACTTAATTTTGAAGATATATTGAAGAAAGGCGTAGCAGAGACACAGAGACTTAGACATTTAGGGAGGGGGCAGTGAGACAGAGTTTTAGCCTATCCCCAATGATATGAAATCTGTGCATTGAGCACCCAGTAGAGGACATCAAGGAGAAATCTGGAAACGAAACTAAAGATCGGGGAGAAGAAATGCAAGGTCTGAGGTTTTCTGATGACATTTATTTCTGTCCGAGACTGCAAGGTGCTTCGAAGAGCAGTTGAACTGTGTTATGTTCTGTTTAAAACACATCTAGACTTTACTTCTGGACGTATCATTCACATGTCTTGAAGAGAGGTTATAGGAGGAACATCAACAAAAATAAAAATGGCTCTGAGCACTATGGGACTTAGCACCTGAGGTCATCAGTCCCCTAGAACTTAGAACTACTTAAACCTAACTAATCTAAGGACATCACACACATCCATGCCCGAGGCAGGATTCGAACCTGCTACCGTAGCGGTCGCGCGGTTCCAGACTGTAGCGCCTAGAACCGCTCGGCCACTACGGTCGGCAACAAAAGTAAAACAAGGGTAGTGGAATGTAGTGTAAATTAAACAACGAGCAGCTGAGGGAACTGGATTAGGGAACGAGACGATAAAGGTAGTATTTGGGCATAAAAATAACTAATGATGGCTGAAGTAGAGAGGATATAAAATGTAGACTGGCAATAGCGAGAAAAGAGTTTCTGAAGAACAGAAATTTGTTGACATCAAATATAGATTTACGTGTCAGTAAGTCTTTTCTGAAGGTATTTCTCTGGAGTGTAGCCTTGTATGGAATTGAAACGTGGCTCATAAACAGTTCAGAGAAGAGGAGAATAGAATGGCTTGAAGTGTGGCGCTATGGAATAATTCTGGAGCTTACATCCAGTATTCCCTCGGATAGGTGAATGTGTTAAAACGTCCGCTTCCGATACATAGGGAGGCACACCAGTCCTCGATCGAATCCACCCGACGCGTTAACGACTGGTCCGGTGTTCCGGCCAACCTAGCTGTGGTTTTTAGACGGTTTCTCACATTCACGTAGGTGTGTACCTGGCCGGTACGCGCGTGCCACCTGAAGTACACTTTACGCAAACATTTAGAGTATATTCTCACACTTGAACTGCAGACAGATGGGTACACGAATTCTGTCCCGGAGGGAAGTGGTGGCATCGGACCACCACCTCCCACTAACAATGCCAAAACTGAAATGCGTAATAGCAGTGCTTGTGTTATTAAGAATTAAAGTGCAAGCTAAAGCAGGAAATCTGGATTCGAGTCCTGGTCCGGCACAAATATTCATTGTCGTCATTCCAATGTACAGTCGATGGTGGTTCATATTCGTAACTGCGAATACATTTCCTGTATAAAATTGAAATAAGATGCCGACCTAGTACAGACTCGTGGCAAAGTGAAGGAAAAGGATATGGATACATCGAGTAAGTAATGAAGAGACACTGATCCGAACTGGGGAAGAAAGTAATTTACGGCATAAACTAAGAAACTTCGGTTAGTAGGACACATCTTGAAGCACCAAGGTTTTGTTAATTTGGTAATGGAGGGAAAAGGGGGGGGAGAACAAAAATTGTAGGAGGAGGCCAAGAGATGAATACATTAAAGCAATTCAGACGGATGTGGGTTTCAGTAATTATACAGAGATGAATAATGTTGTGTAGGACAGGACAGATTAGCATGGAGAGCCGCATCTAACCACTCTTCGGACTGAAGACCACAATAACAACAACAATTTTTATAGAATAAAAATCCGCTTCAGTGGCTAGTAATTTTCTTACTTTATTCCATGACAGGTTTCGAAGCTTAAAACTTCGTCTTCAGGTGCCATAGAAGCAGCACGACACGTGCCGTGGGTGTGATCCTCAATGACTAACTGACTCGACCACCACTCATTTATGTTTCCATAATTATTTGGTGGCACCTGAAGATGTAGCTTTAAGCTTAGAAACCGGTCGTGGAATAGAGCAAGAAAATTACTAGCCACTGAAGAGAATTTTTATTATATAAATGTGTTCCTCAGTTGTGGATGATCACCGGATCAAATATTTTGAACAACAGCAACAAAAATCGTATTTGTCTGTGGCAAATTAAAAGTGCGTGTGACAGTCATTTGTATTGGAGAGACGGGGACTTGTCACCCCTGCCCCTCTCGAGTCGTGAACCCTGGCTCGGTGCCGGGACACAGAGAGGAGGCGGCAGACGCAGCGCTGGCCACAGCTTCCGCGGCGGTCCGCGTCGCGGCACTGAGTAGCACGGAGCGCCTCCGAGCGCGTGGCCACGGCTCATTCTGCGGCGCATGCGCAGTCGCGGACAACGGGCTGCGCGCCGCTTCTCTCCCGCATTGACTGCCAGCTAGGCAGCTACTACAGGGCAGCGTTCCGTGCCCGCCGCACATCTCCATCCCCCGTCGCGCGGCTGTAGTCAGAGGACGGCGAGAGAGTGCTACCGAAGCGCGCTTACGGCAGTAGCTGAAATGTTCACCATTCGGTTTGTGGCTCCCGTCACTATTTGCGCAAATAATGCCACTTGATACAATAAAGACATTCATGGAGGCCCGTCGCCGATGAGCGATACAGAATGTTTGTAGAGTAAAGCAACAACCAGCTAGAATTTTGTTTTGGTTTGCTTTATTGGAAAAGCACTGTGACCAATGCAGTGCTGGTAAAACTGGATGATGTGAATGAATTAAGTATATAAACTGTCTTATCTGTTAGCACTTCCCTGATAGCAAATAAAAAATTTACCTACAGATCTCCTGTCCTTTGAACACGGAGGCATTCTACCCTACTTACAGGTGTTTCTGTTGCCAGAGTAGAGGTAAAGATACAAACAACGAACAAAAAAAAAGTTCAAATAGCTCTAAGCACTATGGGACTTAACATCTGAGGTCATCAGTCCCCTAGACCTAGCACTACTTAAACCTAACTAACCTAAGGACATCACACACATCCATGCCCGAGGCAGGATTCGAACCTGCGGCCGTAGCAGCAGCGCGGTTCCGGACTGAAGTGCCTAGAACCGCTCGGCCACAACGGCCGGCCATGCAAGGAACAGACTAGCAGCAAATTAACGGAATAAATTAACAACGGTAACCAGAATCCCACCGGCAAGCTTTCAACGGTTGTTCAGGGATTCCTTCTGAGTATTTTAGTGTAAGAGACCCACGGTCTCTGGCGGTTCGTAACAAAGTTGTTGCATTACGTTTGATTTCTTCCCCAACAGTCTTCTATCTGTACTGAACTGAAAATAGTGTTCAACAGCCGCGCGGGATTAGCCGAGCGGTCTAAGGCGTTGCAGTCGTGGACTGTGCGGCTGGTCCCGGCGGAGGTTCGAGTCCTCCCTCGGGCATGGATGTGTGTGTTTGTCCTTAGAATAATTTAGGTTAAGTAGTGTGTAAGCTTAGGGATTGATGACCTTAGCAGTTAAGTCCCATAACATTTCACACACATTTGAACATTTTGAGTGTTCAACAAAAAAAATCGTTCAAATGGCTCTGAGCACTATGGGACTTAACTTCTGCGATCATCAGTCCCCTAGAACTTAGAACTACTTAAGCCTCACTAACCTAAGGACATCACACACATCCATGCCCGAGGCAGGATTCGAACCTGAGACTCTAGCGGTCGCACGGTTCCAGACTGTAGTGCCTAGAACCGCTCGGCCACCTCGGCCGGCAGTGTTCAACAGTGCAAATGTCGACGATATGCGCCGTGTGTCTCGTTTGGTAATTAACTTGTTCCACTCACTTACGGTACTTCCTGTGGATGAAAACAACAATGCCCGCTTTACTCTTCGAAGCCTGCATGCAAGACTGCACAGTTCTGTCTCGGGTTTGTTTTTCCGCTATTCCAACAGTGTTAGTTGTCCGTTAACAGATACACGCGGAAGTAAAGATAGGTTTACTGATAGTTGTGTACGACTTCGTACACAATGGTAAGGAAAGGTGGGCTACAGAGTGGTGCTGCAACTGTCGTCGTAGGAAAGCTGGATAGGAGCAGAAATGATTTGCGAACAAGTTGATATGCACTGAAGAGCCAAGGAAACTGCTATAGGCATGCGTATTCAAATACAGAGATGTGTAAACAGGCAGCATACGGCGCTGCGGTCGGCAACGCCTATACAAGACAAGTGTCTGGCGCAGTTGTTAGATGAGTTACTGCTGCTACAGTGGTAGGTTATCAAGATTTAAGTAAGTTTGAACGTGGTGTTATAGTCGGCGCACGAGCTATGGGACACATCATCTCGGAGGCAGCGATGAAGTGGGAATTTTCCCGGACGACGATTTCACGAGTGTGCCGTGAATCTGAGGAATCTGGTAAAACATCAAATCACCGACATCGCTGCGGCCGGAAATGATCCTGCAAGAACGGCATAAACGACGACTGAAGAGAATCATTCATCGTGACAGAAGTCCAACCCTTCCGCAAATTGCTGCAGATTTCAGTGCTGGGCCATCAACAAGTGCTAGCCTGAAAACCATTCAACGAAACATCGTCGATATGGGCTTTCGGAGCCCAACGCCCACTCGTGTACCCTTGATGACTGCACGCCACAAAGCTTTACGCCTCGCCTGGAACCGTCAGCACCGATTTTGGACTGCTGATGACTGTAAACATGTTGCCTGGTCGGACGAGTCTTGTTTCAAATTGTATCGAGCGAATGGACGTGTATGGGTATGGACACAACCTCATGAATCCATGCCATGAACCCGGCATGTCAGCAGGGAAATGTTCAGGCTGGTGGAGGCTCTGTAATGGTGTGGAGTGTGTACAGTTGGAGTGATATGGAACCCATGATAGTCTAGATGCGACTCTGACATGTGACACGTACGTAAGCATCCTGTCTGATCACCTGCATCCATTCATGTCCACTGTGCATTCCGACGGACTTGGACAATTCCAGCAGGACAATGCAACACTCCACACGTCCAGAATTGCTACAGAGTGGCTCCACAAACACTCTCCTTAGCATAAACACTTCCGCTGGCCACCAAACTCCCCAGACATGAACATTATTGAGCATATATGGAATGCCTTGCAACGTGCTGTTCAGAAGAGATCTCCACCCCATCGTGCTCTTACGGATTTATGGAGAGCCCTGCAGGATTCATGGTGTCAGTTCCCTCCAGCACTACTTCAGACATTAGTCGAGTCCACGCCAAATCGTGTTGCGGTACTTTTGCGTGCTCGCAAGTGCTCCACGCGGTATTAGGCAGGTGTACCAATTTCTTTGGCTCTTCCTTGTAGTAAACAGAAGATTTACTTAACTTCTATTTCTCCAAGCGAACGTGGAAACCTCCTAAAAACCACACTCAGGCTTCCCGATGTACCAACACAGGACCGTTAATCCGCTGCACGGATTCGACCTGGATACGGCTCACCCACCCGTCACGCAAGCTAGCACGCTGTTCCTTATACAATACGAGCAGCTCTTGAACGAAATACACTCAACACAATAATTTCAAAGGCCGTATAAACTGCTCCTCGAAGCTACTCTTGACTTAACTTGTTATGCTACATGCGCGGACTACCAACATTTCTTTAAAAAAGTACGCTGATATTAACTCCATCACATTTTTTACTATGCCCTCGTATATCTACAGAGGAGCGAATTCCACAAGAATTGATTCTTGATCCAATTCCAGATTTATCGTGCGCAGATGATATTGCTAAGCAATGACTTTGTCACTGATATTAAGCCTGAGGGTATAACGCATTCAAAATTATTATGAACAGTTTTATCGTTCTGGCGTAATAGTGGCAAATGAGGCTTCCGGAGTTGGAGCAGCGTGTGAGTGTGCTACCGCTTACCAACGCGGGGCGTGCTGCACGACATCTGGCTGTTACTCGGCACATCCGGCTTCCATCAGATGCGACGGCTCTTCTGAGGCTTACACACATCTCAACTTCACCGAGGGACGTAACGTGCAGCATGTGTTAATGAATTCGTTTACTGTCTGGTAGGAGTACCCTATCAGATGCTGATATTCCCTCTTTTGTGGCTCTGGTAAGATTGCCATATCTGACATTGAATTTCCTCACATTTGTGTACGGAGGAAGATGCCGTACTTTGTAACTCTCGGGCGACAAAGAGACTGTAAGTAAATAAACACAAATTAGCTTGAGGAATATCCTTCAAGTTATCTCTGGAGACCAGGAAAAACCGAAATCTGAATAGCAAGACAGGGAGTGCATTGTTACACCGTTACTTGAACTCGTCTCGAAGTCCCTGTCTGAACTAAAATGTTTATTTCCCAAGTTCACAAACGTCTATCATTAACCCTTTCAGACCCTGTGGTTACAATTGTGTATATTAATTTTCACGACGTCTAAACTGCAATAGAAATATTTTTTCTCAATTTGGAGCTGATGTACACATTTGTGAATGTTCACTCTTTTCACCATGCACAAGTGCTGCCATCTGTTGTGCAGCGCTATAAACATATCAACAGATTAATGTAGCAGTGCAGAGCAGTTTGTGACCTTGAAAGTACCTGGTAGTCTTTGGGAAGCTATAACCCACAGTATGGTTGAGTACCAGTATTGTTGTTTTGCATGAACATCGTAGAATGTTCGATTTATTTATTACAACAATCAATATTTCAAAATCATTTGTTTTAGTCAACAAAAAGAAGTGATGTTTTTCTGTGTGCACAGTTGTAGCCATGAGGTCTCAAGAACAATGTTTTACATAACTTTGAGTATCTTGTGTTTCCTTCATATGAAGTGCTTGTTGGAACAGTTTCTTTTTATCCTGACAATTGTCAGTTTTGACTGGGATTTATTCAAAACATATGACATATATTGTATTACTAGGTATTGTTATGAGCAACAATTAGGAAAATGGACATAGCATTGAAGCTCCAGTTGATGACAATGTCGTTAGGTCTACTGCAAACTATTATTTTAGGGGACTACCACTACTGATATTATTATTTGTGAATATTTCAGTTCTATTGATCATGTCGAAGAAACAGTATTTCAACATTGAGCGAGATGCAGATGCCATTTTAGAAATGCTACTGAATGGAGAGATGTCAGATATCGATTTATCATCGGATGAAGAATCATTTCCTGATGTAGAATCCTACTGTACTTCAAGAGAGAAGGAAGTCAGAGTAGGGGCTGACAAAATAAACAGGGGAGAAGCCAATGATGAGTCAACTGCAAATAATGAAAGTGGTGTGTGCAGTTACAATGATAACAACGATAGTGATATTCAAGACAGTGGTCCACTTACCAACAATGAGCTCAGTGATGTAAAATACATTTTGTCAGAAAAAAAAGACATCAAGTGGCGTCATCATCCTCTCTCTATACTGGATTCATATTACGAATGGGAACAATGTATTGAAGAACAGGAAATAATTTCTCGTTCAACTTATTTCAGCAAGTACTTTACCAGTGATCTGTTCAGTACCATGGCTGATATGACAAACCTATATGACTTGCAGAGTGGAACAATTAGCAATTTCAAACAAACTACACTAGCGAAACTCCAAATCTTGTTTGGGCTTCATATAATTATGGGAACTCTAAAATTTACTAGAGTCCGAATGTATTGGGACACAACATTGAAAATGCAATTATTCTTGGACAGTATGCCCAGAAATAGATTCTTCCAACTGAGAACAAATTTACACCTTGTTAACAACATGGCTATACCAGCAGACAATAAAGACAAGTTTTATAAAGTTCGGCCTATATATACTGCCATCCATGCGGAACTCCAAATCTTGTTTGGGCTTCATATAATTATGGGAACTCTAAAATTTACTAGAGTCCGAATGTATTGGGACACAACATTGAAAATGCAATTATTCTTGGACAGTATGCCCAGAAATAGATTCTTCCAACTGAGAACAAATTTACACCTTGTTAACAACATGGCTATACCAGCAGACAATAAAGACAAGTTTTATAAAGTTCGGCCTATATATACTGCCATCCGTAACAGGATACCTCGAATAGAAAACGAGGCCGACCATCTGCCACACCTCCAGATACACCTGTTCAAAGATGACGAGGCCTCCTGAAGAGATTCAGTTTGATGGAACACAACACTTGCCTCTTCATGAAAGTGGTGCACTGCCTACCAGGTGCAAATTTCCGGGATGCAAGGGATGTTCATAAATACAATGTGAAAAATGTAATGTACATCTTTGTTTATCAAAGGAAAAAAATTGTTTCTGTTCATTTCATGTCAATTAGAACCACATAATGAACATAATTCCTGGCTCATTACATTTTTAATTAAAACTATGGTGAATTTTGCATGTATTTTGTGTGTAAATGATTTCAAATTTATGTGTAATGTTTAAATAAATTAGTTTTGTCTGCTACGATTTCAGTGTTGATTGAGACCCAGTGTACACAAATGTGTACAAATTTTTTTCGAAAATGGTAACATATCTTTTTATAAATGTTGCTTCTAAAATTATTAAAAAATCATCCAAGTCCATTGCAGTATTTAAAAAAATTTTCCTTCCTCCAGAAAAAAAAATCGGGTCTGAAAGGGTTAAATCTCTCCATTTTTGTATTGTAACCATTGATAAACCTGCGTGAAAACCAAACAGTTATCCAGAATACTGCGACAATCCACGTAACAAGACATCGCAGAACAGCTGCCGTTCATTGTGTCATAGATTCTGGGAGTACTTGACAAGTGACTGGAAAACGTAGAACCAGCTGTGTTCACACAATTAACGAAGTTCACGAAGATTACAATGAAGTGGTTCATTAGGTCTGAATTTTCACTTCTTTTCGCAACACAAATGCGATAAAATTGTTACCACATCACAAAGGCTTTGACAAGACGTCAAATAGAATCCTCATCATTATTATCAGTCCGATGTGGTTCCCTTTTATTCGTGTGGGATGGAGAATTATCCTGCTGGAAAACGCCCCGTTTGTCGAGAGAGATATGAGGTATGAAAGGGCGCAAGTGTTCAGCGACAATACTGAAGCAATCAAACATTTTCATGATGCGTTCTATAGTCACAGGTCCCAGGACGCCCATAAGGATAAACCCGTAGCATAACGTAGCTCCCAACAGCGTTACTGTCTATGTGGTGAGTAGGCGATGTCCTGAGATAGCATAACAGGACACGACAATCGTTGTGAAATAATAAGAGAGTTATTTCTCTCACCATGCAACTCGTCTCTACCGTCCGTCTGTAATGACAACCTCGTAGACGGGGAGGAGGCCTCTAACACTCCTTCCTTTCGGTTACATTGTTCCGTGCTCCAGTTTCCACAATGCGGTGCCTCATGGAACAGTAACTGATGTAATTTTGTCAACGAGAATACACACACAAGTCGCCGGCTGTGTAACTCCATTAGCAACAGTGTATAATTAACGGTATCCTCTGAAGAAACATGTCCCTTACCTAGTCTTGTAATTTTCTCACATATGCCACGTACTTATTTTGACTTTACAGAACGACAAACTTCCCACACTAAAACCTCTATGTCCGTCGTCTTCTCCGTTTTACCCTCGCATGTCCTCTTTGGGCCGATGCTAGCGGCGTCAGTACACGAACATTCGAAGAACTTCGCCGTTCTCGTGTTGTCTACCCAAAGCCGTCACAAACGTCCCTTGCCATATTTCCACATTATCTGAACAGAATGATTACCGTCTATCCTCAATAATCAATGTAGGAAACAAAAATAATGGAAAAAGTGTATGATACCGTAAGGATAGGCCATTCTGAAGGGAAAACACAAGACAAATATATCTTGAACTTAAATGCCTAGAACACTTACCCACACATCACTTGCGCAAATGATAATGAGATACGGTTGTCTGGAATTGGAAAAATTGGAGCAGTTTCGTAGTGTAATTCTGTGCGGACATTCTTGTTCCTTATGTAGCGTACACCGCCCTGTAGCTTACGGAATACAAATATAGACGTAGAAGAATTTATAAATCTGTTTCTGTTTTGTTGGGAAATGGTGGTGGGTCAGAAAACAAGGAATGTGAATAATTGCTCCTTTTTAGGCCTTTGAGCTGTTCAAAACACCTCAGCCTAAATTTCCTGCATGTCTGACCTACATAAATACTGAGTAGGAGGATGAGAAGATTTGTGACAAGTTAAAATTGCGTGCCTGTCCGGAATTCGCATCGTGATGGCCTCTATCCGTCTCCTCTCCGTACATTCCAGAGGTTCGCCCAAAATCCTGGGGAACTTACACTCCTACTGGTAAATACATAGCACTTCGACCACAGCCACGTGGACATTCCAGAGGTTATGTAATTTAAATCTTGTATGGACTGGACGCCCCATTGGCCATGTGTTTCCTTCGAATCCAGAGCAACCTCAGTATTGAAAGGAGGAACTCAAGACGTAGTCTACACGCCCGCAGGAGTAGTAGCAATTAATGGTGGAATTACAGAAACAGTTGACAAATTTGTATACTTGAGACGACAGAAAACAATAAGTGAAACTGAATGCTGCATTCAGAAGTAAATACTCCAATGTGCCTTCAACGGGACGTTACTACCAATGCATACTGCCAGTGCTAATATACGAAAGTGAATCGTGGATGTTAAATGTGCAAACAGTTCAAAAATTGAAGGTTGCCCAACGAGTAACGGGAAGGCGCATGTTAACCACAACAAGAAAGGACAGAAAAACTAATGATGTGACAGGAGTTGAGGACGCGATAGTGAAACTGAAATGGAGATGGTAAGAAAAGACCTAGATGACGAACTATTGGAAGATAGCTCGATGACACAAAGAAACAAGCACGACAAAACTGGATGCGGAAAGTTGAAGGTGGTAATGTACGGAAAAGTATGGGAGAGACCTTAATACAGCAGTGGATGATAAATTGCTGCTGCTAATGATGATGTTGCTGCTACCGTAGCTGATGATGATGATAATAATTACGATGCATTACCACAAATTTTTACTGCAGCGTGTACTCAGCTAAAAATTAAATATATTCCATCTTAGACTGACAAGAGTTAAATGTGAATTAATGAATGCAAGAATAGCTTAATTCGTCAGTGACATCATGTTGTGTTCTGTCCACTCATCTAATACAGGGTGCATAGGAAATCTGCTTCCTCGTATCGCTACTCAACACTTCAAGTAAATCGTATTAATAGGTCTTTATTACAGTAAGCTAATTGACAACACTTAACCTTGAGAAATGTAGAATGAGACGTCTCAAGCAAAAGGCGACATGAAACATAAGCAATCTCTTCAGTACATACAACTCCAATACAAGTCCAGTAATACAGTCCCAAGTCACTGCTGTGGCGTTCGTAGATCGGCTAGACTTCGACTCGGGCCGCGGCCAAGCGGCGCCGCGCTTATATTCTCGTCACCTACATGCCGCTCCTGTCTCGGTGTCGTCCTAGAAAGGGGCCGGTAGCGTACTGTTGGCTGACGTCGTCTCACAGCCTCTCTGCTCTAACGTTCCTGGCCATCGTGCCGGCGCTTGTCTTTAGGCCGGAACACATCACTACACGATATTAATAGAGTATAATAGCAACCAGTCACAATCTGGTTTTGGTTTACTGTACTAGAGAAGCAGCGTTACTGGTTTCGAATTTACACATTCATCGTCGGATGACTTGCATACTTCCATCAAAAGTAGTAAGTACTGTTCATGATTTTCTAAGACCCATATTCCGCAAGCCAAAGCCTCCTTATGATGTGTGACGGAGGGTACTTTGCTGGCGAGCCTCCGGGTGGGCTCAAATCTCTCTCATTTGACGTTCGTCGTCTTTTCGCAAGGTTGGAGGAAGTATATTAGTTGAATCTTCTGGAAACTTACGCATCTGGTATTTTAACAGTAATCCACGCCGCAACGCAGAAAGCCTCTCTTGTAGGGACTGCCACTGGAGTTGGCTGAGCATCTACGTGAAGCTTTCGGGATTACTAAATGAACCTGTGAAGAAACGCGCTGCTCTTATTTGGATTTCTCTAATTCCTCTATCCATCCTATCTGGCACGGATCCCAGGATGACGAGCAATATTCAAGTTTTGGTCGAACGAGGGTTTTGTAAGCTTCTTGCTCCCCGTGTGTACAGTTTAAAATGCTCCGAAGGCGTGCTCTTAGATATTTAATGGACGTGACCGCTTCCAGTCATTGTTCTGCAACCATGTAGTCATACAATAAAGGGTCTTTCTGCCTATATATGCGCAATACGCTATATTTGTTTATATCAAGGGCCACTACCAATCCCTGAACCAAGCACTGATCCTCGGCAGGTCTTCCTGCATTTCGGTACAGTTTTTTTAGCGTTACGACTTCTCTGCAAACAACACTACTATCCGCGAAGAGTTTCATGGAACTTTCTACGTCACATTTGAAGGATAATTCTACTGGCGAGTACGTAGCCTACGAAAAGGATATTCCACAGATACACTGTTTTATTTTATTTATCTTTTTATTTCGAAATACCACTTTGGAGGATACGTTAAATAAACATTATTTCTGCTTCTTTGTTTTCAACTGCAGTTTCCTTTGGGCCTACATATATTTCATTCTTCTAGAATGTTTTGCCTTCTCTTCTTGTGTCCGTTCTCTTCAAATTCTTGATCTTTTTCTGTCCTGAAAACCTGCCTTTCCCCTTGCTTCTTTAAAAAGTATTCTGTTTCTTATTATGTCCAAATCGAATCCCATATTTTCGATTTCTCTTCTTAAATCTCGCAGCCAAGCACTTCTGGATTTGTAATTGCGTACTGAGATAAAGGTCTGTTTTAAAAAATGGTTCAAATGGTTCTAAGCACTATGGGACTTAACGTCTGGGGTCATCAGGCCACTAGGCTTAGAACTACTTAAACCTAACTAGCCTAAGGACATCACACGCATCCATGCCCGAGGCAGGATTCGAACCTGCGACCGTAGCAGCAGCGCTGTTCCGAACTGAAGCGCCTAGAACCGCTCGGCCACAACGGGCAGCCTAAAGGTCTGTTTAGCTATTCTGTCATTAATCATCCTACATATGGGTCCATAAAATTTTAATCTCCTTTATCTCTTTACATTTGTTGCCGTTTCAGCTTGCAAGTATACTTGTACAATAAATCTTAATCTGTATTCTAATTCACTGCTGCTTTTGAACCCTAGTATTTTCCTCAGTATTCTTCTTACAGTTTTTTTTAATTCTTCGAGTTCTCCCTTCGTAGTCAGTATAATAGTTTTTTCGACATAGTATATTTCTGGCCTGGTCACTATTTCGTAGTGTTTCAGTTTTGTGTTGCAGTAGTTTTGGACTCGCAAGCCCATTCTAAAGAAATCAGCCAAGCCTTCAGATTAAAATCACTGTTCACCTGCGATGGTGTCAGATTCAAGCCTGACTGCTTAACTGATAGCTGATTGCAAGATTAACTGATTGAGAATGGGGCTACAATCACAAAAATGGTAGCAAAGAACGAAAGATAAAGAAATGAAATACAAATAGTGTAGCTACGGAAGTCTGTTTTCAGAAGAAATGTGCGACGTTGGTCGGCATGTGACTTGCCACGAGACGACCGCTGACTCGCATGTGAACCAACGTAACTATTTGATAGAAGCATGCACGCTGTTGGCGATGTAAAGTTGAAACCGGCGCAAACCTGAGACATCTCCGCTATGTATAACACACGAGGCTGTGTAGTCCAGTCCGTTACACGGGAAGAATACTTAATGACTTGATATTTAATGTTTATAATCACGGATTCATTCTGAAGACTAAATTACAAGTCCTTTGACAGTGACCATAGGCGAACTGCATAATTAATTTACAAGCCTGATAGTTACTACGCAAATTTATATAATCTGTTTTCCTCGGCCTTCTTGACCCAATGACGTGTTGACTAGATACAAGACCATCGGATAATGGGGCGGATATATTTTAATATGAGCCGGTCGATTAATTAAAGAAAGCTACAAGTTGACTTAAAGCCGGGTTTTCCTAGGAGAAGGAATTTTGCGCCGCGTAATACATAATACTCTCGGCGTAGCTCGTCGTCCTTTCTACTGTGACAAAATGGTGAAACTGCTTTCCAACAGAGCGCAATGGCTAATGCGCCAGCGCTTTACGAAAGGTGTAACAGTCAAAATGGTTCTGGACGAGTCTATTGCTTTATAAGTTGCATTCTGGTGAATCACTGCAGCAAATCATGTAAAGTTCGTGTGAAAAATGGCTACAAAGTGTGCTATGAAGCTACAAATGCGTTTCAGTGACGAGGAACATAAACTGTTATTTGACGCAGTGTCAAAACAATACTGCTGACTGTTTTACTGCGCTTCGTATAAGTCTAGAGCAAATAATCTTCTTCTTCACCGTCCATCATATGTTTAGCATTCAGCATACCCAGGAGTTCCCTTTTCTTTCCTCCCACGCGATACATTAATACTGAGCCGTGTATTACCACTTAAGTTAACGTAAGAACATTTTATTTGAACACTTTTCTCAGACAGCACCTATGAACTGAATAGTTAATGCGCCTGTAATTTTATTTTCTGGAAAAATACAAATTTAAGTTTTGTGTCCCTGCCATAGCAAAACACCCTGTCCTGTTCTCTCGGTCCGAAATTCCTGCTGCTAGTTAAGGCATCAGGTAATAACCTCTGTGGCACTAGAGGCAGATGTGGAGGGTAAAAACTGTAGAGGAAGGCGGAGATTGGAATACACCCAAGAAATAGCTGAGCACGTAGGGTCAAGTGCTACTCTGAGATGAAGAGGTTAGAGCAGGAGAGAAATCTGTGGCGAGCCGCATCAAACTATTCAGAAGAATGACGACTCAAAAAAGAAAACCTGGCTTAAGGCGGGACTGTTGGGTTCAAATCTTGGCCTCAGACACGCAAGTGCGGGAGGAGAGGTACTCGCGGGAGTCGATCCTCTAACGTTACCACAAGGTGGCCAACATAAGCGGTAGCACACTGACTTGCTGCTCCAACTCCGGAAGCCTCCTTTGCCACTACTGTGTCAGAACGATAAAACTGTTCGCATTAATTTTGAATGCGTTATACGCTCTAGCTTAATATCAGTGACACGGTAACTGTTTAGGAATATCATCTGGACACGACAAATCTGATATTCGATCAAGAATCTCCCGTCAGAGGTTCGAGTCCTCCCTCGGGCATGGGTGTGTGTGTTTGTTCTTAGGATAATTTAGGTTAAGTAGTGCGTAAGCTTAAGGACTGATGACCACAGCAGCATGGTCCCATAAGACCTTACCACAAACTTTTTGGTAGACCGCACATGTATCATAACAAGGTAAGTCAACAGCAGCTTCGAGGAAGAGTTTATGCGACTTTTTAAATTATTTTTTTGTGTGTATTACGTTCAAGAGCTGCGCGTATTGTACATCGCACAGCGTGCTAGCTTGGGTGACGGGTCGGAGAGCCGTACCCGGATCGAATCCGTGCAGCGGGTTAACGGCCCTGTGTTGGTACATCGGGAAGCGTGAGTGTGATTTTCACGAGGTTTCACGTTCGTTTAGGCAACTGCTGGGCTGGTCTCCAAATCCTACCTCAGAGCGGTAAGACTACGGCGACGCCGTAGTTAGAGACGGACGACTGAGACGAGTTGCATGGCCACAGAAATAACCCCCTGTTATTCCGCATCGATAGTCGTGTCTCGTTACGCAACCTCAGGGTAACGCCTGCTCACCACACGGACAGTGATGCTGTTGAGAGCTATGTTATGTCGTGCGTTTATCCATACGATAACACACAGAACAAAGTTTACTCGATTCATAGAGAGTTGCTCACGACTTCCCTCCCTTAGGTTTCCCTGACGGCTGTGGCGTTAGGAAAGGCATTCGACCGCAAAGTTAGACAATAAAATAAAAATTACCAAATCCTGCAAAGCGGATGACGTCAGGGAGAAGTAGAAAGTGTGTTCCGTTCAAACGGAGAAACTTGAGTACTGTACGGTCAAAATATTCTTCGTTGTGGTCTCTTTACTCCTAACGATAATTTATCTAATAATAGAGAAGACGAGGAGTAAAAAAAAAAAGGAATACTAATCCAAGTTTATAATATGTCTACTACGACATTTTCAGTTGTTAAGAAATGAGTCTGTGTAGTAATGGATGATCGGTGTTTAAAGGTAAATGACGTAGCTGACGCTACAGTAATATTAAAGGAAAGAAGAAGAATACATGAATTCATTATTACATATTTTTATGCTGTTCAAATGGTTCCAATGGCTCTGAGGACTATGGGACTTAACATCTGTGGTCATCAGTCCCCTAGAACTTAGAACTACTTAAATCTAACCAACCCAATGATATAACACACATCCATGCCCGAGGCAGGATTCGAACCTGCGACCGTAGTGGTCACGCGGTTCCAGACTGAAGCGCCAAGAACTGCACGGCCACATCGGCCGGCTTTATACTGTTAAATGCTGACTAAAATAAAGTGTCACAACTAATTTCTTAGAAGTGTTTGGACACTTTTACTGTAAACACAGTTGTTACTGTGAGTGAGACATGGAAGCATTGCTTCCATCATTGAAGAGCAGTCTTGAATACATTCTGAAGCATATTTCCTGAAGTAGCCGACACTGCATTACGTATTCAAGCTCTTAGATCCCCCTGTTTTGTGTACCCTTGACTTTATGTATCCCAAGCGCAAAATCCGACGGCGTCAAATCAGGTGAAAGCGATGACCACAGTCTTGTTAAACTTCTGCCTATCCATCTGCTAGCAAATCATCGATTTTGGTACTCCGTTACTACGAGAGAAAAATGAGATCCAAGAGGAGTTCGTTGTGTGCATTTTGTATCAAATCGAAACACGCAACTCAGCGAACTAAGTAATCTTCGTGGTCCAATTTGTGAAGCACCTGAAGGTGGTACGCTTTTTTCTTTAGCATAAAGTGCAAAACTTTCCATATGATTGATTTTGGCACATCTACCTCGTTGCTTTAACGACGAGTTAATGCATCCGGATTTCCTTTGATTGCTTCTCTGGTTATTCACTGAGGAGTTCTTTGTGGTACCGTTTGTATCCCGGAGTGTGATTGACTGCCAACGTTTCCAGTTGTTTGGAAGTTGTTGACAAGTAACCGGATCTTTGCTCTTGTTGGTGCTGGCTTCTGGAATTTCCGATTGAGTTTCTGTTGTACATCCAGATAAGAAACCGTGCAATCGCGCACTAACGGCAGCTATATGTTCTTCTATAACAATCATTCATCTTCCACATTCCGAGAAAAAGAAGAATAGGCCCAATTTATCACAGGAATCTTTTATAAATATGTATTCTTTAAATATATCTATGTCTTCTAGAAATTTGTAGAGACTTAATGAATGCCCTGTATTAGAGGAAAGTGCCCTAAACTGGACTCCCCCCCCCTCCCCCTCGTCGGTCTCCCTTGATCACTCGGCTCTGCATTCTCCTGGAGGGCAGCAAGTGTAAACAGTAGTTAAGTCTTCTACCATTGCCCGCATCTCGTGGTCGTGCGGTAGCGTTCTCGCTTCCCACGCCCGGGTTCCCGGGTTCGATTCATGGCGGGGTCAGGGATTTTCTCTGCCTCGTGATGGCTGGGTGTTGTGTGCTGTCCTTAGGTTAGTTAGGTTTAAGTAGTTCTAAGTTCTAGGGGACTGATGACCATAGATGTTAAGTCCCATAGTGCTCAGAGCCATTTTCTTCTACCATTCTGTACAAGGACGCACAAGTCGCCCGCTTGTCTTGTTACGTAGCAGTTCACTATTATATGCCTCTACAATGGATTTTTTTTACAGTGTGCTATATTTTTCGTTATTTCTCCTACATACTGGCAGGCAAGCGTTACAACGTACGTGTTTTCTTGGAAAGTAAAGTTCAAGGTTAATTTTTACGACGAAACCACTTTATTTAGATGCTTCGTTAAGAATTTATTCGTGTAACGAAACGTAGGCTCCAGCTGCGGAAACTAAATCCCCTTCAGTTGCCTAAACCGGCCTCTGACTTTTCAAGTTTAAAGCCTGTCTATAATACACACACTTATTTTCTTGGAATTTTGCAGATTTCTAGAGGAAAATGAAGAAGGTTGATCGAAGAGAGCGCTTCTAATATGATTAAAGCTATTAATGCAGTTCAGGAAAAGAAGATGGATTGGGAGAAGATCAGTAAACAATTTAATGTTCCAATAACAACACTTATAAGGTTGTCCAACATGACGTACAGTACACCTGAGAGGGCAGCAAAAATGAAGAGAGAAAGACCCACAATTTTGGTAAAGATCTTGAAGACTAGCTTATTTAATGTTGTCTTGCTATGGGAGCTTTTTTGTTTGGGCTTACCCGTAATGAATGGGGAAGAATGGCCAGATAATTGCCAAAGAGAAATAACACTGAACACCTTATCAAAGACGATAATGCTGGGAAAAATGGGTTAATCCTTTTCTTAAACGCCACAAAGCCAAACTATCAGAAGTAAACCCTACAGGATCATCCTATAGAAGGGCTTTTGGGTTCAGCAAATAAACCATAGATCATCAGCTTTAGCTCTTTCGTACTCAGTTGCAGACTACTGCTGTTCCACCAGGCTAAATAGTGTTCACACTAAAGTAATTGACACATAGCTCAACCAAGCAATGCGCCTTATTGCATGCTGAACTCGTCTCGCAGACACGTCCTGGCTAACGGTCCTTCATAATATTATACCACCACCCATAAGAAGATCACAGTCATTGCTGAACGTGTGGACAGGAATAAAAAGAAAACCTATAATTACTAATTCATTGAGAAATTTCTTTATCAGAACCCCAACAAGTGAGGCCTAGAAAATCATCATGGCACACAACAATCAGCGTGCAGGACAGTAACATAAACATGCACGAAGCCTGGAACAATTATCGGCAGGAGCAGAGTTGCGATCTACGAAAATTACGGCTCGATAGTTTTGGTACACTATATAAATGACGTGGTAAAAGGTGGGATTACCGGTAGTTTTGGTAGAATTGATAGGGAAGGAAACATGAATGAATGTGTAAGAACAGAAATGGGGGCCCACGACATCTCTTTGTTTGGTTTTTTGTTTTGCACGTATCTTGAACCGCACATCATTCAGTGTTAGTCCATTGTGTCTTTTATATCCTTAAGGAATATAAATTTCATTTTATTATTAAATTAATTAGTTGATTGCGTAACTTCTGCGCAATTACTTTTAATGCTAGTACAGTTTATACGCACAAACATAAAAAATCTATTATACCTATTACTGTTGTTTTGTACTGGATAGAATGTTCTTCATCATGATCACAGGCAAGAGTTTTCTGTTATTATAGATAAATGGGAAAGTTGTTTGTGAATACCAAAAATGGTTCAGATGGCTCTAAGCACTGTGGGACTTAACATCAGTCCCCTAGACTTAGAACTACTTAAACCTAACTAACCTAAGGACATCACACATATCCAAGCCCGAGGCAGGATTCGAACCCGCAACCGTAGCACCAGCGCGGTTCTGGACTGAAGCGCCTAGAACCGCTCGGCCACAGCGGCTGGCTTGTGAATGACAGGTTTAACGAAGTACTGAAGCGATGTTAGATATATTTTTGTTTTGCAAATTTTTTTTATTTTACCTTTTTTTGAGGAAATTGCTTTTTCTAGCGCTATATGATAAATCTGTATTTTTTCTTTATCTTTACTACAAAATCCCTCTCTGTCACGTTATAAATCAACAATTTTAAAAATAAAACTTGAATTAATCATTGGTAATACCAGTTTTGCCATAAACAGTGTTTATTCCTAGGTAACACAGAGGAGAATAAATATCAATAATCAAAATATTCCGTAGGTTACCCAGCCATTTATATATCACCGCTCAGTTTCTAGATGGTTCACCACCTCCGATTTTTAGGGGCCTATAGTAAGACATTGCTCGCATATGTAAAAAAAAAAAAAGCGATTGTAATGAGGTAACGTCCCATAGGTATGCAACACACCCAAAGTACAAGTAAAGCGAGTACAACCTTAACTGACCAGAGCTTCTAGGCAGACTACTGTAGTTTCTACCAACTAATGGTAGTCTACGGTAGCCTACGGCAGGCAGGAAGCATCATCAACTAATCAAAACTCCCTTGCGGCCGCCAGCATGTTTTAATCTACTCCGTCGACACTGGTGCACATGAATCGGATCAGACTTGCCCCTAGGCAGTTGCGTAGCGTTTCTACGCCAATGGGGATGGAAGTTTTCCCCTGTAAGTACAGCGAAAGCAGAAAAGCAGCAAACTGTACAACATATAGCATTTGAATGTTCCCTCAGAGCATTCAGAGGGCCAATGTAAGACCTTAACAATTTGTCTGTAGAAGCGTCTTACTGGATTTCAAAACTGGACTTAACAAGGAAACGTCACCAACTCAACCTCATATTTTAAGGAGAAAAAAAAAGTAAACTTGCAAGATATCAGCCCCAGAAATTGATCCCGCTCGAAAATTTGGGCCACAATTCTGACAGTACGCGCTTAATAACCATCAGAATGTACAGCTTTTAAATTTCGCGCGCTGGTTGTTTGTCACTCGCTCCGCCCCACTGCAGCCGCCTAACGTCTGAGCGCGAAGTACTGTAACGCAGAATGACAACCAGAGGAATGTTGTTGGCGAGGGAATAGGAGGGAGGAGGTGACATCTGCAGGACGTGTTCCTAAATCTTGTTCGAGAATACGCGTTATTCTAGGCGAGAAATGGGTAAGTTGTGTGAGCACGGGAGATAATATGTCAGCCTCACGAACATATACTTTTAATATTATCTAACAGCACTATGCCACGCGGGGCAGCCGCGCGGTCTGGGACGCCTCACTACGGTTCGCGCGGCTATCCCCCCCCCCCCCCCCCCCCCTACCCCGTCGGAGCTTCGAGTCCTCCCTTGGGCTTGGGTGTGTGTTGTCCTTAGCGTGCGTTAGGTTAAATTAGATTAAGTAGTGAGTAAGCCTAGGGACCGATGACCTCAGCAGTTTGGTCCCATAGGAACTTACCACCATCACTAATAGCACTCTCGTATTGATATTCTGCAGCTACGTATACGATTCAAAAGCAGAATGCGTTAAACTAAGCGACTGAAGAATTATTATTAAATGAAGTTAATTATTTTTGACTTACAATTTAATCATGTTAGTCACCTTGAACATAGCGCATCTCCTGCATTTGTTCTTCACTTTAAATTGTCAGTTTTAAAATACAAATAAAATAACACACAACAATGGTGTTCATAATGAAATAGCGCTCCACTGCTTCCTTAATGGTACACTGATTCGTTCATTCATTTACACTGCGATTGTGATTCACAGCGTAAAAATGTTCAAAGCAAAGAGATCTGAGGCATAAGCTACAGGTTAGAAATCGCGCACTTTGACATAACGAAAGATACACGTTACCAGTTTTGTAGTAGTATTTAAGAAACCTCTACTGACTCTGCTGTACAGCACTTCGCGATCTGGTATTACACAGCTGCCGGTGGGACGGAGCGAGTGACAAACAACCGGCGCGCGCGTAATTTAAAAGCTATACGTTCGGAAAGTCATTAAGTGCGTAGTGAATTATGACCCAAATTTTCGAGCGGGATCGATTCCTGGGATTGATAGCTTGCAAAAGTGCTTTTTTCAGTATAATAAATGTCTTTATTTGCGCCTATGATCGCAAAGATGTTAGGTACTTAGACTGCCGGTTTCGGTCAGCAATGACAGTCTTCAGATCTGCCGAAAACATGAGAAAAACACGCAAATACAACTAATACATTACCTACATCTTAAAACAATAAAATAGACCATTATGAAATGTATTACTGACGTACATGTGGAAACCATGCAATTTAAATGTGACGAGGCATACCTACTTTATAAACATGGCCTAATTTAAATGAGCCGTAGTGACATCGTCAAAAGATAAACATGGTCAGTTTGGTATTGTCTCACATATTTAACATATGGTACATACTGGGTCACAGTGTCGGCGGAGTCATCTTGTTAACAACGCCACTGTTCACAACGAACTGTTGTACAGCAGCCACAAAATGTTTGTGTCGTAAACTCGTTAGATGTCGCTATTGTAGGCGTATACATATACGTCAATTTGGAAATTTCCGATACAAGCTTCTGTTGTATGTTAACTGGGGACCTAGAAACGAAGGAGAGGCTCCGTCCCCACTGCAGCCGCAGTGCTCCACAACCCCACGACGACTACCGCAGTCCACTTCACCCCTCCGCCACCTCACACCGAACCACTCTTTCAGGGTTACCCCCCCCCCCCCCCCCCCCCCCCTCCCCAGGGAACGTCTCACACCAGACGAGTGTAATCCCTACGTTTACGTGGTAGAGTAACGGTGGTGTGCGCGTACGTGGAAAACTTGCTTGCGCAGCTATCGCCGACATAGTGTATCTGAGGCGGAATAAGGGGAACCAGCCCGCATTCGCCGAGACAGATGGAAAACCGCCTAAAAACCGTCCACAGACTGGCCGGCTCACCGGACCTCGACACAAGCCCGCCGGGCGGATTCGTGCCGGGGACCAGACGCTCCGTTCCGCTCCGGATTGCTTCTATTACTTGCAGAGGAGAGTGAGAACGTAATATTTTGAATAGGAACCCATGTCCGGAAACGTACCGTTTCCGTGCTACAGCCGTTTGAAAACATGTTTGCTAGGTAGGTATACAACAGGGTAGTGATGCTGTCCTTAGCGTGCGTTAGGTTAAATTAGATTAAGTAGTGAGTAAGCCTAGGGACCGATGACCTCAGCAGTTTGGTCCCATAGGAACTTACCACCATCACTAATAGCACTCTCGTATTGATATTCTGCAGCTACGTATACGATTCAAAAGCAGAATGCGTTAAACTAAGCGACTGAAGAATTATTATTAAATGAAGTTAATTATTTTTGACTTACAATTTAATCATGTTAGTCACCTTGAACATAGCGCATCTCCTGATGGGTGGTTACATGGGATCGGCTAATGTCGTTTGACGTCTATCGTAAGTCTGTGACCTGGTTCGAGCCTCGTTCGTGTCTCTGTAAATGACAGAGCAACATGGCCGAGTACACGTTTGTAGCATACACCTATAGGATCCTTTTGAATGGCGAAGCTCACGGTATCGGAAGATCTGCTCGTAGCCTATATCAAGATCGTTCTCCACCACGTCCGACTACACCGCATACGCTTTGCTCCACAATTCCGCAACGACTTCGAGAAAGAGTACCTACACCGTCAGCAGTCGCGATTGTGGTGCTCCAAGGATACGCCGCATACCTGCATTGGAAGAGGCCGAACTGCATCACGTAGAAGAGAACCTGTCGACGAGTGCACGAGAAATTTCTTTGGTTATTAATGAGTGGAACTGTAAGATAAGTGATGCGCTGGGTCACGCCTAATCAATTACTTGTGAAAGTTGGTTGCATTACCAACATATGTGTTCAAATGGTTGTAGAACGAAAACGGTACGTTTCCGGACATGGATTCCAGTTCAAAATATTGTCTACTCGCTTTCCTCTACAAGTCATACAGTTGTAACGAAAATTTCCGAATACCCTGTGTATAATTGTGCGATACGGAATAAAAAGAAGAATTCAATAGGCAAAGTCTATAGCGTGCAATAATTTGTTATGAACAGTAGCGCTCTTAACAATACGACTACACCGTCACTGTGGCCTAGTATTTGCCATATTTTAAATACGTGCGACTATGCTAAGCCGATTGTGTTTATCTTTTGACGATGTCACTATGGCTCTACATTATTATGACATGTTTTTAAAATAGGTATGCCTCGTCATATTTAAGTGCATATTTTCCACACGTATGTCAGTAACACTTTTTATGGTGGCCTATTTTATTGTTCTAAGGTGTATAAAATCCACTAATTATTTTTGTCATTTTTTCCCATGTTTTGCTGCAGATCTGAAGACGGTCATTGCTGACCGAAAACGGTACTCTAAGGGTATAAAAATTTTGTGTTCAGAGACGAAGATAAAAAAAAGTGTTCTACACTTTCTGGATCACTATCCTAGTCGCGACCACGTAGCAGGCTGTGAGTGTTTTTTCCCCCTTCAAAAATGAGGTCGAGTTGGTGATGTTTCCTTTTTAGATCTATGAACTCATTACGAACTTGAGATTTGTTGTAAAGAGTTGTCTAGTATTTCTCCTGTCGTCATAACACAAATAAGTAAAATAAATTATATAACCTTCGGAATGATGTACCCACTTTGAAACATATACATTATGGTTTTTACCCTGTAGGAAATGCTACAACCAGCCACAATTTTTTTTAAATGATTTTATTATACCATTACTAGTTTCGGGCCTGAACCCATCTTCGGATGGTAGTGCTTACTTCTTTGCAAGTTTTACATTTGTGTCCTAAAATACAACAAAGTTTTTGTGATTACACAGTTTTACACTAACATATGGTGAATACAGTGTACTTACTTCCTGAAGAGCTCCCCTTTACATATTATAGAAAAACTTTGCTATATTTTAGGACACAAATGTCAAACTCGCAAGTAAGTCAACGCTATCATCTGAAGATGCGCTCAAGCCCGAAACAATGTTACAATAAAATCATTTCAAAAAGCTTGTGGCTGGTTGCAGTATTTCCTACAGTGCGTTTTACGAAAACAGTTGCGGTGTTCTCCAACCAAAATTGCTAAAGTAATGTACATTATGTTATCTCTCATTTAATATTTTTTTATATATGTGGTTAGTGCTATTTTTATTATTTTTAAAAGGATTTGATTGTAGCAACTATTTTTCAAATTCGCTAAGTGTAAGGTTTTAAAAAATAATTTTTTTAACAATAAATTTTCATAACTTTTTCGAAGAGTGAAATTGAAATGGCGTATAAAATCATAAAGTAAATATTATGCTCTTCCAGAGCATAATTTTTACTGTTTTTTTTTCATCAAAATCAAAATGGGTGTGCAGTTTCCGCAGAACAAATATTTGTTCGTGGAATTATCTCCCATTTCGCCTGTCTTCTCGAAATGTAAGTGGATTACGATTTGAAAGAAATATTCTTTCAGTACTAGGTCGAGAACGTGTCACCTTGCCGGCGTGACACTGCTACAAAAGAGACGTGTCAAGTCACGCATCCGGAGATGAATCGGAAAGGAGGTCACGCCAGCTGAGGACGTGGCGTGTCCCAGTTGTGTCGGGGAATTTGTTTGTTGGCGGGGGCGAGGCTAATATAGAGGAAGTGAGCGGGCTTTAAGCCCCGGAGCATCGATCGCGCTGCGCCCGCGGCGGCCCGCCGCCCGTGTCCGCGCCATCGGCATCGGCAACGCGCCCGCCGGCGCCGCCGCCGCCGCCACCGTATCTGCCGCACGCCGCCTATTATTAGAACCGCCGCCCTCGCTAAAAATCCACCAACGCCACCAACACATTTTGGCAAATGCATTGACGTGGCTCGTTTAGGGACTGACGTACGCCTCTTGTTGGTGGCGCGCGGTTCAAGTCAGCCCTCCTCCGCGGCCAAGGTCTTTAAAGCAGCGGCAACTTGATGGTGGTCATCGTGTGACTAGCTCTGGTTCTTTGGGGTTCTATGTCTCCTGGAATAGTTGTTTGTATTTGGGCATTGTGATCACTAAAATCAGTGTTTACAGTTTGTGTGTTGCAGGTATATTTATCTGTATTTACAAAAACCTGATGAATGGTTGTCGCAGAAGTACTATTTATACGAGCTGGCTCGAATGTAAAAAAAAAAAAAAATGTTCAAAAGCTAGATTATGTGATAGGGCAGCGGTGTCCTTCGCACAAGATTGATCTCTTACCCAGTGGAGAGAGGAAAGCGGGTCACTTTGTTAGGCCGTCTGTCTCACGGAGACGTTTCTGTGGCCAGCACTATGTTCTTTTTCGTGATGTGTAAGCGTTTTAACTGGCAGTATATTTACAATTTGTACAGAAAGCAGATGGCAGTTATAAGAGTCGAGGGGCACGAAAGGGAAGCAGTGGTTGGGAAGGGAGTGAGACAGGGTTGTAGCCTTTCCCCGATGTTATTCAATCTGTATACTGAGCAAACAGTGAAGGAAACAAAAGAAAAATTCGGAGTAGGTATTAAAATCCATGGAGAAGAAATAAAAACTTTGAGGTTCGCCGATGACATTGTAATTCTGTCAGAGACAGCAAAGGACTTGGAAGAGCAGTTGATCGGAATGGACAGTGTCTTGAAATGAGGGTATAAGATGAACATCAACAAAAGCGAAACGAGGATAATGGAATGTAGTCGAATTCAGTCGGGTGATGCTGAGGGAATTAGATTAGGAAATGAGACACTTAAAGTAGTAAAGGAGTTTTGCTATTTGGGGACCAAAATAACTGATGATGGTCGAAGTAGAGAGGATATAAAACGTAGACTGGCAATGGCAAGGAAAGTGTTTCTGAAGAAGAGAAATTTGTTAACATCGAGTATTGATTTAAGTGTCAGGAAGTCATTTCTGAAAGTATTCGTATGGAGTGTAGCCATGTATGGAAGTGAAACACGGACGATAAATAGTTTAGACAAGAAGAGAATAGAAGCTTTCGAAATGTGGTGCTACAGAAGAATGCTGAAGATTAGATGGGTAGATCACATAACTAATGAGGAGATATTGAATAGAATTGGGGAGAAGAGGAGTTTGTGGCACAACTTGACTTGAAGAAGGGATTGGTTGGTAGGACATGCCCTGAGGCATCAAGGGATCACCAATTTGGTACTCGAGGGCAGCGTGGAGGGTAAAAATCGTAGAGGGAGACCAAGAGATGAATACACTAAGCAGATTCAGAAGGATGTAGGCTACAGTAGGTACTGGGAGATGAAGAAGCTTGCACAGGATAGAGTAGCATGGAGAGCTGCATCAAACCAGTCTCAGGACTGAAGACCACAACAACATATTTCATTTTTTCGGGTCTTCCTCCCATTTTTCTGATTGTCCATCGCAACACTGACAGAGGTTTCGTAGGCCTTCAGTGAACTAAACATGCATAATCTGAGGCACAGAATAGCCACTGTCACCTGTAACACGCGAGCAAAATCCCAGAGATAATGTTGTTGAAACTGTGAACAGTTCGCATTCAGCATTGCTATACACTGAGATGACATAAGTCATGGAATAACGACGTGCACATATTCAGAATGGCGGTAATATCACGGACACGAAGTATAAAACGGCAGTGCATTGGTGGAGCTGTCATTTGTACTCAGGTGATTCACATGAAAAGGTTTCCGACGTGATTATGGCCGAGCGACAGGAATTGACAGACTCTGAACGCGGAATGATAGTTGGAGCTGGACGCTTGGGACATTCCATTTCGGAAATGGTTGGGGAATTCAGTACTTCGAGATCCATAGTGTGAAATTTCATGCATCACCACTCACCAGAGCAGCGGCGTTTGCGTAGAGTCGTCAATGCTAACAGATAAACAACTCTGCATGAAACAGCTGCAGACATCAATGTAGGACCTACGACGAATGTATCCGTTAGGACAGTGCGGCGTATTTTGGCGCTAATGGGCTATGGCAGCAGACGACCGACACAAATGCCTTTGCTAACAGCACAACATCGCCTGCAGAACCCTCTCACCCCCACCCCGCACCCCTGGGCTCGTGCCAATATAGACTGGACCCTTGAAAACCATGTCCAGACCAGATGAGTCCCGATTTCAATTGGTAAGAGCTGATGGACGGTTCGATTGTGGCGCAGACCCCACGATGCCATGGACACAAGTTATCAACAAGGCACTGTGCAAGCTGGTGGTCTCTCCATAATGGTGTTGGTTGTTTTTACGTGGAATGGACTAGATCCACTGGTCCAACTGAACCGATCAGTGACTGTAAATGGTTATGTTCGGCTACTTGGAGAAAATATGCAGCCCTTCATAGACTTCATTCTCCCAAACAACAATGGAATTTTTATAGGTGAAAATGTGTCATGTCATCAGGACTCAGTTGTTAGTGACTGGTTTGAAGAATGTTCTTGCCAACTCGAGCGAATGATTTGGCCACCCAGATAGCCCGAGATGAATCCCATCAAAGATTTTTGTAGCATAATCGAGCGGTTCAGTTCGTGCACAAACTTCTACACCGGGAACGCTTTCGGAATTATGCATACGTATAGAGACAGCATGGCTCAATATTTCTGCAGGGGACCTCCAAAGACCTGTTGAGTCCATGCCACGTCGAGTTGCTACACTACGTCGGGTGAAAGGAGGTCCGACGCGATATTAGGAGGGCCGGCCGGTGTGGCCGAGTGGTTCTAGGCGCGTCAGTCTGGACCCGCGCGACTGCTACGGTCGCAGGTTCGAATCCTGCCTCGGGCATGGATGTGTGTGATGTCCTTCGGTTAGTTAGGTTTAAGTAGTGCTAAGTTCTAGGGGACTGATGACCTCAGATGTTAAGTCCCATAGTGCTCAGAGCCATTTTTCGATATTAGGAGGAATCCCATGAATTTTGTCACCTCAGTGTAAACTCTTATGATTAAGCAGAAACGTCTGAATATCTCTCTAGTTACTAGGGCGTGCTGAAAAGTAATGCCTGGAATTTATTTGATAACTCTTAAAGTGTTTCAAATAATGAAACGTTCTTAATATTCTGCATTTTTGTTCTTCGTGTCTACCCATTTATTTCTCAACATAATCACCCTGCCGACGAATACATTTCTCCAAAAAAGAGACCGGTTTGTTGACACCGGTATCGTAGAATGTTTCTCTTTGTTCACGGAAGCCACAACCTCGCCTTTGCATGCACCTCTTTTTCACTATCAAAGTGACGTTCTCGAAGATGCTTCTAAGTTTTGGAAACTGATGAAAATCAAATGTAGTCAAATCTGGACCACACGTAGGAAGATCGATGACAGTGAACGCAAGGTGTCGAGTTCGCAGCACTCGTATGTGGCCTGGCATTTTCATGCTGAAGGACAGTGTGCTCCATGAGTGAACGAACTCTTAGGATTCGAAACTTGATTACAGCACGTGGTTTCTCACATAGAGACATGACATACTGCACACCGCCTTGTTAAACGCTACAGTTCGGACTCCTCCAGCAGAAGAGGGTTGCCAATATGTAGACATGAAAAATAACGATATGGAACGTTAATAATGTTTTTTTTTTATTTACAGTGCATTACGAGTTTTCACAGAAAATATTCGAAGGATTACTACTCAGTACGCCTTTGTAGTTAGTGACATGTTCCATACATCAGTCAAATGATTCTTTTAGCGAAATGATGTGGAAGGAGTCAGTTATAGGATATGTATACATGATTAGTATTAACATAAATGAACATTTTTTAAAGATTGTTTATTGTTGTTGTGATCTTCAGTCCGAAGACTGACTTGATACAACTCTCCACGCTACTGTATCCTGTTCAAGCCTCTTCATCTAGGCATAACTATATTTCCTATCAACCGATGCCTTATTTTAGTCAAGTTAAGAGAGATTTTTCTTTTCTTCCCCAGTTCTGTTTAGTATTTCCTCTTCAGTTACACGACCTACCCCATCTAATCTTTAGCATTCTTCTGTAGCACCACATTTACAGGTTACCAGTATTTAGATAAAAACTCTACCATGGAATAGAAGGAATTATTAAGCAAATGGTCAAAAAAATTTGTTACTGCTTATTAAACGCCTTTCTGAGTTCCTGACACCGTCAAAGTGAAACAATTATTTCTCCGAAAATTGGAAATTTGTTGAAATTTTATTAATTGTAGCGCAGTATTTCTCTTAGGCCATATATAAAAACTATTTTAAATATATCAAATAATAAAAATGAAATAGAGATGAAGTAGAACTAAGAACAGTTTAATTGTGGATGCGGTTAGGGAATTAGCCCTTTTAGCATTAAGGTGATCCTGGAAGAAAATTGGAGGTGAATAGGAAGGCTTTTGTTGCTTACTGCACATGATTCGTTAGGTAATAAGAAAATAGTTTTATTGCGGCACATTTTTACAGTGTGGAATGAGACACACACGACTAATTTTAAAATGTCATATGAACCACACTGTTTCTGAGATCATTTTGACACTGAAGAAGACGTATCAACACAACTATAACCAAATGTCACTGGCTTCGTCGCTAGGCCAAAAACTTTTCGCCTTCCTTCGCATGCCGTTATACTAAATTTACTTATCGTGTACGCAACGTGAAGAAAAAATGAGGATGAGAACAAAATGAGCTTTCGAAGCAGCGCTGGAGAGGGCTGGAAGCGACCTGTGCTGCCGAAAACACAATGCCATTACAAAAAAAGCTATCCAAGCAGCGACGCAAGTCCTGCGCTTGGCTACAGCATTACGCTCCGCTGGATGTACCTGCCTACTGGAACTTTTCAGGGCAAGTCATATTTCAAAGAGCTGTGGTGTAGTGTGCTGTAAGATGACAGATATTTTCCAATTCTTCTTAATTACCTTCAGTTTCAATATTTTGCCATATAATGCGTTTCAAGGAATCGCAACGTATAAACAGTAACTTCTTTTACTTCACCGGCATCGTGTTATATCTTGCACAGGCTCAGTTTGTCGCTTTTACTTCGGTAGTGGCTTGCGTCATTGTTAATGCCCTAGCATCGGAACTATTTCCGTTACTTCGCTAGTTTTTTACATGTCAATAATACACAATAATATTAACGTTTTATTACTGAGGCAATTTACGAGGGTGTACTGAAAAAACCTCCGAATTTTTTATGTGAAAAATCTTAAAGCTTTTTCAGTACGAAAAACGTCATTAACATCCTTCATCTGCGTTCTTCATGTCTTCATATTTATTTCTCAAAAGTCAACCTAGTGACGAACACATTTCTCCCAATGAGAGACCAGCTTATTGATACCGTAACTGCAGAGTGTTTGAGTTTACTGATGAATCCACAACCTCACTTCTGCTTGCACTGCTTCACCAGTGTCAAAGAGAAGCCCTCGACGGTGTTCTTTAGGTTTCAGAAACATATAAAAATCGGATGGGGCCAAGTCTAAACTGTATGAAGGATGATCGATTTCAGTGAACCCAAGCCGTCGGATTGTTGTTGATGCAGGGCCATGTGTGAACGAAGTCTTCTGCTCTTAGAAACTCGATTACAGCACGCTGTTTTCCAATCACCGGCACACACTGACGGAAAAAAAATCGCAACACAAAAAAATAATTAATATAGAATAATGAAATTTAGGGAATAAATTCGTCTAGGTAACATATTTAAGTGATTAACGTTGCGAGATCACAGGTTAATGTAAGCACAAGATAGGCCACTGCAAATGTGAAATGTTGGTACATTAATAACCAGAGTAGCTCTAGAATGTTGAATGCAAGCATGCAAGCGTGCATGCATTGTGTTGTACAGGTGCCGGATATCAATTTGTGGCCGGCCGGAGTGGCCGAGCGGTTAAAGGCGCTACAGTCTGGAACCGCACGACCGCTACAGTCGCAGGTTCGAATCCTGCCTCGGGCATGGATGTGTGTGATGTCCTTAGGTTAGTTAGGTTTAAATAGTTCTAAGTTCTAGGGGACTTATGACCACAGCAGTTGAGTCCCATAGTGCTCAGAGCCATCTGAACCATCAATTTGTGCGCCTATTTCACTTTGTCGGTCAACACAGGGACGATTAATGCTGTTTGTGGATGACGCTACGGCTGTAGTCCGATGATGTCTAGTGCGTGCTCGATTGAACAGAAATCTGGCTATCAAGCAGGTGAAGGCAACATGACGACATTCTGTAGAACATGTTGGGATACATCAGCGGTATGTCGGTGAGCGTTATCCTGTTGGAAAACACCCCTGGAATGCTGTTCATGAATCGCAGCACAACAAGTGGAATCACCAGGTTGACGTACAAATTTGCAGTCAGTGTGCGTGATATAACCACGAGAGTGCTCCTGTTGTCATATGAAACCAACCTCAGAATATAACTCCTGGTGTAGGTCCAGTGTATCTAACAAACAGACAGGTTGGTTGCAGGCCCTCAATTAGCCTCCTTCTAACCAAAACACTGTATCACTGGCACCGAGTCAGAACCAGCTTTCGTCTGAAAACACAACAGACCTTCAGCCTGACCTCCAATGAGCTCTCGCTTGAAACCCCTGAAGTCGCAAATGGCAGTGGTTTGGGGTCAGTGGAAAGCACGCTAAAGGGCGTCTGATTCGGTGTAACCGATTTTTAACAGTTCGTTGTGTCACTGTGGTACCAACTGCTGCTCAAATTGCGGCTGTAGATACTGTACGATGCGCCAAAGCCATACGCCGAACACGGTGGTCTTCCCTCTTGGGAGTGCCACATGTTCGCCCGGAGCCCGGTCTTCTTGCGACCGTACATTCTCGTTATCACCAATACCAGCAGTCATGAACAGTGGTTAAATTCATGCCAAGTGTTTCTGCTCAATCACAGAAGGAACATGCAGCTTCTCGTAGCTCTGTTACATGATCTCGTTCAAATTCAGGGGGGTGTTGATAATGGCGCCTTTGTCGCCTTAAAGGCATTCTGGCAGTAGTGCGGTAGCTTGCGAGACCGGAAGGTGAGCCAGACCTGGACGGTTCAACGACCGCTGGTCTGGTACGCCGGCAGGTCTAGTGAGGCTTATAGGTAGTTTCCCGCGCTCTTTCGGTAACTAATACTCACCACCGTTAGAGCGTGTATTTAAAGTAAGCCTGATTTGCATCCTCGTAGTGGCGCTACTAACGCCACTCTCATGCGATCGATGCGAAATTTTAATTGACGTCATCTTACTGATATAGAAATACGCCTGCGAAGTTCCGTTTATGTCATAATACTCCTTCTTGGTGTTGCGACTTTTTTCAGTGAGTGCAGTTATGTTACACAATGACATGCTACACGCTACAATTCGAAGCCCTGTAGCGGCAGCGGTTTGGAACTGGCGTCAGCCAAGTGGCAAAGTCGACCGAGTAACATACGTGGCATGTAATACTCCAACCGATATTGAGAACAGAATACAAAATTTCAGAGGCATTACTCATCAACACGCCAACGTATACAACAGACGACGAGCGAGTATAGCTCAACGCGCAGGTCCCATAAACTTTGGTTCCTGACACCTTGTGCAGTAAGTATTTCCGAACCATTTTCTTGGTCCCTCGTAGTACTTTGATTCAACTCGAGATATCACGTTCCTCCATATCCCATATTCGCCTATTACTGGGCACTGCACGAAACACAGAAAAGAGGGAGTTTGGAATGGCGTATTTGTTCTTTGGAGACTACATATTCGGTGATCTAAACGACGAGTGCGAATTGTTATTCTAAAAATCAGCAATAGCAAATAAGATGAAAATATAAGCTCTGGAAGCCAGTAGCTTTATTTGAAAACGTCGTCGTTGTCCGAATGCCGCAGGTGTGACTGTTTAGTCTCCGAGCTAACAGATCACACTTTCCTATCGGCATTAACTACAAAGAGAAGTATCTAATTGTGTTTTCGACCTAAATTTGTCATTGTCGGTGAGTGGCATATCGGAAGTAATTACTGCGGCGCCCGTGTATTGGAGTTACAGGCCGCAAAGGGCGCGTTCGCGCGTCGCCCTTAATTAGGCCAGCGGTCGTCAATTGATATTTGTCATGGTTTCAGCGTGAAACAGGGCTATTCTATTTAGCAGCGGAACCACGTGGTATGCTGACTTCTGCAACCGCAATAACGTCGGGCAGCCCACAGGCCAATCTCAACCGGGGGTAGATGATTTACAATATTCTGTGTACTGCAACACTTGAAATGTGTGGAAATATGGTGCTATGGCTGAAGAGTTTCATAAATTAGGATCACAAGATCTACTAGTGTGTGGCGGATTTAACACGTATATGTGTTCCACTCGAGGGAATTGCAACATCATCTCTAATATCAAAATATTTCGACAGAACAGTGATGGGTCGATTCTCTTAGCTTTTCTATCGAATGACAGCTCTTTGAATATAGACATTTTAAAAATAATAATAAATATACGCTCGGAACACTCAGTTGTATTTATTTATGATGCTCATATTTGTATTACGTTATTGACCTCGGAATTGTATAGCTCCAACGTCAACGTGGAGATCGATAAAGAAAGAGTTGTATGACATTTTTGGATCGGAAACCCCGATGGACAGCCTGAAATCGTTTTCTTTCTCCTTGCATAATGTCCCCTTCCCTCGCTGTGTGTATGTTATGCCTTATGTGTATTCGCTGAATGTAAGGGACATCTTTTTTGTGACGACCAGATGGGAGAGGGTGGAAACCAGTGCCGGCACATAGCCTACGCATCTGGAATAGCTCCAAGGGGACCGTCGAGCTTAACTTCCCCATCCGACGGGCAGTTCACCATCAACAATATGAAATGGCCTCACACTGTGAGACGCTGCGGAGAGGTTTGGAATATAATCCAGGACACTGGAGCGAAGTCTGGTCATCAGGAACATTATGTCACCATCTCTCCTACCTTGGCCGGCCAAATGCTAAAGGTGAAAATTTCTCTTACCGCCACTAGGATTCGAACAGGCGACCTCCCAGACGTCTGCTACTGCACAGGCGTGCATTAGCGACTTCGGTTACGTATAACATAATGTCAGTATGAATCGCATGACTAGAGACGGATCAGAGGACAGTGTTATTAGTAAAAGGGCCATAACTGAAATCCCGAGAGGTCTACACGGAAAGAGATATAACACAAAAACGTAACTTATTTCAATGGTTAAGAGATAAAATGTTCCCAGGGTAATTTCCGGGAAGTTAATTCTATAGAAACAATTTCACCAAGTATGTGAAGGGAATTATACCAAGCAGTACACAGGGTTAAGCCATATAATTTGTATAGATTACTGCATATTTCGCATATTAATGTATTCGTTCCTAGCAAATGCTCCAGATAAATAAAATTGTCTGCTGAAGTCACAATTTTAAGATATCCCCCCCCTCTGTTTTTTCTTTTAGTTTTTTAATGTTTCACATTTTAAAGAAAAATATAAAGAACTCCATTACATTCATCCTTTTACAAATTTTTATATAATTTGTAACTTTTTCATCTTTTAATTTATTGTCTTCGTTTTTGTGTATGTATTAAATCTGTGGCCTATAAGCGGGTTGATACTAAAACTGACAGCCGTCCCCTCCTCCCTCTCCCGCTCCCCCCCCCCCCCCTGCGTATATAGGCAGAGGGAGACGAACAACAAAAAAGGAAAAAAAGTCTGATAATAAGGGCAAGTAAATTTTAGTTGTGGGTTAGCCCAAATTTCTTTGCTTATGCAGTCCTAGACATTGCGCTAGATATATCTTTAAGAAATATGTTGTTATGATTGTTTGGTGTCGTTGGAATTCGGAATTGGGAGAGAAAGGCTTTCCGTGATTCACCGTACTTTTTTCACAGTGTATCGCAATGTGAGAATACCGAACATTTCAGTAACGCTCTTGCTCTCATTAAAGTATTCTGTGACGCGTAACTTCGTTGAATTTTATCTATCTCCTCTGTTAATCCGTCATGGTCAGGCAACAGATAATGTTTAAGAACGGGTTGAACGAGGGTACTCTGAGCGATTTCTTACGTGGGTGAAACACATTTCCTGCCGATATATGTCAGGCTGCCATCTGCTTTCCCCAACGCCAGATTTATTTGGTCGTTCCATATTAAATCTTTTCAGATAGTTATTTCCAGATACTTTATGGTTATGGCTGATTCGAGACACTGATCGCCGAATGTTTCGTCCGTCTCTCGCTCAGTACATTACATTTATACCAGCTAAACAAAATTAAATTAAATGAACTGAATTTCAGAGAATTAAATCAAGACATGAAATGATATAAGCGAAATCTATCCTGAAATGCTGAACCTGCAGTTTAATGAGTATGTTTAGCGATGTCCAACGACTAGCACCAATTTTTATTTTTCACAACATATTTATTATACGAGAATGCAGGTCCGCCTGTTCCGCGAACAACTATTGTTTATAAGTACCCAGACATGTCTCAGCACCTTTCAACCATCATCAGAAGAGCGCATTTTTTATTGTCCTGTAAAATACAAACATATTTTAAGCAATTATTCCAAAAAATTTAGCCTTGTAGCAGCTTATGTCTGTTGTGGCTATTACTTTATTTTCTATATTTCTGCGTCCTTTAGGATTCTGTTTACATTATTGTATACTGGTAGCTTGTCACCTGTAGCTAAATGATGTTACTGTGAGATTAATTGCCAAGTAAAAGAAATAATTTTACCTATAAATAATTTTTTATTCCTCGAAAATATTTTGTAGCTATATTTTACGATTACGTAGTTATATTCGAAGTATCCGTCCCATAATTTAGTCTGCAGACAGGGCTGCTGCTAGAGCTTCAAAACCAAAATGATTGTATTCATTATATTTGTTAATTTATGGTTATCTGCCATTCTTTGCATCCGGCACTGCTCGTCTGAAAGTCTCCCTGTAGTCGGAAACAATTTTCTAACGACGTCGCCACCCAGAACCCAACTGCGTCGTTTGTGACTGCCTTACACAGCTAACGGGAATTGTCTACTAGGTCATGTATATACAATATGAACGAAAGCGGTCGTATCTCATTATCTTGTGTTAGCCACCAGAGGAGACAGAGTGCAGCCCATGGCGACACCGTCATACTGTTCAAAACGTTCTTGGTTAAACATAAAATAAATAGAGGAAAGAGCATGTCGAAATAAAGCAGTGATGTCCGATTCAAACTGTCGACCAATCAGCGTCAAGGAATCCGCGAGAGGTACTTTTGTGAAAATAGAAACTACCTCAAACCTCACTAGAAGATTCGAACTACTTAAGTGGAGAGCCCCCAGTCTGATGATAAAATCAACAGAGTATCTGTAGAGTCACTTTAGTCAATGTGAAAGGAACCAACAAAATCAGATGCAGAAATAACGATACTCGATTGGATTTTGTAAAAGCGATTGAATACTTACGTTTAATCATGTGAAATAACGTGTAGAGGTGACTACAGTGCAGGGTATTAGTGAACATTGTTTATCGGATTCTATTAGGCAGACGTGAGGGACGGCACAACAGTAGCATTTTCCTAAGAGCCTTTCCTTATTTACATTCATGTAAACTTGAGATTTTGGAAAAGCCTTTCATTGATGTTTGGATTGCACGTGACAAGCAATTACTGATATCTGAGGGTAATTATTTCGGTTTTAACTGTCAGATTCGCAAAAAATGGCAATAATTCTATGTCGTCTATGGATGAATAAAAAGTCTTATCATATTTAACAATTTCAACCGAACACATCATGTGATTTCGTGACGAACTTCTGACTTCGCTTTGAATCTGTTTCCGTATGTTTCAGACCAAACGCTACCGTGCTGCAGTATATTTTGACTTCCGGCCCGAGGGTGTTCAAATGATGTACATTCATGGAACACCCAATCATCCGCCTAATTAAGTTTACTATCGTCAACCAAATATTTTGATTTCCCTAATCTTTTACTGGAAGAAACGTGTCATGGAAGTTGTATAAGGAACACGTCTGAAAACTTGAACGAAATTTGTGTTTCATAGCTACTGAAATTGAACACGAAATCTTCGACGTAAGAGGAAATCATGGATTCCAGTTCCACAATTAGAAATTAATTTAATGCGCTTAACTGAAAGATATGATTTGATTTAAAAATAGATTTTTCCATCAGTTATTATTGGTTTTTCCGTCTTACGCATATTGCAGTAAGCTTAAGACAGAAAAACCGGTAGTAATTAATTGTAATATCAGTAACGGAAGATGGTCATGCAAACAGAGAATTTCCCGTATTTACTTTACGTGCCTTGTATTTTTCACTGTTTCTGAAGTGAGCAAAGGCATACTAGGTTTTGGATGAGCCACTTCAGTTTTGCGAACATTTATTTCTTTAGTTCAAATAACGCTACTCAGTTCTATTATAAAGACGTATGCGACGGAAGAGTTGTTATTATAGCACAACGTATCGACTATTAGCTGGCGCCAGAGGGAAGTGTGCCAGACCCGGATAGTTGCTGCGATCCGGATTAACAGCCGTCGGTCTGGTATTCCAGCTATATGAATGTAGTTTCTAGTTTGGTTTTCACAGTCCGCCTAGTCAGATGTCAGCCTTGATCCCCACTTCCACCTCAGATATACAGTATTCACACAGTTAGAAACGAAATCAGAGCACAGCTCCTACTGTTCGTAAGTACACGAATTCTCGTATCAGCTTAGTTAAAAATCATGTGTGATAGAAATTGCATAAACCACACAACGCGGTTTTAGATTCCCCATACTCTCGTACAGAATGTAGGTAGTGGGATGGTGGTACGTTGTGCATAAACCACATCCGTTGTGTTTCTGCAAGGATAATTTTTACCAACAGCGTGGGTAATTTGTTGCACAAAAATTGACTATAAACAATACCTTTCAATTTATACAACTACGTGTATGGGCCAATAAGTCTGTCACCAAAATTCCCCACGTTGATACGAAAGCGCATTTAATGCATTGCTTCCACGATCCGTCGAGGGTTTTGCACATACGTAGTTATTAGGTTACATTATTCTAACACTCTGCACTACTGCTACTTCATCCGTAAATAAATTGCTGGCTGTAAATCGTGACTCTTCAGCTTTTCCTCTTACCTTGCTAGAATCCAGTGGTAGAACTGTAATCTGGTTCAAATGGCTCTGAGCACTATGGGACTTAACATCTATGGTCATCAGTCCCCTAGAACTTAGAACTACTTAAACCTAACTAACCTAGGGACATCACACAACACCCAGCCATCACGAGGCAGAGAAAATCCCTGACCCCGCCGGGAATTGAACCCGGGAACCCGGGCGTGGGAAGCGAGAACGCTACCGCACGACCACGAGATGCGGGGCCTGTAATCTGGCATGGTGGTTTTGTAGCCTGAGAGACTGCATATATTAAATGATACGGTTAAAGCACCTACTCGTACAGAAATGACTACGTGCTTTATGCCTTTAGCAGCCCAAATTCTCCACACACTTGTTTCAGGGTCATCTACCATTCGAAGCAACATTCGCTCCTCCACATCTGGCGTGCGAACACTGAACTGTTCATAACAACAGTAGCCCCATTTAACAGATGACTCGGCCGACATTTTCCCTTATTCGTATCATATTTTCAATTATGTTGTCCTAACTGATTTTTTTTGTGCCTCATGACGATGGCTCTGGTTTTTTATATTAGGATTTGCTTTGAAGAGAGCTGAAGATGGTCGGAACTGATCGAAATCTATAGCCTGAGGACAAAATAACATTTGTGGTCGTAGACTGGAATAAGACAAACAAATTTCGCACTTCTTGGATAACCGTTTTTAATTCACGACTGTGTGGCAGCTTGCGTAACTGAAATGTTGGCTTTGGTCTTTTTAACAGATGGACGTTAAACAAATAGTTAGGTTACTCTGTAAGTCACTAGTAAAGAACAAACTTGGACGATCACACTGTCAAGATGCCAGCTCAAACACGCAGTAAGAAGACAAACATCTGAAGCACAGATTCTGTCTTACGATTTTGTTCCATATATTAACTATAACTTCTACCTGAGCTATCCTTATGTAGCCTACTTCTGAAGCCAGTCAGTTTACAAGTTACTAAAATTAATTATTTTAATACTGGGTAATGTTTAAAATATTATGTCAGTCCCCAAAGTTTCGAGCTGGATTAATAAAAAAACAGATAGAGATTAAGATGGGGGTTTTAACGCATCATGTGTTCTATATAATCTCTGCACACTTGAGAACAGCGCACAATCATGTGAAATTGTCAGCAAAGTCCTTCTTTGGAATATCATTAAACACACGCGTCACATTGGCTTGAATGTCGATTCTATCAAGAAAGCGTTGGTCCTTCATTTGAATTTCTGCACTTTGCGGTTTTGTGGTCTTGTGATCCATGATGATTGTTTCCAGAAAAGTGTTGTGCACGTTTTGCATTTTAATCAAGACGCGGCAGGCGTCCATGTTTAGTTTCTATTCGGGAGTCAAGATGTGAGAGACAGACCTCATACACGCTTTTCTCTTCTTCAAAACATTATAGAAAAGTCTTTAGTCCTTGATTGAGAGATGTTGCTCCAATGAGATTTGTGGCACAACAACATTGACACATTAAGGGCGCACGTCCACTACTTAACGCTGCTTGCTCACAACTGACTGGTCGAATGCACATCTGTAGTTTGCAGCTGTTAGTTCAAGCTGCTACCTTAGGTACCGCACAGACGTCGCTAATACATCAGGAATAAAATCAGTCTCGTAACTTTTTGTAGAGACGGTGTATGGACATTACTGGATGTTAAAAACATCTATTGATAATGTCTCAGAGTTCCACTACTGTTAAAAGATATGTATAAATAGATGATTGTGTTATTGTGCTACCCATATGCTGTCAAGATGAGGAAAATAAACAATTGTCTTGTTTTTTTTGAAAAAAATTAAATTAGTCTATACTGTGATTACGTCTATTACAGTAGAAATCTCAATATTTAAAATTACTCGATTCATGTAAGTATATGCCTTCTTTTTGTTCGGAAAGAAACCAATGACAGTTTGCATAGCTGGTATACACATATATACAATACATATATACACATATATACAATAATGCTGAATGCGAGACACAACTCACCGATGATCCTTAATATTTGTGATGCCACTATATTAGTCGATTAATGTTTTGGTGACCTGGCCGCTGTGGCCGAGCGGTTCTAAACGCTTCAGGCCGGAGCCGCGCTGCTGCTACGGTCGCAGGTTCGAATCCTGCCTCGGGCATGGATGTGTGTGATGTCCTTAGGTTAGTTAGGTTTAAGTAGTTCTAAGTCTAGGGGACTGATGACCTCAGATGTTAAGTCCCATTGTATTTAGAGCCATTTGAACCATTTTCTTTTGTTTTGATGAATCTGAACGGAGAGTGGAAATTTTTTTATTCCGCCGTGTATCTTTAGTGACTGTGACTGTCAGAAAATGTAGTTTTTGACAGTCGAAGTTCCTTTATGGCTTAAATGTTCTAAATTTGATAACTGATCCTCATTCACCAATACAAGCATTTGTCGAGTTGTTGTTATGAACATGATCACGAGATGTAGAGGAACAGACCGTCATCTCTGGCTGTTTTCCGTACCCTTTTTATTAGTTCACGTAGAAGATATTGCTGCTTGCTGAAGATATCATTTATCGATATCGAGGCAGTGCTATTGGAATCAGTCTATAGATGGAAAGAACACAACTGTTACATCACATCCTACACACTAATTTCGTCACCAATACTCGTTGTGGGAAAAATGTGTGTGTGTAGGTCATTGAGAACACAAAAAGGGCGGACGAGATGAAGAGGCAGCGTGTAGGTACAGTGGAGGCGCGTGGGAGCCGATAACGACCGCCTCCGCGCTGCTTCCCGTCTCACGGACAGCCACTTCCAGCATTTCCTCCTCCTCCTCCTGCGGCTCCACGCGACCATTGTGATACCGAAGGGCTGGCCTCCGTCACGGATACAGCCAAGTTCGTATGTGATGACAAGTACCCGGCCTGGCACAAAGAAGATGTTGGTATCAATGAAATGTTGCTGGCACGTGTTGCGAAATACTGCTGGTCAAGAGTCAGTTCGGTCAGCAATTTGGTTCGTACGGCGTGTTGAAAGAAGCATTACCGAGATGTTCGACAAACTCCAATGACAGACGCTACAAAAAAGGCGTCGTGTACTTTCGGGGAAGAGTTGGGCGATGTATCACTTCCTCCCACATACCTCTCACGACATGATCACAACGAAAAATTAGACTAATACGTATGTTTACCGACAGTCATTATATCCGCGCACCGTTCGTCAATGGAACAAGGATGGGGGCAAAAAGACGATGGTAACAAAAGCAGTCTCCACCATACGCCGTCAGGTGCCTTGCGAAGTATTCATGTATAATGTGTGTGTGTGTGTGTGTGTGTGTGTGTGTGTGTGTGTGCGCGTGCGTGCGTGCACGATGAAATACGTAATTATCATGTTTTACTGCCAACGAAAATTCACCCATATAGTTGTCAATGTTTATGTAGACACTTTTCTCCTTCATTTCCAATAGTTAAGAAACAGTTGAATTATTTCGGACGTGGCCGTGATTCCCTTGCAAAATGCTGCGCACGAAAAAGTCCAAAAGCGGCATTCAAAGATTAAAATATAGAGAAGTTGCACGATCTGGTATTGTGAGATAGGTGATTTAATGTACAATGTGTATTATCTACCTGATGCCACAGGCGTATCTAAAGAATGTAGAATTAAGACAGAGAAAGGTTTGTGCAAGATGAGCGCCCCATTTGTTGACAAAAAACAAATTTCTTCGTGATGTGTGACCAGATTCAAAAACATATAACGTAGTTGACACAACAAGCATGTCTAAAGAAAGAGCACCCACGTCTGAAATGGAGACTTACGTATGAGAAAAATTTGTGCAAGATGGGTGCTGCATTTGTTCAGTACTTACCATAAGAAAATTTTCTCATTATGTTTGGACTAGTTTTAAAAATGAATCAAACTCATTCTGTACGCTGATTTGTTATTATAGATGAGACGTCGGTCGATTGCTTCACACTAGAGGAAGAAATGCAGTCAATGCATACCGTTGGCAGTCCCCAGAATATGCGAAGTTAGCTTCAACTGCTTATAAGTTTATGCCTGGTGTTATATGGGATGCAAAAGAAATTATTCTTATCGATTACTTTGCAGTGGGTGAAACAACTGACGGATATTATGCAAGACCTCTTAAGAAACTAGGTGAAATAATATGAGAAGAGGCGTGAAATGCACAAAAATTATACTGCGTCAGTACGACGAATCTATCCACATACACGCTTTAGTAATCGACAGACTGAGGCATTAGAACTAAGAATTATTGAATATCCGCAATAATGGAAGAGGTGGGCAAGAGAGACGCTCGCTGTGTCCGTACAGTTTTGCAATCTACCGATGATGGCTGGATCATGAACAGTGGCAATCAACCCGGGGTAGATGACTAGGCTTGGCTGGGTACGGATGTGGAGAACAGGAGGTTACCGAGCTAGAAATTAGTGAGTGCCACCTGTCCACCACTACCATAAAATCGCAACAAGCTTCAGCGACTATTATGCACTGCCGCGACGAAAAATTGTCTCTCACAAGACATAAGAATCTTGACTTAACCACCCATATTTCGAGGATGTTAGAAAACATCTACTAAAACTCTCAAAATTAAGATGTTCTCCCAGCTGAATGGATGTCAAAAGGCGGGAGTGCGGCTGCAGATGTGAAAGAACCATTACCAGGCAACCTCTGTTCGGTTAGAAAAGCTTATAATTTCACATCTTATTGCCTCATATCAGTACTTGACAACGAAGTTATCTTCCCAGTATTAGTCATAGTTATTATGATGTTTCAAATGTAAGTTTTGTAAGCCATTCATAGAGTTTGCATTAAAAAATGTAATCGCCAGCTACCTTACATTTGGTTCGCTTGAGGCCTTACGTTTCTGCGAACGACAGTTGCCAACATGTCGAAGTTACTTTTAAAACTGAAATGACAATCATATATATTTTCAATCTAGAATAAACAGATTTTAAATAGGCCTTATAGTAAAACATCTCCTGCAGTCAGTTTTTATCATATGCCGGCTGACATTCACAAGATTATTACACTGGTCAACAGCATTTTGTCATAAATAATGTGAATGATTTTTATTTTTTAGAGCAGTTAAGTGCCCTGTATTCTGAAACGTAATCAGTTTCTCTTTATCGAGACCAGTTTTCTAGTGACACTTTGCCCTCTATCTATCAAAATCCTGCACTTTAATCGTTCTAATGGGGCTCAATTTAATTATTCTGCATATGTGAACCTCTGAAAAGCAATTCCATTATGTAACAGGAATTATCATAAATCATACATGACCGTTAGCTTGAAAATCCATCTTCAGATAATGATGGATATTTTAGCAGTTTGCAGTCATGGCCACATATATAGTTTACAAGATAATCGGTTTAATCTAGAACGACCATCTTCAGGTCTTTCTTCATCATAAAGTAATGGGATGTAGCTAATTATTACATAAATGAAGAAGTATCCAAAAATAAGTGCAAAAAGAGAAAAAGTAGTTAAAATTATGGTTATTGCACATTATTCAATGATGGATGGTATCGTAGGGTTAGAAGATGGGATGAGTTAACTATATTTGTCCGCCAGTCCTTGCCAACTGGCAATATTGAAGAACATGTTGGTTACAACTGTTCGTTTAATGGAGTGACGCAACCAAGACAAGCTGGCCATCGGTACTCGCGTCTGAAGTTGCTGCTCTGCCTCTAGATAGTCGCCGGATAATAGGCTATATCCTAGTCATCTCTTTGTTCATGTCTGGTTTCCTATCTTCTGTTCTATTAATTCTATATTAGTGTCTCATTGAAACATAGTTAGAATTTATGAATGGTGGGCTCCATGTGGTTCCCAAGTCGTGCAGCGACCGTAAACCATAAAATTATCAAATCTGCAGCAACCAGTCGCAAAATCATGTTTTATTCATTCATTTTTGCAAATCGATTTCAACTGATTAACAGCCATCATCAGTGCTTTCAACCAATATGTGCCCTGAGTAGTAATACTGTCTTAAACAGAGGCCAAACATAAAGTTTGACTTTGCACCGATGATGGATGTTAATCAGTTGAAATCGATTTGCAAAAGTGAATAAATAAAACATGATTTTGCGACTGGTTGCTGCATATTTGGTAATTTTATAGTTAAAATTTACACTTCCTAAATTCGGATGAGAAGTAGTTTTCAGCCGGCTGCGGTGGCCGTGCGCTTCTAGGCACTTCAGTCTGGAACCGCGAGACTGCTACGGTCGCAGGTTCGAATCCTGCCTCGGGCATAGATGTGTGTGATGTCGTTAGGTTAGTCAGGTTTAAGTAGTTGTAAGTTCTAGGGGACTGATGACCTCAGATGTTAAGTCCCATAGTGCTCAGAGCCAGAAGTAGTTTCCCTTACGTTATCTTCAAATGATGAAACAGATTGGAAGTAAGAAAGTAAAACTAATTTCTAGAAAAAAAGTCTCAGTGTGTTTCGAAGATCTTACTTTATACTTCGCTTGTTCTGATAGCTGAACTTCTCATTTGTTTTCTTTTCCTTGATATATGTTCGCTAAGAGGTGATGATAACGATTTATTCTACAAATTATTTACAAAACATGCATTTTGATATTTGTTTGGCTATACGAAAATTATTTTGTGTGGCACTCAAAGCAAAAAAGTTCAACATGAAAGAATGTAACTGATATCAAAAACTTCAACTAAACTATGCATCTTACTCAAACATATTGTCCAGCTGCCTAGGAAGCACTAATTGGTGGATAGCTATAAGGTAAGATGCTTGACAACGTTTCTGCTGTTCTGGGCTTGATTCCTCGATTCGTACACAGTTTTATATAATTACTTTTCGGCGTATTGCAAAAATTCTATCAGGTATACTTCTTTTATCGAACTTTCTTTTGTTACTTTACGCTCACTTTACCTCTTAGATTTATTCGTGGAAGTACAGTTGTTTATTTAGCACTGTATTTTAATTTAGTTATAGTATTTTTGGCCAACCATATAAATTATTTTCAAAATTCGTTACTCTTGACGAGGTCAAATGCTAAAACGTTTTGAATACAGTTGCCTGCTTTGCACTATCTAGAGTTAGTCCCGTTCACATCGTACTATAAAAAGTAAGTTTATCTGACTGTCCAAGATAGTTTGCATTGTGATGTATCTTTGAAGTTACAGTGTTTTTACAGTTTTCCTGAAACGATAAAGGGAGTTACAACGATCCAGTTCGTATTACATCGATTACTCTGTATCACGTAAGATCGACATCAAATTAATAGAATCACTAGTTGCTGATCACATTTTTGTGTATCTCACAAAGTCTTATAATATTTTTCGATCAGTCTTTCATTATTGTCTTCTTCTATCTTTTCTCGTTACCTCAGTGTGATTAACAATCTGTTGTAGTTACACGCAGACACTGACTCTGACAGTCACTTTTGTCATTAACTTTCCACAGTAACGCTGGCTGTCGCCCACTTCCGTGTGACTTCGCGGCGCCTCCACTACCCCTCAGCCTTTCGCTCGTTAATTTGCGAGTCTCGGCGCATGGCGGGCGTACGTTAACAACCGCGATGGCGATAGTTCGCGAAGGTGCACGACCAAACATGGCCACGCACCTGTAAACGTACAACGATTCGAAAAAACATATATGGGTGCCTACCTAACACGGTGTAGGCATGCCTACAATATACAGAACGACCTGAATGCTCCTGGTGTCTGATGTATATAAATTATGAATGGTGTTCATAAACGGTGTGGCAGCATTACCTAGACGACGGATGTTTGAGCATTTCTCATAGCACTGTTTTCGGTGGCCGAGCGGCTCTAGGCGCTTCAATCCGGAACCGCGCGACTGCTACGGTCGCAGGGTCGAATCCTGCCTCGGGCATGGATGTGTGTGATGTCCTTAGGTTAGTTAGGTTTAGGTAGTTATAAGTTCTAGGGGACTCATGACCTCAGATGTTAAATCCCATAGCGCTCACAGCTATTTGAACCATTTGAATCATTATAGCGCTGTTTTGATTAACATTGTGTTCTCCAGACGCTTATTAACCGAGCATGCACTCTAATGGCTATGGTGATCTACTTAGAGATAACAATTCTCCTTAACGTCTCTAACAATTTATTATTTATCTTCAAAATGGTTCAAATGGCTCTGAGCACTATGCGTCTTATCTTCTGAGGTCATCAGTCGCCTAGAACTTAGAACTAATCAAACCCAACTAACCTAAGGACATCACACACATCCATGCCCGAGGCAGGATTCGAACCTGCGACCGTAACGGTCGCTCGGTTCCAGACTGTAGCGCCTAGAACCGCACGGCCATTATTTATCTTCCACTGAGTACTGTAGTTAACGAGAGCTGACTACTGTAGCTTACGAGAGTCTCCTATGTATTATGTGCATTACCATTACACAAGACACAGTAGTTTTAGAAATTAGTTTTTCAACTATTTACATTGATCCATTAATTAATTTTCCCTCATTAAGATTCTTTCAGGTCAACCATGACATTAAACACGATACTACAACTGGTTCTCTGAATACTACCAAAGATGAATAAAAGGAGAAAACTAAATATAATGTCGTGAAGCAAGCGCAAGGATGAAGTCCTTGTAGAGAATTGTCTGCATTATTTAGTTCATCCATGGTTCGCAGAGCGGGATAGCCGCGCAGTCTACGGCGCCTTGTCACGGTTCGCGCGCTCCCCCTGTCTGAGGTTCGAGTCCTTCCTCGGGCATGGGTGTGTGTGTGTGTTGTCCTTAGCGTAAGTTAGCTTAAGTAGTGTTTAAGCCTAGGGACCGATGACCCCCTCAGTTTGGTCCCATAGGAGCCGGCCGAAGTGGCCGCGCGGTTCTGGCGCTGCAGTCTGGAACCGCGAGACCGCTACGGTCGCGGGTTCGAATCCTGCCTCGGGCATGGATGTGTGTGTTGTCCTTGGGTTGGTTGGGTTTAACTAGTTCTAAGTTCTAGGGGACTAATGACCTCAGCAGTTGAGTCCCATAGTGCTCAGAGCCATTTGGTCCCATAGGAACTTACAACAAATTTCCAAATTTCAGCTATGGTTCGTTCTGTTCTTTTATTCTGAATCCAGACGCATTTCTCGATACGGAGAATTGCACTGCATACGCAGTAAATGACGAAAATATGACACGAATGTTAACGTGCACTAATCAGCCAGAACATTACGACCATCGACCTACTAATGATATAAACCCGTGCAGGCGATACCAGCATCATCTGCAGAAGATGACTGCTAGTCAGATCATGCACGGTGCATGTAAGTATTAGTGAGTGTTCTGTCCGTGTGTAGAATGGGGAAGGTGCGCCATTTATTATAGTTTGACCGGGAGCAGATTGTGTTGGCCGGGAGGCTCAGCTCAAGCATTCCGGAAACTGCACGACCCGACCCAGCAGGGGATCGAACCCGGGCCCCTTGGCGTGACAGACCGCCACGCTGGCCACTTAGATATCTTTTTTTTTCAGTTCATTTTTGTCCTTTATCGTTCGTTCCATTTGTTCGGCGCGGACGTCCCATGACACCCGTCGAAGTTCGTCGTTGATCCAGTCACTCAGTTTTTTTTATTACAGAGGACAGCTAACCCTGTGATCGAACGCGCTGAGCTACCGCGCCGGCATTATCGGGATGGACGGATAAAAAGATACCCACAGTTTGTTACCAAAGAGCTTCGTATAGGAAGTGCCACCTGAAATATGTAGATGTATATGATACTAACACAATGGGTGGCCGGCCGGTGTGGCCGTGCGGTTCTAAGCGCGTCAGTTTGGAACCGCGTGACCGCTACGGTCGCAGGTTCGAATCCTGCCTCGGGCATGGATGTGTGTGATGTCCTTAGGTTAGTTAGGTTTAAGTAGTTCTAAGTTCTAGGGGACTGATGACCTCAGTAGTTAAGTCCCATAGTGCTCAGAGCCAGCCAACCAATGGGTGCGCGGCACACTACTCGTTTGTGGCTAGGAAAGCGCTCACCCAGCTTTTCCTCGACGCTGGATAGAACGTGCAGGTGTTATCAATTGGCCTGAACGATCGCTTGATTTGATGCCACTGGTCTATTTTCTGTGCTAATTCGAAGAAGAAGTACCGGGTGATTATAATGAAAGTGCAGCTAGTCACGGAGGTCCAGTGCAGGCTGCAATTATCGCATGGCTGCTAAGCCTGCTAACGCATTAATGTGGAACCGATTTACGAAGGAAAAAAATAGTTTCAATTTTGGACATCAGATGCAAAGCTGGTGCTGTAGAGAATCATGTCGATGTCTCCGGTGTTCATGTTGAACAAATTGTGTAAGCGGCGCTTAATAATTAAATCAATATTATGCCTTTTTCACTTGTTTGACCTTTTCCACCCACGTCCCGTTCTTAATCCATTACATATGAAAACATGTCTATACTACTAGTTTTGCATTCACAGCGCCAGATTTCCATCTAGTGAACAAAATCGGAACTTTTTTTTCCAGCCTAAATTAGAATATCTACCAAGACGGGCTGCCGTACGATAATTATGGCCAATACTGGACTTCTCTGAGTAGCTGCACGTTAATTATAACCACCCGCTATAACCATAAGTTCCGACGATCCTACAAGTTTTAAAGCATCGTGTTGATGCAACATGTGGAATTTTATCAAAGGAGTCTCTTCAATCCGTCCAAACGTTCTTGCACTATCGACTTCAAAGTTATACTGCAGTGGGTGGTGGGCATTTCGAATACTCGATGACACAAATGGAATTTTGAAAGTTGTGTTTAATGCAACATTATTTGCTAATTTCCCTGCCGTTCTTGTTCCTGATGTAATTTTGCAGTGTAAGCGTGTAGCTTCACATGAAACGTACGGCGCGTGGTTATTTTCAACAATATTCACACCTCAATTCTGTTTTACAGTTCCATTCAGTTTTTGAGACGCACTCTACTACCTGCGTCCAGCAATTTTTTTGTCTTCAGACTGCGCACTCTGTTTAGCCAACTAAAACACGTGGTTACAATACAGACTGAACTGTACGAAGAGAATACTTAACTGTATATTTAAAGATATAAGAACTCAAGGTGTCATAATTTTGTCCACCATAAATTGTTAACAAATAGATTTAGGAGTAACTTAGTCGGGTTTGATTTATCAATTGACATCATTTCTGAAATTTCATCATAAGCAAGACACTGCGTCCAGCTGTAACGACATATCGGCTTGACGCAGCAGTTCCGTGTAACAATACGAGTTTCCGCATAAGACAGCAATAGGTTTCATATTCAAAACATGTTCCTCGTGAGTTCTAAATGTTGTAATTTCTCCACAACTATTAATCGTATTCTGAAGAGTGAAACGCAGCTGAAATCGTCTCTTTTAGAGCTACAGTACTCGCAGCAGAAATTGCTATACGAGGAGTTTCATTTGAAAAAAGCGAAATTGATGCCCTTATCTCTATAATTAATATGGCTATGCTAAAAGAGTATGCGTCATTAAATGACGACTTTTTCAAAATTCCTTTGTGTGGAAACAGAATTACGATATCTTAAACGTTTCCCTCAGCTGTATTACCCTTTATACGCGTGCCCCAATTTGCTTTGTTCACAAAAACGTAAAGCTCGGTTTTCATTTCCGCCTATTACGGATGTATCACTTACCGATGCAGTCGCTAGCGTTTTTTTGCTAATGAAAAGTTTAATATTAAGGTATATTAATCAGACTCCGCCGTCTTTGCATCTGACGGGCTACTAAACTCCATATTAAAAATCTATTATGTTCTGGAAGGGATCTTCATCTTTTTAATCCTCTGTCTCTCACATTTGTCGTAGTGTTCCTTTCTGGCACTAGCATACCGCTCCTCTGGAATTTAATTTCACTCACTGGCATTCTGTCTCAGCTCTTCCGCTCATATGCGACGCCTTTTCTGCATAAGTGGACCAACGAAGGGACTTCAAAGTTGGAAACAAGGCACAAGGCACATCGCCACAGGCGATGTCACAATCTTTCTTCGTTTTAGTTCATTTTATTTGGTAATAAAGTGTAGCGTCATAAAAACAGATTATTGTTTTTCAATAATCCTGCATATCTGGTGTAATAAGCGAAGTTCATAAGGCTATTGATGTGTAACTTTCCTCTTCGCATATCAAACTGTGTCTGGAGTTTTGAAAGGAATTGTTTATCTCATTTTTGGAAAGGGATATAATACCTGTTTACTGTGACCTGAGTGTATAATTACGTGGTAGGTAAAAGGTCACATTTCTTCGTTTCCGTCCAAACGTCGGGTTATCGAATCCTGACAGACACATCTAAGTGGTATCCCCACAGGACATAGCTGGATTGGAGTGTCCAGTTAAGTGCGTGAGTTTTGAAAGGGGATGACACGCTGTTACTTTGGATTTGGAAGGGCCTCGTCAAATGCCTTCTTCTGTCAACTACACGCACGTTTCTCGGCTGTGTTTATTGTAATCCGCTTCTGCGCATTGTGAAGGATCGTTTCACAGTGTCGGAAGAAGAAAACCGAGAAAAACATGAGCAATTATATCTGTGTGAATACTTTAAACCGTAAAAAATGAACTTCTGAAGCCCAGTGTCTGATCATCTTCAGGTCATCATGTATTTCAAAACTTTTTTTTTAATTTAATTTAATGCCACCACTATGTATACGACTGTATCAGATCGCTGCGCTGCCGGCGTTATTCATAAAATTATAATTCTCGACGCAAAAAAATAAAGTTACGTAATTAACCTTTTGTGTGTAGGTGCATGACTGCAGTTCTCATATACATTAAAAACCCCGAGCCACAGCACCGCGGTACTCTTCTAGGGGAGAGAAAGCACAATGGTACCTACAATCTCCACTCTGTCAGTGGACTTTGCCATTTTGTTTCGGTTACTCTAGTGGCATGCTGCGGTGCTACACGACGGGACTTCAATGGGTACCCTCACTGCAGACATGTGCACACAAATGAACAAAAAAATTAATTGCTTACCTCTATTGTAAGGGCCTGCTGGAAAGTAGTGCCACCGAATTTTTTACTTGAAAATTTTTAAGGGTGTTCAGATAAAACAAACGTTATTAACATTCTACATCTTTATTTTTCATTTCTACATATTTGCAGCCCTCTGCCGCTAGAGGGTTCCGTATAGTAGAGTGTAACGGGGCGATGTGTAACGTAACTATGTCAGTGGTGAGAAACAGCGTGCTACAATCGAGTTTCGAAATCGAAGAGTTCGTTCAAACATGGATCGCCCTGTCCTTCAGCATTACAATGTCAGACCACACACGAGCGCTGGGACATCTGCAACAGTCCGACACCTTGGATTCGGTGTCATCGATCATCCTCCATGCGATCCCCACTTCGCCTTATCCGATTTTCATCTGTTTCCAGAACTTGAAGAACACCTTCGAGGACTTCACTTTGATAAAGCAGTGCAAGTAGAGGTGAGGTTGTGGCTCTGTCAACATAATCAAACGTCTCTCGTTGGGAGAAAAGTTTTCGTGGCCAAGATGACTATGTTGGGAAATAAATATGTAGCCGTGAAGAATAAAGACGTAGAGTGTTAATAACGTTTGTTTTATTTAAAATGCTTTATGAATTTTCACATATAGAAGTCGGAGGCATTACCTTTCAGCATGTCCTCTTGTTTCGAGGTGTTAATTAAAACTGTATTTTTACCCTCGTACCATGTCATTAATGGGGATCGTGGTAATAACGTTGTAACTGAACTTTCTTGAGATACAGCTTATACATAATGCAGTATTTCACTATTATACTGAAACTGTTAACCACGTTGACTAGAAAGAAAAGATTAAACTTTCTACCGGTTTTTACTGAAACTGCGATATTTGCGATGTCTTAGTGTCTCTACAAGAATTTTTTTAACACATCGTTCAGTCTAAATGAAACGAGAACTAACATATAGACGGTTCGAATGTTCATAGCAGATAGTAATAGACACCTGAGGAACAGCAGTGACATGTCTATGTCCGATTTTCATGCCTGCCGAAGGACATCAGGGCTCGTACGTAAACATGTATTATAGACTGTCGTTTTTTTTACAGCTCCGTTTACGAGGTGGAACAAGAAACGAAATGACTCGCAGTGGTACAGGGTACCAGTCTCGGTCGTGCAGCGTATGCTCGCTTGCGGAGTGTGTACGTAGATGTGCGTGAAAACCTGAAGCTTGTGGGCGCCCCCGAACTGTCGTTTCGTGGATCTTGAAGATTGTGATCCACTTTGTTTAGGCCGAATCGTCGTTTAAAAATGAACATGAACAGTCACAACCGCAATAAACTTTTTTATATGAGGTTACCGGTTTCGGGCTGTTTTAGACGATCTTCAGACCTTACACTGAAATATGTACGTACACCAGAATTAGAGCGATGTAGTAATAAATAAATGCATCTTACATAACAGATAATAAAAGAAGAAATTTTACCCATGATGGTAGACGGTGGCTGTGAACGGAGCAGGTGCTACAACTCCATGAACGTTAACTGCTAAGGAGAGTGGTGCTCAAATACGCGATACTCCTCCCACTGCACACCGAATTACATCAGCGATAGCCAGTCAGGCATGCAGGACATCAAACGGTTGTTACTATAAAGTATATACAAAATCAGGTTACCTTCCATTCGGAAAGTGGCTGCACTCAGCGACTGTTATGTGACTTATAAATTATAGAGTGCAGCAATCAGTCGTCCTTTTTTAGATTTTATTACGCAGATCCAGATTTCGGCTAGTAGTTAGCCATTCTCAATAAACTATTTTCTATTGTCAATGCATGTAAGTCCCTGTTGTTCGGGAGTCAGTCACAGTTCTTTGAATACTATGTACAAAATGGTCACACGAAAGCTAATAACAGACGAAGAAATAGATACCTTAAATTACTGCTACTAATAGCATTACGTCAATCTGTGATAAAAATATATATAAGAGAAGATAACCAATCATAATCTGTTGTGAGAACACCGATAGCCATCTGTGGGCGTTTATCGTAAACTCGTAGACTATATGACAGCAAAGATGGCGGTTGGGCGACGCTGAAGGTTCCCATGGAGACGGCGTGGTCATATCAATATGTGCCATCCAGCAGGAGAGGATCTGAGAACTGTAACAGCTGCTGGATGTCAAATACGTACTAGCATGCCGGTCGACATGTAGAAATGCATGCAAGTGATCGCGTATTGCTCTTAGATCGTAATGCCAGTGAAAATACTGCTTTACCGGCGCCGTTATTTATCATCGAAGAGGCGTGGAAGTGACGATGTGCTCGTTTCGCAGGAACTGATTTCAAAGCTGTGACAGTGACTAGTTGTTACCAACTATTGGTACGCAAATAAGACGACTGTCACAATACCGGTACACTATGTGATCAAAAGTATCCGGACACCTGACAGAAAATGACTTACAAGTTCGTTGTTCCGTCCATCGCTAATGCTGGAATTCCATATGGTGTTGGCCCACCATTAGCTTTGATGACAGCTTCCACTCTCGCAGGCGTACGTTCAATCAGGTGCTGGAAGGTTTCTTGGGGAATGGCAGCCCATTCTTCACGGAGTACTGCACTGAGGAGAGGTATCGATTTTGGTCGCTGAGGCCTCGCATGAAGTCGGCGTTCCAAAACATCCCAGAGGTGTTCTCTAGGTTTCACGTCGGGACTCTGTGCAGGCCAGTCCATTACAGAGATGTTATTGTCGTGTAACCACACCGCCACAGGCCGTGTATTATGATCAGGTGCTCGATCGTGTTGAAATATGCAATCGCCATCCCCAATTGCTCTTCAACTGTGGAAAGGAAGAAGGTGCTTACAACATCAATGAAGGTCTGTGCTGTGATCGTGCCACGCAAAACAACAAGGGGTGCAAGCCCCCTCATTGAGAAACACAATCACACCATAACACCACAGCCTCTGAATTTTACTGTTGGCACTACACACGCTGGCAGATGACGTTCACCGGGCATTCGCCTTACCCACACCCTGCCATCGGATAGCCACATTGTGTACCGTGATTCGTCACTCCACACAACGTTTTCCACTGTTCAATCGTCCAATGTTTACGCTCCTTACACCAAGCGAGGCGTCATTTGGCGTTTACCGTCGTGATGTGTGTCCTATGAGCAGCCGCTCGACCATGAAATCCAAGTTTTCTCCTCTCCCGCCTGTCATAGTACCTACAGTGGATCTTAATGCAATTTGGAATTTCTGTGTGATGGTCTGGATAGATGTCTGTGTATTACACATTACTACTCTCTTCAACTGTCGGTGGTCTCTATCAGTCAACAGATGAGGTCGGCCTGTACGCTTTTGTGCTGAACATGTCCCTTCACTTTTCCAATTCACTATCACATCGGAAACAGTGGACCTAGGGATGTTTATGAGTGTGGAAATCTCGCGTGCAGACGTATGACACTAGTGACATCGAACACCTGACCACGTTCGAAGTCCGTGAGTTCCGCGGAGCGCCCCATTCTGCTCTCTCAAGATGTCTAATGACTACTGAGGTCGCTGATACGGAGTACCTGGCAGTAGGTGGCAGTACAATGCACGTAATATGAAAAACGTATGTTTTTGTGGGTGTCCGGATACTTTGATCACATAGTGTATGTGTCAAATCCTCCATAAGACAGTAATCATGTACCTAATAAGATAACAAACAGAGCAGATATCTAAAGCATTAAAAAGGAAAAAAATACGTAATTCAAAAGACGTGTGGCGCGAAGTCTCATTCACCCATCAAGGTAGCCAAAAACATGCTCACTGTTTTAAGTCTTGTGGTTGATGCAATCTAATTGAAAGTGTAACAGTGCTTCTTATGTATCTTAAATGAGACTATTTAGGAGAAACGCAACAGTGTCTCGTGAAACATTCTTAGGTAAATCAAGAAGAAGGTACTGCAAATATACTGTGCTACACTCCTGCTGGCTCCGTAGAATATCTCACCATGAAACACAAATGTGACAGGACGGGAAGCGATTTATATTAGCGTGCGGTACTCGCCTCCATTACGTCCACGCATTGTACACGACGAGACGCGAATCCATAGCTCATATATTACTGGTAGCCGAGAGAGGAGGCACACTGGTTAAAACACTCGACTTGTATTCTGGATGAGTGGCGTTCAAACATCATCCGGTTTATCCTGCTAACGGTTTTCCTTTGTTTTCCTGCATAACTTCACGTGAATGACAAGTTAACAGTTTACACACACACACACACACACACATATATATATATATATATATATATATACTCCACTGCTAGTGCTGCCATCTGCTGCGAGTGGTTATTGCAGGTTGACGTCGAACATAGCCGGTGATCACATTAATGTGACTGGACCATGTGTACCTGTTCGACGATACCAAGTTAATTTTGTTTTTGTCTTTCTATGTTGCCGTTCTCGCTTAATAATAGTAGGATTAACATAAGGCTTCGTGTGTTTTAATCAGATCTGAATACGGTTATTGTAAACTGAAATCGATAGTCGGACGACAATCTGTGATCGTTGACTGGAATTCAGGGTCAAATCCCGTACTTCCTGGGTCACTGCCTGTATTCGCAGCAATGACGTTGCATGTGATTATAAGTGGTTGCCTTGCGGTAATGGTGTATGCCTAATACGGGGTGTTCAAAAAGTCTCTCCGCAGTGCCGAATGACTGTTAGCCGCACGTGCCCTATACCGCAGTGAATATACCGAAATGAAACTCGGTGAAATACATGTTATTAATTTATTGAATATTCATTTTTACTTACAAATTTTGACACTAAATGTTGAAAGTCCCCCCCCCCCCCCTCCCCCCTGTTGTTGAATATACAATTCAATTCGTCTAATCATGTTTCCAAACACAATCTGTAGCATTTCTTCTGTAAAACAAGCAGTGAAAGTGGATATTGCAGTTTTCAATTCATCGATGGATTTTGGATGGTTTTTACAGACAGTTGCTTTTGCTGCACCCCAGAAGAAAAAGTCAAGCAGTGAAAGTGGATATTGCAGTTTTCAATTCATCGATGGATTTTGGACGGTTTTTACAGACAGTTGCTTTCGTTGCACCCCAGAAGAAAAAGTCAAGTAGTGTTAGGTCAGGCGATCGTGGAGGTGAAAGTCCCTGTGAAATTATCACTAGAAACATCAGCAAGCAGTGACATTGAAATGCGAGCTGTATGCGCGGTTGCACCATCTTGTTGAAAATAATCGTTCAGTATTTCACTTAACACAAGGTCTCCTACGAATGGGCACAGAATATCACTGCAGTATCGTTGTGCGTTTATTGTTTCGTTGAAAAATATGGGACCCACAATCCGACGTCTAGAAATTGCAATCCAAACATCTTTTTTCACAGAATGAAGTGGTGTCTGATGAATACACAATGGATTTGCAGTACTCCACATACGAGAATTTTGCGAGTTCATGTACCCGGATAAATGAAACCACGCCTCATCAGTGAAAAACGTTTCATTAAGAATATCCCTTCTATTTTGTTGAACGAAATTTTTGAACCATTGACAATAATGCAGTCTCTTGCCATGATCAGTATTTTTCAGTTCTTGCACGACTGTCACTTTGTATGGGAAAAGTTCTAATTTTTTCTTACAACTGTGTGGAGCGATCCGACACTAACATCGATTTCCTGGGCGAGTTTTCTTAATGACTTGTTCGGACTCATGAACATTTCATCGGAAATACAGAGCAGTTTATCCTCAGACAAAACGCTAGGACGACCACTGCTCGGTGCATCTGTCACTGAACCCGTACTTCGAAATTTGTTAATCTCGCACAGTATCGCGATGTGGGAGTGTTGTCCCCGGGAAAACTGAATTAAGTGTTTGACGAACTGAAACCGTGTATTTACCGCCAGCTTTGAGCAATTGTTCGACTAAGAACACACGTTCTTCAATGGTTAGCATTTTCACAGCGACAAAAACGAAACAAAGGTACTAGACTTAAACGTTCCCGTCAACATGTAACGACACACACCAACGATACTACTGACGCTGGCTGAGATAAACGAAACAGTGGAATGTTGGGAGATGTCACTTGAAGAGAAGTACCCAGGCAGGCGAACAATCATACGGCACTGCGGAGAGACTTTTTGAACAGCCCGTACAATCGCGACTGAGCAGTATTCGTGGAGTCGCTCTTACAACAGAAGAACTGTCGTTGCGCTGAACAAACATTTATTTTACTAACAGTGAGAGTTGCGTTGCTGTGGTGGCAGATTCTAAACGGCGGGTTTCACTATTAGTGTTATCTACCCCACCAGCTGTCGCTACCGCCGCCTCCCCTCGACTTGGCGTCAGCTGATAGCCGCCGTGTGCCAGTCCTCGGGCTGCGTAGCTGCTATTCGCAACAGGCAAGCAGCACCACGCAAAGCAGTCGCTGCTCCCACTGATGCGTTCTGCCTGCCTGTGCGCTATCTCTCCCATCTCGTGTAACAGTGATTGCGCCTTAAACCGTTATCTTAAAGAGTGCAGTAAAACAAAAGCAGAATGAGAGAAAGAGAATACGGCTGCCAACTGACAGCATGGCACGTCCTTTTTCCCTTCTTCTTCGTTTCCGTCCGAATTGAATTCGCAGCCTCGGACGAGTTTACATTTAACCTGTAGGTTATTACACTTCCGACGGTCAAGAAATCTCGCTTTCATTTAAAAGACTATTTCGCATTTAATTATGTAACTGGCAATAAGCCATAAGAAGGAAGACTAGAGCTTAACGCCCCGTCGACAGCGAGGTCATTATAGACTCAGCACAAGCTCCGATTAAGGAATGGTGGTGAAGGAATTGGGCTGTGCTCTTTTCAAAGGAACCATCCAGGAATTTGCCTGCCGCGATTTAGAGGAATGAGAGCAAGTGGTACGATTTGCGCAGCACACAAGCGCTCACAGAAAATAGCCTTCGGCTTCGTCATCATCTTCTTCTTCAACACCGTCACCATAATCATGAACCACGTGACATCCGATACTGGATAAAGATCACTTGACACTATTCTATGCATTATGTTCTTGAATTGTACACATCCATGTTGTTTCTGCACGTTTTTTAATGTCATCCACTCACCTTCATCGCAGAGTTTCCTTATGTCTGTGAATCTAGGAAATAGGAGTAGATAGTGTCGGAAGTTCCATGCCGCTTTTCGCGGATGATGCTGTAGTATACAGAGAAGTTGCACCATTAGAAAATTGCAACCAAATGCAGGAAGATCTGCAGCGGATAGGCACTTGGTGCAGAGAGTGGCAACTGACCCTCAACATAGACAAATGTAATGTATTGCAAATACATAGAAAGAAGGATCCTTTGTTGTATGATTATGTGATAGCGGAACAAACACTGGTAGCTGTTACTTCTGTAAAATATCTGGGAGTATACGTACGGAACGATTTGAAGTGGAATGATCATATAAAATTAATTGTTGGTAAGGCGGGTGCCAGTTTGAGATTCATTGGGAGAGTCAGTAGAAAATGTAGTCCATCAACAAAGGAGGTAGCTTACAAAACACTCGTTCGACCTATACTTGAGTATTGCTCATCAGTGTGGGATCCGTACGAGGTCGGGTTGACAGAGGAGATAGAGAAGATCCAAAGAAGAGCGGCGCGTTTCGTCACATGGTTATTTGGTAAACGTGATAGCGTTACGGAGATGTTTAGCAAACTCAAGTGGCAGACTCTGCAAGAGAGGCACTCTGCATCGCGGTGTAGCTTGCTGTCCAGGTTTCGAGAGGGTGCGTTTCTGGATGAGGAGGTATCGAATATATTGCTTTCCTCTACTTATACCTCTCGAGGAGATCACGAATGTAAAATTAGAGAGATTCGAGCGCGCACGGAGGCTTTCTGGCAGTCGTTCTTCCCGCTAACCATACGCGACTGGAACAGGAAAGGGAGGTAATGACAGTGGCACGTTAAGTGCCCTCCGCCACACACCGTTGGGTGGCTTGCTGAGTATAAATGTAGATTTACATGTACCGTACATAAGCCTGGGTACATGAGACTCATAAAAGGTAGGTAAACTGATGAGCAAAAACATGATGACCACTGCTCCACGCGGGAATGAATGTCATCTGGTCCGATGTGGTCACGCTACGAGTAAGGTCTGTATACAGGGTGGTGAGAAACAGCCTGAAAACTTGTAAAGGTGCCGCATGGTCGGTTGCGGTGAGAAACAACTGTTAAGAAAAAAATTCTACACGTTGCGCCGTTTCGGAGTTAATTAGCACTGAGGCTAACCAATTGAGTCTTTGCGTGTGCAAATTCAAGCGGGCCGCTAACCAAGGTGTCACCAAAGGTGTTCTTCGTTTGGTATTCTAAAGCCGAACAAGAGACCGATACAAAGGATCGAACCCGAGATATAGGTTGAACAGTCTCGTGCGCTATCATCTACACCATATCGGACCGTTTGAATTTGCGTGTGCAACGGCCTGATTGGCTAACTTCGGTGTTAATTAAATCGGAAACGGCGTAACGTATCGATTTTTTCTTAACAATTACTTCTCAACGCAACCTACCCTACAACAACCTTACAACCTTTTCAGACTGCTTCTGACCACCCAGTATAAACGCAACAGAGACGAACAGGGTATCATTCTCGTGACAATACAGATCGCAGATGGGGAAGGTCAGTGACATAAGCGACTTTGACAAAGGGTAGGTCATTATGGCCCGGCGTTTGGGAACGAGGATCTCGAAATGATCGTTGGCTGCTCGCGTGTAGACGGAAAGGTATTCGTCTCATCAGAGAACGTGGAAGTCGGAGGCTCTCCTGCTTTATAAAGCAGGATAGGCGGCGTTCTGTTGCAGGTCTGAGGGCGTAGTGCAATGCCAGTGCAGGCAAAAGTGTTTGGAAGCGTTCAGTGCATATTGTTGACGTACGGCTCTGCAGCAGACGACCCCTTATTAACCCAACGACATCGTCTATTACTTTTGGAGTAGGAATGGGATCCTAGCGATTGGATAGTGGATCAATGGAAACGTATCGCCTGGTCGTATGAATCACATTTCTTAACATCAGGTCGACGGTCCTGTCTAGATACGCCGTCATCCAGCATACGACTACTCGAAACATGCAACGAAACATGGACGCAGACCGGTAGGGCCAGGGTTATCCTATGGCGGACATTCACCTGTGCTTTCATGAGACTTAATAATCGAACTCACTACGACAGCTGTCGACTGTGTGAACATTATTGCGGAACACTTGCATCCCTTCATGCTTATGTTTCCCCGACGGCGACCGCATCTTGCAGCAGAATAACTAACTTTTTTTTTTCTTGTAGGTGTAAATGTACGTTGTTAACCGCAAGTCTCTTCGCGGTTCACATCCCTAAGATGGGCCTCCTTCGTTTACCACACGTGATTGCTACGTCCGCAGTGAAAGGGTTTTGTGTAAAAGACCATGTGAAGTGCACGTAGAGTGTAGTGATGTGTTTTTGTTGGTGATAATTATGTAAGGGAGAAGGAATGCAGGAAAACAGTCTGCTCCTCTCGGATAACACCTACGGGACTGCAGCGCTCAATCTCTCTATTCAACGGAATATCATAGACAATAATATCACATGCTCTAACGCCTTGAAACACTGCCTTGATTTTGGAATTTAGCTTTGGGTATTTGCACATAATGAGATGAACATGAAGTGAACATTATCACATCTCCTATTCTTACTGGCCAATGAAATTTCATTCAGCGTCAAAATACCCTCATCTCCAAAGTCACATAATAACGAGATCGTTAGAGGGCTTCCAGAGCCGAGTTACTCTGCACTATTAAGGTCTGGGTTAACATGTATCTCGATAAAAGAAAGTACGAATTAACACAAATCAAAGATAGGTTTTCAGGATAACCTTACAGGTCATGTCTAACAAATTCACATGTCAAACTGGCCCAACTTGATAATGACTGGAAGCATTAACTTCACTTTTAATACTTCAGAAGAGTTCATACTTTCTAATTGGCTCCGAAAAGCCGCAATTCAGTAATTCGAACAGAATACATGCAATATTCTCGATGAACATTTATGATCTGGGATCTCTGATAATGATTTGCTTTTGTTTTGTTAGACTTCAACGTCTGTTCCACAGTCACACCATGAAAGAGGAAATACTACTTCAATCGGAATTGGGGAGGAATAAGATTACAGCTAATTTGGAGGTAGTATGGCAGTCTCTTCGCAGGAGTATTTGTACCAACTACTAAACGTTTCCTGACGCAGAAGATAATGCTTGATAACACATCTGTGAGACGGTCGTCGTCGTCTACAGCAGTTTCCTGCTGAGACGATTCACATTCCTAAGAGAGATGTCATTGACTCAAATACCCTGTTTCTTCCCATCAAATGATTCAAATGGCTCTGAGCACTATGGGACTTAACATCTATGGTCATCAGTCCCCTAGAACTTAGAACTACTTAAACCTAACTAACCTAAGGGCATCACACCAACACCCAGTCATCACGAGGCAGAGAAAAATCCCTGACCCGCCGGGAATCGAACCCGGGCGTGGGAAGCGAGAACGTTACCGCACGACCACGAGCTGCGGACTTCTTCCCATTCAAAGGTTGAGAATTCGTCTATCAAAAACACTTCAGAATGTTATCATCACACACACACACACACACACACACACACACTGAAAGCAGAAATGATTTAGTGTTGATACCTCCACATTAGCTGTCGTCTTACAGAGAAACTGTATGGTCGAATCATGCAATGAAGGCTTTCACGACCGGATGGTACTGTTGTTGATAATTCTTCCGGGTTATATGGCCGTGGTCCATGGAATACTTCTATTTCTAGAATAGGTGTATGGTCGAATACAGCGAATTTGAACGCGTAACGATTTTTGGGCTCTTTTTGCAGGTCGCTGAAAGCTGTGAAAGGAAGAGAAATACAAATTATCGCCTGAGTCATTAATAAAATGTGACTTTGAGTTCACTGATGAATCCCATGTGTCAAATGACAGATATGAAATTATTCTCATAGGACCAGGCAAAAATCTTCGATATTTTTACTGAAGATTCAATTAAGCCCATATATTTGCAAACTATTATGGAAACACATCTAAAAACGAGTGTACTGGTTGGTAGCCCTAAGCCCGTGCTACCCAAAAGACTAGCCAGTGTGAAGTTCCAGATATGTTCTGGTCGATTTGCATGGCTATTAACGCAAAAATCAATATGCAGGTTCGCCCTTTCTCCGCCTGACCCCTCTGCGCGTCGCGCTCTCCATATCTGTTGTGACTTATCACAGATGAGACACCTGTATGGCACGCACATCGATATATACAGCAGAGCGTCGATTATCCTAATTCCGAATACTGATGTTCGGAAAACCCGATTATTGGAATAATCGAACTGCATACTTTTATTTAACAATAATAACTACATACATTTATAACGACATGAATCTCTTTTATTATTACAAATTCAAGCATAGTAGGAATGCATGCAGTACAACATAGTAAACAGAAAATATGTGATTCATATTAATTTTGCATGTACAGTACTTATGCATAAAATTAAATCTAAGTCATGCACTTTTCTCAGGGCAGATATGTAATATTCGTCCCTTCCATCTTGAGCTTCATACCATCGCAAGGCCGTATATAAACACTGAAATGCTTCACTAGCAGCCAGTATATTTTCATCTTCATTTTCTGGGCTACTAGATGATGAGATGCTGGCGCTGTCAGCTTTATCAGTGATGAGGCGTACAATTTCGCTGTCGTGCAAGATCTGGTGCCCTGGACCTGCATCATCGACACTCTTTCATTTTTCAACGTCTTCTTCATCACATGCGTTGTAATTGAGTTCTTTTAGGATACTGAGCATTTCAGACGTACCATTCTGTTTACCGTTTTCACTTTTATGATTTCGTGCTTTTCATTTAAGATATCACATGGTGGATGAGTTGGTAGTTTGTCAAGGAGCAGTAATGTTCTCAGTGAAATGACACAGTTTCAGAAAATTTACCGGTCTCATAGAGACATCGATTTATGTATATAGACCGAAGCAGCGAGTGAAAATTTGTACCACTGCCTGGAATCGAACTCGGGTGTTCTGCTTACTAGACAGGTGAGTTAGCCACTAAGCCACCTTGGTGCAACGGTTCACAAAACTGCTCGTATTGCCCTGGCATGCCTTCCTCCTCGGCCCTAATTCTCGCTGTCGCCCCAATGGAGGATCCAGCCTGAAATCCAGGAGCAGGTATTTATACAAATGAAATAACACAGTCTCAGAGGCTTTACTGGCGTTTCACACATGTGATTTTAAGTATGTAGACCGAAGTGACGAATGAAAATTTTGATCGAGGAAGGAGGCGTGCCAGGGTAATCCGTGCAGTTATGTGGACCACTGGGCCAAGATGGTTTAGTAGCTAACGCCCCTGCTTAGTGAACAGGAGACCTAGTTCCGACTCCCGGCCTTGGTACAAATTTTCACTCGGCACATCAACCTATATACATAAAATCAATAATGTTTTCTCCCTTTTGCTGTTCTTTAACTGGTGTACCCTACAGAGGGTACAAAAATTTCAATAATACATGCCTTGAAAATCGTACTATACATCAAGGCGCTCTTTTGTGATGTGTAAACAACAATCATCGTAGACTTTTTAAGGTTCAAAAATGGTTCAAATGGCTCTGAGCACTATGGGACTTAACATCTGAGGTCATCAGTCCCCTAGAACTTAGAACTACTTAAATCTAACTAACCTAAGAACATCACATACATCCATGACCGAGGCAGGATTCGAACCTGCGACCGTAGCAGTCGCGCGGTTCCGGACTGTAGCGCCTAGAACCGCTTGGCCACCGCGGCCGGCAGACTTCAGAAACAGCTAAAAATACAATGCACTAAAAGTAAGCCGGCCGCTGTGACCGAGCGGTTCTAGGCGCTTCAGTCCGGAACCGCGCTGCTGCTACGGTCGCAGGTTCGAATCCTGCCGCGGGCATGGATGTGTGTGATGTCCTTAAGTTTGTTAGGTTTAAGTAGTTCTCAGTTCTAGGGGACTGATGACCTCAGATGTTAAGTCCCATAGTGCTCAGAACCATTTGAACTTATGAAGGTGTTTGAAGCAATGTGGTTCCTTACTTTTACCATTGAGAAGCGCAGGCAGTAGGTGGCTACCAGAAGCATTAGCACAAGCTAAAGCAGTATTACGGTCCTTGGTCTTTTAGGACCAGCTAATTCACGACGTAAAGCAAAGTTTTCGAGAGCATAATGTTCTTCACTCAGTACGTCCCTTAGTTGATTTTAAAGGAAGGAAAAAAGATTAGGTTTAACGTCCCGTCGACATCGAGGTCATTAGAGACGGAGTACAGGTTCGGATTGTATCAAGGATGGGGAAGGAAACAAAGGATGGGGAATGAAACCGGCAATGCCCTTTCAAAGAAATCATCCCGGAATTTGTCTGGAGCGAATTAGGGAAATTACGGAAAACCTAAATATGGATGGTCGGACGCGGGTTTAACCGTCTTCTTCCCGAATTCGAGTCCAGTGTGCTAACAACTGCGCCACCTCGCTCGGTAGCCGATTTTGAAAGAATCGTCAGACAGTTTTTCTCCTTGATTTTGAAGCTCACAAATGCTGTATCTTGACCTAATGCGTTTCAAGCGAGCCGTGCTCGCTTTAAAATCCGACGGCCCTCCAATATTAAATTCACTGCCTTTTCTCCTAGAATTGTATCAGGTATAGGTTCTCCATGGGATCTTTTTTGTGTAAGCCATTTGTAAAGAGTATTATATAGATCCGTGTTCGTGGCGAGTTATTTAGTTTTATGGTTTGTAGATCCATCAGTAAAATCAAACTTACAAAATTTGTGATGCTTTTGCTTTTTTATATCCGTAATTGTCGACCTAACAACCTTGTAAGTTACTCATTAGATAACCTGACTGCAGATGCAACTTCATCTAACCGTTTATTAATCGCGTATTTATCTCTCATAGGAATGACAACACGTTTACGTTTAGGAATTTTATATCACGAGTTTACGTTACGCGGTAGAGTTGACACAAGTGATCGTAACAGCGTAAACGCTCCCTATTGTCAGCCACTCGCCGTTGATGCGGTGGTGGGGAGTTGGGGTGGGAGGGGGCAATAAGACCGTGGTGGGGGACAGCGGCACGCGCCAGCGAGTAACAGTTCGGTTAAGTGGTCGTGCGGTTGACGGGCGTTCGGGTAATCGACGCTCCACTGTGCTTACTAAGAAACTAAGGTACTTCATTCGAATTTGCTACAGTTTTCCTTGACTGATCGAAATTACGTAGCAGTACGTAGTGGGCTCATATTTGAGAGAAACTAGGCTGAAATCTCGGTCCTGTCATTCTGGCGTAACTATTGAGGCCTGTATGAGGCTCTGAGTACTATGGGACTTAACATCTGAAGTCATCAGTCGCCTAGAACGGAGAACTACCTAAACCTAACTAACCTAAGGACATCAAACACATCCATGCCCAAGCAGGATTCGAACCTGCGACCGTAGTGGTCGCGCGGGTCCAGACTGAAACGCCTAGAACCGCTCGGACACACCGGACAGCGGCGTAACTATTCCGTCTACATCTACATCTACGTGATTACTCTGCGATTCACAATAAAGTGCTTGGCAGAGGGTTCACTGAATCACCTTCAGGCTGTCTCTCTGCCGTTCCACTCTCGAACGGCATGCGGGAAAAACGAGCACTTAAATTTTTCTGTACGAGCCCTGATTTCTCTTATTTTATCGTGAGGATCATTTCTCCCTATGTAGGTAGATGCCAACAGAATGTTTTCGCTATCGGAGGAGAAAACTGGTGATTGAAAATTCATGAGGAGATCCCGTCGCAACGAAAAAGTCTTTGTTTTAATGATTGCCACTCCAATTCACGTATCATGTCTGTGACACTATCTCCCCTATTTCGCGATAATACAAAACGAGCTGCCCGTCTTTGTAATTCTTCGATGTCATCCGTCAGTCTCACGTGATGCGGATCCCACACCGCACAGCAATACTCCGGAATAGGGCCGACAAGCATGGTGTAAGTACTCTCTTTAGTAGACCTGTTCCACCTTCTAAGTGTTCTGCCAATGAATCGCAGTCTTTGGTTTGCTCTACCTACAATATTATCTACCTCAGGTCTTAACAACTGGCCGGTTTTGAGCGCGAGTACTCGCGTCTGCTCAGGCACGTGCTCGCGAGCAGGTGTGGAGTAGGGAGGGAGGGGAAATACGCACGCACGTATGAATAGGACCGTGCCTATTGAATTCGCGCCGACTGTGTAACGTTAAAAGTACTACGATCAGCTCTAACAGTCGCTTCGCTGGTTAAGAATCATGTCAAGTCGCCGTTGTGTAATCCCAACCATGCTTTCGCAGTTCAACCCCCATTGGGAGGAATTGTATCCGTTTACGGAAAAAGATGGTGTTGCAAAATGTTTAGTATGTCACAAAACGCTGAATTCTTTTAGGAAATTTACTTTGCAGCGACATTATGTGTCGTACCACGCGAAAGACTACGGAAGTGGAAAATGTGATGGACCAGATCGTGTACAGGAAGTTGTTGTTGTTGTTGCTTTGGTCTTCAGTCCTGAGACTGGTTTGATGCAGCTCTCCATGCTACTCTATCCTGTACAAGCTTTTTCATCTCCCAGTACCTACTGCAACCTACATCCTTCTGAATCTGCTTAGTGTATTCATCTCTTGGTCTCCCCCTACGATTTTTACCCTCCACGCTGCCCTCCAATACTAAATTGGTGATCCCTTGATGCCTCAGAACATGTCCTACCAACCGATCCCTTCTTCTCGTCAAATTGTGCCACAAACTTCTCTTCTCCCCAATCCTATTCAATACTTCCTCATTAGTTATGTGATCCACCCATCTAATCTTCAGCATTCTTCTGTAGCACCACATTTCGAAAGCTTCTATTCTCTTCTTGTCCAAACTATTTATCGTCCATGTTTCACTTCCATACATGGCTACACTCCATACGAATACTTTCAGAAATGACTTCCTGACACTTAAATCAATACTCGATGTTAACAAATTTCTCTTATTCAGAAACGCTTTCCTTGCCATTGCCAGCCTACATTTTATATCCTCTCTACTTCGACCATCATCAGTTATTTTGCTCCCCAAATAGCAAAACTCCTTTACTACTTTAAGTGCCTCATTTTCTAATCTAATTCCCTCAGCATCACCCGACTTAATTAGACTACATTCCATTATCCTTGTTTTGCTTTTGTTGATGTTCATCTTATACCCTCCTTTCAAGACACTGTCCATTCCATTCAACTGCTCTTCCAAGTCCTTTGCTGTCTCTGACAGAATTACAATGTCATCGGCGAACCTCAAAGTTTTTATTTCTTCTCCATGAATTTTAATACCTACTCCGAGTTTTTCTTTTGTTTCCTTTACTGCTTGCTCAATATACAGATTGAACAACATCGGGGAGAGGCTACAACCCTGTCTTACTCCCTTCCCAACCACTGCTTCCCTTTCATGTCCCTCGACTCTTATAACTGCCATCTGGTTTCTGTACAAATTGTAAATAGCCTTTCGCTCCCTGTATTTTACCACTGACACCTTCTGAATTTGAAAGAGAGTATTCCAGTCAACATTGTCAAAAGCTTTCTCTAAGTCTACAAATGCTAGAAACGTAGGTTTGCCTTTCCTTAATCTTTCTTCTAAGATAAGTCGTAAGGTCAGTATTGCCTCACGTGTTCCAGTGTTTCTACGGAATCCAAACTGATCTTCCCCGAGGTTGGCTTCTACTAGTTTTTCCATTCGTCTGTAAAGAATTCGTGTTAGTATTTTGCAGCTGTGACTTATTAAGCTGATAGTTCGGTAATTTTCACATCTCTCAACACCTGCTTTCTCTGGGATTGGAATTATTATATTCTTCTTGAAGTCTGAGGGTATTTCGCCTGTTTCATACATCTTGCTCACCAGATGGTAGAGTTTTGTCAGGACTGGCTCTCCCACGGCCGTCAGTAGTTCCAATGGAATATTGTCTACTCCGGGGGCCTTGTTTCGACTCAGGTCTTTCAGTGCTCTGTCAAACTCTTCACGCAGTATCGTATCTCCCATTTCATCTTCATCTACATCCTCTTCCATTTCCATAATATTGTCCTCAAGTACATCGCCCTTGTATAGACCCTCTATATACTCCTTCCACCTTTCTGCTTTCCCTTCTTTGCTTAGAACTGGGTTTCCATCTGAGCTCTTGATATTCATACAAGTCGTTCTCTTATCTCCAAAGGTCTCTTTAATTTTCCTGTAGGCGGTATCTATATTACCCCTAGTGAGGTAGGCCTCTACATCCTTACATTTGTCCTCTAGCCATCCCTGCTTAGCCATTTTGCACTTCCTGTCGATCTCATTTTTGAGACGTTTGTATTCCTTTTTGCCTGCTTCATTTACTGCATTTTTATATTTTCTCCTTTCATCAATTAAATTCAATATTTCTTCTGTTACCCAAGGATTTCTACTAGCCCTCGTCTTTTTACCTACTTGATCCTCTGCTGCCTTCACTACATCATCCCTCAAAGCTACCCATTCTTCTTCTACTGTATTTATTTCCCCCATTCCTGTCAATTGCTCCCTTATGCTCTCCCTGAATCTCTGTACAAGCTCTGGTTCTTTTAGTTTATCCAGGTCCCATCTCCTTAAATTCCCACCTTTTTGTAGTTTCTTCAGTTTTAATCTACAGGTCATAACCAATAGATTGTGGTCAGAGTCCACATCTGCCCCTGGAAATGTCTTACAATTTAAAACCTGGTTCCTAAATCTCTGTCTTACCATTATATAATCTATCTGATACCTTTTAGTATCTCCAGGGTTCTTCCATGTATACAACTACAGGAAGTTATTAAACTTAAAAGGAAGCTATCCGAAGAAGATCTGGATGACGAAGAAAAATCAACTGAGGCATCTCTCAGAGTGAGCTACAAAATTGCTTTGTTTTTAGCAAAATCCCTGCGCCCCTTCACTGATGGCGATTTAATAAAAGATGTTTGGTAGTTGCAGCGGAACATTTGTGTCCATCTCAAGTTGAACAGTTTCGGATTGTGCCATTATCTGACATGACCATTATGCGTCGCATACAGGACATAGCAGACGACGTCCAGAGCCAGCTTGCAAATATCTATAAAGATTTTATGGCGTATTCTCTAGCTCTGGACGAAAGTGTTGATATCACTGGAACAGCACAGCTTTCCATATTTATTGGAGGTGTTAATAGAGATCTTCAGGTGAGGAAGGAGCTCCTCGATGTAGTAGCCATGAAGAACACTACAACCGGAGGTGATATTTTAAGTAGTGTTGAAGAAAGTGTTGAAAATATAGGATTGTCGTGGAATTCTTTAGTTTCAGTCTCTACAGACGGTGCACCAGCGATGACAGGGAAAAAATTAGGTTTCGTTGCGCTGTTGAAGGAGAAAATGCAAAAACTGACCGTGCCGAATGAAATAAGGGGCGTTCACTGTGTGATCCACCAGGAAAACTTATGTGCAAAGAGTATCACTCTAAAAAATGTGATGAGTGTTGTTGTTCGTACAACCAATTATATAAGGAAGCATGGGCTACAACACAGGCAATTTAAAAGCTGTGCCTTATTACAGCAAGGTCCGCTGGCTTAGTCCTGGCGAATTATTAAATCGATTGTTTTGCCTATTAGATGAGATAAATATGTTCATGAAAATAACTAACATGAGTGTTCCTGAATTGAAAGAGCCTTCATGGAAATGTGATCTCGCGTTCTTAGCAGATTTAACTAGCCATCTGAATGCTTTGAACATTTCACTACAAGGTAAAGATCTGCTAATTACTCATTTCATAGATCAAATACGAGCTTTTAAAATGAAATTGACACTTTGGGTGAGTCAGCTGGAAACAGGAAATCTAGCTCATTTTCCTAAATGATCACCCATGCAAGATGTTCACAAAGACTGTGAACGTTATTCACATAGTTTAGTTGCCCTTAAGGAAGAATTTGATCAACGCTTTCAAGATCTGACAGCACTAGACAGTGATTCTGATCTGTTCTCCTCTCCATATTCAGCGAATATTGAAGAGATTCGTCCTGAGCTGCCACTAGAAATTATTGACCTGCAATGTGACAGAGAATACAGAGACACATTTCAGAACAAGAAAAACATTTTGGAATTTTACAGACACTTCCCTCAGGATAGATTTCCTCATTTGCACAAACTGGCGGCTACAATAATATCAATGTTCGGTTCCACGTATGTTTGTGAATAACTGTTCTCTGCAATGAAATGTAACAAGACGCGCCTGAGAAACGCATTGTCTGAACGAAATTTAAACTGCACGCTGCGCCTACGATGCACAAGAACAATTACTCCGAACATAGACGCAACTGTAAAGGGCAAAAAGTACAAGATAACAGAGAATCCCACACTTCAGTGACACCTTTTATTGTGTAACAGTTCACAAATTAATACGAATGTAGAGGCATACACTAAGCTAATAAAATTATGTGGCACGTGTACATTCTCCTTTATTTGTTTCATTTGTCACAGTAATAATTCGTGAGTGATATCCCTGCAGGTGGCCGCGGATTTACATTGACTGGCGGCAGCTGTTGTGTGCCCCACAAGACTCTCCCCACTCTCCGCTCTGGTCCGGTAGTGGGGGTAGCGTGCTTGCGCTGCTCCGTGCTCGCGCCTTGCTGCTCACAGCTTGCTCCGCGAGCACGTATGTTGTGAAGCCCTGATCTATGTGATCGTTCCAATTTAGGTTATTTGTAATTGTAATCCCTAAGTATTTAGCTGAATTGGTTTCTTACATCATGATAAGTAAGCTCTGTAATCCTTCAACACATTTACCGTACGTATTTCCCACCATTATTCCTAAATTAAGCCACTGGTATATCGTTAATCACTTCATTGTCGATGCTCCGTGGCGCTGTGTGTATTTAACTGTCATGCATATTCCCGTTTCTTGAAAATGATTTACTGTCAGCACGTCGAAATGTAGCATGGTTCATGCATACTGGAATACCCGATAAAATGTTGTGAATTTGTCCATGTGATAGTGGCAACTACGGGAACTCCAATCTGCAGTGTGTCTTTCTATACCGTACGCATTCACTTCTTCAGGATACGGTGACATCGCACGTAAATATACTCATGAGTCAAAAATTATGAGCACTGCCCACCGCGAGATTGAACACCACCTGATCACGTTAGGAGTGCGTGCTATGGTAAGGAAACTACACGGCCCAGTCTCATTAATCTGACCACTGCCCTCGTTCGGAGTCAAACGTGCAATAACTTCTCACAGACGGCAAGTGATAGCATTAGCAGAAAAAAATGTTCAAATGTGTGTGAAATCGTATGGGACTTAACTGCTTAGGTCATCAGTCCCTAAGCTTACACACTACTTAACCTAAATTATCCTAAGGACAAACACACACACCCATGTCCGAGGGAGGACTAGAACCTCCGCCGGGACCAGCCGCACAGTCCATAACTGCAGTGGATGGCACTAGCAGTAGAGGGTATATGAAGCGTGTAGGGAGACGCGGAAAACAGTGTAGGTCATTGTCGTAATGCGCAAACGTGCGAAGTGGTATAATCACTGACTTTCGGGTCAAAGGTGGAAGCATTTCCGGAAGTCTATAAATGGCAAAATGGCGCTATCCATAACCGACGCCGAGGCATCTGTGGTGCACTACGGGCCATAGATGACATGGGAGAACAACGGCTGCGTAGATGTGTACAGTCGAATAGATGCGCAACTGCTGAGCAACTGACGGCCCAGATGAACCAAGGGCTACTAACAGTGTCTCCTCAACGACGGTTGAGCGGACGTCGCTGCGTATGGGCCGTCAAAGCAGACATCATGGCCATGCACCCACTCAGATTGCTGTTCATCTGCGGCAAAGACTGGGATTTGCACGGCAGTACCGCAACTAGACCCCCACTGAGTGGCGACGGGTGACCTTTCCAAAAGTTTTATGCTTCATCAGACAGATGACCGTTGGCGTGTACCACCCTGCAACAACAAATGGAAGGGTTCATGCAGGGGGAGGGAGCGTTATGGTTTGGAGAATGTTTTCATGGCGTTTTCTGGGTGATCTCGTCATTCGGGAAGGCACAATGGAGCAACACAAGTATGCCGCTATACGTGGAGGCACTGTCCCTCCCTATATGTAATTTGTTTTTCCTAGGAACTATGGCATCTGCCAGCAGGATAATGCAAAGCGTCACACGGCTCGCAGTGTACATACGTACGTGGTTCGAAGAGCGCCAGGATGTGTTTACTGTACTCCCCTGGCCACCAAGCCTCCCGAATTTAAACCCAATTGAGAATCTGTGGGACCACCTCACTCAATCGTGCTGTTCGCGCCAAGGATCCTCCACCAAGAAACCTATCGCGGCTGGCTACGGCACTGGAGTCAACGTGGATCCTCATCCCTATAGGTACCTTCCAAAACCTGACTGACTCTCTTCCTGCAAGTTCACGCTGCAAAAGGTGGTTATTGAAGCTTTTGACATGTGGTCAAATTAATGTGTCTGGGCCATGTATATGTGCATAGCAGGGACGAATAGGGAATCATATTAGCGACGATACGGACCAAATGGTTCAAATGCCTCTGAGCACTGTGGGACCATCTGAGATCATCAGTCCCCTAGAACTTAGTCCTTAAACCTAACTAACCTAAGGACATCACACACGTGCATGCCCGAGGCAGGATTCGAACCTGCGACCGTAGCGGTCGCGCGGTTCCAGACTGAAGCGCCTACAACCGCTCCGATACGGACCGCTGATGGGGAAATCCACTGATGTTAGCGACTTTGAAAAACGGCGGATGGTTATGACCTAGTCGAAAAAAACCACGTTTCTTGTTACAACAGGTCCATAGGTCGATGATTGTGTACGGATATGCCGTCATCCAAGCCAATGGCTGTTCGAAACACTCACCGCGCCACGGAGTGTGGTAGTAATCGAAAGTACCATGACAGCTATAAACTACGTGAGCGTTATTGCAAGCCACTTTGATCCCTTCATACATCATGACTTTTCCAACAGCAATGGCATCTTCCAGCAGGATAACTGGCCATCTCACAAGACCAGAATCGTGCTACTGTGATTTGAGGAACATGATAGTGAATTCACATTGATGTCTTGACCACGAAATTCACATAATCTAAACCCCGCTCGTGAAGCGTATCAGCTTCGCTTCATGAAAAATCGATGCCACGTAATATCGCTGCTGTACTGCGCTCCAAATGTGGTCCAACACACTGGGTTATCTTAATGTTTTGACGTATCAGCGTACGTCTACACGCAGTAGAGTTATGGTTCAACGTCGAATTTTAGCCTTCTCCCCGTGCCTCACTATTACAGGAACGGTTATAAACACGAAGTAACAAATGCACACAACATTGAAATTTACGCATAAATTTTCAGATATAAAAGACACAGCAAAGAGGTGAATGAATATGTTTGGGTAAATTAGTGAGGGGAAACTTATGTGTTGGTCAGGTAGCCGAGCTTCATTTGTATCATACGGACCGTTGAAGAGCACCAAAAGTTAAAATATTATCAAGTCAGAATTATGTGAAACGTCGTCCAGTACCAGTTTATAGTTTTACTGAAGTTCGGTAAGCTTCCGTTACCGCGGAAAAACTGTTTTGACAGGCCGAAGAAGTTGGGTTGGGTTGTTTTGGGGGAGAAGACCAGATCGGATTAGGGAAGGACGGGGCCTTGCCCTTTCAAAGGAGCCATCTCGGCATTTGCCTGGAGCGATTTAGGGAAACCACGGAAAACCTAAATCAGGATGGCCGAACGCGGGATTGAAGCCGAAGAAGTGCCACAACATAGCACGAAGAGTTGTTTAAAGGAAGCAAAGGTCGATTCGCTCTGGAAGCAAATTCTCAAAGTCAATTGCGGTCGTCACAGCAATAGGTTCGTAGAAACTATTAGTACAATATTTAGAAGTGTACCTGTAATCACAATTCAGGATGATATACCTCATTTTAATGGTAATACTCATTAGTAACCATCGCGAAAGGTAGGGAAGCTGCGCCATGAACATTAAAGCAGCAGGCTAACTATTAAAGCGGGAACAGGCCCTAAGGCGCTCATATTGGAGTTGAAATGAATTCAAAGCCCGGTGCGGCTATTCATATTTGTGTTTCTAGACCTTCCACAAATCAGCTCACAAGAATGCATAGCTGCAGCTGATTACTTCAGATATTATTGAGAGGGCCGTGTGTGATGGAGTACTGCGCAACATTGTTGTTGAGTACACTACTCGAATTCTTGATGACAAGACTGTACGACAATATCCTGTGTCCCGTGTGACGTTGTGGATGGTAATTAACCTGCCCGTAAGTGAAGCTAAGCTCGGTTGCCGCTTTAGTTCTGCATTTGAAGTGTAGGTCGTGTATCAGCACCGACTTTCACCACTTCTATTTGTTTTATCAATACAAATAATTGATTGTTATACATGCAACTGGTCTGAATCATACGTAACAAACATAATGCAAAAATTTATGTTGAGTAATTAAAACAATGTTGGAAGGGTAGAACAATTTAGCGACTGGGGAAATGTCACAAAGAGCGTTCAACAGACTTTAACCTTGGGTCCACTTTTATTCTTTACTTTTGAGAATTACTTTCCACTTAATATTCAACAGTGTTATAATAAAACACATATCAGACAAAAAGCAATAGAAGATATTGTTAATGTTGTCTGTCAAAGAATTATTAAGTGGTTCTCTGAAAATGAGCTCCCTAAATCCTTTACAACAAATAGTCATACGAACAATTGATGAAACAAATGAACAGGAGTCAGCAAATAGGGTATAATGCTCAAAATTTTTGGGTGTACATACCGATGAAAACTTGAACTGGAATAAACATGTTACTCGGCTTCTCAAACAGTAAAGTTCAGCTACTTTTGCTCTTCGTATAATCGCTTGTCTTGCTAACAAACGAATAAACCACCTGGCATTTTTGCCATACTTCTACTCAGTAATGTATTACGGAATAATTTTCTGGGGTAACTCATCACTTAGGAAGAAATTTTTTATTGCACAAAAGCGAGCAGTATTCTCTAATGAAATTTGTCATAAGTAATCCATTTGAAAAGAACAGTGATGTCCATGTCTACAACACTGGAAGAAAAAGTTACTTTTATTACCCGTATTAAAGCCGTCAGTGGCTCAGAAAGGAGTATGCACCAACAAAAATCTTTGATCATTTACCCAATAACATAAAATGTCTGAAAGGCAGCAAATCAAGTTTTATATCTACCCTAAAATCATTTTCCCTGACCAACTCATTCTGTTCCATGGACTAATTTCTATTTCAAAACTCGTAGTAGGACGTTTTAAGGATAGTATAATAAGTTAGACTAAATATCTATGTGGTCTTTGAACACTAATCAGTCATGTATAGACATCCGGTAAACTGTCTCGTTCCAAGTCATTTCGATAAATGATGTATGGAGCATGTAACAATCGAGCGAGGTGGCGCAGTGGTTAGCACACTGGACTCGCATTCGGGAGGACGACGGTTCAATCTCGCGTCCGGCCGTCCTGAACGCTTCAGGCAAATGCTGGGATAGTTCCTTTGAAAGGGCACGGCCGACTTCCTTCCCCATCCTTCCCTAATCCGATGAGAACGATGACCTCGCTATTTGGTCTCCTCCCCCCCAAATCAACCCCAACCTGGTACAGTACAGAGCGTAACTAATTAAATAACTAACTCCACACACTATACGTATTCGTAGTGCCACTACGATATTAACAGATTCTTTTGGAACACAATCCCAGGATCACGAATGAAGGTACTAATATGCGTGAAGAAAGAAACACTTTCAGGTAGGCAACCTTACAAACCCTTGGATCTCCCAGTCAACAAAGCTATGAGATAATACAATGAGGATTTGTACGAGCGGTGTTTACATCCGTAGTGGTTTTTCTTACATGGACTTCAAGTTTTAGGATACTAACTTTTGTGGACTGGCAACACAGCCAATCCACTAGGACGGGAGGCCGAAGGGCACGCGTTTAAGCTCACGCAGGATGGCGTGAGGTCTGGAACAGGACAAGGTCTTTGTAGTAGCAAAAATAGCACGTAGCTTCTGGAATACTTAACTTTAATCCATAATTGGTGAACATCGGTCTGACGGTACATGCATCACAAGATAAATAGCAATTGATAATGGCGCCTTGCTAGATCGTAGCAAATGACGTAGCTGAAAGCTATGCTAACTATCGTCTCGGCAAATGAGAGCGTAACTTGTCAGTGAACCATCGCTAGCAAAGTCGGCTGTACAACTGGGACGAGTGCTAGGAAGTCTCTCTAGAACTGCCGTGTGGCGGCGCTCGGTCTGCAATCACTGATAGTGGCGACACGCGGGTCCGACGTATACTACCGGACCGCGGCCGATTTAAAGGCTACCACCTAGCAAGTGTGGTGTCTGGCGGTGACACCACACTAACTGTGTCTTTACAGCTTCTGATGTTATCTTCAGCATTAGCAAACGAAAATTTAAGCACAGAATCGAGCATTAGAAGACGACATAATATCCATAAAACAAAAATCACCAAAGCTATAAGATTCTGTCTCGCTAATTTTACGTGGCGGGAAAGTATGGATTTAGTCTCAAAGAATCTCATGAAAGCTTGATACTGTATTTTTTCGCGTGGCCTAACCAAAAATGAGTTACTCAGGTTTTTCGAGGCAAGTTCAGACCATAGTATTAATCTACCTTACCGACGTGTTAAAGCGCTCCGTTCTTCATGACATGATACCAACGAGATGTTAAGCAGTGAAAAGATGCTTCCAGTCATATTCTAAATGTTGGACAAAAAGCCTCTTAATAGTTTATCGGAATCGCATGAGAGGTCGTTACACGTCGCAAGGCCGCACGCCGGCTGGATGGGCGCCAGAGACGCTGATGGCACAGCACGTGGCGCCTGCTTATCGCACGCTGGCCCATTCATTGCGCTCTGCCGGTCCCGCTACTCCACCTACTCACGAGCTGCTGCGTCAAACAGCACTGGCAGTCAGCAACGGACTCCACCCGTTGACAGCCACTTAACCTGTCCACTTCGTTGGTAGATCCTTAAACTAACTGAGTGGTCAATTCTTTCCTCTCCATCGGAATACTCTTTGACTAACTTCCGCGCTACGAGAAAAGTTTAACAAGTCTGGGAGCTCATATATTTGTATTTGTTGTCGTTAGACGTGATGAGTTCGTAAGAAGAATTTACTTCAGTAGCGTCGTTATCTCTCGATGACAACGAGATCAGACACGACGGAATGAATGCGCGCTTGATGTAGCGTTCTTACATGTTATTTTAGAGAAACACAGACGTGATACTGAATCAGTCCACTAGATTTCAGGAATGACTGCAAACAGTTGCTTTTCGTGATGATAGAATTTTTCTTTTCCGTTGAGAACTTCAAGATACCGGTCTTAAGTCACCTAGCGATTCACCGACACCATTACACTTCTGTACCACAAATAACAACTCCCGTGTGCTATACAAGATATAGTAATTTGTTTTTGTTTTCTTTGTATATACGCACATCAAAAAAAGTTTTGCATCACATCTGTTCCAAGAGTTCCAGAACCTGTACGGAAAATTGGAACAGAGATCAACATAAACATCATTTCCGCCCTTTTTATTGCTTATGAAAACCACACGTTGCATGTTGTACCGCCATACAGCGAGATCTTCAGAGGTGGTGGTCCAGATTGCTCTACACACCGGTACCTCTAATACCCAATAGCACGTCCTCTTGCATTGATGCATGCCTGTATTCGTCGTGGCATACTATTCGGCGTAGATTCCTCAGAGTGGTTGGTGGGTTACTTCGTCCATTAATAGCCCATTTCAATCTATACCAGGCATGTTCGATAGGGTTCATGTCTAGAGAACATACTGGCCACTCTAGTCGGGCGATGTCGTTATCCTGAAGGAAGTCATTCACAAGATGTGCACGATGGGGACGCGAATTTTCGTCCATGAAGACGAATTCCCTCACCAATATGCTGCCGATATGGTTACAGTATCGGTCGGAGGATGGCATACACGTAACGTATAGCCGTTACGGCGCCTTCCATGATCACCAAAGGCGTACGTCGGCCCCACATAATGCCACCCCAAAACAGCAGGGAATCTCCATCTTGCTGCACTCGCTGAACAGTGTGTCTAAGGCGTTGAGCCTCACCGGGTTGCCTCCAAACACGTCTCCGACGATTGTCTGGTTGAAGGCATATGCGACACTCATCGGTGACGAGAACGTGATGCCAATCCTGAGCCGTCCATTCGGCATATTGTTGGGCCCTTCTGTACCGCGCTGCATGGTGCTGTGGTTGCAAAGCTGGAACTCGCCATGGACGTCGGGAGTGAAGTTGCGCATCATGCAGCCATTGCGCACAGTTTGTGTCGTAACACGACTTCCTGTGGATGTACTAAAAGCGTTATTCAACATCATGGCGTTGCTTTTAGGGTTCTCTTGAGCCATAAGCCATGGGTGGCGGTCATCCGAAGCAGTAGTAGCCCTTGGGACTGTGTCTGTAATACAATATCCACCGTCAACGTCTATCTTCAGGAGTTCTGGGAACGGGGGTGGTGCAAAACTTTTTTTGATGTGTGTATATTTGTAACCTGTGACAAAAAGTGTGTGTATTGATGTTCTGCCGAACATATACAGTGTGTTCTAAAATGATTTGTGCACGAATCAAATAACATTACACAACGATCCCAACAATGCTATGAAGTCTTACTAAGAATTATACCATCTGATAATGAGTCGCTGGGCGATTTGAATCTGGTATCTGCAATATGCGTGGGAAAATAAAAGTTTCAACAAAGACAAAAAGTGAGTCATCAGATGCAAAAGAAAATCTGTATTTGGTTCACTTTACCGGTTTCAACGTCAAAATAAGAATCGGACGGTAGTGCCCTTTGTTACAGAATCAATAAAATAGAGTGATATCACTAAAAATATATGATATGTGCGATAGTGACAAACAGTGAACTGTCAAATCGCAAATCATACGTAATATATGCGACGAAACTCAACCAGCATAACTGAATATCGGTCTGACTTTCGTTGCATATACTAATTATGGTTTGCGGCTGAACTGTTCATTGTTTGCTACTCATCGCACATTTAATATCTTTTGAGCAATCTTACTATTTTATTGATTCTGTAACAAAGGACAGTACCGTCCGATTATTATTTTGACGGTGGCCTACCACGATGAAACTGGTAAAGTGAACCAAATAAAGGACTTCTTGTGCATCTGACGACTGACTTTTTATATTACTTGGAAATATTCTGTAGCTGCTGAACTACAGCTATTAACAAAACAAAAAAATAAAATTTCTATCATCATGAAAGAAGAGTGGTGGCAGTCATTTCTAGAAACGTTTATAACAGTCGCAGTTTTCTTCATCCACAACGGATAAAAGTTTTAGTGCACCGTTTGCAGAAGTAATAATCAAGTATGAATATCACGTCAATGTATTAAAATATTTTGCGCCCGTTAACAGAAATTAGGTAGTTACAATTAATTAGGAAGTCTTTGGATCGGCACTTGTTGCACAGTCAACGTCTTAGAACCCTCACATCATTTTCCTCAGAAAATATTGTTCTCGCGTTTTCGTCTTAATACGAGTAAGAAAAAAGTAAGGCCGTCATCAACCCGGAGGCTGGTTTAAAGACTGCAGTGCTTCACTAGGCATGATTTTGGTACCGTCGGTATCGAGATGAACGCACCAGCGTTGGCCACCATAGTTATTTGCTTTCACGACCGCAAAGCGGGCAGCGTGAACTCAGCGTCAATTGGCAAGCCAGGAGCAAAGTGCGCGCGCTTTCCTCGTCCATTTGTGTTGACGTAACCGAAGCTTTACGATCGCCGACATTACTTTTCGTACACAGTTGCTCTTCTTGGTTATTTCTTTCATTTTGCTGTTGTGGTTTTGTTCGAATGCTGTTCACGATGCTTGGTTTTTACGTTTGGATCCCTCCCGGTTTGTCGTATCTGATTTGTGTACGGTTTCCCATCGTCGACTCGGTCTTTTCGGCTCTCAGTAATCGCCTTGTGTCATTCCCACACCTTGGTAGAGCGTTAATAAAGTAGTCTTGTTGGAGGCGGTATGATCTTTCCTTTCTCTGACTTTTTAACTGACTTACCCCGTCAATTATTGGGAAACCTACAGTTCAACATGGACTCCAAACCACAGTAGAAATCGGTGCTTTCAGCATTAACTGACATTATCAGTAGTCAAGGAAGTGTGAAGTGACAGATAAAAGTTCTGAGACTGACCAGGTATCTAACCAGAAAACTTTAGATCTGTTGTCTAGCATTTAACAACTGGGCCAACCATGGTCATACAATTAAACAACTTGTTGGTTACTTATGAAAACATTACGTGCATGGCGTTTCAGAATGCGACTAACGATCTGAATTCCACTGCATATGAAATGCAAATGTACAATTCTTTCTTCATTTGCACTTTTTGTTTTGCTTCACTGCTTAATAAACGCCATAAATATTACCATGGAGAATGATAGGCCACTGTACGCACCGAAGAGTCCAGTGGACGGCGTGAGTTTCATAAAGATGTACACTGAAAACAGTTGAGAATAGATCATACTTTAATGTGATTTTCCTCTCGTATGGTCGATACTGTCACCTCTTAACGTGTGTCCGTTCTCCCTAAAAATTAATGTCTTTAGTATATATTGCAGGCAACTAATTTTACATTAAAAGATTTTTAAGTAACAACAACCTAAGTTTGCATGTAAGTTGTGAAATTTAGAATTTATTTATCATTTGACCGATTTCGATCGTAATATTATCATCTTCAGATCATTAACAGTCTGTGAAAACATTAATACCAAGTTTCAGAGGACAAGACTTAAGAATAAACTAACTTAAATAATGTAATTAATTTAAAGTAAGCTTCTATATCTACGTAAACACTGCTGGCTAAAGCATGAGTGCTTGCAGTGAAGTAACGGAAGTTCCACTCACTGTCTTAAACATAAAATCATTTACAGCCAATGGTTATAGAGTATGACATAATTACGTAATAATATTGGAATAAAGTTTAATTATTATAGGTGTAATAGCAAAGAGCATAAAGCCACACGTAGTCCGAAGATGGTTAACAGGGCGCCGAGTGGTTACCTAGGAAACCTGAATCGATACATACAGATATCGATCAGCAATATTATGGAATCGGTGAAGCCTGACGCAAGCTAGAGTAAACAGCAAATGCGAAGCCATCGTATATGAGCGTATGTCATTACTAATAACAACGTTAAAATGTGCGTCAGAATTAGTGATACATCGTAAAATGAGAGTGAAGTTGCATAAGCTAAAATGTGATTTCTAACAAACGAGCAGAAATGCAGGCCACATTCCTCTGTCAGTTTAATAATATATATTTAATGAAGCATACATGAGTATTACAAAATTACGTCATACTATATAACCTTTGGCTGCAAATGACGTTTTGCGGGAGACAGTAAGGGAAGTCTACACTATTTAAGTGTAAGCGTCCATGCACTAGCCAGCAGTGTTTATCGGTGCGGCGTAGCGGGCAGCGCCCCGTCCCCCTCTGTCTAGCCATCATCACGTATAAATATGGGAGCGTACTTTAAATTAGTTTACACTTACGTCTTGTCCTCTGCAACTTTGTATTATTCTTTTCACAGAGTGCTAATGGTCTGGTGATCGTACCGCGATCGAAACCGATAACCTAATTGTTAAACTTTAACAACTTAAATGCAATCTTAGAATGTTTTTATTTAATCCTCCTAATACCATGGGGTCTATAATGACCCCAGGCCGTAATTTTATGTAAAATATACCTTATTTCCTATTCCTAAAAATTATGAAAAATTCAGACTTTTGGGTTCATAATATATTAATATAACTTTTTGAAAATGTTTAGTTTTGCAGAAAATGAAGAGAGAACCATTGAATACCATTGGGGTTAAATGCGACCCCATTTCTCTCTTGCGGTATTATTACCTGATAATGCTGCATTGAGTCCGTAACTGTTGCTGTATTTCCTTTGTTTTATTCTTGTAAATATTGTTGCAACGTGTGATTGTTGCTAATACTTTATAAGCCGACAGTTATTTGTTCCATACAAGTGGAGACTACTATCGTGTGTGTTGCATCTAGTGGAAAATGTCTCATCACCTTTCCGAAGCCGAAGTGCTTGAAATATTACTGCAGGATAATCCTCTATCTGGAGAATCAAAAAGTGATATCAGCGATATAGTTTCTGATGTCTAATGCAGCGATAGAGAAATTGGCGTCTTAGAAGAGAATATTCCTCAATCAGACGGAAGTTCAAAAGAAGATTTGGACAGCGCAGATGTCCAGCCTGAACAGGAAGTTACACATATTTCTGACTGTTATATGTAATAACACATTGTATTTTTGTAAATGTGCGTTAGGGTCTAGCACCAAGATATACCCTTTGTATTTTTATTTTTATTTTGTGTAGATCTAAAAACAATGAAGAATTGTGGCACAAACACGAGCTGAGAAGAGCTCGTGAAAGCGAAGAGAGATGGAACACAATGCGAGTAAAGCAAGTCCAACGAAATAATCAGTGAAAAATGTAGACTCCATAGAATCAGGTTTTCAGTTGTTTCTTAGGAGAAACATTTTTGATGTAATTCTAAAGTGGACTAACAAAGAGGGCAGTCTTGTTTACAGTAGTAAATGGAAACCAGTAGATGCCATTGAACTGAAGTGCTTTATCGGCGTCTTGATCCTAGCAGGTGCTTACAAGCAATTACACATCTGTGGAACAAAGAGGATGGTAGACCCATTTTTAGTGAAGCAATGGCTAGAAATCGCTTTACGCAAATTTCAAGGTGCATCCGATTTGATGACGCAGATATGAGACGTCACAACCGTGCTCCAGACAAGCTGGCTCCCATTAGAGAAATATTTTAAATGTGGGTACACACATTTCAAGAAGCATATGTTCCTCACAGCAACGTAACAATTGATGAACAACTTGTGGCCTTTCGTGGTAGATGTCCATTTCGGCAAAATATTCCTTCAAAACCAGGAAAATATGGGTTGAAATTATGGGCTGTATGTGATAGTGCAACGTCTTTCGTTCTCAATCTCCAAGTTTACACTGGTCGACAAGAAAATGAATCTCGTGAAGTTGGTCAAGACAAGAGAGTTGCTTTAGATATGGTGAAAGGCTTAGAAAACAGTGGCAGAAATGTAACAACTGACAATTTTTTCACTAGCCTTAGTTTGGCGAGAGAACTTCTGAAAATCAATCTCACACTCTTAGGAACAATTAGAAAAAATAAAGGAGAACTAACCACAAGCTTTCACTCAGACCAAAGGTCGAGTCAAATATTCATCTATTTTTGGATCCCAAGAGCATGCTTCAATTGTTTCATATTGTTCGAAAAAGGGAAAAGTTGTAACTTTGCTCAGTACAATGCTTTCAAGGAAGAAAGTGGAAGATCGTGAAGAATGCAAGTCAGTAATGATTCTGGATTATAGTGAAACAAAATCAGGAGTATATACCATGGACAAGCTGGTTAGAACGTACACTACAAAGAGGATGAGCAGAAGGTGGCCAATGGTATTATTTTACAACATGATTGATATCAGTGCATTGAATGCATTTATCATATGGCTACATCTTACCGCAGACTGGGCAGAAAGGATCAACTACAAGAGACGGGCATTTCTCATAGAATTCGGAAAGCAGCTCGTCGGAAGAAAGCCAGATAAAATTATTTCCCCAGTACTTCCATCAACAGTACAAACAAAAAAAGAGGAAGGTGTCCGTTTTGTAAAAGGTCTGAGGATAGAAAATTCACCGATAAATGTTCAAAATGTGGATGTTCTGTGTGTAAAAACCACTCTACAATTTATTTCTGTAAGTGTAATGCGTCATAAATGTCAATTCGGAATTTAATCAAAAATGTTTGTAGTTTCATGAGAATCGTTAGTAAATTTTACGGAAATAAATAATTTAAAGAAATATGCATTTTAATTTAATGTAATGTCACTGACATCATGTTTTAGATTGTGGAAAAAATAAGGAATGTAATTTTATTCTACCATTATTAAAACTATCCTTAATAAGAAATAAATTCCGTTTGGGTCACTAAAGACCCCAATGGTACTCAGTGTAACAAAAAATACTCGGTATTAGAAGGGTTAAAAATACCTTTATATTAATTATGATTGATGTTTTCTCAAGAAAAATGTTCCAAAAGATACTTAATTTAACATTCTTGGAACTTTTTCGCTTTGGAATGTCAAGCCAGTCCAGAAATGAGAAAATCAACGAATGTAAAGAAATAAAAAGAAAAAGCGTTCTGCGCATGACCTAAAATACCACGTGAAATCTAATTTTATAATATTACGGTCGTGTCCCCGTTGTCCTCTGATTTGAAGTGAGGAAGTTAACACAGAACTAATCACGGATTTGATTTGAATACAACGGTATTTCATCAGATATTGTTCCTTCGAGTATATATATATATATATATATATATATATATATATATATATATATATATATATATATATATATGCCATTCTCAGAACTGTGATCCAGCTGATCGAGACAGTTCGGAAAGGCTTATAGTTCGAATCACTAGACTTTTCATGAGATACGAAGTTTTATCGGAGTTGAAAGTCACCTTTAATGTCCAAGGAAATCTTTGGTGCCTTCAGCTTACTGCGTTCGTCGGTTAGATGTAATCGCACTAACAGAAATTAAAATTAGTCACGGGATGCTTAAATTCCCTACCCTATATTGCGATTCAGTAAATAAATAATAAGGTGAATAATGTATGATTACATTTGATTCTACGTGCAGCGGAAAGCACTTATTAACGCATAAATCTTTGATAGGTTGTGAGACGTGGCTTTTATTTCTTTCCCCCACTTCCCTAATAAATGGCGCAGCACGTGGCAGCGGTCAACAGTTGCAATTACACAGAGCGGCAGTTGTAGCAAGAGTAACTCATCACTTATAGAAGCATTTCACCGTGGTGAAGGGTCTGTCCATCGGCCCAAGTCACGAATACACCGAGAACAGAACGTGTTGTGGCTGTAATAGCACGCAGTACGCTCCTCTAAATGAGCGGAACAAGGAGACTGTGTTACAAGCGGCTCAAGCTCCACTAACTGCACACAGCTGCAGCTGCGAGTACACCCACACACCAGTGTAAGGATAACGTTGGATGTTTGTGCGACATGAACCTTTCGCACTCACCCTGATGCAAAAAAGGGGGGAAAACAGAATCCAAGTTTCACTGTGTGTGATCAAATAAACTACTGGCCATTAAAATTGCTACACCAAGAAGAAATGCAGATGATAAACGGGTATTCATTGGACAAATATATCATAATTGAACTGACATGTGATTACATTTTCACGCAATGTGGGTGCATAGATCCTGAGAAATCAGTACCCAGAACAAGTACCTCTGGCCGTAATAACGGCCTTGATACGCCTGAGCATTGAGTTAAACAGAGCTTGGACGGCGTGTACAGGTACAGCTGCCCATGCAGCCCCAACACAATACCACAGTTCATCAAGAGTAGTGACTGGCGTATTGTGACGAACCAGTTGCTCGGCCACCATTGACCGGACATTTTGAGTTGGTGAGAGATTTGGAGAATGTGCTGGCCAGGGCAGCAGTCGAACATTTTCTGTATCCAGAAAGGCCCGTACAGGACCTGCAACATGCGGTCGTGAATTATCCTGCTGAAATGTGGGGTTTCGCAGGCATCGAATGAAGGGTAGAGCCACGGGTCGTAACACATCTGAAATGTAACGTCCACTGTTCAAAGTGCCGTCAATGAGAACAAGAGGTGACCGAGACGTTTAACCAATGGCACCCCATACCACCACGCCGGGTGATACGCCAGTATGGCGATGACGAATACACGTTTCCAATGTGCGTTCACCGCGATGTCGCCAAACACGGATGCGACCATCATGATGCTGTAAACAGAACCTGGATTCATCCGAAAAGATGACGTTTTGCCATTTGTGCACCCAGGTTCGTCGTTGAGTACACCATCGTAGGCGCTCCTGTCTGTGATGCAGCGTCAAGGGTAACCGCAGGCATGGTCTCCGAGCTGATAGTCCATGCTGCTGCAAACGTCGTCGAAGTGTTCGTGCAGATGGTTGTTGTCTTGCAAACGTGCCCATCTGTTGACTCAGGGATCGAGACGTGGCTGCACGATCCGTTAGAGCCATGCGGATAAGATGCCTGTCATCTCGACTGCTAGTGATACGAGGCTGTTGGGATCCAGCACGGCGTTCCGTATTACCCTCCTGAACCCACCGATTCCATATTCTGCTAACAGTCATTGGATCTCGATCAACGTGAGCAGCAATGTCGCGATACGATAAACCGCAATCGCGATAGGCTACAATCCGACCTTTATCAAAGTCGGAAACGTGATGATACGCATTTGTCCTTACACGAGGCATCACAACAACGTTTCACCAGGCAAAGCCAGTCAACTGTTGTTTGTGTATGAGAAATCGGTTGGAAACTTTCCTCATGTCAACACGTTGTAGGTGTCGCCACCGGCGCCAACCTTGTGTGAATGCTCTGAAAAGCTAATCGTTTGCATATCACAGCAAGTTCTTCCTGGCGGTTAAATTTCGCGTCTGTAGTACGACATCTTCGTGGTGTAGCAATTTTAATGGCCAGTAGTGTAGAAGCAATCCGCGTAGCTGTGAACGGATTCCTCTGAAATTAACTTCATGTTTTCATCTATGCAAGTTGTCAAACATATTAACGCTGGAAGTTCCCTCGCCTTTCATGGAGAATGTATGGAAAGACTCAAAATCGTGGAACAGCAGATGAGGAGTTTTGTAGATGATAGAGGTCATACCTAATTTTCGAACTTGCTTTATGTACTTTCGCCTTAGCTCTAAATTTATCTTCAGCATCACATCCATAAGATGTAAGTTACTGTAATTGACAAGAAACTGCTTTTGATTTACAAACTGCTTGATAGCTTCTGTCTCAAGTTCTTCTGCCGACGTTTCTTTGGTAATTTTTGTGACGTTTCGCCAGCACAAGTGGCTGTCATTGTCAAAACTTCACTCTCCACTGTTTTTGGTTTAAGGAATGAAGTAGCTGTGGCATTTGGAAGATCGAAAGACGTACTTGAGTCTGTAACAGCTTTCGAATGCCATGTTCGCCGTGAATATAAGCTCAGATTTTATAGACTGAATCCGATTAGAGTGCTAACTTAGGGTTGCTCAGCGCTAGTGGTCAACTGTCAGTCTCTGATAAAGAGCTCACGGCATCAAAGAGCGAAGATTAATTGGCGTTTAACGACTCGTCTATATAAAAGTAATAGGAGCACTAATTATAGTTAGAGGTTCAGGCTGTCGCCCTATTGAGCGAGTTACACCGGCGTTAATCTTAAGCGGCCTGGGGAAGCCATGAATAAACTAAATCCGCGTGGCTGAAACACTGTTTTAATCTGTCATGAAGTTATGAAACTATTGTTACTGGTGTTGTAAAAACAGGTAATAATGTGACAGTCATAACATTATAGGATTCATCCTACATTTCCCTCTTCTTTTTCTTATGGCTTTAACCCCCTCGGCGCAAGGTCGGCATGGTTATGAACGGGTCTGGCGTCGTTCGTATAACTAAAGAGAGCATAAGTTTTCTAGACGTTTGTGAATCGTGTAACTGAGGTGGGACTGGTATGTTAACCCGCTATTCGCTTAGTGGGATGAGGAAAACCGCCTGAAAAACACAGCCAGGTTGGCTCGCACACCGACCCTTCCCATTAACCCGCGGGGCAGATTCGATTCGGGCCGGCACACCTTCTTGCTCCGGAAGAAGGTGCATTTTAACATGTACGGCTATCAAAGCAAGTTCAACTTCCTCTCCCTAACATAACATCATAGGTTAAAGATATTGAAAAGAAATTTCCAGCAAATGGTGTTATGCAGAGATGCGAGTATTGTGTTGCATGGCTATTGTGTTACAGAAGCAACTGCATTTTTAAAGAAAGGAGGTACATATTTTTTCAAAACTACTCGATACATTCCGAAAATATGACGGTAGTGATACAGGGCATGTTCATATCTACACTTAAAAGTTCCTCAGAAATATGTGGTAAATGTGCTAAAGTGTGACCCAAATCTGCCCGAGCAGTTTAATTTTAATTCTGTTACTCTATTTTTGAAAGAAAATTAAACTGAAATAGCGCTGTGTTATCAGACTTTTAGGCTTTTTCGTTCAATGCTTCACTGGGCAAATTTATGTATTTTGCAAAAGGACAAAACCGTTTCACGTACATGTTTTACAGTTATTACTTGAAAAAGACAACAAGGTCGGAAACTAGCTCGTTATGGTGCAATAAGACAAATGTTCTCAAGAATAAAGCAACGTAAGTGTAAGATGAAATGATTTTATCCTTTACAGGATTTTTGGAAGCTGTGGAGACATCACAAAGTGAGTTCCACAGGTTTCAATTTTGGGTTCACTCCTATGCTGTTATAGAGGGTGAATTATAAAAATGACAGCATCATCAGTTCAAGGCGTCAAAGCGATATTTTTGAGAAATGACAGGAAGCAAAATATATCTTATGTGGCTAACGCATGAAGCTTTATCTAGGAAGATAGCGGTATCGATCAAATCACAGTACTTCTTACGGAATTCAATAATTAACAATGTGATACATGTAACAGAAAGCTAGCAGTATGTTTGAGTGCTGTTCCGTGTCAACAGCGAGATTTTTAGAAGGCGGAGTGTTCCCGCTCGAATTCGACAATTTTCACGAAAGGACCCGGCTGTGGCCTATATTGAGGAGTCGTTCCGGCATTCCTCTGACGAAATTTAGGAGGGTAGACGGAAACCTTAATCCGAACGGCGAGATAGGAAATCGAAGGTGGCTTCGCTTGCTCGGGAATCCAGTCGCCTTGCTCTATTGCGCTCGCGGAAGCCAATAATAGCTATCTCCGGTCCTATTCGGTTCGGCTGAGAGACCAGGGGAAAATGACATCCTACGGGCGTCGTTACGCGCCCTTATCTCTTACCTCATTCAGATGCTTCCCTTACCAATGAGCCAGCAGAATTGTTAGACGGCCCAAAATCCACCGTGGAAGCCCATTTAAAAAGTTCCAAGAACCAGCATTATGTGAGAAATTTAAGAATATACTGCAACCTCGCTCTGTCACCTCGTTGGGGACCGAGAATATAAAATTAGTCTAATTACAGCACGCATAGAGTTATCAACGCAGTCATAGCTTACGCACTCCATATGCGAATCGAATGCGAAAGAGCTCAAATAAATAGTACAATGTGAATTACCCTCTGTCACTCGTTTCACAGCGGCTTGCAAAGTATCGATTTAGATACAGAATACCGTTGTCTAAATTTAACGAAAAAGTTTTTGCGAGAAACATGTTGCTTTCCTTCCAAAGATTCCTATTTACGTCAAATGAACATCTCCACTACACTTACTTATGGACATGTACCGGCCTATTACAATCCTAGCGATGCGTCATAGAATTCCTTCAACGTCTATTTAACAAGGATTTCGTCTGTGGTCTCTTTACACAGGCTGTTTCACAATTTATGTTACACGCTTCTACAGGTTGTAGAGGGGATTCTGTAGATCATGTTTCACATAGGAACCCATTTCCGGTAACGTCATCCAACGACGCTACAGAGCGTTAAAGTTATAGGCGCCGACGTCTGTAAATGCATGTATATAGGGTGAACATTAATAAAACGGGTTGCCACCGAAGACGGCGCTGACGAATGAAAGTTCAAAAAAATGGTTCAAATGGCTCTGAGCACTAAGGGACTTAACTACTTTGGTCATCAGTCCCCTAGAACTTAGAACTACTTAAACCTAACTAACCTAAGGACATCACACACATCCATGCCCGAGGCAGGATTCGAACCTGCGACCGTAGCGGTCGCGCGGTTCCAGACTGTAGCGCGTAGAACCGTTCGGCCACTCTGACCGGCCAATGAAAGTCCCTCTGACCACGTGCCGTGTGTTTCTTGTGTATTGCAGGCTGCGTGATTGACGCAGCGTACTGTAAGTAGCAGAATGGATATAACTAATCGTGTTTTGGCTTACATCACGTTAGCAGGTCACTTGCTTGGAGCTTCTACTAGGATTCGTCTCAGTATCTAGTAGAGCCCGGTCCTCCTGATGTGGTGTCGCACAGTCCGCCACCTCCCTCCACGTTCGTCTCTCTGAAAGGACCCATGACCACACAAACCTCCAAAAAGGGCTTGAAATGTTGTGTGATGTGCTTGGTGTCTGCGAGGGTACTTCTAGTATAGCCGTGCTGCCTCTCGACCGTTTCCATCTACTTGGCCGTACACGAACACCACCTAACCTTATTCCCGACTTGAATACCGGACCATTCTGCTGCTTACAGTACGCTGCGTCAATTATACAACTTGCAACACACAAGTAACAAACAGCATGTGGTCAGAGCAACTTTCATTCGTCAACGCCATCAACAGTGGCAATGATGCAGTTCCGGACACATGTTCATAGGACCCTTTTTCCTCCATTTCCAGTCATTAATCTGTGCCTGCAGTTTGTCTGTTTTATCAATGCTCACCCTGTATATGGGGTTATTCCGTGATGAGGTTAAAAACTTTCAAACTTTCTGGAATGATGGAAGAGGATAAATGTTCAATTTGAGATAATAGTCTATGTGCCGGAAACGAAAGGGTCGAAAATTATAAGCGAAAATCGTTCTGTTACCTCTCACAGTGTAATACACGTACTGGTACTGTTGTTGCTAAGACTGTACGGTATGCAACTTTCAGAGGTGGTAATACAGACCAAAACAAGAAAAAATATGCAGTAAACGTGGGCTGTAAAACTAATACCGTAAAAGCTAAACAAGAGAGGAAATGTGTTTCACAGTAGCGAAGATGAACAAGTGCTCATAGCTCCTCAGGTATGCATTTTAGAATCCATGTTTACTAGACTTTTTTTCCTTATTTTGGTCCGTATTACTACCTCTGAAAGTTGCCTACGCTACGGTCTTAGTAACAACGGTACCGGTACTTGTATTCCGCCGTCAAAGGCATCAGAACGATTTTCGCTTATAACTTTCCACTCGTTCGTTTCCAGTACAGGGCCCTTACCTCAAATTGATACTTAAATCCTTCTCCACCACCGTAGAACGTTTTGTACAAGGGGGAGTTGGAAAATAAGTTTCCCCTGTCGACTGTGGGCGGAGTTGTGTGATATGGGCGAAAGACGACACGGCAGGTGAGCGCGCAAGTGCAAGACACCGGTACACCATTGGTTAGAGGTCGACCGCGATCAAGCAGATGGCGCTATCGCAGTGCCTGCGCAAAGTGGAGGCCATCCGCTCAGTCTTTTCCAGGAGCTATGGAGAGAAGGTGCGTTTTGGAGTCGTGGTCAAAGGCAGAAGTGAAAGCTGTTATCCGCTATGAATGGGCACGTGGAGTATTAGTCACAGAAATTCATAACCGCCTTGTTGAGGTGTATGTGTCAGGTGTGATGTCGAGGCAATTGGTGCGGAGATGGTGCCAGCAATTCAGTGATGGACGTCAGCAAGCGCAGGACATACCGAGACCTGGACGGACGCTCACGGCCACTACAGATGCAAATGTCAGGAAGGTGGATGACATGATTAAAGAGAACCGGCGTATCACCATCGATGGAGCAGCGGCAGAACTTGGAATCGGACAGGAGCGACCTCACAAGTGACTTCCATCTGTTTCCTGCTTTGAAGAAGACTCTCAGCGGAAGGCGCTTTGGTAGCAATGCTGACGTCAAACAAGCCGTTCAACGTTTCTTCCGTATGCAACGCCCTGATTTTTTCCTGGAAGGCTTTTTGAAGCTTATAAAGCGGTATGACAAATGTCTCAATGTACTTGGAAATTATGTAGAAAAATAAAGATATGTCTTATCTTTAATGGCTCTTTTTTTTTCTTTCACACACAACTCTGACCACAGTCGACAGGGGAAACTTATTTTCCAACTCCCCCTCGTAACATCATTACGGAATCACCCCATATACACATACGTTTACAGACGCCGCCGCCTATAAGTTTAACGCTCTGCAGCGTCGTTGGATGATGTTTCCCGCCATGGGTTCCTATGTAAAACTTAATCAACCAAGTCTCCTCTACAACCTCTAGAGGTGTGTAACATGAATTGTGAAACACCCTGTATGCACCCCACTTTCTCAGAATACCCTCAACAAACCATACGTCTTCCATTTGCCACACCTGCTACTGATGACATGTTCTCGTTTCATTTCATATCGTGTCGTGGTGTTAGCCCAAAATATTTACATGTCATAGGCTCTAACAGAGTACCCTTATACTAGAAGTCTAATTCTGTCGAATTCTCTCTCCTTTACATGGGCATTATCTTGCATTAGTACGTGAAACTAAACGAGAAACGAAAACATTTTGAAACTGGAGTTTCAGGAGAGAAACTAAAGTTCTTCGTGTCCATAAATCGCTTTCTTAAAAACAAGGAACGGCATGGCTACTTATCTCTAGACAATCATAATATATGTCGCGTTTGTGTTAATCATTAAACGTAGGGTAGAGGCCTAACATGTGGTCAAGAGAAGTGGCCAAGAGAAGTCTACTAATATCAAATACTGGCCTTAATTTGAGGAAGAAATTTCTGAGGATGTACGTCTGGAGTACAGCATTGTATGGTAGTGAAACATGGACTGTGGGAAAACCGGAGCAGAAGAGAATCGAAGCATTTGAGATGTGGTGCTATAGACGAATGTTGAAAATTAGGTGGACTGATAAGGTAAGGAATGAGGAGGTTCTACGCAGAATCGGAGAGGAAAGGAATATGTGGAAAACACTGATAAGGAGAAGGGACAGGATGATAGGACATCTGCTAAGACATGAGGGAATGACTTCCATGGTACTAGAGGGAGCTGTAGAGGGCAAAAACTGTAGAGGAAGACAGAGATTGGAATACGTCAAGCAAATAATTGAGGACGTAGGTTGCAAGTGCTACTCTGAGATGAAGAGGTTAGCACAGGAAAGGAATTCGTGGCGGGCCGCATCAAACCAGTCAGTAGACTGATGACCAAAAAAAAAAAAAAAAGAGGCCTATATATAGTCGCCACACTGTATTAAAAACAAATGTTCATCCTAATTTATCCTACATACGTGGATGGTCAGCGCGGCTACCTGCCATGCCGAGGAATCGGTTTCGATTTCCGGTACGGTCAGAGATTTTTCCTTGGTGCGAGGGCTGGAACGGGTTTCATTCAGCCTCATAATGCCCACAGAGGAGCTACATGACCGAGTAGTTGTGGCTCTAGGTCGTGAAAACTGAGATCGGCTGGGAGAGCGGTGCGCTGGTGCGCTGACCCAACGTCCCTCCACTGGCAGAGGATGACACGGCGGTCGGTCGGTATCTATGGGCCAGCAGTTGTCTGTGGAAGGAGTTTACGTTACGGTTACGTTTATCCTGTAATTAACTAATGAATTGTGATTCATAAAATATGCCACTGGCCAGCGACTCCTGTAATCAACTGTTCGCAAAGGCATTCTATTCCAATGCTGGCTGGCACTGTTGTTGGTTCGACGTATTGTGGCCGACAACTTCCGCAGCTATAAACTTCATTGCAAATATCTAATGAAGATCAGAACTATAGCTTTCACTGGAGGGTTAGATTATATTTATTTGCCGGTTATTACTAAATGAAAATTTATTAGTACGGGGAGGAATCTGCCGCCATGGTTAATTTTTGTTGAGTGTGATATCTCTTTGCAATCCTTCGCTTTGCATATATCTGTATGGATAAATTAACGGATTTTAGATATTCACAAAAGAACGAGAGGCACGACTGTCTTACATTCACTAAACGCTCCCTGGTAGCTCTATCGCGCGGTACTCAGTGATACTGGAGCGGGGTATACCGGAAAGCCAAGCAGGTGGATTGGATGACAACAGAGAGACACTGTATATGGTGTCCCTCTGTCGATGCCAAACAAAATGCGAAAATAGTATATGTTGGTTGCGGATGTCAGTGCAGATTATCTGAGATTAGACTCAATGTGCACGATGGTGTGCATTTGGTGCTCTGAATGAGGCAATAGCGCTGCGAATTACGGTATTTGTTTTGTGTTGTATGGCTTAAAGTTACGTCTTCGCCGAAACAATTTCAGAGGTAACACTAGTTGTACTGAATAACGGGAAAGGCTCGGCTGTGTCATGAAGAGGAACCACACCGACATTCTTTTGAGCTGGTCTAAGCAATTCGTGCCCTAAACACTCTGATATTATTTATTTGCTTATTGAGTTAGCCTCTAATTTCCTTGTCCTTCGCCGGCCGAAGTGGCCGTGCGGTTAAAGGCGCTGCAGTCTGGAACCGCAGGACCGCTACGGTCGCAGGTTCGAATCCTGCCTCGGGCATGGATGTTTGTGATGTCCTTAGGTTAGTTAGGTTTAACTAGTTCTAAGTTCTAGGGGACTAATGAACTCAGCAGTTGAGTCCCATAGTGCTCAGAGCCATTTGAAGCATTTGAACCTTGCCCTTCATTGCGATTAGTAAAATGAAATAAGGCCTTATGTTCTATACTTACATTTACTATCAATCCTATTTTTTTTAATTTTGTAGTTCAAAGTTTTTGTTCTGACTTGCTATCCTCTTAAGAAGTTCTAAATACTTTATGCCTTATACTAGGAAAATATTTTAATAATGACGTCGACAAGTATGCTTTTCGTCTCCTACTGAAAACCAATAAAGCAATGTAACGCTGCAAAAGGCACAATATTTGATTATGAATTGTATATTATAATCTTCTAGTCTCCACCTACTTTGCTCCGAATATTTCTCTTTCTAGCAGAACTAGTTGCATAGGACTAGTACTCATTATTGAAGATGATGCTCTCTCGTCACGTTGCGTTATTAACATACATGTTGGTTTTTGTCAGCGTACCGTGACTTACTTTAGTTTAAAATAGTTAATCATCCGTCTCGAGGCACAATGATTTTTTTTTCTTTTCATTCATCTTCCTAGACGTTTTCATCATCCTATATGTTTTGGAGGTAAAACACCTGTCTGACTACATTCTGACTTTCACAATTACTTCTGCTTCAGATGCTGGTAGTTATCGGAACACAACGTTTGCCTTTTTTCCGTGTGTTGCGTACCACATGGATATAAGACTGTAGTAAAAATAATTGGAGACTTGACATCCTTTCCTCTTTGATAAATTTTATGATCGTCTAACAACAATACCTTGCAATCAGAACATTTACAAAATTGTCTTCCTAAGTTAAACTTTCCGTTAGGTTAGAAGGATGCGGGCCAATGTGTATGTGGTACAATTTTATTATTTGTTTTTCGATTAAGAGAATATTTTGCTCATGTTTACCGTGCTAGGCAGAGAAAAGGTAAATTATTACAGTCAAAATTCTTTTAAATGTTTCTGTGGCTATGCTGGTGTTGACTAGATCTTTCAATTGTCTTATAAATGAAATTGAATGGTTCAAATGGCTCTGAGCACTATGGGACTTAACATCTGAGGCCATCAGTCTCCTAGAACTTACAACTACTTAAACCTAACTAACCTAAGGACATCACACACATCCATACCCGAGGCAGGATTCGAACCTGCGACCGTAGCAGTCGCGCGGTTCCGGACTGAAGCGCCTAGAACTGCTCTGCCACCACGGCCGGCTAAATCAAATTGAGGACAACTGCATTAAACATAGCTATATGAAGTTACTACGTTGATAAACTACACAAGTACGTTCCTAAACTACATGAACTTGAACAGTGATACAGTGGGACGAATACTGGTATAAGACTGCCTCAGAAAATGTAAATCGTCAGCACATATTTGAGGTTCCTGGCTAGTGCTAGTCTTTAAAAGTGCTTAAATACTCAGGCGTGGCTGTTCGACCAGTTAAATAAGTCTTACATATAAGCTTTAAAGTTAAGATAAAAAAAATAGAAATGAGCGTATGGCATCGTTGGCCGGGGAAGTTCGGCCGCCAAGTGCAAGTCTTATTCCATTCGCCGCCACATTGGGCGACTTTTGCTCCGGTGATGAGGAAGAAATAGTGATGATGAAAACACAACACATAGTCCCCGAGAAAATCTCCAACCCAGCCAGGAATCGAACCTGGGCCCGCTTGCATGGGAGGCGAGCACGTTACCACCCAGCTAAGCAGGCGGACAAAGTTAATATATCATATAGTAATGCGAAGAAGGCCTTAAAATACTGCAGAGATGTTAACAGTTATTTCATAAATTAAATAAAAGAATAAGATCTGTTGTAAAAAAATTGTGAAATATCCACATGTGTGTCGGCCCCAGCTATTTGTGTAGTTGTGTGGTTCATCTATGTAGTATTTTCGTATGTCTATTTTTAATGTAGTTTTTTCTTAATTTTCTGTGCAGACCTATTGAAAATGACTGTAAGGTTGAAAGCAATGTAGAAATATTTGTGCATGTTTCGACTGATGAACTTTGTTGTTACGTACATTCTTTTATGCGTTTGAATCGAGCGTTTGCTACATGTATCTATGACACCAGTTTCCTATTCTTTCGTCTTATTTCCGTTAAGAGCATACTAGAGGCACCGTTCAGAATGTAAAATATGTAGCCTCTTCTGCTGCACAAGTATAGTACAAAAACATTAGGCATAAACAATGATGATAATTTTTTTGGGAAGAGATGCAGTAGTTCTTCTACAAAATACGATACTGTGCGGCAAAACAGGCTACTGGAATTGTATCTCTTGTTCGGGATAAAAGTGCAGCCAGTTGCGTTTCCTGCAGTGATGAGAGGGTACTGAATGCCGGAACAGCGGAAGCAGGCGCTCGCAGCCACGAAATACAACGACTGTTCACACAGTGTACATTGAGGTGATGTCATCGTTACCAACTGTCGAACGTAAAATCAGTCCATTATTTACTGGCACCAGTACTCATTGGTAGGAATGATACAAAAAATACTTTTGGTGACTTCCGTGCAACTGCTGTTGTGCCAGAAACAACAGAGTTGGCATTGTGGTTTTATATAATTTTGGGCAGTCTAAAATTTTTTATAAAAGAAAAATAAACTGTCGGTCTTAGTGTTCTGACTTATACAAAATTTTTGATTTATTTTTGAAATCACTCACGGTATGAGCTGCATAAGAATGTTCTCAATTCTGAAGACTGGTTTGAAGCAGCCCATTACTTAAATGTTCACTGATGCTCCAGGATGCATCCTGTCAAGCTATCCATTATTTAAGTCAATATTTACCATAAATCTCTTTTCTTCAAGATTTAATACAGCGCTATTTCGTTAGTTATCTGATTGACGCATCGAATCTCCAGCATTCTTCTGCAGCACCACACTTTAAAAGGTTCTGTTATCTTCTTGCCTGTACTTTTCATCGTTTACGATTCGCTTCCATGTAAGGCTTCATACCTTAAAAACAGCTTCAGAAAAGACTTTATAACACTTAAATTTTTATTCTATATTAACTTGTTTATCTTTTTAAGAACCCCTCAAAGTGGTAGAAAGTTTCACTTATTTAGGGAGTGAAATATCTAGGGATGGAAGAATAACTAACGAAATTAATAGGAGGTTACAGAAGGGAGGCAATTTCTACCAAACAATAAAACATCTGATTTGGAATAATGAAGTTTCAGAAAGAGCAAAACTCCTTATGTATAAGAATTATTACATCCCTATTGTCACCTATGGTGGAGAAACATGGACAGTGACAGAAAGGGACTGGAGCAGACTGCAAGCAGGGGAAATGAAATTTCTCAGAGCAGTTAAGGGAAAAATAAGAATGGACAGAGTAAGGAATGTAGAGATTAGAAAGGACCTCAAACAAAAAAGTATGAGAGAAGAAATTGAAAGAAAGAGATTAAGATGGTATGGGCATGTTAAGAGGATGCATGGGCAGAGACTCCCCAAAATTATGGAAGAACTAAAGATGGATGGGAAAAGACCTAGAGGGCGCCCAAGAACACGGTGGAAAATGGGAGTGAGAATATCTGTTGAAAGGAGAGGTGTGACCTGGCAGCAAGTGGAGGAAGAAAAGTGGTGGGAGGACCGAGCCAAATGGAGAGGACTCGTCAGCACCCAGACCCGGCAGTAGCTGGAGCGTGATTCGGATATAGATCTTTTTAAGGACAGTTATTCTTCCTATTACCAATCTAAATATCATATACTCTTTAATTCTGCCACCGTCAGTTATTTGCAATACAAATATCAAAATCCTTCTTTTACTTTTAGTGTCTCAGTTTCTAATCTAAATTCGCAGCATTGACTGAGTTTGCTATTTCAGAAAGAGTTACAATATCATCGAGAAACTCTGACGCTTTTATTTTCCTCTCTGGATATTTTAATTCCCTTTACAAATATCTTCTTGGTTTCCTTTCCTTCTTGCTCTGTTTAAATATTTAACAATATCGAGGGTAAACCACAATCTTGTCTCACTTCCTTCTCAAAAGCTGTTCCGCTCTCAGTCCTTCGAATCTTACAACTTGCGAGTAGTATATAACACTGCGTGGCCAGTATTTTATCCCACTTAAAAGATGTTCACAGAAGGCATTACTATAAGTTTCTTTAATTTGGGATTTGCTGAATTCTGGTAACCAGCGTAACAGAGAGTAAAAATAAAGAGGACCAGGCATCAAACCTAAGATAGTTACAGTGTTTTACAGTATCTTAGAATACCTTCTTTAACATGGCACTCTCGGAGGTGGTATGGTCTTGCCCTCCACCAAACTATGAAACGAGGCTCACAGCCAGTTGTGAGAGAAACTTTCAGTTAAATTTGGAGACTAAACCACAGCACAACATTTTTAGTTACGCAGAGGACAGCTTGAAGTAGCAGTTGTATAAGGTGCTAGAAAAATTCGTCGCCTTGAAGGGGATCGAGTTTAAAACATTTGATTTTGGATTCTGACGTTACAACAGAAGACAGTGACCCAGAATTCTTCGACAATTTTTATGGTGGCTAAATAATTCCTCGAAAAAAACCGCGCTGGTCCTTTCAGCCCTCTCCTGCCTTCAAACATTTAATAACATCGACGAGATGTTAAACACTGATCTTCGACTAATTCATCTTCAGAAAGAAGCCATGACTTACCAGTGATAATGACCATAACACCATTTCTTTTAACAAAGCAAGTGTAACATACGAGTGAAGATAGAAATAGATAACTACTTAGGTGATTTAGGAATTGTCTCATAGTAAAGTAATCACAGTAATTTAATGTTCAGTTACTGAGACGTTGTAATTCGGCATTTATTTACTCGCAGCACAAAAAGCAGCATCTGTTTGGCTTTTATACACTATTAACGCAATTTTAGCGTTTTAAAAAACAGATAATTTTCATTAATTATTCGCACAAAATGGACATTCATCGAGCTCTCCAGCGGACGCTTCTCAGCTATCTCTTTCTGCGTCGTTATGCATTTAAATTTTACCTCGTGCTGCAATTCGATTACCGTCGTTTATCCTAACTAGTCACAGAATAATTATTTCACCCACACAGTACATTAAAAATCGTCTACACACCGAATAACATTTTCTTTTACACGTCTGTTTGACATAGAAATGTATAAATTAAAACAGCGTGAACTAAGTTGTGTACTTTCGCTCTGCTTATGACTGAGAATTTATATCGCTCATTCTCAAAATGGCTCTGAGCACTATGGGACTTAACATCTGAGGTCATCAGTCCCCTAGAACTTAGAACTACTTAAACCTAACTAACCTGAGGACATCACACACATCCATGCCCGAGGCAGGATTCGAACCTGCGACCGTAGCAGTCGCGCGGTTCCAGACTGAAGCGCCTAGAACCGCTCGGCCACAACGGCCGGCTTTGGCTCATTTTCCACAGCTATATTTTCTCATATTCTGATATTATCACGATATGGTACTGGGTACGTGATAATCAATGGCGTCCTCAAGAAAATAGTGCTGTAGCGACAAGCCAACTCTAAACAAAAGTTTTCCGTTTTTGCACAAAAGAAAATCTTTTGGTGATCAGAGATCTAGTTCAAGTAACACGTTAAGGTCGATCTAAAGAATACTGGATAAGATATTTTAATTTCTTTTTTTATCTATCAGACGTTTTAATCATATTTTACCAAATCCTGTAATAGGCTCTACAAAACATTGATATTAATTTAATGCGAAAGAAACCGCTCATCCTGCACTCATCATTCTTGGCTTAACTTAAAACATACATTGCGAAACATATTTGACGGGTGCCCTATTAAGAACTAAAACTTTAAAAATGCTTAAGGAGAGTAAAGAAAACGACGCCCATGGGTAACTTAGCGCGGTCCTGTAATTCACGAGATCCAGAGTGTTGTGCTTAGTTGCTGCGCTTCTTAACTTCCCTGACGCTTTAAGAAACATCCGCACTACATTTTGATTCAAGTAGGGTACCTCTTTCGGAATATACAAGTAGGTATACAACATTGACGTCGGGTCATCACGCGTGTGGCTTATTGAAGGAAACATATCCGCATTCTACCGAAGGGATTTAAGGAAATAGCATGACAACTGCGACAGTACCGTCGGTAGGGTACTTCTAGTCAGCTCAGCAATAATTTAAGGGCTAGACCGCTATCGACAAAATATCAGAGTTTGACCGGTGTTGATTGCTGAGTGTTATGTTACAAGGAACCCCTGGTCTCGCGGTTGTTATGATTATCAAAGTTGCTGAAATTGTACGTCGGTTTCCTGGGATTCGTTGCTGTATAATACAGGCGAGGATGCATTAACTAATATTTCCACATGCAATGAAACTGGAGCAATTCGAAAGGCATCACAGAAGTTATATACGAAAACACAGAAAGTTGGCGTTTCTAGAGTGATGCCACTTTTGCCACGCCACTAAAATTTACAGTCGTTTTGTCTTTGTGATGCCGCTATGCTTCGCCATCCGTCTGTTAGTGCCGTCCGACTGCCTCCTGGTTGTTACTTTTCGAAAGACAATCAATTTATCTGTTTTCGCTAGAAGCCACAACAAACACTTTAATGAATGATTTTGTTGACAACATCGTGAGAGACAGTTTGAAGGGAGCTGCTGTGTAGAGTTACACGTAGAGTAGATTATACTTTCAGAAATGATTGTATCACCCTTTCATTTATGTGTACTAGAAAATTATTCAAATACAAGTGAGATTAGTATAGAAGCTGAAGTAATGAATTAAAATTTGTGCCAAGGCCGGGACTTAAAACCGAATCTCCTGCTTACGAGGCAGATCAATAGATGACCTACCCCTGAGGTATAGGAACGATTTCCCCATTATATACAAAGCTGAGGTGCTATTCCAATATCGGAGAGCGTCGACAATACTGACGACAGAAGAAGGAGAAAATGGGCTGAAGCAAGGCGTGAACTGAAGTCTGTGTTAGGGAGGGAATTGCACCATGGTAGTCTGTACAGGGGTCGTAGTTACAATGCACTGAGGGTATACTTGTTAGACATCCGCTTATGGAAATGAAGGAAAGGAAAGTAAGTATGAGACGGCGGCTCATGTATAGCCGGCACGGTAGCTCAGCGTATTCGGTCGGGGGGGGGGGGGGGGGGGGGGGGTTAGCTGCCCTCTGTAATAAAAAATATTAAAAAAAACTGAGCGAACGGATCAACGATGAACCTGAAAAGATGTCATGGAACGTCCGCCCCGAACAAATGCAACGAACAATAATGAACAAAATGAGATCAACAAAAAAAGAGAAGAAAAATACCGGTCTGGTGTCCGAGTTTTAGTTCATTACTTCAGCTTCTATTTTTATCGAAGATAAAGTTGAGACTCATATGTCTCCAAGAAAATGTAATACCATCAGAATAAATGAGATAATTTGTCCGAATTTGATAAATATGTACTTTATTATTACTATTCACAAACAATGTCATGATTTGAGGATTTCATACAGTGCAATAACATCCCAGCAATCGTGACATTAATAAAATAATAGAGCGTACACCAGCACAAGCATGATAATTCTACATTTCACTAACAGTTTACACTTACGAGTTTTGTTATTTCTCTTGTGAGCACACAACAACAACTCTATGTGCTGAATGTATACTAGCTTGATGCAGTCTAATCCATGGAAATTACTTCTTTCTATTTAAATTACTTTGTAGATAAACATGTATAAGTGACTGATTTATGACAGAAGACAATTAGTAGCTTACCAGCTGAGACAGTTCATTACCAAAGTGGAGAAAATTAAAGAGCTAATGTATATCTAATGAGAATCGTTACTTATTTTTATTTTATTTATTTAACATGATGTGATTAGGGTCATCAAACCCTCACATCTTACCAGGGTTTCACACATACAGTACTATCTTTACGTCATAATTACCTAATAAATAACAATTTTAATATGACAAATAATATTACAATCATTTGAGTGTCTATGGAGACAATGTGAGCAAATAATACTGACTGTGAACCAATAAAGATAATACTGCCAGCATTTCTATTACTGTTGCTGGTACCACTAATAATGATATTAATAGTGGCAGATATAAAAAAAATTGTAGGGGTACAACGTAGATGTTTTCTGGTATACCGAGTTCAGAGAAAAGGAAATTTAAGGAGATTGCACGAGCTAGGAGTACTGGGAAATGGGGCAGATCACGTTGGAAAGAAGGATGTACAGAGGTACAGGGACAATGGTAGTCATTATTGTTGCTTCAGTAGATACCTGATTAACTGTCTTCAGAAGCTGGAGATGTTATTCAGTTCTGTACTATAATAAAGGAGGTATTCCACAGTCGGGTTCCTGTTACTGAGAAGGACTTCGAGAAAGTGGTTGAACGATAGAGTGGGACAGAATCTCTGATGGGAACGAGTGTTTCTGCCATGTTGTTCGGACAAGAGCGTTAACGTCGATGAGAGAGATGAGGGAAAGTGCACGTTGATAACAAAGTAGAGGAGACAAAGTATTTGAAAATCTCTGTGCTTGCCTGCATGCAGCCAGGATAGCTGTGCATATGAAGGTGAAATATGATCACAGAGTCCAACATCGCAGACGTAACGAACACAGGCATTCATTAGTAGTTTTTTTCTCTTTTTCCTTTTAATACAGAGTTTGGTCATTACGCAAAATCTGGTTGTAATTTCCCTTAAAGGTCTGTAAATCAGAGCCACAGGAGATCATTCTGCAGCCCAGAGATACAATAATTTCTGTTTTGCGTAAGCTCCTGATTTTGATTCATTAAAGTGACCTGCCTGGATAGCCGCTTCCGGCATTCGGGAGGGCAAGCCTGCCCTGGATAGAATCCGCCCCGCGAATTAACGACGAGGGATCGTGAGCCGGTCAGCTTGGATTTGGTTTCTAGATGGTTTTCCACATCCAAGGAGGTGAATACCGGACTGCTACCCACGTCCTGCCTCAGATGCACGCTACGCAAACATTTTTTTTTAAAAAAAAAAGCATTCTCTCACTTGAACACGACATATAGGCCTAAGCTAGACGCCGACAGATGGAGTACACACATTCCGTCCCACGGGGAGTGGTGGCGTCAGGAAAGGCATTTTGCTACCTAATTTCATTAATATTTTCAAAACCCGCCGACGCTGTAGAGAAATGGGAAAAGGCGAAGCCTACCATCAGCTCCTACCAACCGAAACCGGTGCTCATCTGGCCACGGTGTTCCACTCTTCTAGGGTCCAACCGATATGATCACGAGCCCAGGAGAGGCGATGTCGTGCTGTACTCGCGTCGGTCGTCTGCTACCACAGCCCATTAACGCCACATTTCGCCGCACTGTCCAAACGGATACGTTCGTCGTACGACCCACATTGATTTATGCGCTTATCTCACACCATGTTGTTTGCCTGTTAGCACTGACTACTCCACGCAGACGCCGTTGGCCACTGCGTTGTCCGTGGTGAGAGGTAATGCCTGAAATCTGACACTTTCGGCTCGCTCTTGACACTGTGGATCTCGGAGAACTGAATTCCCTAACGATTTCCGAAATAAAATGTCCCATGCGTCTAGCTCCAACTACCATCCGCGTTCAAAGTCGGTTAATTCCCGTCATGCGGCCATAATCACGTGGGAAACCTTTTCACATAAATCATCTGAGTACAAATGACAGCTCCGCCAATGCACTGCCCTTTTATACCTTGTGTACGCGATAGTACCGCCATGTGTATATGTGCATATCGCTATCCTGTGACTTTTGACACCTCAATGTATTTTCATTAACTTGTTGTTGTTGTGGTCTTCAGTCCTGAGACTGGTTTGATGCAGCTCTCCATGCTACTCTATCCTGTGCAAGCTTTTTCATCTCCCAGTACCTACTGCAACCTACATCCTTCTGAATCTGCTTAGTGTATTCATCTCTTGGTCTCCCTCTACGATTTTTACCCTCCACGCTGCCCTCCAATACTAAATTGGTGATCCCTTGATGCCTCAGAACATGTCCTACCAACCGATCCCTTCTTCTGGTCAAGTTGTGCCACAAACTTCTCTTCTCCCCAATCCTATTCAATACTTCCTCATTAGTTATGTGATCTACCCATCTAATCTTCAGCATTCTTCTGTAGCACCACATTTCGAAAGCTTCTATTCTCTTCTTGTCCAAACTATTTATCGTCCATGTTTCACTTCCATACATGGCTACACTCCATACGAATACTTTCAGAAATGACTTCCTGACACTTAAATCAATACTGGATGTTAACAAATTTCTCTTCTTCAGAAACGCTTTCCTTGCCATTGCCAGCCTACATTTTATATCCTCTCTACTTCGACCATCATCAGTTATTTTGCTCCCCAAATAGCAAAACTCCTTTACTACTTTAAGTGCCTCATTTCCTAATCTAATTCCCTCAGCATTACCCGACTTAATTCGACTACATTCCATTATCCTTGTTTTGCTTTTGTTGATGTTCATCTTATATCCTCCTTTCAAGACACTGTCCATTCCATTCAACTGCTCTTCCAAGTCCTTTGCTGTCTCTGACAGAATTACAATGTCATCGGCGAACCTCAAAGTTTTTATTTCTTCTCCATGAATTTTAATACCTACTCCGAATTTTTCTTTTGTTTCCTTTACTGCTTGCTCAATATACAGATTGAACAACATCGGGGAGAGGCTACAACCCTGTCTTACTCCCTTCCCAACCACTGCTTCCCTTTCATGTCCCTCGACTCTTATAACTGCCATCTGGTTTCTGTACAAATTGTAAATAGCCTTTCGCTCCCTGTATTTTACCCCTGCCACCTTTAGAATTTGAAAGAGAGTATTCCAGTCAACATTGTCAAAAGCTTTCTCTAAGTCTACAAATGCTAGAAACGTAGGTTTGCCTTTCCTTAATCTTTCTTCTAAGATAAGTCGTAAGGTCAGCATTGCCTCAAGTGTTCCAGTGTTTCTACGGAATCCAAACTGATTCTTACATACCTTAAAATTTGGTACACGATGATGGTTGTTTGATATCCATATGTTATTTTTCCTCATCATGTGCTTTTAGACCCATTATTTGTGTTTACTACTCATCTTGTTAAATTCTGTGAGATTTAGTACCATTGTGTTCATTCAGGCAATCACTTCACCTAGCGGGGCTTTGAATATTTTTTAGTTTCTCGGAAAGAAACACTTTATAAATCACAGACAGTAGTACACATCGTGACTATAATAAAAAAAGGTTCGTTGCTTTCTATAAAGCCTACTGAACTGAGACGCTATCCTGTTCACATACCAACATTAATATAAGCGTCATAGCATCCAGTTTCAGAACCATGTGCTTCAGTGGGAACGCTATCAGTCTAAAAGCAGCAGAGAAGATTCCTACTATAAAGGGTGAAATTATCATGTTGTAGGCGTTCAGTGTTGATGAGCAATAAAGTGATTCTAATCCGAATAAACTTACCTACCACTCACCAGCAGCCGATCAATCCATCTGACCACATGAGACGAGGGAATCGAACCTTCAACTTGCTACAGGCTCCGGTGTATTCTTTTCTTTAGCTTAAAATCCTATTGTACGACGTACGATTGAGTGGGCGATCTTCTAGATATCTTCCGCGTAAAGTGCCAAATACGTGCACATTTGTCTAAGACTCGTGTGTCTATTGACTAGATCATATACCATTTGCAGCTCTCAACTGCGATGGTCAATTGTCGTTTCATTCGTTTGGCGCAGAACATGGGCTGCGGACAATAGCGAAAGAAGGAGAAACTATAAACATTTACAAGCGCAGACCATTTTAGCGACGTACAATTTAAAAAGCTACCGGCCTTAAGAGGCCATATTCCAACAAACGTATTCCCACCGACGAAGAAATCATTAGAGATAAGACAACAGCTCAGTGAAACTAAGAGGAACATGGGAGTCGCTTCCAGAGATTTGGAGAAGGGGCAGGAAATTAAGGTCGTGCTGGTCAGTCGGAGATTTGGACCCTGTTTCTCTCGTATGCAAATGAAGTCTATTAAGCACTGGTAACCCACGAAAGGTGGTAGGGCGCGCAGTCAAAGAGTACAGAATGAACCATCGGATATATAGTGGAGACACGGAAGCTCTAAAGCGATGTAACAGAAGCCATATTCTAAATGAAACAGTTTTCATTATTGATTTCACCCTCTATCCGTTTCAATGGTCACATCAGGATCATAATAATAATAGTAATAATAATAATCTTCAAGAGGAGAAATTATATAAATTACAATATATGTGTAATAAAATAGTGAAGGATACAAAAATTCATTCATATAGGACTAATTATCAGTAATAATCCTCACAACGCAGTCTATTACAGTTGCAAAAGTTGTTATAGGTCTATTTGTGGGCAAAGCGGTTTGCAATGAATGAGAATGCATATTCATTGTAAGAGCCCGCGCCGTGTGGAACGACCCCCTCTACATTATACTTCGTGCGCGATGATGTGGAGTTTGTGGTCTGCAGTCGGTTTGATCGCCAAGACCACGTGATGTGACGTCATGCAGTGCGACCAGTGGGTGCAGAGTTGGGCAGCCTACTGAGCATGGTCGCCCGCAGAGTCAGTCGGCTGCGGGCCTCCGATCCGTTAAGGCCACGCCGCTCTTGCATCACCCAATCGAGAGTCAATTACAGCTGTGATCGACTGTCGTTATTGCACACCGCGGGCTACAGCACACGATCGAGTGATAGAGCTTTTCTCCTGTTTCGGTATGTAACAGCAATTTACTTCCACTTCCAAAATATAATCACGAGTGGTGGCACTGTCCGAGCTGTGATGTGATAGGCTTTCGCTAATGTAGAAATGACTGGTGGAAAACATGTAGACTGATTCGAATTAATGAGAATCTTATAGAGTTCGAAGATGTTAAAACTACATTTGTAATAATTCACGCAAGACTTCCGATTTCAATTCTTCCTGGCGGGGTCAGGGATTTTGTCTGCCTCGTGATGACTGGGTGTTGTGTGATGTCCTTAGGTTAGTTAGGTTTAAGTAGTTCTAAGTTCTAGGGGACTGATGACCATAGATGTTAAGTCCCATAGTGCTCAGAGCCATTTCAATTCTTCCTCGGCGCATATTTTGACTCTCGGTGTTCAGTTTTACGCTCCCATTTGCTGACGAGCTACGCAAGGAGATACAGCGCTTCTATGTGGTCAGTTTAAGAGATTGGCCCATGGCTTTTCTATTTTCTGTTTAAATAAGATAAAACTTGTCCTCATCCTGAAGGCTGATCTGAACACGACGATGTTGTACGAAACATATCCCGTTCGAGGTGGTATGTTCGTGTCGTCTTCCTCTCTTTGAACCGACTTAATCAGTCAGTAAGAGGTGAACTGGGAACAAAGGCGCATTGTCACATATAAAAATCATTTTGAGAGGTGAATGAAGCGACAAGTTACTAAGAAGACATCGACCGAAGGAGGATAGAACTTCGAGCCTTTGGGCTATTAGGTTGACAATTTTATACTTTGACACCGAGCCCCAAACCAACGTTTTAAAAAGTCAGTAATTTTTAATCCGTTACTGCAGGCGTTTTCCTCTACTGGATTTTACAGCATTCTGTTACAATTATTCGATCATTTTTGCCTTCTTAGATTTACGGTGAGTGTGTGAGTTTACCTCTGGAGGTTTCCTAATTAGACACTGTTAATTAAATTTCTATTTTCTTGTAATTATCTCTGTGTATTGATAGCTGTTGAGCGCAGTATTTCGTATTTCAGTTTTTTCACATTCATCCAGTTATGAGCTCGTCCTTTCATCCGTTACAGCCCGTAAAGCCAGTAACCCTCCAATCATACAGATAACCATTTCTTCAATCCAAAAATACTATTTGATATCTCTCTCTTGCCTGTCATCCTATCTTAGATGTAATTAGTCCGAATATCATCTTCAGGTTTCGTCATCTGCTTATAACGAACCCGAATGAGATGCATAAGCATTCACTTTGTTCTCTCGGGAACGAGTAAAGAAGAAATAGCTTACAGCTTACACCATGCTTTCAACATGGCGCTTGTTCGACAGCTTGAATGTCAATGTCGCTTCTTGATCATTCAGACAATTTCTCATGCAAATACATCCATTCCAGAATAAATCCGAGATGGTTATCGAATATCAAATCCAGGACCGCCTAGACGGCAAAACGGCTGTCCTGTGTCATGCCGAAGAGGACACTCCAAAATTATGGATTGATTGTAATAATCTGTACTGTAAGAGCAAATGTTCACGGATAGGAGCTTAGTCAGTACTTTTGTCATTAAAAGCCTAACATTCAGGCTCCTTTTCGGGTCTCTCCGGACTCTGTTGCAATTAGTGAAACTGTTCCTCAGACCAAATCGCTTTTGTTTTTCATCTTTTGCTCGAAGTTGGTGCTGATGTTGGCTGCTGTTTGGTATCGCCAAACGGCGCAACGAAGCGCTCTCACCTATGGCTTCAGACGGACAACATTGAGGTCGGTTGCTTATATTAATCTAGGCTGACTAAACAGAATGGCTTTCGATATTATGGATGTTATAAAAATCTGTCGCCTCGTTATAAAAATTTTAAAAAATCAGAATGCGATGAACAGCAAACTGTGTTTCTTCATTCACATGAAGTCTTTCTTCGCCGACTATGAACATATTTCTACTAATGGGAGAGAGATCTGTACACTTCAGTGCGTTAGGACTTTCTTGAACGGCAAAAATCATTCACACTTTTTAGAAGGGTTCCACATTTCAAAGAGAGTGGTTGGAATGTCCTGTTCCGCTGTATATACAAAATATTTAGAATAAAATATCTACTTTAAAATAGTTCTCAACGATACCGCTCTAGAAAAGTTTAGTCCCTCACTTCGTAAGCATCTTATGTCATCTTTCGAGAGAGGCTCGGAAACATGACTGACAATACTTGCGTTTTTATTTCCAAATCATTAATTTATCTTACAAACATTTTGTGGCGTCACGTGCTGTTCATGTAGCAAAATGAGCGAAAACCGACAAACCTACAAAAACTATGGAAGTAATTGAGTTTCCAGACCCAGATAAGCCATGTAACCTACACTGATAGGGCCAGTTTGGACAAAAAAGCGAATGTACCGCATGGGGTATTTACTTTATTTTTTCCCCACAAACTTTTCATTCGGAACACGACCTACGCTCGACGCTTACCACAGCCTCATTTGGAAAATATTCTTCCAACTGTTAAACATGACTCAGAAGAAACGGAAAATGCGTCTGTAGCAGCACCATACTTTCATCTGACATAACATGCACGTATAAATGGACTTATTGAAGAAAACAGACTGGCTTTTGTTTGACTACCACACCCAAAGAGTTTCCTGCCCTACAGAAGAGGGGAGACAGACGTCCCGACCGGGTGCAAATGCATAAATTCAGCTCCACGCTGTTCTACGGCACTAGAAAGAGGACAGAACGTTCAACCTAATACCATCGGTGGACAATCTCCGATAGAACAGAGCTGGGGGGGGGGGGGGGGAATCGGCCTATCCCCGATCTTGGCATTCGACATTCGACTTCATCTCTGGAATCCACAGTAAACCTATACCAGGATAACTGAACGGATATTTCAACTTCTCTCTTCCCGAATGCGTTTCTGATGTGATAACCACGGCACCAACTCGCTCGGTCGATGTCATTAGCGACTAAACACTGACTCAATCGTAATCGTGCAAAGACAGCGAAAGAAATTGGGGATAGTGGTTTATACGAGTTTGTGACACTTGTACGGAGAGGGAATGTGTTGTCATTTGCAAGGAGGCCAGGACACCTCAGGCAGTGGACAGGGTGCTCCGGAAATATGATTCACCAGCCTGCACGCCGCTACCTGCGACGTATTCTGGAGAAGGCAAAATCCCGTTTCCTACAGAATGTTCCCTGTCCGCACACCAGTTCGTAGTGTACATGGCCTTCTCCCAGAGTGCAGTACTGCAGCTGACCTCTGACTGGCAAGGAGTGCTCCGTGTCTTAGTGCTGAGATAACTGAATTCACCGACACCACCAAAGGGAAGGCTTTACTGATTTACAACGGGCATCAGTATGTAGTGGACTATACAAACAGACAAGAAGTGACTTTGGCTTTGTGTAAACTTTAAAAAGAATAAATGCTATATCATGGATGTTATGAAAATCTGTCGCCTCGTTATTAACATTTTAAAAAAATCGGAATGCGATGAACAGCAAACTGTGTTTCTTCGTTCACATGAAGTCTTTCTTGGCCGACTATGAACATATATGAAGGCTATCCACGTTTGTGTTCCAGATGAAGCAGCAAATGAAGTGCGAAAACATTTTGTAAGTGCAAAGAAGCGGGTAAAAGAAACACGCTACAGTCTGATCACTTTACGTTGAAGAAGCAAGGCAGCTCTTCAACTGAGGTTACGACTTAGTAACATCGTTACCACCACACATCGTTACACTGCATTAGGCGAAAATATATGGGAACTAGAAAAGATGCCATCGATTCGGGAGAAATATTCATCCAAGAAAATAATTTACTGATGAATGATGGTATCAATGTTTTACTTGCAGATGATAACAGGGTACCGAATGACAGAATACTCGTGTTTGCAGCAGTAAGAGAGAAGTGTGTTTATCAAACTGCATATCTTTTTTTGTGGATGGAACGTCCAAGAGTTCGACGAAGCATTTTGGGCAATTGTTTCCACTTCACGCGGACCTTAATAGGTCTTGGGAGGAAACTAACAGTATTCCAGTTTTTTACGCTTTGCCACTAAATAAAAAGTGAGAAATGTATGAGCATTTTTAAAAGCTAACGTGCCGGGATGGAACCCTGCATCTCTGATGATGGACTTTGAAATTACCATCGTCCAAACAGTTAACAGTTTATTTCTTGTTGCAATTATCATTTTAATAGCCGGCCGCTGTGGAAGAGTGGCTTAGGCCCTTCAATCCGGAACCACGCTGCTGCTACGGTCGCAGTTTCGAATCCTGCCTCGGGCATGGATGTGCGTGATGTCCTTAGGTTAGTTAGGTTTAAGTAGTTCTCAGTCTAGGGGACTCATGACCTCAGATGTTAAGTCCCATGGTGCTTAGAGCCATTTATCATTTTAATCAGTGTTTGTAGAGACAAGTTCAGTGTTGCGGCCTCGATCCACCCTGTAAGGAAAACGAGAAAATATGCTGTCACATAAGAATGTGTTCTGGTCTAGCTCATCTTCCCTGGAAATATTGGACGATGGTTGTCTGTGTATTTAGGAGAGCACGCCTGAACTTTTATGTCTGTTTTTTGTACCAGTGACTCGATATCGAACACATGCCAAGAGAGACGTGAAATTGTAGTGGAAGGCTCCAGAAGGATGGAACCGAAAAATAAATACATTAGTATTAAAAGTTCAGCCAAATGTTTACTCACTAGTGAAAAATCTTCTAGAAGATGCACAGTACCATGGCCACAAGTTTGACCGGCTAATTTTAAACTTTGATGTGGAAAGACAAAGAGACGGCGATGACGACTGGCGAAACGGTTTCAAAGGCTTTATAGAGACTCCAAACTGATGGAAACTTAAAATTATTTCTGAATTTTGTGGCCTAAGCACAGAAGTTACAATGACGAAGAAAATGTCAGATCCATTGAAAAAGTTGTAAATTTTAAAAAGTAGTTTAATGTAATCGTAGGCAATGTTGTAAATATTGTAAATATGTGTTGTTCCCTGGAAACGACACAAAGTCGGCCAAATGACTCTCGAAATTTGTAAAATATTCCCTAATGAAGACTGACAAGGCTACCTCAAAGGGCAAGCCTTTTCTAAAGAACAGTCGCAGCTTTGACCCTGAGAGGTTCATATAATCAAAATCTGTATGGGCTCACACAGAGTACAAAATCTCTGCAGCGGAAACACGGGCAACTGGCATGCAGTTTCATCCATACTTTTTCCCCTCCGCTAGAAGACGAGCAAACCAGCATGAAACTGGTAAACACAAAATAAATAATTATCATACAAATGTGACTGGTGGCAGTTTTGCATCTTTTCAGCATATGTTAAGACCTGTTTCTATTAACACTTGCCGGAGACTGCAGAAGGCCTGTTGAGGATGCGACTAGGCGAGCAAGGGCCCTCGCCGCCTGGGTTGTTAGCGCTCGCTTCCAAGTGGCGCAGCACGGCCGACTGGTAAGGCAGGGGAAGTGTAGACAATGTGATGCCTCCAGTGCTTAAGGGCGTCTTTCGGTGTGCCATAGCCCCTTACGCAATCCGTATTTCAAACATTTCTTAGACATACTTGTAATTCGTATACAGCCAAATCGTTTAGGGATCTAAGAGTAAACACTCTAAAGGTGTGAACTAGCTATTAATTTTTTTAAATTAAAGTTTTAGTGTGGAATCTCCCCTTAAAATGGAGAGTAGCTCTTTTGAAAGGCGTGAAAAGTAGCATGATGGTCGGAATAGGAATTTCTCAGTGGTCAGACACATCAACGTCAACGTATCCATGCAGAATATACAGTCTATATGTTTACTGTATGTCATATCTTGATACGCTTAGCATTCTATTAACGTGCTTCAAAATTTTAAATACAACGAAAAAATTCAGTTTACTTCAGCATCACGATAGATTCCACCCAAAATATTATGGTCACTTGCAAGATGAATAACGAGAAGCCGATGTGTGGGGGAAAAACAGTTTCATGCGATATGACTGAATAAAGTATTCATTCCAAGGGAGAAAAGAAACAAACTTCTCAATAATTTTCACAACTTTTTCATTAAAAATACATTTTTTTTGTTTTCAGGAAGAGCATTCAATGAATGAATCTGCAGTTAACTCAAGCTACCACACTATTTTTCAGCTTGCAAGGGGTAGCGCAGTTTCACTGATTTCGAGGCTATGTTGGCAGTGTGAAAACTCAGCTACAGCTAGAACTTATACACCCACTGTGTGACGTTTGTGATTAGTTTCACGGCAAAAATAGTCTCGTACACTTCTGTTTCCTTAATGTAAATTTACAGGTCTGCAGACACTATTATGTCGATGTTTATACTTACATGTGCATGCTGCTTTTTCCGCAATGAAGAGAACCAAGTCAACCTACAGAAATTCACTGGCAGACTTCAACTTAAGAACTTGTCTTCGCATTACACTGATCGAAAAGTGGTACCAGACACTGATCCTTTAGCGAATTTTTTTTAATTTGTCAATTTAAATTTCGTCCTAAAACTGCAGTCCCCATAAAGCTGCAACAGTCGTAAGAAATGCAGTGTTCCTTACTTACATGCCCGCAGCTCGTTGTCTCGCGGTAGCGTTCTCACCTCCCGAGCACGGTGTCCCGCGTTCGATTCCCGGCTGGGTCGGGGATTTTCACCTGCCCCGAGATGACTGGGTGTTGTTGTGTCTTCTTCTTCATCATCATCATTCATCCACATTACGGTCGGAGGAAGAGAACGGCAAACCACCTCCATTAGGATGTTTCCTAGTACGGCGGTGCGGGTCTCCCGTATCATTCCCTTACGCTCTGTCAAGAAGCATGGGACTTCAATTCCATTCCATTACTTAGCTGACCTCCTTTCCTTCCAACACCAAAATTTTAAGAGATATTGAATTTCACTGTCAGTTCTCGTTATGTTGAATCTCATTGTCACCTCTAATTAATACAACAGGTTTAAAAATAAATTCGCCACGAAACGCGTTAATGAGCCACCCTGAAGCGATAAGTGGTTGCTCCCTGCTGTGATGTGAGCGCGAGCCCGCTTGCTGTGCTGAACTACTAGACTTCTTAGTGTGGCTGTACCTGCGAAAAGTCAGTTAGCCCGGCAAGAATCCCTGCTCCGTGCAAATGTCACTCCACGCAAGTGGTCCAACTCCGTTTATGCAGGACGTAAAATAAAATTTAGGATTCCCGAATAGCGATGTGATTCACGCTCCTCCCGAATGCGAATAGTTGCTTTACCACCTCGCACGGCGAAGCATTTCATGTTCATTTACAAAAGTACCTGAAACCATAAACACTTTGTTCTAAAAGATGGAAAACGTAGATCATGATTTGTCGGGTAAGACAACAATGCTACCGTAGTGATGATGACTTAAGTGTTACACATTTGCTGTTGTACATAAGAATCACAGTTGTTGCTCTTATAGAAATGACGATTGAAAGTAGCAGTTAGACGGTTACTTAGTTCACGGAACTTGTCGCAGAATGCACCTCAGTATACAAACGCGGTTTCCGAGTTTATAAATGAAATACCATGAGATCCCATTCATCTTGAACATGAAAATAAACTTTAATACTAGCGAAGGAAATGCTATCGACATAGACCAGCACGCTGAATTGTAGAGTTTTAATCAAAAAGAATAATACAGCGTTTTACTGACAGAGTCCTAGAAAACCCCAATAATTTTACGTACTCGCGTCGTTCTGTGTTCATACTAATGCAATATCAACACATTACTCTCTCTTCCATTGCCACTATTAACGTATGGTACTCTGTATTGGTGAAATGTGGATGTGCTGCCTCTCGCAGTAGAAACAAAATTTGCAGTTTGTCATTCGTTCGAGTTTATCGTCCTGCGCATGTCACTGATCCAAAGTGCACGCCGAATCGCTCAGTCAGGTGACAGCAATACTTGTTCAGGTCTGCTGTCAACTTCTCCTGTACAACGGGTGCGGGGCAAAGTCAGGACATGCGGGGACCAAGCAGCAATCGGCATTGTAATTGTAAACTGTCGAAGCTGCGTTGGTGAAGTACCGGAACTTCAAGCGCTAATAGAAAGCACCGAAGCTGAAATCATTATAGGTACAGAAAGCTGGCTGAAGCCAGAGACAAATTCTGCCGAAATTTTTACAAAGGTACAGACGGTGTTTAGAAAGAATAGATTGCATGCAACCGGTGGTGGAGTGTTCGTCGCTGTTAGTAGTAGTTTATCCTGTAGTGAAGTAGAAGTGGATAGTTCCTGTGAATTATTATGGGTGGAGGTTACACTCAACAACCGAGCTAGGTTAATAATTGGCTCCTTTTACCGACCTCCCGACTCAGCAGCATTAGTGGCAGAACAACTGAGAGAAAATTTGGAATACATTTCACATAAATTTTCTCAGCATGTTATAGTCTTAGGTGGAGATTTCAATTTACCAGATATAGACTGGAACTCTCAGATGTTTAGGACGGGTGGTAGTGACAGAGCATCGAGTGACATTGTACTGAGTGCACTATCCGAGAATTACCTCGAGCAATTAAACAGAGAACCGACTCGTGGAGATAACATCTTGGACCTACCGCCAACAAACAGACCCGAACTTTTCGACTCTGTATGTGCAGAACAGGGAGTCAGTGATCATAAGGCCATTGCAGCATCCCTGAATATGGAAGTTAATAGGAGTATAAAAAAAGGGAGGAAGGTTTATCTGTTTAGCAAGAGTAATAGAAGGCAGATTTCAGACTACCTAACAGATCAAAACGAAAATTTCTGTTCCGACAGTGACAATGTTGAGTGTTTATGGAAAAAGTTCAAGACAATCGTAAAATGCGTTTTAGACAGGTACGTGCCGAGTAAAACTGTGAGAGACGGGAAAAACCCACCGTGGTACAACAACAAAGTTAGGAAACTACTGCGAAAGCAAAGAGAGCTTCACTCCAAGTTTAAACGCAGCCAAAACCTCTCAGACAAACAGAAGCTAAACGATGTCAAAGCTAGCGTAAGGAGGGCTATGCGTGAAGCGTTCAGTGAATTCGAAAGTAAAATTCTATGTACCGACTTGACAGAAAATCCTAGGAAGTTCTGGTCTTACGTTAAATCAGTAAGTGGCTCGAAACAGCATATCCACACACTCCGGGATGATGATGGCATTGAAACAGAGGATGACACGCGTAAAGCTGAAATACTAAACACCTTTTTCCAAAGCTGTTTCACAGAGGAAGACCGCACTGCAGTTCCTTCTCTAAATCCTCGCACAAACGAAGAAATGGCTGACATCGAAATAAGTGTCCAAGGAATAGAATGTAGGTGTAGATGTACATTTTCCAGTATTTAGATACTAGCTCAACATCAGATATTAATGTGTATATTCACAGTGTTTGCTTTCTATGTAATTTATGTTTCTGCAGCGTTTGTTGACGATTTCTACGTGACTATGCTTATCGAATCGTTTCGAAATTGTAGAAAACATTAAATGTAATAAGTCTTTAGTTAATCTGTATTTCGTTGATTGGGGGAAAAATGTACAATTCTAGTTAATACTACAGGTTTATGTAGATTATAATAGTGATAAGCACTTTATAATCTGGACGATAAACCTTTAAAATAAAGGAAAAAAGCAAACACCTGAGTTTTAAGGCATTAGGAAACCAACGCAGTCTAGAATTTTACTCCGCTTACATCCAGGCAAGGCAATAAACAGTTAAAAATGTTCAAATGTGTGTGAATTTCTAAGGGACCGAACTGCTTAGGTCATCGGTCCCTAGACTTACATACTACTTAAACTAACTTATGCTAAGAACAACACACACACCCATGCCCGAGGGAGGACTCGAGCCTCCGGCGGAACAAACAGTTAAACAACAGCAAAATGTTAAAAGAAGATCGCTAATAAAGACGATACACGGTTTGTGTCTGACTTGGGGCTGGATTTAATGTACTGAACTTCTTAACGAGAAACTGTCATGTGAAGGAAGATCAAAGTTTAACATCCCGTAGACGACAAGGTCATTATAGGTGGGCTTTCACCTGGGTCTCGACTAATAAAGCATTATATATCTTGTAGTACCGTACTGAACTTGTGTTTATGAAACAGTGCAAAAAATTATCGAATATTTTTCATTTTTCATTTTGATCCTTGAGTCATAACAGATTTGCGTGAGGCTATTCCAGTGTGTCCAGTCACGATATTTTGTTGGCTTTGTTCGGGGAGAGAAAGCGGGTACCACAATTGACACGGACGTGCTGGCAACCACACCCACTGGCTTTGTGCATTAGCCTTGACATCGATCTGTTTCGTTCGGATTAAAAGCGTTATGTTGCTGTTCGGGCAGAGCCCCTAAGCTAAGTATTAAAATAAGAAACTGTTTTCTATTACTAAAGGGTACTGAGTGATCGACGAGCCCTTGATTACGATCATGGGGCTTACGTCACACCGCCCGTTTTTGCAATGCCAGGCAGTTCAACAAGCTCTAGTGCAGTTCTTTCTTAATACCCTGTTTCCAGAAGTAGGTAATTTTGTGCTCTCTTTTTCACTGTCTTTCTTCTTATGCTAAAGGTCGGTCACTGCCTTGCACATATTATTTCACGAACCTTACTTGTGGATACGCATCGACTGCGCAGCTGATGTGGAGTACGATAAACATTTTCTAGAAAAGGAGGAACAGCGCCTTTGTACCGAGCATGGCGGACAGCAATCATAGCTACATGCGACTAATCAAGCATTCCTAACGGCACCGAGTGAGCAGGCACGATGATTTAGGCACTGAATTTGCAATTGGGAGGAGCTCAAGTTAGTCGAATGCCGGGATGTTTCCTTTTAAATGTACAAAATCAGTTTCCTGCCTCATCTTTGTTCAATCAGAGTGTTTTCTCCAACAACTTCGTCGTATATCTGCCGTCAGATCCTAGTTTTCCCTCTCCCTTCTACTGGACGACTACTATTGAATGATTATACTAAAGGAGACTAGCTATATTACCATCGTGTCCACATGTACAGTTATATGAAATAAAAACTAATCTTCAGATTTTATTACAAAATAAATATTGTCCAATTATGGGAGTGGGGATTCTGTTAAACGAGAGTAGACAATTGGTACCGAAGATGTTGTCAGACTGCACTTCTCCAAAGAATTCCAACAATCAACACTCTCAATGCAGTATGAAGTTTGGGTAGATTTGTAAGATATTTCTAGTAGTTAGGTGACATGAATGTGTTTGTAATTTGCAATAACAAAATATGCAACATTTAAGTATTTGGCTTGCCCTGCGGCTTGAAAGGCATATATATCTCAACCCAACATACGCACGATTTGTCATATTCTCTCTCTATCGTCACGAGTTTTATTACCTTCAGTCAGAAAGTAGACAGTGTCATTAATTCTTTTCCATGTTCTTGACTCGTGAATTTAGTGTGTAATCAAGACTGCCCTAATTCTGCTGTTATACGTAGCTGATTCAATGGGCAGTAACAAGTTTTGCAGAAATCCCTGTCAATTAATTTTTTAAATTAAATGTCCTAATTTATGTCCATAATCTGCAATCAACCTGACTGTAAGTAGACCTGAGTGATTGGTACTTAGATGATTTCTCCGTCCCCCTGACACTACATATCCCTAATGATGATGCAAGAAGATAACTAGTGCAGTAAGGGTATGTGTATCTGCTAATTTATCTAACCCTGCCGCGGCGACCCGTGGATGAATGATTTGTACATGGAGGGGGGGGGGGGGGGGAGGCGTGGATGTCTGCATCCACGTGATGAGGAAATCTGTTCCTATAGTCTGTCGCAGGAGTCTACGTAAGGACGTAACCAATAACCACAAGGACATGTCTTTTCCACCTCTGTGAGATGCCACAGCAGCTTTGTAGCATTTCAGTTTAAGAGTACCGAGCTTGCAATGCCGGTTTCATATCCGTTTGTGAGACTTAGTCGGAACAGCTATTCACCAATTCAGGGGAACGTCAGTCGATATGTTTTCTCTATAGTAAAAGAAAATGTACAGCTCCTGTTCTGGCTCGGGTGTAATGGAAGTGAACCTTCTGGTCTAATTCCTTGTGTTTACGTGAAACATGCATCCCGCAAACACAGAGCAGGTGCAATTTCTAAAGTGTATAAAGTAATTAACAGATAGATACTCGTCTGCCAGCAGCATATTAGTTGAGATAAGTCTAGCTCTGTTGCAACCCGTAAGACGTTTGCTACTGATTAAAGTTGGTGAATGGTCACGATATGGAACTTGTGAATAATTTTCTGAACATTGTATTATGTCTTTGAGAAATCTGTTTATTTCTGTTCTAATGACAGATGATTTTTTTCAGGTTCATCATGACGCAATTGGTTCAAGATCTTGTCCACGGTTATAGGGATATTATGGACAACAGGAGTGGTAAGTGAATGTTATATTTAAGTAATGTGTTAGAAAAAATATTGCTGTGGGAAAGCTTCGTTTGTTTGTGAGGTATCAAGGAAATTAACTGATCCACGGGTGCATCTCCTGACCAGATATCTGTTCATTGAAACAAAAAGCGCGCAACTGAGTAGTAGCCTCTACTTTCCACAAACTGTACGTTATTACGTAATTCACCGGATGAACTAATACTTCAACAGCCCATTGCTCAGCTAATACTTCGTTCAACATCCATCTGCTCACAAGTGCGAAATACCGAACATTAGCAACATATTCGCGAAAACAGTATATATGCAGTGACCAGCAGCGATTGTAATATTCACTGACGGGTCGAAACAACCAATCAGCCGTAAGTAGGCAATGTCTTCTTTTATCCTGAACTTACAACAAAACCGTTATATTCTCTTCATCACCGCGCGATTGCTACGGATGCAGGTTCGAATCCTGCCTCGGGCATGGATGTGTGTGATGTAGTTAGGTTTAGGCAGTTCTAAGTTGTAGGGGACTGATGACCTCAGATGTTAAGTCCCATAATGCTCAGAGCCATTTGAACCATTTCTCTTCATCGAAACACATTAGGCAGAGACAGTAGTCATGATGCAAACTCTCAAGTTTCCTAGATTGCTTCAACTGAACTAACGTCCTGATCAAATCTTACTCGTTAAGTTCACTGTCGGCTCTCAGTACTCTAGCAATATGGATGAACAAAAACATTCATCTTATGAACATAAGGTAGGAAGTGGTTGAGATGCAGTTGTGTCTAACTACGGTAAACTGTCTCAGGGTACCAGCGCAACGAGGCGCTAAACAGAACGAGTATGTTGGTCACTACTGGAAAGGAAGCTAAGGTCAACAGCGATTTGATTATCGCGATTTCCCCACGTCCACATACTTCCCGGAACTTAAATTAATGGCATATTGTAAGTAGGCTGTTTATATTTTCTTATTGGCAACGTTACGTAGCGCTCTGTATGAAAATCACTGGCTGTGCTGTGTGCAGTCTGTGGCTAGTTAGCATTGTTGTCTGCCATTGTAGTGTTGGGCAGCGGCAGCGCCGGCCGAAGTGGCCGCGCGGTTCTGGCGCTGCAGTCTGGAACCGCGAGACCGCTACGGTCGCAGGTTCGAATTCTGCCTCGGGCATGGATGTGTATGATGTCCTTAGGTTAGTTAGGTTTAACTAGTTCTAAGTTCTAGGGGACTAATGACCTCAGCAGTTGAGTCCCATAGTGCTCAGAGCCGTTTTTTGAGCAGCGGCAGCTGGATGTGAACAGCGCGTAGCGTTGCGCAGTTGGAGGTGAGCCGCCAGCAGTGGTGGATGTGGAGAGAGAAATGGCGGAGTTTTGATTTTTGTAAGAATAGATGTTATGAACTCCTATATATATTATGACTTTTGATGATATTAAGGTAAATACATTGTTTGTTCTCTATTAATATCTTTCATTTGCTAACTATCCCTATCAGTAGTTAGTGCCTTCCGTAGTTTGAATCTTTTATTTAGCTGGCAGTAGTGGTGCTCGCTGTATTGCAGTAGTTCGAGTAACCAAGATTTTTGTGAGGTAAGTGATTTGTGAAACGTATAGGTTAATGTTAGTCGGGGCCATTCTTTTGTAGAGATTTTTGAAAGTCAGATTGCGTTGTGCTAAAAATATTGTATGTCAGTTTAAGCACAGTCATGTATAATTGTTCAAAACGGGGACGTTTCATATGTCGACCCTTAGCCGAGGATACCTCACTGGAATCTTCTGATTTTTTCCTTGTAGTTTGTGTAAGTAGTGTAGCTATTGTTTATTGCTAGCGTGGAATTATAGAGAGAATTTCCTTTGTAGTTGCAGTCTTTCATTGTTGTACAGTAAAACAGGTGTGACATGCATGTAGATTTGCACCAAGTATTTCGCAGCTGCAATTAACTAGATATTATTTTCAGAGCTATGTTAAGGTGTTCTCTTATTTTTGCTCTTCAAATTGTGCTTTTCTGTGTTATCGTGTGAAATATTGTGACAATAATGGCGTGTGAAAAACATAACACTAGGCTCCAAAGTAAACTGAGAAATAATAGTGACGACGAGTGTAGCTTACCAGCACCGCTGTGTAATGAATTAACAGACATTCAAAGTAGTAATTTGGTAACTGTGCATAGGGAAATGGAGCGGGCGTCAAATAATGGTGTAGACAGTGAAACAGGTAGTGAACAGAGAAGCATTATCGATCGATCGGTCGGCAACAGCTCGCCTCAGGAATCGGGAATGACAGAACACAATATTGCAAATACTGTAGACTCAGGTTTTGGGTTCTCACCGTTTTCTCAAATGAGTCAAGAAACATTTTCTGCTTGTCAAAATGTGAATGTTGCCGGTGCAACATCACTGCCGAAAAGCACTGAGGAACATGTTTCAGACACCAGTGCATTGTTATTACAGTTAATGCAACAAATGGAACAAAGGCTACAAAAATTAGACACAATGGAACAAAATCTTCAAATGTTAGACACAATGGAACAACACCAGAGACAAACACAGCAACAGTTAGACACAGTGGAACAAAATCTCAAAAAGTTAGACACAGTGGAACAAAATCTTAAAAAGTTAGACACAATGGAATAAAATCTTCAAAAGTTAGACACAATGGAACAACAGCAGAGACAAACACAGCAACAGTTAGACACAATGGAACAAAATCTTCAAAAGTTAGACACAATGGAACAAAATCTTCAAAAGTTAGACACAATGGAATAACACCAGAGACAAACACAGCAACAGTTAGACGCAATGGAACAAAATCTTCAAAAGTTAGACACCACGCTTGAACAAACACGTGAAGATTTAACTACTGAGTTACATAACATTGAATCGAAATGTCAAAAAGTCTGTAATGACGTAAAAACACAAATTTGTGAGCATTTTCAACCTATTTTTTCGCGCCATGAAAATGCATTACAGAATCACGAAGCAGCCATAAAAGAACTGCAAACTATTGTTCATGAAAATCATGAGACCTTGCAAGCTAAAATTGACTCAGTTGCATCTATTGATTTGGTTACGCAACTTGCAAAAACTCAGGAAAGCTTAAAGGACACAGTAGATACTCTGAAAATTGGTTCAGAAAGACACATGGGGGAAATCAGTTCATTATCAGCTAAATAATTTGTCTACGAAGGTAGATGATAATCTGAATGACACAAAACCGGTAGTCTTTAATGACATAGAAGAGTGCGAACAAATTAGAAAATTCAAAGAAAATCAAAATCAAATCAATACACAGTACAAAAGAGAAATCCGGGAAGTACAAGATCAGCTGACACAGGTAATACAAGAATTACGTATTTCAGAGGACACTCGCGCCCCAGTACGGGAAGAGGGACATAGAAATACGGAACAGCCACAAAATAATAACACAGGGCATTTCGGAAGTTATGAAAGAAATTGGCAATGTGCACCGAATTTTGAGATGGAACCGCCGACACGACGTAACAATGACCGACATGCGACTCGCCGACATGATGATTTTGACTATAAGCTGTTCATTACTACACGTAAATTCAAAACGTTTAAGAATTCTGGCCACGACATTCATCTGCAAGCGTGGCTTCAACAATTCTCTCATTGTTTTCCTCCCAACTGGTCATTAGAGCACAGATTAGAATTTATGTGTGGCTATTTAGAGAATGAACCAGCTGTAAGAATGCGATCGGTCATTCACGATTGTCACAGTGAAGGAGAATTTTATCATGCCTTCCTCTCAGCATATTGGTCTCAAGCTACACAAGACCGAGTAAAACAGCATCATAATGATGAAACATTTCGAACAATCTGAATTTTCCGGTCTTGTCAAATATTTTGAAGACATGTTGCACAAGAATCAATACCTGTCAAACCCATACAGCCCTTCAGAACTCATCCGCATTTGCTTAATGAAATTGCCTGAACATTTAAGAAATATTATTTTAGCAGGACGTTGCAAAGACGACATTGAAACTTTTCAGGGACTCTTACAAGAATTAGAAATTGACACAGACAGTCACGGGATGTGAAAACAGGAAAACAATCACTACAGGTCACATCCGTCACAATTCCGTGATGACAGAAACAATAACTGGACACGACAAGTATATTCTTACAACGCAAATCGTGACCAAAACAGACACCACCCATATGACAACCACTGGCAGAGTAATAATAGTTACAGAGAAAGATCACATTCCCGTAGTAATGAATATAACAGAGACAACCATAGAAACAGACAATATGGCAACCAGAACTATTATTATCACGGGAGACAGAATAACTTCAGACGCAACGGTCCACTGTGCAGTGATAATTCAGGGAGAAATTCTCTACCACTTAACCGACAAGAAAGGTACTACAGGAACCACCGACATGACAACAGCCGATATAATCGTAACGACAGACTTGAATTGCATCAGAACTGGCGAGATTCAAACAGAGCAGGGCCCTCTCCACAAGGTGAATTTGTAGAAGTTAGGTCTCCTAATCCCAATAACGACGCGCGCCAACAAAGGAACAGACAATGACTTGCACCGCAGGCAGCCGCGTACGCCGGCTGGCTCAGAGAAAAATAACATAGGCGCTAACCTTCAGAAAAATTCCAGTATTCTTTACCGATGTATACCACATGATAATTGCGTTCAAGCTGAAACTCTGCGTACTAGGAAGAGTAAAGGTTTACACCACATTTCACATGTAAAACCGTTTATTGAAAGTTAATCTGCTTTTTAACTTAGTCTTTGCTATAAAATTTTTTCACTTCATATTACTAGTACTCTTTGTCACACTTAGAAACTTCACATGCAACTATGTTTTAAAATTAACTATCCAGTCTAGAACCTAGGGAACATATTTAGACAATAATTACGAATGCATTGTTATAGTGAACAGACGACACAGTGTTATTGTGTGTGTGCATTCTTGTTTGTTAGTTGCACGATTAAGTAACGACTATAAGGCTTACATACTTAGAACATTTACCAGTACTGCTAATGAGATTTTAATGCAACATTTTGGTTTACTTGAAAATACATTCTGGATTTAAAGTACTTTCTGTGGGATACCAGATGGCACAGTGGTTAGTTTATGTGACAGCTACACGATTTTATCACGACGCTACTAATGAGTGACAATATACAATGTTGCTTTTGCAGTGTTTCTGTTTTATTTCTGCACAGTTTTTCTGTATTATTCTGGAAAGTAAAACATGTTTTAGTAGTAACTTTTGTGGTATAGCTACAATGAGACTGCCTTTTCTGTAGCACAACAATACGTTACAGCACAGTACTTTCTTCATCATGGCAATAAGCGTAATAAGTAAGATATCTATACGCAAAGCATTTCACTTTTGTTTATCATGAGGTAAGTACATTGACTTCTGCAGAACTTAGCTTTCGGAGGACGATAACTACGACACTTCCACAGAGATTATCTTACAACAAGACGCACAGTTTAGCGCGACAGTACACGTATTTGAGTGATTGATTTTGTACTTAAAACATTTATTTTTAAAAATATTTGAAGTACAATGATACAAAGTTTTTCTGTGATACATTTTATTCCATTGCAATAATCTGTAACACCTGAGGGTATAATTACATTAATCCTCAGGGGGGGTACACGCTTACTTTGTGTACCATGTGTTTGGCAAGCACAAGGAGCCCTAGCTAATATGGTATTTGCTTATACAACTTCACACATCGGTACCATATTTCTCTAACACAGAATTACACAGCTATCTGATCATTTAACTGAGAGAGACAAATATTTATTTTACTACATCAGTGACAGATGTTTACGTAATTACACAGTTGGATAACTTCACACTTATGAAATTGTATTTTGTCTGTACTTTGTGAAATGCTCATATTTTTCCAGGACCATTGTGATACTATGAGAGCTTTGAATGATGTATTTGGTAAGGAAGCATGATTTTTAAAGTAAGTTTGAGGTAAATGACACTATTGAAATGAGCAGAGAATTTTTTTTAGGTTTTGAAATTATTGGAGAAAGCTACGACGATTTTGAGAGTTGACTGAGGTGTTATGATGTTATTATTACGATGACAATGTGTATTATGCTGCTGAGGTATGTTTATGTTCAATAAGCTGATGCTATATGAGTTATTTGAGTATGCTACGTATCTGTTTTGATGAAATATTGAAGAAGTGTCGACGAATAAGGTAAGGAATAATGAGTAGTGGTTAGGGACTCTGGTTTGTGAAAAAGGAGGTTGGAAACCAAGAATCGTACTTTAAGAGTTATGAAATGTGTGTAAATGCGTGAATGTATCACAATGCCGGCGAAAATTTTTTGGACACTGTTATATTCATAAGATTTTGTATCTACACATTTGCAACGCAAATTCTCGACCCGTCAAATTTTGTATATGAGACCGCCACTGTAGTGCAAACTGGTGTTGTAAATATTTCAGTAAGAAAGGTAAGTGACCTTGACGTAATGCGTTTTGGGCGCCCATCTGAGAGGTAGTCGTCTGACAAAAGAAAGCCATTAGGTGGAGAAAAAAAAAGAGGCCATTAACCTCGCCATTGACATTCCTTTACAGAAAGCATCACAAATACGACACGCTCATTACTTGGAAAGATACTTACATCTGCACACCTGATTATGACAAGCGTCTTTCTACGAGAGTTGAGAGAATTTCTACTAACTTATGAAATGTCACATGACTATTGAATGATACTTTTATGCTTTGCTTTTCATAGTTGCTTATTTCATTTGATATCTAGTTTCCAGCTGTGTTGCAGCATTGGTTTTATAAAATAAAATAAAATGCATTTGCTAATGTGAACACTTTCTGTCAACAGATCTATTAAATAATAATTTTGTGATCCACATTCTTCAAAAAAGGAGCACTTGGAAAGGAGAAAACAATAAGAAGGGACTAGTAACAGTAACTGCATACATAATATTCTTTTCAAGTACATGGTAATATTTTTTTTACAATAAGTTGTTCTGGTGCACCACTTTAATTACATAGACACTAAGATGTGACATAGGTATTAGACATGGCCATTTTTAGTGTAATATTTTTTCTGCTTGAGCTATGTCATGTTTAGATATAAGTTTTTGCATTGCTGCTGCTGCTTGCCAGGCATAGTGTTACTGAATTTGACTTTGTATTACTCCGTGAAGCCAGTTTTACTACTGATTTGTTTTTTTTTTTTGTTTGCTGCACATTGCCTTATATTAGTTGTAATATTGCAATTGCTCTGCTAATTTATTTTACTGCTGCTTGCTTTCACAGTTTCCATTTTTTTTCATTGCTGTTTGTATGAATTGTTTTATGCTGCTGCATTGCCTCGTCCCTTAGTTTAGCATCTGAGCTCAGTAGATTTAAGTTAGCTTAAGAGGGGGTAGACTATATAAGAGAATGAGTTGCAATGAATTGGAAGAAATGCATTGAGAAGTTATACGAAAAAAGTACAGAAAGCAGGTATAGATAGGACTTTTGGGAATAATGATGAACCAAGGGAGATCTCCATGCAAAATACTGCAGTAAAATAAACCCTGTCCTTTCCTTTTGTATTATTTTGCTATGTGTGTATGTACCATTGTGTATTTGTCTTTTTCCTGTCTTTAAGTGTTTAGCTAATAAGATTTATGTTGTAGAATTTTTCAAATACTATGTTATTTATCTTGTAAAGATGCTTAGACATTATTTATTCTGTTTTGTTTTAATACTCATATGTGAAGTTGATGTTTCAAAAGTTATTCTGATCTTTATGTATGTACTTATGTCATAATTCTTGTAACACTGATATGCATGTTTATTTCTATTCTTTTGTAAAGCCTGTACCACAAATGTTATCTGTATTGTTATGTTATTTAATGATGTATTTTGTACCTTTGTTATTGTATTTTTATGTTATAAAATAATTACTATTAAAAACAGTCTTGATCACAATTTATTTTAACAAGGTGACCGGTTTCGACCACTACTGTGGTCATCTTCAGACCTATAAGTTGTATATAAAGCTCAAATTAGAGGGCTACATACATTAAACAGAATACATAAAGTTATAAAGCTATAAAACGTTGAATTACCATTGAGTGGGAACCTCTTTGTTGGAGAATCACTACTGGAGATACCAGTGCATGTCTTACTATATATAATGGAGGCTCCACCCACTTCTGACTGCATGATGTCATTATTAACCAATGGGTTATAAGTCGAATTACAAATTTAAAATTTCTTAGTTAAAAGAACATTGTCAAGAATTAGAAATAAATACACACTAAACTTAGCTTATTAAACAGCTATTGTCAATTAAGAAGCGTTAAAAATATTTAAATATGTAGGAAAATGAACTTCGGTTTGGCAGTACATGGGTTGCCCTCTCGAGGCCTGTCAGTGAACCATTTGGAACCCCTGGTTGCTATGGTGAAGTTAGACGCCGTTGTAAAGATGATGCAGCAGGCTTTCTTCACTGAAGTTGTTGTACAGTCGATAGTCGAACTAGTGGTTGCCATGGTGAGGACAAACACCAGTGCAAAGATGTGGCAGCAGGATTCTTTCCAACGAAGTTGTTGCGAAGTAGAATGGCAAAGACTGTGGCGTCAGACGATGTATTATTGAGTAGCAACTTGTCTTTATTGAAACGAAAAGAGTAAGCTACAATAATCTGTAGCTAGCATGTATACTACATGCTGCCCAAATATGATACGAAGTAGTTGTCCGTATATATGAAATATTATCTATGAAGTTGATATGTAGATTACATGAGCCTTTTTTTTCCTTCCTTTGATGCATTGCTATTCCTCTGTTTATATGCCAGTCATATAAGCAAATAAAAACGAAAGACTTTGAAATTATAAAATTATGAACCAGTGTCAAAAATAAAACGATGCGAATTAGCAATATGCAGTCTAAAAGCACAAAAGCAAAAATTCTAAAACATATAGTCAATCATAAAATAATGTTTGGTAAAAGACAATTACAATGTGAAGCTAAAATATTTGATAAAAGTCTTTACAGTTAAAATATATATGTATATATATATATATATATATATATATATATATTATTTAACCTTTTAAAACAAAGAACAGAAGAGTAAACATTCTAAAGCAGATCATCGAAAAGCTCAAAGAAATGTTTGTCTTTGAACTGAAGTTGTTCGTTTAAAACAGATAATGGATTACTTTTGTGAAGTGAAAAAATTTCAATTTCTTCTAAGGTATTTAGCAGTGGTCCTTTTGGCACGGTATGTAATATTTTCAAATTGCTAGAAATACAACCTTCAGAATGATTGTATCCATCAAGATGTTGACCAAATATTGATTTTATGCGTGCAGCACCAGTAGTATGTTCTTTGAAACGTGTTAAAAAGATTTAATGCATCTTTTTCTTTATAAAGAAAAAGATGCATTAAATCTTGAAATGTACAGTTTACATTTAAAAATTAGCAGTCAGTTGTCACCATTAATATTTTCACAGCTACTTAACTTTACAGATGACAAAATTAATGCAGTGCGAGCAACTATTCTTAATAAGCATAATAAGTAAATGGCAGCCCTTGTTAGTCACCAAAATGTGTGCTCACCAGATGTTTCACCAAATGTACATAACTTTTATCCAAGAGTAACCAATCTAACCAAAATTTCTTTTACTCCTGCTGAGACAACACTTTTAAACAAAGGCCTAAAATATAATTTAGCTCCACAATTGAATAATGCAAATATTAAACGTGTGATCGCTGATGTAAAAATTGCTGCAAAACATGCACAATTTAGTAGGTCTGAAATATGTGACATTGCACGTAAAACTAAGAATGTCATCACTAATGAAAAAGATAAAAATAAACATAATAATGAATTAAAACTTGTAAAGCAAATCAACCAGAGGTTAATAACTAATAAAGCTATTGCAATCAAGGCAGATAAAGGGAATACTCTAGTCATTGTTAGCGAAGATGATTATGTTTCTAAAACTTTACAATTTTTTAACGCTAATGGAATAACTGAGGTTAATAAAGACCCAACTTCAAGATTTCAAACGAAAATTAAAAAGCTGATTGATGATAATGACTCTTTACTTTCACCTAAAGATAAAATAACACTTAGAGTTATGAACCCAACTTTACCTAAGTTGAGATCGCAAATCAAATTACACAAACCAAATTTACCAATTCATCCAATTGTTAATAATACCAACAGTCCCTCTTATAACCTGAACAAGAAGCTCAATCAAATCTTAAAATCCTTCTACGTTTATGATGAAAATTATAGTATTAAAAACAGTTTCGAATTAACTAAGTTAATTTATGATGTGGATATTCCAAAAAACGCAAGGTTCACATCGTTCGACATCACAAATCTTTACACGAATATACCTATTCAAGACACTATCTCTATCATTAATGATAACTTAACACATCACAAAATCATGAGCCCCAAAGAAATAGTAGAATTCATCGAACTGTTAAGAATTACTCTAGATTTTAATTATTTTTCATTTAATAATAAAATATACATACAGGAAGATGGACTTGCAATGGGGAATTCCCTGGCTAGCACTATAGCAGATATCTTCGTCAACTACATTGAAATCCAATTTTTCAAAAATAATCCAGAAATAACAAATAAAATTATATACTACAAAAGATATGTTGACGACACACTGCTATTATATAACGGCTCTACAGAAGAAATTGATGCTTTTGCTAACAACTTAAATAATTTACATCCAAAACTTGTATTTACAGTAGAACACGAAAGTAACAATAGTATTAATTTCCTTGACCTCACAATTACAAATCAGAATGGAAAACATAATATTTCTATTTATAGAAAACCCACATCAACCGACATAATAATAAATGCTACATCATGCCATCCATTAAGATACAAAATGGCATTTTTTAAAACTATGATACATAGGATACTGAAATTACCCCTCCAACATGACGCAATCCAAAAGGAAATTGATACATTAAAACAGATAGCGGTTGCTAACAATTATAATTCCCTTCAGGTTGATCTGTTATATCAAAAATTAAAAGAAAAAAAAATGACGCTCTTATAAATTCCAAGAAGAGATTTACACAAATGACATATATGGGACCTATCTCAGATAAAATAAATAAATTATTTAAGAACACAAGCGTGACAATAGCATTTAAAACTAGTAACCCCCTACAGATGAAACTGAAACACACAATTGGAGACTCAAATAGATACCAAAAGTCAGGCGTTTATAAAATAATACTGTGAGAAACAGTATATTGGCCAAACTGGCCGTAACTTTTTAACACGTTTCAAAGAACATACTACTGGTACTGCACGCATAAAATCAATATTTGGTCAACATCTTGATGGATACAATCATTCTGAAGGTTGTATTTCTAGCAATTTGAAAATATTACATACTGTGCCAAAAGGACCACTGCTAAATACCTTAGAAGAAATTGAAATTTTTTCACTTCACAAAAGTAATCCATTATCTGTTTGAAACGAACAACTTCAGTTCAAAGACAAACATTTCTTTGAGCTTTTCGATGATCTGCTTTAGAATGTTTACTCTTCTGTTCCTTGTTTTAAAAGGTTAAATAATATATATATATATATATATATATATATATATATATATATTAACTATAAAGACTTTTATCAAATATTTTAGCTTCACATTGTAATTGTCTTTTACCAAACATTATTTTATGATTGACTATATGTTTTAGAATTTTTGCTTTTGTGCTTTTAGACTGCATATTGCTAATTCGCATCGTTTTATTTTTGACACTGGTTCATAATTTTATAATTTCAAAGTCTTTCGTTTTTATTTGCTTATATGACTGGCATATAAACAGAGGAATAGCAATGCATCAAAGGAAGGAAAAAAAAGGCTCATGTAATCTACATATCAACTTCATAGATAATATTTCATATATACGGACAACTACTTCGTATCATATTTGGGCAGCATGTAGTATACATGCTAGCTACAGATTATTGTAGCTTACTCTTTTCGTTTCAATAAAGACAAGTTGCTACTCAATAATACATCGTCTGACGCCACAGTCTTTGCCATTCTACTTCGCAACAACTTCGTTGGAAAGAATCCTGCTGCCACATCTTTGCACTGGTGTTTGTCCTCACCATGGCAACCACTAGTTCGACTATCGACTGTACAACAACTTCAGTGAAGAAAGCCTGCTGCATCATCTTTGCAACGGCGTCTAACTTCACCATAGCAACCAGGGGTTCCAAATGGTTCACTGACAGGCCTCGAGAGGGCAACCCATGTACTGCCAAACCGAAGTTCATTTTCCTACATATTTAAATATTTTTAACGCTTCTTAATTGACAATAGCTGTTTAATAAGCTAAGTTTAGTGTGTATTTATTTCTAATTCTTGACAATGTTCTTTTAACTAAGAAATTTTAAATTTGTAATTCGACTTATAACCCATTGGTTAATAATGACATCATGCAGTCAGAAGTGGGTGGAGCCTCCATTATATATAGTAAGACATGCACTGGTATCTCCAGTAGTGATTCTCCAACAAAGAGGTTCCCACTCAATGGTAATTCAACGTTTTATAGCTTTATAACTTTAGGTATTCTGTTTAATGTATGTAGCCCTCTAATTTGAGCTTTGTATACAACTTATAGGTCTGAAGATGACCACAGTAGTGGTCGAAACCGGTCACCTTGTTAAAATAAATTGTGATCAAGACTGTTTTTAATAGTAATTATTTATAAGACATTGATCACTGTTGTTCCCATAATGCATTCAAAAGTAATTTATAAAATTGTAATTGACACCAGTTCATTAAATTAAGTAACTTGTAAGTTACATTTCACTGCACATGTTTCTGTTGGTCGTAGTATATGGACAATATGTGAGAAGTACGGACTGATAGTGTTTGCACGTGTGTTAATAATTCAGCAAGGGACTGGATAAAAGCATTGCTGGTTCTAAGGACAATTCCAAAAACTTTTTGAGTGCACAAGTGGTGGTTATGGACTTGCTATATTATCCGCAAGATTCTTGAATGGTGATTGTGCACCTGCAAAGTCACAACAGATGGCTGCTGGCCATCTCTACAAGGACTACAGTGGGTCTGCATCTTTGATGATCCACCAATACCATTATTTCTACAAGGACTGCAGTGGGTCTGCACCTCTGGTGGCCCACCAATACCACAATCTCTACCAGGACTACAGTGGGTCTGCACCTCTGGTGGCCCACCAATACCATAATCTCTACCAGGACTACAGTGGGTCTGCTCTGTGATGACCTACCTACCAATATTCTTCAACTTCGATTGACTCTGCTGTGGGTTTGCTCTGTTGTGGCCCATTACCTGTCTGCATGTCAAGAGTCAGCGCTGTCTTTCTGTTGGAAGGACAACACTACTTCTTCAAGACTGCATGGAAAGCCACTACTTCCGTGTGCATTTTGTTTTACTGCTCAGACTTTGAGGAAAAAAAACTGCAATTTTTCTGTGATGAACGATCAGGACTGTCTTTATGGACTGTGAGAAAATTTTAGCTTTTGGCCAACATTGTATCAATAAGTGTGTGCATTTGATTTCTTTGTTATTGTAATTATGAAATTTTTTTTTCAAATCTGTATTGGCCACTGCCCAAAACAATTTGTAAAATTTTTTTGTGGGGAGCATGGGGGCTATGTAAGTAGGCTGTTTATATTTTCTTATTGGCAACGTTACGTAGCGCTCTGTATGAAAATCACTGGCTGTGCTGTGTGCAGTCTGTGGCTAGTTAGCATTGTTGTCTGCCATTGTAGTGTTGGGCAGCGGCAGCTGGATGTGAACAGCGCGTAGCGTTGCGCAGTTGGAGGTGAGCCGCCAGCAGTGGTGGATGTGGAGAGAGAAATGGCGGAGTTTTGATTTTTGTAAGAATGGATGTTATGAACTCCTATATATATTATGACTTTTGATGATATTAAGGTAAATACATTGTTTATTCTCTATTAATATCTTTCATTTGCTAACTATCTCTATCAGTAGTTAGTGCCTTCCGTAGTTTGAATCTTTTATTTAGCTGGCAGTAGTGGTGCTCGCTGTATTGCAGTAGTTCGAGTAACCAAGATTTTTGTGAGGTAAGTGATTTGTGAAACGTATAGGTTAATGTTAGTCAGGGCCATTCTTTTGTAGGGATTTTTGAAAGTCAGATTGCGTTGCGCTAAAAGTAGTGTATGTCAGTTTAAGCACAGTCATGTATAAATTGTTCTAAGGGGATGTTTCAATATAACGTGTAGTAAGATGAATCAAAGAAAATAAGACTACACAGAAGCTGCCAGTACCATAATCTGCAACCTGCTTTCCCACAATATCGTGCTTTACGGATTACACATGAGCCAGACTCACCTGCCGTTCTTCATAAAGAAGCATTCCTATCGACTAAACTTCACGTTATCTCGTCAGGCGTCAGACTCCCCAATTTATTCGTACAACTCAGCATCAATATGTGATTTAAATTACTTAATATTTTGGTATACGCGGCATCATGTTCAGCAAGTCACTTTGTGGATGAGACCAAGCATGATGAAACATCGATTTCCCATTGGTACTAACTCTATCCTCCAGACCAGTCATGATTTTTATAAGAGACTGTAATCTGCAAGTATATTTAAGTATATTCCCACTGAGAATGTCTGCACCACGCCAGGGACTGACACGTGATAGTGTTGTATATCTGCGTAATGTTTAGTCTTCACCTAATGGGAACATTTGTATGACCAGAAGACTGTGTTGCAGTACCACTTCCGAACAAACTGCTGTATCTTTGTCGCTCTTTACCTTTTCCCCTCACTAATCTAAATGAACTTTATTTATCGCCAGTTACTAATCTGTTCAAAAATGGCTCGGAGCACTATGGGACTCAACTGCTGTGGTCATCAGTCCCCTAGAACTTAGAACTACTGAAACCTAACTAACCTAAGGACATCACACACACCCATGCCCGAGGCAGGATTCGAACCTGCGACCGTAGCAGCAGCGCGGCTCCGGACTGGAGCGCCTAGAACCGCACGGCCACCGCGGCCGGCTACCAATCTGTTGTGGAGTGGTATGTGTCCTCTATGTCCTTACACATTCCTCTGTTGTTAGGTATGTCACTTACGTAAAACGTTGTTGGATGCACGATGTGGACGCCAAACACTCACTTTAAAAATGTGAAACAATTGTTGATAACAAAATGTACAGAATACTTGGCTTCCGTTGTTCCACAAGATGAACAAACATATAAAACAACAAAATTTCACTAAAATTAACGCCATTTAGTAACTTTTCACTTTGCCCTCGTATGCAGGCAAACATAGTGCTCTGCGAAATTAGATACGGCGATCGTAATCGCCTTAAATGTCTACTACACTATAAAGCAGCGTTTCACGCCTAGTAGGTCAGTGACACAGAACATTTTGCGTTCTCTTATGGTGTCTGTAAATCAGATCAAGCAAGAAGAAAGATTGTTCCTTCAGTGAAAGATAGGAAAATTCCTTGGAATATGGCCCTGCCAGTGGGACAGACACCTGGTATCAGCAGTGGAGCACTGTGACTGAGGAACGTCAGCCACAGAAATAGGCACGTGTGTTGTCCTTAAAAACGCTGGGCCGCGGATTGACTGTGTCAACCGCTTCGATCAACAGCTTGCGTCAAACGCCGGCCTTGATTCCGCTTCTCCATAACAGCAAGCGGACGAGTCAGACCAGGATTCCCAGGAGACTAGTTCCTCCTGTTTGTGAGCGCAGCATAAACACTGCTATGGAAAGGTAGATGGAAAATTCAAGTTTAGCATCCCTCCGGCGGCGAGCTCATTAGAAACGGAGCGTAAGCACAGATTGCGGAAGGATGGTGAAGAAAATCGGGCTTGGCGTTTCCCTTAAGTGATCTGAGGAAACTGGGGAAAACCTAAACTGGGTGGACTGAAAGGGATTCGAACTGCCGTCCTTCCGAATGCAGATATCCGTGTCTAGTATTCCGCCACCTCGCTCGATTGTAGCTTGATGCGATGCGAAGACGTTGCACTGAGAGCTCTCATTCGTCTGCACAGGGATAATCAGCTTGAGAGAAATAGGCAAGATATGAACACACGGGTACCAAGGAATAGCGGCGTGATTTCTCAGGCTTCTTCGGCGTGATAAAGGTGTTCAGTTGGTTTCAAGTTCCAGTTTACGCGCAGTATTTCGGCATCCTATCTTATCGACCTCACCAGGTGCTGTGTGTTGCTCAGATGTGCCCTCCAAATGGACTGTTTACAGTTTACGAGGTACTGTTGGTGTCACGCTGTTGGTTTTACTCCTGACGCTTGCTACACACTTCGCGTTTTTGTTTTTGGGAGCTTGAAGTGATGATGTCTCTCACATCCATCACATTGGTATACACATTGCATGAGACTCCCTTTAACAGCTAGCTGCTACATACACTATCTGATCAACAGTATCCGGACAACTTCAAATGGTTCAAATGACTCTGAGCGCTGTGGGACTTAACATCTGAGGTCATCAGTCCCCTAGAACTTAGAACTACTTAAACCTTACTAACCGAAGGACATCACACACATCCATGCCCGAGGTAGTATTCGAACCTAACCTGCGACCGTAGCGATCGCGCGGTTCCAGACTGAAGCGCCTAGAACCGCTTGGCCACACCGGCCCGCCTCTGGACAACTACTAGTGGCCATTAATATGGAGCCAGTCCACCCTTTGCCTTCATGACAGTTTCACCTCTGCTTGAGGACGTGTCTGAATATCTTTGGAGGGATGGCAGGTCGTTCTTCCGCAAGAGCCGAAACCAGAGAATTTAGTGACGCTGACCGCTGAGGTCTGCAGAGAAGTCGGGATTATAACTCATTCCAAAGATGCCCCCCCCCCCTCCACCCACCACCCCATGCGAGGTTCGAGCCCTCCCTCAGGAATGGTTGTGTGTGTTGTCCTTAGCGTAAGTTAGTTTAAGTTAGAATAAGTAGTGTGTAAATCTAGGGACCGATGACCTCAGCAGTTTGGTTCCATAGGAACTTACCACCACCAAAGATGTTCCATTCAGTTGAGGTCGGGAGTTCAGCAGGCCCGTCCGTTTCAAGAATGTTACTTTCCATATACCAAAGTCTCACAGATGCTGCTTTATGACGCGGTCCACTGTCATGTCGAAACAATCAGTCATCGTCTCCCGGCACTATACTTGATGGCAGGTAACGTTCTCCAGGAATTCGCCAAACCCAAGCGCTTCCATCGGAATGCCACAGGTCACAGCGTGATGCATCACTCTAAATCACCCGTTTCCAGTCGTCCACTGTCCAGTGGCGTCGTTCTTTACGGCACCTCAAACGTCTCTTAGCATTAACTACAGATATATATAGTTTATGAGGAGGTGCTCGATCATTGCACAATATTCCTTTCAACTCCCTGATTCCTTCCGCTAATTTCTTGCTATTTTTTTACAACCATCTTCCGCAAAGCTCGACGGTCCCTGTCCATCGGTACATGAGATCTACCTGGTGTAGCTGTGTTTGTTCCTTCCCTTTTCCACTTCATAATTACATCGCCAACAGTCGACTTAGACAGCTTTAGAAGGTCTAAAATATCCTTCTGTATCTATTACTGAGGAGACATCCAGTGACTAGCCCCCGTGACTAGCCTCTTGACCGGCCCGCTCTGCTGTTACGGCTTCGTTACAACAAAATACTCCCCACCTCCTTTCAAACTGGCGGGTCTGCGTCTCGTGACATCTGTGATCAATTCTGCATTACACAGACGTGTCCGAATACTTTTGTTCAGCTAGTGTTCATTCCAGATAATTCCAACCAAAGCGATTTTCCTCTCGCGACCAGTACTCTCGTCAGGGCTTAGGCTTCCTCGACCCTGGAGCAGTATGGTCGGACCAGTTTACCCTGGTCACAGCAACACATCTCTTTCCGCTTACGTAAAATCTTATTTTAAACTCGGGGTAACTGGAACCAAATCTGAAGCGGACAATGAGCATTACGTGCCCATCGTACAAACTACTTGCAGGGACATATATTGCCAACAGGTGGCAGGGACTGGTGGCAGCTGGAGACAAACTAGTCGAGGAAAACCAGCCGTCAGTTGCACCCCCTTACTCACAATCTCTGAGGCCTTCTCCAGACGTGGCTTAAGAAAGAATGCGGGAGACCTTCGTCACCTTAAGCAACTCTGGTCGCGGGACACATCTGATTTCGACCAGTTTAGCAAGAAGTCGCAGTGTCTCGGGAACTCCAATGCTGATGGGTAAGAATTTGCGAAAGGTGTCCTTCAGACAGCATTGATGCAACTGTGGAGTCAGGAAGAGTATTGGGTTTAGTTTCCTTGTTTTTGGAAATTTATTTTAATTTTTTTATATCAACGTTTCGAAAACCATTGTTGCTGAATATTCACGAATGGTGCGCATTCGTTTGTATTTTCAGTGGGTAAGCCGAATAACATATTACATGACATGTTTTATTGTCCTCTTCCGGGTTGAACATTTAACTTATGCACAACACTCTCAATGGAGTCCAGGATTTGATCATGTACCATTACATCACTTTCAGTTCACTGCGAAGAAAAATAAGATCTGTCGTCAAAATATTGTGCATAAAATTGGAGTCTGTTTTCTATCAATGGCACTGGGAAAATCATAGAAATAATACGTAACACGAAAAACGCATCTTTCTTTTGACCACCGAGTGCTGTTTACCATTGAGAAATAGTTTACCATTGTGCAATATTACACACAGGCAAACACACACACTCACACACACACCAAAGAAACGTAAAAGAAACCAAACTCTATGAATGAAACTCCATGATTCTTTAATAACTGCGTCGTAGATTGAACTATACTTTCTATTTATGAAGTCACTCAGACCCAAGGAAACAAATGATCAGCGTTGTATCTAAGGAAATTTTCATCCTTTTTTTGCAGCAGACGGGCACACGTTTTCGGACGTGTCTCACAGACGTCAGCGTCTTTCGGCTTTGGCGATAGCAGTGACTAATAAAGTATTTAAACTCTTATCGAGATGTGTCAGCATCTATTTTCCGGCATAATAAAATTTCTTCTTAGTGTCTGATATAAGATAACAAATGATTTCGTTCCAAACGCATTGATCTGGACGATAGTCAATTTGTATGGGACGTGAAATATTGATCTTCCTTCCCTTTTTCATAGTCAATGGATTACAGGAAATTTATTGTTACCTCTGCTAGTATATTTATGAACAGGGGCTGCAATGAGATTTATTGAGCAGTTTAGCGTTTTCTACGTGGCTATACTGCCATGGAAAATCAGCATTCGGTCCCATCTGTACCTGAATTTTATACAGTGCTTGATTCGACCCGGAAGATTGCGTTTTTCTCCAGGTACGGGAAAACGTGTTAACAGCTAGCGTCGAGGAAGATGGCCGTTGGTCTTATAACTATCTGTGGAAGAAACAGGAAGGAAAAGTGATTCAATTACGCTGTCCTGTCTGTAGTCTACCCATCAGCAGCTAGCTTGATACCCTTACAGTTCATCATCATCATCATCAACATCAGGTGTATGTCATCTACTGTTGGATATAGGCCACTTTTAGACTTCTCCATACATTACGATCTTCAGTTTTTTGCGTACAAGACATGTTTGTTTATTTCTGTTGCATTACGAGGAATTCAACACGCGTTCTCGTTAGTCCATCTCCCATCATTTCATGTCGCTATAGCACATATGCATTTGGGTTTCGTAACAATGCCTATCTTTTCTTTATGTATTTTTCAATAACGTGATGTAATCTATGAACCCCATGCAAAGTTGTAACTAACTTTCGTTGCTTCTTCCCCTTACTTGATTGATAATCTGTAGATTGGTCCATTGCGATATCCCTATTTCAGTCCTACCGAAGTAATACAAATTAACTGCAGTGCTCAGCTGTTTGCTTCCTACGCTTACCGTAATTACGTACTGAAGTGGTGTAAGAGCTTTGCTTGCTGTGCAGCTTACAGCAGGAAGTTGGAGGAAATATTCTTGAAGTACCATTGTCATTACTTAATACTCCGATGAGCGAGAGAGATGGTGTAAGGGTTAGACAGTATTCGGGAGGAGCAGTGTGCAGATCAACGTCCAGCCATCCTGGTATATTTTTCAGTGCTACTCCTAAACCAATGTGAGCATTTGCTGGTATAATTCAAAGACACAACAGATGTCCTTCATCGTTCTTGTCCACGGACTAGTGCTACATCTCTTCTGACCTTCAGTTTAATGTCGACAAACCGTTAAACTCTAATGTTCATCTCCACCTACATCTACATACATATTCCGCAAGATACCGTGTGGCGCATGGCACAGGGTACTTTGCACCACTTCTAGTCATTTCCTTTCCTGTTCCAATAGCAAACAATGCGAAGGAGAAACGACTGTCTACAGGGTGTTTCAGAAAAGTTGCAACAAACTCCGAGGATTTGTAGAGAGTGTCTTGAGGAACAAATCGAGATAGGAACCTGTGCCCGAAAAACGTCATCCGACGACGCTACAGATCATCGAAGTTATAGGTGCCCACACCTTCTACTAGGCCACCCCTTCGGCAGTAAATGTGACTTTGTATGCTGATGGACCGCAATGTTCTCGCAACTGATTGCCACAATCGCCAGTGGAAAAGCTCGAACTTGCTGCTGCTTAAAAAGACCTTGTCTCATATGACTGCGATGCTTTGTTGCCTTGGCGGATGATGCTTTCATACACCGGTTTCCATTTGCAGTTTATTTTTCTCCTGGAACCCCATAAAATTTGCAACGTTTTTCGGTATGCAGGAGAAAAACAAACGCAGTGCATAAGAACATAGTTGTTAAAGTGTTTGCTATGTTATACTGATTATATACAGATACTTATGTTTGTTGTGCAATAATAAACATCAGCAATAAAACTGTTTCATCCTGCAGCGTACTGTTAAATGACCAAAATTTTATTTTTTACTTCATTCTTTTCAGAGTTAAATAATGATGAATTATTTAGCAGTCTTATGACCGTTTGCATGTGTTTTGCTTAGTTCAAATGGTTCAAATGGCTCTAAGGACTATGGAACTTATCATCTGAGGTCATCAGTGTCCTAGACTTAGAACTACTTAAACCTAACTAACCTAAGGACATCACACACATCCATGCCCAAGGCAGGATTCGAACCTGCGACCGTAGCAGTAGCGCGGTTCCGGACGTTTTGCATAGTAAGTTATGACAAACATAAAAGACAAACATTTCTTTCAGAAGCTTTTTAATTAAAATTCAAATTGGACATAAAAAGTTTTGGAACACAACATGCAGTGGGAATACGTAGTTTTGGAACAGAATGCAAAGCCCATTGCTCAATATCCACGGGACGTGAAGCAGAAAACTGTGTTACCACACGACACAGACTGCCACGAAAATTCTGGAACGTGTGATATCTAGGTTCTCGATTTTTTTGGACAAATTGTGCTTAGAAACTAATCGTCGCCTGGGAAGCTAATCCATATGCTCAGACCTTCGTTAAAAGCATGCAGTCATGGACTGTGCGGCTGGTCCCGGCGGAGGTTCGAGTCCTCCCTCGGGCATGGGTGTGTGTGTGTGTTTGTCCTTAGGATAATTTAGGTTAAGTAGTGTGTAAGCTTAGGGACTGATGACCTTAGCAGTTAAGTCCCATAAGATTTCACACACATTTGTACATTAAAAAAGCATGCAACGGGGCACCGTGTCAAACGCTGTCCCTTCGTCTATACCCGTTTCCCTTCAGCTATGGGTCGCAGGATATCGTGTGAGAAAAGGGCAGGCTGAGATTCATAGAAGCGACGCTTTCTAAATCCGTGCTGATTTGTGGACAGAAGCTTTACCGTTTCAAAGAAATTTATAGTGTTCGAATTTAGAATATTCTAAAGAATTCTGGTCTGTAATCTAGCGGGCCCGTTCTTTTACCCTTGTTACAAGACTCTTGGGACATTGGCTGGGCGGGAGATTCACAGTAAATGCAAGCTAAGTAAGTGCTGTAGAGTACATCTACACCTACGTGAGTACTCCGCAGGTCACAATTAAATGCCTAGCAGAGGGTTCATCGAAGCACCTTCAAGCTATTTCTCTGCCTTTCCACTCTTGAAAAGAGCGCGTGGAAATAGGAATCTTAAGTCTTTCGGTGCGTGCCTTAGTTTCTCGGGAGCCAACAAAATGTTTTCGCATTCGGAGGAAAACGTTGGAGACTCAGCTCTCGTGAAAAGGTCTCGTCGCAACGAAAAAAGCCTTTGTTTTAATGATTGCCACCCGTGACACTCTCTCCCCAATTCCGAGATAATACAAAACGAGCGGCCGTTCTTTAAACTTCTTCGATGTCCACCGTCAGTGGGTATCCCATACCTCGCAGCAATACTTCAGAAGAGGATGAGCAAAATCAGAGTGAACAGTCTCTTTAGTAGGCCTGTTGCATATCACACCTCATTTTCGCTCAATATTCGAATCAGCCTTTATTTCTGTCAGGTGTGTTCGATGCCCACTACATATTTTAAGTACTGCACCTCCGCAACGCTGAGGAATGGATTCTTTCCTAAATTACATCATTTTCTTACCTTTTCCGGAAACATCCCTTTAAAGTTTTGCATTAATTAGGCTACACGGATCGCGAGCATAGGAAGAAGATATTCTGTTGGAAGAAAATTGGAAGCTTCTTGCAAGCATCTAATTCCTTGTATGATCATTGACACTGACAATACTGCATGGTTAGCTGCTGGATGCGTTCGGATCATGTTCTCTGCAAAGACAGACAGTGAAAACGTACGGCACTTAAAGCGCAGAAGTTACTAACAAGGCCGACTAGGCCGTCAACTCACTATTCCACTTCTGACAACTGTGCTAAGTACGTCAACCGCCCAGGTAGTTATCAGTTTATTGGTAGTAAAAACAGTTTTTCTGTTTAGTGTTTCCTCGAATGCCTTTCTGGCAAGAGCCCACTTAGTATGTTAGTGACGTGCGTTAGTTTACCCGTTACGCCCTTCTCGTTGACTGTACGCGGGCGAGGGAAAACAAACTTTGCGAATTATCGGCTGTACACTTTTTTTTTGTACCCGCCTCCTGTTAGCAGATGTTACCACTTAACACCTTCTCCGTCATTGTCGTCTCTGTCGTTTTGTATGTTGTATGGATGAATATGATGATAGCGTTTCTAGAACTAGATACGTATGAATTTCGCTATACCGTATGACGACACTGGACTCTAACAAATATTCAGATCACACATTTCGTTCGTCATTTACTTTAATTGCATAAAAACTTAAAAGGCATCTTTTACGTCGCACCCAAAAATGTCATTCGAAGCTTTAGGGTATCACTGGAAGTTATTAATTATTTTGTTACTTATTTTTGCGTTAATTATTTTGGGTGGTATGTGCCATTCGTTTATTAGTGTATTAGGCACTATGCAGCAGTTGCACTTAAATTATTTGTGTCTTTAGCAAAGGGAACGATAAAATAGACAACATTAGGCGTTTGTACGTAGTCGTCCATGCCCGCCCATACAGGTCATTTTCTGGCGAAAAGAGGGATTGGTATATCTGTGTATAATGATGGAGTCCGTTAAGTGAAGATGTACCGTGCGATTGTGATCAGCACATCGTTCGTAACGTTGTCCGACTGCGATGAACTTATTTTGCCTGGTACTATAATATGTTTCATAATATCATGACCTTTTTCTGCACAGTTAGCTACGAGGGCTATTCGGGAAATAGCCGGATCATTTGCGAAATGCAAACCATTGTGAAAATCAAAGATGTTTTATTTGCAACCGTTAGCTACATCTTCCACCTGCTTGTCTACGTAGTCGCCGCTACGACTTTCGTCGTATAGTTGTGCCAATTTTCCAGTACCCTCATCATAGGAGGCAGCTGCCTGTGCTTTACACCAATTCTCTACACTGCCCTACAGCTCATCGTCTGTGTCAAAATGTTATCTTCATTGCTAGCAGTTCATGTGAGACGAAATTCAGGTGGAGCCAATTGTGGACTGTATTGTGGGTTATCATACATTTACCATCGAAAACGCTGCAAGAGCATCTTCATTGCCCCTGTAGAGTGCAGCCCAGAATTGTCATGAAGAAGGAAACGCATCACAGTTATGTTATGTGGGCTGCATCACACTAGGCGAAATCTCTCACCAGGCCCTCATACTTAGCTGGAAGCACTACAGGGGGTGGTCAAAATAATATGAACACCTGACATATACACAATATTTACTAATTAATAAGGAGTTGGGCCAGCATTGGCTTTGGGAAAAGCTTCACCTCTTCATGGAATAGGTTCTCTCATTCTGGTAGCACAAATATACACCAATTGCTCAAATGATGCAGAGGCATTAAATCTGGTCCTCAGCCTGTGCTCTAAAACTCCCTGTAAGTTTTCAGTGATTTTGAGACATGGCGATTGTGCTGGCCAGGAAATATGTTTGATGTTATTCTGATGCTCCACAAATGATACCTCAACCTTTTCGGCTGTGTGTATGAGTGCATTATCATCTTGGCATATGGCAAGATTCGGCAGCAATATGCTAGTCATACTAAGCACTTCATTGGCGAGGATGTTGTAATATTCATTGGCACTAAACCGGACAGTGAGGGTAATGTTAGGACCAGCTGGATAACTCGATGAAGCCGGCCAAATAGTAATGGAATCTCCCCTATGCTTGACTGTAGGAAACATGCAGGCCAGTTCGCAGGCTTCTTTTGGTGTTCTCCATAAGTAAACCCAGCCGTTTGTGGGAAACAATGTAAACGATGATTCAGCGGACCATACCACATTCTTCCAATCATCAATCGTCCAGGTTTTATGATCTCTTTTTATTATCTACGATAATGATCGAAGCAGACGAAATGAATTAAAATTTGTGCTGCGACCGGGCCTCGTGCGGCGTGGAGCAATATTGACCATGGTACTGCGGTGGTATAATGGTTAGCATTTCTGCGTCGCAAGCAAGAAGACCTGCGTTCGAGGCCCGGCTGCAGCACAAATTTTAATTCATTTCGTCTGCTTCGATGTTTTACCGTGTTTCGTGTATCCTGTCGTTATCGTGAATACTGTCGCTTGTGAAACGTTAAACAGTTCATCCGTTTTGGTCTCAGATGCTCCCGCTAACCATGCACCAACGGGTTGCCGTTTTGGAAGTCTGAGAGATCACACATTTCATTGATTCATTGTGTTCACTGTCACAGAACAAAGTAAATAATACAGTGGAAAGTAACCTCCAAGACTTGTCACGTCAACTGTGGACTGCAGCCGTATCGCAATATTTACTTGCATGGTGTTCACATTATTTTGTCCACACCCTGTATATATCTGGGAGTGTTTACGTGCTCACTGTGCGCTCAGAACTGAAAGGAGCGACGTGACGCGATCTAGCGGCATACTAGAGACACTGTCCAACACATCTGAGCAAATCGTCATCGTTTTGTCACTGTCTTTTGGTTCTCGGTCGGACTTTAATTTCTGAATAGCCCACGTAGATCCACAAAACTTTTGGTGTCTTATATTGTTTATTTTAGCTTAATCCCTTTAAAGTTTACCTGGGATGGTTCCTTTGAATGGGCACGGGGGATATCCTTTCCGATCTTTGAAACAACCCGAGCTTGTACTCCGATTCCTACGACCTCGTTGTCGACTCAACGTTAAATACTAATCTTCCTTCCTTTACAATTCAGTCTTATTCTGATAGAGTGGCGGCTCCCAGTTTCACTCATTATCACATCGACGGATTCCCACAGGGTGAGCAACGCGTGGCGCGTTTTATTAAGCGTATTTTCTCTCTTTGACAAAGCTACTCGGCGACTTGTCTGGATTCGTGGGTCGAAGGCGTTGAGATAGCGCTGAGTAACACACTTAAATTGGCCATCTAATTCTGTGCAATTAATTTATTTACGAATGTTCCTTCTGCCATTTATAAATAACAAAAATCCTACATATTGCTTCACCTCACTTCTTATCTACCCGCCTCAGTAGCCGAAGTCAAAGAGTTCGGCTTGTGAGACATCCGGTCCGAATCATGGTGGTGAAACACATTTTCACATCCAAAATTTTTATGGTAGCCAGAGAAAACGAGATGGCGTATACACTACTTGATCAAAGGTATTGGGACACCCCTATGAAACGCGGAATCGACCACTAGATGACGCGAGAAGCGGACCTTCCAGTGTAAAATAAAAATCGTTATTGCAGCAGAAGTATGGCATATACTGCAGACTTCATAAATTGTTACTCGGATGAGCGAAATCCATATGAATCAAAACTACACTGGTGACCAAAATTTAAGCGTAGTGAACAAATGAAAATCTGCAAGGTTTGTTGTTTCGTAACTATGTCTGTGGATAAGAGTGGGGGGAGAAAAGATTTTACAGCATTACAGGAGAAACAATCCAGGAAAACTGCAGAAAATGTGAATTAAGAGATATGAGAGGATTCAAACTATCATACACAATAACAGAGATTTATTGTGTTTGAACATTTCAGTAATAAGGCACAGAACGCAAAAATCGTTTATCAGCCGAACGTCATACTCTGTGCATATTGCTTTTAACATTTCTGTCATTCTGCCGTATCTTCTATTCGCATTCTCACACATTTCAAATGCTCCATATCTTTCTCTGATAGTGCGTAGAGAAAAGACCTCATTTCAGCAGTTTTATACATCCAGGACTTCTTCGACATAAACTGGTTCGTATGCTTCTGCCGTTGTAGGTATACGACTGCAGCTCCAGGTCCAACTTGATTATAGGAGTTATACGGCCGCTCTGATAAGACTTATCAGCTGTCAAGCGCTTCCTGTAATCGTGCGGAAAGTGGAATTGTGTTCCAAGGTTCCCCCCCCCCCCCCCTCTCTTTCTCTCTCTCTCTCTCTCTCTCTCTCTCTGTGTGTGTGTGTGTGTGTGTGTGTGTGTGTGTGTGTGTGTGTAGCATCTCAGGTATCACCCTCTCTTAAACAGAAGTAACTGTTTCGCAAAGATATGTATTTATTGTGTAATATTTTATGATGTGTTCCTACCTATATAAAATCCTACTGAGCATAAAATGTGGCATCTCTGTTATGGGACTAGTATGTTCACACTGAAACAGCCGCGGTTTTGCCGTACTGGTTCGAAGTTTCGTCATGGGTGTCGTGTCTTACTGAAAAAAAATCTACGTGGCACACTCTTTTCGATGACAAGTGGCCAATTAGATCTCAACGAAACCAAATTATAATTAATAAATAATCCCACCCGACCATGAGTAGCATATTAGACATGCTGCCATAAGTAGACATTACTAGAGTCAGCATAATGGGCCCGAGTTTTTAGCTCAGTGACAAGCATTGACAGCGCTAATATCGATCACGATCACAAATCACTTCAGTTGAATATATACATATTATGATGATGAGCTCCCAGGGTTCTAGATGACTGTGTCGGATCGTGACTCGAACCTGGGCTTTTGTTTATTTCGGCAACTTTTTTACCAAATGAGTTACCCAAAAGTACATCTAGAATTCGGCACAAGGCAAAGATCAGTGTTCAAGTAATGGTCAAGAACACAGTTTTAATGTGTGAATAAGTATCATTACAGTACGTACTGCGCTGCAGAGTGAAAGGTCGGTTGTGCACGCGAACCGTACTCTGTGGCTATTCCATTCTTCTACCATCTTCTTTCCGTCAGAAGTAGCAGTTAATCTAGATACGCAGGGAAGTATATTCACAGTTTGAAATGTGGGAGATTGAGATAGTGGCAGAGTGAAGCTTCGAGTTGAACCGTTAGGTGTGCTTGGATGACCCACATGAACAGCGTGTTTGACCACACGCAAAGCAAAGAGCCTGTTTCGAGACCTGTTTCGGCATACCGTTTTAAGCAGCCACGAAGTTTCTTTGCAGACTTAACTCTTTCGCGCAGTGGATTACTGCTTTAGAAAACTTGACAATGATTGTGACTGGAACTAAAAGATGTATATATTTAATTCATCCTCCCTGCTAGGAGCCACATTCAAGCTTAATCCCTTTATTGTAAACTCACGTGGCCTGTATTGAGAGACGCCCTTCCTCTGTGGGTAACTTTCTCTTCCACTCATTGCGGAAGAGCGTAGTTACACATTTAAAATTGCGTCCTTGACGTCTGTAAAACCCGTACGACACTCTAACCTGACTGATCAGCCAGGTGCCGCTCTCCTGTTGTTTGACGTAGGCTACGAAACAAAAAGCTGTTACTGACGCAGTTTCCAGTTAGGAAACAAGTTTTGCAGGCTCATACTGTCTGTTCTGGAATCCCAGGGAATGTTAGCATCCAATGGAAAGCTACCGTGGCATATCCCGCCTCCTGTTACCGGCAGCAACCTTGGCCACACCGCAAATCCACTGCTGAGCACTTGCTTGGGCTGAAAGATTTTTCTGTCGCACCTGTTATTCGAGTATGTAAAGATCGCCGGAGTTGCTGCTCCTGGTTTCTTGAATTCCGCGTTTAACTACATGAGACCTTCAATTAACGTGAGGAAATCAAGCCGGGAAGGTCGTCGACAATCGCCTATATTTTGACAGGTGCACATCCAGTCATTTCCCAGACAAAAAATTTATGCCTTGAAAATGACAGACTGGTCGCCTGCCAAAATATCGATGGTTGTCGATGACGTCACCCGGGTGCATTAGCGTAAGTTATTTGAACATTGTATACACCGGAAGAAACTCAGGTCTCACAGACCAGTCCTTACTTACCCTGAAATGATGGTTAATGCAATATTTCAATCTTATAATTAAGGCAACTGTATACTGCGTGACACTCCGTTGTAGAACTGTCACATGTCTCACCATATTCGAACGTAAGTTGCGTTTAGTGCCTGGACAAAGTTACCGCCAAATGAATATTTCGCTTTTCCTGAATCCACCCTTGAAAATGCTTAGTTACTTCATCATCTCTAATTATCTGTCACCCGACACTACTTTAAGCATAACAATCTAAGCAAGTGAAGCAAACGTATTTCAGTAGATTCTTTAGCATAATCTTTCCGTACTTGTTCCCTGGTGTCTCTGTGGATAAGTGCCTGCTAAAAAACACAAAAGACTGAGTCATCGCTTTCTCATAGTCCACGTTTCATATTTTTATCTGACACTGAACAGGACTGTCGCCTTTAGCAATGCTCTGGAGAAATGTAGTTGCATTGGGACTTCGATTACATGTTAAGTTGGAGGCGCCACTTCATGCGACTAATCTGTTTCTTAGGTCCGAGAAAGGCAGTGGCATAACATATCTAAATATCACTGGGCTACTCAAAACAATCTAGTGGTCGCTGGTTACTTCATTTTTTTACCCATAAAAATAGCTTATAGTAATACTCCACTAAAGAAAGGCGTTGTAGAACAGTTGACATTACATACATTTTAATATGTTGTCGGATAGCTTATCGCATCAACTACTCTCAACGTCTTGCGTGGAGACTGTTTTGTTACTAGAGATATGCGGTCATTGCAAGCATTAACATAACGAAATATACTTTTACCTTGGCCTCACTGAATTCTTCGCTAAGATGAAAGCATTGGACTCTCGTCATGCGTTGTTGTCGTTGATATCGGTGTAATGTTTCTCGTTTCTAGGTGACTCATTATCCTGCTTTGTCACTATTATCTATGAAAATATTCCAAAGGCTGCATTTCGGATCGACTTTAAGGTTAAATGCGCTGTTAAGAAAATTTGTTTATTTTTATTCCACCAAATGTTTGACTATTTGCTACGATATGTCTGGTCTGTTTCATTCACAAAAATAAGTAACGCAGAGAAAAAGGTTCTGAGCACTGAGACATACATTTGTTAGAAACTGTCTGATCCTGAACTTGCAACATCGAATAAACATAATTTGTCGGTGGTGGCCTCTAACCTCTGAAGCTATAGGCCGAAGAGTTTCATCCAGTTGTCCATCGTGGCATCAGTATCCTTGGAGTGCTCACAACTGAGCATAGCAAGCATTGAGATTCCACTGTGAATATAAATATCTCTCACTATGATTTATGTTTCTTTTTCGGAGATTAAAAAAATTTACGTGGTCTCGAACAGTGGATGTCTTGATGGTTAAGGGCTTCAGAATGTGTCATACTCTTTTTTTGGTGTAAAATATTTTAAAACTGTAAACATTTATTGTGAATTCTGTGGTGTACGTGCCTGTCATGTTTTTATTGATACACGGGAAAAAGATTTGTCTAACTTCGTCTGTCAGGCTATAAAGGCTATATCATTTAAAGACTTCGATGGTTAGCAAGTATCTCATCGAACCACTTTTTCAAAAACTGAAATATCTTATCGCGAGACAGCTGAGAACCACGCCCAGCAGCAGCTTGACACTGATTTACCCCTTAATTAATTGAATTTAGAAAGGCAAAGAAGAACACTGTGGCATAGTGGGAAAACATTTTGGTACGTACTTCCTGCTGTGTGGAATACGGTCAAAAAACCTGATGTGACAGTGGAAGTAATGACCAGTCCTTTTTGAGATAAGTTCATTTTTATTAGTTCACCTTTCCTTTAGTTATCTTATTATGTAATCCTGCATATCTCTACAAAATTTTAATTTATTTTCATACGACCAGGAACTAAAAAACTGTAATTCAGTATTTGGTAATTAACATTTCCATTTGTTAATATCCAGGAATTTAAATCAAAGTAAAAAGAAGTAGCTTGTACTGTGATTCGTGCTGGCGACGTCACTCTTACAAAACTTCTTCTCTACACACTCAGCTACGTTTCTTTGCTTTGTTTTTAACTGCCAACGAATAAGTCTATGAGCAGAAATTATTTTGTTCTTAACGGGGCTTAAATCTTAAACTCTCATATTGCCGATTTATCGAGTTTTTATAAGATTGCTTCGTCTGATTTAGGAAATTAATGTCCGGGCACTGACCTTAAAATACTTTAGGTATGAAGGAAATCCAGGAGTGCCATCCGTAAGGTAAGACAGATGAATACCGTGTTAGCGTCAAACTCAAGTGGGATCAAAAATTTTCCTAATTACAACGAAAACGTTGTTGACCTGAGCGAACGAACAGATTAGAATTGCCTTTAGATTGGTGCCCTGTCATTCAGTCACTTCAAAGGATTTCCAGCTTCGTCTCAAAATCTGAAGCGTTAAAATGATTCAGCACACTGTTTTGATAAATTCATTTAAGTTCGTTTGGAAATATTATTTGGAACAGCTCTCACAAATTATGTATACACAAATTTATATATTTCCATTGATAAGTATTATTTGGAAATGTTCCTTTTAAATGACTGGCAATTTGTTTTCAAAAACAAGCACTAGAATATCAAAATACGAGCTGCAGCGAATCGTTCCTTCTTTTTGATTTCAATGTATAATTACAGCACAGTTGTAAATCATCACTTTTGGGCGCTGAAAGACGTACGGAAGGAACTGGAAGTCGAGTTTTCGAGAACGATTTGAAAGTGAACAAGAACAGTGAAGCCAGCTAATGAAAGGAGGTATAGCTGAACGAAGAACGGTCGAGCTGGAACGAGTGACCCCAAGAAAAAGATCGAGACCGAGACGTCAACGACCATTTCTTAGAAAGTCGTTCGTCGGTCCTGCGATTCTGGACAGTGAACTGTTCCTTTGTACCTGTTTCTTCGCGAACAACCCATCTCTAGTGATGATACAACTCGACTGTGAAGCAAAACGTCTCATTTATGCTGATAGAAACCAGGGCAAGTTCTTATACACGATAGTAGCTGTGCCTGCTTGTGACGGGTCAGGGACAATTGTCCGGGATTACAACACGGCGATCTCCATGTAGAAACTCTTCCATGTTGAGAAAGAATACATTAAATTCTATTTCAATTTTTTTCTAAAAACAGCGACTTTAGTTTTTGGAATCTTCGTGAAATTACACGTCAGAATCTAAAAACTTTTCTCCCCCGCCAAAGAGACCATAGCTTTATCCGATTAACGGTACAGTAAAGTGTAAAGCGAACTAGAACGTTGGAATGTTAGATGCAGTAACAGTTCTGTTCCACCAAGTTCTTTTGCGTCTAGTGATTGTATATCATTAATCTGTTGAACAAATGCTAAAAGTAATAATATCGTTTAGCTGTGGTTACGTGTTCATTCAGTCAGTTAAATATTATCCCCATTATTGTTGATTCCATATCAGAGTGGAAGCACATGAATGAGCAGTAACAACACATTAAAGCCCCCACGCCCTTGTCCGAGGCGAGAATTTGAAGACATGACCATCGTTTTATGAGGTACAACGGAGGCCGGCCTACAGAGAAATGGCAGAGTTGCTACATGATTCCGTTTTTTGATGTTGGAAACACTGTTTTATAACCGATTTTTTGCGGTTTACATTAATTATCATTTATCTGCTTACCGCTTTATTGAAACTACTTGGGTATTCAGGATATTTACGCAATTTGAGTACTTTTTTCAGTAGACGCGGAAATATTGTGATACTGGAACGCTGTTGGCGTCTTTTATACTAAAGTGTATGTCATAACAGCTCGAACTAAGGATGTGTAATATTTATGATTTGCTTTTCTATATCTCAGTTATTTCACTTTCACTTAGCTGGATGGTGCAGAAGCAACGTTCCAATCTTCGTTTAGCCATTCTGGTGTACTTCAACGGCAATTTCTGTAAGTGAGCTGCAACGTGATTACCCGGATATCTCTCCTAACAAGGCTATGTTTAAATTCCTGTCCCACATTTCTCCAACTGAGCTATAGCTTCGCCTCTAATGACCTCGACGCCATAGGGGTGTTAAACGCTTAACAAACTTCCTTCCTTCCAGAGGATCGAAGTTCAGATCCCCATCCGCTCATTCAAGTTAAGATATCGTGTGAATTTCCAGAATCACTTCAAGAACTTACCGAGGTGGTTGTTTGGACATTAACCTACTCGCTTCCGAATTAGTCCTCGCCACTAACAACCTTCGTGTCGCTGTCACGTTAAACTCTGACCGTCTTTCGTTAACCCCAACAGCCCACGTATAGCATCAATCGCTAAGAGGTGAATCATTCCGGACAAAAAATGCGGTGTTCGCTCGTCGCTAGCTGCGAGCCAAAACAAAGCAAAAATAGCCTGTTGAATTGTTTATCGTTTCCATCTACATCCTGTAGTCAGCCAGCGAAGCCGAATATAAGCAGCGATACTTTCGTTTAGTTTCCGCTTTATCTGTTTTCCAGCTTTTTTTCAATGTGAAGTACAGTGATATCGGCAGACGAACCACAACCGCAACGGTAACACTACTACGTATTATGAGGCAGCCATCTCACCTGTGTAGGTGTCGCACATATGCCGCACACCTTTTGTATTTTGTAAACAGATGTACTGAAAAGATATTGTAAACGTGAGCAAACGTTATACAGCTCTGTATCACTTTATACAAGTTCTCGGACGCTGTTTTGTGCAGTCTGATCGTTCCATCAAAATCAGCCACATTTGCATCTGAATTTCGATGGATACGAAAGTTGCCAGTGTTGATACTATAGCAAAGTAATAATCTTCTCTCCTCTTTCACTTTTCCAGGGTGATCCAGCTTAGATATTTCCTGAACTGTCTAAAATGTAATTCTGTTCTCACCCAAATATATTATGCAGAACTCCTCACTAAATGACGTTTAGTCTCTTTTCATACCTAAATTGTTGACACAGATACCTTTATCCACCCTGCTTTTTTAAGTGGTACTATGGTAATTTCTTAGTCCCAAACGAGACTAATTCAACGGCGTTTCATTCTTCAAAATCCAATTAATAGCTTCCGAAAAATATCAGTACTGAAAACTTACAGTTACTTGTTTTCAAATTGGAAGCTTCTGCTGCCTTATGCGGAAGTACGTGTTGTTACACGGAAAAAACTTATACTAATCATACTTGGCTATATGTGGTTGGACCGACACATCAACTCAAGGCTAACGGGCTTGAAATCTAAGGACGATTCACCAATTAACTACGGTAACACTTCTACTCTTGTTTCTACCAGAACCTTGAAAGTTTCATGTCAAAATACAAACTTACATTGCACTGTTACGTCAGTAACACAAAGAATGTGGTCATAAACACTTCCTCAAAATTTCATTTATATTATCAGGTGTTCCAAATGCTCACTGTCCTTTGCAATACATGTTTCCTGTGCTTGTGCCAGGATTTATCGGCAGGTTTACATGCGCTTAGATTGTAGGAAATTATGCATGAACTTCATGTTTCAGTATACCAGAATGAAAAAAAGTCGCCGGCCGGGGTGGCCGAGCGGTTATAGGCGCTACAGTCTGGAACGGTGAGACCGCTACGGTCGCAGGTTCCAATCCTGCCTCGGGCATGGATGTGTGTGATGTCCTTGGGGTAGTTAGGTTTAAGTAGTTCTAAGTTCTAGGGGACTGATGACCTCAGAAGTTAAGTCCCATAGTGCTCAGAGCCATTTGAACCAATTTTGATAAAAAGTCCAGTGGCATCAAAATAGACAGATGTACAGGCGAGCTGGTAACGTCTTCACGTTTTGTCCAGGGACCACGAAAGAGTTGGGTGAGAGCTTTCCTAACCACAAACGAGAAGTGAGTCAGGCACCCATTTATATCTATATCTACAATCTGTAAACCACTGTAAAATGGTGGTAGCACGTACATCTACACATTTAAAGTAGCGCTTTGGTAAGAAACTTTGCATGTTTTTGATCCCTTAAAGTTTCTTCAGTGAAGTAGAACAGTCACGTAGTCTCCTATAATGATGCAGCAAACGCTCACACACCACTGTCTCTGATGTTCAACCTGCCTCACCCAGTATGGATTCTCAGCGGCCCCATAATATGCTTTTCGTATATTTAGCTTTCTGTGATTATTAAAGGTGGCTCCATCGGTAAAAATAATTCTTTGAAGAAAGGAACTATTGCCCTGCTGTAGCAGCCGAACCGAATTACAGAATTCCTTGTGTCCTCTGCAGTCCAGCTGGTTAACCTGCTGGTGAAGTGAACCATGGTACGCGTGGAAGCTGTTTGTGCGCAACACGCGAGAAACAACTGGCTAAATAACTCCAGAGTAACTCCAGAAGGTCTCCAGTTTCTCTGCACCTAACGTGTAGGTTATGAGAAACAACTGTTAGAACATTATTTCGTTCGTTCGGTTCGTTGCTGGCTTCCTTCTGACCATTTGGTATTATTCTAGTGCCCTTCCAGTTACTTTTGCACATTAACTAAATAATTATTCTTGCTGGAAGCTGTCTGTGGGGATACCTTTGAGACAAAGACCTCTAAGACAAAGAAAATGACGCACCATGAAGCAATTATCCTAACGGGACGAAAATCGGTAGATGTGATGTACATGTACACACAAACAAATTATTACAATTTTAGAAAAATGGGATGATACATTCACTAGAAAGAATTTCACAAGAGCAAGTCAATAACATGTTGGTCCACCACTGGCCCTTATGTAAGTAATTACAGGGTAGCGCACGAAATGTGTTACCATTTTGTTTTTGAATATAAACTTTATTGTCAATACAATCTGAAAGGAACATATACTACAATGAAGAGCCGTCCATGGAGATTTGTTCTAACTTAGCACATGCTCAATATGTGCACCATTTCGTTTCCTAACTTCCTTCAAACCAACACTGAAGTTAGTGATTACCCTACGGCACATGTCTTCCGTAATTTCACTGCAAGCTTGAAGAATAAGTCTTCTGAACTCCATTAAATCACGTGGACGTTTCGGGAAAATTTTTTCCTTTAGGTACCCCCAAAGAAAAATTTCACATGGATTGAGGTCTGGACTATTTTTTCCGTCATTGAAGCGACCTGGAAACCTGAGTGAAATGATCCGCATGTCGAAATCCTCGTGTAAAAACTCCAACACAGTGTTTGCAAATGGTTCTAATGGCTCTGAACACTATGGGACTTAACTTCTGAGGTCATCAGTCCTCTAGAACTTAGAACTACTTAAACCTAACTAACCTAAAGACATCACACACATCCATGCCCGTGGCAGGATTCGAAACTGCGACCGTAGCAGTCGCGCGGTACCAGACTGTAGCGCCTAGAACCGCTCGGCCACCCTGGCCGTCCCAGTGTTTGCAGTATGTGGCCTTGCTCCATCTTTCATGAACCACTGCGTGTTGAAGGGCAAGGCAGTAGCAAGAAGCTGTGGAATGATGCTACTGCGAAGCATGCTCCAATAACGCTCGCTGTTCACAGTTTCTTCAAAGAAGCAGGGTCCAATAAGTCTGTGAGTGGAAATTGCTGCCCACGCTGTAATCCTCGGAGCATAATGTTGTAGTTCATGAAGCACTTGTGGGTTTTCAGTAGCCCAAAAGCGTACATTTTGTTTGTTAACCACACCGTCTAAATGAAAATGCGCCTCGTCTGAAAACCAAACGTTGTTAAGAGTTTCTTCCCTGTCCTCGGCCCACTGAGCAAACAGTAGTCTCTGCTGCTTGTGTTCTCCAGTGACCTTCTGTGCACAGATCATCTTGTATGGGTACACATGGAGGTCACTTTTAAGAATGCGTTGAACGGAGCGTCTGGATATTGCCAGTTGCACTGCTGCCTTTCTACACGATTTCCCGGGACTTCTCTGTACAGCAATTCGTACCGCTTCAATATTCTCCGGCGAACAAACATGCTTAGGCCGAGGTCGCTTCGCTTCCAATACTATTCCTTCCTGTACAAATTTATCGTACAACGTGTGGATGGTCTTCTTGCAAGGGACCCATCGTGTGTTAAACTGTTGTCGAAAACGCCTCTGAGTCACAAGGCTTTTCGTTTCAAGAAAAAGTAACACAACTGCCGATCGTTGCTGTGTCGTCAGTCTTCCATTGTTAGCCATTGCTGCTTACTAGTCTCCTAGCGGCAGTATCGTGAATTGCACGTCATTTCGTAACTCATTTGTTTTTCCAAGCTCTGCTGGTACTGCTGTAGAGATCCCAGCGGGATATCTAATGAGCGTCGTAAATTGTGAAACAAACAATTAGTAACACATTTCGTGCACCACCCTGTATTAAGTTTGGCACTGATTGATAGTTGTTCAATGTCCCACTGAAAGATATCGTGCCAAATTCTGTCCAATTGACACGTTAGATCGTCAAAATCTCGAGCTGGTTGGAGGGCCCTGCCCAAAATGCTCCAAACGTTCTCAACTGGGGAGAGATGCGGCGACCTCGCTGGCCAAGGCAAGGTCTGACAAGCACGAACACAAGCAGTAGAAACGCTCGCCGTGAGCGGGCGGGCATTATATCTCTGAAATGTAATCCAGAGATGGCTTGCAACGGAGGGACAACAAAATGCGGCCTAGAAGATCGTCGACGTACCGCTCTGTTGTTAGGTGCCGCGGATGGCAGTCAAAGGCATCCTGCTGTGAAATGAAATGGCAACCCAGACCATCACTCCTGGTTGTTAGGCTAAACGGCGGGTGAGAGTCACGCTGGTAATCCAAACGCTGCCAGAGACATCTGAAGGCACGTCTTCTCTGGTCGTCGGGGCTCAGTTGGAAACGGTACTCGTCGGTGAAGACAATTCTATTCCAGTCAATGAAGTTACAGGCCCCTCTGACCAGCAAAGACGTATCTGTAGACGCCCTCGACAGCGGTTGGGTTACCAACGAGACTGTCACCCGCGATATAGCCCGACAACCAGAGTGATGGTCTTTGTTGTCCTCGCAACTTGATCCGTCGTATATTATGAGCCAGCGTCACATATAAAACATCTCCAGAAGTGTTACAAAAAGTCGTTAAGTAGGAAGATTCATGCGAAAATAGACAACTGGCTCTAATGTCATAATTGTGCATTGTGTCTCTAGCGAGTCTCTATGTTTTGCCCATTACTCTTTGTTAACAATTCCTTTGCTCTATTTTCGTTGAGGAAATATTTTATAAAGGCGTTCCAAACTAAAGACATTTCATTTTCTTATAGTGGACCTGCGGCGTTTAGTAAGTGTTGACTACCACTTGCGTGCATAATTTGTAACCAAGTTAAAAGCCAAACATAATATTTCAAGTGGGTGTGTCTCGTTCGGAACAATAAATTCAGACCGATGACCTCAGCAGTTTGGTCCCTTAAGGATTCACGTCATTTGCTAAACATGGACGAAATCTATAGAAGTACATGTATAAAACTATTTATTAGAATTTAGTTTTATAAGCGGTTTTCGTCCAAGAAAAAGGCTTTCTCAGAGGCAGTATCTATAGTACCCAGAATTGCATGCCAAGGGTGGAATAAGTTTGACAGAGGTACGCATCGGGAGAAGTTATGAGAACTGTAGGAATATGAACCTTTTCTGACATAGCTACAATACATGCAGTATGCGCATCTGCTTGCAGTGAAGTAACAAGACTCGATAATTGATTCATAAGAGCATAGGACGTCGGTGCTTGCAACTCAAGTTGCAACAAATATCCTTCAGGTCGCGTCATCTTCAGTGAATAAAACCTAGTCAGTGCCTAGGTTCCCGTACAGTGTGTCCCACCGAACGTCACCCCTTATAATATACGATAACGTGTGATGATATGTGAAATACATGTAATTTTAAAAACTGTGATATGCAATTGTTATAACGGTGCTAGTGAAATAATTTTGTGACAATACGCTACCTGCGCCATAAGCACAATGACGGTGGCATCACTAGACACAGCTACAGAGAAAAAAAAAAGTGTGTGAAATCTTATGGGACTTAACTGCTAAGGTCATCAGTCCCTAAGTTTACACACTACTTAACCTAAATTATCCTAAGGACAAACACACACACACCCATGCCCGACGGAGGACTCGAACCTCCGCCGGGACCAGCCGCACAGTCCATGACTGCAGCGCCTAAGACCGTTCGGCTAATCCCGCGCGGCAGTCACAGAGACTTGTATACAACTTTCCCCGCCCACACCGAACACCTTCGTATATCCTACACTATCCAGAAACTAGAGTCCAATAACCCCATTGTTTCCCTCTGATACACTGGACTCGCATTCGGGAGGACGACGGTTCAATCCCGTCTCCAGCCATCCTGATTTAGGTTTTCCGTGATTTCCCTAAATCGTTTCAGGCAAATGCCGGGATGGATCCTTTGAAAGGGCACGGCCGATTTCCTTCCCCATCCTTCCCTAACCCGAGCTTGCGCTCCGTCTCTAATGACCTAGTTGTCGACGGGACGTTAAACAACACTAACCTAACCTTTCCCTCTGATCAGCAGTCCGGTATGCCGCGGCGCTTTTCTTAATGTTTTGTTTAAACCCCAACAAAATCACCCATTCGTATAGTTTTAAAGCCATCTCTAAACGCATCACCTTTCAGTAGTATCTGTTTCGTCTTTGTTTATATTTTTAAAACTTTTGGATGAAGAGCAGAATTGTACCGCTGACAGCCCACCGATCTCCCGTGTGGGGCGAGGGCGGAGAAATAACAATAATGAGAAATAAAACGAGTCTTGTGTGCCATCAATGAATTTTGTGTAAGATTACTTGATAATGGTTACCGTAATTGTGTAATCGTAAACCGAATAAAGAAACAATGCTAGCTGAAGGCGGTGTTACATTATTTAAAAAAATATTTCATGTAAACTTAATGATATCGAAACAATTAAAACACGTTACAATACGCAAAAGAGAGAGCATTTTTCTGCATGGTTAATACTTTTCATTTTTCTGTCCATCGAAATGTTTAAAGAACTGTGGTATTTTTAAACGCAACGATGTAACTCTAACGATTTTAGAAAAAATATTACAAATGCCAGTTTAGAGACGGAATTCTTTTTAATGTTAGCACTGACTTTTTCTTTTGCAAAAATGACCAGTTTGTGTGGTAGATGTGACAACCAATGCCACCAACAAAGCGCATTTTCACTTTCATTGCCACGTGAACACCGGATTATGATGTTGTAACTGTTCTGTGTCGGCTGCCGTGACTTTCACAACCAGAGCAATAGCCAGTTACTTTGTGAAAAGTTTAGCGACAGACTGAATGCAGCATTCTATCACACTTCTCCTCTTTCCATGAGCTCTTGAGTGTTTTTAGGGAAGTTACCTCGTTCTACTAAAAGAGATAGTTGTTTCCATGTCTCGGTGGTATAAAATTAATATCTTAATAACACTGAAAAGTACTCGCCCTTAAAAGTACCTGAACTGGTTGGAATGTTCCTCCCGATATTTTAATTATTCTTATTTCCTAAATTGCTTTCAGAAACGTGATTTTTGTTTCTACTTGAGTTCACGACTGTAAACATTGTCCTTAAGTGTAGAGTGACCGTATTGATAAGCATCCTGAGAACAGGTAAGCTGTAAGTTAAGTACTCATGTAATTTTAAGGGCGACTGAAGGGAAAGAAGGTATCTTCCCTCTCTTCGACAACGAGCCTGCGGGAGATGGAACAGTGGCTCAGCTCAGTTACAATGAGGTAGGAAAGCAAATCGGCCATCAAATTTTCGAAGAAATCATCTAACCATTTGCTTTAAAAGATATAGAGAAACCACGAAAAGCCTAATAGAAGATGGCCGAACAAGGATTTGGGAAACAATCCTCTAGAGTACGAGCAGTATGTCTCAATCCCTTTACCACCTCACTAGGCAAAGTATATTTTGAGCTTTCCTTGAAACAAAAAAGGAACCACCTGTATTTTGTGTGTTACTCTACCCTCGTTATTGATACAACAAAGGCTCTTCAAAACTGTAATCATAAATAATTAAAGTAAAGAAGATGACGATTCTGTAAATGTTAGTAGCATCCTATATCCTCAATTATTTGTTGGATGTACTCCAATCTCTGTCTTTCCCTGCAGTTTTTACCTTCTACAGTTCCCTCCAGTACCATGGATATTATATTCTGATGTCTTAACACACGTCCTATCATCCTGTCCCTTCTTCTTGTCAATGTTTCCCGTATGTTCTCATATTTCCCAAAGAAATTTGGTTTCTGGAAACCCGCATCCTATAAAATATAACACAGGTAGTTTTGGTGCCATTGCCAATGTACTAGTGATTCACATCAGTAACTGCAATTGAACAGCGTATTCTACTACACCTGACTCAGTTGGACACGGATGAAGAAGGAAGTAGGCTGTGCCCTATTCAAGGGAATGATCGTTGTGTGTTTTAGGAAATCAATGTAAACCTGAATGTCGATGGCTTCAAGAACGTTTTGACGTTTCTGTTTCTGAATGTGAGTCCAGTGCCTTCATCACGTGACACCTGGCGCTCTTAAGTCCACTATTAAACATCTGATCGCTGTAAAAACAATAGGTCTGATACAATAGATTGTAATCTACCGGAAATTGAAGAAACTGACGGTGCTTCCAAGCAGTGCAGTGATTCTGCTGCTACGATGAATCAATACAGGAAGGAGTTAAGGACATTAGCTGCAAGTTGGCATATTAATGCGGCAAATTGAAAATTCGTGCCAGACCGGGATGTGAACCCAGGACTCCTGTTTACTAGACAGATGCGCTGACCACTGCGCCATCTGGACACGGTGGGCACCACCACCGCACGGTTCAAAATGGCTCTAAGCATTATGGGACTTAACTTCAGAGGTCATCAGTCCCCTAGACTTAGAACTACTTAAACCTAACTAACCTAAGGACATCACACACATCCATGCCCGAGGCAGGTTCGAACCTGCGACCGTAGCAGCAGCGCGGTTCCGAACTGAAGCGCCCAGAACCGCTTGGTCACAGCGGCCGGGCTACCGGACGCACGACCGTAGCACTCCTCCCGTCGGACACAAATTCTCGACTTAGGCTACACACTACGGATGTGGTGCCCCTGCACATTAGCCTCATTACTCGCGGCATCTTGCCGCTTCCCGTACGAGTTCGAGCTCGGCGTGCATCTGCACTATACCCCACACGCCGACATAGTTACGTTACACACTGCCATGTTATACGCTACAGTTCGGAGCCTTCTAGCGACAGAGGGTTGCAACTTCCGTCAGCGAAGCGGGAAAGTCGACCGAGTAATGTGGATGACATTTTATACCTCAACCGATATCGAGAACAGATTAAAAAATTCGGAGGTATTACTTTTCAACACGCTCTCGTATGATTTTTTGCACCCTAGGAGGGAATAAATACGAAACTGCCTAAAACTTATGTGAACGTAGTGTACGCTGAAGCCTAATTTGTAAGTTAGATCGCAGAAACAAACTTCATTAATGACAGGTGGTTGTAGATGTAGGGAAAAATGTTACACGAACGCTAAACTCAGTACAGCAATCATCAACCCGGTTTTAACAACGCAGAGTTTTTCTAGGAAAGACTACTGCACGTATTATATCTTACCCTTCTCTTCGCTCCCTTCGATCTTCCGAAATGCCTTCACAAAAGAAGACGCAGTAAATATTCCAGATTTAGAATCGCGAACAGCTGCCAACATGAGTAACGTAGAAGTAAATATCCTCGGAGTAGTGAAGCAACTCAAATCACTTAATAAAAGCAAGTCTTCTGGTCCAGACTGTATACCAATAAGGTTCCTTTCCAAGTATGCTGATGCTTTATCTCCATACGTAACAATCATATACAACCGTTCCCTCGACGAAAGATCCGTACCCAAAGACTGGAAAGTTGCACAGGTCACACCAATATTCAAGAAAGGTAGTAGGAGTAATCCACTAAATTACAGGCCCATATCGTTGACGTCGATATGCAGCAGGATTTTAGAACATATATTGTGTTCGAAGATTATGAATTACCTCGAAGGAAACGATCTATTGACACACAGTCAACATGGGTTTAGAAAACATCGTTCCTGTGAAACACAACTAGCTCTTTATTCACATGAAGTGCTGAGTGCTATTGACAAGGGATTTCAGATCGATTTCGTATTCCTGGATTTCCGGAAGGCTTTTGACATTGTACCACACAAGCGGCTCGTAGTGAAATTGCGTGCTTATGGAATATCGTATCAGTTATGCGACTGGATTTGCGATTTCCTGTCAGAGAGGTCACAGTTCGTAGTAATTGACGGAAAGTCATTGAGTAAAACAGAAGTGATTTCTGGCATTCCCCAAGGTAGTGTTATAGGCCCTTTGCTGTTCCTTAACTATATAAACGATTTGGGAGACAATCTGAGCAGCCGTCTTCGGTTTTTTGCAGATGACGCTGACTAATAAAGACATCAGAAGATCAAAACAAACTGCAAAACGATTTAGAAGAAATATTGGAATGGTGCGAATAGTGACAGTTGACCTTTAATAACGAAAAGTGTGAGGTCATCCACATGAGTGCTAAAAAGAAGCGTTAAACTTCGGTTACACGATAAATCAGTCTAATTTAAATGCCGTAAATTCAACTAAATACCTATGAATTACAATTACGAGCAATTTAAATTGGAAGGAACACATAGAAACTGTTATGGGGAAGGCTAACCAAAGACTGCGTTTCATTGGCAGCACACTTAGAAAATGTAACAGACCTACTAAGGAGACTGCCTACACTACGCTTGTCCGTCTTCTTTTAGAATACTGTTGCGCGGTGTTGGATCCTTACCAGATAGGACTGACTGAGTACATCGAAAAAGTTCAAAGAAAGGCAGAGCGTTTTGTATTATCGCGAAATATGGGAGAGAGTGTCACAGAAATGATACAGGATTTGGGCTGGAAATCATTAAAAGGAAGGCGTTTTTCGACGGAATCTTCTCACGAAATTCCAATCACCAACTTTCTCCTTCGAATGCGAAAATATTTTTTTGACACCGACCTACATAGGGAGAAACGATCACCACGATAAAATAAGGGAAATCAGAGCTCGTACGGAAAGATATAGGTGTTCATTCTTTCCGTGCTCTATACGAGATTGGAATAATTGGGAATTGTGAAGGTGGTTCGATGAACCCTCTGCCAGGCACTTTAATGTGATTTGCAAAGTATCCATGCAGTTGTAGATGTAGATGATCTGAGAACTGAGCCTGTGTGCTAGATGCTCTTAGGACAGTGGAAGACATGTTGGGTGTTACGGCGTAAAGTTACACGCCGGCACGCCAGTCGGGAACGACAGGGAAGAGAAGGCTGTGAGAAGAGGTCAGCCAATCGTACGCTGACCGACTCCCTTCCAGGACGACAACGCGACAGCAGCGGCCCCTAGTTGAAGAGTACGTAATCGCCGCGCCCGACTGGTGGGGCCGACTTGGTTAGTAGCTTCAATGTTACGCACTTCGACAGCAGCTTCAACGTTAGCGACTTTGTTAGCTAGCTCTACGTAGCACAGCAAGAGAACAGCAGTCACTGCAAAGACTGATTATTTCTTAAGTCGCCCTTTACTTGCGACACATCTGTGTAATTGCCAAAGTTATGTATCTGTAACTTCCTTATTGTAATAAAACTCATTAATACGAGTTGTTTGATTGTTTGTCTAACGAACCGAGTAGGCAGAATTCCTAGACACAACACTGTGCATAACTATGATTACATTTTATGATGAAGGTGACTCCGTATTATTTTGTAGTGCTATTATGCCACGTATCCATATAGAGCCTCCAAAAACGATGGTACGTTTTTGCTCGAGAGAAAAACGTATGTTTATCAGAGTGAAGATGAAATTTTTTGTGAGTTTCATTCTCAAATTTTTCACAATTCTCCAAGGTCAGCCACCTGAAAGAACCTCTTGATCAGCGAGGAATTATGACTTATGAACAGCTGAAAATAATAATCTCCATTTTCAGACGATCTAAAAGACAACGTAAATTTCACACAAGGACTTTGAAATGCTAGATGATTATGTTGAAAAGAGTGTATTATTAATTTTACGTATATCGTCATCAGTAAAGTATCTTGTGATACAGTAAACTGGCCTTTAGGCTTACGACGCAAAACGTGGAGCTTAATGTTAATCTTAGAAAACTATAGTACTGCTTGATTTACCTATATACCTACGCTGCAAAGTGAGAAAAGGAATAGATGTATTTATTTGTTAGCGGCAGTATGTAATTCGCGAGATATTGGTGCACAGTAGACCGGAATATTCCTGCAGCTGTCAAACGCTGTGCTACCTCACACGGGCACGTTTCCCGGAGCGGACGAAATTGCATTAGCAGAGCTTCCGCCCCTAAAGACGTCTCGCGTTTATCACATTTTAGTTTCCGCTTCCTGTGTTAGATTACATAAGTGAGTTCTGTCAAACGTTTCGCGTTATTACATTACATCGGACCCTTAGAGACTCAATGGTGAATCAGTGTGGCGAATGGATGACTGGAGGTGGAAAGTTGATTACCACGCAGTATAGCCTCCTCCTGATTTCGTTTGCTTAACTCGATACGTCTGTCACGTTCTACTGCCGTTCTTCATTTTATACCAGCTGTTTTTATTTTTTGTTTGTTTGTTGAGTGGCAGTTGTTTTATAAACATACGTTCTCGTGAAGACAAGAATGATAACCGAACGACGTGATGCAGCTATTGAGATGTTGGACCCTCATTCGGGCAGAGCACCATTCATAACCCCATCTGGCCACGCGAAGTTGATTTTTTCGCCTAAATAATTAAGGACACGTAACAGATAGGTTCCTTGACGACTCCGAACTTTTACTCCACCTCCAATCACATCTACCTTGAAGGAGCGTTAAATCTTCCCCCCTTTTTTCTTACGAGAGCGATAGTAGGAAACTCCATGTACGTGCAACTAAGGAAATCGCAGTTATTGGTAAGGTATCGTAGAATAAAATACCGTGCGCATTATGATAGAACGTGGTGTGTGTGTGTGTGTGTGTGTGTGTGTGTGCGTGTGTGTGCGTGTGTGTGTGTGTGTGTGTGTGTGTGTGTGTGTGTGAGTCCGCTTTTGCCTATACTTTCCGATCAAAATACACAGGATGTCCAATGCAACGTAGAGGCCACTGATACACTATATCCGGACACCCCCAAAAACATACGTTTTTCATATTAGGTGTATTGTACTGACACCTAAAGTCAGGTACTCCATATCAGCGACCTCAGTAGTCATTACACATCGTGAGAGAGCAGAATGGGGCGTTCCACGTAACTCACGGACTTCGGACGTGGGCAGGTGATTGGGTGTCACTTGTGTCATACGTCTGTACGCGAGATTCCCACACTCCTTAACATCCCTAGGACCACGGTTTCCGATGTGATAATGAGATGGAAACATGAAGGGACACGTACAGCACAAAAGCGTACAGGCCGACCTCGTCTGTTGGCTGACAGAGACCGCCGAAAGTTGAAGAGAGTCGTAATGTGTAATAGGCAGACATCTATCCAGACAATCACACAGGAATTCCAAACTGCATCAGGATCCACTCCAAGTACTATGACAGTGAGAAAACTTGGATTTCATGGTCGAGCGGCTGCTCATAAGCTACACATCACGTCGGTAAATGCCAAACGACGCCTCGCTTGGTGTAAGGTGCTGAAACATTGGACGATTGAACAGAGGAAAAACGTTGTGTGGAGTGACGAATCACGGTACACAATGTGGCGATTCGATGGGAGAATGCCCGATGAACGTCATTTGCCAGCGTGTGTAGCGCCAACAGTAAAATTCGGAGGCGATGATGTTATGGTGTGGTCGTGTTTTTCATGGAGGGGGCTTGTACCAATTGTGGTTTTGCGTGGCACTATCACAGCACAGGCCTACACTGATGTTTTAAGCACCTCCTTGCTTCCGACTGTTGAAGAGCAATTCGGGGATGGCGATTGTAAAGGGTAAATAAAAGTCTCCTCGAAATCTTATTTGGAATAGGTTAGAGTACTGCGCTTGTACTCTCGTTATAATCACATATTTTCTTATATTTGCACCCGAGCATAAGGCAATATTAGAGTTATTACCACTATTACTAAAATTGCATTTGCTGTTTATCAGACTAATGGTGACATAGGCAATCGAGACTTCAAATCAGTTTCTATGAAAGTAGTCGCTGTACATCGGTGAAAAGCACTGCCGTTTTTGTAGAATTTCCTGTGATATTTTGCTTACGCATTTAAGTTTAAAATAATCCGGGGTATTACTGCTTCACACGGACATTAAGAATATTGTCAAATTATACACGTAACTTAATATACTACTAATTTAAGACGTTTTATCTAGCGAATGAAGGTACCAGTTGTAACGGTCGTGAGAAGTTGTCAATAGCGCACGAAGATTTGTGAAAGAATCTACAGAAATGCTCAGAAACTGGTGATACAGAGAATCTGTACAGTAACAAAACATGAAAATTCGTGGGAACGTTGTCGTAAAATGATTGTGAAAAGTATTGACTCAAAAAGTGCTAGATTCGTTGTAAAATACTGATACTTCTTTTTGACAACCTGTTCCTCATTCTCTGAAACATCGGTTTTCGACTCACAATTTCAAAACGTTGAAATCGAAATTTGACCATCAGAGACGTATCATTTCCTGATTTCGTAAGCTCCAAAGAGGCGCAAAGATTCCCTTAGTGCATAACACGCTATTCCCTTCGTTCATTATATACGCTCTAGTTGATACAGCAGGCGGACAAACTGATGCGGACAATCCACAGCGCATACTTCCTCCTACAGGAAAATAGGAAGGAAGTGGTATTCTGCTGCGTACCAGAACATAAAGAAATAGAGGGAAACGACTTAGTTGATGGAACTAAAAATAATACTTCTATGGCATCAGTCGACAGTTATCAGTGATTCCGACAGAGTGTGGGACACCTGTTTCAGTGTCATAGCCCTGAGACCCCTCTGTACTGAACCTTGCAATCAGACACGTGGTTATCCTCACTGAGACAGCTTTCATTACTTCTCGGATTAGTTGGTTCACCCTATATTTTACGTGACCAACCAGCCATATCGTGCTACATTATTATTGTAAACACCCTTACAGACTCTTAACATGTTTGAAACAGTTTAGATGTTTCAGTAACATGTGAATGATAATTCTTGGGTTCATTTCGTATGTTTTGAAGTACACTTGCTCTAATGAGCACATGATTATGTGCTGATGCATCTCGCTGCTGAGCAGAAATCCAGAACCAATACTACTACGTCTTATAGATACACAAGCTTATACACTCCTGGAAATTGAAATAAGAACACCGTGAATTCATTGTCCCAGGAAGGGGAAACTTTATTGACACATTCCTGGGGTCAGATACATCACATGATCACACTGACAGAACCACAGGTACATAGACACAGGCAACAGAGCATGCACAATGTCAGCACTAGTACAGTGTATATCCACCTTTCGCAGCAATGCAGGCTGCTATTCTCCCATGGAGACGATCGTAGAGATGCTGGATGTAGTCCTGTGGAACGGCTTGCCATGCCATTTCCACCTGGCGCCTCAGTTGGACCAGCGTTCGTGCTGGACATGCAGACCGCGTGAGACGACGCTTCATCCAGTCCCAAACATGCTCAATGGGGGACAGATCCGGAGATCTTGCTGGCCAGGGTAGTTGACTTACAACTTCTAGAGCACGTTGGGTGGCACGAGATACATGCGGACGTGCATTGTCCTGTTGGAACAGCAAGTTCCCTTTCCGGTCTAGGAATGGTAGAACGATGGGTTCGATGACGGTTTGGATGTACCGTGCACTATTCAGTGTCCCCTCGACGATCACCAGTGGTGTACGGCCAGTGTAGGAGATCGCTCCCCACACCATGATGCCGGGTGTTGGCCCTGTGTGCCTCGGTCGTATGCAGTCCTGATTGTGGCGCTCACCTGCACGGCGCCAAACACGCATACGACCATCATTGGCACCAAGGCAGAAGCGACTCTCATCGCTGAAGACGACACGTCTCCATTCGTCCCTCCATTCGCGCCTGTCGCGACACCACTGGAGGCGGGCTGCACGATGTTGGGGCGTGAGCGGAAGACGGCCTAACGGTGTGCGGGACCGTAGCCCAGCTTCATGGAGACGGTTGCGAATGGTCCTCGCCGATACCCCAGGAGCAACAGTGTCCCTAATTTGCTGGGAAGTGGCGGTGCGGCCCCTACGGCACTGCGTAGGATCCTACGGTCTTGGCGTGCATCCGTGCGTCGCTGCGGTCCGGTCCCAGGTCGACGGGCACGTGCACCTTCCGCCGACCACTGGCGACAACATCGATGTAATGTGGAGATCTCACGCCCCACGTGTTGAGCAATTCGGCGGTACGTCCACCTGGCCTCCCGCATGCCCACTATACGCCCTCGCTCAAAATCCGTCAACTGCACATACGGTTCACGTCCATGCTGTCGCGGCATGCTACCAGTGTTAAAGACTGCGATGGAGCTCCGTATGCCACGGCAAACTGGCTGACACTGACGGCGGCGGTGCACAAATGCTGCGCAGCTAGCGCCATTCGACGGCCAACACCGCGGTTCCTGGTGTGTCCGCTGTGCCGTGCGTGTGATCATTGCTTGTACAGCCCTCTCGCAGTGTCCGGAGCAAGTATGGTGGGTCTGACACACCGGTGTCAATGTGTTCTTTTTTCCATTTCCAGGAGTGTAGTTGAGAGTGTTGCAAGTTGAAAAATTCGTTTTGGTACTACTGCTGCTCCGGTAGATTTAGAATGTTATGTTCAGCTCCTGCCTCGTCTTAATACGACACATCTTGTTATCTAGGTTAAAAAAAAAAAAAAAAAAAAAAAGAAGAGCGAATGGCTTACATTTTCATTTCGGCTGTGTGCTTATTAACATCTGCATTCATTTGGCAACAAAAGCGTCATGACTCTAATGGCCTCATTGCTACCGAACAAGAAGTAACGTAGGAGCAAACCCGTTAGTCTTCCAAAGGCAACCGTCTCCAGTGCCGACAGGGATGATGACGTCGATGCTCTGCAATGAGGGAAAAAAAATCGTCTTAGTTGTTTGTACGCAGTCTATAAAAAATCATATGAGATTGTAAACACGAGTGTGTGTATCGTTTATTATGTGGTAATATTGGGGAACCAGACCGTAAAGATTGACTAAACTTTTGTGAAAAGCTCATCCTGACTAGAGTATACTAGACAAATGCTCGTTAATCTGGCCCTCTAATTTCATACGGAACTTCTCATCTTCCTCTCTCGCAACCAAGCGCGTACCCTATTACGTCATCTGAGCTGGGATCATCTGTTTCTTTAGGTCGGTGTGCAGTCGGATATTTTTATGTCTTCGCTGCGGCCACTACGTCGCTGATGTATCTAGTGCTGTGCTCACTGCTAAGCGTAGTATTTTTAATTGTCCGTGTAGCGGAAGGATCGACCGGCGTTCCACTGTTGCCCAGGAGGTGCCCGAGAATTTCTCACACATTCCAACATTCCTACGACACATATGCAAAAGTAGCATAACCTAAATCAGTGGATTAATTTCAAAACGGAAGATATTGGGGAGGTGGCTATGTGGCTCTGTACCTGATTACAAATCCAAATGTCCACCCATATGTTGCCCAAGCTGTTTAGACAACGCTACAGATATTTCGCTGAGAAGTCCTTATACATCCTCCATACAGTCCCCATCTCTCCCCATGCGATTTCCATATTTTTGGAACTCTGAAGAAAGACATTCGCGTTCGTCTATTGACTTTGGACGAAGAGGTGCCCGCCTGGGTACAATCACGGTTTCGTAGGCAACCACAATCATTTTTTCTGTAAAGGCATAAAGGCATTAACCGTCTTGTCTCACAGTGGGATTAACGTATTACATTTATGGCGATTAATTTTGAAATAACAATTTACTTACGTTTTCCCATCCATCTCGTTTTCATTTGGCTGTCCCTTATACCTGTTGCTGACTACATTATGACAGGATTTTAAATTTGGTCAGTTTTCTTCTTCTGCACTTTCCTTATTAGGCCAATTGTGGCCTCTTACGATTCCCATCTTTTTCTCGGTCTGCCAGGATCTCTTTTTCCCTTTTGGTTTAAAGTACTTTCCTGATGCGGTAGCCTCTCTGGATCAATTCGTTGTAGATGTTCATCCCATTTATTTTTGTTTTCATCCAGTTTTTCTTTGACACTGCAAATTTTCAGCTCCCTCGAATATCTTAATTTCGTATTTTGTCTATTCCTTTACATCTTTTTACTGCTCTAACGAATCTCATTTCTACTCTTTGTATTTGTTTTCCTTGGGTTTTATCAGTACCGACGATTCGCTTCAATATAATAAGATTGACAAAGCGACAGGTTTATAAATTAGCAGTCTTAATTTCTCTCCGTGGTTTAGGGTTTTAAGTTCTATTGATTGTTACACAGATACTCCCAAATCAGTTCAACTTCGTCTGGATATTTTCTTCGCATTCATATGATACTTTACATCCCGTATAGTTACACTATTTTGCCTACAAGGTTGTGATTTCATCAACTACTGTCTTAGTTCAAATGGCTCTGAGCACTATGGGACTCAACTGCTGAGGTCATAAGTCCCCTAGAACTTAAAACTACTTAAACCTAACTAACCTAAGGACAACACACACATCCATGCCCGAGGCAGGATTCGAACCTGCGACCGTAGCGGTCGCGCGGTTCCAGACTGTAGCGCCAGAACCGCTCGGCCACCAGCGGCCGGCTACTGTCTTAGTTCCCACTAAATATTTTCCACAGAAAGACATTGGCTTTTATTTGCTTGAAGATATTTTCGTATTACGTTCTTTACATATTTTATTTAGTACAAAAATTCCTTTTTGTAAAACGTCTTCTCATGAAAAAAAATCTGTGTACATTCGTCAGCATATGGGAATTATTTTAGCTTTACCAAATGGTTTAGTTGTACCTCAGCGTTTAACCTTAAATTCCATATGCAAAATACATCGTCAATGTAAATATTAAACTGTGTAGGGAATAAACTACAAGCTTTTCTAACCCCTTTATTTATTTTTATAGGTTCTGTATACATGCCTTCTATGTCTGTTAGTACTGATGTTCCCTTGCATTTGCTTTTGGTAGCTGATATAAGCTGTAAAGGGTAACCTCTGTGCTCCATTTTTCTCCATAACTTTTGTCTAACCAAGTTATCAAAAACTTTCTCAGGATCTATAAAAGTAGTGTGTGTCTCTTTGTCAAACTCTCTCTGCTTTTCAACAAGCAGTCATGAAATAAAAACTAAATCAGTCGTTGATGCTCCTTTTCTAAATCCAACCTGTTTCTCCACAAGCAAACATTATGCTATTGTATTTAGTCTTCCGTTTAAAATTCTTGTATTTAGTTTACACGCTGTGTCTAGTAAGCTTAGTCTTCTGAAGTTTTCTCATTTATTTTTTTTCTCCTGTCTTATATATCATTTTGCTTTTGTTTCGGTCTCTAATTATATAAAATACTGAAAATAAAATTTTTGTTGCCCTTGGAAACCCGCAAACAGGCAGCCTGCAACTGAGACCTGGTGTCCGTTTTAGCCACTTAGTAATATACCAGTATATTCCGAACCATAGAAATTATGAGGATTCATGGCGGTGCTCTGTACACATTACAATAAAATCATTGCAACATATTTGTGATGGGTTGTTGTCTTCGTTTGTTTCAGACCCGCGTGTAAACCACTGGCCCATGATGAGCAGTCCGATGCCCACGCTCATCATCTGCCTTATCTACGCTTACTGTTCCAAAGTCGTGGGGCCGAAACTCATGGAGAACCGCAAACCCTTCCAGCTGCGCAACGTGCTGATCGTCTACAACCTCCTCCAGACACTTTTCAGCTCCTGGATATTCTACGAGGTAAGTATCGGATATAACCGACAAGCATGCTCATTAATCTTTTTTTGCTATTCTTCTTCTTCTTCTTATTATTATTATTATTACTACCACCGTTAATTTCCCCATATGACAAGCGCTAAAACACAATCAATTTTCATGGTATTTTTTTATGTTTGTTGCTTTTTTTCTTTCCAAAAACCTCTGACATATTAACCGTACTTCTTCTTCATCTCTCCTTTCCACTTCTTTCCTGTTTTCTTCTCTTCGGGCGTTTGCTGAAATTTCTGTTTTCTGATTTTTTTCTCTGTATTTTTGCCTGTCTGTTGTGCCTTCTGCGGAGACGTTCGGTTTCCTGAGGTCTTCCATGATTTCCCTTACTCAGTTGGGTTTCAATTTATTCCTTGTCACTATGTTAAAAAATTTCTTTGTCAATCTATTTTCGTTTATCTTATGTATGCGTTCGTAACTTTGCCCTTCTTTGTTGTTTGTAATAGTCTATGTCTGTTCGTACAGTCCTTTTGTCGGTCTCCTTATCCAGATCTCCCCTTTCTGAACCGGCGACGAGATCTTTCTCAGTAATTTCCTCTCTTGTTTTTCCATCCCCTTGATTTTCATCCTTCTCTTGATTACTGTTGTTTCTAAGATATGTAAGACTTCTGGTAAGACTATTGTACTACAGCACCTTAATTTGGTACTGGTGGAAATACTCCTTTTATTGTAATGGTTCCATAGAAGTCCGTATGCGTTTTGTAGTTTTGTGACACTTTCTTCATTGGATGTCGAGTTCAGTCCTGTTTTCTGTGTAATCTCTCCCAGAAATTTGAAACCGTCTTACTTGTGTTATCTTCGCATACTTCGTTAACAGTGAGTATTTATCTGTGGATTTTGTGTCCATGTACTGCTTTTTTTCGTATGAGATTTGTAGTCTGTTGTGGCTGAGATTTCGTGTAGTGTCTCTAGAGCTTCTTTGGCTTCTTTTGTGTTATTTGTTATAACGGCTATATAATCGACAAAGGCCAGATATATTATGTTGACGGATCTGTACTTGCGTCTCCCCATGTTTAACCCGTTGACTCCTTTGTCCCATGTCCTGATTATTTTTACCAAAACCGAATTAAATAGAATGGGCGACAGGCCGTCTCCGTGCCTCACTCTTGTCTTGATTTCGAATGGTTCCGAGATCTTTCCTATAAGATTCTCTTTGGAAGATGTATTTGTTAATATTTCCTGGATTAGCTTTCTGGTCTTGTTATCTACACTCATACCTTCCAGATTATTGAAGAATGTTCCTGTATCTATGGAGTCATAGGCTTTCTTGAAATCGAAAAATGTTATTGTGGTGTTCCTGGACTTTCTTCTTATTAATATTGTTCTGAATGATCTTCCCTTCCTGAAACCTCCTTGGTATTCTTCTGTCTGTGGATCTATTTGAGGCTCTAGCTGAATTAACAGGGCTTTGGCTGGAATTTGGTATGCCACAGGCTGTAGTGAAATTCCTCTGTAGTTATGAGGGCCTTTTTCGTCTCCTTCCTTGTGGAGGGGTGTATTAGCACTGACTTCCATTATTCTGGTACCTTTTCTGTTTACCGAATATTTTTGATGGTTCCGTGTATTTTCGGTGTGATATTTTCGTGGTCTAATTTCCAGCTTTCCTCAATCAATCCCTCTTCTCCAGGTGCTCTGCATTTTTCAATGATTTTATTTATTATTTCCACCATCACCTCGTGTGTTGACGGATTGGAATCGAGGTTAGGTTCTGGCTTCACGAACTGTAAAATTTGCGTTGGTTTACCACAGTTTAGTAGTGTATCGAAATATTGCGCGAATATTTCACAACTCTCTTGAGGATTTGTCTCCAATGTTCCGTCTTATCTTTTGAAGATAACCTCGGTGGTTGATACCCTGTTATATTTTCTCTGTATGTTCTGTAAAAATTTCGTGTCATCATCATCATCATCATCATCATCATTTAAAACTGATTATGCCTTTCAGCGTTCAGTCTGGAGCATAGCCCCCCCTTATACAGTTCCTCCATGATCCCCTATTCAGTGCTAACATTGGTGCCTCTTCTGATGTTAAACTTATTACTTCAAAATCATTCTTAACCGAATCCAGATATCTTCTCCTCGGTCTGCCCCGACTTCTCCTACCCTCTACTGCTGAATCCATGAGTCTCTTGGGTAACCTTGCTTCTCCCATGCGTGTAACATGACCCCACCGTCTAAGCCTGTTCGCCCTGACTGCTACATCTATAGAGTTCATTCCCAGTTTTTCTTTGATTTCCTCATTGTGGACACCCTCCTGCCATTGTTCCCATCTACTAGTACCTGCAATCATCCTAGCTACTTTCATATCCGTAACCTCAACCTTGTTGATAAGGTAACCTGAATCCACCCAGCTTTCGCTCCCATACAACTAAGGTGGTCGGAAGATTGAACGGTGCACAGATAACTTAGTCTTGGTACTGACTTCCTTCTTGCAGAAGAGAGTAGATCGTAGCTGAGCGCTCACTGCATTAGCTTTGCTACACTTCGCTTCCAGTTCTTTCACTATGTTGTCATCCTGTGAGAATATGCATCCTAAGTACTTGAAACCGTCCACATGTTCTAATTTTGTTCCTCCTATTTGGCACTCAATCCGTTTATATTTCTTTCCCACTGACATTACTTTCGTTTTGGAGATGCTAATTTTCATACCATAGTCCTTACATTTCTGATCTAGCTCTGAAATATTACTTTGCAAACTTTCAATCGAATCTGCCATCACAACTAAGTCATCCGCATATGCAAGACTGCTTATTTTGTGTTCACACATCTTAATCTCACCCAGCCAGTCTATTGTTTTCAACATATGATCCATAAATAATATGAACAACAGTGGAGACAGGTTGCAGCCTTGTCTTACCCCTGAAACTGCTCTGAACCATGAACTCAATTTACCGTCAACTCTAACTGCTGCCTGACTATCCATGTAAAGACCTTTAATTGCTTGCAAAAGTCTGCCTCCTATTCCATAATCTTGTAGAACAGACAATAACTTCCTCCTAGGAACCCGGTCATATGCCTTTTCTAGATCTATAAAGCATAGATACAATTCCCTGTTCCACTCACAACACTTTTCCATTATTTGCCGTAAGCTAAATATCTGGTCCTGACAACCTCTAAGAGGCCTAAACCCACACTGATTTTCATCCAATTGGTCCTCAACTAATACTCGGACTTTCCTTTCAACAGTACCTGAGAAGATTTTACCCACAACACTGATTAAAGAGATACCTCTGTAGTTGTTACAATCTTTTCTGTTTCCATGTTTAAAGATTGGTGTGATTACTGCTTTTGTCCAGTCTGATGGAACCTGTCCCAACTCCCAGGCCATTTCAATTATCCTGTGTAGCCATTTAAGACCTGACATTCCACTGTATTTGATGAGTGGAATGTTCCGTAAAAATTTCGTGTTTTTTGTTGAAATTCTCTTCTATCTCTTTCACTCTGTTGGTACCCTCTTCTTTCTCCAGGGACTATTTTCGAAGTGGTCTTCCTTACCCTATTGAATTCTTCCCATTTTTCCGATGTTCTATGACTGTTAAATTTCTTCCAGGCTTCTATTCTGTTTTATACGGCTCTGTCACTTGTTATGTTCAACCATCTGTGTTTCCTTTTTCTCTGTGGTTGCCCCAATTTTATCAGTTTCTTCATTTTTTCTGAGAGTTCTGTCCAGTCATTCTGTCGATTATCTTAATTTTTTCGGTAAATTTCTTTCTTGTTTAATTGTAGGTACTCTGGGTCTGTTCTGAAAGTTCTATTGGTTCTCTTGATCTTTCTGTGTGGTATGATGATGTTGACGATCGGATTAGAAAAGTCCATTCCTTGCTCTTACATTCATTATTTCTCTGGTTTTTTTCGTGGATATCACTATGTGGTCTATCTGAAGTTCTCCTACGACATCTTTGGGGGATGTCCAAGTTCGTAGTTTCTTATTTGGTTTCTGGAATTGCGTGGACATGGTCTTGAGGTCGAAATTCCTGCGGAAGTTCATCAGGCCGTGTGTTCTCATGTTGTCTCTTTGAATTTTCTTTCCCTGTCTAATTGGGCATTAAAATCTCCTAGTAACACTTTCACTTGCTTCTTGGGGATTTTGTTGGTGGTTTCTTCCAGATCTTCCCGGAAATCTTCTAGCATCTGTGGGTTTTTCTTGTTGTAGTTATCTGTTGGAGCATCTGCACTGGCTAGTGTACAGGCTTTGTTTCCAGATCGTATCGTGATATTTTTCTGATTTTGTAGCGAAATCTATTACAGAGTCCAAAATCGTGGTATATTAAAAATCCCTTCTTTTAGTGAAGTTAAGCCACAAATTTCTTTTGTACCCAATTCTGTCACTATTTCCTCACAGGTTACGCGATCTATCCTAACGTTCAGCATTCTTCTGTAGTACCATACTTCAAAGGCTTCTATTCTCAACTTGTCTGAACTGATTATAGTAAGGAGGTGAATTACTCATGCATCAGTTATTTACTGCTTGCACCCCACGTTTTTAGTTTCATTTCTTACAAGTATTTTCACAGCTAGTAAAAATTCACAATCACAGATTTTCAGAACTATCTATATAGGGTTAGGAATCTGTATGAGATAAGCAGAAATTATTTTATACTTTTTAGTCCGATTTAAAAACGTGGTATATTAAAAATATATTTTTATTTAGATCATTATTTTCTGCTTTTTAGTCTTTTGTGTATATGAAATTTTTCAATCGAATTCAGATATTTTGATGATATTCTAACTGAGACATGTGGCAGGTTTATTTCAGTTTCTCTTCACCTGACCCAACCAATACATTGCTTCCTCCTATGTATACCCCACAAAAAGGCCACGAAGGTAAAAGTTAGAGAGATTGGAGCTCACACGGAGGCTTTCTAGTAAACATTTTTTCCTGGGAAACATTAGCGACTGGAACAGGAAAAGGGGAAAATGGCAGTGGTACATGAAGTACACTCCGCCACACACCAGACAAGAAAGCGAGTTAATATTGTACTGTCATCCAGCTCTGAGCTATGTTTAAAATGTCAACTCTCTAGCTCATCGGAAAGTTAGTTTAAAATCAATTTGCAAAATTTGTTCCGAACTGACAGACACACAAGGAAGCGACGTAATAAAAACGTAGTAAAAAATCGGTAGAACGCAGCCAATTAAGGATTTGTTCTTTCTACCACTTGAGTTTTTCCACTTCTAGGCGTCACACCTCTAACTGCAGTTTCATCTCTTTTTGCAGTGCAAGGGCATACGTGTTTTTGAGCATGACCAACCTCTGGTCTTTCGTTAGTTATTCTTTTGATCAGGCTCACCTCTGGCTTCAGTGTAAGTCTCACTGACAATTACCTTCGCTGTTGATTGCCATGAGATGCAATTCAAACTTCCAGACAAATCCACTACTCATGTAGTTCTGCACATGTCAGCAGTAAAATTTACTCGTAATTAAGAAACAATATCTTTCATATGGCGTTGCCTCTTGCCAGAGATGGATTATTTTCTGCTTTCAACAGACTCATAAATACTTTCCTTCAGGAGTAAGTGTCTGTTGCCGCAATAACAAAACAAAACACACGAAATGTCTAGATGACAGTGGTTCTTCACAAAACAGAAACGTGAATATATTTAGTGCAATGAAAGTGTTGTGTGCTAAAATCTAGCAAATACATGTTGAAGAACAGGAAGAACGACGTAAACAACAGAAAACCAGACAACTTAAGATGCTTTAGAATGAAGCGAAACGCGTTTGGTCTTAAGAAGACTTCCATCACAGTAGCAAAAAAATGGTATTTAACCTATACAACTTCAGTACATGCAACTGCGGAAAACAAAGGCCGACAAACAAAGAAGACAACATCCATTACGCTTGTTTGAAAGTCTGCAGTTTCTTCTATCATTACGGGACACAAACTAGCTGCGGACAATCTCATAAGCAGCGTTTCAGCCTTCCATTCTGCAGTAGAAGTGTATGGCACATTCATGATGCGACCTCAAGTGCCATATTAATTGGACGGCATACCTCCACTGTTGTGCAGACGCTGCAGCTGGGATGACCGTTCTCAGTAAGTAAGCTTGTTTACCTTCAGTGCAAGTGTTTCTCACTCGGAGAATTACACAGAATTAGCGGCCTAATTTGGTTTAAAACGAAGCAAGCGACTTTAAGTTATAAGTTAGTATTATATACAGATATCAGACAGCTGCACTCACAGCATTACTTTTAAAAACTCGATAACAGGCAGAAGCATAATTCAGAATGATTATCATCATGTGCAGCATTTCTAATGTTAGAGGATGACCGAATGTCCTTCCTGTTGCCATCTCTTTACTCCCCAGGATGGAGTTTCTGCAACCAAGCAGTCTGCATGTAGTGTTACTCATGTGAAAGCGTGCGAACGCTTTCTAAATGATTGTGAACAGTGTAACTGAGGCGGGACGTGAGTAACAGCCTGGTATTCACCTTGTCGCATGTGGAAAACCGCCTAAAAACCACTTCCAGACTCACCAGCACACCAGCCCTCGTCGCTAATCCGCCAGGCGGATTCGATCAATGACCGTCGCGCCTGCCCAAATTCCGGAAGCTGCTGACTTCTATTTGCCAACGACCTTGCCCATTGGTAACACAACTCACCAAAGTTAGACGCTGTCGGGCTGAGCTAGCACTTGGATGGGTTACCATCCAGTCTGCCGAGTGCTGTTTGCAAGCGGGGTGCACTCAGCCCTTGTGAGGCAAACTGAGGAGCTACTTGAATGAGAAGTAGCGGCTCCTGTCTCGTTAACGGACATACGATCGGGAGAGTGGTGTGCTGACCACATGCCCCTCCATCTCCGCATCCAGTGACGCCTGTGGGCTGTGGATGACACGGCGGCCGGTCGGTACCGTTGGGCCTTCCAAGGCCTGTTAGGACGGAGTTTAGTTTTTAGTTATGAGTACTATCTATCATCAATCCAATTGCTTGCAACCAGATTGAGAACATCTAGATTCCGTGGGAACTGCTGATAGTGTGCAGTCATTAGGCGTGTACGAGAGTCAATGTGTTTATGATACTATGTGTGGCAGTTAACAGACTAGAAAGAATATCATTAGCAGGATTATGGTCAGGACAACATCCTAGTTACACAGTCTGAAATTCTTTGGAGAACGACGTAGTAAACTGTCGAAATAGATGAACGGCGCTTTAGTTTACAAAGGTTTTAGTATTAAGTTGACCGTAACACCACTTATGACCGCCGAACTGCTTTCAGTAGACTGTACAACTAGTATTCGATGTACACTCCTGGAAATGGAAAAAAGAACACATTGACACCGGTGTGTCAGACCCACCATACTTGCTCCGGACACTGCGAGAGGGCTGTACAAGCAATGATCACACGCACGGCACAGCGGACACACCAGGAACCGCGGTGTTGGCCGTCGAATGGCGCTAGCTGCGCAGCATTTGTGCACCGCCGCCGTCAGTGTCAGCCAGTTTGCCGTGGCATACGGAGCTCCATCGCAGTCTTTAACACTGGTAGCATGCCGCGACAGCGTGGACGTGAACCGTATGTGCAGTTGACGGACTTTGAGTGAGGGCGTATAGTGGGCATGCGGGAGGCCGGGTGGACGTACCGCCGAATTGCTCAACACGTGGGGCGTGAGGTCTCCACAGTACATCGATGTTGTCGCCAGTGGTCGGCGGAAGGTGCACGTGCCCGTCGACCTGGGACCGGACCGCAGCGACGCACGGATGCACGCCAAGACCGTAGGATCCTACGCAGTGCCGTAGGGGACCGCACCGCCACTTCCCAGCAAATCAGGGACACTGTTGCTCCTGGGGTATCGGCGAGGACCATTCGCAACCGTCTCCATGAAGCTGGGCTACGGTCCCGCACACCGTTAGGCCGTCTTCCGCTCACGCCCCAACATCGTGCAGCCCGCCTCCAGTGGTGTCGCGACAGGCGTGAATGGAGGGACGAATGGAGACGTGTCGTCTTCAGCGATGAGAGTCGCTTCTGCCTGGGTGCCAATGATGGTCGTATGCGTGTTTGGCGCCGTGCAGGTGAGCGCCACAATCAGGACTGCATACGACCGAGGCACACAGGGCCAACACCCGGCATCATGGAGTGGGGAGCGATCTCCTACACTGGCCGTACACCACTGGTGATCGTCGAGGGGACACTGAATAGTGCACGGTACATCCAAACCGTCATCGAACCCATCGTTCTACCATTCCTAGACCGGCAAGGGAACTTGCTGTTCCAACAGGACAATGCACGTCCGCATGTATCCCGTGCCACCCAACGTGCTCTAGAAGGTGTAAGTCAACTACCCTGGCCAGCAAGATCTCCGGATCTGTCCCCCATTGAGCATGTTTGGGACTGGATGAAGCGTCGTCTCACGCGGTCTGCACGTCCAGCACGAACGCTGGTCCAACTGAGGCGCCAGGTGGAAATGGCATGGCAAGCCGTTCCACAGGACTACATCCAGCATCTCTACGATCGTCTCCATGGGAGAATAGCAGCCTGCATTGCTGCGAAACGTGGATATACACTGTACTAGTGCCGACATTGTGCATGCTCTGTTGCCTGTGTCTATGTGCCTGTGGTTCTGTCAGTGTGATCATGTGATGTATCTGACCCCAGGAATGCGTCAATAAAGTTTCCCCTTCCTGGGACAATGAATTCACGGTGTTCTTATTTCAATTTCCAGGAGTGTATGACGCAAGTGAACATGTCACCTATTGAATCAGCTATTAGAATAAAAGGAGACAGGTTAAGAATAAAAATTTACCGTGCTCTATCGTCTTTGTAGAAGGTATAATATCGGAATCATGTCAGTGTGTGGACTACTCCTTTGAAAAAGGTTTGAACATTTCACGTGAAACATACTTCAGAATCGCTTATATTACAAAGCGGTATGCGAATATAAGTATGAAAAATCCTTAGTCGTGTAACCTTGAGTAGTGTGCTTACTGGAAGATGATTAATAATAACTACCTGGCTTGTGAAATGCATCGCTCACTAACATGAACAGATAAGCTTCGCCACCAACTTATTGTTTACCCAGTCGTGACTAACAGGCCACCTAAAAACCTAATTCAGCCTGGTGGCCTAGACAGGATCTCGCTGTATCCGAGCTGCTTGTTTGAAGTTTCACACTATACAGGCAGATCTTTAAATATGTGAATTTATTGTACATTTCGGGTGGTAAGCAGCATAATTAAACGAACAACTATAATGTCTCAATGTTTAGTAACATTATGATAATTTGTTGAGCCAGGGTTCTGAGTATTACGAGTAAAGATGCAGTCGTACTGCAGTGTCGTACTCCATGACTGATTTGAACACGAACGTATGTAATAATATGTAAAGGTAAGACTGTCAAGAAATGAACGGGAGAAGTATCACATTGTTTTCTGGAAAGGGAGAGTGTTTTGTATGAAAGGATTTGGTCCATGATTATTAAGATGTTACACCATTTTATAAGTGCCTGGCAAAGTTCTGTCACACTTAAAGGAGTATCTACCCTAAAAAAATGTCATTTGCACAAATGACACTTTATTGCTGTGGCACGAAGGTAGTTATTTATATTGTGTGTCACGAGGCATATAAATAACATCAGTATTGTTTCATGAGAAACTTTGAATGTGCCCGCTTTGTGCCCTCGTGGAAGCACAACTACTTTGTAAGAAGCAGGACGCTGGTTCAGCACCCATCTCTGACATATATGTGAGTTTTAGGTGCCATTTCTTTGTATGCACTTTTACATCGGGAGCTTGGAACATAAAAAATAATCTCAGAATGAAATATCATCGCAGTTAGAAAGTAGGGTGATTGTGAGTGTGTGTGTATGTGTGTAAAAAAAAAAACTTAAGTTGCACTATGGACTGGATTATAGGTTATATGGTAGAACGATTTCCTTTTCAACTTTTTAAAAAGGGCCTCCATTGCCATTCCAGAAACAATAATATAACCTCTAACGATAAGCTAACACCAAAACGACAAGCTTGGAAGAAGTTAATATTTATCGGAAGATCATCGTCCGATAAATTAACGAAACACTATCATTACTTGTGATCAGACTAAAATGTAAAGAAAGAAATCTTGACTCGACGAATGGTTTTTCAAGAGAATATACTAAAACTAAGAAGGCTTGTGGCCAGAACAAATTTGTGAGCAGTCAGTGTTCCCGAACAAGATTAAATGATGCATAATTGTAAGTGAGAGTTATGTTGGACTGGGGTCTGCGGGCAGATTGAGAGGCAATGCGACGTGGCAAGGTTCCGCATCGTCAGCCCCCACCCGGCCCATCATCCCATCCACCCCTGCGAAACCCCACGCGGAGGTGATTAAGCAGCGTATTGTCCCCCTCACCCGCTTTTTTGTGTTCGCTGCTATTGTTGAAACTTTGGTGGCGCAAAAGGGTGCCTTACGATAGGACTTTCTCAAAGAACTAGCGATGCAGACGTTTTTAACACGTATATTTCAGTATGCGATTCTGGAATAGTTCGTTAAGCAGCTTCTCATTCGTTAACCTGTCAAATTGCTTTACAGCAGTTCGTTCTCGTTTCAGCTGGATGTCGCAAAAATGAGTTTTGCGTCTCCTTTGCCAAGGCTTCTGCTTGTAACACAGACCAAGATTTATTGATCGTATGCCCAGAAACTGCATATTAACTGTATCCTGTATCTTGAAATCGTAAGGTAATCTCACACCATAGCCGATGCAGTTGTGTTCGGCTAGCTTCGTGTTTTAGAGTTTGCGAGTAAAAAAATCTTAATCTGCAGAATTGGATGGGAAGGAGAGAACACTTCATTATCACCAGATCGTATGCCAGTAATCTGTACGAAATTCCAAATGGAGTAAGGGTATAGGATTGTATTGAAAGTGAGTAGTCCAGAGGTAGCACATGAGCTTGACTGTCCCCTAGTCGTACATTACGGGCGGAGCAGCCTGTATGCAATCCCCACGAATAATCTCATCCTAACCTGCCCTCTCCTGTATTTCAGAGTTTCCTTTAGGATTCTGCTAGCACAAGACTACATGTAAAGTAGTGATAACAGTCAATCCATACTCTATACATGCAGTTTCATGCACGAATCAGAAGCAACCAATCACAAACCGCAACTACAAGAACTTTGCATTGTTACATTTATTTGCTATGTGGCTCACTTCTCATTTTGACATTGTGCTTTCATCTCAAGCCAAATTTACCGTTAAATAAGAGGGACATTTATTTTATGACAGTATCATAGTGACACTGGACTTAGCATAAGACGAAAGTATTAAGCTATTCCCTACACACACGCACAGAACTCTACATCACAATACGAACGGTTCTGTTCTGTAACAAGTACTTCACTCTTCTCGAGTTCTTTTAAGGTACAACATAATCAAAATGCAAGCTATTATTGAAGAAGCACCACTTCTATCTTTCAGAAAAAATTTCCACTGTGGAAGAAGAGCATTTACTGTCAGTTGAAATTTGGGTACGTAGAGCTTTGGCCTCGCAGGATTATTTTAGAAATTTAGTCCGCAATATGACGAATCAAATATAGTAATTAGATTCAGCTGTCAAGCCATTCAGTGGCTCTTCACACTGCTTGGACTATACAACGATACTGCAATAGCAGTGCTCTAAACGCACATGAAAAAGCCGTGTCCTTTCTTTAAGGAACCATTCCGAAATTTTCTGCAATTTAGGGACGGGAATTTGAACCGCTGCCGTCCTGAAAACAAGTCCAGTGTCTTGCCACTGCGGCAACTTTCTCGATCGCCTATTTTACAGTTAAAAACGTGCTCATTTTGTTCCATGTCGTTCCCTTTAAGATCAGTAAACTACTTTCTGGGATTTTTTTTTCCGTTGGGCAGATTTTGTCCCAGAAATGTGAATTAGAAGGTCAACCAAAAATCCACCCTCAACTAAAACAGCTTTTCAGCCACGAGTTGCTTCAGATAAGAGCACTGGTGAAAGTCAGAGGGTACCAAACCTGCTGAATGTAGTAGTCCTGCTGCGAAAGTAGGTGTTTTTTTTGTTTTTGTTTTTTTTTAATGTGAACTGTCCTAACGAAAATAGCTTCCTTTATACAATCGAAGAGTGTAGTCATGCAGCATAAGCGCCTCACATCATTGGCCACATTACGCCACAGGAATAAGCCCTGTGTATAACATTTTCATGCTGTAGGTAGAATCTTCAATACTTACACGTATGTCAATCTCACAGTCAGATAGAACATGCAAATTATTTAAAACTTTTGCGATCAACATAAACGTCTCCCTCTGCGTTCCATTTGTGCTCACATGAACCGCTGGTAATGAAAACAACATTTTGGCACAGAAACGAGCTGTAGACCAGCGTTGAGAATTTGCGGGGAGCACTGGCGGCTGCCTTCTACGTCGAGGGTATTGGAAAGTTTGTACAACGTTACGACAAATGTCTAAGTCGGAACGGCGGCTATGTAGATAAGTGGCTGGAAGGTGTAGCTAACTACTGCAAATAAAACATTTTACATTTTCACACTGATCTCCAGCTCGCGACCGATCGGACCATACTTTCCGAACAGCCCTCGTACCACACGGCCTACAGGCAACTCTTGACGATAACGACGAAGGAAGTTGTCGAGAGCTAGAGATTACATTTACCTCTGACGCGAAGCATTTGTCTAGGATCATCTACATCTGCATACATAATCCGCAAGCCACCCACCTTTTTCTGTGCCGCTCGTAAATGGTGCCAGGAAAACAATTGTCTTTACGCCTCTGTACGAGCCGGCATTTTTCATGTTGTCTTCGCGGCCCTTACGTGCAATGTACACTGGTGGCAGCAGAATCGCTCTGAAGTCAGTCACAAATTTTCTCGATAGTGTTCCGCTAAAAGAACGTCTTCTTCCCTCCATGAATTTCCATTTGAGTTAGCGAAGCATCTCCGTAATATTCGAATGTTGATCGAACCGACCGATAATGATTGAAACAACTCGCTTCTGAATTGCTTCAACCTATTGGTTAATCCGACCTGATAGGGATCCCGAACAATCAAACAGTACTCAGTACTGTGCGCTGTCTTCCTTTAAGATGTGACACTCATTTCTAAAATTCTCTCAATAAACCAAAGTCGACCATTCGCCTTCTCAACTACCGACCTTACGTGCTCGTTCATTTCATAGCACTTTGCAACGTTACGGCTAAATATTTAATCGTCGTGACTATGGCCAACCAATAGTGAATTCTGAAATTATACGTTTGTTTTTTCTGCTCATATGCATTAACTTGCATATTTCTACATTTACAGCCAGCTGCCATTCATAACACCAACTACAAATTGTGTCTAAGTCGTCTTGTATCCTACTATAGTCACTCAATGACGACACCTGGTTGTAAACCACAGTATCATCAGCAACCAACCGCAGATAGCTGCCCATTCTGTCCGCCAGGTCAGTTACGCACATAGAAAATAATGTCGGTCCTATCACAATTCCCTGGGGCATTCCAGACAATACCCCTGTCTCTGATGAACACTCGTAGGCCATGACAACATACTGGTTTTTATTACTTAAGAAATCTTCGAGCCTCTCACATATCGGGGAACTCTTCCGTATGATCATACCTTCGTTAAAAGTCTGCTGTGGAGCACCATGTGGAACGCTTTCGGGAAATCTAGGAATGTGGATTCTGCATTTTGCCCTTCATCCGTGGTTCGTGGGATATCACACGAAAAAAAGGGCAAGCTGCGTTTTGTACGAGCAATTCTTTCTAAATTTGTCCTTATTTGTCGAAAGAAATTTTTGTTTCTCAAGGAAGTTTATCATATTCAAACTTGGGATATGCTCAAGAATTCTGCAGCAAACCGATGTTAAGGATATTTGTCTGCAATTTTGTGAGTCCGTTCTTATATAGTCGAGTCACCTACTCTTTTTACAGTTGCTAGGAACTTTGCGCTGGACGAGAGTTTCACAATTAATTCAAACTAAATAAGGAACAATGCCGAAGCATGTTCTCTGCAAAACCGACTTGAGATATCATCCAGTCCTGGCGACTAATTTGTTTCAAACTCTTTCAGTTGTTTCCCAACGCTTGCCTATTTTTGTTTCTTCCACACAGAAGTTCGTGCGACGGTCAAAAGATGGTATGTCTGTACGATTCCCTGTGTGAATGATTTTTTTAAACGTGAAATTTTAAACTTCAGTTTTTGTTTTGCTGTCTTGTGTGGCCACACCAGACTGGTTGACAAGTGACTGGATAGAATCCTTTGATCCGCTTTGTGATAATGCGTAGGAGCAGAGTTTTCTCGGTTTCTCGGCATGATCTTTCTATAAGATGTGACGGTAGAAGTGGTCGTATGCTTCTCGCATCGATCTTTTTTAGACCCATAAATTTTTACTAACTTTGCCTGTCGACTTTTCCGCTTACTTTCCCTTTCTTTATCTGAGGAGCGGCATCTAAAACTGACAGTCGACTAGTATTTCGTCGTCAGTAGACATCCGACGGGGAATAGTCTTGATTCACTTAACCTTCTACTGTACTTCGGAAGCCACCGTGTGGTGTGTAGTGGATGGTATATTGTGTATCTTCAGACCCACCTTTTCTGTTCCACTCGTGAGCGGTTCGGGGAAGAAGACTGTCGGAACCCTTCTGCATGGGCTCTGAATTCTCTAACATTTTCATTACGTGATATGTAATTTAAGGAACATGGGCTCTCGAAATTTTTACACTAAGACTCTCCACAATGCGTAACGTATTGCTTGAAACGTCCACCACCGTTACTTCTTGAGATTATGCTAACTAAGCACAGCATGACACAGCTTCTCTTTGAGTCTTTTGTACCTCTTTTGTTAATTCAATTTGGTAAGGATCCCAGTGTGGCGACTAATAATCAAGAATATGTCGGAGGACGATTTGTAAGCGATCTCTTTCGTGCATGAATTACACTTCCTGAAGACTCACCCAATAAATCTTATGTGTTGTGAAGCCAAAGCACAATTGTGTCGTGATATTACTGCAGACATTATGTCGCACCAGTTGTCCAAATATGTGGTTTATTTAATTTAAAAATACAACGTGTTACTGGAAGACATGATCCCATTTTCAGTTTCTATAAATAAGGAAAACTAAAATCATTATTTCGCATGATTTCACATACGAAAATACATGTAATGGAAATCTGTTTCCCATGTCCTATTACGTACCTAGAAAACATTATGGCATTAGGCACAGTCAAAAATAAGCAATCAGTGATTTAGTTTTTATATTTCTAGTTAGTAATTTATAATTTATGTATATCCAGGCCCGTTTCTTCCCGGCCCAGCCAAAAAATCCTCCAGTTCTTTGGTCATACTGAGACAAGAGATGGATGAAATCTAGAAAAAATAATCATGGAAGGAACGATAGAGGGAACGAAACCGACGGGGAGCACAGCTAGAAGGTAGATAGATCAAATCAAGAAGTTCTCCTGTCTACCTCCTCTGAATCCTGTAAGAGAAGCTGGTAACCGCCCGGAGTGGAGACGCTTGGTTCATGGGATCTCGACGCCCAGAAATAAGTATGATGACTCGTGGCGGTGGTGGTGGTGATTAGTGACCACATTCTGGAACGTTGACAGAGGGCTTATAATAAGGATTCGATTGGATGCCACGGGCAGCCTATGTGGGATGATATATCAGTGAGTATTATGCTCTGTCTAATCGAAATAGATGCAAACATGGTAACAAAGGTGCAAGATTATTTTTCGTTTTGCTATGACATAGACAAACAGACGTTCAAATTTCTGAGTCGCTAGCTGTATCGTTGGTGGCACTGATGTATATTTAGCAAGACATTACGATCGTTGGTAGGTGATTTGCAGTTCTTAAGCAGAGCTCTAAGAGTGTTAAGCGCCACTTTATACCATGAAACGTGTAATGGAAAGTCGTATATGTTTGACAACGCATGTTTTCTGCTTCCTTCTTTGTAACTATATCTAATGGCACAGTACTTTTAAAGTACGTAATACTACACGACAGTATAAAGGGATTTCCGTTATATGTGTGATAGTATGTAAAACAGTGCGAAGTAATGATTTGTGTTTCCCTTGTTTATAGAAATTGATAATAGGATCATGTCTACTCGAAACATGTTGAGTTTGCGGCATAACATAATTTTCGTATTGCAATCTGACTATGGGGTCTGCCTTCTACATGTTTAGATTTATGCGGATGTGAAATCTTAATTAGCTATGGGAGCAACCCCCGCCACTTTCACTGCCTCCCTACTACATTTTCCATGCTCACAGAACGACAGGCAATCGCTTTGGGGAGCTCAATAATTCTGCACACAAAGCTCGTGTTAGCTTCCGCTGGTCTATCGCTGCCTTTGCCTCTTACGAACTACGCTCGAATATGCAGCAGTTATGCTGTCGCTTCCTTCTGCAAGCATCATCATTTTCCTGTCATTTGGCAAATAGTTCAACAATTAAATCTGAAGGGATCTGCGTATGCTAAAGTTGATCACATCCGATTATTTCACTCTAAGTTCCTCAGCATAGATTCCAACGTAAAACAGTAACCCGCTAACAATGATCTTGTTGAAGTATTGTCCACATGCCACGTAGCGTGACTTGTATAAAAAGCGGCTCTTGAAACCATGCATCACCTTCTTCTTCTTTTTCCTGACCTTATTTAGTAGCTTCAAGGGGTGGGTATGCTAATCTCGTTTTGGCAATATTAATGGTAGAGGGTGGCCGAATGGTTCCCTTCCTGTCGTCACCATCCGCTCCCCCCCCCCCCCTCCCATTCCCTCCCCGCCCACGCCGCTCTCCGCTCTCACTCATCCTTCTGCCACTATAGCTCGATCCACGAACGATAGCGGTTCACGCATGTCGAGGCACGGACGAGGATTGCATTGTTGACGATTCCAAGCGACAGTTGCGGTACGCGCATGCGCGTGCTTTACGATCGAAGAAAGCGTGTATACTGCATACTGGGTCTCTTTCTTCCTTATGCGGAATGTGTCACCTCTACCATCAGCGATAACAACGAGCAATAAGTGGAATAAAAATTCACTAAACAGTTTGCTACTATAACGTTTAATGCTCGCATTAGCCACGGCATTCAGAGAAACGCGCTCAGAACACTACTGAACGCTCATCGGCTGTCGGAGAATGCGTGATGTAGTGCACCGAACGAGCCTAAACTCGACTGCCATCGTTCGTAACTCCAACTATAGTCTAGTGCTATCCTACTTGGAAGTGACAGAACGTTAACGTTTTATAAGTTTTTCTGAATCGTATAACTGAGGCGGGACGTAGGTACCAGCCCGGTATTCACCTAGTCGGGTGTGAAAAATCGCCTAAAAACCTAATGCAAGCTAACCGGCTCAGTGACCCTCGTCGTTAATCCGTCGTGCGGATTCTAGCTGGGGCCGGTGTGCCTCCCTGAATCCCGGAAGCGGAGTGCTAACGCTCGTGGATATCCGGACGGGTAGAAACAATGCGTCACCTAACAATTAAACTCTTCCAAAAGCCCGATATGAGTACTGTAGATTATCTCTTTGAAAATAACTGCAAAGTTCGGATGAAGTTTCATGACCTTTTCAGAAGACTACTGCGCTTGTCGCACTGCATTTAAATCGTTGGTGACACTGTCACGAGAGGAACTCAACACATTTTTCGTCTATCCTGAATGAGGACTTCTGTGGTTCCCTTGATTCACGTGAGTCAGTCTTCCAACAACGCCTCTGCTGTCTCCCATTTTCATTTTTGTCTGCTTCTCTGTTTACATCGTTATTGACGGAAAATTTGCCTGTAGCATTCCTTTCTTTGGTCCCTTTTTAAAGTAATACGAGTAAACAGAGAAATTATGATAATGATAATCGCAGAAAAACAACATTCTTGCTGCGTACAGGGGAACAAACCGAAGATAACATAGATCATAAATAATGAGGTAAATAATAACTCCAGGCAAACGAATTCTTTCCTTTATTCACTAACTGTAAATTTTACTTTAACTTAGGAAGGTAAGACAAAAGAAACAGAAAAGTGAATTAAAAATTCAGGAAGTATTGACACTAGCGTGGAGTGGTTCAAGCAGAAATGTGCAGGAGATACATTAATTCTTTTAAGCGATTAAAAATTTCCGCTAGAGTAATGACATTTGTCACAGACAGATGGCATGTCATTTGAGTTAGTAGTGTTTCCTGATAATATGGCGTATTGTCTTGCCCAATGGAGGTGGCGCATTGATGAAGATTGTGGACCCGTATTCGGACGCATCGGTTGTCAGATCCTTGTCCGGCCAACCCGATTTTGGTTTCCAGTGATTTTCTTGATCGCTAAGGACGAATTAAGGTGTGTGTGTGTGTGTGTGTGTGTGTGTGTGTGTAAACAGAATCCTCAACCTTGTCTAATTAGAGATTGTTCTCCGACTGTAATGTCGTTGTCGACGGGGGGTTAAGCCCTAACCGTTCTTGTAAGTATTGAAGTATTCATAAACACACATCTGGCCACACTAATCAAGTGTGTTTCTGTGCAGTATCGTGTCGTCGTCGGTCAAAGTGGTTTCAGAAACTGATGAAAGAAAATGGCTCACCAAACTGAAAAGTTAGTCTGCCGAAATGTAAGAGCTCTTACACACGGTTATAGGAATCAGAGCATAATAATTTTAGATGGATATGACACAGAAGATACTTAACATTTATTAATCAACTTTAATTTTTGTAATACCTAGACTACTGATAATAGGATCTAGAATAAATATACAAATCATTATACATCTGGGTGCGTTGATTCAAATTGTCTGTAGTATTTTACCCTCCTGTATGGTTTTCGGAAGAGAAGAGAAGATGGTAGGAGGCGTCATCTTCTGCGACCTCAATTTCTGAAGTAATTAAACACTGAGACGTCCATAATTCTACACTTAAGATGCTGTGCACACTGTTCCCAATCTGTAAGATATGAAGGTCGCAGACCCCATGAAATAGATGATTCAAATTGTGTCAAGATTTTATTGTAGGAGATTCTAGATTTCACGCCCACAACGTTAGAATGGCAGCAGACGCTCTGAGTTGCTGAGGTATAAAAGAAGGAAAGGTATAGCGTAGCGTTTCGTCTACACCGAGGTCATCAGAAGGACGACGGTTCACATTTCTCGATCTATGTCTTCCGTGTTTCCTCTAACCGTTTGATGCAATGCCAGTTGTGTTCCTTTGAGAAAGACAAGACTGATTTCATTCCCTGTACTTCCCAAATGTGAGCAGATCCTCCGTCTCTAATTACCTCGTCGTCGACGGGACCTTAAACCCTAATTTTCCTTCCATTCGAAAAGAGATTCAAACCCAGCGCTGACGACTGAAGTCCAGCGTCTAACCCTTTTGACACCACTCTCGGTTTAATAATGAAAGACGAAGGGATCAGAGTGAACACGAAGCTCTCGTAACAGACTGGAAACATCACAGACCACCTTCCTCCCGACTTTACGGCCAAAATTTCGTCACCGCGACACTTCCTAGACTTTAAGTAAAAACCGGTTCGCTGCTCACATCCAGCGCGGATGGAATTTGTGCACCTCGTAGCTTATAACAAAAGTGCCGGAAGCAGGCAGGAAGTGCGAAGATACTTGACGAGTAGCGAGATTCAGGTAGGCCACGGTCTTCCATCGCATTACCGGCCCGGAAAGAGGAAGCCGGCAGCTGGAAGCGTCCCGCGGCGAACAAAAGGGGGCACAAAAAGAGGTGAAGTGTGCGCTGCACGGCCCGGAGTGGCTGCGGAGAAAGCCGAAGAAAGTGGCGTGCACGTAACGCTCAGCCGGCCTGCTTTCTTCGCCAGGAATGCCCGCGCCCACTACGTAACTCCGCGAATCTTGCCGATACCCGTAGCCGACTTGCGGGAACAACAAACCTCCTATTTTCAGTAACTGTCACGCACAAATAGCTGCTCCAGCTTTTGACCGCGCAGCGCCTGCACAAATCTATAGGTGTGATAAACATTCAGAAAATTGTAAAATTGTCAGCCTGACAAAAAAACCTGTGCTTTATGAAATGTTCTTTAATTTTTCAATACACCCTACCCCTTTAGGCCAAAAGTTTGCTGCTTTTTCTTATGCCTTTTTCCCGCATCTGCACAGGTCGGATTTGGCTGCGGATCGTATAACAGAGGCGGGACTTGGGTATCAGCGTGGTATTCACCTAGTCTTGTGGGCGAAACCGCCTAAAAACCACATCCAGGTTGGCCGGCATTCCAACTCTCGTTATTAATCTGTCGGGCGGATTCGACGTGTGGCCTGCGTACCTCCCCGTACCAGAAGCAGCGCTTTAACACCTACGGCTATTCGAGAGGGTCCAAAAAGTTTAGAGACTGGATTAATGAAAACAGAAACGTTACGTTGGTGGTTTCGGTCCTTTAGATGTTTTACATAGTCTCAAGTGAGCGTACAACGCACAGCACATTCATATTACTTCGCTAAATTGTCAGAAAAGTCTTTCTTTGGGATGTTGTACAACTTGCGCGTTTCTCGGACTTGAACGTCGTCTGTGTCATCAAAGCGTTGACCATTTACTTGAATTTTTATTTTTGAGAGTAAAAAAAGTCACTCTGCGCCAAATCATGTGAATGTGGAGGGTGGTTGAGAAATGGCAATTGTGTTTCTATGTGGGATTACGCATTGTCGTGGAACAAGAAGAAATCCATCTCTTTCGATAGTTGCAGATGAGTGCAAAGTACAAGTGCACAGTTCTTATACAATTATCTCTGATAAATGTTTAAATGATGCTTTTCTCAGACACCCGAAAATGTATCGGATCAAAGTCGATATTCAACGACTTCCGTTGAAAATGACCGTAGATTGAAAACACGTCCAGTATGGTCTGAAGATGGTGTCACTGAAATAGTTTTAATTTTCTGCGAGGAATGGGTCCTCCAAAACGTCTCCGAAGATATTTCATACATATCTGACCATCAAAACTGCAACACCATGACGATGGCATGCAACGAACGTCGAACTGGCGTGAAGTGTATTACATGGTTGATTATGCCAATGGTTACCTTTTAAGTGCAACCACACGTAGTAGATAGAAGTAACACCTCTACATCCTTCACATAAGGAGGATTTTGCATCGGGTTTCTCATTCAAAAATAGAGTCCGAATATTGTTTATTAGTGAGAATGGCCTGTTATGTCTAGTGTGAGAAGGAAAAACCACCACTCTCAGGTGCCAGAATTCGACGCAGCAGGGTTGTAGCCTGTCTAGATTACTGTTTCGCGTACCGTAATATTGCTGCTCACTTTGGTCTGGATTCCACGACTGTCTTGAGAACATGAAATGGATGTATTCAGAAGCGCCATACTTAATTCCGTGCAAGAGCTTAGCAATGCCACGCAACTAGAGATAGAGAGGACTATCAATTTGTTCGCTGACTGTGTAGGTATCCAAACGGTCGGTGAGACGACGTCTGCAGTTCCCCTTGGTGCGGAAGCAGAGAGAGTTGCGCCCAATCACAACACCGGCCACAGGAGTGCCATAACGTCGTCTTTTCAGACCAGTCCCGGTTCTGCGTACAGAACACACTGCGGCTCCTCCAAGAAAACAAAGTTGACAAATTACATTTGTCGTCGCCATATAGGTCATACAGGGGTACCATTTGGTAAACAACACTTCGTATATCCGATAACTTGAACAGCAGCCGTCACATTACTAGTGCGTTAAAACTAATGGCTATGTTTTCGCAATCTTCATGACGTTACCTTCCAATAATGTAACACAAGACCGCATATGCCCGTACTGCCCTGACCTACATCGGTACAGAGGGTGTTAGACTGGTTCGTTGGTCAGCACGTTATCCTGAGTTCTCACCATTTGACGAAACTTCTGGTTGTTTGTTGTCTAGACTCTAGAGACTGGCACACTACCATCCGCCAGATAGAGTTAGAAAATGATATTTTCCAAGGAATTATTCGGTGGTTTTCTGAAAATGGACTCTCCCTGAATTCTGAAAAAAACATCCTATCATCATCTCTGTACAACAAAATTGACATAGCACATGAACAGAAGTCAGTAAGTATCGTAGAATGCTCCAAACTTTTGGGTGTACGTAATGATCATAACTTGAACTGGGAAAAGCATATTACTGAGCTCCCCAAACAGTTAAGTTCAGCTACTTTTGCTCTTCGTATAATTGTGAATCTTGGAAATAAACGTATCATCCTCCTGAATATTTGGCATATTTCCACTCAATATTGTCGTAAGGAACAATTTTCTGGGGAAAGTCATCACTTAGAAAGGAAGTATTGCTTGCAAAAAATCGAGCAGTAAGAATAATATGTGGTGTTCACACACGGACGCTATGTTGGTACCTCTTCAAGGAGACAGGCATTTTAACTGCGGTGTCTTTATACACATTTTCACTAATGAAATACGTCATAAGTAATATATCACAATTTGGGAAGAACAGTGATGTACATCCCTACAACACTAGAGGGAAAAATGATGTTTATTACCCACTCTTACAGCTGTCAGTGGCTCAGAGAGGAGATCAATGTGCAGCAATAAAAATTTTTGATAATTTGCCCAATAACTTAAAATGTCTGACAGGTAGCGAAGTAAATTTTAAATCTAATTTAAAATCATTTCTCCTGGACAACTCCTTCTATTCCATTGACGAATTCCTACTTAAAGACTGGTAGCAAAAAAAAAAGAAACTTTTTTAAGGTGTATTTGAAAGAGTAAGAATAAAATCGAATGAAACAAGAAGTTTACTGTTACCACTCACTATTTATTTATCTCCACGATGCGTCTCGAAGGTTAAAACATCCATCATCAGGTGGATGTACATTTGCTGGTATGACGTATGTGTGTGTTGTGTTACGATTTTTGGAGGAAGTTGTGGCACTGTCTCCAGTGGTCACAGGTTCCTTTCACTGTCGTAACACATCACATGTAAACGTGACACAACAAACACATATGTCGTAATAACAACTGTAAATGTACCTGATGGAGGTTTAAGCTTTGTTGTTTATTCGATGTCAGTAACATTCACGGAAAGCCTAATCTAAAATGTTCGTATTTAGTAGTAAAATGATAATGTGTTAATATTAATCATGTATACATATCCTGTAAACTGGCTCGTTCCACATCATTTCGATAAAAGAGTCGTTCAAATGATCTATAGAACATGTAACTAACTAACTGTGACTGATGAACTCTGGCACAGCGTGGAAGCTGCACGGAGTTACGTATCCGTATCTGTCACATAAGTTCAGTCCTACTCGATGCCGAGTCTGGTTAGAGCCGGTGTCGCTGTTAGAGATAGCAGCTCTGTGCAATAAATATCACACCCTGTACACCTATAGCTGACGCACAAATGTCATCTTGTATTCTTCCTACTACACTGTATTTATACAATAATTAAAATTTCGTTATTTGTATTGCACTTTCAGTGGCCATCGAGTAGACCTTTTACCTCAGAATAGAATATGCTAGGCTGTGTGTGCGTCCATGAGGTGTCGTATTATGACTCTGCATAGGGCAATAAATTCGTATTCGGCGATCTAATTTATATAATTGTTTTGCAGTAATATGATGCTTTATTACTATATGAAAAATGTAAAGGTTAATTTTTTATCACGCTACAGAAATACTGGTGCGACTGATTGGGTCGAACGAACACTGAGTGGTGTGTGACGAACACTGAGTGAGGTGTGATAATCTTAGGACGTCGCAGGCCAAAATTAGTTTTAAGGTAGCAGGAAGTGAGGCACATGGAAGTATCCCTAGAACCGTATTCCTTGAAGAGAGGTGACAGGAATCAACTGCTAGCAGTGGAATAAATTTTACATCCCACATTCAAATGCAGCAGAAAATGTCATCTATTGGAGAGATTTTCACTCCGATGAAAAGTCGAGGCAGATAGTTTGCTACTTCTCAGTGTATTGTGGCCGCGAACACAAATATACTGCTCTAGCGAAAGTACTTACAGGCTTTAAATGTCAAGTGCAAGTGTGACTATTAAGGAAACGACGTACCAATGTGTTTGTAACGTAATGTCTGCTGTGAGTTTCTTCGGTGAACTTTCTACGAATACATAACGCTAGTTAACCGGTTCTTCTTAGACACGCTTGCGTTTCCTATCATTCAGTAAACTCTTTGACTCATCGAGAAAGTACTGCTGTAGCAGAAAGTGAGATTTCCGGATATAATTCTTGTGCAGCCGGTTAATTAATAGCAATCTCGGTACATTAGGGCATCAGCTTAGCGGAGTGCGATGTTTTGCGTAATCGATAGAATATCTGTCCGAATCTCATATGTATTTGCGGTTTCATTTCTCTTGATCTGTGTAGACAGGTGTGATAATTAATACAGACATCACAACTAAATGAAAATAAAACATATTCCTAGGCGAATCAACATCCCTTATGCAATATTTTCAAACTCGAAACCGCGCCGCAATATTTCTGGAATATTCTTTGTTGTAACGTACATGATATATATCCTGGGCGACCTTTCATTTCAGGGACAGATATTTGCTCGTTATACTTGACGGATCGTGTGAGCTGCAAAAACTGGATCTTTCCCAAGTTTTTAAATGCTGGCGCTGTTGCTATTGCTCTCGTCAAGCAACTAATTACTGTTCTCTGTGATTTTCATAGAGTAAAGAAGGCAGCAATTAACCTACTTTGAAACTGAATTATTACGGGACGCAATGAAGTGACCGTTAAAAGCTTAAGGAGCTGGAAGTAACAATTGTGAGGACCGCTAAATATTTCAGTGCTAGAGAGTATGAATCCATGGACTCCAGATTTTAAGCGGGGTCGGGAAGAATAACAGTTAATTGAACGTGGAATAAAGCACCTGGCGAAGATTTAGGAGGAGTTGTCAATTATCTATCGAACTTTTGTTTACGTTTTTATTCAATTTTGTGCCAAATGAATTTTCAACTCCATCTGAAGTTTAAACTTAGCATGGCGGAGACAAATTTGCGACTGCTTTCAACGTATATATTTAAAAATACCAAAGATGACTCGCTTGCGGCAAACCGAACACGTATTTTTCGAAAGCAGTAAGCTAGAAACCTCACAAAAAAAGATCATGTGTGAGTGTTTTGATGAGTATATCAGATGACTGTATGTAAATCTCGGTAAGGGGGGCAAAGATGAGGCAAGACCCTGATCTGTCAACTAGCTTAGTTCTCTCAAACAGCACCAAGAGCGGCGCTGGGCTAAACTTTCTTATCCGACGGACAGATCACCATCAGAATTATCATTCCCTCATCACACGAGCAACTTTGGTGAGGAATGGAAGGCCGGCCGGGGTGGCCGAGCGGTTCTAGGCACTACAGTCTGGAACCGCAAGACCGCTACGGTCGCAGGTTCGAATCCTGCCTAGGGCGTGGATGTGTGTGATGTCCTTAGGTTAGTTAGGTTTAAGTAGTTCTAAGTTCTAGGGGACTGATGACCTCAGAAGTTAAGTCCCATAGTGCTCAGAGCCATTTGACCCATTTGAGGAATGGAATTAAATTCGAGACACTCACGCACTGAATATTGTTCAGCTTAACTTCCTCTGTATAAAGTATAGTCCACTATTCGAAGCAACGCCAATTGCGGGCTACTATGCAAGAGCGAAAGAGTCCAAATATATTTACTCCTTCTTGTCCAAACATTAAGGGATCTCAGTGATCCAAGAATTATAATTAGTCAGAGCGATCATGTGCACACAAAGATACCCTGACAATACTATTGCACTGGACACAGTAGAACGTATACAATATATAATGGAAACCGGACATGGGTCCTGGCACTATCTGTGTAAGGTCCCCCCGTACAGCGTTAATGTTATACTGAATGTCATCGCAAGACAATACATGATGCACAGTGGATCCACATACTGTATATCTGACCGTCCTGTATGACTTGCAGTGACATCTCCCACTGCTGGATAAATGCGTTCAGGAGGTCAGCAGTGGTTCGTGGTGGCCGTGTTAGGACTGCAGTTTCCGTGCCCCACGAATTTCTATCGACTTCAGCTCCAGACCACGAGCTGACGGCCATCCGTGTTAAATCCAGCCTAGTCGTCAAATATGGGGTGTCTAGGAAACCTGCTTTCTCGGATCGCTAAACAACATTCAAACAAATCGTATTAATGTGTTTTTCCACAAAATGAAAATATGCAATAGTTATCTTTGCGTTACACAGATGTGTCGCAAGCAAAGGGCGACAGACAAAATAAGAAATCTCTTCAGAATAACAATTCCCAAGTCTGTGTTACATAGACAGTGCAAGCAAATGATTATAGTTGACGCTTCTATCCAAGTTGCTAGTCTTGAAGCTGGTGTAGAACTGGCCCGCAACCAGTCGAGTGCGGCGCTTATGTCCTCTTCACCTAAAACCCGCTGCTGTCGCGTTGTCGCCCTGGAGAGGGGTCGGTCAGCGTACTAATGGCTGACTTTTCTCACAGCCATCTCTTCTCTATCGTCCCCGACTGGCGTGCCGGCGCTTTGACTTTACGTCGTAACAATCCGAGACGTGTCCGAGGTACTCGTCCACCGTATCAACCCTGTGTGGTCCGCCATTATCGTCTGTCGGACAGTACTATGTAAGAGAAAAAGTCTCTGGCGCACGAGTTAGATAGGTTACTGCTGCTATAATGGTAGGTTATCAAGATTTAAGTGAGGCTCAATGTAGCGTTATAGTCGGCGCACGAGCGATGGGCCACAGCATCTCAGAGGTAGCATTGAAGTGGGGATTTTCCCAGACGACCATTTCACGTGTGTACTGTGAATATCAGGAATCCGGTAAAACACGAAATCTCCGACATCGCTGCACCCGGCAAAAGATCCCGCAAGAACGGGACCAACGACGACTGAAGAGAATCGTCCAAGATTCAGATGGTTCAAATGGCTCTAAGCACTATGGGACTTAACATCTGAGGTCATCAGTCCCCTAGACTTAGAACTACTTAAACCTAACTAACCTAAGGACATCACACACAACCATGCCCGAGGCAGGATTCGAACCTGCGACCGCAGCAGCAGCGCGGTTCCGGACTGAAGCGCCTAGAACGGCTCGGTCACAGCGGCCGGAAATAGTTCAACGTGACATAAGTGCAACCCTTCCGCAAATTGCTGCAGATTTCAATGCTGGGCCATCGACAAGTGTCAGCGTGCGAACCATTCAACGAAACATCGTCCATATGGTCTTTCGGAGCCGAAAGCCCACTAGTGTACCCTTGACGACTGCACGACACAAAGCTTTACGCCTCACCTGGGCCTGTCAACACCGACATTGGACTGTTGATGACCGGAAACATGGTGCCTGGTCGGACGAGTCTCATTTCAAATTGTAGAGAGCGGATGGACGTATACGGGTATGGAGACAACCTCATGAATCCATGGACCCTGCATGTCAGCAGGGGACTGTTCAGGCTGGTAGAGGCTCTGTAATGGTGTGGAGTGTGTGCAGTTGGAGTGATATGGGGCCCCTGATAGATACGATTCTGACAGGTGACACGTACATAAGCATTCTGTCTGATCAGCTGCATCCATTCATGTCCACTGAGCATTCCAACGGACTTGGGCAATTCCAGCAGGACAATGCGTCAACCCACACGTCCAGAACTGCTACAGAGTTTCTCCAGGAACACTCTCCTAAGTTTAATACTTCCACTGGCCACCAAACTCCCCAAACATGAACATTATTGAGCATATCTGGGATGCGTTGCAACGTGTTATTCAGAAGAGATCTCCACTCCCTCTCACTCTTATGGATTTATGGGCAACCCTGCAGGATAAAAAGTGTCAGTTCCCTCCAGCACTACTTCAGACATTAGTCGAGTCCATGCCACGTCGTATTGCGGCACTTCTGCACCACGTCTTTGGATCTTCAACGTAATAGCAGGTAACGTTACCCCAAACCATTCCATCAGATTTCCACAGGGTATAGCGTGATTCATCATCCCAAATCTCTCGTTGCCAGTCACACAGTGTCCAGTGGTGACTGTCTTCACACCGCCTCAAGGGTCGCTTAGCACTGACTTATTCACTTATAGAATGGTTTGCTTATGAAGAGGTGCTCGACTATTGCACCCCATTCGTTTTAACTCCCTACGCATTGTTACTGTGCTAGACGAACTGCTGGCATCACTTTGGAATTAACGAGCAATTCCTTCCACTGAGTTTATGTGATTTTGTACGACGGTCCCAGTCCCATCAGTACATGAGGTCTGGTTTGTCTTGATTTAGCTGTGGTTGTTCTTCGCGTTTCTACTCCGCCATGAAATCACCAGCAGTTGACCTGAGCAGCTCTAGAAGGGTTGAAATGTCCCTGATGGATTTGTTACTCTGTTTACACTCAATTACAAGGCTGGTTCGAAGTCATTTAGATTCCCTGACCGTCTACTGCTACTGCTTCTCTGTTTACAATGCAACACTCCCAACCTCCTTTTATGCCAATGGGTGCGTTTCTCGTGACGTCTAGTGGTCGATACCACATTACATAAGGGTGTCCTGATACTTTTGTTAGGCTATAGTGTTACTTACGTTACATGCTCTGTTATTGAAAATTCTGCGTTATGTCAGAGATTAAATAAAGACGTTAGATGATCTCGTACAGATTAACGCACAGCGCGATAGCCCTCGAGACAAGGAGCCAGATATTGATCGAAACCGTGCGCTGTATTGACGGCCGTTGGGCTGGTTCGCTGACCGGCATGAGTGTGGTAGTTAGGCTGTTTTCCACGCTCGCTTACACAAATACTGGGTTGGTCTCCAGTCTTCGCCACAGAAAATACGGTAACACATGGAAAAAAGTTGATGTGTTTCGACACCTGAGGCATATGACTTCCCTTCCTTAGATTGAGTGATGACTTGTGATAGGATGGGCATCAGGTTACAAAGTTAAAATAAATTTGCCAAATCACGAAAACAACAGACCCCGGAAACGCCCATAGAGACGAAAGAGAGAGAAAGGTGCACTCGTACCTGGCAGTATGTGATGGACTTTTTGGTCAGAGTCAGTCAGAGCCGTATTTGTTAAAGGCAGTGATCAGCTTTCTAGATGGTGCCGATATTTGTGATCTTATGATGTCAGTAAAATGTTAAATCACACTAACAAATAATCTTGGTGACAGAGGAAGCTGCGGCGGCATACTTGGGCGGAGAGCGTGCGGCGCAACACGTGCGCGGCTGTTAACACAGACGGGGCTTTGTTTGGTCGGTCGCTTGGCTGCAGCTGCGCCACCTCCTGGTTCCGCCTCACTTCCTGCTGTTTCTGCAAGCCTGTCGCCAAGGCTGTGCTTCGCAGCGTGTCGCGATCCACAGGTGTGCCGCCTGTGTCGACTGGTTTGTTTGTTGTTGCCTCCCCTTTGCGGGCTACTGCTACTGCAATGGATACGGCTCTTCGGAATCTCGCACTATTGTAGTCAATGCGTACGGTCGGCTGTTGTTGGCTTCATTCCCTGTGACGCATAGTGAACATGGCGCAGAATTTTGTACAGATGTGCTGCGTAGCGCTTTATTCCTATAGCTCCGCAGTTACCGAGGTTCATTCGCACAGTAATTTCTGTCAGGGTACCATCAGGCTTCGCAACATCCATTTCTAGGTACATACAGGTGCTACCATCGTGATGGCAGAACGCGAAGAAAAGTTAAAATTTTCTCTTACTGAAGGTGAAAGTAGACAGTGCAAGGCTGGACTAAAACTGAATGTCAAGAGAACGAAACCTCATGTAGGAGGAGAGAAAATGGAAGTAGTTCTGTTTTCAGCTATCTCGGCTGCCAGGTTTCTGCTGATGGTTGGCTGTAGCCACGAAATCAAGAGACGCAAAAAGTCAACGACTAACCTGGGCAAAGTTTTTTAGAGCAGAGACATAACTTATTATTAAGGTCAGAAAAATCTGTATAGTAAGGGATATGGTCTTTCCAGTTGTGCTGTATGGCTGTGAGACCTGAACATAAGAAAGGCTGAGTGTGTCAGAATACACTACTTTGAACTGTGGAGGAAACCCCTTAGAGTTCCACAGACTGCAAGGAGAATGAGTAGATCACTATTACTGAAAATAAAACCAGATTGCTCCTTGGAAAGTCTGATACTGGCACATCGTAAGAAACTATGATTCGCTTGAAAGACATAAATGCTGAGGGAAATCGAATGTACAGTGAGAAGAGGGACGCAAATGATGATGGTATCAAAGAACTAATGGATTCCAACATGGAACCGAACAGAGTGGCGCAGTGTTTGGCACACCGCACTATCATTCGGGAGGACGACGGATCAGATCCCCATCAGGCCAACCAGATATAGGTTTTCCGTGATCTTTCCTAAATTGCAAATGCTTGTATGGTTCCTTCGAAAGGACACGGTCGATTTACTTCCTAATGTGAGCTGTCACTCGGTCTCTAACGAGCTCGCTGTAGAGCGAATGTTAAATTCTCATTTTCCTTAATAATTTTCTTTTCAACCTCGAAAGTCTTCAGGAGACAGTGCAGGACAGAAGAAATTGACGTGCTTTAGTTCATGGTGTCACGAGGAGTTGGAATCGAATAAATGACTAGAAAGAGAGAGAGAGAGAGAGAGAGAGAGAGAGAGAGAGAGAGAGTGAGAGAGATGGCCCAGTACTTAAGGTACTCAAGTCGCATTCAAGTGGACTTAGGTCCAAATTCCCTTCCGACTCTCCAGATTTAGATTTGCCAAATTTAGGTTTGCTATGTATTTTCCACAAATCGTTTCACTCAGTCCCAGGAAAATTCCTTTGAAAAGGGCACATCTGATTTTCCTTTGTATCAGTGACCTATACCGGCTTGTGCTCCGTGTCTAATTAACTCGTCGGCGTGGGTCGTTAACCCCTGTCTTCTTTCTTTTCCTTTCTTGCGTGAAAAACAGTATCTTGATCGCACTTTTTCTGCATCTTCCTATAGCATGTAGTATGCCGGGCGCTATTGGTACCTCCAGTTCCTCTCTGTGCCGTGAGAATCACAATATTCAACGTTATGGAAAAATAGAAATCGTCGCGCTATCCATACCGTTGTTTTATCGTGTTTTTGTTGAGCCTTAGACACCGTATTAACAATCTGTGGGCCGGCCGTGGTGGCCGAGCGGTTCTAGGCGCTTCAGTCCGGAACCGCGCGACTGCTATGCTTACAGGTTCGAATGCTGCCTCGGGCATGAATGTGTGTGATGTCTTTAGGGTAGTTAGGTTTAAGTAGTTCTAAGTTCTAGGGGACTGATGACCTCAGATGTTAATTCCCATAGTGCTCAGAGCCATTTTAATCATTTTGAGCCTACATCTCGTGGTCGTGCGGTAGCGTTCTCGCTTCCCACGCCCGGGTTCCCGGGTTCGATTCCCGGCGGGGTCGGGGATTTTCTCTGCCTCGTGATGGCTGGGTGTTGTGTGCTGTCCTTAGGTTAGTTAGGTTCAAGTAGTTCTAAGTTCTAGGGGACTGATGACCATAAATGTTAAGTCCCATAGTGCTCAGAGCCACAGGTTTTTTTAATCATTTTGAATAATTTGTGACGATGGAAAGAATCGCCAACGGTCATATTTTTAGAAATTATTTTCTTCTTGTTCGAACTATAATCGGTTTCGAGTACCTTTGCCAGTCTTTGAAAGGCGGGCATGCACGTGTTCTGCAGCGCACAGCCAGTGCGCGGCATTAGCGACGTATCTACTACTTCGGAGCACTCAAGCTTTCTACTCTACAGTTGTCTTTCGAGCGAGGAGGCGTAGTGTCACGTCACTAGCATCGTATTCCGGCAGAAGGGTGGGTCAAATCTCCGTCCGGCCATAGAAATTTAGGTTTAGTGCGATATCTCCGAGCCGCTTTACGCGAAAGCCAGGATGGTTTCTTTAGTGACGCACTACCCAGGTGGGGGAGTGTCACTGAGTGATTTCTGAGAAATCGGTGAGTGTCCAGAAGGACGGAATGGACGACGGCAAATCGTACACAAATCTGAAAGGACAAATAGAGAGGGTGCAAATGTGAAAGCCAAGAATCGTCAACAGCGTGCGAACAAAGGCACAATGGCGAAGCGAGAAAAATAACAGAGAGCAAGCGTGTAACAGTGTGGAAATAGTGACGCCGGCGGCCGGAAAGCTTCAGTTACAACACAACGGACGAGGAAAGAGCGTTCACTTTCCTCGTGGCTACGTCGCCAGAGGGCCTTGCCTACTGACGCGGCGTCCACGCCGACTTCGTTGCGGCCGTCAAGCCAAACACGTATGAACGGCAAACACTAGTGCGTTCATTTCGATATCGATGTCCAAATCCAGCAGTTTCTTTGAAAGACCACGTTCATTTCCTTCCCTGTCCTTGACCCTACACTGAGCTTGTGGTCCGTCTCTAATGACGACGTCTTTGACAGAACATTAAACCTTACTGCAAAAATGATCGGAATAGGCACACAAAAGCGGTCACAGCTTGAGCAAATAAAAGAATGTTATAAATATTAACGCTTCACTCCACAACAATTGAATTTTGTGAGCTACGACTTAACTGTGATGCAGAATGCACATCAGTATTGGAAGACTTCTTAGCTACTACACTGAATCTGAACATGATTGTAGATTGTTACTGAAACCAGTAATTGTATCTGTAAAACTTGTGATCACCGCCTGATTACATAACATAAAAAATAAACTTACTAAATTTTTTCCTCTCCACTGCAGAAATGGAGAAATCTTCGTTAGTCACAAGCAATTTGGGGTAGCACTTCCAATGTGTACCATTTGCATTTGGTTCAAAAATGGTTCAAATGGCTCTGAGCACTATGGGACTTAGCATCTGAGGTCATCAGTCCCTTAGATCATAGAACTACTTAAACCCAACCAACCTAAGAACATCACACACATCCATGCCCGAGGCAGGATTCGAACCTGCGACCGTAGCGGCCACGCGGTTCCAGACTGTAGCGCCTAGAACCGCTCGGCCACTCCGGCCGGCGAAACTGGTAATGAATTCTCCTTTTCCATTGCGCAGTTGTCGTGGGAAAGCTACTAATTGTGCGAATACAGCGTCATTTTATCGGAAATAAACATTTCTGTTAATTTTCAAGGAACTGTTAAGACTCTTGGGATGCAGACTCAGCCAGAGGTTGGGAACAGTTTAAAAGGGGACTCATCCGACAAAATTACTTTCATCCATTGTTCACTAGTTCATATTTTATGGATTCAGCACCACGTTTTCCTTTTACTGGCGTTTGTATCACTGATGTGTGTTTATTGAATTCCTGTTAACATATGATTATCGCAAGTGGTAACCGCCGCAGATGAATAAACACTTTCGTTTATTGTCTGATGCTACTCTTGGCGTTATAAGAAGGAAGAGTCGTTTGACAGGTAACGGAAATTCAGTCAGCAAATCATTCTAAATCATTTCTGTTTTAATCATTGTAGTTGACACGTACAAGCTTATACTTTAGAACACTGCAGAGTGTTTAAGGGATGGACAAAAATATGGAAAGACCACAAACACAACTCATTACCATCCATAATATTAAGTAGGAAACCCGTTGGCATTCAAAGCAGCTAACAGTCGTCTCGGAATAGATAAATATAGATCCTTTACAGTTTTCAAGAGAACCTTATACCATAATTCCTGCAAAATACTGACAACCTTAGGTAACGATGATGAATGTGGATAGCGATCAAGCTGTAATAACGGCCTTGATACGCCTGGACATTGAGTCAAACAGAGCTTGGGTGGCGTGTACAGGTACAGCTGCCCATGCAGCTCCAACACGATACCACAGTTCATCAAGAGTAGTGACTGGCGTATTGTGACGAGCCAGTTGCTCAGTCACCATTGACCAGACGTTTTCAATTGGTGAGAGATCTGGAGAATGTGCTGGCCAGGGCAGCAGTCGAACATTTTCTGTATTCAGAAAGGCCCGTACAGGACCTGCAACATACGGTCGTGCATTATCCTGCTGAAATGTAGGGTTTCGCAGGGATCGAATGAAGGGTAGAGCCACGGGTCGTAATGTAACGTTCACTGTTCAAAGTGCCATCAATGCGAACAAGAGGTGACCGGGACGTGTAACCAATGGCACCCCACACCATCACGCCGAGTGATACGCCAGTATGGCAGTGACGAATACACGCTTCCAGTGTGCGTTCACCGGATGCGACCATCATGATGCTGTAAATAGAACCTGGATTCATCCGAAAAAATGACGGTGTGTCATTCGTGCACCCAGGTTCGTCGTTGAGTACACCATCGCAGGCGCTCCTGTCTGTGATGCAGCGTCAAAGGTAACCACAGCCATGGTCTCCGAGGTGATAGTCCATGCTGCTGCAAACGTCGTCGAACTGTTCGTGCAGATGGTTGTTGTCTTGCGAACGTCCCCATCTGTTGACTCAGGGGTAGAGACGTGGCTGCACGATCCGTTACAGCCATGCGGATAAGATGCCTGGTCATCTCGACTGCTAGTGATACGAGGCCGTTGGGATCCACCACGGCGATCCGTATTACCCTGCTGAACCCACAGATTCCATATTCTGCTAACAGGCACTGGATCTCGACCAACGCGAACAGCAATGTCGCGATACGATAAACCGCAATCGCGATAGGCTACAATCCGACCTTTATCAAAGTCGGAAACGTGATGATACGCATTTGTCCTCCTTACACGAGGCATCACAACAACGTTTCACCAGGAAACGCCGGTCAACGGCTGTTTTTGTATGTGAAATCGGTTGGTAACTTTCCTCATGTCAGCACCTTGTAGGTGTCGCCACCGGCGCCAATCTTGTGTGAATGCTCTGAAAAGCTAATCATTTGCATATCACAGCATCTTCTTCCAGTCTGTTAAATTTCGCGTCTGTAGCTCGTCATCTTCGTGGTGTAGCAATTTTAACTGCCAGTGGTGTATAACAGCACAACCCACAGGCTCGGCTCTGCATTTATTTTCAAGCATGTGTTTCTAGCCTCGTTTCCGTATTTTGGTCCAACACCTGTATTTGTGATTTAAAACGCCATTTGTTTGCATTTCGACAACTTTTAAGAGTCTTGCATGTGGTTTACATCGGCCATTTATACAAGAGTTAGGCAGAACAATCGTATGTGCCCAAGGTACTTCATTCGTAAACGTATGAACGAACTGACCCGCTACACGAGCAGATGAGGTCAAAGCTGGCCGCCAGCAGTTAAGCTGCGAGGCTTCGTGTCGCGCTGGAGAGCCTCCGCTGTGGTTTAAATTTAGGTGAGCAGGATTGCGGCGCCTTATGCCCCTCCGGTCCCCAACGGAGGATAAACATAGCGCACAATAAATCGGTCGGAAGCCGTGCACCAGGCTGAATATTCCGACGGCGGCATAGTAATTCTGCGAGTCTTGCGCACGAGTACTATTGGGTTCCCGATCCTCTCCCGTTTCACGTTCACTTTTCAGAGTCACTTGCCGTAGAAGCAGCTACGACATTGCAGTTGTTTCAATACTGTAAATAATTCTTGCGTATTACTTCTCTGTTATGTATCCTAATGCTAAACGATTTAAAATTCAGAACAATATGACCAAATCGTTGACACATATTCATGTTTTCTGAAGGGAAAACAAGATGAAGTAAGATGCAATGTCAATCAGACGGCTAACATACTAAAAGAAGCTACAGATACCTGCCAAACCACCAGTAACGAAGTAATCATATTTCAACACTGGCAGATCACACAAGTACAATAAGTGCACAGTACGCACACTTTAATCGACGAAAATACAAGCTAATTTCAAGCAGACCCACAGGAAAGGAAATTACACAGAACAGACACACAAATTCATCTAAAACATAAGATTTGTGAGACCTCGTACGTTCGCAATTCTCTATGCCATAATATACGTACAGACTGGAGCGGAATATAGCACAACCACTGAAATGAGGATAAATAATTAAATGGACCGTAGATCTGTCACCGTACATACGAAAATGGGGAAAACACGAGACAGCGGAACGATGAACAGCAGAATGTGTCTTCGGTTCGTAACTACTGTAAAAACGACGTATATTTCGACAAACCGCTGCCTTCAGTTTTTTAAAACAAATTGTGAAATAGATCCTTTATCACCTTCAGCAGAATTTTTCTGACGATATATTGATACAACATGGGAACCACGCCTGGAGATAATAAATGAATAATTAAGTTACATGCAGATGGTTTTCCTAACTCCTATCACTATAAGCCGAAATGTGGAGTATGGTAATGCACCTAGAGACATGTAACAGAAATATTTGTATTTAGCTACAGACCGAACGAATTAGTACTAGAATTCATACACAGCAGTTTTAATTTTCGGGTGATAAATTCAAACCCCCGTCCGACCGCCCTGATCTAAATTTTCCGCTGTTTTCGTAAAAAACTTCAGGCGAATGCTGGAATGGTTCCAGGGATTGCACCACGCTATATTCCTGACCTATCTTTGTCCCATCGAGCTATGCTTCGCCTCTGAAGAAGCAGCTTCCTATGTCATTCTGACCTAGCAAGACACTAGGCACTGGACTTACATTCTGAAGATGCGGGTTTCAAATGACCGTCCGACCATTCAAAGTTAAGTTTTACGTGATTTCTCGTAAGGTTAATGAAAATGCGGAAATTCTTACTTTGAAAATGATATGTCCGCATTCCAACTCCACTGCGAGCTCTTGCCCCGTGTCTAAGGATTTCGCCACGGATGGGATCCGAAACCCGAAGCTTTCGTCCTTCTTTGGTGTGACCCTGAAGCATTGTCTGTAACGCTGCTTACTTGATATTCCATTATTACTTGACGTTGGAGAGAAATTTCGGCCAGATTTCGGGTAATGCCAAACCTGATAAACTGGGAATGAGAAATGACGCGGAAGCTTTCCGTCAATGTCAGCTTGTACGAAATTTCACGCCGTCTCAAGGATATCAATTCAAGTCTATCAAGTTCGCACACTTCATAACATTATTTCCAGTCTGTCCCCGGTAACAAAGTGAAAATGCCAATCATTGTCGCTGAAGGCACGCAGTAATTAAAATATCGAAGTATTCAAATAGTTTACGTAATATATTATAGGATACCACCAAGCCAATAAATAATTTACCAGTCGCAAGCAAATAACATTTGGTGACCTAACCTTGAGTTTTCATTCCTACGAGGCTAAAAAGACTTCTTCATCTATTTACAAAAACAAAGGTTGTGTGGCACACCACATTTATAGTTACGCAGTAACCAGTCATGCAGAAACACTATCAGTTTCAATGTAATATATATTAAAAATAAACTTGAATGGTCTCTCTATAAAAGTCTGAAAAATCTTTCAACTTTTGGTCTTTAATAAAAATCTGTTTATGGGATCCAGGATATGCTCTGGAATGTTTTACATATGAATTATTTCAAGTGTGTATCTGAAAATCCTTTAGGACGTGTAGAATGCTCTCATTAATACCAGAGGGTTATTTTATACCAGTCACAAAGCTTCATGCTTCTGAAAAGTAGTTCAAACAGATCGCATAGAGGCCTGTTTTTAGGATACATGACGGTGAAATTGACAGTATTCCTGTAAGACGGGTTACCCTGTATCTACGGTTATTGTACGTCATGCAACCCTTGTTTTTATATATAACCAAAAATGTTTTAGCTTGGTAATAACAAAAACTCGGGATTAGGTTCTCAGTTGACATTAGCGTTTACAAACCACTAATCTTGAAATAATAAATAGCGATCGACACACTAAAAAAGTATTTCTTCTTATATCACACATTGAGGTAAAGTGTTTAACCTCGAACAACTAGACCGCTAACAATACATAATAATGTAACTGCTGATATATATGCTGTAGTCTCAAGGTTTTTATTTCATCGTGAAGGCGTTTTGATGGTTAACATTACGTTGTGTAGAAGATGCTTTCACGTCATCATAATGAATAATTGAATGTCGAATCGCGTAGTTCGTGAAATTAAACCCTTATGACTCACGCATAATTTTTTTTTAATTTCAAATGGATCATGTCCAGGGGGGGGGAGGGGGAGGGGCGAGGGAGGAGAGGATAGGACAGTACGTGGCGTTGCCCAGAGTGCTAAGAGAGTTATTTTATGTCAAGACTTCAAAACACACAGACATTTGATGTACTTCTGAGTTTGTCTCCTGACATATATTTTTAGGTCGGTTGACAAGTGATGTTCTCCAACACGTGATAGGTTAGTTAAACAGGTAATTCCGGAAAGAAAGGTACCTACTGTGTAGCGAAGACCTCTGCATTGTGGACGATATAGCTCTAACCTAGCAATACTGTTCTGCTACAGATGCCAATTCGCAAAGAAGCTCTCCCACAATGCTGCAGCGTCTCTGGTAGAAACGTTGAACTCTAAAGCTCTGAGCAGAAAGGGCATATGATTAGTGAGACAAAACAGTTCATATTTCTAGGTGTTCTCATAGACAGTAAACCGCCGTGGAAAGCCCATGTTCAGGAGCTTGTTCACAGACTTAAAGCTGCCATTTTTACTATTAGAACAGTATCTGAAGTAAATGATAGCTTCTAACAATCCTACCACAACAAAGGTCAGCATTAAATAACGATTGTGGTGTTGCTCACGCTGCTAAATACTGCATTTTCGGGCAACAACAGTCATATTATGTGGCAGGTGTCATTAGAGCACAGTTAATAGTCATTTCACGTAATAATGAAAAAACTAGGCACTCATCGTTTTGTGTTTCCCACGCTGGTCTCGTCGTAAAATCATGGCTCAATCGTTGAAAATCTAGGTGGTTATGATTCCAAGCTCGGATGCAAAAAGGCCTAGGTTTTATTCTGCAATATCCAAAAGTTATGTAGATGCGCTTCACAAACCATCCTTGAAGATTACACTTTTGCTGGACAATGGTGATGTAAAAAAATAATCAGCACTCCGAAATTAAGATACACTTCCGTTTAATTGCAATATCACGTCAACACAAAACATCACTTCACAATACAAAACATACTTGAAAACATCTTCCTCACAGTCACTGTTAAAGTTCACATTTTATAAGCGGACTACAATACGCGTCTTTCCTACATGACGTCCAAGACTTAACTTTTTCAACGTCCGACTCTCTAACAACTTAACAACTAACTAACCAATAATCGCTTACGCGCCCAAAAATCAGAGTTACAAGTACGTCAAAGATCATAGTGACAAAAGAAAGAATACACATAAGAATAACATCATTGCAATATAAACATATCGATGTATCAAAAGTGAAATCAAATCTGAATGTTGTTTCAGATATATGTTAAGTAGTTAACAGAAATACAGTAGAATATTACTGATATCGAGAGGTTCAGGTGAGATACCATAATGGTTACGTAATTCAAGCACCATTACAAGCTCGACTCGAAAAGTTGTCTTCTTTGTTCTTTGCTTATTTTGATTCACTTATGACGTATGGTATTATACTTTGTCGTAACTCTTCCCATTCTCAAAGGATATTTTTGGCTCAGAAACGTGCGGTTCGGGCAACAAGCGGTGTTAAGTTCGCGAACCTCTTGTCAACCCCTGTATATTAGTCTGGGTATTCTGACACTGTCCTCTGAATATACATATATTCTTTACTGTCATTTCTTGTTAACAATATCAGCTTATTTCCAAGAATTAGCAGCTTTCATTCGGTTAATACTTGGTAGAAATCCAATCTGCATTTGGTTCGCACTTCCTTGACTCTTGTGCAGAACGACGTGCAGTATTCTGCTGCATCTATTTTCAATAAGCTACCACAAGAATTCAAAAGTCTTAGCAGTAATCCACGCGCTTTCGAGTCTAAACTGAAGAGTTTTCTCATAGATCACTCTTTCTGTTCTGTCCAAGAGTTCCTTGAAAAATTAGGCCTGTTCCTGTGTTACATTGTTGACTGGGTTTGCATAAACTTGTAGCTTGATGTCTTTTTAGGATTCATAAACATTTTATTTTATCTGTTATTACTTTTCTGTTGTATTTTCATATACTCTCACTTTCCATGACCATGGAGATTTGCTCCTCAATTTGAACCTTCGGAACTAGACGTGTTAAAGGAAAAAAAAGCTCGTTGGAGTAGCTCAGCTGATGGAATTTTTCTCATGTAAAACATAGGATCCAGTTCTAGACCTGTTCGGCCACACACTCTCAGCCTACCTATTAGGATAGCATTTTGTGCGTCTGACCAGTTTCAGAGCGTAACAACTTTCTCAGTTCGTCATATCTGTACGCATATTATTGGTTGACATAGGGCTACCAGACATCAGTCATTGCTCACCCAGCGGATACGATGGTGAGACGCTGGGTTCCTAGGCATGGAGCAATGCAACATCGGATTGGATTAAGCTACGAAGGTCGTTCAATAAATAATAATCCACAGTTTTTTTTCTCAGAACATAGTTGGTTTTATGAGATAGAATCTGGTGACAATATCAATGAACACTTCTTTTACATGTAATATTTCTCTACATATTCTCCATCACATTTTATGGCCTTACACCATCGCTGTGCAAGAGTACGTATTACCTGTTGGTAAAGGCTCTTGACCTAAGCTCGAAGCCATGTTTTCACTGCATAAATTCCGCTCTTATCACCTTCAAGGCGTGTCCCACGTAGAGAATATTCCAGTAACACAAACAGATGGCGGTCTGAGGTTGCTAGATCTGGGCTACAGGGCGGATTAGCAATGATGTACAACTACGTGTTCCCGGTTTCTGAGACTTGTGTGTGAGCGTACATCGTCGTTTTGGAGCGAGATTTCTTTTGCATTCTTGTCAGACCGAACACATCGTGTAAGCGATTCTTGAATGTGTTCAGAGACTTAAAATATGCGTCTGAATTAATGAGTGATCATTTTGCTGACACATCCACGAGAATGACACCATCACTAGGCCAAAAGATAACATCACGACTTTGCCATCAGAGAGAGCTGCCTCGAATTCCTTCATTTTTGGTGATGGCGGATGATGGCACTCCAGAAACTGTATTTTTGTTTCCCGACTCAAAGTGATACACTCATATTTCGTTACCTGTAACGATCTGTGACGTAAAGTTCTCTCCATTGGCCTCAAACTGCTTCAACAGTTCACATGAAATGGCTTTTCTTTGTCTTGTGATCTTCGTCGGACCCATTTTGAGCACATTTTTGAATTTCCAAGATTCTCAGTCACTGCACACGCGCTTCCAATGCTTACCGATAGCTGTAGAGCCAATTGCGAAGTTTTGATGCGCCGGATTGCAGAATTATGGCATCCCCGCAATTCAGCATGTCGGGAGCAGTGGATGTGTCAGAACATCATAAAATTAGCGGCTCACGGAGCTCAGTTTGCGAAATTCCTGTCGCTTCAACTTTTTACCAATCTCCCAACGGTACACTGCACACAAAGGTAAGTGGATGCTCGGTATGGTTTCTTTTTTCACAACCAATAATTCACTTACAGGAAGTTGCTTGTAACGACTGTCTTGCGTAGACGCCATTTTCAAGGTTCATTATGGCTCTGCCAGCTGTCGGAATTATTCGAAACTTCGCACACGTCCAGAAAAAACGTCAAACTTGAAGAAACTAAGAGGACGTTTTCCTATATGCATATGTCGTGAGCATTTATGGAAGGTGATATGGTGAAACCACGGTTAGGCGACAACATTCTCACGCGGAGGCTTTTTGAAGGCGTACAACGCACGTAGCAAGTCACTGAAGGCTATCCAGACCAGTGCCTATCATAAGGAAAGAGAGCTAAATAAAGTTAAGTTCATAATTTCCATCACAGATTCGGGTTGCTTGCCAAATTCCGACTTCAGTAATTAAATAAAAAGTCATTAAATTAATCACTTTATGTAACTAAATCAATTTCCCTCATCCAATAGACCCCACTGATGACATGCCTGCATGGAGAACCATCGGTTGGAGAGGGTGAAGTAATTTAAACATTCACCATTTAATTAATTTAGAAAGCTTATGAGATGGCGTAAATTGGTAAAGTTCCGGAGCTGTTACGTTTGAATTTAAGTTGAAGGCACGGCCATCGGCCCGAGACAACAGCAACAGCAACGGCTCCACCTGTCTTCCGTATTATCTTGCAGTTAACCACGGACGCACACTATAGAGTGGCAGCTGAGTTTACAAACAGCGCGTAAAGCCACTCTCCAAGTCCATTCGGTTACAGTTCCTCGACATCTTCACATTGCGGGTCATAGTAGTGCAGTAGTTACTGCCATTTTGATATGCAAGTTGACATCCATTACCTCGGGAGCGCACTTGTGCAAAGACAGTCCAGTTTTGGCCTGCGTGTTCCGCGATAGGAAGCTTGCACTAACTACGTTGGTTACTAACATGCAATCACAATATCTGCAGCGCAAGTATCCGGCATTGCGACTCTACCGATCGTAAGGTGGTAAGCTTTGTCGTTCGGCCCATGCATCTCTCATATCAATTCGGAACACGTGGCTGACGTGTCTCGTTATCTTGTTTTATCTCGGTTAAACAGTTCTCTCTCTCTCTCTCTCTCTCACACTCTCACTCTCTCTCTCTCTCTCTCTCTCTCTCTCTCTCTCTCTCTCTCTCTCTCTCTCTCTCTCTCTCTAGGGACTGGACATATTCTTTTTAGATTCCACTGTGTCTCCATATAGTTTCTGTTCCATTACTTATCCCACAGTAAAGTAGCAGGTCACCAAGTCATTCGCAACTGTGACTGGACTCGTTAAAACGTTGTGACAGGACTACCTCACGTCCGTGTCTTCTTTTGCAAGTTATTGCATTTACTGGCTACTGCTGATCTGCAGCGCTCCCACTGTCCCTTTTTCTTTAATTATAATATCAATTTAGACGACAAAACAGGCGTAGTAAGTGAAACAAACCAACGCCTTCACGGCCCAGGGACGGAAGGTAGCAGGTGAGTAAACTTCCTGACTGATAAGGGAACAGTGATTTGCAGTACAGTTCCCCAGTTTTCATCCGCCGTCGCCACAGAGGTGACTACAGACAAGTTACAGTAACTATCTGGCCCCCTCTCTCTCTTGTCCCTCTATTCGCAACGAGATGATGGACTCCTACCCGCTCTGTAAAGTGCCGATCTGTGGCAGATCTGACGAAAGAGTGCAATGCCGGTGAAGTCTCAAATGTTTCGGGGCTCACTGTTCAGTGTACATTGTTGAATATGGAGCTACGCAGCAGACTATCTCAATGTGTTCCCATGTTGACCCAACGACATCATCAGTTACCATTGCAGTGTGCACGGGATCATCGAGGTTGGACCGTGGATCAATGGAAACGTGTCACCTGATCGGATTAATCCAGTTTCTTGCTAAAGCAGGTTGATGACCGTGCCCAGGTATGCTGTCATTCAGGCAAACGGATATTCGAAACGTACACCACAGGCCGCAGTCCAATGGGGATACTATTATGGTATGGGGGACAATCACTGGGGCTTCCATGGGACCTTTGGTAGTAATTGACACACGCTGACAGCTATGGACTAGGTTAACTTTATTGTGGACCGCTTCCAATCCTTTAGGTTTAATATCTTCCCCGATTGGGATTGCATCTTCCAACAGGATAGCTGTCCTCTCCACAATGCCAGAAACGTGCTGTTGGACGATGATAGGGAAATCGCGTTGACATCTTCGCCACCAAATTATCTTGATCTAAAAACCGACGAAACACACCTGGGACGCTATCGGGCGTCAGCTCCGCACCTTCAAACCACCTGTCCGTAATTTATAGGAACTGCTTGGACTGCACGTAGACATCTGATGCTACACAGCTCTGGAAACCTACCAAAGAATTGTCTAAGCCATGCCACGCAGAATCGCTGCTGTATTGCATCCCAAGGATGGCCCAACATACTGTTTAGAAGGTAGACGTAAAGTTCAGGTTCATTAGTGTTGTTGTGCTATTGTAGTTTGTGCGATGAATTGTAACCAAACTAGAACAAAATGGTACTAGGTAGACCGTTACCTCTGTCCCTGTGTCATAATGTGACAAACTTCTCGTCTGCTATCGGTGGTACTCGGAGGACTACAAGAGATTGCACTCAGCCTCCTGAGGCCAGTTGAGGAGCTATTTGAGTGAGCAGTAGCGGCTCCAGGTCATGAAACTTAGCAACGGCCGGGAGAGCGCTGTGCTAACCCTCGTCCCTCCATACCGCGTCCTATGACGCCATTGACAGAGGATGACACAGCGGTCACGGTACACGACGCGTTGGCTCTTGGTGTTAAGCTTCCACCGGGACGAGGTTTCACTGCAGTAATTCTGAAGCTGGCGACGGAATTACAGCTATTTCGTGAGTTTCCTCTTCATTTTCTAATTGTGTGAGGAATCTGGTTCTTCTTTGTGGAAGTCAGCTTCTCGTTTCTTCTGCTTACACAACCCGTTGTGCTACAGACACCTTGCCTAAATAGTTAATTGGATCGGTCCTTCTGACTGGTTGTAGATAATGGTGCGTAATGAGTTATGAAACCAGAGAAATGTGCAAAAACCTTTATGGATCTCGTCTATGGGCTTTTAACCCTGTAGCCGGCCGTTGTGGCCGGTTCTAGGTGCTTCAGTCTGGAACGTGCGACCGCTACGGTCGCAGGTTCGAATCCTGCCTCGGGCATGGATGTGTGTCAGGTCCTTAAGTTACCCATAGTGCTCAGAGCCATTTTTTAAACCCAATGTCATCAGTGACTATAGATTTATGTTGTGACTTGTCCTAGACACATAGAAACAGAGACATAGGTGAGGATACAGGGACGAAGGGAGGCCGGGCGTCGGGATAATGCATCCCACCCCCCCCCCCCTCCCCTGCCCCCTCCAACAACGCTGGATCAAAGAAGTGGATAAAAACAACGTTCTTGGTGCATCAAAGTTTGCTCCATGCTTTTCACGACACACACGGTTGGTTCCTGTTTTACTGATAGGAATTTAAATACACAGAAGTATCTCGTGTCGCTAAGATACGTTTCTGCCGCATCCCACCGGACATAAGGCTATCAGTGTCGTACCACCATGACAGATGTCACATTCTTGGTGGCCATTCCCACTACTGTCGAAACACTTCGGGACACGAGCAGCGCCTGCTCCAAAAGTGAGGTTAAAGTGACAAACTTTGTTGGTACGTGTACGAGCTTGTTTGACCCATGGATGGAAAAGAGCGTTTTTGACAAACAAGTCCGATCGCGTACAGGGGCCTTAGAATAGGATGTGGTGCAAGCAGAGACATGCAGTGCTTGACTGTACCTGGGTAAGAATGGTTCAGATGTAAAATTTTCCTGTACTTGTACATGAATGGGCAACTACTTTGAAGAGCCAAAGAAACTGGTGCAACTTCCTAACATCGTGTAGGGCCCCCGCAAGTACGCAGAAGTGCCCCAACACGACGTGGTATGGACTCGACCAATGTTTGAAGTAGTGCTAGAGGGAATGGATACCATGAAACCTGCAGGGCTGTCCATAAATCCGTAAGTGTATGAAGGGCTAGAGATCTCTTCTGAACAGCACGTTGTAAGGCATCCCAGATATGCTCAATAATGTTCATGTCTGTGGAGTTTGGTGGCCAGCGGAAGTGTTTAAACTCAGAAGAGTATTCCTGGAGCCACTCTGTAGCAATGCTGGACACGTGGGGTGTCGCATTGTCCTGCTGGAATTGCCCAAGTCCGTCGGAATGCGCGATAGGCATGAATGGATGTAGGTAATCAGACAGGATGCTCAGAGATGCCATATTATTCCAGCTGCACACGCCACACGTCATTACAGAGCCTCCACTAGCTTGAACAGTCAACTGCTAACATGCAGGTTCCATGGATTCATGAGGTTGTCTCCATACCGTACGCGTCCATCCGCTCGATACAATTTGAAACGAGACTCGGCCGACCAGGCAACATGCTTCCAGTCATCAACAGTCCAATGTCGGTGTTGACGGGCCCAGGTGAGGCGTAAGGTTTTGTGTGGTAGAGTCATCAAGGGTACACTAACAGGCCTTTGGCTCCGAAAGCCCATATCGATGATGTTTCGTTGAATGGTTCGCACGCTGACACTAGTTGATGGCCCAGCACTGAAATCTGCATCAATTTGCGGAAGAGTTGCACTTCTGTCACGATGAACGATTCTCTTCAGTCGTCATTGGCCCTGTTCTTGCAGGATCTTTTCCCGGACGCGGATGTTTAATAGGATTCCTGATGTTCAAGGTACACTCGTGAAATGATCGTACGGGCCGGTCGGAGTGGCCGAGCGGTTCTAGGCACTACAATCTGGAACCGCGCGACCGCTGCGGTCGCAGGTTCGAATCCTGCCTCGGGCATGGATGTGTGTGATGTCCTTAGGTTAGTTAGGTTTAAGTAGTTCTAAGTTCTAGGGGACTGATGACCTCAGCAGTTAAGTCCCAATGTACTCAGAGCCATTTGAACCTTTTTCTTTTTTTAATCCTGATAACCTGACATTGTAACAGCAGTAACCGATCTAAGAACTGCGCCAGACACTTGTTGCCTTTTATAGGCGTTGCCGACCGCAGAGCCGTATTCTGACTGTTTACATATCTCTGTATTTGAATACGCATGCCTATACCAATTTCTTTGGCGCTTTAGTGTATTTGTGTAGTTGTAAGAGAAATGATGCAGTAATAAACTTATCGTAAGAATCAGTCAGCTTGGTTTCGTTGCTTCTAGACGGTCAACACGCAGCAGACACACAGGCGGCTGGTGTTGGCTGCGGTCTGTGATGTAATAAGCTCTCACCTTCGGATCCGCTCGGGTAGCGACTACTGGAGACTAAACAGTTTCAGCTCTGTAAGGAGGAAGGGTTACGCTTTAAAAGGAGGAGAGAGAAAATTATGTTGAACTGACGCTCATCTACTATCGAATAACAAAGCTTTTTTGCTGTCATGAACAGCACTAATTCTTATTTACACATTTTTGGTCTGCTGGCATCTCACAACGCAACGTTCACTGCAACTGCTACTTAATGTGTTTTCCAGAAACCGTTGTGGAAGGTGGCAGCCAATTTATTTTATTTCTCTGTCGCTAATTCCGGCATGTTAGTCCGCCGGTGCTCGACCCATAGACATCTAGTTCGCATCCTACCTCTTGGACAGATTTTAGTCACCTGCATTCGGGTGGCAAGGGAAGAATAAGTCAGCGTACAGTTTCTAGCAGCAGACTCTGAGTTTGTCCAGTGTGGAACACCACACCTCTTCGCTGCGTGTCGCCGAGTGAGGCAGTGTGCGTTGTTGATGGTAAGCAGCGTCTTTCTTTTGATTACAACACACAGAACGTTCGTACATCGATGTGAAACTGTAAGAAATGTCCTTCTTTGAGATGTTGTCCAACTCACGTGTCACATTGGATTGAATGTCGATTATGCCGTCAAACCGTTGATCCCTCATGTGAATTTCGCTATTTAGTTGTAGGTACGTATTGATAACACCAAGTGTCATCACCCGTGATGATTTTTTCCCCGGGTTTGGCGTTTCAGTCAAGTCGTGGCAGACGTCCACGGCTCGTTGTTTTTGTTCGGAAGTCAAGGTTTGCGGGACAAAGTTTCCACACACTTTTCTCTTCCCCAAAATATTCTGGAGAATGTCTTGAACACTTGATTTTGAGACGTTGCTCCAATGCGATTTGTGACACAACAACGTTGATGTACTATACTACGGTCGCACGTCCACTACCTAACTGTGCCTGCTCACAACTGTCTGGTTCAATGCACACTTGTTATTTACAGTTAGCTTAAATTTCCATCGTAGCTACTGCGCTAACGTCGCTTATACGCCAGGAATAAAATCAGTCTCCTCGGAGCTTTCTAGGCAGACCGTACACCGTTCATATTTGACATATCATGTTGTATCTGAACATCTCGTTATGTTAGCATAAACATGTCTCTCTATGGTTAACTTCGACCCAATAATCAGACACGTATATTACACGCCACAGATGCTACTGGAGTTAAGATCTCTCTCCTCTCTCCTCTCTCCTCTCTCTCTCTCTCTCTCTCTCTCTCTCTCTTCTCTCTGTCTGGTGAGACTTAAGACACGGAAACATTACTCTGCGTGGTCTGAATTTGTTTACCCATCCAAATGGCTTATTTTTTTCTGTTTGCGTTTATAAACCGAGAAACGCAGGTGATAATCAATACTTTTGTTTCCAAAACCACCCATCGACACAACGTCACCGTCGCTAGTAAGAATTATTGCCCCTCTCACTACTACCACCTCCACTACCGTCACCATTTGTACTGGCACGATTAGATGGCTAATTAAATCATCGCAGACAGTATCATTTCCATCACGATGATGAACTTCCTCCGCTCAGCAGACACCGGAACCAAGTGCAGCACTTTACACTCATGATTAGAATTACCACCACGGGCAGAAACATTCAACGTATTTCACTGGTGCGCAGAACTTAGGTATGAAAGTAAATTTCGCGTAGTATGTCACCACCCACTAACGTATCTCCATGAAACTTGGATCATAACAGAGAAAGAACTGTTCCAATATAGTACAGAAGATAATTGAAAGATGTGAGAGACAATAATTAGGCTGAAATCACCGCTATTTACGGTAGTCCCAGGGCATTATGGTTCTTAATGGAGTGTGTGATCAACAAGGACAGCAATGCATGCTCTGCAACGTGCTTCATTACTGGCCACGTGGTTGACAATGAAATCTTGTGGTACGGTATAACATTCCTCCACCAGTGCGTTTGACAACCGCAGGATGGTCTTTGGTGCATGCGAACTTCTCGCGGTACGTCTCCCCAACGCGGTCCACACGTGCTCGATGGAATTTAAGTCGGGGCAACTGCCAGGCCAATCCATTCACCGAATATCCTCTCGTTCCAAGAGCTCCTCCACCTGTACTATTCGATGCGGTCACACATTGTCATCCATAAAAATGAAATCACACCCGAATGCACCTCTGAAAAGATGTACGTGGAGATAATTAAGCACGTTGCAGAGCATGCGTTGCTGTCCTTGGCGATCCCACACCTTTTTAAGAAACATGTCCCGCCTTCTGTAATGCCCAGGTGACCATCATAAATCTGGGTGATCTCAGTGTAACTATTCTCACAATGACATGTTAATCAGTGGGTGTACCGTGTTCAAACATTTTCTGGTCTTTATGCCCATACAACGTTACGCTTCCCACACCTAACACAACGCTGGACATACCCTCATATGGCGCAGTTAACGCACCCAGAAACTGCCGAACATGATCGTTTTGGTTGTCCAGGTGTCATGGTGTGCGGGGGCATAATGTTGCAAGGGTGAACTCAAAAATGGTTCTGATGGCTCTGAGCACTATGGGACTTAACTTCTGAGGTCATCAGTCCCCTAGAACTTAGAACTACTTAAACCTTACTAACCTAAGGGCATCACACACATCCATGCCCGAGGCAGGATTCGAACCTGCGACTGTAGCAGTCGCGCGGTTCCAGACTGTAGCGCCTAGAACCGCTCGGCCACCCCGGCTTGCCAAGGGTGAACTGACCTCACAATCTTTGCACACGGCGCATTTAACAGTCAACGTTATTGTGACACTGTACGTATTCCCCATTTGCGTTTTCTCAGGTATGCATTCAGCCTTGACTTCATTTTTCTTGATGACAGTGCCCTACCGCATACAACTGGGCGGGCGGAATAGCTCATAGAACGAGAGAATATTCAGCGAGTGGACTCACCTGCCCCTTCCACCAACTCATATCCCATAGAACACATGTGGAATGCATTGTGGAAACGTATTACATCACGTCCACATGCACCAGAAACCATCCTGCAGTTGTAAACCGTGCTGGTGAAGGAATCGTACGCCATACGAAGAAAAACTTACCAACCTTGTGGTCAGTACTGGAGCACGTTGCAGAGCATGCATTTCCATCCATGGTGATCACACACTCTAGTGAGAACCATGTCCCGACTTTTGTAATGCTCGAGGGCTATCATACATAGCGCTGACTTCAGAGGAATTTTCTTTTATTCAAAGTGTTGTTTATGTTCGTCTTACAGTTTATTTCTTTCAACTGCCTTCTGTACTATATTGTAGCAGTTCTTTCTATGTATGGTCAACGTTTTATCGAGCTATCTTATTTGGCAGTGAACATCATGTGTTAGGTATTTTCGCATACGTGTGTAGTATTCAGAATGGCATTTTCACTCTGCAGCGGAGTGTGCGCTGATATGAAACTTCCTGGCAGATTAAAACTGTGTGCCGGACCGAGACTCGAACTCGAGACCTATTGCCTTTCACAGGCAAGTGCTCTACCAACTGAGCTACCCAAGCACGACTCACGCCCCGTCCTCACAGCCTTACTTCCGCCAGTACCTCGTCTCCTACTTTCCAAACTTTATAGAAGCTCTCCTGGTAACCAAGAAGAACTAATACTCTTGAAAGAAAGGATATTACGGAGACACGACTTAGCCACAGCCTGGGGGATGTTTCCAGAATGAGATTTTCACTCTGGAGCGGAGTGTGCGCTGATATGAAACTTCGTGGCAGATTAAAGCTGTGTGCCGTACCGAGACTCGGTTAGCAAGAGAGCTTCTGTAAAGTTTGGAAGGTAGGAGACGAGGTACTGGCAGAAGTAAGGCTGTGAGGACGGGGCGTGAGTCGTGCTTGTGTAGCTCAGTTGGTAGAGCACTTGGCCGCGAAAGGCTAAGGACCCGAGTTCGGGTCTCGGTCCGGCACACAGTTTTAATCTGCCAGGAAGTTTCGTGTATAGTACTGTTTGAACCGATTTACAATAGACTGGTAAATAAGTCCAGTGGCGATTGAATTAATAACTTAACGTGTTAATTCACTAGTTTAATAAAGTGATTCGACTTGACCGAAGTGGACAGCAGACGGTCGAACAGCGTCTTTTACCCAAGTCAATGCATAGCACTGAGCAGATCTAAAAGGAAGGATGGAAGGAAATTAAGGTTTAGCGTCCCGACAACGATGAGAATATTAGAGACTGAACACAGGCTCAGGCAGGTATGTGGTGGGAAAGGAAACTAATTGTTCTTTTGAGTGATTTACGGAAATCGCGGAGGACCTAAATTTGGATGACGGGACGATCGTTTGAATCACTCTCCTCGCAAATAAGAGACCAGTGTGTTACCACTGCGCCATCTCGCTCGGTGCGACAGATTTGAATACAATTTGTTTGGCATTCCCCTCTCTAATATCAGTCGCCTCCGTGTCTTGAGAATTCCCAACGAATCCAATCAGATTGATGATTACACAGGGTGGTCAGAAACAATCTGAAAAACTTGTAAGCGTGTTTCAGGGTAGGATGAGATGTGAAATAATTGTTGCGCGCAAATTCAAGCGGTCCGCCAGAGACTGGGTCGCCAAACGTGTTCTTCGTTTGGTTTCCTAAAACCGAACAAGAGCGCTATACAAAAATTGGACATGGACTGTTGTAAGAATCGAGCACGAGCCAGAGGCTGAGCAATATCATGCGCTATTATCTATGCTATGAGAACAACCGCCACTAAATGTATCTGGCGGGTCGGTTGAATTTATGCGCTCGACGGCCTGATTGGCTAACTTCAACGCTAATTAACTCGGAAACGGCGCAATGTGTCGATTCTTTTCTTAGCAGTTATTTCTCATAACCTACCCTCCAGTAACCTAACAAGCTTTTCAAGCTGTTTCTGATCATCACGTATATACAACAGTTCTTGATCAGGCTTCGTGGAGCGACAGCTCAAACATTCTCTGCCAAACGCTCCATAGGGAGCCGTTATGGAGTCGCTGTAATGCCGGATTTCCCAAATCGGATCTGCTGCTTCTCCTTCAAACAACCCCCCGATTGAGTCCACCGCGTTTGTTCCCATCCAGGAAAAATCTTTGCTAGTACACGGATCCTTTGCGTGGCAGTTAGATGCGCTTATCGTACGGCTACGGTTGCAGATAGTTCAAATGGCTCTAAGCACTATTGGATTTAACATCTGAGGTCATCACTCCCCTAGACTTAGAACTACTTAAACCTAAGTAACCTAGGGATATCACACACATCCATGCCCAAGGCAGGATTCGAACCTGTGACCGTAGCAGCAGCGCGGCTCCGGACTGAAGCGCCTAGAACCGCTCGGCCACAACACGGTTGCAGACCGTAGTGATAATGAGACAGTGAAATTTACTACTGCTTATGTCGAACCGGACTTCTTACCGAATGTAAATTGTCCCCAGCCCAAGGATAGAGCGGCAACGGCAGCCAGAATCTTTAGAAAAGCGATGGAATTATTGGGGTTTCCAGGAAAGGTGATCAAGAAGAGTGCATTTACAGCAAGATACTATATCAACACCTGTAGTTTTCTTTTAATCAAGTGTGGATTCACTTAGATGAGTATCAGTGGGCTAGATTTTAGCCTTTGTAAATATAAACATGTAATTTTCCAACAATCTCTGTGTGGAAAAAATTTTCTGTTTGGTTTTCAATTGTAAGTTCTCTAAAAGGAAAATTGGATGCTCCATACAAATATTAGACCAGTCTTTTTTCTTGTCCTTCAATTCTTCATATTTTTCTTCCTCTCTAAAGGTAGGGTTTACTCAAATTCAAATGGCTCTGAGCACTATGGCACTTAACTTCTGAGGTCATCAGTCCCCTAGAACTTAGAACTACTTAAACCTAACTAACCTAAGGACAACACACACATCCACGCCCGAGGCAGGATTCGAACCTGCGACCTTAGCGGTCTCGCGGTTCCACACTGTAGCCCCTAGAACGGCTCGGCCACTCCGGCCGGAGTAGGATTTACTGCTGGTTTTTGTTACTTGATTTTCTCTCCTTTTCCGGATAATCTTGCTTCGCACGCTCCACGACAATCTGTCCCAGACAACCATTGACACTGCACACAAGCTGCACACTTGCTGTTTTATCGTATAACAGAGATATTAAATCACACTTACTGATGTTATCACTAGTCTCTTGTGAAACAGGTCTTTTGTTGATCACTGTCGTTGATAATACTATAGTCTTTATGGTGAAAGAAGAGCCCCGACAGTTAAAGTGGGCTTGGTGCACACGATTCGCGCGTCTATCACAACGTCTTAGTGTTACCGCAACTGTATAGATGATTGCTGTTTTCACTCACGTAGCTGTCATGGCGCTTCTTTTTCCGAGCGTAGTATAACACTGACACTACCACGGCTAACATTAGTTTTAACTTCCAACGATCGCTAAGCATATTGCTACTGTCTCGAAGCTATATTACCGCTTATGCTACCACCAACAGAACTCCACTATCTGCATGATTTGAACTTCATAAACAAAACTGGCAGGTTGTTTCTTTGAGCCACGGTGGTATTTCCTTAGCGCCGCAGGTGTTACTCGAGCGTCGGTTTGCGTGGCGGAGTGTTGTGATTGCATGGCGCGTCAGTATTGCGCGACCAGCTGTTCGCATTGTCAACAATACGTGGCAAGAGCGTCCTGCTCGTCATTGCATTTGCCTGTAGCATCGCGAGACTCGCGATTTCCAAGGCCGTCGCTGATTTCTCAACCAACTAATACGACGATTCCGATTGCCGGCGCACTGACATGGCTGTCCATTAAAATGTTTTTCCTGGGCGTATGCGACCGATACCATGTCTCTCTCCTCCAATTGAAACACTTGTAATAAAGAACAACGATACTGAAAGTACCACAGAAACTTTATAATTTGAAATTTTGGCTGCAACATTGACTTGCTGCTCTCGAGAATGTATATCGTGTACCGAGAGCGAAACCACCAGGAAAGGAGGGAAAGAGAATACAAGTAAGACGAGGTGTATTACTCACTTCTTAAAATCTAATGAATACAGAGTAATTCACGACTCAGTACTTTGGAAAGATGTTAAAGATTGCCATTGTGCTACTTCTGTTCTGTTAGTTATCCCACCATTGTTCTGGAAGCTGCATGGCCAACGGTGTATTTGCATTAGCAATCTTTGGTGTCGTTCTAGTATATGGGATTCGTGCTAAGCAAGAGCTAATGCTGTTGTGACAGTTTTTCCTTTCGAAAATTCGGATAAGACACAGCTGTTATGAAATGATCTGTCTTCATCGGACTTTTCTTCAGATCTTAACTAAAATCCATATCTGGCGCGTTTCCATGACTCCATCATCACATTATAAAGAATAAAATTTTCTCCCAAAACGTTGTTGTAGCATTAAAGTACAAATCTGACGAGATACTGTTTGCAAATTTTTTCGATAAAATTTTTGTTTTCTATGTTCTGACGACGGAGCTAACGAACCACGTGATGTATGGTTTCTAATACGAGAGAGTGCTAAAAGGCAATGCTGTAGCTCAGGATTTTGTAATGGGAGAACTCTTAAAGCTTTTTAAATAACACGAACGTTATTTACATTCTACGTCTTTATTCTTCATGTCTACATACTCTACTGGCCATTAAAATTGCTACACCACGAAGATGACGTGCTACAGACGCGAAATTTAACCGGTAGGAAGAAGATGCTGTGATATGCAAATGATTAGTTTTTCAGAGCATTCACACAAGGTTGGCGCCGGTGGCGACACCTACAACGTGCAGACATGAGAAAACTTTCCAACCGTTTTCTCATACACAAACACCAGTTGACCGGCGTTGCCTGGTGAAACGTTGTTGTGATGCCTCGTGTAAGGAGGAGAAATGCGTACCATCACGTTTCCGACTTTGATAAAGGTCGGATTGTAACCTATCGTGATTGCGGTTTACCGTATCGCGACATTGCTGCTCGCGTTGGTCGAGACCCAATGACTGTTAGCATAATACGGAATCGGTGGGTTCAGGAGAGTAATACGGAACGCCGAGCTGGATCCTAACGGCCTCGTATCACTAGCAGTCGAGATGACAGGCATCTTATCCGCATGGCTGTAACGGATCGTGCAGCCACGTCTCGATCCCTGAGTCAACAGATGAGGACGTATGCAAGACAACAACCATCTCCACGAACGCTTCGACGACGTTTGCAGCAGCATGGGCTATCAGCTCGGAGACCATGGATGCGGTTACCCTTTACGCTGCATCACAGACAAGAGCGCCTACGATGGTGTACTCAACGACGAACCTGGGTGCACGAATGGCAAAACGTCATCTTTTCGGATGAATCCAGGTTCTGTTTAGAGCTTCATGATGGTCGCATCCGTGTTTGGCGATATCGCGGCTAACGCACATTGGAAGCGTGTATTCGTCATCGCCATACTGGCGTATCACCCGGCGTGATGGTATGGGGTGCCATTGGTTACACGTCTCGGTCACCTCTTGTTCGCATTGACGGCACTTTGAACAGTGGACGTTACATTTCAGATGTGTTACGACCCGTGGATCTACCCTTCATTCGATCCCTGCGAAACCCTACATTTCGGCAGGATAATGCACGACCACATGTTGCAGGTCCTGTACGGGCCTTTCTGGATACAGAAAATGTTCGACTGCTGCCCTGGCCAGCACATTCTCCAGATCTCTCACCATTTGAAAACGTCTTGTCAATGGTGGCCGAGCAACTGGCTCGTCACAATACGCCATTCACTACTCTTGATGAACTGTGGTATCGTGTTGAAGCTGCATGGGCAGCTGTACTACACGCCATCCAAGCTCTGTTTGACTCAATGCCCAGGCGTATCAAGGCCGTTATTACGGCCAGAGGTGGTTGCTCTGGGTACTGATTTCTCATTGTCTATGCACCCAAACTGTGTGAAAATGTAATCACATGTCAGTTCTAGTATAATATATTTGTCCAATGAATACGCGTTTATCATCTGCATTTCTTCTTGGTGTAGCAGTTTTAATGGTCAGTAGTGTATTTACAGCCAGCTGCCGCTAGAGGGCTCCAGTTTGTAGCGTCAAACATGGCGGTGTGTAACGTAACAATGTCGGCGCGTTAAAAACAGCGTCCTGTAATCGAGTTTAGAATTCGTAAAGTTCGTCCACACACGGAGCACCCTTTCTTCCAGCATTACAGTGCCAGACCGCACACGCGCGCTGTGACATCTGCAACAATCCGACGCCTTGGGTTCACATTCTACAGTGAGGCATCAACAAACTGGTCTCTCGTTGGAAGAAATATGTTCCTCGCCAGGGTGACTACGTCGAGAAATAAATACGTAGACATGAAGAATAAAGATTTTCATCTTCTCTTCAGGTATTAGGCAGGAATTGCCTGTTACAGTACCCATCTCTAAGAATAAAGATTTTGAATGTTAATAACTTTTGTTTTATTTTAAAAAGTTCAAGGGTTTACATTAAAAATAAGGAGGCCTCACTTTTCATCACGCACTCGTAATTTTACAAAAATGTGTGATCGAGGCAGAACATTTAATAACTGCCAAAACAACATAGTCTCAGAACTCTGTATGGACTTTTTAGCCTGTACCGTGAGGTACGCTATGGCATGATAAAAGCGTGTTTCAAAAACGTGTCTTCACTGCTTTTTTACTAAGTGAAGGAGTTCATTGTCGTTTGTACTACGTAAGGTTACCTCGTCGTAACTGACCCGCCTATAACGCGGAGCCTGTTTCCTTCTTGGAAACACAAAAAAAATTATGGGTAACCCTCGTTGTCATTCCTAGTTATGCTTTCATCGCTACAGCAGTGCTAGATGTGAAGTGAGGCGTCGGGGCTTGCTTATTAAAATCAGCCGCTCTACCACTGATGACCTCATTTACCGATACGGAAATGAAGGTCGAATCGGCTCGTTTCCATAAATGGGTCAGTCACCGAATTGTAGTGACAAAAAAAGAGACCGATCGTTGCGCACCGGGAAAGTAAAATCGTCATCTTACACATCTTAAGTAACACCTGAACGTTCTGAACAGAGTGGGGAAATCGTTAATTCGAAGTTTCGGACAGTGCTTTTAAAAAACATAAGAAATAATACAAAGCCCCCTGTTAGTGAAACAAACTGGAAGAAAAGGTACGAGTTCACAAAATGCTAGATTAGTTAAAATCTTCAGTGCCGCAAAGATGTATTTGTGAAGGAAGTAAATTTAATGACTATGAATCAAATGGTAAGTCGCTTTTGTACGATGCTATACCAATAGACTGGAAAAGAGAATCTTCACAAAACAATTCTGAATGACGAGAAAAGTGTAATAGTATCGGATTCATCTTTAGCCAAGATAGGGGAAAGTGTATTTACGACGATATTAAGACTAACGACAGTTGACTTACTATTAAAAAGAATGTTTGCAGGAAAATGTTGAAACCGCATTTCAAGTCGACGTCAAAATTCTACAACGTTTCAATACGAAACATGAGAAGTAGGGGTGAGTGTTTCAAAAAAAAAATGGCTCTGAGCTCTATGGGACTCAACTGCTGTGGTCATTAGTCCCCTAGAACTTAGAACTACTTAAACCTAACTAACCTAAGGACATCACACACATCCATGCCCGAGGCAGGATTCGAACCTGCGACCGTAGCAGTCACACGGTTCCGGACTGCGCGCCTAGAACCGCGAGACCACCGCGGCCGGCTGAGTGTTTTACCTGGAGGATAGTGTACGTAAGAACATGCGATGTTTTCTGGTCTGTTTTTGAATCTAGTGACCGATTTTAGAACCACACGGGGGAAGGACTGCGCATCACAGAGCGTCGTAAGTAGTTTCTGTCATTTTCTACTGTTTCGTTGATGTGAGGCATGAGGTTGTGTTTCATGCAACGTTATTAAATATTACAAGTCCTACATATTTAGGCGCTGTATAACATCCTAAAGCTATTTTGAGGATATTGTTAATTCTTCACTTACAGAATTCTGTAGTGACAATTTCCGTGTATTTTAAAACTAGTTTCTCAGCATGTTGACGCTTAAGCCACATTTCGTCAGTCGTACACCATTTTGTACCTTGAAACGGAAGGTCTCTTTTCCGTGGAACATATGATATTTGCAAATGATCTGACTTTCTTTAATGTTTCAACAATTTTCACTGTCTCGAAAATGAAAATTTGTGTTAGTTGCCAACAGCTTCTGTTTCAGAATGTTTCTGACTTGTAATTGCTTTTTGATAATACTTCCTAATCTGATTTCATTTACTGATTATTGGTGTGTAGCAGAGTAATAATGTAACATATGAATACAATATTGACAAGATTTTCTCGGTTGCAACACTTTTAAATTTGAATAGAATATTTGTCCCAGGGTGCCATGTTGTACCTTGGAATTGGCTGTATGGTCTTCAAGCGAAAAGTCAAAATAAATAAATACCTTGGAAAAGTTTTTCACATTTGGAGAAACCTCATTTCTGCAGAGTAATTTTTGTAATTTCGGAATGGGGCTGCAGATTACGTAAATAGAATGCTATCATTTCAAAATGAAATGTATACATTTTATAAAAATGGATGCACATATGAATGTATATATATATATATATATATATATATATATATATATATATATATATATATATATATATATATATATATATGTCCCACACCTCCTCCTAAACCACTGGTTCGTTTTCAACTAAAGCTGGTATACATATTACTTACTATCTGGAAAGACATACAGTGGAGGAAATAGCCAGCAACCAGCTATTGGAGTGGGGGTGGTAACATGGAGACAGAAAGGGGGAAAGAGATGAACAGAAAGGAGGGAAGGAGGAGAAAGAAAGGGCAGGATGAGATGGACTCAGAAAGGAAGGAGCAGGACAGAGGGGGAAGAAACAGGTGGACTGGGGGAGAGGACCAGATGGACAAAGGGGGGGGGGGTAAAGAGCAGATGGACAGTGGGGAGGGGGAAGAAACAGGTGGACAGAGGGGAAGGAGCAGATGGACAATGGGGGGGGGGGGTTATGGAGCAGATCGACAGAAGAGGAAGGAGTAGATGGACAGAGGGGGAACGAACATATGGACAGAGGGGAAGGAACATATGGACAGAGGAGAAAGGAGTAGATGGACAGAGAGAGGAGGGGAGCAGCAGATGGACAGTGAGAGGGTCAGGAGGAGATATTTAGAGAGTAGGAGGTGGAGGAGGTGGACAGAGAGATGGCGTAGAAGGATACGGGCAGAGAGAAGAGCGCATGAGATAGAAAGAAAGGGGAAGGAGGAGATGGGCTAATAGCAACGCCGTGTACTTAGATAGTAAAAATATAAATATCTATTACAGGGCTGCAAAGAGACGAAAGACAGAAAAGTGCTCTAAGATTCAACACTCTACCCTACATAGCGTTTCTGCAGTGATGTATAACTGCCATGATCTTATTGTAACACCTCCACAAATACCATTTTGTAATCCTGTTGATATTAATGGGGAACTGTGGGCATATGCAAAACCAAAGGTAATTTCATCGAGAAAGACCCCTCAGACAAAGTTTATTAAAATAATGGTGTAGCATTCAGTCTGAATGCGAAAAAAGCAAGATGAGCTATTAAGGAGCACTTTGTTGCTATGTGCTAGCATTTTATAGATTTCTTAAAATTTTTTTTTCATGTCTGGGCCACAGCGACATTGATTTTCGTGCTTGAAGCGATTTTTCATTTCAGGTAAATACTTTACTTTATTTCACTCAAGATTACCTAATTTCGCCCTCTTGGGCATTGTCAAATGACATCGCACAAATATTACGTTGTATCCTACTATTCAGTAGTGTGGAAAGAGCAACATGTAATGGCCTCCCTAATAAGAATGCAACACAATTACAGTAGGTATTCGCAGATGTGGAGTTCTATATGTAGAATCAAGAAACTGCAATCCATAAGCATGCCAGTATGCACAATACAATATAAAAGGTGAGAAAACGTTTTGAAATAAAAACATACATGCTGTGTTCAACCACTTGGGGTCAAATAGAATGAACGTCTACGAACTCAAGTGACAGAGCATTAGTGGCAACGATGTATGTTTTCTGATGTATTATATTTGTTTTTAATGTTCTTTATTTTATAGTTCTTGCATGTGAATTGTAGGTACGGAAGATAGAGGTATCGGAAAATCACGTAACTGATTTTTCTATTCGAAAGTAAGAAGGAAAGACATATTTTGAAAATATCATTATCAAAAATGTGGCCAAATACTAGAATGATGCAATTTAGTAATTGAATGGTGTATTAAACCCGTTTTACCCAGAAGGACTGATTACAGCGCAGGTCCTCTTCGAAGAATAAAGCTTACGTCGATTGCAACGTATCGCAGAGAAAGCCCAATAGATGTTGGTATTATTGAACGTTTACAGGTATCCAGTTTTCTTTCGTTACAGTCATAACTGTTTATTGCTCCAGCAGTCTACAGGAGAGCTTAAACTCTCAGATGATTTCGTCGTCTATAAATACGTAGCATACGGCGCGGCAGCTATTATAAAGACCACAACTTGAGCCGCGACGTAAACAAACATGTTCGTCCGTGACAGTGGCGCAACCGTGAGAGTCCTGGTGAGCGTAGGCACTGGTGCCATGTGGTTTTCCCCCAACAATATCTCATTCTTTGCTAATACCTACATACATTTGCTTCGCACCGGTAACGTGTGGAACTGAGAAATGTGAAATTTGAAACTTGTTTCCATCTCCTGAACAAAACGTTTTCTACAAAACATGGCCACCTGTTCTCTTTCTTCAGTGTTTGCTCGTCCATTGCAGGGCACACTTTGCGGATCAGTCACTGAGCCATGATTTTGGAACTACTTATTATTGTTAAACCTACATCTGTATACCTTGCCAGTCCTTGCAGCATTAGGTACGAATAATTTCTTGAAGTTTCAATGTTATTTTCAGTATCATCATTGGCGGTATTTTTTATAGTATTGTTGTTGTTGTGGTCTTCAGTCCTGAGACTGGTTTGATGCAGCTCTCCATGCTACTCTATCCTGTGCAAGCTTTTTCATCTCCCAGTACCTACTGCAACCTACATCCTTCTGAATCTGCTTAGTGTATTCATCTCTTGGTCTCCCTCTACGATTTTTACCCTCCACGCTGCCCTCCAATACTAAATTGGTGATCCCTTGATGCCTCAGAACATGTCCTACCAACCGATCCCTTCTTCTGGTCAAGTTGCGCCACAAACTTCTCTTCTCCCCAATCCTATTCAATACTTCCTCATTAGTTATGTGATCTACCCATCTAATCTTCAGCATTCTTCTGTAGCACCACATTTCGAAAGCTTCTATTCTCTTCTTGTCCAAACTATTTATCGTCCATGTTTCACTTCCATACATGGCTACACTCCATACGAATACTTTCAGAAAATTTTTTATATTGTCGTGGTTCATTTTTCCTTTTCTCAACTTGGATCTCAATATGATCTGTTAGTCAGATTTGAAACCGGTTATCATAAAAAAATGGTGACCCATGTGGTGCTTGTAATTCATTATAAACATTGTTTCTGTATTTATTGTATTTTAACTGTTTCTGTTAGTATGTTTTTAGCGCAGGGTTATGGAAACAGTCCGGCAGTACGTAGATGAATGTGGAAAACCGCCTAAAAACCACTCTCAGACTGGGCGTTGGACCAGACATAGTGCCGTTAATCAGCGCGCGGATTCGATTAGGATCTGGCTCAGCATTCCATCATACAAGCTAGCGCATTAAGCAATGCTACTTCCACATGCTGGATGAACGGGTTTATAATCCTCGTCCAGGATTCTGTTTCGGATCTCCGTGATTTCCGATCCTCGTCCGTCTTTGCCCAACAGAGCTAATGCTCCGTCCCCAACGACAGCGACGTATATTGTCTTTATTCTCTCCCCTTTGTCCTCTTTTATCGTTAACGGGAAACTTCAAGTTATTCATCTCCAATAAACATCGTATACCATATCCATCCTCTAAACTGAGCTTCGTGGCAGTATAGAAACCTCACATTGCTCCCTAGACGTTTGTGAAGTGATTTCATCCTACTTAACTCATCGACGTGTCACTTCTACAGAATTATTACAAATTATTGAAACAACATCCCCAATGTACCGTAGCTGCGACCAAGCAAGGTAGCGGAGTGGTTAGCACACTGGACTCGCACCGTGTCCGGCCATCCTGATTTAGGTTTTACATGATTTCCATAAATCGTTTAAGGCAAATGCCAGGATGGTTTCCTTAAAAGGGCACGGCCGACTTCTTCATCCATCCTTCCCTAATGCGAGCTTTAGCTCCGTCTCTAACGACCTCGTTGTCGACGCGACGTTAAGCACTTACCTTCTCCTCTGTAACTGCGTTTTTTCACATAATTCTGCAGACCTTTCCAGTAATACATACGAGTAGAAACAAAGTATTTGTTATAAATCGTCAATGTGTTCTCCTGCGCCAATTCTGCAGACGTCGACCAAAACGACTAAGTTAATCCGACACTCAATGTAACATATCCATATAAAGTAATTAGAAGACACTGGTAATGTGAGGTCATAGTTCTGGAGAATATGGTGATAAAGTGAGACACACACCAAACATTTTACATAATCCTTCGCACGAACATGAAAAGTGGTTAAGTAGGGTGACCGTGGAGGGCATACAGAATTCCACGTCATTGTCCCCACCACGACCGATCCATCAATTACCCAGTGTTGTGTTTATAGAATTGAACAATGGCAAGTTAGAAGACGGGTGCCACGACATCCTGTTAGCACACTAAATCAAGTCTGTTGATCTCTGGCTGCGGCATGAACCAGTTTTGCAATATCTCAAAAAAACTATTTCCTCTAATTGTTTGTACAGGTAACAGAAAAGTTTACGCTTCTTATGACCACAAGATCGCAAAGAAGAGATTAACTTTTGGTGAGTCGTTGCACGGTAGTGTCTGGATTATCCTGATTCGGTCCATTACAAATGGTTTTTGAAAGCCTGCGACTGTGAAAACAATAGGTTTGTTTATAAATAAATCTTCTGCTAGCAGTCACGATTTTTCTTTATTCATTTTTCGCACGACGCGTTTCGGGAAATGATTCCTATTTTCAAGTGCGTTTTCTGTGTGTATTAAGCCATTTCTTTTAATGGCAATGTGTGAGAGTCTGTTTCATTTTGTTGACTTTTACTGTAATATATATAAGTATTTATCGATTCTTTTGGCGAATATAGTGGCGAAATTTAGAAGAATTTGTACTTACAGTTTCCTAATGGTCCATTTGTGCAGTCTCACACGCACTAAACATCATTTCGGCCTGTTGTACACTTTAAACATCGAAAATATCTTATATAAACAAAAAATGTAACAAAGATCTTATTACAAGTAGTCCACAGAGATAACATTATAGGTCTTCCACAGATTATGTAATGCTTTTGTACAGGGGTTATTTATTTTAAAAATTTGGCTCATAGATAACTTATATCGATTTTACGATTGTGCTTATTTATATGTTTTACTATTTTTATTTAAGTATACTATCGAAACACCTTAAGAAATGCACTGATTCACTTTCAAGTTTTTCGTTTAATTTTTATCTTCATATTTTCTGTAATGTGAGTATATCTCCAGTTCTGGAAATGGTCACTGTCAGCCGACCCACTGAATTCGCATTACAGAAGTATTCTGTAATTATTATAAACTGAGCAAGTTGGTAGTTGCTCTCTTTGTGAAGTCACCCTCTAAAGTTTCACTTTAAAGACTCGTAATGTAATTTAAGAGCACCATTGGTTCTGTCAATTTTGTCACTATCTCTGCTAACTGATTGTTAGCTAGCTTCGGCAGAAGAAAGCGAAAATTGCTGCCAAAAGGACACTATGTTTTGATTTGACTACAAAGCTCCATAAAAATTAGCTGCAGCTAAGTTGTGAAACTGTTTCGGTCATCTACGTTTCTAAAAAAAAATTTAAAACTGTAGTGTCTTTCTGTTTGTCTGTTTGAACACACTAATCTCCAAAATTACTATTCATATTTTCATGGGGTTTTCACAGGTAACTTAAGCGCAGCTTAGGGCTACATATAGGCTCTATTTCATAAAAATTGGATCATGGAAAAAATGCATATAAAGTTAAAGTTTTATCTGAAACCTTCGTGTCTGTCTGTCTGCTTGAACACACTAATCTCCAAAACTATAAGACGGATTTTCATAGGGTTTTCAAAGGTAACATGAGTGTAGATTGGGGTAACATATAGGCTCTATTTCATCAAAATCGAATATCTAAAAAGAAAGTTATTGTGATTTGAAACGTATTTAAAACCTTAATGTCTGTCTGTCGGTTCGAACGCGCTAATCTCCAAAACTACTAGACGAATTTTCGTGGGGTCCTCGCAGCTAACACGAGTGTAGATTGGGGAAACGTATCGGCTCAATTTCATCAAAACTGAATCACAGAAAAATTTATCGTGATTTAAAGTTTTATCTAGAAGCATCATGTCTGTCTGTCTGTTTAAACACGATATTCTTCAAAACTACTAGAGTTTTCACACGTAACATAAGCGTAGCTTCAGGTAAAATATAGGCTTTATTTTATCAAAACTGGATCACTAAAAAAAGACATCGTAATTTAAAGTTTTATGAGTCTGCTAGCTTAGTAGTTTCGTAGCACACCAAAGAACCAATAAATGGCGCTGTTTTCTATGTTTCCTTTTGCCGCAGTGACGGATGTATTTTTGGAAGTTTGTCCCAGTGACAGAATTAAGCGGCTCAATCTTATCGTTACGAATGGAGACTGGCATTGAATTTACTTAACTAGCACACACGGATTTAGTGATTTCACTTTGTTTGTTAGAAACTTTATGAAATTGCTTTCCTTCTTTCGATAGGTTTCTTTTATATTTGACACCTTCGTTAGGAAAAACAATCTTATTGTCAAAGTGATCCTATAAGGGTTACGATTTTACGAATTGAGTTACGGAACCCTAAAAAGGTTCTTCTCTAACTTCCGTTCCGAAGCACGGGCATATAGCTAGTCTGTAATAATGCTGTGCAGTTCTGCGTTGTAGGTATTGAAAAGAGACATGTTAAATAGTAGACTGTAGCATTTGATTACATGAAAATGAATGGAGGGCGTCGAGTCCTGTGGTGAAGGATATCCCGCTCCCCTTGAAAAGCACTAATGGGGCTGCTAGGCTTAGTGTCTCCATTCAGCAGACGAATCATCATCTAAAAAATCGTACGGCCTCATATCTCGAACTCTCTGCAGGGACTCAGGTTTAGCTCAATATATTGGCGCACTGGCTAGGAATCAGAAATTAGACGTAATACACTCGTATCCCCTTCATAGCTACAAGATTCGGCGACGAAGGCTGTTTTCGTTACTAGGATTCCGTCCGGCTACTTCTGGCTGCTTCCTGGTGCGGTTATGCGACCTTGGCCTCGACCGCGATAGTGGATAAAACAAAGCTATTTGGGACGACATGTTATAACGAGATGGCTGCTTGACGAAGGCCGCGCCTTGTCGTTGCCCCTGGCGCGGGCTAATTGCTGCGTCTGTAATGGCTTCGTCGTCATTAAACACAAAAGTACTGCACTGCTTTCCCTGCTCGTTAAGCGCGCACCTAGCTGACTGCCGCAGCCCTCCAGCTCTGCACGCCAAACCCATTAGACACACCACGCTACGGCGTTCTCCCCGATTTCCACTGCTTACACGTTTACAAACAAGGCGCATGTACATCAGTGTGCCGCAGAGCGATTTCGAACCATCAAGCATCCAGACCAAGCCGATTGGTTATGGTAGTCCAGAATGGTGTGTAGGGGCACAGAATCGAATTCAGGAAACGGCATGTTAGCTTGAATAAATGTGGGCAGTCTACGTGTGCATCCCAAAGGCATTACACTACGCCACGATATAGTTTCCGTAAGTTTATGATACATATTCTTAGACCGAAGGTAGTAAATGGGCTGGAAGAGTACACACAAATCCATGAGATCCCTATACTCTGTGTGACGAAGGAAGATCCATCAGCTGGTAGCGCTGTTGCCAGATTTTAAGTGCGAGTTGCAAGAGGATATCGTCGTTGCTTGGTTTAAAGAAGCAAGCGTTTCAGGAATGGAAACGGATGTGGAAGAATTCAGACCGCGCGGCTAAATATGCAGTAGTATGAAATCTAGTATACTGACAAACAGAGTCAGATGGTATCGCATTTGATGTCAGTAGTACAGTAAATAACAAGCTATCAACGATTCAGGTGATACAGGGTGGAACTCAGTATGAAGGCAGTCAATTCTATGTGACGTTAGTGTGTGCATACGTGCCTTTACAGCAGAGAGGAAAGAGGCAACATTACCGACAGTACGTGTTGTGTACATACACCACGATTGTGACAATGCCACACGGACAACAGTTATCATATTATAATTATATATTAATACCTTCAGCTGGTGACGGGCGTTGATATATATCAACGGGGACAGAGGAAAATGTGTGGCCCGACCGGGACTCGAACCCGGGATCTCTTGCTTACATGGCAGACGCTCTATCCATCTGAGCCACCGAGGGCACAGAGGAGGGCGCGACTGCAGGGACTATCTCGCGCACGCCTCCCGCGAGACCAACATTTTCACCTTATATGTCCACGCAGTACATTCGTAGTGTCCCTACCGTACACACTCATTACTCGTGGAAGACATTCTTACCAAGTCCCGTAAGAGTTCGGGTAATATGTGTGCATCCGCACAGAAGAAGGTAGTAATGGCCGGTATTGCCAGAACTATATTTTTATATAGATATGGACATGTCCGAAAGAAGAGACACCATATCCATATAAGTATACAGCTATCATAGGACGAAAAAGCAAACATCGGTATGAACAAGGAAGTGGGATTCTAATCGTCAAATCGCCAAGAAATTTAACCATTGAAGTACAATGATTGATAATTTCGTTAGATTGGACGCACGATATGGACAGAAGGGAAAATATGGGCTAAGTAGAAAATTATTTGAGAAATCGAAACTATTCCTTTTGCACAAAGCAAGGGCAATGAATCGTTATTCTTCTGGATTTGTTGCTGATTTTCAGTTGTCAGTAACTGCCAGACGTGTACGACAAATTTTGTCAATTGACATGCATCTTTTATTCAAGAAACGACTGCTCTAACACACAAACATAAGCAGGCTAAATAGGAGATTGCTGAGAAACGTAAGTCACGTACTTCAGAATAGAATAAAGTGATCTTCAGTTATGAGAATAAGTTAAATTTAGATGGTCCAGACAGATTTCAATGTTATAGGCATGATCTGAGAACAGAGCAGCAGTTAAGAACCAGCAGAAATTTTGGTGGTGTAAGTGTTACGATTTTAGGCAGCCTTCTGCGCTAAAGGTAAATCACACATTGCTTGACTGAACACTAGAACGAACTCTAACTTGTGCACTGAGATACTGGAGACAGAACTGATTAGAATTTATGAGGATTTAGGGCACGAAAGTCTAATGTTTCAACAAGGTAATGCATCTGTGCGTGTTTCTGCGACAACCAAAAAGTGGTTTGAAGATAAAGATAACGATGTCTTGGCCTGGCCTACACGAGCCCAGATATGAACCACGTGGACAACCTTTGGGGAGTACTTGCAAGGCTTGTTTATCGCAGTTTAAGGCCACTCGAGGCCGTATGTGAACCGAAAATTGCGATACGAAAAGAGTGGGCGACAACTTCACTGCAAGAACTACAAACCCTAAAAAAATCAAGGCTGATAAGGATTTTTGTAGTAATTAGGAAGAACAGAGGTTGGACAAAGTAGTAACAATGTAAAAACACAACAAGTCACTGAGTGCTTTTATGTCAATTTCCATCCTGGAAATGCGAATGCCTTATTTTGTTACACGTGATATGATAGAAACTATGTAATTCCGTCATGACTTTTTACGTATCTATTAATTTCATAACAAATGAGATACAGCATGCTACAGACATTGTACTATATTTTAGTAGGAACCCTGCCTTATACTGATTTCCACTGCTAAAAGCATCAATTTCTTCTTCTTCAGCTTCTAGATAGCCACTCCTGGCCTCTTCCAAAGTTTCCATGTTTGCCTTTGATAGATCTAGGTTTCTTTTTCCCCTCGTGTCGTTGGATATCATCTCTCCATCTCGCCAGATGACATCCACCACTTCTCTTTGACTTCCTCGAACGTCACTGCACCGGTGTCTTGGTCCATTTGAAGCTGTTTTACACAATGGTTCTACAGGCATCCTAACTATTTCCGGCACGTGACTTGACTTACTGTACTTAACAAGATGTTCGCTGTCGCTAAGCTAACTACACAGTATGTTGCAAATGACGGCTACGGCCAAGCAAAACTTCGCAGACGTCCCTGGTGGGCTATTCGGTACCGACCAGCTGCCGTGTCATCCTTTTTCAGTGGCGTCATTCAGATGCGGTATAGAGGAGTATGGTGTCTGCACACCGCTGCCCCGACCGCTATCAATTTCGCTGTCCTAATGACAGTTATAGATTCCGTTAAAGTCCAACTGGACTGGATGTGTTGACACAAATTAGCATTGTTGACTATTGAGTAAATGTCTTTAAATTATTGAGTATCGTATGTTTTTCGTTGTTAACCAGAGCTGTCTGGTAGACTCCACAGTGTGCTATGACAGTTGCTGACTTTTAATACAAAGAGTGTTTATTGCTTAAATTTCGATTGAGATAATGGTGCTTAGTTCCACATTTTCGTAAATTTCCTGACTTATCTTGATGAGAGTGAGAAAGCTTGGGTGACCAAGCTGTGTTCTGATCATTGTGTTGTTGTATCTCTTGGGGCCAGAGAATCGTTTTACCTTTCTTGAAAGCACTGTAAGTATTCTAACGATGTGGCAGTTGCTTTTGATCGCAATAGCGTATAACAAAGCGCCAGTCTATGATCAGTCCCACGATTCCCAATAAACAGTACAATAAATAAGAGCGTGGAAACTTTGTTTGTGGCGTTAACAAAAGAGGGTTTCCAGGTAAGACGTTCGTCGATCACTACGACTAAATAAGTTGTCGAATTTCGTGAACGCAAATTACTGTCGCAGTGTAAAGCGGGTCGGTTTCATTTTCCAAATCTTGTATCACTAGGTCTTTTTCCCCTGGAGCGGTATAATTTTCTTATGATCAAAATAAATTTCATGTACTGCAGTTTCGTTAAACCGTAGTGTTCCGCTTGCCTGCATGTTACGGCACATCACTGTGGGTTCTCGTTTTTTCAGTGTAGGTTCTTATTTAGTCATGCGTTTGGCATATAAAAGCGTTTACTGGTGTTTTGTCAAGAGTATCCAGGTCAGAAAATTAAAAACGCTACTGAATCACTGATTTCATACGGTAACAGAGAGAAACTAATCACCTTCGTGAATATTTTGGATTTGATACACACTGTAATAACACGAATTCACTGCGCAGCAATCCAAAGCGAATAAGCAACACAGTCAGACAAGTAATCATGTACATACCACAGTAAAGCATCTGCGTTATCACTCCAAACACTCTTGCTGAAGGAACACATTAGAAACGTGAGAAATGAACTGCTCTCGAGAGGCTACTGAAAGCTTCTATAGAGTGTAAATATGATGTACCACCTACAGCTCTTACGGTATGAAATAGCGGCTCCCGGAGGGTATGGACCCTCGAAGAAACTCTCAGGAAGGAAGGAAGAAAGAAAGAAAACCACATATCACATGCTGAGAGGGCGCTACATCCACGCCGCGCCCGGTTTTCGTGAAATGCCGGAGAATGGGTAGAACGGAAGATGCCGTGTGAGTTCGGTGCCAAGACCACGGCTAGCATAAAACGAAGGTGTTAAAAATAAGCTATCTTACAGAGGACAGGCTGCATTCAGAAGAAACATAGTTTAACCTCATAATAAATGCGAAGCAAGCAAGTGCAGTAATGTTTTAGAGAGCCACCCACCTTGCCTCTCGCTGCTACCACCACACGGAGATCTCGTGCATTGACATAATAAAGGCTGTGTTTGTCAGAGGACACACATCGTCAAGACACCTAATTTTGACAGACATTTAGATATCACGTTCGCGAATTGTTTATGTCACGCATCGCGTGATGTGGATTGGCGAGGGACATGTTTGAGCGCACTAACTGGCTACCAGCACATATTTCACGCACTGTTGTCATGACTAAATGAATTGGTTTATCCCTCTTTCAAGAAATTGTAGAGTTTTCAAACATATCCTATACTTACGCATTATGATGTTTCAGCAGAGCGGAAATCTTCTCTACGAAAACCAACATGGAATTCGTACAAAGATGATGCCAACACAGCTCGCTCTGTTCATCCATGAAATCCAGAGCGCCGTAACTGACGTGTTGCTTCACTTCCGAGGAAAAGGCATTACTGTTCTGCACTGAGTATTTACTCACCAAACGACAGTACAGAACTGTACTGAGATTACCTAGTATATGACCAGATGTGTGACTGCATCCATGACTTTTAAGAATTCAATACGTTATTTTTAACGGGACGATCGACAGATGTAAAGGTACGAGTGGCGTCCAATAAGCAATGTGACACTTTTCTTCTAAAAGCAGGTTAGTTTTATTCAGGATTCCAACACATCATATTATTCCCCCCTCTTTTGAATACAAAACCATATTTTTCAAAATAATCTACGTTCAACGCGACGGCCTAACGCCACCTTACTGGGAGGAGCTGTATGACCGCATGGTACCACGCTACTGATCAACGTTAGAGCTAATGTGTTGCTGCACCGATAACCTCCACATCCTCCACGTGCTTCTTCCCGTGGAGTACAGCCTTCATTTCGCCAACCAGATGGAAGTCGGTAGGTGCGAAATCCGGGCTGTAGGGTGGATGAGGAAGAACACATCTTTGACTGCCCCAGCTCGTGTGTCACCACTACAAACAGAGACGTCCAGTTTAACAGCGAGGTGCTTGAATGTGATCCGTCGATCACCTCGAATGAATGTGTCAGCACGTTCCAACATTGCCGAAGTCACACTTGTGTGCGGCCGGCCAGCACGCGAGAGATCGAACAGGTTCAAATGGTTCAAATGGCTCTGAGCACTATGGGACTCAACTGCTGTGGTCATAAGTCCCCTAGAACTTAGAACTACTTAAACCTAACTAACCTAAGGACATCACACACATCCATGCCCGAGGCAGGATTCGAACCTGCGACCTTAGCGGTCGTGCGGTTCCAGACTTTAGCGCCTTTAACCGCTCGGCCACTCCGGCCGGCAGATCGAACAGGGTTCGTGACCTTGCTACGATGATGACAGACGCCTCGTCCATCTCACCGTGCTTTTGTTCTCTTCCAGGTGTTCGTAGACATTCTAAAAACGCCTGTGAATATCTGCTGTGCTCTTGTTTTCCGCCAAGGGAAACTTAATGACAGGTCTCTGCTTGGAACGCATCTTCGTTACAGACGCCAGTTTGAAAGCTACGTTTACCTCCGCCACCTATAGGAACATCATGGAACTATAGGGGCAATATTCCGCGATGACCCACAACAAATTCCGCGTTTTTATCAACCGAAGTTGGACGAGGAAAAAAATTGGTTGCATTACTTATTGATAGCCACACGTATTTCGGGAGTTCCCCGAAGAAAGTATTATAAACGATCTAGCTTCGGAAGCTCCTACAGGTTGTCAGCGTACGATGCTGTTCTCTGCAGCAAGCTGATAACGCCAGAAGACTTGCAGGAAGACATGGGGAGAATCGATGATTGGTCCAGACAGGATGGCAGGTGACCCTGTATGTTAAAAAATAAAAAAATAAAAAATAAAAAAAGTGACATTGTGCATAAATAGGCGAAGAAATTAGCTACGCGTCGATTGTCCTGTTGGCTACGAATCACAGGAAACAGTAACTAATATAAAATGCCTAGCAGTAAACATTTTGGTCAAAGCGTGTTTGTGCTCCTTTGGAACACAATATAGCGGCTATTCTGCGTCGCAGTAATTTGACAAATCCTTAGTAGGTTTGCGGACCAGATGTCTGTACACAAATCACGCAATTCCATTAAATAACCGACTGTTACTTTGTGGATGTGGAGAACGTGCCCAATTGTGTCCCAGATGTGTTTGGTTCAAATGGTTCAAGTGGCTCTGAGCACTATGGGACTTAACAGCTATGGTCATCAGTCCCCTAGAACTTAGAACTACTTAAACCTAACTAACCTAAGGACATTGCACAACACCCAGTCATCACGAGGCAGAGAAAATCCCTGACCCCGCCGGGAATCGAACCCAAGAACCCGGGCGCGGGAAGCGAGAACGCTACCGCACGACCACGAGCTGCGGACTGCGTGGAGTCGTCAGTGCTAACAGACAAGCAACACTTCGTGAAATAACCACGGAAATCAATAGACGGCATTCATTCTCGCGGTACGCAGTGGTAATTACGTTTTCGCCCATCAGTGTACGTAGCCAGCCTCATAGTTTCAACCTTTTTTTTTTTTTTTTTTTTTTCAACCTTGTCTCTTCGCACGTGTTGCTGTTGTCCAGTTGTTCCAGATCACAAATACAGCATGAAACATTAATTTTTATTGTTTGAAATGTAAAAGACAAAAACCAATCCCCTAAGCTTTCGAGACAATCTTCACCTTTTCCGGTGCAACACCATCAGTTTACGGGAACAGCTTTGATTGCTGTTCCGTTTCCAATCTGAAAGAATTACGCATAAAATGAGTGTTTACTGTTTACAGTAAAACGAAAATGCTCTAGTAGAAAATGTCGGAAGCTCCATAAGGCTATTCGCAGGTGATGCGGTTGTCTACAAGAAGGTAGCAACCACTGAAGGCTGCAGCAATTTCCAAAAGGATCTGCAGAGGATTGATGAATGGTACAGAGACTTGCAGTTGAGCCTGAACGTAAATAAATGTAGCATATTGCACGTACATAGGAGAAGCAATGCACTACTGCACAACTACACCATTGATGATTAATTGCTGGGAACAAATGTTCAGATGTGTGTGAATTTCTAAGGGACCAAACTGCTGAGGCCATCGGTCCCCAGACTTACACACCATTTAAACTGACTTATGCTAAGGACAACAACACACACCCATGCCCGAGGGAGGACTCGAACTTCCGGCGGGAGGGGCCGCGCAGTCAGTGACATGGCGCCTCTAACCGCGCAGCCACTGCTGGAAACAGTATCTACCGTAACATATCTAGGAGTAACCATCTGGAGCTACCTTAAGTGTATTGAGCACACAAAACATGTAGTGGAAAACGAAGATGCTAGTCACATTCATAGAAAGACCCTTACGGAAATGTAAATCTTCCACGAAAGACGTAGCTTATAAAACACTTGTTCGATCCATTCTTGAGTATTACTCAGCACTCTGGTGTCCTTACTAGGTAGGACTAATAGACGAGACAGAGAAGATCCAAAGAAGAGCAGTGCGTTTCATCACACGGTCGTTTAGTCGACATAAGAGCGTTACAGAAATGCCAAACAAACTCCAGTTGCAGACGCCAGAAGAGAGGCGTTGTGCATCACGGAGTGCTTTAGTATTGGAATTCCTAGACAGTACGTTTCGAGCAGAGTCGGACAACATATTACTTTCTCCTAGATACGTCTCGGGAAATAACCTCAATGAGAAAAATCCAGAAATTAGGGCTAATACAGAAGTTTAGCGGCATTCTTCCCACTCGTCATTCGCGAATGGAACAGGGAAGCAGGAGGTCAGATAGTGGTACTTGAAGCATCCTCCGCCACACACCGTCAGGTGGCTTGCGGAGGACTGATGTAGAAAATCAGCAGAATTCTTTTTTAATGGCAGCAACATGCGTTGTATTCAACAAATGCAGCACTCAGCTTGCACTAAACTTTCTCCAAGTTAGTTTTTCATTTGAAATGTAGCATACTCTTCATTTCTTTAGTATTAGTTATTGCACATCGATCAGGTCGTTGAATAACATATAGAGCTCTTTTTGGATGTTTTCAATTGGTATTTTCAGTTTTGGGAGTTCTTATCACGGATCACCCCCAAGATGATTACATCCGTATTTCAATTCAGACACCACGTCGTTGCCGTGGACCGCTACCCTAAATGACACAAATCAAGGAAAGTTATGTAGGTATGGCATATTTTGCCAGGGAATCCCCTTTCGTGGAGTTTGGCCACCCGTTGCAGCTCTTTTTATTTCACGTTACTTCGGCGAATTTCGTGTCGATGATGATGAAATTAAGTTGGGAACAATACAGCAGCCACTCCTAAAACGGGAAAAAAATCTCCTACCCGGTCGGGAATCGAACCTGGGCCATCGCATGGTATTTCTTTTAATATTATTCACTGTACTTTTCTTTCAATCTCATTTTGTTCTATATTCATTAATTAACACTTCCGGGCTGAATTGCCGTGGTCCATATAGAAAACTACTTCTCCTTCCTGACGTTTCGTTGCCTACTGCGGGCAACATCTTCCGAGGTGAGTCGGCAACTGGCTGTTAGGCGCTGGAGGTCCCGCTTATACAGAGCGCTTAGATGGCGCCACCACTCATCACGTGCTTTCGACTTTAAAACTATCTCTGGCTAGTGCCATCTATCTCGATTACAGGTAATCAATTGTCACTTCGTTGGTGCGAAGTCGACCGCCATATCTTGTCTAGTTTTAATCCTTCTTCTTTTTGATTAAAATTATTTTCGTGCTTGTAAATCTCTATAGCTTCTCTATACATGCGGGTATAATAATGTGAGGTCCTAGCTATCACGTCTGTCTCACTAAATTTTATTTTGTGATTGATCACCGTCTTTGAAAACGAGTTCCGCTACAGCTGATTTGTCAATTTGTCCCAATCTACAGTTCCTTTTGTGTTCCGTTAGGAGGGTATTAACACTCCTTTTAGTTGTTCCAATATAAACCATGCCACAGCTACACGGAATTTTATACTCACCTAGGGTGGCTACGGGGTGTCGTGCGTCTTTCACCGATCTTAAACTTTCACTAATTTTCTTGGTAGGTCGAAAGATTGTCTCCACTTGAAACTTGGTCAAAACTTTCCCAATACGGTCCGTGATGTTATGAATAAATGCAAGAAAAACTTTTCCAGCCGACGGTCGTTGTTGTGTATTTTCGGACGCTTTTCTTCTAGGGTGGAGTGCTCGATCTATCTCGTTGTCAGTGTACCCATTTCTCTTGAAGGCCGTTCGCAAATGGCTTAATTCATCTTGCAAATAAACTGGCTCACAGATGTTATTAGCCCTGTCCACTAAAGTTTTTATGACTCCTCTCTTCTGCCTAGGATGATGGTGATTCGAATCCTTATGTAGGTAACAATCGGCGTGTGTGTCTTTCCTATATACCTTGAGCCCTAAAGGCCCATCTGCTCATTTAATAACCAATACATCCAAAAAATTTAGTTGTCCATTACTCTCTTTCTCCATGGTGAATTGTATCTTTGGATTGAAACTGTTTATTTGCACCAAAAAATCACTTAGTTCCTCTTCAGCATGATTCCATATCACAAGGGAGTCATCCACGTATCGATACCATTTCAAACGTCAGGAAGGAGAAGAAGGTTTTATATATGGACCACGGCAATTCAGTCCGGAAGTTTTAATTAATGAAGACGCTGGCCGTGAAAACTTACATGTTATGATTGTTCTATATTGTTCGTTAAATTTTTTCGGGGCGGACGTCCGATGCCACCCGTTCAGGTTGTTCGTTGATCCGTTCACTCAGCCGGCCGGAGGGGCCGTGCGGTTCTAGGCGCTACAGTCTGGAACCGAGCGACCGCTACGGTCGCAGGTTCCAATCCTGCCTCGGGCATGGATGTGTGTGATGTCCTTAGGTTAGTTAGGTTTAATTAGTTCTATGTTCTAGGCGACTGATGACCTCAGAAGTTAAGTCGCATAGTGCTCAGAGCCATTTGAAGCATTTTCTGTTCACTCAGTCTTTATATTACAGAGGGTAGCTAATCCTGTGACTGAACACACTCAGCTACCGTGCCGGGTTCGTATTCAGCCACTCTGACCACTCAGCTACGGAGGCGGACAAACAGTGATTTGACGGCACAGTATTCCTGTGTACCTATTTGAAAGAAATCCAGAAAACATGACTCCTTTAAGAATTTATTTTGCAGAATACGTCGACATTCTGCAATAGTCATTGAGCAGCACGTACCATCCTAACAAAAAGAAATGTTCTTTGATAACAGCACCTTCTCGGTGCCAGACGGAGGAATTTTCTCCTCTAGCTAACAAAATGCACTACAGCTGAACAGAAATACACTTACGGCTGTTACAACACATAGGACTCTAGGCAAGGTCCCTAGCTCCGAGGCCCCGAAACGCATGGCAAGAAAGTGTCCATTAGCGAGCGCTGGAGCAGCTGCGAATGCGGAACCCGAGTTGTTGCTTTCTCCCGGCAGACAGGCTTCGCCGCTCCTCTCTCCCCGGAAGTGCTGCAGACTGCAGACTCCACGCTTTGCGCTCTGAACTCGTCTCCGTCCTAAACCAGTCGCTACTGAATGCCAGCTGAGGCATCGACCGCCCAAGTCCACCGCTGGTGACGAGCAACCGTCTTTTTTCCCCTCCACACTTTTCAAGTTACGGCAAAATCTAGACATTCAGAATCCCAGCCACGAAAGTAAACATCTTAACAAGTGGCTACAGCTGACGATATTTCCAAAGCTTGTTAACATTTGCCGAGCAGTGATATACAATGAAAAGCCAGAAGGAAAAGACGCAGTAATTTGGAACACGTATTTCGGTATGAATTCTGTTTGCGCCAGTCACTTAAGACTTATAAATGGGTTGGCAATTTCATGAAGAGCACAGCTCAAGTAGTTTTCTAAAGTTAAAGCGCTTGATCAAAATCTTACACTCTAAAAGATTATATCTGGACGCCCATGCACTCAATTTAAAATTAAGGAAAATTATGCCGAGATTGCAGTACTGTTATTTAACGTATTAGACATAAAACCAATGAAAATTTTACCTTTAATGATTATAAACAAATTTAACATTTTGCGATCAAAGCAAGGGTAATAATCCATAAACATGACTTAACAGATCTACAGAAAATTTCAAATGTTTAGAAATCCAGCGAACTGATAATTAAGTTACGTGAGGAATAATCAACAGGATTTAAAACTTCCTTGAGTGCTTTTCTTCGTTTGTTATACCACTTAAACTCAGCTCATCTGTACTCGCAATTCGAAGAAGACATACACAGTTTTGCTGGCAGCTGTGAGGCCTGTATTTTGCCAGTGTGGGTCAAATGAAAATTTGTTCGAGTAAATAAGCAGCGAAACAGACACAAAAACTGTAGGTTTAAATGAGAAAGGAAGGCACCGAACTTGGTTATAGTTGTTCGTAAGCTGTTGGTAGTGACAGTCTTCTCCTACTCAACACCAGAATTAGGGAACCATGAGTGATGTACGTACTGTTGAATAGCCCAGTGCAAAGTTCATTCGGAACCTATAATTATCCCACATAATGGTATTACTGATAGTCGACGAAAATTCTAGCATGATGTTTTAGTCAATCATTTCTTTATTTTTCATCATAAAAATAGCCCATTGAGTGGAAGTTATATAAAAAGTCAATCCTTACTGATCTTGTGGATGACTATACAGTAGTCCAGGGGTTGAAATGACGAATCCAAACTTTTTAATACGTCGGTCTGGGTTTTTCAATTAATTATGTCTGAAACACTTTTTTCATTTTTATCTAGATTATTTACTGTACTGTCTTCCAATCAGACACTTCTAAAAATAATCATTTCTTCACAAAGAGAATATTCACAAATGATAATCTTCATTCTCAAATCTTTCCGACAGTTACAACTTTGAACAGTTTCCGTTAAATATGTCCGACACCTTCCATCACACAAAAACACTTCATATATAACAGATAACTAACTGAATTACAAGTATGCCATTTTGGCACGATCACGAATTCAAAGATACCGTTACGCCAAAAATACGTATTTGAACATTTAGATCGAAATAGATGTTCTCTATGTTACACCAGAGTTGTCCGCCGAATCTGTCTTTGTGCAATAATTTAGTTCATTCAGTTATTTTTACTTTACAAAATGTATGGCTGTATCTAACCGAACTCAACATAAATTATGTCAAGGCGAGTTGCTTTCGGGAGTGCACATTTTCTTGCATGGAAAGTATACCGAATGTCCTCATCACTATCAACAAGGAGGAAATAAATAGTAATAAAAGTTAAATGCAATGATTTAAAGCAAAGTTCCCAGTGAAAACCGCTAACAGCGAAAAAATGAACAAAATTGGTATTGTACGTTTCATAGATGGAGAGGCCGATGCCAATTGATTCAGTTTGGAAAAAGCATATGGGCCTAGGCTTGTTACAGGCTGTTGTCCTTGTTACGTGAATCGTCGGAACATAATTCTTTTCGGTGGAAAAAACTGATTCAAAGCAAAATATCGCCGCTGAAATTTCAAACTCAATGCGAATATATCTGCATAAGGATTTGAAACTGACTGAGTACCTGAAGTTGTCCGGGTATATACGTACTCCAGTATTCTGTTAGTCGTGTCCTCTTTCGTCCCCTGTCTATCTCCTCCTCCACCCACTATCTGTCCATCTCCTTGTTCCTTTCTCTCTGTCCATCTGCTCCTCCCCTCATCTCTCTGTCCATCTGGCATCCGGTCCCACCCCTCTCTTTCTCCATCTGGACCTCTCCCTCGCTCTCTTCCCACCACTGGCTTCCCCCCTTCAGGTCCTTCTCCTCTTCCCCTCTATATTCATCTCCTCACCCTCTCTAAGTCAATCTCCTCTTCCCCATTCTCTCTCTCTATCTCCTCCTCCTCCTCCTCACTCTCTCTCTGTCTCCATCTCCTCCTCCCCATCTATTTGTCCATCTCATCCTTTTCCCTTTCTCTGTCCACTTCCTCCTCCACGTCTCTCTGTTCTGTCCACCTCCACTTCTCTCCTTTCACTGTTCATCTCCCCCCCCCCCTCTGTCCCTATCCCTTCCTCACCACCTTCTCCCTCCATGACTAAGTTATCATCCCCATTCCAATAGCAGGCTGGTAATTCTTGTCCTCACAGTATTCTTTTCCAAGTAGTAAGTAATATGTGCACCAAGTTTGGTGAAGTCGATCCAGGACTTCAGGAGCAACATTTTAGCGACGGCTTTGCCATAAATCGCACATGTAAAATATATTTCACATATATTTATCACATTTCACACATATTTGCACACACATTTCACCTGTATCTGTGTCGAATTTCGCTCAGTATTCATGACGTCATATCTTCTGAAATATTTTGCAGTTACACTTGGTGTTGTATGCGAATACTGTATGCAAAATATGTCACGAATACTGTTAATAGTAAAGAAGTAATAAATTAAAACCTCATGAATGATGCCGAAGTTTTACTGCATGAACAGCGAAAATGTAGTAAGGGATAAACTTTTCCCCCTTCATCATTTTGTGGGAGTAGTCATCATTTTGTGGGAGTATAAAGTTTGTTGCACGTAATTAAGTGCTCGTATTCTCAGATAGTGGATGAATAAAGTCTGGATGTTCGCACATCATGGGCCACACTTTTTTTTTTTTTCACCCTAACACCACCTTTCTGATAGGCAAGCCGTTCTTACTTCTCAGTGATTCTTTTCAGACAATAAGTGCTGTGTGTACCTACTTTGAGTGAAATCAGTATAGTGGGTTAGGTGACGTGAAACACACACACACACACACACACACATATATATATACTGATGAGACAAAATATTTTGATCATCTGCTTAATAGCTTGTCTGTCCATCTTTGGAATGAAATGCATCACTGATAATGCATATCAAGGATCCGGCAGTTTGTTGGCAGGTTTGTGGAGGTATGTGGCATTAGATGTCTAAGCATAGGTCATGCAATTTGCATAAATAATGCGTCGCTGATCTGCGTACGCGGTGATAGCTACGCAGACGGTTCCCATAAGATTTACATCAAGCGAATTTGGTCGCCGAGATATCAACATGAGTTTACTATAATGCTCCTCAAAACACTGTAGCATGGTTCCGGCTCCGAGACAAGGGCAGTTATACCGCTGAAGATGACATCGCCGTCGGGGAAGACATGAAGCATGAAGGGAGGCACGTGGTTCGCAGTATTAACGTGTCTTCGATTACTACCACAGGTCCCGCGCAAGAGCAGGAGAATGGCTCCCACAGCGTAATACTGCTCCCACCTGCTTGAGTCCGTGGCGCGGTGCACATATCGAGCCGCCGTTCTCCTAGATGACGGCGTTTGTGGAGACGACCATCAAGCTAGTACAGTGAAAATGTGATGCCCCCGAAGAGCCGACACATTCCCATTGATCGACGGTCGAATCTCGATGGTCCCGAGCCCACTGCCATCATAATTGATGATGTCGTTGGGTCAACATGTGAGCATATCTGTTGCGGAGCTCAATGTTCAACAATGTACGATGAACGGTGTGCTCCGAAACACTTGTGTGTACTCTAGCATTGTGCTCTTTCGGTAGAGATGCCACAGATCACCATCGTTCCTACTTTACAGAGCAAACTAGCCTGCGAACCCCACGTTCTGTGAAGAGTAGTGGACATACAACCATTTAGCGCCTAGTGGTAGTTGTACTGTCTTTCTACCTCCTCTCGTAGATGCACACGACAGTAGGACGTGAACATACGACCAGATTCACCGTTTTCAAGATACTCGTTCACAGACGTTGAGTAATAATAATCTGCCCTTTGTCAAAGTCGCTTGTCTCAACGGATTTTCCCATTTGCAGCCCATACATTCGCGAGGGCGATCCCCTGTCCGTGTCTGCTCCGCTTACATACTTTTGTTATCGCGTCACGTGCCCACAACGCAATCAGGTGTCATCCAACATCGCCGTGGGCAGTAGTCACAATGTTTTGGCTCATTATAATACGTACATATACACATTTTTATAGCATGTATGGATACCAAACCAGAAAAGAGTGGTTCAGAATTACGGAGCGTTTAAGAACCGGACGGCAGACAGCAGATAATTGTCAAAAGGGAAATGACAACAAATAAATAGTGAAATATGCTTCGAAACTGCATCCATTGAATGCATAAACTTCACAGTAATTGATCCAAGCAAGGGCGCCCGACGTACAACTTTTTTTTTGTTTGAATTCGTTTAACAATTCAGAATTATTCTTTCAAAGACTCTTCTGAAATAAGCGTAAAATTTCTTCCGCGCAGCAATATGATTCTCACATATTCATTACGTAATAGCACTGAACATCAATAACAGTACGATTCAGCTCCCAGCCCCTTTCAGATAACCTGCTAACAATTTCGAAAGGAAACGTACTCTTGGACTCTCCATAATTCTTCGGTTAGTGTCGAATCACGTTGTTTCTTCACTGCTACAATCTACCGCTGTAGAAAAAATTACATCGAAATGTACGGACAAAAATTAAGTGGACGCTACAGTGCACTGTTTCACAGGGTCCATTGTATGCCGTAGTTACAGGCACTTCGGCTTCCTCGTCGAAAAAATATTCCGTCCTGCCTGTTTCTGGTAATTGTTTAGCAAAAGAACTGGTAATTGTTTAGCATAAGAACGACAGTAGGACAAAGTGAATTCCAAACTTTTTTAATTAATTTTTCCTACAGCGGCTGCGGATACCCAGAACTTAACTGTAGAGTTATTAACTTAGACAATCTGTTCATTTGTCAAACAATGTCAATCCTGCACAAGAGAAGCACCGTAGTAATGGTAGTAGTAATTAAGAAGTCTCGGCAACAACTTCCTCTGAATCTAAAGATTGCTGCAGGTAAAAACTTTACTTCCAGAAACACAAATTAAATCCCCTTGCACTGTCCTGGCAGTTTGAGTTGATATTTAAATCCTTCCGGCTTTTCTTATTAGTGAATCAACCGTATGACTTTCTCTGTGGAACTTCAAACCAAGGGACGCTAAGCGCGGCGATGGGCCCTTTCTCAGTGGAGCTGTGTCTGCCACAAGCGCAAAGCGTGCGCTCAGCTGTTGAGTGTCAGCTATCTGGAGCTCTTCAAACAGGCTCTGCAAGTGGTCGTGGTCGTGGTCGCTAATAGACTGCTTATAGCTCTTCTTTACGCGCCGTAAAATTTGATTCTCGAATTCGTTTCTTTTGTGGGTTGTGTGCAACTAAATTATAGCTCTAGGGCCGGTAAGGCGTTACAATTTACACACGTTGTCCTTCACAGTTATTTGAGAAAGAGGTAAATTCTCTTTAGGTAGGGGAATTTAAAAGAAGGTACATTTTTTCAAAATCTTACTTAGGACATTTTTAAGTATACCACCAAAAAGCTACTAAAATGTTTATCATGCTGCAACTAGTTGACTATTTATGTCAGCGTCTGATAGATTTTAAACTTCAAATGGTGATTTTTAAACTTTAAAGTCAGCCAGATGATTGCATAAATTGGCAAACTAGTTGCGTCATAAAAAAGATTTCTACAGCTTTTTGGTGTTATAGATAAGGATGTATTTTACCAAAGCTGCGCAGCACAAACTTAAGAATATTTTGTTATTTCATTTCTCTGTTTATCTTTCAGATATCGAGGTCCCTGAAGACTGCATACTTGAGAATGTTCGAGTGTAAAAATGGCCTTATATTCCTGAAATATCAGTACTGACTGCCTTTTTTAGGGAAAGTATTGAAAATCTAAATTAATATGTTACAAAGGTATTCCCGTAAGAGTGCGTTATTTGGGACCGAGCCACATCGTTATTTTGACTTTGGATTGAGTTATATGCAGTTTTCTAATCCTGTCGTAAGCTTATGATTATTATCAATGTCGTTGATGTTATAATAAGGATTGTTAAAAACAGTTTTTGGTATCCCTCCTTGTGTGCTGTAGATTATCCATTGTTATAATAATTTGCTATGAAGAGGCTTTGATCCTTTTTGCAATACACTACTTTCAAACGACTGATATTTTCTTATGTTCTCCTTAAATCTTACAGAGTTAGTTTCCTTCCGTTAGAAACCGTGCACCGTAACGCAGCGGTGAAGCCAATGAACTCTTAGTCACAACAATAAGGATTCAGATTCCCATCTGGACTAGCTCGATTTATATCTTCCTTATATTCTTCCCTATATTATTTCGCATGAATGCTGAAATGATCTCTCGATGATGAAGCCAACGGCGTTTTCTTTGCTATCGTCACTCAAATCACCAGTCGTTTCGCATGTAATGACTTCGAAGTCGACAAGACAAAAATTTCCCCCCAAGAAAGGGCACTGTGTGTTTACTACTGCACATACATGAATAATACGTTAGAACGATTCCTAGGTCAGTGAAACATTAATAGGATCCTGTAAGGCAAGCAAAAAGTTGTTTTCGTACTTGAGCTGCTTCAAAACAGTAATTCCATAATCTCGCGCTTGCGTGCTTTAATTAGCGAGGATTACTTTACAGCAGAAGATTATGCAACTTTTATTGCTTCACACGAAGTTATTCGTAGTTTTTGTTATGTTTCTCCTTACAGTCTAGTCAGACGCAACGCAAAATTCAGTTATACAATTTAAAAAAAGAGCTGAATTACTCCTTGGACGTGTTCAACGGTCTTCCGTGCAGATGACAGCGTGCTGACTGCGTAACACGTGTACCCTGTTGAGAATATCGATTAGCTAGATTTATGTCTTCCATTTTTCTGTCTTCCTCCTTTCAGTGTGTGACTGTCGTAGTCTGATTATTATCTGAAACTGATACGAGTATTTGATTTATTGTACGTCTAGATTGCATGTATTTTCTAAAACTGTGACCGTTTCGCTTCCACACGAACTGTCTTCACATTTGAACACATCGATCGGTTGCAAAAGTAACCCGTCCAATTCATCAACAAGTTTACGTGCTACGTCATATTGTTCTATGACCTTGCACGTAAATTTGTTGACGAACTGGAAGAGTTACCCTTGTAACCGACAATTCAGATCTGAAGAGGTTTCGTGAGGAACAGAAACCGATCCCAATTTTTGAAAATACATGCAATTTAGGCATACAATAAAATCTGTTGTACAGCCACTGATTGTCGATGTTCTCCGAAAAGACCATATGTCAGTTACTGCAAATTATACGCGAATAGTTGAGCCTTACATCATTAGTGTTTCATTAGCCTACGCGACAATTTTAGCTATTATTAAATGAGTTTTCATAGGTTGCTTAATGATCTGGAGCGACCTAAACTAAAACAGTGGCTACAGAAACACGCTGCCTCTGAACGTTTTGGTAATATCCTATTTTAGTCGAGAAATCAAGTGTTTGCTTGAGGTGTTAAAGTAAAAGATGAAAAGAAAAACTAGAAGTCTTATACCATATCCTTCCTTGGCATACCTAATTGAATTAGAACAGCGAATGATAGTGAATCGTTCAAACCACAAACTTCAGTTCAATGGTGAAATGAAGATGTCACCTCATTAGAAACATCTGATACATTTTTGGCTGAGAGGCATTCTAGGACATTTTAGAGTACGACTCTATTTATCCTTTCCGATTTGGGAAGACAGATTCAAATGCCTGTCAAGTCATATTGATGTAGAGTTTCTACACTTGTTCTAAAGTTCTCCAGGCAAGTGTAAGGATAGTGGCTTATAAAAGATCGTGGCCTACTTCGTTTCCGACGCTTAGCCTGCTGGACTTGGACTCCGTCTTTGATGCTCTGGTTGTCACTTACACGTTACCTCCTCATCTCGTTCTTTCTTTCTACCATACACAGCTCCCTTTCCTTTGTGAGATGTAAGTGTACAGTCCTCACGAACAGATCTTCAGAGTAGATGACTATAACAAGTGTGCAAAAAGGATGGAATTGTGTTTGCAACCCGTACGTAACTGATGCGGCTTAAAATAAATAATATTGTTCCGTTTTGAGGTCGTTGCTGAAGCCCGTGGGCAACGCAGCGTTACCCCGATGCGGGTATATAAGAACCGACATGTAAGCAAGGTATTAGTGTGATATTCGTGTCTCTCCGACGTGCGTGCGGTAAATGCGGATACGTGAACTATGGCGACGTTATTACCAAATGCGTCCAAACAGGTCCAACGTGCTGTTATTCTTTTCTTGGCTGCCCAAGGACAAACACTGGTAGGCATCCAACGGATAGTGAAGAATGTGTGTAGGGCAGCATGTCTGTCGAAAACCACCGTTGCACGACAAGGTGTGCTGCTGCTTTATGATAACGCATGTCCCCATATCGCAAATGCCGTAACGCAGAAGTTACACCAACTCATGTGGAAGACACTCAATCACCCGCCCTATAGTCTACTTTATCCCCGTGAGGTTTCCACGCCTTCGGTCCCTTAAAAAAGGCCTTGAAGTGTCGACGATTCGTGTCGGACGAGAGTATTCAGCAGGCGGTTGCAGTCTTCTTTACGCAGCAGGACACGGTGTTTTACAAAACAGGTTTCTTTAATCTGATGTGTCAGTGGTACGATTCTCTCAATGCTCACGGTGATTTTTCCTGATTAGCATATCGATTCTGGACTGTACGGCCTTCAAACGGAAATTTTTTGATCGCCTCCTTACACTTACGCTACTCGGCTCCAGAAATTAAAGTCGGTCATAGGAGTGAATGAGAGCTGGTAGCCCTGCTTGAAAAACGAAGTCGATTCCATTTGATAAAAAGTTGTTTCGAGTATATTAGGGATTTTTCTTAGTTAGTGCCTTGCAGCAGGTAAAACAAGAACTAACGATTATAACGAAGTTCTCTGAATGAAATGGATGAGAAATACATGAGAAACATCCTGAATAGAAAAACAAAAACAAAAAATCTTTTGTCATGACAATAAAAATCAGTTTATCATTGGGCAAACGGAGTGATAGGACGTATGTATTGTTCAAACATTCGCACTTTTCACCCGATTTGAAAATCCTTGACTGCCACATATTCCCACACATAAAGTGACTGGAGAAAGGTTTCTTTCAGCCAATGGGAAGGTGTTCAGAGCATGGGATATATATTTTGCAGACAGGCAGGTAATTTCCCCACTGAAAAACAGTGGACAAATCTATTGACTTAAAAGGAGACAAAGTGGAAAAATGTGCATCTACCTTTTAAAAAAAAACACAGTATATCACTGCCGAGCTGAGATTTTCAGCCTGTTCTTTTGGTTACACGAAACCATAATGATTTTGGTATTGCCGCAACGTAAATCGATGACAACTGCGACAGAGTGAGCGGCTGGGACACCCGACACGTGCGTTGTGCATGAGGCCACCATTGCACGAATTGCGTTCCACCACTATCGATTTTTCCTACTGTCACACTGAGTTGTGGCCATGAGTCAGACAGTCATTAGGCACACGCAAGTCCTACCTGTGCTGTGTGAATGTGTATCTTTACGTCCCCCCTCCCCCCTCCTCCCAGCTGCTGCACACAATTACACTGATGACTGTCTGTTTGGTGTCAGATTTTTTTCTGACGATAGACAGTTTCATGTTTTCTTTCGACGTCTGCTCACTGACTATAATATTCTTCACGTCCTAACATTAATTACTACTCTGAGCTTTACTTTTCTTGACATTTTGTTGTGACAGTTCTGACTAATTATCCGTCACAATTTACTTGAACTGATGGTCTTAACAGTTGGCTACGGAGCTGTAAATCACTCCTCAAAAGGCATTAAATGCTCACTCACACTATCATCGTCAGTCATGGAAATGAAAATCTTTTACTATGCCGGAAACTGTCACAAAACATGTCTGAAGTTTTACTATGTGCTTATCGGAAGGAAAGGAAGGAAGATGGAGTTTAACGTCCCGTCGACATCGAGGTCATTAGAGACTGAGCACATGGTCAGATTCCGTCAAGGATAGGGAAGGAAATCGGCAGTGCCTTTTCAAAGGAACCATCCCGGCATTTGCCTGGAGCGATTAAGGGAAATGAAGGGAAACCTAAATCTGGATGGCCGGACGCGGGTTTCAACCGCCGTCCTCCCGAATGCGTGCTAACCACTGCACCACGTCGCTCGGTATATGTGCTTATCACTACTATTTCAAATAAGTAGCTAGATGATTCGAGCCTCTGCTGATCATCTTGTGACTGTGCAGAATACATGACTCATTACTATAGCAAGAGTAAACTGAGTTTTAGTTGCTCCACCAGATGTCAGCGACAGACTGCAGAATGTTCCATATTTACCGTTTCAATATTTATTAGATTAGTGTAGTAATATTTTAAGATATTTTATTTGTCACCCGATGGTCAGATGGGCCTCGAAACACTAATCCACTTCGTTAACATGGTAAAAAGCTCACGAAATATATATGTAAGCATATCTTATCATTATTACCCTCGCTGAAAAGCTATAATTTTCATTGTAGAGTCTGAAAATATCATGAACTACACGCACTGACTGAAAAAATCACAAAGTCAATATAAATTTAATTTAGAGTATCAAATTTCGGGAACACATTTATTTAAGTAACATATTTATTTGATTACCATTGCATGATAACAGGATGTAAGTGCGAGATAAGTCATAGCAAATATGGAAAGCTGGTACATTAGTAACCCGTGTAACCGCCAGACTGTTAAATGGAAACATGTATGCATTGTGTTGTACAGGTGGCAGATGTCAATTTGTGACATGAAGTTGCATGTCTGTTGCACTTGGTCGGTCAATACAGGGACGGTTAATACTGGTTGTGAATGACGCTAGAGTTGTCGACCGACGATGTCCCATTATGTTCTAGATTGGAGACAGATCTGGCGAACGAACAGGCCTAGGCAAGATGTTGACACTTTGTAGAAAATGTTCGGTTAAAACAGCAGTATGCAGGCGAGCGTTGTCTTGTAAAACACCCACTGGAACGCATCACAACAGGTGGTATCACCAGTCTGACGTACAAATTTGCAGGCTGGGTGTGTGGGAAAACCACGGGAGTGCTCCTGCTGTCATAGGAAATCGCACCCGAGACAATACCGTCAGGTGCAGTTCTAATGTGTCTATCATGGAGACAAGTTGGTTGCAGACAGCTGGCATCCTTCTAACCAACACACTGCCGTCACTGGCACTGAGGCAGAACCAGCTTTCATAATAAAATACAACAGATCTCGATTCTGCACTCCAACGTGTTCTCGCTTGATACCACTGAAGTCGCAAATGTAATGGACGCTGCAGGGCGTCTGGCACGGAGCTGTCCTTGAAGTAACCGATTTGCAACAGTTAGTTGTGTCATTGCCATGACAACTGCTGCCCAGATTGCTGCTGCAGATGTAGTACGATGCACCAGAGCCTTACGCGGAACCCTATGGTTTTCCCTCTTGGTAGTGCCACGAGGCCGTCTGGAACCCGGTGTTCTTGAGACCCTACATTCCCGTGGCCACCTGTGCCAGCAGTTTACGTACGGTGGCTACATTCCGTCCAAGTCTTTCTGCTGTTTCGCAAAAGGAGCGTCCAGCTTCTCGGAGCCTATTACTCGACCTCGTTCAAACTCAGTCAGCTGTTTATAATGCCGTCTTTGTCGTCTTAAAGGCGTTCTTGACTAACACCAACTCACCACCTCCAGTCTCAAAGATAACTAATGCTCACGATCGTTGCAGCGCGTGTTTACAGCAAACCGGATTTTCATTCTCATTGTGGCTCTACTAGCGCCACTCTTATGCGATTGGCTTGAAATTTGAATAGACATCATTTTTCAGTTGTAGAAACATGCTTATCAACTTTCGTTTATGCCACACAACTCATTCTTGGCGTTGAGACTCTTTTCCGTCAGTGTGTAGTGAGTGTATATGTGCAGTAATACGTGGCTGAGTAAGTGAAAATGACGTATATACCGCTACCTGGGCTCCACATATTTAATTCGTTGGACTGGCAGAGGGAGAGAGCCTATTCCACAGCCACCACGGTTGAAACACATTACACCTGTTAATTATTTTGCGTGTAGCATCATGAAAAGCTGTTAAATGGTTTTCCTCTCACATTAGTGGAGTAGCTTATCGCAAGAACCCACGCAGCTGCTGAGGCACCGAGCACATAGGCGCGTAGGTTTCACCGTTAGGAGTGAGTCTTTGCAACGACGACTTTCGCTGTGCAAAGTAAGAGGCGAATCTCTGATCGTCTTTTTCATTTACTGCGCGATATGTTGTTTCTCTTTAGTTTCAAAATGGTTCAAATGGCTCTGAGCACTATGGGACTCAACTGCTGTGGTCATAAGTCCCCTAGAACTTAGAACTACTTAAACCTAACTAACCTAAGGACATCACACACATCCATGCCCGAGGCAGGATTCGAACCTGCGACCGTAGCGGTCCTGCGGTTCCAGACTGTAGCGCCTTTAACCGCTCGGCCACTCCGGCCGGCTCTCTTTAGTTTCCTGACGCATTGTGAAACAGCCACCCACCATGATAAAAATATCTGGGAGTATGCATGCGGAACGATTTGAAGTGGAATGATCATATAAAATTAATTGTTGGTAAGGCGGGTACCAGGTTGAGATTCATTGGGAGAGTCCTTAGAAAATGTAGTCCATCAACAAAGGAGGTGGATTACAAAACACTCGTTCGACCTACACTTGAGTATTGCTCATCAGTGTGGGATCCGTACCAGATCGGGTTGACGGAGGAGATAGAGAAGATCCAAAGAAGAGCGGCGCGTTTCGTCACAGGGTTATTTGGTAACCGTGATAGCGTTACGGAGATGTTTAACGAACTCAAGTGGCAGACTCTGCAAGAGAGGCGCTCTGCATCGCGGTGTAGCTTGCTCGCCAGGTTTCGAGAGGGTGCGTTTCTGGATGAGGTATCGAATATATTGCTTCCCCCTACTTATACCTCCCGAGGAGATCACGAATGTAAAATTAGAGAGATTAGAGCGCGCACGGAGGCTTTCAGACAGTCGTTCTTCCCGCGAACCATACGCGACTGGAACAGGAAAGGGAGGTAATGACAGTGGCACGTAAAGTGCCCTCCGCCACACACCGTTGAGTGGCTTGCGGAGTATAAATGTAGATGTAGATGTAGATACTGTTCTAAAATTCCAACGCCCGGGCCTCCGGAATCATGCTTTTCCGCAGAAGAGATTCGTCTTTAAAAAAGTTCGTAAAGCACAAGTAACTGTGGTTAATGGTCGTTTGACTAACCCCGTCTTTGGTGGACTGTGTCACGCCTTGTAGCAGTGGATTAGTCATCACACAAAACTGTAGTGTCAGATGTGTTGCCGAACCGCCAGGCGCCGAAAGGCCCCGCCTTCCTCATACATAGTTAAGTAGTTTTTTATATTACTTGCATGTTGTTGTTCATTATTTACTTTTTGACGCTTCATATAATGTCTACATGCGATTTTTTATTTAAAAATAGTATTTATGCACGGCTTTTCAGTTTCTGAGTTATCTAAGTTGGACGGCCAACGTTATGTGTTTTTCATCTGTCGGCAGTCCTTACTAACTCAGATTTCAAAACGACGTTGCAGAAGAGGCACGTTATTCGTGATGAGGTTTTTCATCACCAAGAGAGCTTTATACAGTTCATGAACAGATTACAGACAAAAACGAAAAAGGGGTAAAAAAACTACCATTGTTTCTTCAAGGACTCATTTTTTTCCATCTACGTTTCAGCTTTATAATGTTGTTACTAATTAATTCATTCTTGTAAAGATACTTTCGAATATACTTCCATTTAGGAAGTTTAACTGACTTACGAGGATATCTAGTTGCAAGGGTCTAAGACGTTTCTCGGTTTCTGAAATACGTCTTATACAGTGCGAACATTAATAAAAGTGACAAACTGCAGGAACAGATACCTGACTGGAAATGGAGAGAAAAGGTCCTATGAACATGTGTCCGAAAATGGACGGTGTGCAAGCAACGACAACAAACCGTCACAGTACAGAGCTGCATCGCATCCACGTCACAACAGATGTTCAAAGTGGTGTCTGTGGAACTGCAGATGATAGGAACAGTGGCGTTGTCATGCAGGATACACACAATTGTACTTTGGCGTTCACCGTGTTGCTGAGCCACTTGCCTGGAGCTCGTCTCAATATCCTGTAGAAGCCGGTCCTCCAAATCTGGTGTAGCGCAGTCCACCGCCTCTCTGCACGTTCGTCTGTCTGAAAGGATCCACGATCACACAAATGCCCAAAAAGGGCTTGAAATGTTGTGTGATGGGGTTGGTGTCTCTGAGGGTACTTGCTTTGGTATAGCCATACTGCCTTTCGACCATTTCCGTCTGCTTGGCTGTACACAAACACGATCTCGGCTTGTTCCCGATATGAATACCGGGTCTTTCTGCTGCTTACGGTACACTGCGTCAGTCACACATCCTGCAACACGCAAGAAACACACGGCACGTGGTCACGTCAGCGCCAACGACCGTGACAACGATGTACTTCCGGACACATGTTCATAGGCCATTTTTTCTTCCGTTTCCAGTCAGGAACCTGTCCCTGCAGTTTGTCGGTTTTATTAATGTTCACCCTGTATTTAGGTTGTTATTGTTTTCCTACCGTGTGATGAGGCTCAGATGTTCTGGAGAGAGGGCCTTAAAATCCCCTGTTCGGCAATCCTCATTTGGATATTCCATGGTCGCCTTAAAAACACTATGATGCCTTCAGAAGTGGATGGTCTATTCCTTCGCCATCGTTGTCTAAGACGTGGCAATCCTTTGCTTGTTTCGTTGATTGAACGTTGCTTTGAGGTACCCCTTCCTGCTTGTCTGCCCTTTTTCATTCTTTTTTATGTTTTAGATATCCTTTGGACTGAGTTATTAGTTTCTGGTATTCGTTCTCAGACTGTTATGAAATATGTTTAAGTATTTGTTTCAGTTGGCTCCACTAAAGATTATTTATTAAGGTCCAGTTTTCTGTATCTACCACCATTTTTCACAAAAAATGTTCTTGTGACGTGATTTTGCTTTTCCCGGATTTCTGATACTAAACATAAATAAACAAATAAAAATACATACTTAATTACTCATCCACGTCTTTAAACTTTAGAATGCTCCCGTTATATATATATATATATATATATATATATATATATATATATATATATATATATATATATATATTAGGAAATTTCGTTTTCAGTGCCATACGATGAATCTGTATATATGTTTTGTTTTTATTTTTACCACCATATCACCCTGCTGCGTGTTACATATAAAACTTTACGATTATAACTTTAACTAAACATCGACAATTTCAATTTTGATATAAACACTGTTTATTTTTAAGTGACAGACAGGAGGATAACTATGTGGAATAGAAATGTTCCGTAGGTTACGCAGTCCTTAATATATCCTCATTCGGTTTCTAGATGACTCACCACTTCCAGCTTCTAGGAGACTCTAGTAAGACACAGATCGCGTACCCAAATAAAGCGATCGAAATTAATTAAAGCCCGACTGGTACGCAGCACACCTGATATACACGATACGCGGTTACAGTCTTAACTGACGAAAGCTACTAGGAAAACTACCGTAGTCTACGGTAGTTTTAAATCTCTACTCACTTGTCATCAACGGTAACAGCCCGACACAAAATCAGAAGGATTCTTTGTAAAACGATTGAAAACTACTGAGGAAGCATTTTTTCTTATTTGTTACTGGCCACCTTTCAACAACTGCAGCACATATCTTGCATAAAGCTTTCACATAGTTACTTACCGAGCGAGGTGGCGCAGTGGTTAGTACACTGGATTCGCATTCGGGAGGACGACGGTTCAAACGCGTGTCCGGCCATCCCGGTTTAGGTTTTCCGTGATTTCCCTGAATCGCTTCAGGAATGGCCGGGATGGTTCCTTTGAAAGGCCACGGTCGGATTCCTTCAATATGCTTCCCTAATCCTATGGGACCTCGCTGTTTGGCCCCTATAATTACTTCTTGATGCGCAATGTTCGTCGCGCTTCCTTTTGATTTGCTTACCGCATCAGCTATTTCATAAACCTACAACTGTTGATCGTCCAATCTCCTACTGTGCACTTTCTCGATAGTTTTATGACGTTAAGGTAATCAGATTTGTTCATCTGAACGAAACACTCAATACGACTAATACTCAGAGACATACAAGTGAAACTACACTCCTGGAAATGGAAAAAAGAACACATTGACACCGGTGTGTCAGACCCACCATACTTGCTCCGGACACTGCGAGAGGGCTGTACAAGCAATGATCACACGCACGGCACAGCGGACACACCAGGAACCGCGGTGTTGGCCGTCGAATGGCGCTAGCTGCGCAGCATTTGTGCACCGCCGCCGTCAGTGTCAGCCAGTTTGCCGTGGCATACGGAGCTCCATCGCAGTCTTTAACACTGGTAGCATGCCGCGACAGCGTGGACGTGAACCGTATGTGCAGTTGACGGACTTTGAGCGAGGGCGTATAGTGGGCATGCGGGAGGCCGGGTGGACGTACCGCCGAATTGCTCAACACGTGGGGCGTGAGGTCTCCACAGTACATCGATGTTGTCGCCAGTGGTCGGCGGAAGGTGCGCGTGCCCGTCGACCTGGGACCGGACCGCAGCGACGCACGGATGCACGCCAAGACTGTAGGATCCTACGCAGTGCCGTAGGGGACCACACCGCCACTTCCCAGCAAATTAGGGACACTGTTGCTCCTGGGGTATCGGCGAGGACCATTCGCAACCGTCTCCATGAAGCTGGGCTACGGTCCCGCACACCGTTAGGCCGTCTTCCGCTCACGCCCCAACATCGTGCAGCCTGCCTCCAGTGGTGTCGGGACAGGCGTGAATGGAGGGACGAATGGAGACGTGTCGTCTTCAGCGATGAGAGTCGCTTCTGCCTTGGTGCCAATGATGGTCGTATGCGTGTTTGGCGCCGTGCGGGTGAGCGCCACAATCAGGACTGCATACGACCGAGGCACACAGGGCCAACACCCGGCATCATGGTGTGGGGAGCGATCTCCTACACTGGCCGTACACCACTGGTGATCGTCGAGGGGACACTGAATAGTGCACGGTACATCCAAACCGTCATCGAACCCATCGTTCTACCATTCCTAGACCGCCAAGGGAACTTGCTGTTCGAACAGGACAATGCACGTCCGCATGAATCCCGTGCCACCCAACGTGCTCTAGAAGGTGTAAGTCAACTACCCTGGCCAGCAAGATCTCCGGATTTGTCCCCCATTGAGCATGTTTGGGACTGGATGAAGCGTCGTCTCACGCGGTCTGCACGTCCAGCACGAACGCTGGTCCAACTGAGGCGCCAGGTGGAAATGGCATGGCAAGCCGTTCCACAGGACTACATCCAGCATCTCTACGATCGTCTCCATGGGAGAATAGCAGCCTGCATTGCTGCGAAAGGTGGATATACACTGTACTAGTGCCGACTTTGTTCATGCTCTGTTGCCTGTGTCTATGTGCCTGTGGTTCTGTCAGTGTGATCATGTGATGTATCTGACCCCAGGAATGTGTCAATAAAGTTTCCTCTTCCTGGGACAATGAATTCACGGTGTTCTTATTTCAATTTCCAGGAGTGTATTTCGTACATCAAGTTGACCCTCGACTTCAGTTATTGCAAGACAAGTAACAATATTACGAAAACAAAATATCATTGATACCGAAGCCATCTCTGTGCCAGGTCAGGAACTTTTCAGCCTGCTCTAGTAGGACAGCTGTCGAGCTCCGTCGGGTGTCGGCAGAGACCACGGGTCGGCCACTACGGTAGCTTAACTTCGGTTCTTTAATTAACGAGGGGAGCCACGTTAGCTTAGTTGAAACAGCTTTTCTAGGCGCTTCTTTCTGCTGTGACAGATTGCCAGTGACACGGCAGGGGCGGGTTTAATTTTGCAGTGTCCTTGCTCCGGGCAGGCTTCATTACGCGCCGGCCGCACCTGCACTGCGCCACGGGGCTCATTTAGGCGGCATAAAATACGCCCCCATCCAATGAAGAGCGCAATAATCACTTACCTAGCTTCGGTTTTGTCTCTGTGCCTCCGCTTACTCTCGGAAAAGGGCGTCCACTATAAGAGCTCTTGGCATTAGCAGAATATTGTATTCTCTATTACGTTGCAAAAACGTCGTGTACCTTAATAAAAGAGTAATATATATGTTCAAAAGAACCAAGAGAGGCAAAAGACTTGATGAACACCGTGTCGCATATTTAAAGGATTGTTATTTTTGTTTTTAAAATTTTACTATGCATTATCTGTTTTTCAGTAACATAAGATCATAAAAAAGCTATATCGTATTCAAAACTATTTCTAGGAACAAAAATCGTGACAATAAGCATTGAAATTCATTGACGGAAAAAAGGGCAACACCAAGAAGAATTTGTGCGACATAAACGAAAGTTGATAGGCGTGTTTCTACATCTGAAAGATAATGTCTATTCAAATTTCAAGCCAGTCGCATATGAGTGACGATAGTAGCCCCACAGCGAGGACGAAAATCAAGTTTGCTTTAAATGTTCGTACACGCTGTAACGGTCGTGAGCGTTAGTTACCTTTGAGATTGGACATGGTAAATTGATGTTAGTCAAGACTGCCTTTAAGACGACAGGACGCCATTATCAGTAACTCACTGACTTTGAACGAGGTTGTGTAATAGGGCTACGAGAGCTGGATGTTCCTTCTGTGATACCGCAGAAACACTTGGAAGGAATGTAGCCACTGTACACGATTGCGGGCGGCGGTGGTCACGAGAATGTACGGTCTCAAGAAGACCTGACTCCGGACGGGCATGTGGCACCACCGAGAAGGAAGACCATCGTGTTCGGCGTATAGCTCTGGCGCATCATAGTGCATCTACAGCTGCAATCTGAGCAGCAGTTGGCACCACAGTTGCATAACGAAATGTTACAAATCGGTTACTTCAAGGATAACTTGAACCAGACACCATGTAACCTGCATTCCTCTGACCGCAAGCCACCGCCATTTGCGACTTCAGTGGTGTCAAGCGAGAGCTCATTCGACGGCAGGGTGGAGGTTTGTTGTGTTTCCTGGTTCTGCCTTGGTGCCAGTCATGGCCGTGTGTTGGTTAGGAGGAGGCCAACTGAATGTTGCAACCAAACTGTCTGCGTAGGCACACTGGACCTACACCTGGATTTATCGTCTGGGGTGCGATTTCGTATGACAGCAGGAGCACTCTCGTCGTTATCCCACGCACCCTAACTGAAAATTTGTACATCAGTCTGGTGATTCGACCTGTTTTGCTGCCATTCATGAACAGCATTCCAAGGTGTATTTTTCAACAGGATAACGCTCGCCCATATACCGCTGTTGTAACCCAACACGCTCTACAAAGTGTCGAGATGCTGCCTTAGCCTGCTCGATCACCAGATCTGCCAGTCGAGCACATATGGGACATCATCGGTCAACCCCTGCGTCATTCACAACCAGTATTAACCGACCTTGTACTGACCTACCACGTGTAGCAGGCATGGAACTCCATCCCACAAACTGACACCCGGTACCTGTACAACACAACGCATGCACGTTTGAAGGCTTTCATTCAACATTTTGGCGGTTACACCGCTTATTAGTGTCTCGCCATTTCACATTTGCAATGTCCTATCTCGTTCTTACATTAACCACTGATCCCACAAAGTTAATCACTTAAATATGTTGCCTAGACAAAGTATTACGGATACTTCATTACTCTACATTTATTATTTTTGGTGTTTTTATTTCAGTGTATGAAATTTCAGACTGAAAATATCTGTGTAAATGATAATAGTCCAGATGAATTTATTTAATTTTACACATCCTAGGTTGTTGTTGTGGTCTTCAGTCCTGGGACTGGTTTGATGCAGCTCTCCATGCTACTCTATCATGTGCAAGCTTCTTCATATCCCAGTACCTACTGCAGCCTACATCCTTCTGAATCTGCTTAGTGTATTCATCTCTTGGTCTCCTTCTACGATTTTTACTCTCCACGCTGCCCTCCAATACTAAATTGGCGATCCCTCGATGTCTCAGAACATGTCCTACCAACCGATCCCTTCTTCTAGTCAAGTTGTGCACAAGCTCCTCTTCTCCCCAATTCTATTCAATATCTCCTCATTAGTTATGTGATCTACCCATCTAATCTTCAGCGTTTTTCTGTAGCACCACATTTCAAAAGCTTCTATTCTCTTCTTGTCTAAACTATTTATCGTCCACGTTTCACTTCCATACATGGCTACACTCCATACAAATACTTTCGGAAACGACTTCCTGACACTTAAATCTATACTCGATGTTAACAAATTTCTCTTCTTCAGAAACGCTTTCCTTGCCATTGCCAGTCTACATTTTATATGCTCTCTACTTCGACCATCATCAGTTATTTTGGTCCCCAAATAGAAAAACTCCTTTACTACTTTAAGTGTCTCATTTCCTAATCTAATTCCCTCAGCATCACCCGACTTAATTCGACTACATTCCATTATCCTAGGTATGCGACCGGAAATGGGATACAGAAAGTGGTGTCGATCATGGTTTCTTAGTAGCAAACACAACGATAAATTTTGACAACCGTGAAGTATGTTTGCGCAACGAACTGGAAAAAATTTTAAAAATCGGCATTTTTCAGAGGAAAATGTATTTTCGAACACTATCTTTGATGAAACCATTGCAGAAATAACATAAAAATAACTGTTCATGCTCTTGTATGAATATGACATCTGCCTCAGTTGCAGAAGTCTTTGGCATATGTTATCGCTTTAGCACTGGACTTTGAGATAGCCCGTTGAAGTACAGGTAGTGGAAGAAACTTCCAGACTGGTGTTTTGTCGGTAAGAGAGGAGGGAGGCGTTGGTGCAGTGATTCTGGTCACTAGACTGTGTGGCAGCGCCCTAAGTTAAAGCCTAAACTTCTCGTAGAGTGCCGACATATAACACTGTTGCTAGTGACCCACCCGATGTATAAGAACGTCAAACTCGAAGGCACCCTTATTGCTATTCCGGAGGTTAGCTGATGTAGTAACCAGGAGTTTCACCCTCTCCCTTCGCTATCAATAATACAAACGCAACATTCTACATGTGTTCATCATCACGTAAATTATACACTTATGAACAAGTCCCATGTCTCTAGTGTCGGCATCAGAGGAAATTCTTTCCAATTACGCAGTTGCTCAGTCTCCCGGGATTATCCAAATCAAGTGAATTATGCAAATCTTCCTTCCCAGGAGTATGCTCAACCCAAGCAGAAGAAGTAAACTGGATTGTTACGTATAAATTTTGTTCGTCTTCATGGGCGATTTTAACTTTCTTCAGGGTGTCGATCGAGATCTAGGGAAATAAAAGTTCGACTGAGAGACTCAACGTTGTAAGGTCGGCATACTTTCATGGTCGGTACAGACTTTATTTGAAGTGACTCAGTAAGGTGGCGCACTGGTTTCGGCACTGGACTCTAATGAAGAAGAAGCTGCGTTCTAATCTACGCCCTTCCGTCCAGATGTAGGTTTCCCGCGGTTCCCTAAGCAGCTTCAGGTAAAGTTAGGCTGTCTGCATAAATTACGGTACCTATCTTCTATCGTTCTCCATTCCTAAAACATTCTATCGTTCTCCGTTCCTCGACCTGTAAGTAAAGGAGCCATTAAGTTCTGAATTTCTTTAGCATATTGGTCTCTGGAAGTATTAGCCGACTGTACACGATTGATGCGCACAGGAATAACCACCATCTGGAACCATTTGTCCATTTGTGCGTGTGGGTGGTACAGTCTCAGGCTCCAATACACTGAGTCCAGTCGAATCTCACAGAAACGTGCCATGTTAATGTCCTCTCATATTAAATATGTGATAGCTCGCCTCTGGTGTCCTTAAAATTAGTTCGCATTAAGACCCGCTGAAATTCTAATCCAAAGTAACCTCTGTTACGCGAATCTGAATCAACCGTAAACAACAGACTCCAGGTTTCCTAGCGTGCAGGCCACCAATATGAAGACGTCAGAGAACCATACTGCCGGATACTGATCGGTCAATAGTGTTGTCAGCATTTGCATACCTTGATTTGGCTTGACTGTTGAACTACTCAAGGAAATTTGGTCGTCTGTGATTTGCAAAAGATTTTGTAATTACGAGCCACTGCAGTCAGTCTGGCAAATGTTGGCTAGCAGCAGTTTTCGACTGTTTTTGCTCACTAGCGCAAGCCACGAGCGTTTTGTTCAGTAGCTGTGATGAGGAAGCCTACAACGGCTAATACGCTAACCTGTTTCCAGCATCAGTCCTTTCGTACCAGTTATGCCATCGACGTCAGTCAGACCAACCTTCTCTTCCTGTTTCTTAATGTTTGATGCAGTGTGTAATTACATTTGAAAGCACGATGAAATCGCTATCACAATTTTCATTAGGTACAGAGCAACGGGTTTTAAGTGAAACGTGCTTAAAGAGGAGTCCACGGATCTGAAGCTTCACACCCATCCTACGACATGTTCTATTTGTACGTCTGTTTGTCAGGTACAGCTGTTATAATAATTCTCTGTTCTTGATTTTTTGTTATTTTTCCAAGGAAAGTGATATGAACCATCAGATAATGAGTAGCGTCTGGCGCAATATTTTGACAAAATAGTATTTGTTTTTTATGTTTCTCCAATAAAACATGCCAGAAGGTAATCAAAAGATTACTAAGATCAGTGACCGATGCTTCAAATTAAGCAGTGTTAGACAGTGAAGCACCGCAACAAAAGGCGACCAAAAGTATTGACAGATGAACTTCCCTCAGTAACTGTGTTAAAATATTTTATATATCTCCGTGTGTAAAAAGAGATGCCGAAATCTCGAGAGAAATTGATGTTACAGTCTGATACACTACAAAATGTGAGGGTCGCGCAGTCGCCGGAAGCAGGATACAAAACTTTGCTTGTTGGGTGGTTGCTAACATCCGCTTCATAGTTCCAATTAAAGATGGTGTAAGCTATCATCTCCTCTGCCACTTTTTATATGTGTAAATAAAAATAAGTCTATCTGAATTTCCGTGCTATCATTAAGGATAGATTATACACATGCATGCTTATATAGGTTTTATCTCCTATAGGTCGTCAGGAGCAATTTCTCTGGTGTTTCGGCAGGTATTTGCAATTTCGTTTTTGCAATGTGTCGCTGGAGTCAGCCTAAACAAATGCTGCTCATCAAATCTATAAAGCGACGCCCAGTGCTGACAGAAACCGTTGGTTTATTTCCCGTTACGATTAAAATGGTTTAAAACCAATATCGACCTAGGGTAATTTGGGACCCCTCAATCCAATGGGCACGTTAAATTCCGCTTTCAAATCATGTTGATCGTAACGAGAAACAAACCGATGCTTCACGTCGACACTGGGCGTTGCATAAAAGACTTGATGAGCTGTGTTTATGTTTGGTCTGGCTACAGCTACACGTTGCGAAAGCTAAATTGCAAATATCTGCCAAAAGACCAGAGAAAATGCGCCTGAAGACTCTTAGGAGAAACACACTGCTTACATGGGTTGAATCGGGAAGAAAAGCTTAAAAAAAAAAAAAAAAAAAAAAAAAAAAAAAAAAAAAAAAGGGGGGGGGGAACAGGTTGACAGGCCACATTTTCAGTTACCAATTAATAGTCAATATAGAAACAGTCAGTGTTTAGGGCAAACAACGTAGAGGCGGACCAAGGCTTGACTGCAGTGAAGAGATTCGATTGGATGTAGGTTACAATAGTTATTCAGGGACTGAGACTTCCATTTTATAGAGTTGCATGGAGGGCTACATCAAATTATTCTTCGAACTGAAGAAGAAGAAGAATAACAACAATAACAAAAAATGGTTCAAATGGCTCTGAGCACTATGGGACTTAACTACTGTGGTCATCAGTCCCCTAGAACTTAGAACTACTTAAACCTAACTAACCTAAGGACATCACACACACCCATGCCCGAGGCAGGATTCGAACCTGCGACCGTAGCAGTCGCGCGGTTCCGGACTGCGCGCCTAGAACCGCTAGACCACCGCGGCCGGCCAACAATAACAACTTAATACTCATACTGACATATATGACCATTTGCGCACTTAAGGAAATCAGACTAACTATATGTGACTCTAAGGTCGTTTTCATACTTGAGGGTATAATCTTCACATTTATTTAGGAGCACAAAAAGATGAGCAACCCTGGTTGTAGAGCAGAATATATTCAGCTTTCTGGTAGTTAAGGTATATTTAGCATACTGTAGATGCGGAGGTCATTGCTGAGGGACTATTAGCTCAGGTAGAGAGCAATGACGGAAGGTATAGGTCATGATCCTGCACAAGAAATCGTCGAAACACACATCCGTGCTGATGGGGAAAGATAGCTGCCTGACTGGGCTAGCAACCCACAATTTCTGAGAAATAAGATTCCATTCATTGCAGTAACTCGCCCAGTAACAGCCCCGTCCCACCTGTTAAATCATAGTGTAATGGATGTGCAGTCAGTGCAATTAAATTGTGGATTAAACACAACAGAAAAGCAATGATTTTGGTGTTTATCGTGTTCTGTTTGCCACTTGTGCGTTGCTTTCCAGATAAATAGCGAAAATCTTCGTGTCTTACTGTACCAGTCCGTTGGCAATAAGCACAGCCCGTTCAATAGATCTTGTATAAAATGTTATGTTATTAGAATATTTATTCTTTGTAGCATAATACTTCTGTTTACTGTAGTGTGTGTTACTAAAACTCACCCAATCTGTTAAATTGCTTTCATGTATCTGTATGTTTCAGTACCTGCAGAGTGGATGGGCGGGTCACTACAGCTTCCGTTGCCAACCCGTAGATTATTCATACAGCCCAATGGGGCTAAGGGTGAGTAAACTAACTTGGTTTACTTTTTCGTTATAGAAAAGACAAATGTACGTTGTTTAGCTTTCTTTGTATATCACCGACAACTCTTCGTGGATCATCGTACTTGCCGGAGATGCTACACTGTATGTGCATTTTTATTTAAAGAGTCTGGTATAAATATTAATTTTTCTTACTAATTTTCGTGTCGAGAGGAGCAAGAGAGAATGTGTTACTGTCATCGTGGGCCATGTTTCAGTGGAGATGATTTGACGCTACCTTCTCAGTTTAAATTGGTCCTCGGAGCGAGAATGGAACCCAAAGTGAGACATAACACCTGTGGTTCCCAATGCGGTGTCAAATAAAATAAAATAAAACATGAGGTGCCAATTTCTGTGAAATAGTAGTCTCCATTATTGCTGCACATTTTAACCACTTAACTTCGATTGACTTCACTGGTACACGGTTTAAAAAAATGCATGCACTAACTGAAGTTCCAAAATTTTTATTTCTGTAGCATTTGTTTATTAACCCATTTTCTAGAAAGACAACATTAATCAAAATGTGTTATTAGATCACTTTTATGGATTGAAATGGCGGAGTACATAAATATTTCACAAGAAAAACATTAGTAGCCTGTAAGAGTTATCTCTGGAGTGGAAAATAAAACTGGTTTGTTTCGGATTATGTTAGCATAATTCAGATCTGAGAAAGAGATAAACTAGATTTGGTCGCTAAGTATCAGATCATCAATGTCCTGAATTGCTATTAAACGGTCAAGTCCTAAGGAGAGAGACTATCTGGGACGCAGGGTTATATAGAAGTTCCACTTGGTGTTAACCCCTTCTGACTTGACAGTGAAATAGGTGTTTCGAATATTAATAGTTTAAATGAGTATGCGTATTAGAGTGTCTTTCTCGTGAGTATGTGTATGAGTATTAAAAGTCTCTCAAAGCCACATTTGCTCTAATAAGGTCTAGAGCAGAAATTATTGCTTTTGCATAAAATTTCATAGATTTGTCCTCCACGAACTGGCAGACTAATGATTAGCATAAGTGCTGCCAAATATGTAAGCTGACCGTGTACTGGCCAGCACTGGCTTTGCACAAACGGCTTTGTTCTCCAGTGGTTTCAGGTTTTTCAAGTAGCAGTCAGATGCCACTGAACCCGGTCCCGAACTATGATACAGCCGGCAGTATCATGATACGCCAAATGAAGAGTTTTCAGTTGTTTGACTTTGTGCTGATTTTAGAGTAGGTACAGCTTGTTGAAAAGGCAGCAATCTTTGTTTGATCGCACTATTAACGTGCGATCGCAGAGTTAACATTATATCGATCGTGACACCTATATATTTAACCAAGTCCATCGAAGTCTATGTTTCTAATGGACAATATCTGGCTTGGGTCGAAAGCCTTTTCTGTGATGACAAGGTGAAGAGTTCTTGCTCTTTAAGGAAGAGACTATGGTTTCGAGTCTAAAAAAAATCGCTTTATTTCTCGACATAGCCCATTTTTTTGTTCAATACACTGTGTTGAACATTTTTCAGTGAGTTGATTCCATCCCTGAAGACTGATAGTTAGAGATCTGACAAAGACACAATTGCGGCTGTATGATCCTTTGAACGGGAATCAGTCATAAGACCCATTATGCATTTCTTTCCTGCCAAATTCGTTGTTGTTTGCTGCAACGGCGCTGATTTCCGCCCACCTCTTTGACTGCTAATTAGTTCCTAGCAGGGAGTGGTAGATCCGTGCCTGTCCTACAGTTAAGAAATCTGAGAACAAAATCCATGGTTTTATTTTTAAAACAATTGAAACATTGCTAAGAGATTCATTTTTGCTTTTTGTCTTTTGTCAGCTCTCGGTAAACGAGACACCAAACTTTTCTCATAGTTAATTCAAGTAAAATGTACGTTATCCTTTCTTCTTGTGTGAATGGTATCAGCTTTTTATTATGCGCTTAATTACCAATTGTCTAACACCTTGTTGTTCAGTTTCTCGGTGTTTTCATCTGTGACTGCAGTTTCTCAACGTTGGCCACATGCATCTCCTAGGAAAGTTCAGACACGTTTGGATCTGCCACCCATTTCTTAAGTGTCTAGAATGAAGAATCAGTGTACTTATAAATTTTCTTCAACTTTGGACGAATTCCTATTGGTCATGAACTGGCCAAAACATAGAATTTTATGACGACGCAGCGTTCTAGTTTCATCAGTTAAAAAGTCGTATAAACAAAATTATTCTGCAGATCACGTTAATACTCAACTGACGCCATTGTTCAACGTGTCACAGCATAAAACAATAAATTTTGGTTGATATGAATTCCTTCTCTGTGACAAGTCGAGATTATTTCAACTTTTCGCCGGTATTTGTAAAACCACAATACTTGTATTTTAATCACATACTTTATTTTAAAGTCGTATCACAGATGCACAGATGTGCTCCACCAACACACGGACTGTTGGACTCCGAAGCACTCAGTGCTAAACCTGAAGTCCTTTAGGATGAAGATGAGCTGGCAAGGCATCCTTGTTTCTACCCGATTTCGATTTCCGACGCTATGAGAAAAGCAGAGGGAGCAGAGAAATACGGAACGTCGTGGTCAAAGCCGGGAAACAAACGTGCTTATAAAAGGATGTGTGCAACTGGCACTAGGAATCTAACTCTGGTGTAAACAGCAGTGCGTTGCCACCAGTACCTACCATTCTGTTTTTAATTCACACAGCGAGTACGTCTGAAGTCATTCAATACACTACATGACGAAGGCGGTTTCTTCACTATGCACAGACGTATAATCTTTTACGTGATACGACACTTAGAAATACGTTTATTTAACAAATATTTCCTTCTCAGTTCTTTTGTATACAATGTAAGAAACGGGTTCTACAGAATCTGAGATTCCTGGTCTTTCTTACATATTTTCCTCGTCAGAAAAATTATTTATCGCACAGCACCTTAAGTCGGATTATTACAGTAGTGCGAACACATGCGTTGTTACACGCTTCTAGTGCGAACTGAATAGAAATCGCTTTGAACAGGAAACCCTGTACATAAACGTATTGTTTGTGTGCAACGCGAACAAATATGTAAAACAGTATATTCCAGTCTTCCATATCTCTTCGCTGATACTGATAAAAACTGTGACTCTGGAGTACTCTTACTTATACAACCAATTAACTAATGTGGTAACGATTTTCAATAAATGTGTAGTAACTATTTTCAATAAATATGTAATTTTGGAATTCGGCAGCCTAAACTAGGAAGGCTTTATTTATTCACACCCACCAAACACATTTCTTCGCGAAACGCTTTTGTTGTTTCTATGGTGTGTGTGTGTGTGTGTGTGTGTGTGTGTGTGTGTGTGAGAGAGAGAGAGAGAGAGAGAGAGAGAGAGAGAGAGTTTGGGTGCATATAGGAGTATTGTGTCGTGTTTGTGAGGTTGTTGCTGATTATAGAGACAGAAAGGGATGAAACTGGTGCTGTCACATGCGCACCGCCTTTATAATAGCACCATGGGGACCTATGAGTTTAACGTCCGTATTTAGAGGAGGGATCCCAATCAAAAGAGTCTGATGTTCTCACTTCCTGGGGCACAGCGGAGAGACTGCGAATTCGATCCACGATATTGGTGCAAAATCTGATAATAAGAAACTTTACACCACTAACTCTCGTCCACATGTTGACCAAACACTGACGGTGAAAAATTCTTCCAACACCAATATTCGAACCCATTATTCCCGATTATAGCGCCACCATACAGGCGTAGGTTTGCGGCCTCTCACGGTTTCTAGTGCTCTCCACTGAGAGACCAATGAAATACATATCACCCACATGTTACTTTGTAAAATACGTGTGTCTCCTTCCACAGTTGGTTCACATCGTGATCTACAAGAGCAGCGTTTAGAACTGTTAGTTAATTGTTACGAATTCGTAAAGTGTTACAAATGTAAATTGGATTATTCCCGTAGCAAGCAAACGCTATAGTTCCAGATTGAAGCAGGTGTTCAAAAAATCCTCAAAGTGTATTTTGGGGCACATAATCTTAACTGAAAAGCTGTATGCTCGAATACTTATTGCAGGTATCGGAAATGATTATGCTATATTCGACGCAATGTTTGTTTCATTTCCGCTACGGTCGCAGGTTCGAATCCTGCCTCGGGCATGGATGTTTGTGATGTCCTTAGGTTAGTTAGGTTTAACTAGTTCTAAGTTTTAGGGGACTAATGACCTCAGCAGTTGAGTTCCATAGTGCTCAGAGCCATTTGAACCATTTTTTTTTTGTTTATTTCACAGGAGAAATAAAACTAACAGCGTATGAAATTTGAATTTTTCATTCCTGGGGAAGTCTCAAAACCAAAATATTTCAACATCCGAGGCTTTCAGTACTCTCCACACTTGGAGAAGGTTCATCAATCAATGTCAGTCACATATCCCAATTGGCGATGGTTGCTAATGCATGGTCATTTAGTGCAGCGTGAAATGTCATTTTTTTCGAATCTGTTATTTTGGAACTGACTTTGCGTGTCTCTTTCCTCTACTGTATCAAGCTCAAATACCTCGTTTCCATTTCCTAACAACGATGTGAACAAGTTAAAGCGCATAAGAAAGAATTAGGTGTATTTACTTGTTTCTGATTTGTTTTCGCAATCATAGGCACTATCACACGCAGCTAATATCATGCTTCCGCGAAGAGACGTGACCAGCCCCGATGACCGAGCGGTTCTAGGCGCTTCAGTCCGGAACCGCGCGACTGCTACGGTCGCAGGTTCGAGTCCTGCCTCGGGCATGGATGTGTGTGATGTCGTTAGGTTAGTTAGGTTTAAGTAGTTCTAAGTTCTAGGGGACTGATGACCACCGATGTTAAGTCCCATAGTGCTCAGAGCCATTTGAACCATTTGAAGAGACGTGTATCCTTCATTTTCTGACATAATAATACAATCCTGCTTCGTTTGGGAGTATTCAATTAAGGTTGTTCCAAAGTACTGCACTTCACATACTGCGACACTGTACGTACACTCTCACGAAGCGTTTGCATTATCCACTGTAGAATAGGCTACAATTTTAACTTAAATTAGATGAAATTCTTCCGAAATTTTGAGGAATAACTGACCTGACGATAGTGTAGAAAATATTACAAATTACCATTCTGCACTTAATAGAAACAATTTAGTCTGTTATACGCTGAAGCGCCAAAGAAACTGGTATAGGCATGCTTATTCAAATACAAACATACGAAAATAGGCGGAATACGGCGCAGCTGTTGGTAGTGCCTATATGACACTAGAAGTGTCTGGCGCAGTTGTTATATTGGTTACTGCTGCTACAATGGCAAGTTATCAAGATTTTAAGTGAGTTTGAACGTGGTGTTATAGTCGGTGCACGAGCGATGGGACACAGCATCTACGAGGTAGCGATGAAGTTGCGATTTTCTCGTACGACCATTTCACGAGTGTAGCGTGGATTTCAGGAATCCAGTAAAAAATCAAGTCTCCGACATCGCTGCTGCCGGAAAAAAGTCCTGCAAGGATGGGATCAACGATGACTGACGAGAATCGTTCAACGTGATAGAAGTGCAACCTTTCAGCGTGCGAACCATTCAACGAAACGTCATTGATATGGGCTTTCGGAGCCGAAGGCCCACTCGTGTACCCTTGATGACTGCATGACATAAAGCTTTACGCCTCGCCTGGGCCCGTCAACACCAACATTGAACTGTTGATGACTGGAAGCATGTTGCCTGGTCCCTCGAGTATCGAGCAGATGGACGTGTACGGGTATGGAGACTGTTCAAGCTGGTGGAGGCTCTGTAATGGTGGGGGGCGTGAGCAGTTGGAGTGATATGGGACCCCTGATACGTCTAGATACGACTCTGACAGGTGACACGTACGTAAGCATCATGTCTGATCACCTGCACCCGTTCATGTCCATTGTGCATTCCGACGGACTTCGGCAATTCCAGCAGGACAATGCGACACCCCACAGGTCCAGAATTGCTACAGAGTGACTCCAGGAACACCCTTCTGAGTTTAAACACTTCTGCTGGCCAGCAAACTCCCCAGACACGAATATTATTGAGCATATCTGGGATGACTTGCAACGTTCTGTTCAGAAGAGATCTCCACCCTAACATACTCTTAAGGATTTATGGACAGCCCTGGAGGTTTCATGGTGTCAGTTCCCTCCAGCAGTACGTCAGAAATTAGTCGAGTCCATGCCACGTCCTGTTGCCGCACTTCTGCGTGCTCGCAGGGGCTTTACCCGATATTAGTCAGATGTACCAGTTTCTTTGGATCTTCATTTTATTTGCGTTCGAGATGTGGTGCTATACAAGGATGTTGAAAATTAGGTAGACGGATAAGACAATAAATGCGGAAGTTCTAGGAAAAATCGGCTCGAAAAGGAACATATTCAGAAACTGACAAGAAGGGGGAATGGTTGATAGGAACATGTTCTGGCGCATCAGCGTCTAGCTTCCATGATACTAGAGGAAGCTGTCGATGGAAAAAAAAATCTGTTGGGGAAGACAGACATATTACAATGCCCTACAAATAATTGAGGACTTTGAGTGTTACTGCTTCTGGTAAGTGAATAGGTTGGCATGCGAGAGGATGTCTTCGTGGGTCGCATCCAACCAGCCAGAACACTGATGACAAACAAAAATATGTTGCATTGCTAGATTCTTTTTCCTTAAACCATGTGAGTCACCTAAAACAGTAAAATATATTTACGGTAAAGACCAAAAAGGATGCTATGTTTCTCATACTGTCGAATATCTGAATAAATATATTTTGAATCACATTTGAACTGCTTCTCTTAGAATTCGGACATGGTGTTGCAGAAGCCAGCCACAGGACAGAAGTTTGAAAGAACGGGTTTCGAATGACGTTGTCAATTCACGGTCGCCCGATAATTAGAGAAGAGTCCGCTGTAAACAGAGCGTGACTGCTGCCAACGAGGGTCCGCTGTTACAGGCTAGAGGCTGCTACGTAACGCACTAATGCGAAACACCAATCCATTACCTCACCTGTAAGGTATCCTCACAACAGTGATACATCAAATTGGGCTACCTATTGTACTGATCAAATACTTAATGCTATTGTTCATGTCGTCCCACCAATGCACCATTTCTGACACACCTTCTCAATCATTCCGTCCCGCTTCTCACTTCACGTTGTCAGGGAACAACACAATGCGAGCTACAAAGACAGAACACTGGCTCATAAATAAGTTAACCAGCAGACCTAAAACAAAAGTGAACTGTCCTAGTGTACTTATAGCCTTCTACTGTAGCGTTTTACTTTACCTACGAGGGCGAGCGAGAAAGTAATGCATCCGAATTATTTACATCTACATCTAAATTTACACTCCGCAAGCCACCCAACGGTGTGTAGCGGAGGGCACTTCACGTGCCACTGTCATTACCTTCCCTTCCTGTTCCAGTCGCGTATTGTTCGCGGGAAGAACGACTGCCGAAAAGCCTCCTTGCGCGCTCGAATCTCTCTCATTTTACATTCGTGAAATCCTCGGGAGGTATAAGTAGGGGGAAGCAATATATTCGATACCTCATCCAGAAACGCAACCTCTCGAAACCTGGACAGCAAGCTACACCGCGATGCAGAGCGCCTCTCTTGCAGAGTCTGCCACTTGAGTTTGCTAAACATCGCCGTAACGCTATTGCGCTTACCAAATAACCCCGTGACGAAACGCGTCGCTCTTCTTTGGATCTTTTCTATCTCCTCTGTCAACCCGACCTGGTACGGATCCCACACTGATGAGCAATACTCAAGTATAGGTCGACCGAGTGTTTTGTAAGCTACCTCCTTTGTTGATGGACTACATTTTCTAAGGACTCTCCCAATGAATCTCAACCTGGCACCCGCCTTACCAACAATTAATTTTATATGATCATTCCACTTCAAATCATTCCGTACGCATACTCCCAGATATTTTTCAGAAGTAACTGCTACCAGTGTTTGTTCCGCTATCATATAATCATATAATAAAGGATCCTTCGTTCTATGTATTTGCAATACATTACATTTGTCTATGTTAAGGGTCAGTTGCCACTCCCTCCACCAAGTGCCCATCCGCTGCAGATCTTCCTGCATTTCGCTGCAACTTTCTAGTGCTGCAACTTCTCTGTAAACTACAGCATCATCCGCGAAAAGCCGCATGGAACTTCCGACACTATCTACTAGGTCATTTATATATATTGTGGAAAGCAATGGTTCCAAAACACTCCCCTGTGGCACGTCAGAGGTTACTTTAACGTCTGTAGACGTCTCTCCATTGAGAACATCATGCTGTGTTCTGTTTGCTAAAAACTCTTCAATCCAGCCATACAGCTGGTCTGATATTCCGTAGGCTCTTACTTTGTTTATCAGGCGACAGTGTGGAACCTTATCGAACGGCTTCCGGAAGTCAAGGAAAATGGCATCTATCTGGGAGCCTGTATCTAACATTTTCTGGGTCTCATGAGCAAATAAAGCGAGTTGGGTCTCACACAATCGCTGTTTCCGGAATGCATGTTGATTCCTACAGAGTAGATTCTGGGTTTCCAGAAATGACATGATACGGAAGCAAACCTCTTAAAACTTTCTAAATAAAACAAACGTTAGTAACACTCTCCATCTTTATTACTCATGTCTACATACATTTATTAGTCAGAACATTATGACCACCTACCTACTATCGATATAAACCCGCCCGGCGATAGCAGCGTCACCTGGCGACGAAAGACTGCTAGTCAGACACACGCAGACACACGCACTGTGCGTGTAGTAACACTGAGCGTGGTGTCCTTGTGTAGAAATGGCAAGTCGAGATCTATCTGAGTTTGACCGAGGGCTGATTGTGATGGCCCAGAGGCTCGGCACGAGCATTTCGGAAACTGCACGACTTGTCGTGTGCTCTAGGAGCGCTGTAGAGAGCGCCTTCAACACGTGGCGAAACCAAGGTGAAACCACATCCAGGCGTCGTGGGGTTGGGCGGCCACCCCTCATTGCAGATGTTGGATGTTGCAGGCTGGGCAGACTGGTAAAACAGGACAGGCGGCGAACTACGGCGAAATTAACATCAGACTTTCATGCTGGCCAGAGAACAAGCGTATCTGAACACACAGTGCACCGAACACTCCTAACGGTTTACCTCCGCAGCCGACGACTAATGCATGTGCCAAAGTTAACACCACGACATCGGCACCTACGGTTGAAATGGACACGTAACTATTGGCAATGTCCGTTGGAGTAGTGGCAGAGTGGTGCATGGTTTGATGAATCCCGATACCTTCTTCATCATGCCAATGAGAAGGCACGAATCCGTCGTCTTCCAGCGGAACGGTCCTCGACACTTGTGCGGCGGGATGGAGACAAGCTGGCAGCGGCTCCATTACGCTCTGGGGAACATTAACGTAATGATCTGTGGGTCCAGTGGAACTTGTGCAAGGTATCATGACGGCCAAGAAGTATCGTACACTGGTTGCTGACCCCGAACACCCCTTCTTGACGATCATGTTTCCCGGCGCAGTGACGTTTTTTAACAAGATAATGAGTCATATCATAAGGCCGGGTGATGCAGCATTCAAGGAACACAAGTTCCAATTTATGTGCTTCCCCCCCCCCCCTCTCTCTCTCTCTCTCCCACCAGATCTGAACCCAATCGAACACATCTGGGATGTGACTGAACGTGGCGTCAGAACTCATCGCCCCCCTCCCAGGAATTTACGGGAATTAGGTGGCTTGTGGATGCAGATGTAATGCCACTTCCCTCCAGTGACCTACCAAGGCCACGATGCGTCGCTGCTGTGATCCGTGCCAAAGATAGGCGGGGTTCTTTGGGGAAGGAGACCAGACAGCGGGGTCATCGCTCTCATCGGATTAGGGAAGGACGGGGAAGGAAGTCGGCCGTGCCCTTTGAAAGGAACCATCCCGGCATTTGTCTGGAGAGATTTAGGGAAATCACAGAAAACCTAAATCAGGATGGCCGGACGCGGGATTGAACCGTCGTCCTCCAAAGATAGGCATTCCCGCTGTTAGGTAAGTGGTCGTAATGTTCTGACTGGTTAGTGCATTTTTTCTTAACATCGTCACCCTGGCGATGAACGCATTTCTCCCATTGATAGACCAGTTTGCTGATACCGCCACTGTAGAATGTTTGACTTTGTTGAAGGAGCCACAACCTCGCCTCTGCTTGCACCACTTCAGCACTGTCAAAGAGAAGTCCACGAACGTATTCTTTAAGTTTTGGAAACCGATGAAAATCGGACGGGGCCGATTCGGGGTTGTATGGAATATGATCGATGATATTGAAGCCAAGGTGTCGGATTGTTAGAGAAGTCGCAGCATTCGTGTGTGGTCTGGCATTGTCATACTGAAGAAGAGGGTGCTCCTTGGTGGACGAACTCGATTACAACACGCTGTTTCTCACGCACTGACTGAATTACATTACACACCGCCATGTTACACGCTATAATTCTGAGTCCTCTACTTTCAGAGGGCAGATAAATATAGAAATGAAGAATAAAGACTTAGTATCTTAATAATCTCTGTTTTATTGAAAAAGCCTCAAGAGTTTTCACACAAGAAATTCAGAGGCACTACTTTTCAGCACGCCCTCGTACAACGGCCATTTCCAGTCGGCTCAGTAGCCTCGAACCAGAGCGCATGCTAGTGTGGTGAGATGTAAGGGGTCATGGTGGCGTAGAGATTTTGGTTATCATATTGTGCGCCTAGGTTTGGGTTAAATCCCATATCCTATACGGTGTTTCATAGGCAGAAACCATGTGAAACTTGGCAGCGATCCCATAATCGGGACCGAACGAGATGTCATATGGTAAGACACCGGACTCTCGTACGGAAGGTCGCCGTTTCAAGTCTCCTCCACTTGGCCACCCAGATTTAGATTTTTTGTGGTTTCCGTAAAGCGGTTAAGGCAAATTCCGGGTTGGCTTCTGTGAAAAGGGCACAGCCGACTTCCTTCCCCATTCTTTCCAATCTGAACATTTGCTCCGTCTCTAAATGACTTCGTCGTCGACGAAACTGTAAACCCAAGTCTTACTTCTTATCGTCGAGTGCGACACTAATCTAGTTTTCCTCCTTTTGTTCCATTCGAGTGGAGTTACCTTTGTGGCTTCATCGTTCTTAAATCTCTTCTTTAGAAAGGCACAGGAAAATCACTTTAACTGGAACCCTGTAAGGGCAACGGCGGAGTCTTGTTGCCCTGCCCTGAAAGATCACTATTAAGTGTGCGACTGACCTAAATCCAGCTTGATAGCTTCTTCCAGTATCAGACTCCAGAGTGTCGTGCTCTTTGCAATATATGGCACGGTCCTGTAGAAATTTTATCCACATCCTGCATTGAAATAATTTCTTTCGCCTAAATAATTAATATTCCTATTTTTGCGGTACTTACTTTTTAAGTTTAGACTTTCACCCTCACTATTTAGTGCACTGAAACAAATTTAAAGGAATTTAACACTTCCATGAATTTCATTTTCATTTGCTAGTAAACTGCCTGATTTACTTCAAAGATCGTCTCCTGGATAAATTTAAGTTCATTGTATGAATACAAGTTTAGATACGGCAAGTATGCGAAAGGAAATCGACCGCGTTCTTTTAAAAGGAACCGTCTCGACATTCTCCTTAATCAATTTAAAAGAAACCAGAAAGAAAGCTACAACCGAATGTGAGCCACTCTGCCACCTCTCTCGGTGACAGAAATTTACTAGCCACTTACATTTCAGTTGTGCTATTAGTGGCTCCCATTACTACCATCGGTAGTAATTTGTAACAAACGCCCTCATCATGTATCAAATTCTGCATTCAACGTTGGTAATTTTTTAACTGCGTGCCGGCCGATGTGGCCGAGCGGTTCTAGGCTCTTCAGTCTGGAACCGCGCGACCGCTACGGTCGCAAGTTCGAATCCTGCCTCGGGCATGGATGTGTGTGATGTCCTTAGGATAGTTAGGTTTAAGTCGTTTTAAGTTCTAGGGGACTGATGACCTCAGATATTAAGTCCCATAGTGCTCAGAGCCACTTGAACCATTTTTGAACTGCGTAACTGTTATAATTGTCACACAACTCCCATTTTTATTTACAAATAGAAATGCCACCCTTAAACATACACCGCATTATTTTTTATAGTGGGAATGACACTTCAGCTGCATTTATCGCTATTATTTGATTTGCAGTAGATTTCGCTGTTTCATTACACATCTGCAAGCCCCTGACTACAGTAAACACATCTTTGTCATAACTGTATAAAATGTAGTCTCGAACTATCTGTAGTTACTTTTAAAACTGACCATACATCAATTCCATTAAACTAAAACAGTTCCATTTTTCTGGTGTATATGTGACCAGCAAAGTGTTAAAACATTAACAAGAGCCGAGATATATGGGCAGTGACTATGCTCGTCATATTCATAATGATTGCATTAAAATCAGACAGCCTGCGACACAGGTGTATTAATAGGTAAGAGCAGTGAAAAGCACACTCAATGGTTAGAGTTTTTTCAGTAAGGTGTAAAACCATATTTGAGTATATCAGCCTTAGGAGAGCGGCTGTAGCCATTTTGCGTCAGTGGGATAAGAGAGTTTAGAAGATGTGGCGGATAACACGCCACTCCGTGAGTGGGCGCCTTTATAACTGAGCACATACTGTACGTCCTGTACTCGCCATCGACAATACACCGCAAACTCATGCCCCCACTTACATTTAGACACAACTTCATTTAAGGAAATGTTATGCGCTACACAGAAAATGTAATAGACAATTCGGATGGTTAAGTATTGATTCGCGGAGCAAAACACGTCAAATATAGGGCAGAATCATAACAGGTTATACAGGTTATTTATAATGTTCTACCCCATTTCATCTGCATAACGACGTATGTGACCTAGTAAAGGATACTAATAATTCTATATACATGGTAATCCATGAATAAAGTACGTCCTTTCTAATATGTATACATGGAGCATATCGCACACAGTCATCCGACAACTACTACTGCTGGTTCACACGAACGTCGGCGCAGAAGGTTTATTACAAACAGTAAAGCGTATCTTTTAACCATGATACATAGACTTATTGGAAGAGAAGAGGATCTGCTTACCTCTAACATACCAGTAGATCATGTAGATACCGGGCAATCATCATTATACATCTCACAGAGCATACAAAAATCGATGTTCGCTATTCTGAAAGTAAACCTAAAATAGTAAATGAAAATCCAAAATTTTATCAGGCCTATATGTTATAAGTAATTATGAAGTTAGCCACACTATCTGTATACCTTCTTTCCTTTCCTGTAGCGTTAATAGCGGCAGACACATCAACTAGATTGTTGGTAGGAAGTAGAGCCCTAAGTTGACGGAATCAGAGATTCGCGTCATCACCACAGGTACTACCACTATATGCACTAATCTCTCACAGTACCAGTGGGAAAGGGAGCATATGATTTTTTTGTTAAAGTTAATACAATTATAATATGAGATTCATTTCTTTTCGTCATGGTATAATCCAGTGTCCTCTTTCAGCAGGAAACGTTAGCTATACCATAAACTCATCCGACATAAACGTTATCTGGGAATTATAAAATGAAGGAGCCCCTGTTCATATACGAAGAAAGTGGATGTCGCGTTTAAGAAGAACATAACCAAATATGATCAGATCTTTCCGTAAGGTATTATTACTTAACATATATCGAACAGAAACGGAATACACTAAAAGCCAGAGAGAAGGTATATTGGAAGTACTATGGCTAGCTTCAGGATATCGCAAATGTGCCTTTTATACTTTGGATTCTCATGCACTATGTTACGTTTATGTTCAACATAGCAGAAGTCGGCTTTTGTTATCTCTAGGAGTTCTATAATCATGATTACAGTTTATCCACATGATCACCTGGTACCATAGAGATGGGTACAGTCTAATCCCTTCCAATAAATTTAAACTTCATGCCCAAAAGATACATTTTACTGTTTGTACAAGGGCATGTTGGAAAGTAATGCCACTGAACTTCTTATGTGAAAACTCTTAAAACAAATGTCATTAATATTCTACATCTTTATTCCTCATGTCTACGTATTTATTTTTCAACATAGTCACCCTGGTGACGAATACGTTTCTCCCAACGAGAGACCAGTTTGTTGATAACGCGACTGTGGAATGTTTTACTTTGTTGACAGAGCCACTATTTCACCACTGCTTGCACTGCTTCATCCTTATCAAAGTGTAGTCGTTGAAGATGTTCTTGAAGTTTTAGAAACAGGTGAAAATCGGATGGAGCCAAGTCGGGACTGTATGGAGGGTGATTGATGACAGTGAACCCAAGGCGTCGGATTGTTGCAGATGTCGCAGCGCCCGTGTGTAGTCTGGCATTTTCGTGCTAAAGGAGAGAGTACTCTATGTATGGACAACTCTTTGAAATCGAAACTCGATTACAACACGCTATTCCTCATGCACCGACATAGTTACGTTACACACCGCCATGTTGAACGCTACAATTCGGTGCCCTCTAGCGGCAGAGAGTTGCAAATATGTAAACGTCAAGACTAAAGATATAGAATGTTAATTACGTTTCCTTTATTTAAAAAACTTTGCGAGTTTTCAAATAAAGAAATTCTCCGGAATTACTTTTCAGCAAGCCCTCGTAATAAACCGCCTGCACCGACGTTCGTGTGTGCCTGCAGTAGTTTTTCTCGGATGGCATGTGTGCAGCAACCTCAGGCGTTTATACGAGGGATATTCGGAAAGTAAAACCTTCCGTATACGCCTCCCGTCCCCCACGCGGATCCTCTACAACCTGATTCCTTTCTTCCATCTGCTCCTCTTCCTCAAACATATCCGCATCCTCTACACCTCCCGCCACCTTGATCCACCTCATCCCCTAGTTGCTCCTCTCCTCTCCAACCCCCGCCCTCTGCCGCGCCTTCACCGTTGTGTCCCCGCTCCCCTTCACCTCTACACCCTTCATCTCCTTTCCCAAGGTAGCTTCCGTCGACTCCTCCTCCCGGATGATGCCCACTCTTCCTCCATTTATCCCTCCTATCAACTCTGATCCTCACCTCCCCCTCCCTTCCTCTGTCCTTCCCCGGGCTCCCTCTTCCCCCGTTCCAGCCTGTTTTTTCCCCACCTTCCCTCTCTCTCCCTCCTTTCTGTCCCCTGAGTCCTTCTTGCTCTCCCCTCCACTGCCTTTCCCCCTCCTTCTCGCGTTCGCCTACCCCCCCTTTTTTATGTCCCCTCCCTCCATCGGCTTCCCTTTTTTCTTCCTATCCTCCTCCCCCTTTTTCCCCCTCATAGGTCCAGGTCCCCCCCCCCCTCCCCATCTGCCGCTGTGCCACCTCTATAGCGCTGTTATAACTGAGTGTTCAGTGTTGTGCATTCCCTGTCAGTGTTGCGAACATCCACCATACTGTCGTTAGTTGTGTTTTTATCTCGTGCGAACAGAAACCAGATTGTCACCATGTTTTTTTAATTGTGCATGTCTCCTTCCTGTGTGTCTTCATCTGCATTGTCAAAGCCTTGTTTGTATTTTAAGTGTAGCAACTTTCCGCCATTTTACTGTTATTAACAAAGTCACCATTTTATCGCTTTTTTGTCTTGTTTGTTCTCTCACCATTGTTTTGTTTAACTTTCTCTCGGCTGTAGAGCAGCGTATTAAGCTGCTGTCAGCCTGCCCCTCCCCAGGCGGGGGTGGGGGGGAATCGAAAATCAATAGAGAAAAAAAAAATGAAAGTAAGGTGCGATCGGTCACGGAATAGAAATCACTGTGAAAATCAGAAATCTTCTATTTGCAACAGTTAGTTACACCTTCCACCTACTTCTCTAAATAGTCGCCGTTCCGACGCCATTTATCGTAGCGTTGCAACAATTTTCCAGTAACCTCATCATAGAAGACAGCTGCCTGTGCTTTACACCAATTCTCTACGCTGGCCCACAGCTCGTTGTCTGTGTCAAAATGTTATCTTCATTGCTAGCAGTTCATGTGAGTAGAGGTGAAACTTGGGGAGAGCCAATTATGGGCTGCCTGGCAGATTAAAACTGTGTGCCGTACCGAGACTCGAACACGGGACCTTTGCCTTTCGTGGGCAAGTGCTATGGTAGAGCACTTGCGCGTGAAAGGCAAAGGCCCCGAGTTCGAGTCTCGGTCCTGCTCACAGATTTAATTCGCCAGGAAGTTTCGTATCAGCGCACACTCCGCTGCAGAGTGAAAATTTCATTGTGGAATTACGGGCTGCATTGTGGATGACCATACACTTCCCATCGAAAACGCTGCAGGAGTACCTCCATTGGCCCTGCGTTAGTGTGGCAGAGAATTGTCATGAAGAAGGAAACGTATCACAGTTATGTTATGTAGGTGAAATCTTCCACCAGGCCAGAATTGAAAAGAGCGACGTGACGCGATCTGCGAGCACACTAGAGACACTGCCCAACACATCTTTGCAAAGCTTCATCGGATTTTCCCTATGATTTCCATTTCATGCCCGGTCGGACCTTATTTTCTGAATATTCGTCGTACTAGACTGACTTACATAAATAATTATTAATATCTTTTAGTTTTTCTTATGTACATATAGGGTATCATGGGTATAAGTGCAGATATTGTGATCATTGTTACCTTAACATGTACCCACTTCCGTGTGTGTTTTTTCTCTGTTTCTAACAGTTTCCGCAAACACGTCCCATAATTTACTACCTGATGTTTTTTGCATGGTCGTAACTGCACCACTAAATGGACTACACCTGTCGGTATAGAATAACCATATTACGTCCACGCGTCCACACTTCTACACCTGATCTGCTGCCCATGCGAAAATAAGCATGGATGAGTTGCTATTGACACATGTGCTTGGAGGTACTAAACAACCTAAAAACAAACTGCTCGTATCATCTGTCATTGTTAACCTGTAAATGAAGTAAATACTGATGTATACATATGCATTGCCCTCAGTCACCAATAAAAAAAATGCACTTATACCCCAATACCCTGTACAGTTACGTGGATAAAGTGGGGTAGAACATAATAAATAGTCCTGTGTAACCTTTTCCGATTTAGAAGGTGACTCTGTTCTATATTTGACGTGTTTTGCTATGCTAACGAATAGTTTGGTGTTTTAAATGTCTGTTATATTTTCCGTTTTGGTGTTACATCACCTCATAAGAGAACGCGTTGTGAGTAAGTAGGGGCACGCGTTTGCGGTGTGTACAACGCAGTCCATGTTCTCAGTTACAAAGGCGTCCTTCTTTACGGAGTGCCACCCGTACGGGATTGCGCACACCATTTACTAATTCATATATTAGCTTGCTTAGACGAAGTGCGTGGAACACCGTACATAGCCATGTGTAATCTATTATAATGCAACTGATGACTCTGCCCCGCACTGATGGGGTTTTACAGTACGATTTAACTACCTTAGTTGTAAGTGGCGCTTTATGCACCACGCGATCTGAGCTGTGTTATGTCATTGACACGAGAGGATTACCGCCTCTCTGCTAAGGTTGGTGTAGCCCAGCAGATATCCTTGTTTTAAAACAATATTTAGCCAAATCTTACGATTTCCTTCGAATTTCAGTACTTGGGTAACAGTATATATTGCTTCCCTGTACAATTTCACATTTGACAGTTAGTTACTAAGAAACTGTATATTTATTGCTTCAATTCAGTATAATTTTTTCTTATGCTAGGACAAGTATTAGTTTCACTTTATGGAAATTTGCTGTAATCTAGCCAGTTCCGCGAATAAGAAGGAACATTATAATTTAAGATCCCGTTGGCAACGAGGTCATCAGAAGCCAATTAGAAGTTCGCATCAGGGAAGGATGAGGAAGTGAGTTGGCTATACCCTTTCAAAGGAAACACATCGACATTTGCTTTGTATGATTTACGGTAATCACTAAAAGCATAAATGTGACTGGCCGGATGAGGATTTGAACCACTGTCATCCCGAATACGAGTCCAGCAAGCTGACCACATCGCCACCTCGCTCGCTATTCCTATGAATAAATTATGGGACATTATCTGCAGCCTCCCAGACGGCGTATTGTTTTATGTACGTACAAGTAACTTGACTTTGTTCAGTTTGTGATGTGACTCTGTTTCTGAGGCGTACTCACATACTTCAGGTGCTACTACGCTGCTCGAGAAAAGCCGATATCCGGGTGCGAGTTTGTCAGGCACGCCGTCTCAGTCCGTCAAAAAGGTTCAGTTACGGGATGTTTTTCAATGTTATACAGATCATAAACTGCTGTTACGAAAGTATTTAATTCTTCTAAGAAGCTAGTGAAACATGTTGACTTTCGTCACTTGACCGCAGCTTTATCAAGCAAATCATATTGGCATTCGTATCGTGGACTCAATGAAACCACGTAAAAAGTTAAATCGGGAGGCAAGAGTACTCAGTTATTCCCAAACGCTAGTGACGTTTCTTTCCCGGCGCTACACGTCATTCTGTTTCGATCCGGAAACTCCGCACTTGTCTTCATAAAATGTACTTAGGAAGCTAGGTACAGAACTGATAAAATGTATTTCGGAAGCTAGGTGCAGAACTGAATTCGAGATCAGTTGATACTGAAAAGTGGAAGTAGAAAGAGAAGATGGGTAACGTCTCGCGGCTACCAAGGCCATTGGTAATTGCTTAGCTAGATGATTACGATGGAGGCAGTCGACCATAATTTTACCAAACAAATCGCACTGGCCAAACCTGTTGAGACTTTCGTGGTCACTTATTGACATATTACCTGTTCGATTTTGTCTCGGGATTTTCGGCTGACGTTTGTTTAACCATTTTTCTGTGGTTTCGCTAGCCATTAGTGTCCGTGAAACATCAGAAGAATCAGTAAACAAACTCGGCCGAAGGAAAAATGGTTCAAATGGCTTTGAGCACTATGGGACTTAACATCTGAGATCATCAGTCCCCTAGAACTTAGAACTACTTAAACCTAACTAACCTAAGGACATCACACATATCCTTGCCCGAGGCAGGATTCGAACCTGCGACCGTAGCGGTCGCGCGGTTCCAGACTGTAGTGCCTAGAACCGCTCGGCCGGCTCGGCCGAGGATCCCGAGGCAAAAGCCAACAGGCAATATGTCAAATAACATCTACATGACTAATCTGCAATTCAAAGTTAGGTGGCTGGCAGAGTGTTCAGTAAAACGCCTTAGGGTCTTTCTCTACCGTTCCACTGTCGAATGTGTGTGTGTGTGAAATCTTATGGGACTTAACTGCTAAGGTCATCAGTCCCTAAGTTTACACACTACTTAACCTAAATTATCCTAAGGACAAACACACACACACCCATGCCCGAGGGAGGACTCGAACCTCCGCCGGGATCAGCCGCACAGTCCATGACTGCAGCGCCATAGACCGCTCGGCACTCTCGAATAGTGTGGAGGAAAACTAGCATTTAACTGTTTCCATGTGAGCCCTGATTTCTCTTATTTTATTTTAATGATCATTTCTCCCTACGTAGGCTGGCGTCAACAGAATATTTACCCATTCGGAGGAATAAGTTCGTGATTGAAACTTCGTGAAAATATCTCGCCGCAACGAAAAACACCTTTGTTTTAACGATTTCCACCCCAACACGTTTATCATACCCTTGATCACAATAACATAAAACGAGCTGTCCTTCTTTGGACGTTTTTGATGGCCCCCGTCAATCCTGTCTGGTGAGGATCCCATACCGCACAGCAGTACTCTAGTAGAGGACGGGGCAAGCGTAGTGTAGGCAGTCTATTTACTAGACCTGTTGAATTTTTTAAGTGTTCTGACAATAAAACGCAGTATTTTGTTTGCCTTCCTCACAACATTATCTATATGATCGTTCAAATTTAATTTATTAGAAACCATAAGTACTAAGTATTTAGTTGTATTAACAGCCTTCAGAGTTGTATGATTTATCGTGTAAACGATATTTTGCGGATTCTTTTTAGTATTAATGTGGACGACATCACATTGTTCATTAACTAGGGTCTGTTGTCACTTTCGCACAATACAAATACTTTGTTTAAATCATTTTTCAATTGGTTTTGATCTTCTGATGGCTTTACCAGGCGGATGACTGGATCATCTACAAACATTCTAAGAGGGCTGCTCAGATTGGTTCAAATGGCTCTGAGGACCATGGGACTTAACATCTGAGGTCATCAGTCCCCTAGAACTTAGAACTACTGAAACCTAACTAACCTAAGGGCATCACACAAATCCATTCCCGAGGCAGGATTCGAACCTGCGACCATAGCGGTCGCGCGGTTCCAGACTGAAGCGCCTAGAACCGCTCGCCCACAGCGGCCGGCCGCTACTCAGATTGTCTCCTAAAGTGTATATATACAATGTATCTCATAAATGTTCATACAAACTTCGAGGGGCTATAGAGAGTGTCTTGAGGAACAGATCCGAGATAGGAACCCGTGTTCGAAACCGTCATCCATCGGACCAACAGAACATCGCATTCATAGGAGACAAGGCCTTTCTATGCAGCTGCTAGCTCCATCTTCTCCACTAGCGATCGTAGCAATAAACCGCGATCACTGAATAACAAACGACATTGCAAGTAGTTCCTCCTACGGTCCGTCAGCGTACAAACTCACATTTTCTGCCGAAGGGGTGGCCTAGTGGCAGAAACCAGAGCCTGTAAAAAAAATGTGTGTGAATTCCTAAGGGATCAAACTGTTGAGGTCAGCGTCCTTAGACTTACACACTATTTAAACTAACTTATGCTAAGAACAACACACACACCCATGCCCGAGGGAGGACATGAACCTGCGGCGGGAGGGTCCGCGCAATCCGTGACATGACGCTCTGTAGCGTCGTTGGATGACATTTCCGGACGCGGGTTCCTGTCTTCGATTTGTTCATCAAGACACACTCTACAAACACTCAAAATTTGTTGCAACATTTCTGTGACATCCTCCTGTAGATTAGGAACAGAAGACTGCCTATAAAACTTACTTGGGGAATGCCAGATATCATTTTTGTTTTACTCGATGACTCTCCGTCGATTACTACGAACTGTGACCTTTCTGGCAGTAGATCACGAATCTAGTCACATAACTGAGATGACACTCCATAAGCATACAGTTTGATTACAATCCGCTTTTGAGGAATGGTGTCTAAAGCTTTCTGGAAATCTAGAAATATTGAAAATGTTCAAATGTGTGTGAAATTTTATGGGACTTAACTGCTAAGGTCATCAGTCCCTAAGTTTACACACTACTTAACCTAAATTATCCTAAGGACAAACACACACACCCGTGCCCGAGGGAGGACTCGAACCTCCGCCGGGATCAGCAGCACAGTCCATGACTGCAGCGTTTAGACCGCTCGGCTAATACCGCGCGGCTAGAAACATTGAATCAGTTTGAGACCCCCTTCGATAGTACTCATTACATCGTGTGGATATAGAGCTAGTTGCGTTTCACAAGAACGTAGATCGTTTTCTTCGAGGTAATTTATAATTTTCGAACAAATTATATGTTCCAAAATCCAACTGCTAATCGAGGTCATTGATATGGGTCTGGAATGCAGCAGAATACTCCTATTTCCTTTCTTGAATATTGGTGTGACCTGTGCAAATTTCCAGTCTCTCGGTACTGATCTTTCGTCGAGCGAGCTTTTGTATATGATTGCTAAGTATGAAATGTCGAGTATATACGCCTACTCTGGAAGGAACCTAATTAGTATAAAATCTGCTCTGGAAGACTTGCCTTTACTAAGTGGTTTTAGCTGGTTCGTTACACCGAGGGATCTACATCTAAGTAATTCATATTGGCAACTGTTCTTGATTCGAATTCTGGAATATTTACTTCATCTTTGACGAGTTAATTTCGGAAAATTGTGTTTATTAACTGCGCTTTAGTGGCACTGTCATCGGTAACATTACTACTACAATTGCACTGTGAAGGTATTTATTGTGTCTTCCCGGTGGTCATTTAACGTAAGACGGGAATCTCTTTGGTCTGGCAGATTTTGAGACAATCCGTCTCGTGTGATTCACTAAAACCAAGTAAAATGGAAATGAAGATGGACGAATGATACTTTGAACTCCGCAGTTCCCACATGTGAGTAAATTTTCTAAATCACTATTCCACCTCAATCTGTTTTGATGTGGGAGCTTAGTAAGTAATTCCAGATAATTCTCTTTATTATCAAATGTAACAAAGTGGATACATCTTAGAAGCGCGACAGGGCCGCTGATTTGTTTCAAGCACTGTCAGCTCTCAGATTGTTCACTGACGATGATTTATCCGCAGAAATGTGTCTGCTCTTGATGACTACATGGAAAGTCAACCGAAAGTGATGGGGTATCCATTAGGATTTGCCCCGTGGATCTGATTCCGCGATAAACTGTAGGTGTCCATGTAACTGTCTGGATAAGTCAGTTCGAACGTCGGAGGAAGTGCAGGTGTCCATATAACTGTCTGGGTAAGTCAGTTCGAACGTCGGAGGAAGAACACCACTTCCAGTATGAATATATCTATTTAAGCGCTGTGGTGTCACACGAACATTCACGTTGATGACAGCTTCACGATTTTTTACGTATCCGATTTGACTGGATTCTTCACTGGAAACAGATCTTAGTACGTCGTTCCTAACCACCTAGGACCCACAACAATTAATATTAATTGTAGGTTGTTCTCAGTAGAGTATTATTTATAGTTACCAATATGTTGGAGGACAAATGTACAACATTTAGCCTTTTTTTCATTTTTGAGTCCATTTTTACAATGCGTTACACATACGTAACATTGGAATTCAAGGTAACGGTATCGGCATAGGCAACATAAATGTATATTCACAATTTTGCGTTCTGAATCGGTTTATTACAAAATCTCATATCATAATACGACAATAAATGTATTTATATACATTTCTTTTAATAGTAGAACCTTCTGAAGCAGTTGCTTTGTTTAAGCACAGGAAAACTTTGTATTTTTGGCACTGAACAAAATTATTCTGTTTTTTGCCAATTTTGCTCCTTCCTCTTGTGTTATTCCACTAAAGAAAGTGGTCAATTTTGTCGTTTTGCCTTTCTAGCACTGGAGTTCCTGTAGTAGCAATTGTATTGAATTATTTGGAGATATCGTCAGTACTTGACCGTCCCCTCGTGAATTTTCCTTGTACAGCAGATGTCAATGAACTTGCAAGATTAGCTTGCAACTATCTGAGAGAAACATGTTTTTCAGACATGTGTTACAGCCAGCTATTGACAACAGCTATTGTTACTGTATGCCAGAAGATATACAAATACCATCTTCTGGATTTGTATTTCTATACCAATGTCAACATATGATGAAGATCTACTCCTCCAATATTACAATTGTACATTTGAAGAATGGATGGTCTTTGGACAAGAATATGTTCTTTCTTGGTCCTATCCCATCTTTTTGCCATGCCATTTAGCTCTACACCTGTTAAAGAAGATAGCAGTGTAACACATTTGTTATCATACCATTTCACAATGATGAACTTGCCCGTTGTGTCATCTTGTGAAGCTATAGTACCACGTCCTTACGCTTTTATCTGCTTTTCGACGGGAAGAGTACATTGCTTGAATCTTCCAGCACCTATTGTGCCTGTATAATAAGTACCCCTCTTCAGTAGTCTCTCAGCAACATGATACGATGTGAGACAATTGTCTTCATAAACCCTAAAAAAGCGAGTGTCTTCCAATGCTGCAGTTATCTTCATCACAAAATTGTAACCAAGATCTTTTCCAGGTGCATGCTTTGCTGCCTTAGAAGCAGCACCTTGATAAACGTCAAAATCATACAAATATCCTGAGGAACCAGCTCTGGCCCACATTTTGAATCCCCATCTTGTTGGCTTGTTTTGTATATACTGTCGAAGACTACTGTGACCTTTTAAAGGGATCATTATTTCGTCAACACACTAACTCTGCTCAGACAGTTTTCTCAGGCAACCTTGTGAGAACAAAGTAAGCCGAGGTCGAATTTTTCATAGTTTATCTTCTTTCTCTGTTAGTTCAGTAACTTTAAGATTGTCCAGGAAATGCAACAGAGATCTTGGCTTCTGAAAGCGGCTTCGAGCCATTATATCAGAAACCAGATTATACGCTATATGTTTTTCCCAATAACATCGTACACTAGGCATCTGAGCCATGCCCATTTATGAATAAATACCGAAAAGCTGCTCCAACTCAGGTAGGCTAATGTCAATGGTTGTACCCAATATCTGAATACTATAAATATTAGTTTGTTGGACACAGAGTTCCAGCATTTCACGTGTCACAAGAGATCTGAAGTACTGCAAAGGGGTGAGCACTTCTTCAGGTTCGCCTTCTGAAAGCTGCACAAATGGATGAATTTTTGGAATAAAATCACCATCGATCCATGACAACTCTGTAACTTCTGGAACATCCTCAGGATTTACAGAATCAAATACAGCCGTCTCTTGCAACACCTCTGGAGTATAAGTTTCTCCGCCGTCATGATGTATGCTACCATTAGTCCGAATTTCATCATCCTCCTCATGACTAAGTTCAGAAAAATCACTTTCATCGGAATTATTTAGAACCTCAAGACTGTCATCAATCATTAACTGGAAGTAAAAGAAAATGGCTAAACGTCACATTACGAGCATTCATAAACGTAACCCTAAATGTCCATTGGGTTGGGTTGTTTTGGGGGAGGAGACCAGACAGCGAGGTTATCGGTCTCATCGGATGAGGAAAGGACGGGGAAGGAAGTCGGCCGTGCCCTTTCGAAGGAACCATCCCGGAATTTGCCTGGAGCGATTTAAGGAAATCACTGAAAACCTAAATCAGAATGGTTGGACACGGGACTGAACCGTCGTCCTCCCGAATGCGAGTCCAGTGTGCTAGCCACTGCGCCACCTCGCTCGGTCTAAATGTCCATTGTTACGCATATGTAACATGAGTTCATTTCAACATTCCTAGGACATTTCAATACGCAGAACCAAAACAATAGAAATAATTGACCATTAGTACTTATTTAAAGAGAAAATATTTAATATATACTGATTAAAAACATATTATCCACACAAACAGAAGATCCCACATACGTTGCGCAACATGATGGCGACCAACTTCTGCCCTGGAGCACTAAGAAGATACAAACATGGTCAAAGATAATATTTCTATAGTAGTTCCAATTATTTATCACAGAGTGCGCTGCATGGCTTGTACAAATGTGTAAGAGTGGGCATTGGTGAACTAGCATTGGCTAAAGGCCAGTAAAAGCCACATAAAACTTACGTCACACACAGGTGTATGTAACTGGGGGTACTAGAGGGCTAATAGTGAGACATCGCCTGAAGCTATTGTAAAATAGCGTCAGTATACTTTAAGATGTGGTAGAAGCCTTAGTGTACACGATGTACACTGGTTAGAATTATCCAGACACCACTAAGCAATGCGGAACTGAACACTAGATGTCACGAGCCGGCCGCGGTGGTCTAGCGGTTCTAGGCGCTCAGTCCGGAACCGCGCGACTGCTACGGACGCAGGTTCGAATCCTGCCTCGGGCATGGATGTGTGTGATGTCCTTAGGTTAGTTAGGTTTAACTAGTTCTAAGTTCTAGGGGACTAATGACCTCAGAAGTTGAGTCCCATAGTGCTCAGAGCCATTTGAGCCACTAGATGTCACGAGAGGCGGACTCGCCAGTTTGAAAGGACGCAGGTAGTATTCCGTTGGCCGGCCGCGGTGGCCGTGCGGTTCTGGCGCTGCAGTCCGGAACCGCGGGACTGCTACGGTCGCAGGTTCGAATCCTGCCTCGGGCATGGGTGTGTGTGATGTCCTTAGCTTAGTTAGGTTCAAGTAGTTCTAAGTTCTAGGGGACTTATGACCTAAGATGTTGAGTCCCATAGTGCTCAGAGCCATTTGAACCAGTATTGCGTTGTCAGTTGAGAAGCAATAACGGTAGACTGGGTCGATCATGAGAGCTCAGTGACTTCGAACGTGGACTAGCCACTGGATGTCAGCTGAGTGATAGATCCATAAGGGACATTTCAACCGTTCTAAAGCTACCCCTGTCGATTGTTGGTGATGTTATTGTGAGGTGGGAATGCGAAGGAACAACCACGGCTAAACCAAGACGAGACTGACGAGACAGGGACCATTGTAAAAAACATGAAATTATACTCCACAGCCCCACATTTCTGTAGTCAGTGCTAAGCAACGCATGAGATGGCGTCAAGAACGACGCCACTGGACAGTGGATGTCTGGAGACGAGAAATTTGGAGTGACGAATCACGCTATATCCTGTGGCAGTCCGGTTTGGGCTTGGCGGATGCTTCGAGAAGGTTACTCTTGCCATGATGGGTAGTGTCAATAGTGAATTATGGAGGAGGTTACATTATGGTATGGGTTTTTGTCGTGGTTACGGTGTGGTCTCCTCATTGTGCTTAAGAAAAAGTTAAATGCGGAATGATATGAACACATTTTACAGCATTATGTTCTGTGTGCAGGAGAGGAACAGCTCGGAGATGATGATGGTTTGTATCAGCATGACAGTCCATCCTATCATAAAGCAACATTCGTAAGCAATGGGTGGTGGACAATAACATTTATGAAATATACTAGCATTGCCAAAGTCCAGACCTGAGCCCAATGGAACACTTTTTGGATGAATTAGAACGCAGACTTAGCTCCAGGCCTCAGCGTCCAACATCGGTACCTTCTCTGGTTTCAGCTGTTGTGAAGAATGGGCAGCCGTTCATCCACAGACATTCAAACACGTCACTGAACGTGCCCCACTAGATTTCCACACGGATGTTCACTAACAGATGTCCGCATACGTTTGATCAGATAGTGTGTGTAAATCAGTTGAGCCGGCCTTTGTGGCCGTGCGGTTCTAAGCACTTCAGTTTGGAACCGCGTGACCGCTACGGTCGCAGGTTCGAATCCTGCCTCGGGCATGGATGTGTGTGATGTCCTTAGGTTAGTTAGGTTTAAGTAGTTCTAAGTTCTAGGGGACTGATGACCTCAGAAGTTAAGTCCCATAGTGCTCAGAGCCATTTGAACCATTTTTTTTTAAATCAGTTGATAAACAACTTCCCTGCCTCTCTGAGGCTGTTTACGGACAAATCAGTATCTCCGAGTGTCTGACCGGAGCGATTTAAGGTAGAACTACCACGTAAATCTAGAAGTGAAGTAGCCGGTTGACACACTGACATTTAAGGGGGGAAAATTCATTCACGAATGACGTCAGTTTCTATACCTTTGCTCGACCTATGCTTGAATGTTGTTCACCGGCCTCGAACCATTTTCAGGGTGGATGAAAGGAAGAGATTGATCATAGATTTTTTTTAATCAGCGCAAGAATGTCGCATGAATGATACACAAATTCCAGATGCTAAGACAAAATCATTGAACATCGTGAAGACGTTCACTCTAAAAATTTCATAATCTCACGTTCCAAGACTGGTCAAGAAACTTATTACATCCTCCGATGTACGTCTCACATTATCACCACAAGACTAACATTAGAGAAGTTCGTGGTTGTGCAGAGTGTTTCTGGCAATCCCTGTAGCACGTGTGGACTGTGAATGATGGCAGAGTAAGTCTGTTCCATTATTTGCCCTACGTCTCATCATGTACGTTGGCTTTCAGGCTACAGAAGAGCAGATGATAAATATAGAAAGATGCAACTATTATTCCCGCTTTGAATAGTGAATTGCAGCGCGCTCAGATGTGCGGATATGCAAGATAATGCGCACAGACAGAGGAAAATTCCCGTTGTAATCGGCTGCTATATTAGTGTTAGAGTTTGAACTTCAATGAACTTATCAAATATCTGTAAGGGGGAATTCTATCATTACTCACAAAAGTCAAGTAGAAAAATATCTCTCAAGTGGTGAAACAAAAAAATGGTTCAAATGGCTCTGAGCACTATGGGACTTAACATCTGTGGTCATCAGTCCCCTAGAACTTAGAACTACTTAAACCTAACTAACCTAAGGACATCACACACATCCAGGCCCGAGGCAGGATTCGAACCTGCGACCGGAGTGGTCACGCGCTTCCAGACTGAAGCGCCTTTAACCGCACGGCCACACCGGCCGACAGTAGTGAAACAAGGGTGTCCTTTATCACCCACATTATTTAATATATACATAGACAAAGTCATAAAGACAGGGAAGAATAAACTAGTGCATTGTTATAAACTTATAATGAAGGTATAAATACATTGCAGTTTGCAGATAATCTTCAATATCTAAATAAAGTGTATTTTTAATATACTATGTTTTTAAATCGGACTGAAAAGGATAAAATAATTTCTCGTAGTCCCATACAGATTCCTAACCCATACACATAGTACTGAAAATTTGTCATCGTGAATTTTTCGAAAATACTTGAAAAATTTCAAACAAAAACGAGGGGCACATGTAGTAGATAATGGTAACTGCATCGGTTAAAAAGCAGTGTAACAATAAGGAGGTGAACTATTCATGCATCAATTAGGTACTGCATGATTCCCACATTTTTTGTTGTAAATCTTATAACTATTTTCATAGCTATTAAAAATCACAAATTTTTAGGCTATCAGTTTGGGAGTTAGGAATCTGTATGAGGATAGAAGTAATTATATTATACTTTTTATTCTGAATTAAAGACGTGGTAAACTAAGAAGTCTGTTTTATTTAAATAATTATTGTCTGCTCTTTGCTCTTGTGAATGTGAATTTTTTTTTCAGTGTGTTTCAGACGCTTTGATAAGATTACAACAGAGACATGTGGTAAATTTCAGGTTTATTTCGGTTTCTAATAGCCTAAGTCAACCAACATATTGTTTCCTCCTACGAATATCTCACGAAAAGACCATGAAGTAAAAATTAGGTTCTGCCTCACAAGGAGGCTTACCAGCAATCATTCTTCCCGCAGACCATTCGCGAATAGAACAGGAAACTGGGGAAATGGAAGTGGTACACAAAGTACCCTCCGCAACACACCAGTTCTGAGTTGTGTGGAAAGTTTCAAGTCTCGAGCTCTTCATAAAATGAAAGTGGTAAACGAGGTACACTCCTCCACACACTAGAGAAGATAGCGAGTTAATACTGCATAGTCATACACTTCTGAGCCGGCTGCAGTGGCCGAACGAGTCTACGCGCTTCCGTCTGGAGCTGCGTTACCGCTACGGTCGCAGGTTCGAATCCTGCCTCGGGCATGGGTGTGTGGTGTCCTTCGGTTAGTTAGGTTTAAGTAGTTCTAAGTTCTGGGGACTGATGACCTCAGATGTGAAGTCCCATAGTGCTCAGAGCCATTTGAACCATACGCCTCTGAGCTATTTTTCAAATTTCAGTACTCTAGTTCATCGAGAAGTTAGTTTAAAATCAATTTCAAAACTTGTCCGAACAGACAGACAAACAGACACGAAAGCGACCTACTGGGAACATGGTAAAATACTTCGAGTGGATTCAGAAGATAAATTACAGAAAGCAGTTTGTTCATTACACAGGGTAGCAAATGATTACAATATGACATTATTTAAAGCTGAATTTCAAATAATGGCATTCCATGATAAGAAGTATTTAAGAACAAAAATAACAATGGGTGATAAACGGCTAGAACAAATAAATATTTTTAAGTATCTGGTACGTGAGATCTTTGATCAAGAATTCAAACTACAACAATTTCAACAGTTAGCAGGTACTATGAATCGCGCTCTCCTCAAAAAGTTACGAAAGAGACGGTACTAAAACCACACAGGGTGAGTCACTAACTATTGATACCTGGAATAACTCCAATAGTATTATAGTAGCTGAAATGTTTGTGGGAAAAATGTTGCACGGGACAACGGGGACCATAACATGACGTTGGTTTTTTTGTTGCTAGGTGGGGTCGCGTCAGAGATATGAAGGTCAACATTGTTTTTTAAATGGGATGCTACAGTTTGGTACTTATTTTCTGATAGCGGCTTTCGAGACGAATCCAATGATGTGTAACAGTAAGGTCCTTGAAGGTCAACGAAGGTGAAAAAGGTGGCATGAACGTCCATTCACAGAAGGTGTTCGAAGTGATAACCACTGGTATCAATGCAGTGCTGCAGTCTTCTTATCATGGATTAAGTGGTATTCCTGATCACGTCGGCACTTATCGAAGCACAAGCTCTGACAATTCTCTCTCGTATATCGTGCAAATAGTAAATATTCGCCGAATACGGCGTATCCATCTAACGTGCCATTGACACGTAAACACCATTCGACGGTTTCGCATTACAACACTAATAGGAATGGTAAGGCTAGTGTCGTCGAATAAAGCGAATGTGAATGATGTATTCCTTCGAAGAACAAGTCGATATGCTTCTCATTTACGTAGAATGCCAACGAAATTCAGTGAGAGCTACAGACTTATACGCTGAAAGGTATCCTCAACGTACTCACCCTACGCGTCGTACAGTTAAATATGTGTATGATAAATTGAGAACAACTGGATCTTTAACGCATCGGAAACATATCCGGCAAAGGAAAGTTACTAACAAGGAAACAGAAATAGGTACTCTTACCAGTGTGGTTCGAGATCCTTGTGTTAGTTCGCGTCAAATCTCAAGGGAATCTAGCATGAGCCAGAGTAGTGTTGCTCGTGTTCTGCATCACCATAAATATCATCCTTACCATATCAGTCTCCACCAAGAATTAACTGGTACGGACTGTACGCTTCGCATTGAATTCTGCCGATGGGCTCAACTTCAGATTCAGAGGGATAACACATTTATTAATATGATTTTATTTACTGACGAGGCTACATTCACGAACTATGGAAATGTTAATATGCATAGCATGCATTAATGGGCAACTGAAAATCCATGTTGGCTGGGGCAAGTTGCACACCAAAAACCGTGGTCGGTGAATGTTTGGTGTGGGGTTCTGGAGGACAGAATTATAGGCCTCTTTTTCATCGAAGGAAATCTTAATGATAAGAAGTACACCACATTTCTACAAGAAACATTAGGTCTGTTATTGGAAGAAATATCTTTAGGAGCAAGGAACAGAATGTGGTATCAACACGATGGGTGTCCGCACATTTTTCGCTGATGGCTAGAAATGAGTTGCAGAGACAATTCTCAAATCGTTGGATTGGACAGGGAGGAGATGTGTCGTGGCCTGCTCGTTCGCCAGACTTGACGCCTCTGGATTGTTTATTGTGGGGATTCGTAAACGACATTGTTTATAAAGACGTTCCAACTACACCTTAAGATATGCGAGAGATAACTGTCAGAGCATGTGCTTCGATAAGTGCCGAAGTGATAAGGAATACCACTCAGTCCACGATAAGAAGATTGCAGCACTGCATTGATACCAGTGGTTATCACTTCGAACACCTTCTGTGAATGGACGTTCATGCCACCTTTTTCACCTTCGTTGACCTTCAAGGACCTTACTGTTACACATCATTGGATTCGTCTCGAAAGCCGCTATCAGAAAATAAGTACCAAACTATAGCATACCATTAAAAAAAAAAGTTGACCTTCATATCCGTGAAGCGAACCCACCTAGCAACAAAAAACCAACGTCATGTTATAGTTCCCGTTTTCCTATGCAACTTTTGTTCCACAAACTTTTCAGCTCCTATCATACTTTCGGAGTTATTCTTGGTGGCAATAGTTAGTGACTCACTTTGTATAATGTGATGGCAGAGCCTGGTCAGAGACTTGGACTCTAACCACCAGTCAACGGAGGAGAATTGAAGCTGCAGAGATGAGACTCCTAAGACCAGTAGCTGGTTTCAAACTCATAGATCGGCAAAAGAATAGTGAAATTAGAAATGAACTGGGTGTCAAAAGCATATTTCATAAAAATAGATAAACACAGAAACATTCAAAGGACGTCCGATGAACAAATACCTAAATTAATATACGAAGATACACGTCAACGGAAAATAAATGTTGGACGTCCTAAGAAGACATGGAAAGATCAACTGCATTCTGCTTGAAACTGGAGTAGACAAGGATGCCTAAACCAAAGCGGGATATGATGATGACCTCTTGGTAACAACGAAATTCACTGTGGAGCTGATAATTGGAAGTCTTACGAGGTTAGATTTCTTGGGTCACTTCCTGGAAAGGGCAGCGTTCCTACTTATTACAATTAGGACTCGAGTCGTCTGTTTCCTGATCTTCGTCACTTGGACGTGAAAGACGGATCCAAGCACTTCAGAGATAGACTTTCTGCAAGGGTTGCAGTCGGTCGATTTAAAGTAACGAAAAAGTTATTAGGTCTACAAGTTCTGTTGTGTCGTCTTGCAGTAGGTGGCAGGGCCGGAAAGTCATGGAGCAGGTGCTAGGTCGTAAGTGTCATACAATAGGCTTAGCCATTTGTAAACATAACGTCATCAAAATGTTAGTCGCTTTGTGACTGTATCGTAAAGTTATTCTCGATATAATATGTCAATTTTACGAGCCCAATTCTCGACATTTGCGGGAAATTTTAATTTTCTGCTTTAACATGAATGAATCTGCGATTGAGGCTCATTAAATGCTGAGTAATCTGTTAGTGAGGCATCCATTAGTGCAAGAACGTGCGGAGAATGGTTTCAACACTTCAATAACTGTGATTTTGACGTCGAAGACCGGCATGGCGGTGGAACAGAGAAGATTTTCGAAGCTACTGAAAAAGAAGGAAACATTCACAGGAGATCGTTATCTGGAAGCAGTAGATGCGTTTGGGTCGAGGACTGAAAGACAAACGGCCACAATACAGCGCTAGATATGAAAAGGCGATGACAATGCTCCACGCCATGTCGCAAAACCCTTCAAAGGGCAGTCCTAATCCACCAGCCGTATTGTGCAGGCATTGCTTCCTCTAACTACCACCTTTCTCGAACAGTAGTATACGGTCTAGATGACCAGCACTTCCGGTCATACTAACAACTGCAAAATTAGATCGGTTCATGGATATCCTCAAAAGACGGCCAGTTCTTCCGCTGCGGGGTTCGTACGCTGCCCGAAAGATGGGAGAAAGTACTGGCCAGCGGTTGGAGAAAAAATGGCGGAAGCAAAGTTTTAGGCTTAATAGATATGTTCAGATAACTGAAATGGGATTCGGTGATAAATATGCAACTTTGCTCTTGCATAAAGCATTTGAATAAATTTAAATAAACAATATTCCAGACAGACTGCTACTTTTTGTTTCAATTGCGTATTTCCCGTAGAAGCTATAATGACTGCAAGGGCAACAAAAGAGATGGGATCTCGCATGGATACATACTGACAGATGTGGAAATCGCTACAGTAAACCGATTTCGAGACTGGTTTATGAACGGTAAATGAAGACCGGAATTTGCTGGTGTTCAGTTTCGTGGAGGAGAAGCTTCTGCTTTCCTGTAAGGCGTTACGTGCCTTACGAGCTACTGCTCAACAATACCACCCAAGAGGACAACAGCTGTGATACACTATTTTGGGACCTCTTTACGTGACATCCGAAGCCGGAAATTTGTTCGGAAGTTAATTAAGTACCCAATCGAACGCAGGCAGCGGTCGTGACGCCAAGCGCCTTCCCGTACAAGAGACTTGGTGAACATCCTGCTATCTGATAGTTATCTGCTGTCTTATAAGACGCCCCTTTAGTTCTGTAATGAAACCACAGCAGCCTTACAATAACAGTAAAAAATAATAACTTTCATAACTCAGTGTTACATCAAACACAAAACTAAATAAAAATCACCTTCTAAGTTTGTTCTCCTTCCTTTTGTCGAAATACCTTGTTTGCACTGGATCTGCCTAACATTTTGTGAAGAGTTTCTGCATGGTCTTATATTTAAGGTTTACTTTCCAACTGTTTAATATGGAGCACAGTTGAGAAGCGTTAAAAAAAGAGCTACAGAAAAAGAGCAAGTTAACATCCTGTGAAAAGTTTTTGTAAGGTCTTAAATTTGATATTTACGTTCCCATTATCTAATCTGCAGTACTGTTGTGCAGCATTAAAAAAGTACTACAGAAAATGAACAACTTAACACCTCAATGAACCCGTGTTTGCCTAAGTGATGCCTATGTTATTAAGGCTTTAGCTCTTTCCGACGACATAGCCTACACTCTGTCAGAATCTTGAAATGCTTTAGAAAAGTGTTTTATCTACCCGCTGCTGGCCTTTTTTTTTTATCAAACACAGATAATTGTCAACGACGATAAAAGAATTTACAGGCATACGTTTAAAGTTAATAATCTAATTACTCGTAACATTTATCCTAGAGGTAATTACACATAAAATACAGTATATCTTGGCAAAGCAACGCTACATAACTTTTCTGAAAAAAAATTGGAGTAACAGGAAATTTTATTTAGTAGTGTAATCATAAAATTGTTGTATGGTGCACTGAAATCAAGTAAAGCATTCCGATTGGTGAATTTGGACCCCAATAAAAATACGATAGGGGACGATGGTTGGTGTAATATCAAAAATCCTACCGTACTGCGATCTATGTTCTTCCAGCAGACGAGGCTGCAGTTTGAGCAAGCATCCCGATTTTTCAGTTGGAACGTAGAAGGGATGTTCGTCCCTCATAATACGTCATGCCTTAGTAATTCAGCAGCTACACACTTGTATAGCTTTTTTTTTTTTCTTTATTGCATTTCAATCCCCCCCACCGCAGGGGGGATGGGGGGGGGGGGCTGGTAGCAGCTTAATAGGCCGCTCTACAGCCTACAGAAGAGTTAAGAAACAGAATGAGATTATAACAAACAATAAAAACTGGCAATAAAACGGTGACTTTTTAAAAACTGTCAAATGGCAGAAAGTTGTGGAAGTGAAAACAAAAGCACGATGACCGTCTGGATTCTTTTTGCAAGAGTTAAAAAACACACTAGCGACAGTATGGTGTTTGTTCACAACACTGAAAAGGGGACGCACAACACTGAACACTCACTTAACACTGCACTATAGAAGAGACACGACGGCAGATTGGCGGTGGGGGGCGGGGAGGGGGGGGGGGGAATTGGTTTAAACGGTTAGACCTGCTCATATAGCGTTATGCACAGCTAGCTCGCTCGAGACAAGGAGGTGAGCACACACGGATCGTAACTGCGCGACGAGTTAACGATCTTGGGTATAAGCAATAGCCAGCCTGAGTATGGCTTTTAGGCTGTTTTCCAGGCTCATTTAGGTAAATGCTAGGCTGATCCACAAATTCCACCTCAGAGAATATGATATGCGATACCACATAGAACCAAGTTTACACGAATCACAGACAGATGGCGCACACGACTTGCCTCCCTTAAGTTTGACGAGGCATCCGGCCACAGAGTTAAATAATAAGAATAAAATTTGCCAGATACTGAAACAGCCGACACCGAACTAGATGGCATAAACGCTAGGGAGAAGGTGAAGAAAAAAAGAAAAAGAAAGAGCCCTGTATTGTATATATGTGGAAGAACAACATTTATGCGACCTCATTAGATCATTTATGTTTTACCAAACTGTATCCAGAGTACTGTGGATTCCATAAACAAAATAAACAATTGTGGAGGAAACTCTAACTAAAAGCCGTAATAGTGAAGAGAACATTGATTTGCAGTCCCTCGTGATGTTGGCGTGCCCACTGTAAATGTGCCTCCTGTAACGAGCGTTGGATGCGTATCACCTTTAAGAGCAACCATTCTGCCACCATAACTCAGTGATACCACTCTTCTAGAGGCCGCAAAAATTAATGTCATCATCTAAAAGCTACGGAAAGATGAATAATAATCACTTAGCAGTGATTGGCTTGCCCTCAATCCGGCAATGGCACTCCACCGCAGTTCGCCCGCTAAATGAAGCCTCGTCATTCTATCGAGTTGCCTCACTGGCTCATCCATCCGTCTTCTGTCACTCTCACGCAGCGCCCGCTGTAGTAATGACGTAGGCAAACTGCAGTAGAGTTGATAATCATGTGGTAGTTGTGTGCTGGCCCCTACCGTAGTGAGATGCTCGACGTTCGCGTCAAATTCTTTACTTTCCCTTAGATACTGCCACTTCTGTGTTTCGTTTCCATAATTTTCTAGTACCGGAATAGCTCGATTTTTACTTTAGCTAGCTCTTCGCCGACTGAAACCATCTTCTCGCACAATGAAGCGACTCCTATACGCGGCTTACAGGACACAGGAGGACCATCTGTCGGAAACATTGCAGAACTTCTTTTGTGACCGTGCCTGCATTCGTCTTTACACAAGAAGATGGAGCGCAAGAGAAAAAAGCCCACGCGGTCCACCTAAGCCCTCTGCAAACGACATATCTCAAACGGGCAGACGTTCTTAAGAACTAAGCGTGTGTAAAGAAAACGACCACTTTCTCTCTTTGTATATAAGGGAAACCGAGCATCCTTTGATACAAACAGTTGTGTGTCTGTGAGTAATGTAGACGAAGACAGGTCAGTTTTTCCTCAGTCGTAGAACACTTTCTGCAAGTACAGGATGAGGAAGCTATGCTGCTCCACAAGAACAGTGAAGCACCCAGAAGACATGGTCGGATATCAGTGCAACTTCGTACACGTACACACACGTCGTTCAGGGGTATGTAAATGATTAGATGTGCAATTCTCTGTAACACGTAGAACAGTCACCAAATTACGTTACTGTTGTGCATATTTGGTGTTATTGCCCGGCCTGGTAGGGTACACAGAATGTTTTTTTTGACTAGAGACAACTAAATATCTCGAAAACGACGCATCCTACGAAAAAAATGCTCTAAGCGAAAAGTTAATATTAGTAAAGAAGATATCTGCCTGTGCTAAAAATGGCCATCTCCTAAACACCCCTCCTGCGTGACCTGGGTTAATTTTGTATTTTCAAATGGGAACCCCCCACTTTTAGTGCATGTTTGGATTCTACGCCCAAAAATACGTTCGGTATACCAAGCCACGGTTACGCATTTGATTCTACGATGATGTTGTTTGGTTTTGTGGGGCGCTCAACTGCGCAGTTATCAGCGCCCGTACAAATTCCCAACCTCTGCTCAACCCAATCTCGCCACTTTCATGAATGATGATGAAATGATGAGGACAACCCAATCACCCAGTAATCTCGGCCGGCCGTTGTGGCCGAGCGGTTCTAGGCGCTACAGTCTGGAACCGCGCGACCACTACGGTCGCAGGTTCGAATCCTGCCTCGGGCATGGATGTGTGTGATGTCCTTAGGTTAGTTAGGTTTTGTTGTGGATTGGCAAGACAGCCAACCCACTATGAGAGGAAGCCGAAAGGCACGCGTTTTAGCTCACGCAGGCTGGCGTGAAGTCTGGAACAGGTCAAGGAAATGAGACCAACAAAAAACGTACGTAGCTGCTGGAATACCTAACTTTAATCCATAATTGGTGAACATCGCTCTTGAAGGTACATGTTTTACAGCATCAATAGTAACTGGTAATGGCGCCTTGCTAGGTCGTAGCAAATGACGTAGCTGAAGGCTATGCTAACTATCGTCTCGGCAAATGAGAGCGTAATTTGTCAGTGAACCATCGCTAGCAAGGTCGGCTGTACAACTGGGCCGAGTGCTAGGAAGTCTCTCTAGACTTGCCGTGTGGCGGCGCTCAGTCTGCAATCACTGATAGTGGCGACACGCGGGTCCGACGTATACTAACGGTCCGCGGCCAATTTAAAGGCTACCACCTAGCAAGTGTGGTTTCTGGCGGTGACACCACAGGTTTAAGTAGTTCTAAGTTCTAGGGGACTGATGACCTCAGAAGTTAAGTCCCATAGTGCTCAGAGCTATTTTTGAACCCAGTCATCTCGAGGCAGGTGAAAATCCTTGACCCCGCCGGGAATCAAAACCGGGACCCCGTGCTCGGGAAGCGAGAACGCAAGCGCGAGACCACGAGCTGCGGATATATTTGATTCTACATTTCAATTATGATGTAAATATAATCTTTCGTGTTCTAACTGATGATACTGATGTTCAAACGTTACTTGAGTGTTGCAGATATGACTGTAAAGTATGAATAATACGGCTAGACTATGACATTTCCGGCAAAGAAGCTTAGGCTACTTGTACGGTAACGTAGTTTTCCGTTACCTACGGGGTTGATTGCTGTGAGTTCCCAAAACATCGGATTGCTTGATTTCAGTGGCCACCCTCGAAACACGCCCTCAGGGTGACTGATTTCCATGTGTGTTTCCATTCAACCGCCGTAACCCTCGCGCTGGCCACTAGACGGTTACCGTCAGAATACAAACTATAATCATTGTCGTAAGGTAAAATGTCCATGAAGGGATAGCGACAGGCGCACCTTCCATTGATACTCACCGAAATCAAGCACCCCAGTGGTGAAAGGCTAGTGGATTCACCGATATGAAGCACCCCGATTGGAACGGAAACTATGACTTCTATGTTGTTGTTTCTGGATCACGCTGAACGTAGTTTCTGACTAGACGTTGTATCGGCTTATCATATTGTTCTGTACAATTCGCAGCATTAAAGTAAATTTCGGACATACGTACCACCCGTTGGGCCAGATAGGTTTAAATTTACATCGTCAATGAAATATAGAATCTAATGAGTCGGTTCTTAACTGCAGCCGCGCGGGGTAGCCGCGCGGTCTGGGGCGCCTTGCCACGGTTTACGCGGTTCGCCCCGTAGGGGGTTCGAGTCCTCCCTCGGGCATGGGTGTCCTTAGCGTAAGTTAGTTTAAGTTGGATAAGTAGCGTGTAAGCCTAGGGACCGATTACCTCAGCAGTTTAGTCCCATAGGAACTTAACGAAAATTTCCAAGAAAAAATTTCTTAACTGCAAACACAGACACACTTGATATTTATCGATTACAGAGCCATCTACCACGAATGTAAAAAAATAGTTTGAGTAAACAGTACGTATTTTTGGGCGTAGAATCTGAATATGCAATAAAAATGGGGAGGCCTCCCATTTGACCCCGCCAAGGTAGGAGGGACGGTTCGGAGGTGGCCAATTAGAGCACAGACAGATGTCCCTTTTACTGATATTAACTTTTCACCTAGAACTTTTTTTGTCCGATGCGTCGTTTTTGAGATATTTGCTTGTCTCAAGTTAGGACAAACGCCCTGTATAAAGGGCGTGAACAGTGTCAGATGTTGAGTGATCACTGTGAATGACACGGAGATGCCACGTAATCATGTGAGACAGCGTTATTTGCACCTGACAGAGTTTTAAAGGGGTCTACTTGTAGGACTACTTTTGGCCGACTGGTTAAATTGTATATTATCCAGATGTGGGGGCATTCGTACACAACAGTGGTCCATGGTTGGACTGTATGGGAACGTGAGGGTAGGCATACTCGTCTTCAAAGTTCCAGTCGACCACACCTGATCACCACAAGGGAGGATCGCTGTTTTGTACACCAAACACATCGCAACCCCTTCACATCTGCTCCTGCCGTTCGGGAACAAGTAATGGACTTCCTGCAACGTTCTGTCATCCCATACCACTGGTCGGAGACTAACAGCAGCCAGGCAAGGAAATTACAGTCCCATGCGTAGGCTGCAGTTGGCACCACAACACAATAGGCTGCGTTTCGAGAGGTATCGTGGCCGGAAGCAAGACTGCTCATGAATGGCGTCGCGTTGTGATCAGCGATGAATTGCGCTTTGCGCTACTCCTTATGACCATTGTGGGTGACTATGGAGGCGACCTAGGGAGAAGTCCCATTCTTTGAATGTTTTGGAGAGACACAGCGGTGTTACTCCTAGAGTCATGGTGTGGGGAGCCATCGGGTATGGGTGCAAGTCACGGCTGATAGTGACTGGGTGAACTGAACTAAAGGCACAACGATACGTGGCGGACATTCTGCGTTCTCATACGTTGCCTCTCATGCGTAGTGCCATTTTTCGACAGGACAGTGCAAGTTCACACATGGTAAGTGTGTTTATGATGTGCCTGTATGATGTTGAGGTACTTCCGTGGCCAACCAGATCGCTATATCTGTCCTCGATAGAACGTGTTAAGCTCGGACGTCAACTCCATTCCAATGCCATTTAACCTTTATTTCGTTCCGTCCTCCCCTTCTGGGTGCCTCATTTTTTTCAGGCAGTGTAAAACTGATCTGGAAAATGCACTGCTGGACAAAAAAAAAAAAACCTTGTGCACTTGGAAAGGCGACATTGATTTTGATCCGATGATGGCATATTCCACTTGGAGGACAGTAGATGTACTGATAGGGGTTTCAGCATTGTCCACTAACAGAAAGCGTAGTGGGATGGCTACCAGAGCGCCACCTGTGTCTAACTTTTAATAGGGAATGCTCACGATGTGCTGCGTCAGATGTGCAACGAACTCGTATCAGTGGTCACGTGAACATTCTCACACCCGTAGTCGAGGCTCTGGACTTCCACGCAGCACAGACGCCCGTCAGGAACGTCGTTTATAAGGGCAGCGCTGGCAGGTCGTACAGCTACCGCAGCGAGGATAAGAGGGATTTTGAGCCCAGACGTGTAAACACGAATTGTTGCGAACCAGTTATTAGCAGTGGGACTACGTGCACGCACATCTATAGGCTGTCTTCCACTCACACCACAGCCTCGAAGTCCACGGCTCGACTAGTGCTGTCAGAGGATCACGTGTAAGATGGAATGGTGCGCAGTGGTCTTTAGCGATGAAAGCAAATTCTGCCTACACGCAAGTGTTGGTCGTTTGCGCGTACGACGTAGACCTGGTGAGCGCTGTCTCGTCGAGTGCATTTGTATAAGACACCCTGCCCCCCCCCCCCCCGCCCCCCTTACCTTATGGCCTGGGGTGCAATAAGCTACAACTTTGGTTCACCTTTGGTGTTTCTGGAGTGGACGCTAACCAGCGCTAGGTACGTGCAGAGTGAGTGTTGTTAGACCCATTCTTTTGCCGGTTTTGCAACAAGAAGATGATGTGTTGCTCCAACAGGATAATGCTCGCCCACACACTGCCCGTGAAACTCAACATCCTCTGCAAGACGTGCAGCAACTTCCATGTTCAGCGCGATCTCCGGCCTCGTCTCCGAACGAACACGTATGGAATATGATGGGACGAGAAGTGACTCGTGCGACTTGTCAACCAACAACTTTTACAGAACTACCCGAGCAGGTCGAGCAGGTGCGGCCCATCGTGTCCCAGGACATTATTCGCCATCTGCACGATCGACTGGATGCCAGAGACAGCTTCTGCATTGCCACCCGTAGAAGCTGCACCACTTACTAGTGTGACTGTTTCGGCATGGGTCAATACCTGCAAACTCAGAACAGCTTGTGCTACTGCTCTGTAAATGTAATCATTTCATGTACTCCATATTCATCGTTCACTGTATTGATAACACTGACGCTGATATGACCATTTTCAATGAACCGAAGAACTGCCCATCACAGAAAATGCTGGGAACCGTGTTTTCGAAGCACCAATCGGTTGCTGTCACATGTCTGCGCATGCACATATGCGCATGCTCTCTCTCGAGTACTTCGCTGTGTCACTGTGTTTGACGTCTGATCCTATTCGTGTCTAGTGACCTGCTGATTTCAACATAAATTGGTAATCATGAGTGTGCGAAGCACAATTCTTGCAAAACGTGAGTGGAACTGTTTGCGCAGGAGTTCAAGACTGGACGTATTTTGGAAAAGCCACCAGCAAAGTTTGCAATGCAGAAACTAGTGACAGAATTTTGCGAAACGGCTCTGTAGATAATAGACACCATAACTGTCCGATAAGAGTTCGAACACCAAAAGACATTGCTCGATGGGGGAAAATCTGTAACAAAGTCCTGCGAAATCTCAGCGCCACATATATGTGCAAGTGGGTACTAACAAGCGAACCTCCATATCGCACCCTCTCAGATTTAGTGGTAAGAGGGCACAGTGGAGAGCCCGCCAAAAACTGAACACAGATCAAGCATGTAAACAGGAAGAAGGTACACTGAACTGTGAAAAAAAAGCAAAACAGAAACAGTGAACGGTCAATGAACAAAAAAAATGGCTCTGAGCACTATGGGACTTCACATCTGAGGTCATCAGTCCCATAGAACTTAGAACTACTTAAACCTAACTAACCTAAGGACATCACACACATCCATGCCCGAGGCAGAATTCGAACCTGCGACCGTAGCAGTCGCGAGGTTACAGACTGAAGCGCCTAGAACCGCACGGCTGCCACGGCCGGCGGTTAATGAACAAGAAGTGCAATAAAGAGTAGTATAAGACACGAACGGTCTCGTCGGTGAGTGGTCATGCTGTGACGTACCGTTACTAATGCCGTGTATGACACAGCAGACATGTTTTCCGGTGGAGGATTCGGTTGACTTATCGCCTTGTCATCAAACGTTTGCGGTTCCCATTCGAAAGCCACATCGTTTCGGCTGCTAATAGAGTTGTTGTGCAGAATCAACTGTCATTATAAGTCCCTACCTTACACCACAACACAGACACAAATTTGAATAAAGCGAACAGTGGGTAAAAAATGGCTAGCGTGGCAATCCAACGCCGTAATCACTCAACCGCAACGCCATTTCTCTCCTCGCGTGCTCTATATTGCACTTCTTGCTCTTGGGAAGTCCAGTGTTACTATTTTACTTTTCTTTCCACAGTCCAGTACACTTTCTTCCTGTTCTCATGCTTGATATGTGTTCAGTTTTTGACGGGTTGACCACTGGCCCTCTTTAACACTAAATCTGAGGGGGGTACGATGGGGAGTTTCTTCTTGTAAGAGTCGAAACATTATCAAAAAGGATCTCCCTCTCTACCCTTAAAAATTTATTTTTTTGAGTGAGTAAAAGTGTCCAGGCGAACTTCTGCGTGTTGAGTTCTGCGCCATTATGTAGCAGAAAATACCTATAAATTTTGAAAAACCATTGCATAATCTCAAGACTAGTGTTGGGTGCGCAATCTTTCGTGTCCGCAGTCTTATACCATTCTTTCACCAAACCTTTAGTACAAATCGTTATGTCCATAACCTTTGTAATCCGTTTATGAATCCGCTCGCGGGAGATGGACGGCTGCATGGATATTTTCAGCAAGATGGAGCAACAGCACACAGCAACTTGCCATAAGCGAATGAAGTATTCAGCGAGGAGTGGACAATCAACAGAGGCAGTGCAATCTCCTGGGCATCTCGTTCGCCTGATCTCTCTCCCTGTGATCCTTACCTGTGGGGCAAGTTGAAGGGTCTGCTGAATCAAAATACACTGAGTTGACAAAAGTATGGGGCAGCGATATGCACGTATACATATGGCGGTAGCATCGCGTACACAAGGCATAGAAGGGCAGTGCATTGGCAGACCTGTCATTTGTATTCAGGTGACTCATACGAAAAGGTTTCCCACGTGACTGTAGCAGCACGACGGGAATTATTAGACCTCGAACGCGAAATGGTAGTTGAAGCTAGACGCATGGGACATTCAGTTTCGCAAATCATTACAAAATTCAGTATTCCGAGATCCAGAGTGTCAAGAGAGTGCCGAGAATACCACATTTCAGGCATTAGCTCTCACTATGGACAACGTAGTGGCCGGCGGCCTTCACTTAACGACTGACGGCAGTGACGTTTGCGTAGTGTTGTCAGTGCTAACAGACAAGCAACACTGCCTGAATAACAGTAGAAATACGACGAACGTATCCGTTAGGACAGTGCGGCGAAATTTGGCGTTAAAGGGCTATGGCAGCAGACGACCGACGCGAATGCCCTTGCTAACAGCACGACATCGCCTGCAGCACCTCTGCTGGGTCGTGACCATATCTGTTGTACACTAGACGCCTGGAAAACCGTGGACTGGTCAGATGAGCCCCAATTTCAGTTGGTAAGAGCTGATGGTGGGGCCCGAGTGTGGCCCAGACCCCACGGAGCTATGGACTCAGATTGTCAACAAGACACTGTGCAAGCTGGGCTGTGTTTACATGGAATGGACTGGATCCTCTGGCCCAAGTACTTGGAGACCATTTGCAGCCATTCATGGCCTTCATGTTACCAAACAACGATGGAATTGTGTGGATGACAATGCGCCATGTCACTGGACCACAGTTGTTCAAGATTTGGTTGAAGGACATTCTGGACAATTCGAGCGAATGATTTGGCCACCTAGATCGCAGGACCTGAATTCAATCGAAAATTTTTGGGACATAATCAAAAGGTCAACTAGTGCACAAAATCCTGCACCGACAATACTTTCCCAGTTATGGATGGCTATAGAGGCAGCATGGCTCAATATTTCTGGAGGGGACTTCCAATGATTTGTTGAGTCCATGCCGCGTCGACTTGCTGCACTACTCTGGGCAGAAGGCGGTCCGACACGGTATCGGGAGGTATCCCATGACTTTAGTCATCTCAGTGTAATTCTGACACACCTGAAGAGCTATAACAGAACACTGAAAACTCTTTTCCTGTTATCCTTCAGGCAGAGCTGCTACGCATACCTCACTGTTTGATAAATCGAATGAATGACCGGTTTACATTTTCGTTTTGTTTCCATTTGTTTACTGTCAACTCTAGCAACTGGAAAGGTTTCGTTACTGTGCGCTAGTACAGGAGAGTCAAAGTCAGTTTTGCGTAATATTTGAAATAACGTCATGCTTGCGTGAATAGTACATTGAGATACTTTTCTGAACAGGTCTTAAGGAGAGAAAGTGGATTACGAAATAAAAAATACAGGGCACTCTTTAAAAAAAGATGTGCTGTTGTTCATATCTTCGCAAAGAAAAAATATACAAGAAAGGCAGCCTTGCTGGTTATCTTTGCACCAGTAGCCAAACAACATTCTGAAGACTTTTTAACATTACTTCTATAAAACATTTGTTTGTGATGTATATGTAGATGTACACTGTTGTTCTTGATCTTTTGGAATAAGCTAGTGAAACGTATAAGATGAGTCTGTTCATGATTTTGTGTTTATTATTTTATGTTTATTGCGAAGCCGCACAGACATGTGCAGAAAAATTGCACCCATTCTTCGATTGTGCATTTCGTGTTTAGTGACAAAGGAAATATCGACTTTAAATGCATTGAATCATGCGTCATTGTGTGGCCAGTTTTTATCCTTTGTCTTGATATTCTTCATCGAGGCGCATATAATTTGCAATATAGCCGGCAGTTGTCATGCTCAGACGTCCACGTCTCCCTCCGCAAACAGTATGAATGAACTACTTCTCACGTAAGAGAAAGGCAAGGGAACAGAATCATTCCTACAAAGATTTTTTTTTTTAAAAGAAAAAGTCTCTAAGGTAGTAATACTGCTTGCAAAGTTCGAGATGTAGCGAAACTTTCCCCGTACTAATCAAACGAGGATTCTGAGGCTCACAAGAGGAGAGACAAAAAGAGTTGTTCATTATATTCTTAATCGTATTATATGCTCCAGATACAACGCAGCTGCACCGACATTAATAGAGTGCTGCTTGACACAATCACGTCGATTAAATATGTAGGCGCAACATTGCATTGAAATGGAATGAGCGTGTAAGAATTGTAGTTGGGAAGGGAAATGGTCGACTTCTGTTTACTTGGAAAACTGTTGGAAAGAATGGTTGATCTGTAAAGGAGACCGCACATAAGACACTAGTGCGACTCATTGCTGAGTACTGTTCGAGTGTTTGGGATCCGCACCAGGTCGGATTAAAGGAAGACATCGAAGCAGTTCAGAGGCGGGCTGCTATATTTGTTATGAAGATAAGGTTAAGGCTCGAACGGAGGATAAAGACAGTGGTTTTTCCGTCGCTCTGTTTGCGAGTGGAACGGGTAAGGAAATGACTATTTATGGTAAAGGTACCCTCCGCCACGCACCGTTCGGTGGGTCGCGGGGTATGTATGTAGGTGTAGATATAAGAAGGCACACGATGAGAAAACTTACGTTGTGATGCTCAACAGTGTTCTCTGTTTCCTCCTGCTAATCCGTTGGTAATTAGGGGGACAATGAAAGTGGAAATTAACTTGGGATTTGACATGTGCGAAATAAACCATCATTCGATTTATATTTTTTTGCAATGTATCTACGAAACTGCATCGACGGATTACAATCTGATCAATGAAAAGTACACATCGTTTTTCATTTATTCTTGTTAACCTGTCTCAGTCAAATAATCTGTAGATAAAAATGGATTTGGAGGAAATTATGTTTGGAAAAGGCGGCTTGGCCTAGTTCAGGATTAATCTCACAATATAATTCTGCTTGTCGGTAAGCAGGAACTTTACCTTCGAAGAGCTGTTACAGCAATGGCAGATTCATTAGAAAGTAGCTGTTAAATTGCTGCGAAATTGTATAATCGGCACGAAATTAACGCCGCGTGGGATACTTGAAATTAATGTTGTGATGGAGTGGTAATAAAGCGCAAATGAAAGTAGCTCCCGTGTAACTCAGTTATCAGTCAATGTACACCAATTGCTAAACAGCCTTACTATATGACACAATCACATCTTCAGCTGCGAAAGCTCACAATTGCATTTCCATTGACTTTTAGTCCCCTTCCTATTGGTAGGCTGACGGCTAGTGTATTACAATGCAATTCTGGTAAAAGAGTTTTGGAGAAAGAAATTATTTTAATAGAATACTTTTCTACTGATAATGTATATTTGCTACAGAGAAACACTGAAGTCCCGTCCGTTATAGGTGCCAATCCAGTGTGTCATCTTCAGCGATCTCATTTTATTGTTAGCCAAATATAACGATTTTCCTTGTTAGATGATCAGATGAAACGAACTTGAGTAGAAATCGTCTGCGCCATCATTAATATGATTTAATCACGCCACAGTTTCCGCAATTACTTCAATAATAGTTCATTCAGTATAGGAAGTGGTCAGGAACAAATGATAGAGTGGAGGTGATATACCCATAATATATGTGGTGATACAAAAAAGATAGCTGTAGACCACGCTAGAGGTGCAATCATCATTGACGGTGTTTTGGTTGCATCTTTTTGTAACAGATACTGTAGAGAATGCTAATGCCCAAAGTGAAAAATTGACAGGATAAATATTCATTGAGCCCCTGGAAAGCACTGTAGGTTGAAAATAAATAACCAATAACTGCAAATCTTCACGACGATTCATTGTCACAACCTGCCCAAATACCCCCCTCAAACTGAGGTGCTGTCATAACCAGAGCAGTGTGCATTGCGAGCCCCGTTGTGCGGAAGAAATATGCAGTTATTTAAAGTGTCGCTACATGCTTCACTGCAATGCTTCAATTCTGTTGTTTTTGTATGCGAATGCTTGGTCTGGACGTAGAACTCCTAACAACTCAGATCCTTTATTTCCTTTGTGCCCCAGATTTTCCAATTAAATTTAAAGTTTTCCTTGTGCTACACTCGTTTAGTTCTGCGCAGGAACTTGAGATAATAGGGTATCGCAAATCTTATGTTTTCTCGTTTTTACACTGTAAGATAGGAAAAAAAGCACCATGAAGGAATTATTCGAGTGGGACGGAAATCGATATGTGGTGTACATGTACAGACCAAAAAAAAAAATGATTACAATTTCAGAAACAAATTGGATGATTTATTCAACAGAAGGAGCTTCACAAACTGAGTCAGTCAATGAAGCGTTGGTCCACCTGTGGTCCTTATGCAAGCAGTTAATCGGCTTGGCATTGATTGATACAGTTGGTGAGTGTCCTCCGAAGCGATATCGTGCCAAATTCTATCCAATTAGCGCGTTAGATCGTCAAAATTCCTATGTGCTAGGAGGGCCCTGCCCGTAATGCAACAAAGGTTTTCAATTGGGCAGAAATTCGGCGACCTTTCTGTCCAAGGTAGTGTTTGGCAATCACGAAGACAAGCAGTAGAAACTCTCGCCGTGTGTGTGCGGACATCATGTTGCTAAAATGTAGCCCAGGGTGGCTCACCATGAAGGGCAACAAAACAGGGCGTGGAATATCGTCAACTTACCGCTGTGCTCTAATGGTGCCGCAGATGGCAACCAATGGGGTCCTACTCGAAAAAGATATGGCTTCCCGAACCATCACTCCTGATTGTCGGTCATATGACGGGCGACAGTCAGGTTGGTATACTATCGCTGTCCGACTAGTCTCCACACACGTCTCCACTGGCCATTGGGGCGGGACTCATCACTGAACACAATTCTATTCCAGTCTATTCCAGTCAATGAGATTACAGACCGAAGAGATATCTGGAGTCGCCCCAGACAGTGATGGGATATCAACCTGACTGCTGTCCACCATACGGCCCGAAAACCAGGAAAGATGTTCTGGGTGCCATTTCCTTTCATAGCAGGAGCCCTCTGGTAGTCATTCTTACAGCACAGCGGTACGTCGACGATATTCTACGCCCCGTTTTTTACTCTTCGTGGCAAGCCATCCTGGGTTTACATTTCAGCAAGATAATGCCCGCCCGCACACAGAAAGGGTTTCTACTGCTTGTCTTCGTGCTTGTCAAACCTAACCTTCGCCAGCATGGTTTCCGGATGCCTCCCTAACTGAGAGCGTTTGGAACATTATGGTGAAAGTCCCCCAACCAGCTCGGGATTTTGACTATCTAATATGCCAGTTCGGACATAATTTCTTCACGATATCGCTCAGGAGGATGTCCAACAACTCTATCGATCAATGCCAAGCCGAATATCTGCTTGCATAAGAGCCATAGGTGGACTAACACGTTATTTACTTGCTTAATTTGTGAGGCTCTTTCTCTTGAATAAATCACCCAATTTTTCTGAAACCTTAATAATTTTTTTGTCTATACATCTACGTTCTTTCTACCGATTTCCGTCCCATTCTGATAACACCTTCGTGGTGTGTATTTTTTTTTCTTAGAGTGTATTTATATATGTTTTAATTGTTATGAATTATTAGTATCTTACGAATTGTGCAGTGTCTTTTCTTGTGGTTCATATGGCCCCACAGGATAAAATTAAAGTCAATATAGGGTGTTCATAATAGTATGTCCCAGTTTCAAATGAATATTATGACCGTTTAATTTAGGCTATTTACAACAAATCATATATAACATTGAAACTAAACTAACAGAGTTTTTGCTGTAACTGTTCAATATGTGTACCTTCAGGAATGCGGCACACATCCAACGTAAAATATAAACTTCCCGCACTTTGGTTACCAAGTCTGGAGTTATGGAGGCAATAGCTTCTTCAGTTCGGTGTACCAACTATGGAAAGTCAGTAAGCAGTGTCGGAACGTAGCTCCAAAGGAAAAAATCGCCTGGTGTGAGGTCAGGTCGACGTGGAGGCCAGAGGAAAAGAGCTCTGTCGTACTGACCACTACGACCTACCAACGGTCAGGGACCAAGACGTTCAAACACTCTGGTACAAAGAGATGCCAACGGGAGAGGGGTTTCATCTTGGTGCCAAATAAAATTTTCAGGTTCGGCTTCTAGATGGGGAAAGAGCCATGCTTCAACATATCTAGATACGCTACCCTTTTTAATGCAGCTTCAGCGAAAATCAATGTTCCGTACAGTTGATATCGGGACACAGAGCAGAAAACAAGTTCATGAGTATGTTCGGACCCCTAGATACGTACATTATGGGTATTTACTTTCCTACTTAGATGAGCGATTGCCTCATCACTGAATACTACATGATCAAGAAAGTCATCTTCCCATAGCAACTCTTCACTTGAGAAATTATAACGTACACCATAGTCATGTGGCTTTAAAGCAAGTACTAACTACAACCGGTTTGGATGCATGTGTAAACATTTTCTTAAAACTTTTGACACTGTTGTTTTAGGCAACGGAAGTTCAAGATTTGTTTTTCCGAACCAGTTTCTTAGGACTGCGCAGGTAAGATGGTTTGAAATTGTCAACATCCTTTCCAGACACTTTTGGTCGTCCTTTGCTTTTCCCTTTACGCACACATCTGGTCGTTTCGGATTGACTATACCATCAGCGGACGTTTTTGCTACGTGGGGTATCACACTTAAACTGTAAACAAAACGCATGTTGAACTGAAATTAAAGATTCACTCATTGCAAACTGAAGAGCACAAAATGCTTTACGCTCAGGAGTCGCCATTTTGAGTATGTTTCGTATGTGACGTGTCAGCGGGAAAATAACAAAGCAATACTTGCGCATGCGCTTATCTAAAACTGTTTTCAGTTATTCTATAATTGTGGACTTGAACCAACACTCTACGATGCTTACAGTTGATACAACTAAAATTTATAATTAGAGCGTTCTTTTATTGAAATCTTGTAAAATTGGAGCATAAAAACTTGACTAGATATCCTCGTATTTCATTACTTGCAGTATTAAATCTTAAATCTGAATCGCGTATGATCTCCTAACCGTCAGAACTTTCCTGCAAATTTTCTTATTTTATTAACTACCGAAAATCCTAAATCGAATAGTGAATGAAATGTCTGACAACGTAGTTGAAGACTGTTTAGTCCTTTTCATATATCAGTCGGACCACGAATAAATTTATTTGCTACGGCTGCTTCAGTATACTTGAACTATTGCCTCGATGTAATATGCATATTGAATATAAACTGTCGTTCTCTGGAGAAGTAGATGTAGAAACCAGATTCTCACCTACTAGCTTGTTGTAATCAAGTGTGTTCCAAGACCAAGATTTATTTTACTGCTGAGCCTGCCCTCTGTTGGCAGACAAGTTTGCGATGACACAATGGTCTCATTAGTGTTATAAACTGAATGAGACAAGATCTCGTTTAAAGCTGATAAGCTGTCAAAACATTTTTATTAGAATGTAAGAAGCTGTGTAATGAAGTTACAGCTGACTTAATTTGCACATAAGGTGGGAGCAGAATGTAGTCAGCAGAAGGTTAGTTAAGGCAGTGTACAAACATTCTTGCTGAACAGGAATTGCAAAGTGTGCACGTAAGATTGGGGGGAACAGGTAAGCCATTTTGGGTATTCCGGGTACGGATCGGAGTATTAAGGTACGAAATACTACGCCTAGGATGACGTCATAGCATATCACGAACCACACCCTTAATGCAAAGTGGAGGGGTACACTCAAATCAGACGTAGCAGGTTAAATCTTGGTTCTGGAGAGAAGCCCATCATAACAAAGAAAGCACTGGGGCTATGGAGTGTTGAGGTTGACGAAAAAATATTTAAGATACATAAGAAACCAATAGTTCACTTGAAAAAAGAATCTTAGTGTTTGGTTTATGTTGCGGGTCAGCTGCTAGTATTCACAGCATGTCTTAGCTACCTGCAGCTCTCCCCGAATTTTGTAGCACTTTCATTCAATCGATGACCCCTCTTAATACAACTATGTCTTCTGCTTACTATCTCAGCGAGATTGCCCTTTTAACCATGTAATTTGTATACATGATAAATTACAAAGCTCCAATCAGGCATCCTGGAGGCTTGCCCCATGCGACTTCCTCTTCTTACTATGTCTCTCCACTGAAAACGACGTTCTGCGTTCTGTTTGATGAGAAGTTTTCTGCCAAATCAAATTTGTGGGCTGATATTCCATAATCTCGTGTTTTGTTTACTGGGCGGCGGTGCAGAATGGTAAATAATCAGAGACTTTTCTGAAGTCGAGAAACGCGGCATCTGATTGCCTTCTTGGTCAACAAGTTGACTTTCATATGATCGATGTTCAAGAAATAAACATAGATTCTTAGAACTAAATCCTTCGGTCTCCTTAAAGATCATTATATAATAGCACAGCACATGTTCCATAATTCTACAGTAAAATAATGTAAGGTACCACGGTATGTAGATCTATGAATCTGCCTTCTGACCCCTCTTAAATATTGGTACTATTTTATACCAATGTCTTTTTCAGTAGTGTAATTAGTTACTGCGGAGATTAACAGTAGACCGCTATCAGAAGAGGGGCCATTTTTTACATAAAATCGAAGTAGAAACTTGCTAGTGCTTTGAGGCAGATAGGACTTTGCCTTCAGATTCATTGAACAACGTTTCTTGCGTAGTTCTTCGTACATTAACGTGGATACTTTCAGCCTTCATTTATCAGGAAAACTACGGTTTCGTTTCAGTCTGCAGCGAAGTTCTTTCTGATCTCGTAATCACTGAGTAACTAGATGGAAAGTGTTACATAAACTGTGAACAGAAGTAATCACATTTATCATCCTGAGGGTTTTGCGCCCCGCTCTTTAGAGAGGATAAGAGACAGTTATCTTCTCTTGTGTTAGCACGTCAGTCAACCTGCTAGATTTAAACTAAATGTGTTTCTTCCTCTAGCAAAATGAGAGGTTAGCTATACAATGTAAAATATTGCACCTACAGTTCTGTATAGCATGCACACAGCTAAACACAAATGTCCTCGCCGTTAGTAAGCTATTGATGGGGTTGTCACGTACGCGAATAATTTTGAGCATTATAAATAAAATGTTATTTTGCCCTTTAGTTGATGAAATATATAATTTGTTTTTTTTCTTTTTCATGTTTTGTGTAAGTAAAAAAAACGAATAAATCCGAAATTCAGTTAGTGCGCTTTTTGACACGATGGTTCGTACCCTGACAAGTTTCAGAAAGAAAGTTTTACACGGTTGAAATGCTTTTTACCCTCACTTTAATCAGGCTATTAGAGTGGGCATTTTTTTAAACAGAAAAAGTGAAAATTTTATTAATAAGATCAGAATAAGTAACATTGCGTTTCTCTCAGTCATACTGAAAAAATGCAAGCCTAATTTCGAGAAAAACACGTTTAGTTAAAAGAATGTTTCATAAAAAAGCTGTTTTAAGGCGACAGTGACGTAATTCCTTTGACAGGAAAGCAATGTAGACAAAAGAGCTCTGCAGCTGTTCAAAATTTGTGAAGCTGCGAAAGACTGAAAGAGAGATGAAAGCAAACGCCTAATTGCAAATTTCAGACCTTTTGCAATATACTGGTCAGCTTTGCAACCACGCGAAATCAGTTGCAGCACACGTTTATAAGAAGTACACATCTGAGCTGTCAAGTACCCATAAATAAATAAGCTTCGACCTTTGTCCGCCGTGACGTTGTTGTGTATGGAGTTATCTCAGCACGTGTGGAGGCTAATTTCTGTTGAGGAACAAATACAAGAGTCATTGTGCGGTTCGTGAGCGTGTGTCTTTGGTTGTTCACATATCTCGTTTCCGGCACTGTCCTTTTTTTTTTTTTTTTTTGCAGGTTATGCAATGCCTGTGCTGACAAGCAATTACGTAGATGGTGTTTTAGCAGACTTCTGCCTGCTTACGTAAGATGCTTTAATTACGGAACACAGAAAAGTCGTTGCAGGTTGAATGCTTCCTACTTTTTAATCATTTAAACACTCCTCAAAAGCTTCACCTATGGCCATACATGTAATTCGCCATTATTTGATAAAGAAAATTAAAAATCCCTTTAGCCACACTCAAGCCTGTAAAACTCAAATGTTCTGAATATAAGGAGGTTTGCTAGTTGCTTCCGTGGTTTTTGTCTCTCAGTTAATGTAATAATTCACCTCGAAATGAATGTTGGGTTTCCAATAAAGACGAATTTCTAACTAAAATCATATCATTATTGAAGAACAATACTATTTTCGTGAAATACCTTCATATTCACTTATAATAAGAGCGGTTACGACGTATAAACCGTTTTATATCGGAATACACTCTTGTTCTCATATAAATATGCTCTCGGCAAATGGATCAGTTTAATAAAACTGTATATACATACCGTACCCAAGCAACCAGCTAGCAACAAGGCAGTCTACATTTTCAGTGAGTCTACTTCCATTTTTGCAAGTTTTGGTAAATGTCAAGGATGCTCATATCTCACTAACAATTGTAATGACACATTTACTTTCATGTGGTTGCGATATCCTTAGTGGTTTCTTGTGAATTAATTTCTGTTACGCCCCTTACCACTGACCTCGAAACTAAAGCTAGTCCTCCGCGAATAGCATTCTCCAGCATAGTACACCTACCAAATTTCTGATTATATTTCGTTTATGTTTCCAGATGGCGAACACTTGCTGGTGGTACTACATCTCGAAATTTACGGAATTTTTTGATACAGTAAGTTCAACAGTACTTTTTATTAACACGCACTTGTAAATATGCATCCGAGTCTAATAGCGTAAACTGTTGGTACTGTTGTTCCAAGATACATGCATGTTGTGGGTCAAATAACCGAATTACTTGCGTTTGAAAAATCCGCAGCCAAGAAACTATCTTTATTTAGGCACCAGATGCGTTCCCTACCGAACCTTTTCCTGTGCACTGGAAGATTTTTATATTGTTTTTTACATTTATTGTTGCAGCTGTTGTTGGATGCAAAATCAGTTCAAGACTTGTTTCACGCACATGTTCTAGACAGTTCAAGTGGTCAAATCCTGGACCAGTGCTCGTACACACACACACACACACACACACACACACACACACACATATATATATATATATATATTTTACACATACTCCTCTCGCAGAAAGAGAGAGATTTACAGCAAATAACTGTTAAGTAAAGTACTGCAGTAAATACAAAAAGACAATACATTTAACTGCAATGACAAACACGAAAAAACAGGTGTCATGTCTAGTTATAGCTCGGCCAAGGGGGGTATGAAAATACAGAGAACGGTATTCCAAAGTGTAGCAGAAATTTCGACAGCAACGGCTGGCGCACACAGCTACCACAACTGGTAAATACACAAACTGCTTTTGCAATCTTCATCAAGCTGCACTAAATATGTGTAAAACATTACTTATATGCTCCACTGACAATTATTCCATAAAATGCAACACAAAATGCGTCTGGCGCAAAAATAGAGAAAACTTTAGCAGTTGCGTGACAGCGGATTTTTCAGATATACAAATGTTTGCTTCATATGGGAATACAAACCAAAAGACTAACTGGGTGACGGCCTATGCCTGTCTGTTGACAGTACAGGCGTCTTCTACTACCTAATAGGTGAAGGATTCAACAAAAATATTTATCAAAATACGCCTATATTCAGCCATTACTTTTTCATAGCTGTGCTAACCTATTTCACTAACAAAAGCTGCTGCGCTTTTAAGGGATTATTCTGTATAAATTTTACATTGCATATTAATTTTAAAATGCGTATGAAAGCCCCAACCCTGCCTCTTTGCATCCGATGTAGTAATAGCTCTGAATAAGGTAGTAGTCAGAGCGCAAGGCTCTGTTGGTAAATACCTTCTCCTTAATTTTAATTTACCATCCTCTGATGTAATTCTCAGTTTGATTTACAAATGAAATGGTGCCATTTGACATACTTAAAAATGGTCTACACTGGACTCTAAAGTTAATAGACGGATATTTGATTAAATGTGGATGTTAGATTCTTTCCTTTCATTCTGTCGACATTTTTCTGTGGTAAGAGTACTAAAATCTACCCCGCTTTAAGATTTTCACCAAGTTATTTCTCTGGGATACCAGACTACTGTGCAGTTATTGTTCCCCTTTTTTTTCTCTTTTCCTTTGCTGCTGATATTGATTGTTACCTTTTTCCCATTGGAGCCGATTGTAGTGTCTAGATGTATCTGCCTAATGTAATCGGTGTTGGAACGTCTTCTCAATCACCATATGCATATTTGTCTAGTTTTAGATTTAGTATTGTGAATATTGAAATTATCTCTATAAGCTTTTTTACTTCTGCTTTTAGCTCAACCAAAACATCCGCAAAGTGTGGACCAAATGATATCACTTCTTTAAACTATTTCCGATCTTTACTTTAATTTATTCTCATCATAAATTGCTTCTCAGTTCAATTTTTAGTACTACTACATACTCCCTTTACGTTTGACAGGAATAAGTAGACGTCAACTAACTGGATAAGAAGTTGTCCAAACTTATTTGCATGGCCGTGAAGTACTTTCTTTGCCAGCTCTTCAGTTTTTTGGTCTTTCTAACAACTTTGCTCTCGTGCAACGATTAAGCATAATGAAGAATATCGTGAAGCCCTGCTTAAGGAATTGGTTAAAGTTCTGTAGCACGTGCGGAACGAAACAATTGATTGATTTTGTCAGTTTTTGCTTATGGTGAAATCAACTAAGCAGAGCCTAGTGAAACTACAAAGGCTTTCCCGGGAATCTTCTTTCTCATTGTTCCTTCTCGAGTGTGTAAGACATTCCAATGGCACAACATAAATAAATTAGTCTTACAATTCTTCAGCTATAGTCAGCAACCAAAAAGAAGAGAGATTTTTCAAGAAAACTATCATGATGTCGAAGGGGATTAAAGTTATCAGAAGCGTACTTAACCCACCCGTAAACTTGGTCGTTAACGCATATCGTTGCGAAGGACTCAACCCGGAAATTGTTAGAGTCATCGTGGCGGAAGAAATTTTCATCGTCTAGATTTGACCGAAAAAGAGTTGAGAAGTGATCACCAGACTGGGTGCCAGCGTACTGACACGGCTGATGAGTAATAAACTACTGGCCATTAAAATTGCTACACCACGAAGACGACGTGATACAAACGCGAAATTTAACCGACAGGAAGAAGATGCTGTGATATGTAAATGATTATCTTTCCAGAACATTCACACAAGGTTGGCGCCGGTGGCGACACCTACAACGTGCTGACATGAGGAAAGCTTACAACCGATTTCTCATACACAAACAGCAGTTGACCGGCGTTGCCTGGTGAAACGTTGTTGTGATGCCTCGTATAAGGAACAGAAATGCGTACCATCACGTTTACGACTTTGATAAACGTCAGATTGTAGCCTATCGCGATTGCGGTTTATCGTATCGCTACCTTGCTGCTCGCGTTGGTCGAGATCCAATGACTGTTAGCAGAATATGGAATCGGTGGGTTCAGCAGGGTAATACGGAACGCCGTGCTGGATCCCAACGTCCTCATATCACTAGCAGTCGAGATGACAGGCATCTTATCCGCATGGCTGTAACGGATCGTGCAGCCACGTCTCGATCCCTGAGTCAACAGATGGGGACGTTTGCAAGACAACAACCATCTGCACGAACAGTTCGACGAAGTTTGCAGCAGCATGGACTATCAGCTCGGACACCACAGCTGCGGTTACCCTTGACGCTGCATCACAGACAGGAGCGCCTGCGATGGTGTACTCAACGACGAACCTGGGTGCACGAATGGCAAAACGTCATTTTTTCGGATGAATCCACGTTCTGTTTACAGCATCAGGATGGTCGCATCCGTGTTTAGTGACATCGCGGTGAACGCACATTGGAAGCGTGTATTCGTCATCGCCATACTGGCGTATTACACGGCGTGATGGTATGGGGTGCCATTTGTTACACGTCTCGGTCACCACTTGTTCACACTGACGGAGCTTTGAACAGTGGACGTTACATTTCAGATGTGTTATGACCCGTGGCTCTACCCTTCATTCGATCCCTGCGAAACCCTACATTTCAGCAGGATAATGCACGACCGCATGTTGCAGGTCCTGTACGGGCCTTTCTGGATACAGTAAATGTTCGACTGCTGCCCTGGCCAGCACATTCTCCAGATCTCTCACCAACTGAAAACGTCTGGTCAATGGTGGCCTAGCAACTGGCTCGTCACAATACGCCAGTCACTACTCGTGATGAACTGTGGTATCGTGTTGAAGCTGCATGAGCAGCTGTACCTGTACACGCCGTCCAAGCTCTGTTTGACTCAATGCCCAGGCGTATCAAGGCCGTTATTACGGCCAGAGGTGGTTGTTCTGGGTACTGATTTCTCAGGATCTATGCACCCAAATTTCGTGAAAATGTAATCACATGTCAGTTCTAGTATAATATATTTGTCCAATGGATACCCGTTTATCATCTGCATTTCTTCTTAGTGTAGCAATTTTAATGGCCAGTAGTGTACTTCCATCCAACATACGATATGGCTCTGGATCATTGGTCAGCTGTTTCGCAGGGATCAGTTAACAGGTCCAGCTCCCGACACATAGCCTGCTTGACGTGCGCTACTGGTGAGTTGTCACTCATTGTTTTCTATGGTGAATTCCTGATGACAGTTATACAGACAATCGTTTTATGAGAATATGACAGATACGGAGGGAAAGATTACCCTACTAACCCTACAGAACTAAACAGCTGCTGTATATCTGGCGAAACGGAATGTAGAGCTACTGGATATGCCTTCAGTTTCCCTTTACTTTACTTAAAGGGACCCAGACACAGATAAGTTTCACAAATTTTCTGCATCCTCATATTTTATTTCTCACAAAGCAGCATCCAGGTATCTATTTACTTAAAAACAGAAAACAGCACTCTCGTATGCATAGCAGTCCATCTAGGAATTGCGTGCTTGTTATATCAATGTAATGCCGACGTAATCGTATCACAGTATTGGCAATCACACTCGCCTTTTTGTATTTTGATGTAAGCGTCATTGTTACGTTGCCATGGTACCCAAAATCACAATATTCTAATTAAATCGTGATCATAAATATCTGCTGAGCTGAGCCCGATCAAATGTGCGTAGGATCGACCTGGACATTAACTGAACCTATCATCAACTGACGTGATGTCATGGACTTATTATAACGTGTGTGGTTCAGTTAACCTGAAAAGAGGATTAAACAACTGTGGCAGTCCAGCTCCACCTCATCGCAGGTATCAAAACGCGAAACTGTGAACCATTCAATAGGTACGAGATCGTATGCTCAAATTCACAACTCCATTCTGTGTGTAAAAGACCCTCCATGTTCTAATATTCAGCTATAAATTGTTACTTTACGTTTCAACGATTACCTCTTGCTCTTCGACGAGAATGCATCTTACTACTGTCCTAATTGTGCACGTCTACTCAACGATACATTAGCCATGCCGATGACGCCAGAATAACCTAATGACGACGTGTTAGTATGTAATTTTAAGGAGGCGTACACACGTTGACACTAGTCAGCCATCTTCCTGCCGACGAGGAAGAAGGTAATTCTCGAAATGTTGAATGATAATTCGTAAAAAAAACGTCGAATATGTTTGATAGCTTGGTCAGAAATAGCCTGGGAAGTTGTAGAGATGTTGGAGGGTATGTTGTTCTCAGAAATAATTGTTAAGAAAAAAAATCGATACGTTCGTATTGAGATTAGCCAATCAAGCTGTTGCTCGCGCAGTTTCGTGCGGCCCATCAGATACTATTAGTGTCGGGTGTTCTCGTAGTGTAGGTGGCAGCACACGAGACTGCTCAGCCGCTGGGTCGGGTTCAGTCCTTACTACCGTCCAATGTCTAATTTTTGTATCGCTATCTCGTTCAGCTTTGGAAGGCCAAACGAAGAACACGTTTGTGGACACCGTCCCTGGCAGGCCGCTTGTAATTTGAGCGCATAACGGCCTGATCTGCTAACTGCAATGCTAATTAACTCGGAAACGGAGCAACGTATCGTATTTTTTTCTTAACCAACATTTCTCAACATAACCTACCCAGCAACACCCATGCAAGCCTTTCAGACTTTTTCTGACCACCTTGTATAAAGGTACAGCAGTGAAATACTTCGTGGTCATGTAAAACTATCCATTAACGCATGTAGTTTTTATTTACACATGCATTTCTATACTTTACAACTTGTTATTACATACGATGAACCTGAATACCACGGACAAAATTTTAGTGGTTGTTCAGGGTTATTTTATGAATATTTAGGTATAAGGAACCCGTGCTCTCCGGTGGTTCTTCACTGAGTACTTGCATTTGGTTTTATTTATCACCCCCCTTTATCATTGTAATTGTATTGCATTGAAAATGGCGGCACGATAGTGTATTAGTCGAGCTCAGTATTATTGCATCTGAGAATGAGCGTGCTTCGGTTGGCTTATCGTGAGTTTTTGTCGTGATATTTCACGAAGACACGCTGAACCACTTGGTAGTATATGTAAAAGTGTCCTGAAAGCATTCACAGTGCGATGCGTTTTCCTTACTCACAACTGTAGCTGTTCACTGTCCGATGACGACCACGGCAGGCCAAGAGCAATAATATCGTCGAGTAGTAAATGTTGCCGGCCGTGGTGGCCGTGCGGTTCTAGGCGCTCCAGTCCGGAGCCGCGCTGTTGCTACGATCGCAGGTTCGAATCCTGCCTCGGGCATGGGTGTATGTGATGTCCTTAGGTTAGTTAGGTTTAAGTAGTTCTAAGTTCTAGGGGACTGATGACCACAGCAGTTGAGTCCCATAGTGCTCAGAGCCATTTGAACCATTTGAAGTAAATGTTGACGATATCCGTTGTTTGCCTTCTTTGAAAACAAAGTTGTTACTTTCACTCATGGTATTTGCTGTCGATAACAGTAATGCCCACTTTACTCTTCACATTCAAACTTAGTGTGTACTGCTGGGTTCTGTCTCAGGTTTGTGTTGCCAGCGGTGTTAATTGTAAGTTAAAAGTGATACGCAACAGTACTAGTAGATTTACCAATAAAGAATTGACGCATATGCACCTCGTGTATAGTTTAGTGAGTGCAATGGCAGAGCAGCACAACTACGCTATGCTGAGATGTTTCCGCAGCAATGGCAGTCACATCCGTCTGACGGGTGTTCCATTACTCTTTTTTGTGTTGTACGTTTTGGTGATAACATGTTACAAGCTTTTCATTGTTGTGAAGGTATTTTCACAGAAACGTAGGTAAATGAGGAAACAAATGGAATAGATCATAATCACATTTTTACTGTGTGCTGAGACACCAGTGACAAAATGTAGTTAATACTAAAATCTAAAAAAATACCCTTCAGTAACCTTTTTAAGATTTCTACGCGTTCCGTTCTTGGGTGGAATGTACGTAGAATGACTGATTATATGTCTCTGTGCGAACTGTTACTAGCTTAATTTTTTCTTACTAGACCGATCATAGGGGGCTTTATATTAAGATTTCGCTCTGAAAGTAGGTTTACTGAATTTGCTGAGTAGGTTTATCCTGGATATTGGGCACCTTCATTAAGCTCTGCGCTACTTCAAACTATGTTTATGTCCTCGGTCATGGATGTGTGTGATGTCCTTAGGTTAGTTAGGTTTAAGTAGTTCTAAGTTCTAGGCGACTGATGACCTCAGAAGTTAAATCGCATAGTGCTCAGAGCCATTTGAACCATTTTTTATGTCCATGTGTTGTTGCGATGAGGAATCAGAAATCTGTCACATTCTTCTTTTTTTTTGTGCCTTTGTCCTACACCAGCACAGAATCGGCCTGGTTATGTCGCCACTGCGTTACCTCCTGGAATGGAATTATGTACCCCAACAGCTTACGAGATGTGCTATTCATGTGAAATTGAGCGAAAGTCTTCTAAATATTTACGAATCGTGTAACTGAGGGAGGGCGTGGGTAACAGACCGGTATTCACCAAGTGAGATGTGGGAAACCGCCTCAAAGACCACATCCAAGCTGGCCAGCACACTGACCCTCCTATAATCCGTTCATCATAAGAATAAACCTGATTTAAACAAACACAAACGCGATGATTGGTCAGAAGCCGTAGCACACGTACACTGGTGTTGTTACGCTCTTGGAAGTAGGTCCTACTTATGTATTAGATATCTTATTACTAAGTTATGTAACTTTAAGATATTCAAATGTGTTAACAGCCTTCAACGTTTTTCTTAATCACGCTTTAGTTACGTAGTTTTTATTTCAAAAATCGTGTACAGTACAGTCTCTGCATCGTTGTGCTCTGACGTCGCGCTTTTAATGCGCAGTATGGAAATGGCTGAGGCTGCTTTCTGTTCCATAGTGAAACACGCGTGTGGAACACGGTTAAAAAGTGCCGTGAAATAGACTGTAATTGATGTTTTTCATAAATGTATGGGGATAATCGGCTTTGAAGTTTTCCCAGCACTGTATATGATTTAGTTAATAGGTAAATATACATTTAAAGTGTAACATGTAACGGACCATGAACCAAAGGCGGTTGTTCGTGCGTTGGTGCACATCACCCCACTATCATATTTTTTCTCATTCATTTTTAAATATCTACATCTCGTAATTATAAAACTCATCATTTTTTGTGAATAATGCACTCTTTTGTTTCTTATTACATATTGGACGCGAAATTCCTATTTCCATTTCAAATACAAATTCTTAATCATCGATGTTTTATGGAATATTGTTCATAAAAGTTGCTTAAATTCAGAAAAAATAACAATTTAATTTTTAAGTCAAAAATTAAAAACCAAATCCTCTTTATTTGGACTATGTCCATCGTTTTGTACCACAAAGGTAAATAAGTATCGAAAAAACATGAAAAACAGTCATATTCACAGCACCGAGCACATCATAAAATGCTGCATTTTTACATTTGCTACTGTACCATTACAATATGAACCCAACAGAACTGATCTGGAGCCAAGCTGCGGTATTCGGCCCGAGAAGTAACAAGACTGTTAAGGTGCCAGACGAATGGAACTAACGCACGCAGCTTTTTCACACGGCACTGCTGAAGGCTGGCGGGATATAGAACGGCTCATCATGAGAAAATGCTGCGCCCGATTGGCTTCGTGGATTCTGTTGTTGATAGGCTCGTTATCAACGTAGCAGGTGACAGTTCGAGAACTGAAATGTATTTCTCGTAATCGGATAAGGAAAGGGCTAAGAGATTACCAGACGACTGACTGTAAGTAATACTTCAGTGGCTTCAATATTTAACTATATGGTGAAATCATTCAATACTCTCCTACGTTACACACACCTTATGCAGAAAAATTACCCTATGGTTAAGTCAGGACTTTTCATCATTCTTGTTTTTAATTACAATAGTACGTTAGCTAAAAACATAACGTGTTGCGATTTTCGTCTAGTCGTCTAAGGAGCGTATTGTGAGAGATTTGCAGCGTATTATTTCATTCTGCTTAAATATTAAATGACATTCGAAGCAGTATAGCTTCTCTGCTCGTCTCTTTTTACGTGTGAACTGCAGCTGGCCACGTCACTACAGGCTGGCTGTACCAGCTGACCGGCCAGTGCTGTCCAAGTTAAATGCGCCGGTAAAGCTGTTGTCCTGTATTATCGCTAAGTTGATATGCGCGTAAAGCACAGCACAAAACGTACCCTTATCATCGTACTTGACAGTATCGATACAGCTAGGCTGCAGTCCCACGTGAAACTGAAATCCGATGAGGCTCCAGCAAAGGCGGAAGAATACATAGTGCAATCTTTACATCAGGTTTATTCTTTTGATGAACGGATTATAGTTAATCCGCCGGGCTGACTCGATGCGGCGTCGGCTCATATCTCCGCCCCGCCGTAACACGCACGGCCATCCGGTCGGGTAGTAAGAAAGCAGATAGCGCATGGCACAAGTCGTTTTCGATCAATAGACTAATGCAAAAAAAGTAAGTGATTTTTATAAGGTTGATATTTGGACACAGTGATAAATACTTGATCATAGTCCGCAGCTCGTGGTCGTGCGTTAGCGTTCTCGCTTCCCACGCCCGGGTTCCCGGGTTCGATTCCCAGCGGGGTCAGGGATTTTCTCTGCCTCGTGATGACTGGGTGTTGTGTGAAGTCCTTAGGTTAGTTAGGTTTAAGTAGTTCTAAGTTCTAGGGGACTGATGACCACAGATGTTATGTCCCATAGTTCTCAGAGCCATTTGAACCATTTTGAGCTTGATCATAGCGTTGATCAACGGAAAAATGCGGATATGCTCCTGTGAATTACCAGTTGCCTCGTTCTACCGTCGTCAACACATTTAAAAACTTTGGCATGCGAACATATTAGCGCACTTTTTAACATGCAGCTCATGTCTCACTCCCACAAATTCTCATAGCTGTAACTCCATCTCTGTAAGTCACTTATACTCATCCACCCTTTCTTGCCCATTTTCAATCAATCGTTTTGCCAAACTCATTGTTATTATCTCTTTCTGTCTCTCTGTCACTGTCTCTTGTCTCAAAGCGACAGTCTCCATCGTTCTGTCACACTACTATTGTCTCCTTTCACTGTCTCCTTCTTGCTCTGTCTTACTGCTACTACCTTATTCATTCGTTTCCACTGCTGCTCTCTCACCACACAGCCCCTATCTCTCTCGTCCTTGTTGTCGTTGCATTGACTCTCTCTCTCTCATTATCAGTGGCTCTCACAAACCTCCACTTCCTCCTTCTCTGTATTCCTCTCTCACTGGCACTGTCTCCTTCACTCTTTTCTTAACACTGGTATGTCAATGTCAACTATGTTCCTCTGCGATTTGGTCCCTCTCTTTCTCTCACACTGCCATTGTCCCCTTCGCTCTTCCTATACCACAACCACTGTCCATTATCTTCCAATACTTATTACTTACCGTCTCTTTCCCTCTGCCACTGTCTCCTTCTCTTACAGCAAAAAAAAAAAAAAAAAAAAAAAAAAAAAAAAAAAAAAAAAAAAAAACGCGAATATGTTCGCACGCCAAAATTTTGAAGTTGCTGAGGAAGGTAGAATGAGACACCTGCTTCCCCACTTTTCAGTCAGAGTCTTTTAAACAGGAGCGTATTCGCTTTTTTGTGCTCCGATAGGAGCAGTTTTCCGCTGTTTCCCATCTTTTCCCTGCTACAGCACCGCATGTCACTTATATAAAAAGAACTTTATGGATCATTAAATTTTTGATAGTTTACTTATATGAAATTGAAATAACGCAAAACTAATTTTACATCTGAGACCAGATTTTACGTGCACAAAAATTTTTGTATGTGCTTCAGTACAACAACATGGAGTTCCCAGAACTTTTCTGGCGATAAAGGAGGCTCTTTACGGCATATTTCTCCGTGCTACCTTAATTTTAATCGATAAAGATATCACGAAAATTGTCAATATAGATCGAGATCTGAATCTTAGGAATATATCGCAAAAATTACAGCAATTTTTGCGCATAGTCCTCTTTGAATCTGCGGCTTGGTTTTGGTAACCGTATTTTTAGTGTGTTTCTCGATAATGGATAAATGCTTTTGAAAACGGGGAGATGGCACTTCTAGATAAATGCCTAGAGAATATGCCGTTCAAATGCGAGCAGTTTGCTGCGGTTAGTTATTTACACATCCGCTGCAGAAGGCGAAGAAATGGTGAACATAGCTTTGTTCAGGTTTTCTAGGAGCCGCCCATGAATTAAATGGTGCCTCCATAAGCCCCATAAGGCGCACCATACACACCAAACGCAAAAAGGCCCAGCCGATTTGCTCCGTTTGCTTAAGCTGGTGGAAGTGTAGTGTCCGGCCCACTCATCTAATATTCGGTGCCTAGGAAGCTGTTTTCTCGGATAGCTAGACAACAATTCCAGCAAATATTATTAATGGAATTTATTACAGTAAATTGAACTGACAATACTTAACTCAGCGGATTTGCAGTGAGGTGTCGCAAGCAAATGGCGACATGCAAATAATCAATATTCTTCGATATATACACTACTGGCCATTAAAATTGCTACACTAAGAAGAAATGCACATGAGAAACGGGTATTCATTGGACAAATATATTATACTAGAACTGACATATGATTACATCTTCACGCAATTCGGGTGCATAGATCCTGAGAAATCAGTACCCAGAACAACCACCTCTGGCGGTAATAACGGCCTTGATACACCGGGGTATTGAGTCAAACAGAGCTTGGATGGCGTGTACATCTACAACTGCCCATGCGGCTTCAACACGGTACCACAGTTCATCAAGAGTAGTGACTGGCGTATTGTGACGAGCCAGTTGCTCGGCCACCATTGACCAGACGTTTTCAGTTGGTGAGAGATCTGGAGAATGTGCTGGCCAGGGCAGCAGTCGAACATTTTCTGTATCCAGAAAGGCCCGTACAGGACCTGCAACATGCGGTCGTGCATTATCCTAGTGAAATGTAGAGTTTCGCAGGCATCGAATGAAGGGTAGATCCACGGGTCGTAACACATCTTAAATGTAACGTCCACTGTTCAAAGTGCCGGCAATGCGAACAAGAGGTGACCGAGACTTGTAACAAATGGCACCCCATGCCATCACGCCGTGTAATACGCCAGTATGGCGATGACGAATACACGCTTCCAATGTGCGTTCACCGCGATGTCGCCAAACACGGATGCGACCATCATGATGCTCATAACAGAACCTGGATTCATCCGAAAAAATGACATATTGCCATTCGTGCACCCAGGTTCGTCGTTGAGTACACCATCGCAGGCGCTCCTGTCTGTGATGCAGCGTCAAGGGTAACGGCAGCCACGGTCTTCGAGCTGATAGTCCATGCTGCTGCAAACGTCTTCGATCTGTTCGTGCAGATGGTTGTTGTCTTGCAAACGTCCCCATCTGTTGACTCAGGGATCGAGACGTGGCTGCACGATCCGTTACAGCCATGCGGATAAGATGCCTGTCATCTCGACTGCTAGCGATACAAGGCCGTTGGGATCCAGCACGGCGTTCCCTATTACCCTCCTGAACCCACCGATTCCATATTCTACTAACAGTCATTGGATATCGACCAACGCGAGCATCAATGTCGCGATACGATAAACCGCAATCGCGACAGGCTACAATCCGACCTTTATCAAAGTCGGAAACGTGATGGTACGCATTTCTCCTCCTTACACGAGGTATCACAACAACGTTTCACCAGGCAACGCCGGTCAACTGCTGTTTGTGTATGAGAAATCGGTTGGAAACTTTCCTCATGTCAGCACGTTGTAGGCGTCGCCACCGGCGCCAACCTTGCGTGAATGCTCTGAAAAACTAATCATTTGCATATCACAGCATCTTCTTCCTGTCGGTTAAATTTCGCGTTTGTATCACGTCGTCTTCGTGGTGTAGTAATTTTAATGACCAGTAGTGTAAAATTTACAACGCAAGGAAATAATACTGTTCACAAGTCATGGCTCGTATTCTGGTGCGGCGGAGGCTTCTTTTTTTTCCTTTATTGTAATTTTCATACCTATACAGATACATAGGTAGGCTGGCAGCTGCATCGTACGCTGCTCTTCAGCCTTCGATTTTCCAATGAGAAAAAACATTAAGAAGATACATATTAGATAGAGTGACGGGTAAAAAACAGTAGACACACAAAAACACAAAACACGGAGCCGTTCACACTCGATGAAAATTACACTGAAACACGTTGGCACGGCGCACAAGCACTGATGATTCGATGACACTGGTGAACGTAGGAGTGTGACGGTGAACACTAACACAAACACGACGGCACACACACGAGAAACTGATGGCGATGATCTCCGGCGCGCGAATGTCCACGTAACGTGTGCGAGTCCGGGGACCTGCCAAGAGGGGAAGAGGGGTGAGGGGGAGGGAGAGGGGAGAGCAAAGATGCCAATGGCAGAGGAGATGGGAGGAGGAGTAGAGGGACGGGGGTAGGGGAAGCCCGGGGGAGGAGTCGGGAGAAAGGGAGGAGGGAGGGAAGGGGGAGAGAAGGGAGAGAGTGTGCCCAAAGGAAACAAACACAGGAAGAGGGAGGGAGGATCAAAGTTGGTAGGAGGGGTAGATGGAGGGGAGGAGGGCATCATCAGGGAGGGGGAGCTGGCGATAGCCATCTTGGGAGAGGGTGTGGATAGTGGAGAAATGGAGAGTAGGTGGGACATGGAAGTACAGGCGCTGCAGCGGACGGCGGGAGAGGATGGGAGAGACCAGCAGGTGAGGAGGATCGAGTTTGCGGGAGGTGTAGAGGATCCGTATCCATTCGAGGTAAAGGAGGAGGTGGGGAAGGGAATTAGGTCGTACAGGATCCGCATGGGGGAGGAGAGACGGATGTGATAGGCGAGGCGAAGAGCATGGCATTCAAGGATCTGAAGGATTTGTAAAAGGTAGTGGGAGTGGAGATCCAGGCAGTGTGGGCGTAGCAAAGGATAGGGCGAATGAGGGATTTATTGGTATGGAGGATGGTAGAGGGGTCCAGACCCCAAGTTCAGCTGGAGAGGAGTTTGAGGAGACAGAGGTGGGAGCGTGCCTTGGCTTGGATTGTTCGGAGGTGGGTGGTCCAGGAGAGGCGACGGTCAAGGGTGACACCAAGGTACTTAAGGGTGGGGTGAGGGCGATAGGACGGCCATAGATGATGATGTAGAAGTCGAGGAGGCGGAAGGAAGGAGTGGTTTTTGCCTACTATGATCGTCTGGGATTTGGCAGGATTGACCTTAAGCAACCACTGGTTGCACCAAGCGGTGAACCGGTCAAGATGTGATTGGAGAAGGTGTTGGGAGCGCTGCAGGGTGGGGGCAAGGGCAAGGAAGGCAGTGTCATCGGCGCACTGGAGAAGGTGAATGGGGGGTGAAGGCGGCGGCATGTCCGCCTTATACAATAGGTACAGAAGAGGGGAGAGGCTGGAACCCTGGGGCACACCGGTGGAGGGGAAAAAGGTGTAGGAATCCATGTTGTGGATGGTGATGTAGGAAGGACGGTGGGAAAGAAAGGAGCCGATCAGATGGATGTAGTTAAGAGGAAGGGTGAAGGTTTGGAGCTTGAAAAGGAGACCAGAATGCCAGACGCGGTCATAGGCTCGTTCAAGGTCAAGGGAGAGGAAGATAGCGGAACGACGGGAATTAAGCTGTTCGGAGAGGAGATGAGTGAGGTGAAGGAGAAGGTCATCGGAAGAGAAGGACGGTCGAAAGTCACACTGGGTAACGGGAAGGAGGCGGTGCTGGCGGAGATGCTGGTGGATGCGTCGGGTGAGGATGGATTCCAGGACCTTGCTGAAGACCGAGGTAAGGTTGATGGGACGGTAGGAGGAGACAGCGGATGGCGGTTTACCGGGTTTAAGGAACATCAGGATATGGGAGGTTTTCCACAGGTTGGGGTAGTAGCCAGTGGACAGGACCACATTATAGAGCCTGGCCAGGGTGGAGAGGAAAGAGGCAGGAGCTTCACAAAGGTGACGGTAGGTGACACGGTCGTGACCAGGAGCGGTGTTGCGTTTCGTGCGGAGTGTAGCAATGAGATCCTGTGTAGTGATAGGGGCATTGAGTCCTGTGTGTGCAATGTTGTCCAAGTACTGGAAACCAGGGGCGAGGGGAGGGACAGAAGTTTCAGTTCGATCGCGGAGCCGAGGCTTGGCGGAGCGGCGCTTATATTCTCTTCGTATAGGGGCTACTGCTGTCGTGGTGCGGTCATAGTCAGCATACTATTGGCTGACGTCGTCTCTCAGCCTTCTCGGCTGTTACGTTGCAGGGCGACGTGCCGGCGCTTGATGTTACGCCGGAACAGGAAGTATGTAATATTCAAAAATTGACTCTGTACTGTAGAATAATTAAAGTGAGATGATGCTTCTGTTGGGTATACAAATGTTCAATAGACCGAGGACTATTCTGTCACTAAATAATAGAAGCCAAGAGACCAGCCCCGAAAAAATTCTGTTTTTGTAAGAGGCTTTTTGGAACATCGCTAAACATTATTGCTGTCACAGGAGTGTAGCGAATGATGTAATAATAGACAGAGAAACAAAATTGTTTTAAGAAACTAGTAATCCTTCACGGTACTGTACTATCTGCCATAGTTGGAATATTAACAATTTCAGTGTTGAGCTGCACATATTCTAGAACAGTGTACTAGGATAGACTTTGCCGATGTTTTTAAGCAGTCTTCTTCGAAGTCTACATGTAGGTTTGTAGTCTGAAGCCTGCCGCAGTCGCTTACCCACAGCGGAGATGACATTTCAGATACTCGCGCGGTTTCATTTCTTGTTGCTACTGCGACTCATCACACTGCAACTGGAAGCTGAATGTATTAAGAAATAAAATACGCACCCAACGCAAACGTGAAGAAGATTATGCGAATATGTCATGGAACAGAAACACAAAAGTTGTCCTGGTACTGACATCTCGGAAGAATGGGAGAGGAAGATGACATTTCCAAATATGGAACTGAATGCATCTTGCAAGCCGATGAAGAGGAATACCTGAGAGATCAGAATTTAACGTTTCGTACACGTAGAGATACTATGATAGAAGAAGGATTACAGTGTGCGCAAACAAGTAAAGCAAGATTTTACAGTTAAAATAGGATTCATCCGCAACATCACTCGGGATGGAGGTGCCTGCAAATGAAAAATGGGAGAAACTAAACGAAACCACAATTTATAGAAACATTTATTAAGTATTCATTTTGATTACTAATTAAGTAAAGCACTAACGCAAAATAATATAATAGAATTTACCTGTTAATGGAAGTTATAATGAATATACATGGAATCTGCTGAAAGCTTCCAAGCTATTTTCATTATTGATAAATATTATACGTCGGATTAGTTACCAGAAATAGACTTAGAAGTATAACCACAGATCTGAAAGGTTTCCTGATAACTCTGGGTTGGGTTTTGTATGATTAATAGTGCGCTTTCGGGTCTCGCAGCACCCGAAGAAGGTGGCTGGGTCGGTCGTCGTCCATAACATGGAAACAACAGCTAGGCAGAACACCCGAAAACGCATTACTAATCAGTCGCACCCTGAAAGACCACAACTTTTTTACTATGCTTTCGATGCCAGAATTTACATTTTTCACCGACAGAGTATGCAAGTTTGTGCCGTAATTCGCACAGTTCATAGCTGTAACTTATATTCCACTGGATCCACCTCTGAAGCCGCGGCCACTAAAGCGTGTTAGTGGACTTGTGCTCAAACTAGAGGCTACCGGTTCGAAGCCTGGTGGAGTAAGAAACTGTCATCGCCAGTATATGGCTGACGAGGGAAGGAAAGGCGATGGTGTAAAGTTTCTAATCACCAGACCTTGCGCCAAATTTCTTGGCTAAATCTCAAACCTCTGTGCAGTATTTCATACAGTGAGAGAAAGCGACAGGTACTGTTCGAGAAAAAGAGGCTTTCACCCTCTCCTTTACTTTCGTTTAATTTCATTTTGTTACATACTCATCTATAGCAACAGAAATACGAAATTACACTCAAAGAAGACTCATCACTTCATTAAAAATAATGCAATATGAATGAAAATTACTCGTTCCACATCATGGAACATGAAAGTAACTATCTAACTAACTAAGAAACTGGAGGAAGGCAACGGAAAATCGCCTCCACCAGCACGTTTCTAGAAGACCTTACTCAGTGTCTTCATAGAAACCAACACTTCTGTTCGAATAAGGACGGAAACAGCCACGGTACCAAACTTTTCCATCCTAATTTGCTATGCATTGGAGGGCGATGGGCACAATCGCATCATACCTTAAATTTCCACCACAGGTGAATACCACGTCAAGCGTATGTGTAAATCATGGTAGGTACATGGATTCGACGTACATGCCTTGGAGTCTGAAGGCAATCAATTTATCTGCGAGGTTTTCATTCCAACGCAGAGATTTCCGATTTTTCTGGGAGGCGATTGGAGATCCGTTGGTGCCAAGCTTGTACGCCGCTTCCGGGCGGACTTCCAAACTCATCTAGGAGAATGTTCGGCCAGCTTCCAAGTTCCGCCTCAACCACTATGTTGCCAAACAAATCGTGCACGTGCTACATTTCAGCAACTTCGCACCTCTTACGAGCAAACAGTAACAGAAACCCCGTTCCTTACATATGATTGCGTCAATGTGTTCCGAGGGAACAGCAACAGCAGCCCCGTTCCCTACTTGCGATTACGTCAGTGTGTTATCCGACCTGTCTTTCAGAGTTTAACAGTTAAATTAATAAAATCCCGCAAAAACGAACGCGAGTGAAGTCGCGATTCGAAAACAAACGATATGCCTTCTCATAAAAAATTTTCCGCCTACAGTAATTTATCTTTATTATTTGATTGGTGAATATAAGGACTATTAGAGTTACCCTCTTACGGTTAAAGGACTAACGAAACAGCATCTCATAAAATTCTTCACCATCAGACGGACGCTGTACAAAAGACAGGGCTGCAATTGCACCGGGTGAAATGTATATCGTCACACTCTGCCTTCACACAGTAAATGTAACGAGGACATATTTGATCAAAAACGAAATCAATGCTCATTTTCACATACATAAAGCAATGTGTTGTAGTGGTTAAGACAATACACTTCTCTTTGGTTGTAACGGGGCCCAAATCACTGTTCGGTTAATCGTATTTACGTTTGCGTGAATTTCCTAGATTAATTCAAGCGAATTCGGGATGGTTCCCACTCATTTCGTCTTAGCTACTTCTCCCTCTCCCAGTTACATCTATGTTCAGGGTACGTTAAACTTAACCTACCGTCCTTCTTCTCTTTCAGAATTACCTGCCAGACGTTCAGCGTCCCTCGGAGGTTTTACTTGTGACAGATATTGACAGCCAATTTATATCGGAGACCATATCAAAAACTCCATAAGGCATGTGATAAGAATCCAGATGGATTAAAATGTAAATTGCTTATTGATATTGAAGACTCTGGACCAATTGCGTGGTAAGGGAACGGGAGTACATAGCAGTGCACTTCGGACGAGGAATTTTCTGCGGTTGCCCTAGATTAACTGCTATTCCCCGGGTATTGAACATCTCGTATACGGGCATTTCCATTTCATTTCGGGCAGCGGGAAACCTTGCATTTTTTTTTTTTTGGAGGGGGGAGGGGGTTCAGCTGTCTGTCATCTATTTACACGATAAGTTAATATCTTCTGCAAAAAAAAAAAAAAAAAGGTTCAAATGGCTCTGAGCACTATGGGACTTAACATCTGAGGCCATCAGTCCCCTAGAACTTAGAACTACTTAAACCTTACTAACCTAAGGACATCACACACATCCATGCCCGAGGCAGGATTCGAACCTGCGACCGTAGCAGTCGCGCGGTTCCGGACTGCACCGCCTAGAACCACGTGGCCACCGCGGTCGGCTATCTTCTGCAAACTCGCAAGTGTGATGTACAAGTGCTTCCGGGTTTTTTTTTTTTTAAGGATGGAAGTTACCGTAATTTAATAAAAATCACGAAATTCTGAGACTTGTAGCTCAAAAACTATTCAACATAAAATTCTCAAATAAAACTGAAAATGTAAGTAATACTGTATAGTTTGAGGTAGCATTCATGCGATATTCTTAGAACTTAAATTTAATTTCATTTCTCATGCTTTTTGTCAAAACGCCATTCTGGATAGAGTGAAAACAATATTAGTAAACTATCATCTAGTAGCTGTAATGGAGAGCTGTGGAAAAAATAAAATGTAGGTAGTAATAGCGGCAACACCGATGAATCATGACGAGAGTCGATCGCCTGCTGCTTATGTTTCACATCAGCCTCTCTCAACCTGAGTACAGCGAGGGCCTACATACTTATTATTTAACTATTTTTGCCACGTTTCAGACAAGAAACTCCATAAAACCTAAAACTGAAATTGATGTGTAGTAAAAAGATGTTCAAGCGTATGTATTCCTAAGTTTCATCCTTATGAAAATGGTGTTTTTGCCTAATACATGAATACAATGTTTTTAAAACTTACATTAATTATTGTTATGTTCTTGTTATACACCTTCGTCAAGAACAGGCATTCAGCTTCAAAATGAGTCGTAGTTTACTGAAATGCGATGTAAGTTCTCGAGTTACACGTCAGACAAATTGTAACGGTCAGAAAATTACGCAAAATTTACCGAATTTTATCTCGAAAACTAGTAAACATTTAAGAGATGACTTTGTGAATGTTGATTTCTTTTACTGTAATTGGGACATGTAAAAATCATTATTGATGTTAAAAAATACGAGAACAGTTTTCTCAGTTTTCGTCCAATTTGAAACGGAATGGCCCAGATGCGTGTAACGCTTGCGTTATGACCAACGCTGGACATTCCAAATCAGCTCGAGAATTATGGCATAAATCAGCTGTAGCTGGAGTCATTAAGTCTAGAAGCTTCACATCTGGGCATGAACTCTTTAGTTGCAGCAGTTTCCTTTCTGTGTAGTTTACCGCCGTTCGCTCAGGTGCAGACACACAATCATCTTTACCCACTTGAGTCTTTCCTTTTTTACTGACGGAATAGATCAGAAAAATGTCGTTACCTTTGATTTGTGCCCTGTCGACTTATAGGTCACTGAAGACGAATTACTCTTATCCATAACTGCAGTGTATGGAACGGTGGCTCAGTGAGGTCAGAATTCAATTTCAGCTAAGTTCCGAACCTTTTTTAGTCTGAGAATTTATTGGCACTTTACATGACTTTCTGATCTCTCTGTGCTTTACATGAAAGAAATGACAGCCATGTCGTCTACAGAAATCCCTATTAAAAGATCTGCGACATTTTAGTTCAGGAGCTTCACGCCACTATCTCTCCTTTCATTGCCTCACAAATGCTGGCAGTGAAATTTTTTTAGCACCAGGATTCGAACTGGCTTACCTCAGTGTCGAGAGCTGCCGCACAGGCGTGCGTTACCGACCTTGGCTACGAAGACGGGTGTAAAAATTGAATAAATCATCAAATGTCACATTTTCTCATAAATCAGTAAGACAGCCCCGCGAGCGGGATCATATATGTTTCTGTAAGCCATTTTTGCAATTGATTTATATTCTATTTTGCGATATTCATCGTTCATTAAAAATAGTGCCACGAAGAGTTGAATGTCAAGACAGTTGCTGAAAAAATTGACGATACATTTGAATTACCGAATGTTAGATAGCCACTGACTTCGCATTATAGAGTCTTGGCGGTATGTCGTGACAATTGCTTAGATTTGTCGAGCATACCAGAAAAACGCAGGATTCCTTCGAATTGTTGAGGTTACTTCAAAAGACAGGCAATTAGTTCGATTTCTCGAAAAATTCTAATTATCGAGTTTCGAATTGGCAAGAGTCGACAGTACGTAATTTTTTTCAGGCCGTTCTTACATGTATGATGTAAGACGATGTTTGTGTTACACAATGAATCAGAAGAGTATTAAGTAGATGCTTACTCAAAACACTAAACAACGTTTGTTGATTAAAATTCCTTGCAAGTGAACACTATCACAGCTTCCAAAGTGCTTATTCCACTACGGTTGCTGGCAGATAGCAGTGGCTGTGGAAGGGAATGGCGTTTCGCTGCATACGGGGGCAAGGTGCTAAGCATGCAAATCGGCACCTCGCTGGCCAAAGACAGGCGAAGGAGCCGAAGTACTCAGTCACGACACGAGGCCTCCGCGGGAGCATCGACCGCCCGCACCCGTCCAGGTAAACAAAATCTGCGCTCGAACACGGGATTTCCAGTAACAGGGTAACATAGGCCGATGCGAAATCGTCAAATTATGTTACTATGTTCATCTTCAGAAGTGAATGAATTTTACACTACCACTGACCTACATGAGGATTAACGATATTTGCGCTCGAAAGTGCCGTGGCAAACATCGCCACACGTGGCACAGTTATACGGGTACCAGCTGTGTCGGAAAACCGGACGAATGTCATAGGTGGTATTTAACATGTGTGGTGTCGCTCCGCTGATGTTATAGAGATCACTGCACGGTGCATTGCATACACATATCTGCGCAGGGTGTACAACAGATCCCCGTACAGTAACTCTTCTCACAGTCGAAACGTGGCCGTCTGTAGGTCCTACGTACGTGATGTTCTCATACTGGGCGCACTTTCTTAGATATACGAGGGCGTGCAGAAAAATGTCTCCAAATCTTTTATGTGACAACTATTAAAGCTTTTGCAATAAAACAAACGTTATTAACATTTTACATCTTTATTCTTTACGTCTACATACTTATTTCTCGACATAATCACCCTATCAGTCTGGAACCGTGCGACCGCTACGGTCGCAGGTTCGAATCCTGCCTCGGGCATGGATGTGTGTGATGTCCTTTAGTTAGTTAGGTTTACGTAGTTCTAAGTTTTAGGGGACTGATGACCTCCGATGTTTAGTCCCATAGTGCTCAGAGCCATTTTTTAATTCCAATCCGCCCGGGGGGCGGTCCGCCACTGCGTTACATCGTTCTGTTTGGAAGAAGGTAAGACCAGACCACTTCTAATAGAACGATGTCTAGTAAACCACTGTCTTGTTCAGCTCAACTGTGGGATTAATAACAACTTTGCTTTACTGGTCAAGACGGAATGTGCGCTGATGTGAAACTTCCTGGCAGTGTGTGCCGGATCGAGACACGAACACGGGACCTTTTCTTTTCGCAGGCAAGTGTTCTACCGACTTTTTACCGCCTTTTTTCCAAACACGCTACTCTTTTTTTGGTAAGTGCTCTACCGACATATTTAAACTCTCTCCTACTTACTCTTTATTAATTGTCTGAGAGGTTTCTTCAAGTGACAAATTATTTACGATTTCTCAAAGCTGCAAAACAAATAAAGCATCTGTCTTTTTAATAGTTTTTTAATTTGTTTTATTTTTTACTTTTTTTCTTAGTGTCACAGTCAGCTACAGGCTCGAGGAGACAAGGTGGACAGGTTCGAATCCCAAGGCCTGGCCACGATACCTCCCCATTCCTGTCGCTCAGCTGTACCCTCACACGTCTCTTTTTTTCACATTTACTGTATATATCGGAAAAACAAATTAAAACTAGTCCACTCATCCGGAACTCTGAAAACCCCGCAAGGCGATAAAGGATGGCAGGTGGACCGAGTTCTAGGGGTGGGCGTGTCATGTTTCGTTCCGAATCGGGCGGGCATCTGCCACGCCGGGAACGTGACAGCTTAATGGGGGCGTGGTAAAAAAGCTGTTAAGATAATTGGTAAAATACGCGTGACAACAGGAACAGCGCGCAACCTCCACATGTGCAGCCTGCAAGTACTGACAAAAATCGAGGTGCAAGTGTCATCTGAGCTATCCAAGTACGACTCGCGACCCGTCCTCACAGTTTTACTTCCGCCAGGGTCGCAATATTGTCGCAATATCCTTTCTTCCAGGTGTTGTAGCCTTGCAAGTTTCGCAGGGGAGCTTCTGTGAAGTTTGGAAGGTAGGAGACGAGGTAGTAACTGGAATAAAGGAGTGAGGACGGGTCGTGAATCGTGGTTGGGTAAATCAGTCGGTGCCGGCACGGTAGCTCAGCGTGTTCGGTCAGATGGCTGGTCGCCTTCTGTAATAAAAAACTGAGCGAAGGAATCAACGATCGACTTCAGCGGATGCCATGTGACGTCCGCTCAGACAAAACGCGAGGAACAATATCGAACAAAATGAAGAATGAAGGAAAAAAGGCGGTAGAGCACTTATCCGAGAAAGGTTAAGGTCCGGAGTGCTAGTCTCGGTCCAGCAAACAGTTTTCATCTGCCGGGAAGTTATAAAAACAATTCTCTAAACTTCTACCACGCAAGAAATGGGACACGATTAGTGTTTAACGCTCTGTCAGCTTTGAGGCCATAGAAACGAAGCATTTGTAGAGGGATGGGGGAACAAGTTGACATCGCCTTCACATTTAGCGCAGTTCTCGCTTTTCCGCGCATATATACGCAAGAAGTATGTACAGATGTCATATCACTGTGATTTTCGTTTTAACTGCTCTCGGTTGCCATTTTTAGAGTACAAGTCTCCATTCTAAAAACTATACTTTCTTAAATATCTCGGTTAATAAGTGGTTCGATCAGTTACCAGCTACTACATTGTGCACAATCAGTGCTGCAGTTCTTATTTCGTTGTGCTGAATGTTTTACGGAATATTCCGCGTGACCATGGTACATGAGGCATACCGTATATTTTGCACAAACACACGATTACCTCTATTTTCTCTCTCCCTTCGATCTGATATTAACAACTGTTTCAAACTTCCTGGCAGATTAAAACTGTGTGCCCTACCGAGACTCGAACTCGGGACCTTTGCCTTTCGCGGGCAAGTGCCCGCGAAAGGCAAAGGTCCCGAGTTCGAGTCTCGGTCGGGCACACAGTTTTAATCTGCGAGGAAGTTTCATATCAGCGCACACTCCGCTGCAGAGTGAAAATCTCATTCTGGAAACTGTTTCAAAAATATTATTTCACTAACAGTTTCCAACTCCTGTTCCTCATTTAACAACACGTACGAATTGGCTCTTTTCTTCACTTTTCCACTCAGCGCCGACAGAACGCGCATTGCCATATTCGTGTAGAGATAATACTTCTGATCCGTAAAACTAATTTATTAAAAAACTGTATACACGCGAACGCTGCATACTGCGGTAACTAGACACGCACCACTGCGGAACGTAGATAAGAGGTCACTGTCCTTTGCACGTAAAACGTCAGCTCCCCATTTTGTGCCGCAGTGAAAACTCCGTATGCGACTGCGCTTATTTTCCCCTGTTTAGCTTTCTTTCAAATGCCATGATTATCTACGATCATTAATGTAACGGTACACCAGATGTCTTCTTGACCTGTTTCACTAAGCCAGCCGCTGTGACCGAGCGGTTCTAGGCGCTTCAGTCCGGAACCGCGTGACTGCTACGGTCGCAGGTACGACTCCTGCCTCGGGCATGGATGTGTGTGATGTCCTTAGGTTAGTTAGGTTTAAGTAGTTCTAAGTTCTAGGGGACTGATGACCTCAGATGTTAAGTCCCATAGTGCTCAGAGCCATTTGAACCATTTTTTTGTTATGTCCCATAGTACTCATATCCATTTCAACCTTTTTTTTTTTGTTTCACTAACTGCATATCCAGATTTTAAGGCACTTACACCATGAACGTGCTTGTGAACGATCGACTAAGCGGCAGATTGGGAATTTATATGGCGCGCCAGAGAGAAATGTCAATACGGCGACAAGGAGAACATTTCTGTGCTCGACAGCTCTCATTTTACGTCAAAAATAATCTTCAGTGTGCCCTGATTAAGGCCAATGCATTTTATCCATTTGTTTTGTTATTAAGTGGAACTGTGGAAAGACTGCAAAATACCAATCTAGAGGCACCATTACCTATTCATTGGGCTCGAAATGTTCTCTAGCCACAAAACTATCTAGATGAGATTTGACGAATACAGTTTGTATTCCAGCAATTCATATTTTAAATCCCTCAGTAACCCCATTGTTGAAAAGTAACAGAATGCTAATAAACCTTCACTAACTTTGAATGTATTTCCGTTGGTAGTAAAACGTTCAAAGAAAAGAAATTTTTTGTTGACACGATATTCGAGTGTGATATCATTACTTTAGTTCAGTCTTGTTCTGGCCTATGACTAGCATTTACTATGGGTCGCATCTGTCGTCAAAACAGCAATGTACAGTCAAAGATTTTGACACTTCGATTTGTGTCTGGGCTGCTTCAAGGCGTTCTATCATTCTGCCATGCAAAACTGTTCCCCAGTGACGTCCGTTTGCCATTACGTTGTAAATTTCACAAAAAGACTACCCTCTAACCACAATAAAAGTGCAAATACTGCTCTTCATAACCTTTGAATGTACGTCTGTTCGAAGCAGGGAATATTCCTTTCCTATGCAGATACATCTCCGATTTTGGAGAAGTTGAGACATTAATTTACAGTAATTTTCCATCTTTTCTCTGCTCATTTTCACCTCTTAAAACTGATGCTTAATTTTTGGACACTAATGTAGGCACACACAACTGTGTTCCCCTTCTTTCTCTCAATTAATGAAATATCGGGTGTACCGACTGCCGTGTGAAGATAAGGCCATTTTTTCTCAAAAAAGAGTAGCAGTCAATTCTAAGCCTGATTTCCAGACAAGAGTTCTAAATGAGGCCTGATGTTATTAGGGGTGGTATGTTCTTGCTTTCCTACCTGACAAATAGTCACGAAGCCAGATTAATGTGGAATCGGAGCCATGGGTTTGCTTTACCAGAGGTGAAAGGTACAGCCAATATCAGAAAAATTATGTAGTATGACCAATGAAATAATTGTATATTCCGTCATGCATTTGTTGCAATCGATATTGTAGACCATTGCTGGACAATGTCCTTACAACAAATCGCTGATTTCATTCGGGATGTGGGCCATCAACAGTAAATGCATCAAATTCTTTTGTGTGTAGGACATTTGCTGGGAACTGAGGAGTTTATTTGACAAAAAAAAAAAGATGATTTCATGCGCATTATCCAAAGTGACCCTCATTTCGACAAGATGTGGTTCATGCAAGACGGAGTTCGCCCCTATTGAAGCAGCGAAGTGTTTGATGTCTTGGAGGAGCACTTTTGGGACCGCATTCTGGTTCTGGGGTACCCAAAGGCCACTAGCATGGGCCTCGATTGGTCGGGATATGCTCCGGATCTGAACACGTGTGATTCCTTTTTGCTGGACTATATTAGAGAGAAGGTGTACAGCAAAAATCCAAAAATCATTGCTGACCTGAGAACAGCCATTCAGGAGGTCATCGACAGCATCGATGTCCGGATTCTTCAGCGAGTATGCAGAATTTCGGAATTCGTCTGCGCCACATCATCGCCAATTATGGCAGGCGTATCGAACATGTCATAACCTAAAGCCGAATATCTGTAGTGACATTTACATGTTGAATAAACTGTGTGCACGCTGTAGTTTGTAACTAATTTACGTTTTCTTTCATATAGTTCAATAATTGTCACCCTATATTATATTGTGGTAATAAGGTGCATTCTTAAAGAATTTTCTTAGCTCAGTAAAGAGAATCCATCCTGGGCTGACTTTTCAGCAAGATAATGCCCGTCCGCACACGGCGAGAGCTTCAGCTGCATGCCTTGGTGCTTGTAGAACCCCACCTTGTCAAGCATGCAATCCGTTATTCAAAGTACAGAAATTCTAAGGCCTGGCGCATATTGGGACACAGCCGACGAAGGGCAGGGCAGGGAAGCACAGAGAAGAAAATACTAGGCGACACATTGTGTGCGCATGTGGGAGGCAGTTCCCATTGTCGCGCCCACCTGTCGGCACGGTAGCTCACCCGTGTTCGGTCAGAGAGCTGGTTGGCCTCTGTAATAAAAAAACTGAGTTGAAGGATCAAAAAACGAACTTCAACGGATGTCATGTGACGTCCGCAACGACCAAACACAATGATCAACAACGAACAAAATGCCAAAAAAAAGAAAAAAAGAAAAAAAACTCGCGAGAACACCTGGTCTGTATGCCGCCCTAGAGCTGCATGGCGCTCGCGCAGCCAATTGTGTCCCGGACACTGTGCGGCGAATGTGGAAGCAAGCACTGTGCTGCCCTACCCTGCCCTTCGTCAACTGCGTCACAACATGCGGCTGGCCTAACTGTGCCATTCCTGTCGTATACCTCTTATGGGATTTGTTGTTAATAATATACAGTTATTCAAAAGGAAGTGTTGCATTCACTCATTAAAAACACTACACAAAAGCAATGTGCACATGGGTAATAATTCCTTAACTATTGTGCAGAAAGGTATGTACCATTCTGTAGATTCCCTATAGCTCACGAAATTTATCCTGTACAGGTTTTCCTTCTAGTAATTTGGTGCTCTTCGCTGTTATTTATTATTTATTTGTATGTACTATCACAAATCCTACGTTTTACTGATATTTTAAAATCTTCTTCAGATTTTATTTATTTTTAAATTTTGACAGTGTTGCCTGAAAGTCGTAATCACGTTGCCTAGAGAGTGGCTTATACTCGTTTGATCCCACTGGACCCTAGCAGGAGAAAAAAACTCGGAACAAGAAACTAATATGTCGTCTTAATAGAGTTTTGTACAATACCCGAGGCTTAGTATTACCTGAAATACTTCGTAATTTCTGTTGCTTAACGCTACAGCAAGCGACGACTGCAGTTGCGCTTCGATATTGGTTTTTCTATTATAGTTACTAGGTAACTATAGCTATCTTAATACAAGCAAACTTTTCATTCTAGGGTCGACTCAAGAATTTCAAATCTCATGAAATGTTGTATGCAAACATCTACGCTAACAATATCAGTGCTGCATTGCAGTATTGTAGATGCCACAACAACACATTCAGATAATTATTACTGGCCGTTTTTTGGCAGCGAATCATAGTTCACATGACTCTACATTTCGTGTACAGGCTGCTTTTCGTATTGCCGTAGAGGGCGCAAATACTTGCGTTTCACATTCCCCCGCAGACTATACAGCATTTCAAATTGATTAGAAGGTATAAACAAGAACTTGGCTTTCGTGTATTCACATACGAAAGCTGTTACCTAATTTTCTTTTAAATCAGTTTAAACTCAAACTGAGACTTTCGTATCCTCTGCTTCAAACATAAAATCCGAAACCATTAAAAAAATAAAGTTAAAAAATGTAGTTCATTCATCACACTCAACTCAACCCGTCCACTATATCCAGAGATTGGGCAGTGGATTTCTTCACCACCTAGTGCAACTGTCTATGTGGAATAAGTAACTTCTTATGTGACGAAAAAAAAGCAGGCGATAGGAACGCATGTTATAACACTTATTAACATAGTGAACACATAATTTTTATGAGAAATGGAAGGAATTGTAAGACTCCGCAGATATACCCGTTCTGTTATTTTAGTTAACGGTTACACCACTCTCGATATTGGAACGATTAGCAAATACTGAATCACCTGCTCTAACGCAGCGCTGTTAGCCCATAGAATATTTTAACGGTGCGGGTACACGCAAACTCAGGAGCTCTGGTAATCCCCGTTATGCACGCTAGATTTCCTTCCTGTGCTAAGTTAATCGAATAACGACGATCACGGGGCCTCCAACTGTATCCCTCATTAGTTACAGCAATCCACATAAATTAGGGTTTTTGCCTTAAGTATCCTATGGTATTTATCTTTCATTTTTCTAAGGTATTTAATTTTTGCTCGTTTGTTAGCACTGTCGGCACTGGGGAATGATACAAGGATACCGTAAATATCTGTGCAGGACGTGCAGAACTAGATGTTGTGACGTCCACAAGACAGTTATTAGAGACACAGAGGAAAACGTGCATCAAAACTGCTGAATAGTGAATTGAAATGTTTGTTAGAGTTCATTGTCTTCACAATCTTGCTTCTGCACACTCTTAGGACCATTTTCCAAACTGGTATCGGGCTTGTGTTCATCTGCACTGAGAGGATCATTGGTCGTCATCGCCTTAATTATATATGTGTCCGAAAGAACAGACACCCCCCCCCCCCCACACACACACACACACACACACACACACATATGGGAGTTAACAGCTGAGGTCATCAGTCCCATAAACTCAGAACTACTTAAACCTAACTAGCCTAAGGACATCACACACATCCATGACCGAGGCAGGATTCGAACCTGCGACCGTAGCAGCCGCGTGGTTCCGGACTGAAGCGCCTGGAACCGCTCGGTCACAGCGGCCGTCGAGAAATAGAGAGAGGATGGAGCAGTTCAACGTGTCTCGTGGTAGTGTTATCTCCAGGCCAGAAATTGACCATATGCGCTATCAGTGTGTTCCAACGCGGCGAGAACGTGGGTACCCGACGCATGGCACGCTTCGTCTTCAAAGGCCTGTATGCACTGGCCCTTCGCGCGTCGTCACCGTCAACTGTCGTGGATTGGGACAGCTAACAGACAGGTACCAGTGTCGCAAAGTACTCACCAATTCAGCGCTGGACAATAACAACCGGTGTGCAGCCATTCTTCTTATTATGAAGTGCAACAATCACAACCCATTCCGTACACCTCTGCTCACTGCAGCTCACACGGCATAGTGATTAGTGTGGACCCAGGATCTCCACCACTGAATGCCCGGCTAAATGGTCTTCACCGACGAGAGGTGGTATACATTAGTAGGAGTTCGTCGAAAACAAACATGGGGCGAAGAATTGCTATTGCCAGTATGACTATGTCCATGTAGGTGGTAGAGTTATTGTGGTGTGGATGGGATGTGGGTCAGTGGTACGTCTGTCGGATAATATGTATCTTTTTGTTCGCCGACACCACCCTGCTGGTGACTTGTACCTTCGGCTACATAAGGCGCACTCTCATCAATTCCTATTTATGTTAAGAGTTTGAGGAAGACTCCACAGAGGTATGTGCGACGGTCCCCGGGTCACCATGGTTCAGTTATGTTGAGCACATCTAGAACACTCAACTCCAGCCAATATCCTCGAGTTGTGGGTTGCTGTTGAGTGGTCGTGCCTCAGGAGCATTCCCCAACGCCTTTGGTGTGCGCTACGCGTCGTCGACCACTTCAACGAAAACAGGATACTGCACGCCAGGAGGTGGCTGTCTGTATTCAGTTGCTCGTGAGTGTAAAGCGGAGGCTTTAGAATAGAGAGAGGGGGTGGTATAAACACAACAAAAGCTATAGAACCCAGAATTATATAAATTGTGTTAATGAACACTAAATTAAAATGATATAATTTCGCGTCCATAAATTCATTGTACTCCAATATGTCTTAGTCTTGTTTTGGTTCCACTCATCCTCTGAACGATTGTGTTTGCTCTATAATAAGTAAACGCCACTAATTAATGTGTGAAGGTTAATTGTACCATCATGAGTGTCAGCATAAATTTATCCAGTGGGGAGCAAGACTCTGAAATTGCCATTTTTGATATAAATGAATTATTCAGTTTCCACTCACATCATGCCACAGTGACTAAACTTTATAGGTGGCACATGAAACTTTTTATGTCTCAGAGAACTGATGGTTAGCCACTCGTTATTTGTTATAGGCAGAGTGTGTAATGAATACAAACTCTGTACCTCAGATTCGAGGGGGAAGGGACAAGCCAACACCTCCTTATGCCCCCCTCGCAGACGCCTATGTGCAACATATTTCAGAAATACCACCACTAAACAAATCTCAGTATGACATTATCTACTTAAGTTGTCATGAAAGATTGTGTAATTAGTAACATACTCAGCTGTGGGACAAAATGTAATTTCTGTGCTTACTCATCTTAAATGAAATTGACATTCCACGCAGTCCTCCTGTGTCATCAAACAGAAAATATATCTGAATTTTCCTAGACCAGCATCTCTTATTAACGTATGCCAATGATCTTCCACCAGACATAACAGATGATTCCAAAATTTTAGCACAGCGTGATCAAATATTTAGCAAACATTACTATTTTAATGTTTAAAACTGAAGACGGATGAAAAGTTTTCTCTGACGTATGAGATTCAGCATCTTGTACAAGTATCTATTAAAAACGTTTCGTTGTCAATAAGTTTCAAATTGACATTTCGTTTCCGATAGTTCAAATGGCTCTGAGCACTATGGGACTTAACATCTGAGGTGATCAGTCCCCTAGAACTTAGAACTACTTAAACATAAGTAAACTAAGGACATCACACACATCCATGCCCAAGGCAGGATTCGAACCTGCGACCGTAGTGGTCGCGCGGTTCCAGACTGAAGCGCCTAGAACCGCTCGGCCACTCCTGCCGGCATTCCGATAGGTTGAAATTTGTTTTCGGTGCGCTGTATTATGTTTTCTATAGGTCGTATCATGTTTTTGACAGGATTCATTTTGTTGTCGATAAGGTGCACTCACTTTCGATAAGGTACACACAATTTCCATAATTTACACCCTTTGTCTTTTAATCTCAGGCATCACTTATATACTAGCAACGACGACCAATCCTGAAAAAAAGCTTTAGGTATGAGGATATTCAGAAAGTAAGGTCCTATCGATCGCGAAATGGAAACTACAGCGAAAATCCGATGAAGTTTCACATAGATGTGTTGGACAGTGTATGCCCATTGATTGCATCACGTCGCTCTTTTCAATTCTGATCCCACAGTGAGCACATACAGAAGCCTAGAAAATGGTGTGTCCCACCAAGTATGAGTGCCTGTGAGAGATTTCGCCTGATTTCACGCAGACCACACAACGTAACTGTCACGCATTTCCTTCTTCATGACAATCCTCGGGCGCACACTGCAGGGGCAATGAGGTGGCTCCTGCAGCGTTTTCGATGGGAATTGTTTCGTCACCCACTATACAGCCCGGACTTGGGTCCCCGAGAGTTCCCTCTCTGGTCACATGAACCGCTGGATATGAAGACAACATTATGGCACAGACAACAAGCTGCAGATCAACGTAGAGAATTGGTAGCAGGCACAGGCAGGTGCCTTGTGTGACGAGGTTATTGGAAAGTTGGTACAATACTATGAAAAATGTCTCAGTCACAGCGGCGACTGTGTATAAAAGTAGTTGGAAGGTGTAGCTAACTCTTGCAAATAAAACATTTTTTATTTTCGTTGTGATTTCCATTTCGCAACTGATCGGACCTTACTTTCCAAACAGCCCTCGCACCTGACAATTAAAGCGAAAAACCTACAAGTTGTCGCCAGTTGTCAATATCACTTCGTACATGTATACAAAATCGGGGGATATGTCGGCTGACTGAAAGAACGACTGTGATTGAAAGAACGACCACCAGGGTGCATTTTTGTGGTTTTGTTAACAGGTCTGGTGGGATATACAAGAGGCGTTAACAGTGCCAGGCGTTATCACTATGGCCGGTGTGGCCGAGCGGTTCTAGGCGCTACAGTCTGGAACCGCGCGACCGCTACGGTCGCAGGTTCGAATCCTGCCTCGGGCATGGATGTGTGTGATGTCCTTAGGTTATTTAGGTTTAAGTAGTTCTAAGTTCTAGGGGATAATGACCTCAGAAGTTAAGTCCCATAGTGCTCAGAGCCATTTGAACCATTTTTTATCACTATGAAAGAGACGGAGATGCCGCGCGCTTGTGTGAGACTGTGTTATCGCACCTGACACTGTTTGAAATGGGCCGAATTGTGATCTCCATTGGCCCAGCTGGTCGAATCGTGCGATATTAGATTTGTGGGGCATTCGGATGTGACAGTGGCCCAATGTTTGATTGCATGTGAACGTATGGGCATTTATACCTTTTGTCAAAATGTCGGTCGACGACGTCTGACCACCACAAGGGAGGAGTGTCGTATTGTGCACCAAGCGCATCATAGCCCTGTCACACGCGTGACTGCCGTCCGAAAAGAAGTGATGGACTCCTTGCAACATTCTTTGTCATCCAGCGTCATTGGTCGGAGACTAGCAACAGCCGGACTAGGGAATTATCAGCCCACGCGCAGCCTACATCTACATCTACATTTATACTCCGCAAGCCACCCAACGGTGTGTGGCGGAAGGAACTTTACGTGCCACTGTCATTTCCTCCCTTTTCTGTTCCAGTCGTGTATGGCTCGTGGGAAGAACGACTGCCGGAAAGCCTCCGTGCTCGCTTGAATATCTCTAATTTTACATTCGTGATCTCCTCGGGAGGTATAAGTAGGGGGAAGCAATATAGTCGATACCTCATCCAGGCCGGCCGGTGTGGCCGTGCGGTTCTAGGCGCGTCAGTCTGGACCGCGTGACCGCTACGGTCGCAGGTTCGAATCCTTCCTCGGGCATGGATGTGTGTGATGTCCTTAGGTTAGTTAGGTTTAAGTAGTTCTAGGTTCTAGGGGACTGATAACCTCAGAAGTTAAGTCCCATAGTGCTCAGAGCCATTTGAACCATTTGAACCATACCTCATCCAGAAACGCACCCTCTCGAAACCTGGACAGCAAGCTACAACGCGATGCAGAGCGCCTCTGTTGCAGAGTCTGCCACTTGAGTTTGCCAAACATCTCCGTAACGCTATCACGGTTACCAAATAACCCTGTGACGAAATGCGCCGCTCTTCTTTGGATCTTCTCTATCTCCTCTGTCAACCCGACCTGGTACGGATCCCACACTGATGACCAATACTCAAGTATAGGTCGCACGAGTGATTTGTAAGCCACCTCCTTTGTTGATGGACTACATTTTCTAAGGACTCTCCCAATGAATCTCAACCTGGCACCCGCCTTACCAACAATTAATTTTATATGATCATTCCACTTCAAATCGTTCCGCACGCATACTCTCAGATATTTTACAGAAGTAACTGCTACCAGTGTTTGTTCCGCTATCATATAATCATACAAAAAGGATCCTTCTTTCTATGTATTCGCAATACATTACATTTGTCTATGTTAAGGGTCAGTTGCCACTCCCTCCACCAAGTGCCTATCCGCTGCAGATCTTCCTGCATTTCGCTGCAATTTTCTAATGCTGCAACTTCTTTGTATACTACAGCATCATCCCCGAAAAGCCGCATGGAACTTACGACACTATCTACTAGGTCATTTATATATATTGTGAAAAGCAATGGTCCCATAACACTCCCCTGTGGAACGCCAGAGGTTACTTTAACGTCTGTAGACGTCTCTCCATTGAGAACAACATGCTGTGTTCTGTTTGCTAAAAACTCTTCAATCCAGCAACAAAGCTGGTCTGATATTCCGTAGGCCCTTACTTTGTTTATCAGGCGACAGCGCGGAACTGTATCGAACGCCTTCCGGAAGTCAAGGTAAATGGCATCTACCTGGGATCCTGTATCTAATATTTTCTGGGTCTCATGAACAAATAAAGCGAGTTGGGTCTCACACGATCGCTGTTTGCGGAATCCATGTTGATTCCTACAGAGTAGATTCTGGATTTCCAGAAATGACATGATACGCGAGCAAAAAACATGTTCTAAAATTCTACAACAGATCGATGTCAGAGATATAGATCTATAGTTTTGCTCATCTGCTCGACGATCCTTCTTGAAGACTGGGACTACCTGTGCTCTTTTTCAATCATTTGGAACCTTCCGTTCCTCTAGAGACTTGCGGTACACGGCTGTTAGAAGGGGGGCACGTTCTTTCGCGTACTCTGTGTAGAATCGAATTGGTATCCCGTCAGGTCCAGTGGACTTTCCTCTGTTGAATGATTTCAGTTGCTTTTCTATTCCTTGGACACTTATTTCGATGTCAGCCATTTTTTCGTTTGTGCGAGGATTTAGAGAAGGAACTGCAGTGCGGCCTTCCTCTGTGAAACAGCCTGCTGTTAACACTAACGGCTGCATTTCGAGTGGTGCCGTAACCGGGAAGAATGGACTGCCGAAATACGACGTCGCATTGTGATCAGTGATGAATTGCGACTCTGCACTACCCCAGATGACCATTGTCGTCGAGTATGACGGCGACCTGGCTAGGGGTCCCATCCTTCCAATGATTTGGAGAGGCATAGCGGTCTTACTCGTGGCGGCGTGGTGTGGAGAACCATCGAGTGTATCTTCAGGTCACGGCTGGTGGTAACTGAGAGAACTCTGACGGCACAACAGCATGTCACGGCTATTCTGCCCCCCACATCACTTGGGTTACCTCTCATGCAGCAATATTGTGGTGCCATATTTCAACAGAACAATGCTCTTCCATACATGACACTTGTCTCTATGAACTGTTTGCGTGATGTTGAGGTAGCCTCATACTCAGGAAGAGCTAAAGATCTGTCGCCGATATAATATGTGTAGGACCAGCTCGGACGTCAAGTCCATCCCAGTGCCAGCATCCAGGGTGTCGAGGGCCAGCTTGCCTCGGGACAGTATCAGTGCATGCATCCAGGGCAGAGATGGCGCAACGTGATACTGGTAAGTGGGCTTATTGTGCGAAGCTCATTTTAAATTTGACTCGACTGTGTAATCATTCAAATAACATCAGATACCATCTGATCCCATGAAGTTTAATTTCGTTTCCTCCTCTTCTTCTGGGTGCATCACTTTGTTTGTCAAGCGGTGTACGTGCAGTTGGCGTATAAATATTATGCCGAATGATCTGCGCGACATTTGAGGCTGACGGTGGAAAGTGTAGCACGCGTACGCACAAGCTAATATGTTGCGCGCAGGAGATCTGAAGGCTGTTCTGAGTATCCCAACTGTGGCAATAGTGGCAGCAGAGATTTTTCGCGCTTGGCAAGACAGCCAGAAGCTGCAGCGGTGGGAATCAATATGAGCGTCGCCTCTGCTAGCGCCTAACACGCGCCCGCTGCGCCGACCGCAGCCCTCGTCGAAAAACGTGCAGTTCTGACAACCTGCATGCAGCTCCATACCTCGCTTCCATAGCGCGTCCTTTCCATTTCTGTCGCTGCACTATGTTATAGCTAATATTTTTCGTCCTTTCTTTCCTGACATGTGGATTACAATATTAGGAAATACAACAAGAGAGTAAATTAAAATTAGCGAAATTAAAGGAAATACTTAGTCCGAAAATTTAATCCGCTGTAATTAAACATTATTTAAAATAGTGTTAAAATTAGCAAAATTAAAGTAAATATTTAATTCGAAAATTTAATCCACTTTAATTGAAGATGATTTATCATTCATTTATTATACTATGGAATGGAAATAAGTGTGAGCTGATAGATACACTGAAACTAAACAAACGACTGAGCTCAAGTAGTGACTGAATGGTACCTATCGAATGCGACCACAGAAAATGATAGGAACTCGAAAGAAGCCAAGCACAAGAACTTTAAAACATTGTTGGACACATCTTCGTAGAAACTGATGTATGCTCAGATATCATAGTCACGTACACTAATCTCATGGCTGAGATATGACACCAACACGATGAGAAAAGAAACACCAGTTTTCATGAACGGAGAATTTGCAGTTAGGCTAGTGCACAGAATTTTTCACTCTGCAGCCGAGTGTGCACTATTACGAGTTTCCGCTGCAGAATGAAAACTTCATTCTGGAAACAATATCTAGGCCGCAGCTGGGCCATTTCTCCGCGATATCGTTGGTTCCAGTAGTGTTAGTCCAGCAACGAATCGGAATGATTCTATGAAGCTTACAAAGCAAGGCAGATGTGCTGCGAGGATGGGCCGTGAGATGTATCAGGGGAGCTCACACGATTAGACAGTTGCAGCGAAAGGCGGGAACTTTGCTTTGATTACCAGTCCAGAACATAGTTTTGAACTCACCGCCATTGATTACCACTCAGCACTGTTATATGACTTAGGTTTTCTTTATTTACTATCGAAAATGCTTTAGTATCAATAATACCATAGAACCACGAAATCGGTAATGAAGAGATATGAAATTAGTCAACCTTAAGTACTGATTATAAGAATTAAAGTATTTATATACTGTTCAGTCATATTAATGTGACCGCCTGTCAAAAGCCTGAATAACCACCTTTTTGCAGTGAAGACCGTTGCAAAACGTGCAGGAGTAGAGTCAATGAGGTTCTAGAAAGTCCCACAGGGATGTGGAGCCATTCCGACTCCAATGACATGGCCAGCTGCTCTAGATTTCTCGGTTGAGGATCCATGGTGCGAAGAGCCCGATCGAGATGGTCACACAGATTCTCAACTGGGTTTAACCACTTTCCACAGCTGCTCACGACAGCAGCACGCGAGAAGACGACCAGCTACACCATTACCGAGATTCTCGTCCTCAGACATCGGGCCATAACAATCCGCCTGTTGTCCATGACGCTTATGTTAGTGTCTTCCTCATTTTCGGCCTAGAATGATTCCCCATACGTCTCTGCTCCTCTCATATACCATATCAGTCCAAAAAGTTTAGAGACTGGATTAATAAAAAAAAACAGAGAAAAGTTAAAGCTGTAGTTTTAATGGTTCAGGTGTTCTGATAACTCGTGGGGATTTCTTCCAGAGAAGATCCGCGTTTCTTCATTCCAATCAAGTCGCGACAGGCGTCCGCGCACTGTCGTTTTTGTTCTGGAGTTAATGTGTATGGGACAAACTTTGCACACACTTCTCTCTACTTCAAAACATTATGAAGAATGTCTTGACTTAGAGATGTTGCCCCATTGCGATTTTTGACACAACTGTGTTGATACACTATGGCCGCACGTCTACTGTTGAACACTGACTGCTGACAACTGACTGGTTGAATGCGCATCTGTTGTTTACAATTTTAGTTCAAGCTGCTACCGTAGTTAATGCGCTAACGTCGCTTATACCTGAGGAATAAAATCGGACTCGGGCAGAGGTGGGCAAATGCACTATTCCGAGCGCGGGCGCCCGTCAGTACCCACACCGCTCCCCCGTGGGCGCTGTCAGTCAGCAATTCCTCCTCCATCTCTCTGCTAATACAATCAGTTTGTTACCGCTGCGTGCGCGTTATGACGGGCCTGTTTACATCGTGTTGTTAGTGTGGTGGGTGTCGAGGTGTCTTTGGCGTTCACGGTAGGTCAAAATTAGTGAGAGGGAAATGGATGAGGAGTTAAGGTCTTCAAAACGAAAAACAGTCTAAACCCTACGCTTCAGTTCCTAGTGGGAAGAAGATTACTTTCTTACTGAAAGACATACCGGTTCTCAGAGTCTGTTTTGTAATGCTGTTTTGTCGCCGTGGAAAAAGTACTGTCTGATGCGACATTTTCAGCTCCTGCATGATAAATTCATAATTTTTCAAACTAAGGAAAGGAAGGCAAAACTTTTCGAACTAAAACAGGGAAGAGAGAAAGAAGAACATACAGAAGCGCCAAAGAAACTGGTATAGGCATGCGTATTCAAATGCAGAGGTATGTAAACAGACTGAATAGGCCCTGCGATCGGTAAGGCCGATTTACGACTACAAGTATCTGGCGCAGTTGTTAGATCGGTTAGTGCTCCTACAACGGCAGGGTATCAAGATTTAAGTAGGTTTGAACGGGGTGTTGTAGTTCGCGCACGGCCGATGTTGTGGAGATTTTTCCGAACGACCATTTCACAAGTGCACTGCGAATATCAGGAATCTGGTAAAACATCGAATCTCCGACATCGCCGCGGCCGGAAAAAGATCCTGCAATAACGGGACCAACGACGACTGAAAACTATCGTTCAGCGTGACAGAAGTGCAACCCTTTCGCAACTTGCTGCGGATTTCAGTCATGGGCCATCACAAGTGGCAGCATGCGAACCATTCTAGGAGCCATTATCGATATGGACTTTCGGAGCCGAAGGCCCACTCGTGTACCCCTGAAGACAAAGCTTTACGCCTCGCCTGGACCCGTCAACACCGACACTGGGCTGCTGATGACTGGAAACATGTTGTCTGGTCGGACGAAAATAGCTCTGAGCACTATGGGACTTAACATCTGAGGTCACCAGTCCCCTAGAACTTATAACTACTTAAACTTAACTAACCTAAGGACACCATACACATCCATGCCCCCCGCAGGATTCGAACCTGCGACCGTAGCAGTCGCGCGGTTCCGGACTACAGCGCCTAGAACCGCATGGGCACCGCTGCCGGCCTGGTCGGACGAGTCTCGTTTCAAATTGTATCGATCGGATGGACGTGTACGGGTACGGAGACAATCTCATGAATCCGCGAACCCTGCATGTCAGCAGGGAGCTGTTCAAGCTGGTGAAGGCTCTGTAACGATGTGGGGCTTGTGCAGTTGGAGTGATGCGGGACCCCTGATCCGTCTAGATGGGACTCTGACAGGTGACACGTACCTAAGCATCCTTTCTGATCACCTGCATCTATTGATGTCCATTGTGCATTCCGACGGACTTGGGCAATTCCAGCAGGACAATGCGATACCCCTCACGTCCAGAATTTGCTACAGAGTGGCTCCAAGAACACTCTCTGAGTTTAAACACTTCCGCTGCCCACCATACTGGACGCGAACACTATTGAGCATATCTGGGTTGCCTTGCAACGTGCTGTTCGGAAAAGATCTCCACCTCCTCGTACTCTTACGGATTTATGGATAGCCCTGCAGGATCGATGGTGTCAATTCCCTCCAGCACTACTTCAGACATTAGTCGAGTCCATGCCACGTTGTGTTGGGGCACTTCTGCGTGATCGCGGAGGTGCTACAAGATATTAAGCAGGTGTACTAGTTTCTTTGGGTCTTCAGTGTATGTCGTTTCTTGAAAATGTTACTATTAATATTTATAAAGAATTATGTGGTTTTGACTTTGATTTTACCTCTTCCTTTTAACTATCTACATGAAGAGAACCATGTCATCCACAATGATAGCGCAGTTAGAGTGGGGTGTTGCATAGTTGTTAAAGTAGCCAAAGCAGTGCGTCCTTTCAGCGATGGAGAATTTATGAAAGGGTGTTTTACTGCTACCAGAACAATCTTGTGTCCAGAGACTCTTCCGGAGAACAGTTTGAAGACGCACAGAAGAAATGGAAAACGACGTGGAAACGCAACTGAAATATAATACTAAACATTTGGTTTTCTTTCCCTTTGGTTTTGGATGAAGGTATAGATGTAACGGATGTTGCTCAGACTGCTCTGTTAGTGAAAGGTGTTGACGCGGAGTTCAGCTTGATGGAGGAACTCCTTAACTAAGCACTGGTGCACGATACAACTGCGGTTGACGACATATTTTCTTGCTTAGGAAACGTTATTGACAAAATGACCGTTCTTGCGAAAAACTTTCGTTGATTGCAAGTGATGGAGCCACCGCTATGACTGATCAAGACTCTGGTTTTGTTGCTTTCACAAGAAACAGCAAGATTACATGCATTAAGTTAATAGATGTTCAATAAAGAAGCGAGTGTTCTTTGTTTATTACTTTATGTCTGTGTTGTATTTGTGACCAGAGAATTTGTTATTTTTGTAGTGTTGGCAGAAGAGCCAACACTGTTTTTCTAGAGGAGGCCGAAATGCACGCGTTTAATTACACGCTGACTGGTGTGAGGTCTGGAACAGGACAATATCTTGAGAACTGCAAATAAAGTACGTAGTTGATATAATACTTAACTTTAATCCACAATTGCAGAACATCTCTCGTTACGGTACATGCTTCATAATATTAATTATCAATTGAATACGGCGCCTTGCTAGGTCGTAGCAAATGTAGCTGAACGCTATGCTAACTATCGTCCCGGCAAATGAGAGCGTAGTTGTCAGTGAACCATTGCTATGAACGTCGGCTGTACAACTGAGGCGAGTGCCAGGACGTCTCTCTAGACCTGCCGTGTGGTGGCGCTCGGTCTGCAATTACTGACAGTGGCGACACGCGGGTCCGACGTATACTAATGGACCGCGGCCGATTTAAAGGCTACCACCTAGCAAGTGTGGTGTCTGGCGGTGACACCACAATTTTATTTTATTTTCCTTGATTCCTATAGCGTTTCCCCCTCCCCCCCCCCCCCCCCCACCCACCTCACCCACCTGCGCCGTTCTCTACTGAACTGAGCGCTAGATGAACGTTTAGTACTGCTTGTAATTGCTGTCATACTATGCACTGTATTACTTTGTGGCAGTGCAGTATTCACTACGACATTACACAGTGAAAAGATGATTTTTTATTTCGTTGTATTGTGCCCCTATCGAACCGCAAACGACCAACAGCTTTTCTATCGTCTGCTGGTGTCACCGAACGTGTGACCTGCCTTTGGCTTTTCGATTGAAGCTGGAACGACACACGCTCAGAAGAAAGTGGAATGTAAAGTACGAGCTGGCTGCACAGGGAAAAAAATTAGAACAAAATTTTACTCACAGGCAGACATAGGAAAACAGCTCGGCTGTTTTACAACCTAATAATTAACATGCAAGGCCGTATGCGACGAGATGGCGCATAAAACCATGCTCACTAGCTATAATTCATTTGCTTTTCTTCACGACAGAGTTGTTATAAGCTAACTATTACTACTTTTTCACTCGATGACATTTTTGGATAATACGTGACTGGTTTTTAAGGACACTTACGTTGACTGTAACAGATAGAGCTCCTGCAATGATTGGTCAAATACTATGGACATGTTATATTGTGTCGTAAGTATTCGTTGCATTAACGTACTGTTATAATTACAATGCAAAGAATACTAACTTGGCTACAAACTCGAGCGTCAGCTGCTGATCGTGTGTTATCGGTAGTCTTCAGGCTTGTTCGCGAATGAGAGAATGCCAGCTGCACGCGCATCGTGCCCCCATGGCGAAAGAAATGCCCACGTTGCTCGCGGGCAGTTACTGGCACAGCCCCGGTCTCGGAACTTTTTGGACGGACGGTCAACGTTCCTTACATTTGTCACGTGACCACATCGCCACCTACCGGCATTCAGTCTCGCGGCGGACAGTGATCATAGTTTTGCTCAGCAGCGCATATGCCAGGCAGGTATCCGAAAACTGATAGCTGCCTTCAGTAGGCGGCGTTCTACCATCTTCGTTAAGCCGTCAGCACACGGACCGTGCATCCGAACGTTGAGCGTACCGAGTTTCTGACGTCATAGCGTGGAATACGAGGCCTACGAGAAAGACTGGCCGCGGCGCGTAAGCCACGAAGGTAGTCTGCGTTCGCTCGCTCGCTCAAATCAGCAGATTAACTACTTTTCTACACCTGTTAACTCGTAACTAGGTTTGTCCGTACAAACGAAAACTGAATCTTCCACTAGAATCCGCTATTATGGAATCTTACTGTTATTAGTCCCATAATGATGGGAAGTCCATGGGCCTACTTATAATTTGTTACGGCTGTACTGGCGTACAATAAAATAAAATCATGCTAAAATGATAATCAGTTGCATAAGGCACCACTTCCAGCATGTAATGAGTACTGTTAAGCAGAAGAGACTAATTGCTATAAACAAGCCGTTATACCATTTATATCGAGTATTGATCTTAAATTAAATTTTGCTATAGTACTGTTAATCAGTAAGACTTCGTAATACCAGATTCCAGTGGAAGATGCAATTCTGGTTAGTACTTACACGACCAACTGCGAGTTAACAAGTTTAGAAACGCATTTTGTCTGCTGAGCTGAGCGAGCGAGCGAGTTCAGGACTACCTTCGTGACGTACGCGCCGAGGCCTGTCTTTCTCGTGGGCCTCGGTGGAATAGCACGTTCGGGAGTCTTTCCGAACGTGCAGAGCAATATCTAGCGTGTCAGATATCCTGAGCGTGCGCCTGAGCGTTGACCAATCAGATGGCACCTACGTCACATGCACGCCATCTCCCTTCAGCATTGAGCTATGAGACGCCATATTGGCATTTAGTTCAAGCCTACGCGTATATATGTCGTTTCTGAGCACCAGCAAATTGAGAATCATTCGAAAACCTGTTGTTAACTGATTGATTCGTTGCAATAAAATAATGAGACATTATATTCGTAGCAAAAGAATTATTGTAACTTGCGTATTATGAGCGTGTATCACTTGAAGGTAGCGACATACTGAGGATCCACGAAAAACACATTGTTCTTGGTACAATTTGTTACAATTAAATTTCAGTTAGTAACATAGCTACGATTAAAGCTTTTAGCACGTTGCAACATCTTATAAGAGGAGCATATGTAGTTGTTGTCACTTAAGCGTAGCGAATAGCGTGGATGATTAAAGATCAGATATAATGGTTTGCATCTCGCCAAGTCTAAATTTTTTTTTCATAATATTCGCGTATATAATAGGTTCAGATGCTTTTTTATTAGTTTAATGTAAGTATATACTACAATATTTGATGCTATGTAAATATAAGTACACCTCTGTTGAGGAGTGAGTTTGTTCGATTGGCTTAATCTACAGGACTGCTTGCGCTACTTGTATAAAGATATTTTGCTCATTTTTCTTTTGAGTTTCGTGATTTACATGTTGTAAAGTTTTTGCTACTGGGTAGGAACAGTGGTCAAGAAAGAATGACTTTAGGGTTTTACTAAAATGTGGGGAAGATAAAACAGTGTTTATCTTATGTGGAGAACTGTTGCAAAATTTTGTCTCATTGTTTGTAGTAATGGGACTTGTATAAGCCTGTGTCCTTATTGACTGGACATGGTACTTTCCTTTTCGTCTTGAAACATGTACATCGATACTGAAGTTTTTATTTGTGTATATTACATATAGAACAACGTGACTAGTATATGAACAATGGAGGAAATGTGCGTTTTAATGGAGCTAACGTGGGAATTTTACGCAGCCTGTTGAGTAAACATTGTGATTTACGAACTAGAAACATCCCAGAACTGCCGCTGGAGCGCGTTGCGATCGTGTATACCACGATGGGGCTCATGTACCGTATGCACAAGTCGCATCGTTCCTGAGCGTTCAGCAGCACGTTGAACTTGGCACGCTCAACGTTAACGTTCGACAGCACGGTCCGTGCGCCGGTGGCTTTACCCAAGCGCACTTAAAAAAAGCCGCGTCCACATCGGCAGTACCGCTAAAACCAAGGAAAGAGGTTCGGCGCAGCGCGGCCGCTGAATACGTCAAGCCACACCGCTCTGCGCAACGGCGAACGAGTTCTGCACAGTGTCGGCACATCAAAGGAAATGGTTCGTTTGTGCGCAGCTCTTTTTGAACGGCGTTTCTAGTTTCCACATTGTCATTGGCGAGCGCAAGTGCGACTAGTTAAAAACTTTGAATCAGTGAGTAGCGTGTGCCTGGGTAACCCATGCGTGGGTCTGCAGCCTGTGAGAGGCCGGGAATAAGGATTCGTGTCGTGGTCTGCTAGGCAGTTTCACATTCAAGGAAGAAAGGGCGACAGGGTTTAATGTCCCGTCCGTAATGGTTGCGTTAAAGATCGAGCACAAGCAAATATTGCGTAAGAATGAAAAATGTAGTCGGGCGTGACGATTTCAAAGGGGGTGGGAGCTGTTTGGGGAGGAGACCAAACAGCGCGGTCATCGGTCTCATCGGATTAGGGAAGGGCGGGGAAGGAAGTCGGCCGTGCCGTTTCAAAGGAACCATCCCGGCATTTGCCTGGAGCGATTTTATGGAAATTACGGAAAACCTAAATCAGGATGACCGGACGCGGGACTGAACTGCCGTCCTCCCGAATGCGAGTCCAGTGTGCTAGATTTCAAAGGAGCCACTCCGGTATTCAATTGAACTGGCTTAGATAGTCCATGGAAAACTTAGATCAGGGTCCTCCCAAAGGCACGTGCTGTGTCTGAATCACGAAGACACGTCGTATGGTCCGTTGCTGGGCTTGCAGAGACCTACTGAACCTCACCAAAATTCAGAAAGCAGATATATTACTTTGCAGTATGTATCACTTGGTCTACGTGTGTAGCACTGTACCAGCTTTCGTGCCAAAGCTCTCGTCATTCCCCATTTCCTTCAAGACAACAGCTAGACATGGCACCTTCTCTAGCGTAAGATACCAGCAAGACATTTACGGTTACCCCATGATTCGTTGCATTTGACCACCAACGATAGCGTTAATGCTGTAACTTCTCCTGTTCTTCCGCCCTTAGTATTAAATGAAGTCTTCAACGGTGTTCGTTGCGACGCTAATACCTGAGTAGTACGATATTTCGGTGCTATTCCTCCTACTCATCATCACATGCTTCTGACGCACAAATTTTTTGGAGGGCCTCTCCCCAAAAAAGGCGGCGAGGACAGCCGCAGTAAGGGAATGATATCCTTCTCTGCATTAGACAGGTTTTAATTCTGTCGGTGCACATTTCATTTTCATATTGATTGCAATGTATCTCGGTATTCACCTTGCAACTGGGGGACAACCATCTAACATCCGAATCAGGATAGACCTTTGTTGTGTTTTGATTTTTCTTATTGGTTGAAGGTAAAGATACTCAGCTGTTTAGGCAGCTGCTGTTCCCATAATAGCTGCCCTGTACCCAGTCACCTGGTCTTACCGTTTTCCGTCTACTGTCTGCTCTCGGTAGCTCCACTCGAATCAGAGGCTTACCTTTTACTGATAGCGCCTACAGCCATCACCTAGCAGACAGGTATTAAGGTTCAAAAAAATGGCCCTGAGCACTATGGGACTTAACATATGTGGTCATCAGTCCCCTAGAACTTAGAACTACTTAATCCTTACTAATCTAAGGACATAACACACAACCATGCCCGAGGCAGGATTCGCAACTGCGACCGTAGCGATCACGCGGTTCCAGACTGAAGCGCCTAGAACCGCACGGCCACACTGGCCGGCAGGTATTAAGGGACAGTAACTCCCAGTACTACAGGAATGTGAGGTACGTCGCCGAAATGTTGTGACAATCAGGCACTGGCAATAGGACGAAGGTCTGTGGATACTAAAGTCACTCTTAATGTTCCTTCTACTACTCAGATGCTACGGCTTCTGTTTCCGAAGGACATATTTCGGCAACTGGAAATGCAGACATTACTTCTTTGTTTTGGGAGCACATTAACGTACTTGTGATTCACAAATGCTTCAGTTCTTCTACAGAATTTTAATACACTACTGGCTGTAGTGTCGGTAGCTGGACCGACACCGTGATGTGGATTGCTGAAAAGGAATGCTAAACTAAAGCTGTAGCCGATAGTGCACGCACGGCAATAAGCATACGGGCGTGAAGTCTGGAACATAAAAACTTATGAATGAATAAGAAGAAAAGTATGTAGATGCTTTTTACTTAACTTTTAATAATTCCTTGGAATACATCTCTCTTGATTACTCGTAAGCTATAGGCACTGATACAAATGGCTCCTTGCTAGTTCGTAGCCATTAACTTCTGATGGCTATTATGTCTCTCGGCTAATGAGAGAGAAAGGCTTCGTACAACTGGGCGATAGCTAGGTTCGCGTACAACTGGGCGGTAGCTTGGTTCTCGTACAACTGGGTCGAGTCCACTCTCGTATCACGAGACCTGCCTTGGTGGTGGCGCTAGGTCTGCGATCACAGTGGCGACACGCGGGTCCGACATGTACTACATGGACCGCGGCCGATTTAAACTACCACCTAGCAAGTGTGGTGTCTGGCGGTGACACCACACTGGCCATTAAAATTGCTACATCAAGAAGAAATGCAGATGATAAACGGGTATTCATTGGACAAACATATTATACCAGAACTGACATGTGATTACATTTTCACGCAGTTTGGATGCATAGATACTGAGAAATCAGTACCCAAAACAACCACCGCTGGCCGTAATAACAGCCTTGATACGCCTGGACATTGAGTCAAACAGAGCTTGGATGACGTGTACAGGTACAGCTGCCCATGCAGCTTCAACACGATACCAAAGTTCATCAAGATAGTGACTGGCGTACTATGGCGAGCCAGTTGCTCGGCCACCATTGACCAGACGTTTTCAGTTGGTGAGAGATCTGGAGAACGTGCTAGCCAGGGCAACAGTGGAACGTTTTCCGTATCCAGAAAGGCCCGTATAGGACCTGCAACATGCGGTCGTACATTATAGTGCTGAAACGTAGGGTTTCGCAGGAATCGAATGAAGGGTAGAACCACGGGTCGTAACACATCTGAAATGTAACTTCCACTGTTCAAAGTGCCGTCAATGTGAACAAGAGGTGACCGAGACGTGTAACCAATGGCGCCCCATACCATCACGCCGGGTGATACGCCAGTATGGCGATGACGAATACACGCTTCCAATGTGCGTTCACCGCGATGTCGCCAAACACAGATGCGACCGTCATGATGCTATAAACAGAACCTGGATTCATCCGAAAAAATTACGTTTTGCCATTCGTACACCAAGGTTCCTCGTTGAGTACACCATCGCAGGCGCTCCTGTCTATGATGCAGCGTCAAGGGTAACCGCAGGCATGGTCTCCGAGCTGATAGACCATGCTGCTGCAAACGTCGTCGAACTGTTCGTGCAGATGGTTGTTGTCTTGCAAACGTCCCCATCTGTTGACTCAGGGATAGAGGCGTGGCTGCACGATCCGTTACAGCCATGCGGATAAGATGCCTGTCATCTCGACTACTAGTGATACGAGGCCGTTGAGATCCAGCACGGCGTTCCGTATTACCCTCCCGAACCCAGTGATTCCATATTCTGCAGTCATTGGATCTCGACCAACGCGGGCAGCAATGTCGCGATACGATAGACCGCAATCGCGATAGGCCATAATCCGACTTTTATCGAAGTCGGAAACGTGATGGTACGCATTTTTCCTCCTTACACGAGGCATCACAACAACTTAGATATAACAAATGCTGCTCTAGTACGACGCGGTTCTGAATCAATTTCGAGAAGCCGAGGTTTAAAGTTTTACGAGTACGTTGAGCGCTACAGCGACAGCCGTCTAGCAGCTCCATTAGCGCAACGAACTCAGGTGGCAGACCTGTTAATATGCCCGCACTGCGTTGGGCGACGTCATTCTGTTCCTAATCTTCCGTCAAATATACTACTGGCCATTAACATTGCTACACCACGAAGATGACGTGCTACAGACGCGAAATTTAACTGACAGGAAGAAGATGCTGTGATATGCAAATGATTAGCTTTTCAGAGCATTCTCGCAACGTTGGCGCCGGTGGCGACACCTACAACGTGCTGACATGAGGAAAGTTTCCAACCGATTTCTCATACACAAACAGCAGTTGACCGGCGTTGCCTCGTGAAACGTCGTTGTGATGCCTCGTGTAAGGAGGAGAAATGCTTACAATCACGTTTCCGTCTTTGATAAAGGTCGTATTGTAGCCTATCGCGATTGCTGTTTATCGTATCGCGACATTGCTGCTCGCGTTGGTCGAGATCCAATGACTGTTAGCAGAATATGGAATCGGTGGGTTCAGGAGGGTAATACGGAACGCCGTGCTGGATCCCAACGGCCTCGTATCACTAGTAGTCGAGATGACAGGCATCTTATCCGCATGGCTGTAACGGATCGTGCAGCCACGCCTCTATCCCTGAGTCAACAGATGGGGACGTTTGCAAGACAACAACATCTGCGCGAACAGTCGACGACGTTTGCAGCAGCATGGACTATCAGCTCGGAGACCATGGCTGCGGTTACCCTTGACGCTGCATGACAGACAGGAGCGCCTGCGATGGTGTACTCAACGAGGAACCTGGGTGCACGAATGGCAACATCGCGGTGAACGCACTTTGGAAGCGTGTACTCGTCATCGCCATACTGGAGTATCACATGGCGTGATGGTATAGGGTGCCATTGGTTAGACGTCTCGGTCACCTCTTGTTCGCATTGACGGCACTTTGAACAGTGGAAGTTACATTTCAGATGTGTTGCGACCCATGGCTCTACCCTTCATTCGATCCCTGCGAAGCCCTACATTTCAGCAGGATAATGGACGACCGCATGTTGCAGGTCCTGTACAGTCCTTTCTGGATACAGAAAATGTTCGACTGCTACCCTGGCCAGCACATTCTCCAGATCTCTCACCAATTGAAAACGTCTGGCCAATGGTGGCCGGGCAACTGGCTCGTCACAATACGCCAGTCACTACTCTTGATGAACTGTGGTATCGTGTTGAAGCTGCATGGGCAGCTGTACCTGTACACGCCATCCTAGCTTTATTTGACTCAATGCCTAGGCGTATCAAGGCCGTTATTACGGCCAGAGGTGGTTGTTCTGGGTACTGATTTCTCAGGATCTATGCACCCGAACTGCGTGAAAATGTAATCACATGTCAGTTCTAGTATAATATATCTGTCCAATGAATACCCGTTTATCACCTGCATTTCTTCTTGGTGTAGCAATTTTAATGGCCAGTAGTGTACTTGTATCGGAACAACGAATCGCATTTCTTCGGGAAAGAACAATAATAATAATCCAGAATAAAGTTTCACTCTGCAGCGGAGCATGCTCCGATTTGAAACTTCCCGGCAGATTAAAACTGTGTGCTTGTGTGGATAGCTCAGTCCGTAGACCGCTAGCCGCGAAAGGAAAAGGTCCCAGGTTCGAGTCTCTGTCCTGCACATAGTTTCAATCTGCCAGGAAGTTTCAAATCAGTCCACACTACTTTGCAGAATGTAAATTAATTCTGAAAACAATTCCCCATGCTGTGGCTAAGCCACGTTTCCCCAACATATTTTCTTCCAGAAGTGCTAGTCCCGCAGTGTAAGCAGAAGAACTGCTCTGAAGTTTTCAAGATGCGAGATGACGTACTGGTGAAAGTAAAGCTGTGAGGACGGATCGTGAGTATTGCCAGCATTTCTCAGTCGGTAGAGCACTTGCCCGCCAAAGGCAGAAGTTCTAGGTTCGAGTCTGGTCCCTCGCACAGTTTTAATCTGCCAGAATGTTTCAGTAATAATAATAATAATAAGGAATGCAGCTTTAATCTGCTAGGAAGTATCAGTAATAATAATAATATTCATCACACTGGTATACCTATGACGACGTGTAATCGAGGTAAAATAAGGAATCGTAATGAAACGGACATGTATTTATCGATACATTCACGGACGTATAATAAATACGAGTACGGCGTACATTAGCAGGTATGGCCCAGTATGACTACAGTGCGCTACCCTCATGAATGTATTCATAAGTAAATGTTCAGTTCTTCACGATTCCTTATTATAACTTGACTCTACCTCGCCATGAATGTGCTACTGTGTTTATTATTATTGTTACAATTACTATCATTACCATCAGCATTAACTTCATTTTCATTGTTATCTTCATCTTCATTGTTATCTATATTGACATCGTCGTCTTCAGTGTTACCTTCATAGTTATCATTATAATTTCGTCGTTATCGTTATTATTATTATTATTATTGTTGTTGTTGTTGTTATCGTTATTCCGACGGCTATTTTTTTCAACATCCGATCGGTCGCGAAGTGGAAACCATGATGAAAATCAACAATGTTTTATTTGCTACATTTAGCTATATCTTCCAGCTAATTCTCAACATAGTCACCGCTCAAACGTCGACATTTGTCGTAGGGTGGTGCCATATTTCCAATACCGTCGTCACAGAAACAACCGCCTGTGCTTTCCGCCAATTCCCTGCACCGCTTTGCTGACCGTTTTCTGTGACAAAATACTGTCACCGTCAGCGGTTTATGTGAGCAAACAGATGAAAATCGGAGGCAGCCACGTCCAGGCTCTATGGTGGGCCCCCAAACACTTCCCATCGAAAACGCTGCAGGAGCGTCTGTGTTTTCACTGCAGTGTGAGGCCGAGCATTGCAATGAAGACGTTATGTAGGCTGCATGAAAGCTGGCTGAATCTCTCAGCATTCACTTCACACTTGGCGAGAGACACTAATGCTGTAAGCATCTGTTCGTGCTCACTGTGCACCTGGAACTGAAAAGTGCGACGTGGTACGATCGACAGGCATGACACCGATCAACACATCTACGCAAAGTCTCATCGGATTTTCATTGTGATTTTAATCTCGCGACCGCTCGGGGGCCAAAAAAATAGCCCATGTAGTATTATTACGAGGGCGTGCTATTAAGTAACACTTCTGAAAACTCTTAAGGCATTTTAAATAAAACAGAGGTTATTAACGTTCTACATCTATATTATTCGTGGTTACGTATTTATTTCTTAAAATAGTCATCCTGGCCTCGAACACATTTCTACCAAAGAGAGACATTTTGTTCATGTCGTCACTATAGAGTGTTTGATTCCCTGATGGAGCCACAACCTCACCTCTGCTTGCACCGCTTCTTCATTGTCAGAATGAAGTCCTCGAAGATGTTCTTTAAGTTTTGAAAACAGAAGAAAATCGGATGAGCCCAAGACGGGACTGCGTGGAGGATGATCGATGGCAGTGAACCCAAGGCGTCGGATTCTTGCAGATATCGCGGCGCTTGTGTATAGTCTGGTATAGTCATGCTTAAGGACAGGGTGCTGCATTTGTGGACGAAGTCGTCGAATTCTAAAGTAGATTACAGCACGCACCGACATACTTACGTTACACACCGCCATGTTACACGCTGCAATTCGGGTACAGGGCTGCAAATATTTAGACATGAGGAATGAAGATGTAGAACGTTAATAACATTAGCTTTATTTAAAAAGCTTTCAGAGTATTGATACAAAATTTCGAAGGCAATACTTTTCAGCACACCCTCGTGTTATCGTTACCATTTCGTAAGAAATATTATTCGTTGTATCTATACAAGTTTTTGGTGGAAGATTAGAAAAAAAATGGCAAATAGACCTTCCACAACGGCTGGAGCGTATCGGCCGTATTGCGTGGATGCTTCCGCAGTGCGGATGCATTGTTCACGGCGTTCATGGCGATTCGCACTCATGTTGCTCAAAGTTCAAATGCGAGACTTTTGCGCGCTAGTGCGTATGTGTGGCTGTTCCTGGACGTCTCCCGTGCTAAGGAGTCACAGTTCTAGGCCAGTGAACGCGGTTAATGTTACGGTCCTCGTTAAGATGCCCTAGTTCTCCAACAGCTCAGTGTGCCGTTCTTATTCGAGGTACTTCTCATCTCAAGCAAAGGAACTCTTTTTCCCGTCACTAAAAGATCCTTAAAACACTACAGAGCCTCCACCCCTTGCACATAGTCCTTCCTAAAGGCTTTCTGACGTTCGTGAGGAATGCCACGCCATATATCATTCCTGTCAAGACAAAAGGGTGATTCATCTGACCAGGTAACTCATTTCCGTCCGCGGTGGCCCATCTCTGATGCACTTTTCCACTGTAACTGTGGAACTTTGCAGGTGGGATTGAGAAAATGTCTTTTTTGTGTGTATCTGTTCGAAATACAAATGCCATGCAAAACTGCACACCTTTTTCGTTCGGAGCCTGGTTAGGAAGGACTTAACATTGAAATCTTGCAGCAGTTTCTGCCTCCTGTCTGAGCTGAGTCACGTCGTGGTCATTGTTCCTCACGATCGTCTTCCGGCCGTAACGCTGATGTCACAACAGTCCTCGTGGACTGAGTTGCTTGCCACTGCCAATAAACTCGTAGGATAGTACCCAGCGATATCCTGCGAAATACACTCTAAGACAAAGAAAAACCACTCTCCACGAAGAAACTATCTGAATGGGGCGGAAATCGGTATATGTGACGTACATGTGCAGCTAAACAAATGATTACAGCTGCAGAAAAATTTGGCGATCTATTCAAGAGAGGAACTTCACAAATTGAGCAAGTCAATAAGGCGTTGGTCCATCTTTGGCTCTTGTGCAAGCAGCTATTCGGCTTGGCATTGAGTGATACAGTTGTTGGATGTTCTCCTGAGGCGATATCGTTGTTGTCGGGCCATATGGCGAGCGACAGTGAGGTTGGTATCCCACAGCCGCCCAGGGCGTTTAAGATACGTCTTTGACCTGAAACCTCACTGACTGGAGTAGAATAATCTTCAGTGATGAGCCCCGATGACCAGCGAAGACATGCGTGGAGACGCCCAAGACAACGGTGGGGCTGTCGCCCGCCATACGGCCCTACAACCAGGATTGGTGGTCTGGGGTGCCATTTCATTTCATAGCAGGACTCCTTCGTTTGTCATCTGCGGCATCCTTACAGCACAGCAGTTAGTCGACGATATTCTACACCCCGTTTTGTTGCCCTCCTTGGGGTTGCATTCCAGCAAGATAATGCCCACCTGCATACGGCAAGAGTTTCTCTACTGCTTGTCTTCGTGCTTGCCAAACCCTACCATTGATCTGCAAGGTAGCCGGATCTCTCCACATTTGGGACGTTTGGAGCACTATGGGCAGGGGCCCTCCAACCAGCTCGGTATTTGACGATCTAACGCGCCAGTTAGACAGAATTTGCCACGATGTCCTTCAAGATGACATCCAACAACCCTATCAATGGCAAGCCGAATAACTACCCGCATAATGGCCAGAGGTCGACCAATGAGTTACTGATTTGCTCAATTTGTGAAACTCTTTGTCTTGAATAAATCACTCAATTTTTCTGAAATTTTAATCATTTGTTTGTCTGTACACGCACAATACATATACCGATTTCTTCCCATTCGGATTATTCCTTCGTGGTGCGTCGTTGTCTTTTGTCTTGGAGCGTGCGTCACTTCCTGACCAGGGTGGCCAGTTCTTTGTGTGACTTCTCGGCCTGATGCAAGCGCTTCTAATTGGCACTATATCGGTGACTTGTGTGTTAGTTGTCTTAACTGTAATTGGATGGTGTAGGTGGCAATTACGTGTGGATGTAGAGTGTAGCGTCGTGTTTGTGATATTTATGATAATGAGGATATTTATGAGGATGATGGTGACGATTATAATTATACACTCCTGGAAATTGAAATAAGAACACCGTGAATTCATTGTCCCAGGAAGGGGAAACTTTACTGACACATTCCTGGGGTCAGATACATCACATGATCACACTGACAGAACCACAGGCACATAGACACAGGCAACAGAGCATGCACAATGTCGGCACTAGTACAGTGTATATCCACCTTTCGCAGCAATGCAGGCTGCTATTCTCCCATGGAGACGATCGTAGAGATGCTGGATGTAGTCCTGTGGAACGGCTTGCCATGCCATTTCCACCTGGCGCCTCAGTTGGACCAGCGTTCGTGCTGGACGTGCAGACCGCGTGAGACGACGCTTCATCCAGTCCCAAACATGCTCAATGGGGGACAGATCCGGAGATCTTGCTGGCCAGGGTAGTTGACTTACACCTTCTAGAGCACGTTGGGTGGCACGGGATACATGCGGACGCGCATTGTCCTGTTGGAACAGCAAGTTCCCTTGCCGGTCTAGGAATGGTAGAACGATGGGTTCGATGACGGTTTGGATGTACCGTGCACTATTCAGTGTCCCCTCGACGATCACCAGTGGTGTACGGCCAGTGTAGGAGGTGGCTCCGAACACCATGATGCCGGGTGTTGGCCCTGTGTGCCTCAGTCGTATGCAGTCCTGATTGTGGCGCTCACCTGCATGGCGCCAAACACACATACGACCATCATTGGCACCAAGGCAGAAGCGACTCTCATCGCTGAAGACGACACGTCTCCATTCGTCCCTCCATTCACGCCTCTCGTGACACCACTGGAGGCGGGCTGCACGATGTTGGGGCGTGAGCGGAATACGGCCTAACGGTGTGCGGGACCGTAGCCCAGCTTCATGGATACGGTTGCGAATGGTCCTCGCCGATACCCCAGGAGCAACAGTGTCCCTAATTTGCTGGGAAGTGGCGGTGCGGTCCCCTACTGCACTGCGTAGGATCCTACGGCCTTGGAGTGCATCCGTGCGTCGCTGCGGTCCGGTCCCAGGTCGACGGGCACTTGCACCTTCCGCCGACCACTGGCGACAACATCGATGTACTGTGGAGACCTCACGCCCCACGTGTTGAGCAATTCGGCGGTACGTCCACCCGGCCTCCCGCATGCCCACTATATGCCCTCGCTCAAAGACCGTCAACTGCACATACGGTTCACATCCATGCTGTCGCGGCATGCTACCAGTGTTAAAGAGTGCGATGGAGCTCCGTATGCCACGGCAAACTGGCTGACACTGACGGCGGCGGTGCACAAATGCTGTGCAGCTAGCGCCATTCGACGGCCAACACCTTGGTTCCTGGTGTGTCCGCTGTGCCGTGCGTGTGATCATTGCTTGTACAGCCCTCTCGCAGTGTCCGGAGCAAGTATGGTGGGTCTGACACACCGGTGTCAATGTGTTCTTTTTTCCATTTCCAGGAGTGTAGAAGCGAGGCGGTAAAACCGAGTGCCAACCCATAACCTACTCCTGTTGAATAGCATCAAGGTGATCGCCGATCTTCACGGTCCCGTCTCACGGTCGAACCCTCATCGACAGTGCCACATCCTTTCATTCCCTGAGACACTGTGGAGAGATTTGGAATTGAACCCAAGACGCTGGTGGAAAGATTGGTAATCAGGAATTTTACACACCAACAGTTTATTTTATCTCTTGGATTTGAAGCGGTTATCTGCTAGTCCAGAGCTCCCGAAGAAGAATGCCTTAGCGACGTCAGTCACGGTTGCGGGTAGGGTTGAACGGTGGTGCAGGCGAAGGCAGTCATATGTGTATACAGTAACGGAAAAAAAAACCACATCACAAAGCAGGAGTTGTGCGACATAAACGATAGTTGGCAGGCATGTTTCTACATCAGAAAGATGATGTCTATTCAAATTTCGCGCCAGTGGCTAGTAGTGCCACTATGAGGACGCAAATCAGGCTTGCTGTAAGTACGCGCTGTAACGGTCATGAGCGGTAGTTACCTTTCAGATCGGACGAGGTGAGTTGATGTTAGTCAAGAATGCCGTTAAGGCGACAAAGATGCCATAATCGGCACCTCACTGAGTTTGAACGAGGTCGTGAAATAGGACTACGAGAAGCTGGATGTTCCTTCTGCGATACTGCAGAAAGACTTGGCGGGAATGTAGACGTGGTACATGATTGCTGGCAGTGATGGTCGCGAGAATGTACTGTCGGATGAAGACTGACCTCCGGACAGCCACATTGCAGTACCGAGAGGATCGAGCACCGTGTTCGATGTATGGCTAAGACGCATCTCACTGCATCTGCAGCAGCAATTGGAGCAGCAGTTGCCACCACAGCGACATAACGAACTGTCACAAATTGGTTACTTCACGGACAGCTCCAAGCCAGAGGCCCTGTGGCGTTCAATGACCCCAAACCACCGTCATTTGCGACTTCAGTGGTCTCAAGCGAGAGCTCATTGCAGGACACAGTGGAGTTCTGTTGCCTTTTTGATGGTCTGGTTTTGCCACGGCACCAGTGATGCCCGTATGTTTGATAGAAGAAGGCCAGTTGAGGGTCTTTAACCAACCTGTCTGCGTGCTAGACGCACAGGACCTACACCTGGAGTTACAGCCTGCGGTGTGATTTCGTATGACAACAGAAGCACTCTCGCGGTTATCCCACGCAACCAGACTGCAAATTTGTGCGTCAGTCTGGTGATTCGACCTGCTGTGCTGCCATTCGTGAACAGAATACTAGGGGGCGTTTTCCAACAGGGTGACGCTCACCAACATACTACTGTTTTAATCCAACCTGCTCTACCACAGTGTCGACACGCTGCCTTGGCATGCTCGATTAACAGATCTGTCTCCAGTCGTGCACATATGAGGCATCATTGGACGACAACTCCAGCGTCATCCACCAACAGCATTAACCTTCCCTGTATAGACGTAACTCCATCCCACAAACTGACATCTGGTACCTGTACAACACAATGCATGCACGTTTGCACGCTTGCGTTCACCATTCTGGCGGTTACACTTGTTATTAATGTACCAGCGTTTCACATTTTCAGTCTACATCTACATCTACATCTACATCTACATCTACATTGATACTCCGCAAGCCAGCCAACGGTGTGTGGCGGAGGGCACTTTACGTGCCACTGTCATTACCTCCCTTTCCTGTTCCAGTCGCGTATGGTTCGCGGGAAAAACGACTGTCTGAAAGCCTCCGTGCGTGCTCTAATCTCTCTAATTTTACATTCGTGATCTCCTCGGGAGGTATAAGTAGGGGGAAGCAATATATTCGATACCTCATCCAGAAACGCACCCTTTCGAAACCTGGCGAGCAAGCTACACCGCGATGCAGAGCGCCTCTCTTGCAGAGTCTGCCACTTGAGTTTATTAAACATCTCCGTAACGCTATCACGGTTACCAAATAACCCTGTGACGAAACGCGCCGCTCTTCTTTGGATCTTCTCTATCTCCTCCGTCAGACCGATCTGGTACGGATCCCACACTGATGAGCAATACTCAAGTATAGGTCGAACAAGTGTTTTGTAAGCCACCTCCTTTGTTGATGGACTACATTTTCTAAGCACTCTCCCAATGAATCTCAACCTGGTACCCGCCTTACCAACAATTAATTTTATATGATCATTCCACTTCAAATCGTTCCGCACGCATACTCCCAGATATTTTACAGAAGTAACTGCTACCAGTGTTTGTTCCGCTATCATATAATCATACAGTAAAGGATCCTTCTTTCTATGTATTCGCAATACATTACATTTGTCTATGTTAAGGGTCAGTTGCCACTCCCTGCACCAAGTGCCTATCCGCTGCAGATCTTCCTGCATTTCGCTACAATTTTCTAATGCTGCAACTTCTCTGTATACTACAGCATCATCCGCGAAAAGCCGCATGGAACTTCCGACACTATCTACTAAGTCATTTATATATATTGTGAAAAGCAATGGTCCCATAACACTCCCCTGTGGCACGCCAGAGGTTACTTTAACGTCTGTAGACGTCTCTCCATTGATAACAACATGCTGTGTTCTGTTTGCTAAAAACTCTTCAATCCAGCCACACAGCTGGTCTGATATTCCGTAGGCTCTTACTTTGTTTATCAGGCGACAGTGCGGAACTGTATCGAACGCCTTCCGGAAGTCAAGAAAAATAGCATCTACCTGGGAGCCTGTATCTAATATTTTCTGGGTCTCATGAACAAATAAAGCGAGTTGGGTCTCACACGATCGCTGTTTCCGGAATACATGATGATTCCTACATAGTAGATTCTGGGTTTCCAGAAATGACATGATACGCGAGCAAAAAACATGTTCTAAAATTCTACAAGAGATCGACGTAAGAGATATAGGTCTATAGTTTTGCGCATCTGCTCGACGACCCTTCTTGAAGACTGGGACTATTTGCGCTCTTTTCCAATCGTTTGGAACCCTCCGTTCCTCTAGAGACTTGCGGTACACGGCTGTTAGAAGGGGGGCAAGTATCTCGCGCTTACATTAACCTGTGACCTTGTAGTTGACAGCCAAATGTGATTACTTCAGTGCGGATGCACACCAGGTATCGTTTGCTCTCGCAGAAATACCTCAAGCAGAGGTAGGTGTAGACAGGACACAACAAACTTTCAATAGGAAATTGAAAAAGAATGTAGGAAAGTCATCGAAAAGGAAGAAAGTTTTGTTGTTAGGCAGTTCTCATGCCAGAGGTGTAGGCCAACTTCTGCAGGAGGAATTAGGACCAGAATACCAGGTCACAAATTTTTTCAAACCAAGTGCTAGTCTGGATCAGGTGACAGAGGATTTAGGTTCACTCTGTAAAGGATTTACCAGGGAAGACACCGTGGTTATTGTGGGAGGGCCAGGGAACAGCATCGACAGAGATCCTGGGTACAGTGTAGAATGTCACCTAGTAAAGATTGCGTCGGCATCGAAACACACCAATGTTGAATTTGTATCTGTCCTGAGACGCCATGACCGGCCTCATTTGAACTCTTCTGTTGGGAGAGTTAATTTGGAGTTGGAACGGCTGCTTGGGTCGGGTGCGGGGGCTCATATTGGTGTGGTTCCTGTTGATTATCTCAGTAGGTGGGACTATACCAGGCACGGCCTACATCTCAACAGGAAAGGGAAGGGGAAACTGGCTGGGGTAATAGCAGGAAATTTAAGGGGGGGAGGCACTGCCATGAATGGTAAAATACCAGTGGTTACAGGTGTTGGAGCAGCACCTTTTTTAGGTTAGGTAAGACAGAAAGATGTCAAGTTCTACGAGAGGTCAGGATGGAAACAAATCTTCAGTTTAGGAAAGAAATTAAACAGCACAATTCTAGCACATTTGATCACCAATCACAGCTATCAATTATAAATTTTCACCAATCACCAGAAATTTTATCTCCACCAAGTTGTATCTCAGTCCTAGGTAATTGCATTGATGAATTAAAGTCACCCAACCCAGTTGACATAATCTGCCTCTCTGAACACCATGTGACCACTGCTATAGGAACTAGGCCTAAGCACAATGAGAAACTCAGACAGGAGAGTACTGCAAATGTTAGAATAAGGAAAGGTTCTCATAAAAGTATAATTAAAAATGATGTAAGTATATTTCATCAAAATATTGGGAGTTTAAAGAATAAAGTAGATGAGCTTCTGGTTTGTTTAGAAGATTTAGAAGCTGAGAATGAAATAGATATACTATGCCTGTCTGAGCATCACATTGTTACTGATATGGATAAGGTAAATGTAAGTGGTTATAAGCTCTCTGCACATGTAATTAGAGAAAATATGGAGAAAGGAGGAGTTGCTATATATGTCAAAAGTTATCATTGTGCAAAAAGTATAGAAACAAAAAAGTTTTGTGTAGAGAAACATATAGAAGCATGTGCCTGTGAGCTTAAATTAAATAAAGGCACATTTATAATTGTAACTGTATATAGGTCCCCATCAGGAAATTTTCATCTATTTCTGAAAAATTTGGACTCCTTGTTGTGCTATCTGTCAGACAAGGGGAAACAAATTATTATTTGTGGGGACTTCAATGTAGATTCTCTGAAAGAGGGTAATAGGAAAAATGACCTTGAAGTATTACTCGGTTCTTTCAATTTGACACCCATTATTGATTTTCCTACTCGGGTGGTAAAGGATAGCAGCTCACTGATAGATAACTTCTTTATAGACCAAGATAAGTTTAACCAGATAAATGCTCAGCCGGTTGAGAATGGTCTTTCTGATCATGGTGCACAGCTAGTTACAATATATGACATAGCTCCATTCAGCAATACTAAACAGTCCTCCAAAGTAGTATGTTCAGTCAACGATTTAACAATTGCAAATTTCAGGGAAAGCCTACAGCAGTTAGACTGGAATGAGGTGTACCGTGAACCTGATGCCAATTTAAAATATAATTTATTTCATGACATTTTTCTAAATGCATTTGAAAACTGCTTCCCCAAGAAAATAGTTAAATATACTCGTAAGAAACCTTGTAACAAACCATGGCTTACTAAGGGTATAAAAATATCTTGTAACCGGAAAAGGGAAATGTATCTGACAGCAAGAAAGAGTAGTGACCCAGAAACTATCAAAAATTATAAAAACTACTGTGTTATATTAAGAAAAGTTATTAAAAAATCCAGGAGTATGTGTATCATGTCTGAAATCAGCAACTCTGATAATAAAATTAAAACAATTTGGAATATTATTAAAAGAGAAACAGGTCAACCAAGAGCAGAGGAAGACAGTATTACCATCAAATTGAATGAAAACTTTACGAACAAAAAGTCAGAAGTTGAAAATATTTTTAATAATCATTTTTTAAATGTTGTAGATATAGTAGGATCCAGGTGTTCATTAGAAGATGCTAGGCTGTTAATGGAAGAGGCCATACCTATGCAATTTGATACAATTGAAATCTCACCCACTTCTCCCTCTGAAATTAGGAAAATAATAAACTTGCTTAAAAGCAAAAACTCACATGGAATTGATGGCATTTCCAGCAAAATACTAAAAGCTTGTTCTCAACAGATAAGTAAGATTCTCAGCCACCTGTGTAATAGCTCTCTGGAACAGGGCATTTTCCCTGATAGACTGAAATATGCTATTGTTATACCTTTGCATAAAAAGGGGGATAGATCTGATGTCAACAATTACCGTCCAATCTCCCTTCTAACAGCTTTATCCAAAATTTTTGAGAAAGTAATGTATTCAAGAGTAGCTTCACATATCTGTAAAAATGAAGTACCAACAAAATGTCAGTTTGGTTTCCAGAAAGGTTTTTCAACAGAAAATGCCATATATGCTTTCACCAGTCAAATTTTGAATGATCTGAATAACCGAACACCACCCATTGGGATTTTTTGTGATCTCTCAAAGGCTTTTGATTGTGTAAATCATGAAATTCTGCTAGACAAGCTCAAGTACTGTGGCATGAGCGGGACAGTGCACAAATGGTTTAATTCGTACCTAACTGGAAGAGTGCAGAAAGTTGAAATAAGTAGTTCTCGTAACATGCAAAGATCAGCACATTCCTCAAACTGGGGAACTATCAAGAATGGGGTTCCACAAGGGTCAGTCTTGGGTCCTTTGTTGTTCTTATTATATATTAATGACTTGCCATTCTATATTCATGAAGAGGCAAAGTTAGTTCTCTTTGCTGATGATACAAGTATAGTAATCACACCTGACAAACAAGAATTAACTGATGAAATTGTCAATACTGTCTTTCAGAAAATTACTAAGTGGTTCCTTGTAAATGGACTCTCACTGAATTTTGATAAGACACAGTACATACAGTTCCGTACAGGGAATGGTATGACACCATTAATAAATATAGACCTTAATCAGAAGCATATAGCTAAGGTAGAATATTCCAAATTTTTAGGTGTGTCCATTGATGAGAGATTAAATTGGATTCCCGGCGGGGTCAGGGATTTTCTCTGCCTCGTGATGGCTGGGTGTTGTGTGCTGTCCTTAGGTTAGTTAGGTTTAAGTAGTTCTAAGTTCTAGGGGACTGATGACCATAGATGTTAAGTCCCATAGTGCTCAGAGCCATTTGAACCATTAAATTGGAAGAAACACATTGATGATCTGCTGAAACGTTTGAGTTCAGCTACTTATGCAATAAGGGTCATTTCAAATTTTGGTGATAAATATCTTAGTAAATTAGCTTACTACGCCTATTTTCACTCATTGCTTTCATATGGCATCATATTTTGGGGGAATTAATCACAGAGGAATAAAGTATTTATTGCACAAAAGCGTGTAATCAGAATAATAGCTGGAGTCCACCCAAGATCATCCTGCAGACATTTATTTAAGGATCTAGGGATATTCACAGTAGCTTCTCAGTATATATACTCTCTTATGAAATTTGTTATTAACAACCAAACCCAATTCAAAAGTAATAGCAGTGTGCATAACTACAATACTAGGAGAAAGGATGATCTTCACTATTCAAGATTAAATCTAACTTTGGCACAGAAAGGGGAGAATTATACTGCCACTAAAGTCTTTGGTCACTTACCAAATAGTATCAAAAGTCTGACAGTTAACCAACAAGTATTTCAGAAGAAATTAAAAGAATTTCTGAATGACAACTCCTTCTACTCCATAGAGGAATTTTTAGATATAAATTAAGGAAAAAAAATTTAAAAAATAAAAATAAAAAATAAAGAAAAACAAAAAACACAAAAAATAAAGTTGTTATATTAACTTAAGTATGTTGTTAAATTAACCTAATTATGTCATGTATTGGAAAATTCGACTCGTTCCACATCATTACGAAATATCGTATTCATGATCCATGGAACTAGTATTAATCTAATCTAATCTAATCTAATCTAATCTAAAGGTTGTCCTGCGAGAGTTATGGGACGCCCCGTTGACGTACGACGAATTGGGAATTTGGGTGGGCCGGAAAACGTGTTCGGTTGGCGGAGGCGGTTAAGGCAACAGTTCGAGAGCAGCCGGATCGGAGTCCCGGTCCGCACAAATTTTTGACACGCATTATTGATTAAATTCAGTGCCCCAATGCGGTCGCCGTCGGAAAAATTTTCCCAGATATTGCAAAGACAATCACCATGCTTAGCAGCCGGCCGCGGTGGTCTAGCGGTTCTAGGCGCTCAGTCCGGAACCGCACGACTGCTACGGTCGCAGGTTCGAATCCTGCCTTGGGCATGGATGTGTGTGATGTCCTTAGGTTAGTTAGGTTTAAGTAGTTCTAAGTTCTAGGGGACTGATGACTACAGATGTTAAGTCCCATAGTGCTCAGAGCCATTTGAACCATGCTTAGCCACTCCCGTCAGAAACGCCTTACGGGGACCAGTGCTGACGGCGAACGTGGTAAGCTCTGAGTCGCAACTACTTCGTACACATTCGGAACACTAGTCCACATTCCCCAAAGTTCCCTGCACAGCCTTGTTGCGCACTGAGGGCTTTTTAAGTTAATGTCAACGACGACATGCCACGTGACAAAAATTCTTATGCAGTCAGCTTAATTATCCTTCTTAACAAATTTAATTACACGTGTCATTTACACTGGTCAGTCAGAACATTAGCACTGTTCCTCTCCCATAAAAATGAACGAGTTTCATGATGGAATCTACGCGAAGCGGCAAGAAATGTGTATAAACAGTGCCACGGGCACACAGAAACAGGTCGGTCTACTACACGTGTAGCAAGTGAAAAAAGAAGCTAATGTAAGGGGTTTTGCGAAAGGGTATATTACGATGGTTCCTCGGATGTTGACATGCGGTCCTCACTGTCTGTCGAAAATGGGCGAACAACGGCGAAATTGCGCAATAACATAACCTTTTGTTTTTTTACTGTTTGTAGGTATTTGAAATGTTTTTATCCCCTTCGCGGTGGAAAACGATTTCCCTGTAAATCTGCTGATCATGGTTTAGTTACAGTTAGCAGAGATACATTACATACTTCACAACCTTAACTAAATCCTCCGTCAGTGATTGGCAGAATGTGACAATAATATCAAACAACGAAACACTTTCCTGGTGTTCTGCAACAGTTGAAAAACATTCAAATGGTTCAAATGGCTCTGAGCACTATGGGACTTAACATCTGAGGTCATCAGTCCCCTAGAACTTCTTTTTAAATTCTTTATTTTCATAACAATAACGATTATTCATAATGACCCACCACCTTAATGGTTAGTGGGTCTTATATTTCTAGTGTTATAATAGCAGCTTCTACATTCTACTTGACTACAGACAGTACTATATTTATTACTAGGCAGACTACTTCTAATTTTACTAGTGTTAGCATAATTTCTAGTATCTACGAAAGGTTAGTATTAACTGCCTGCAGCGTTACAGTTGTGCCAGTGTTAATAATATAAACCTACTTGGATGCCTCGCTCATGGAGCTAATCCCTATGAGCATGCCCCTGGCACAGGGCAGGCAAGAAGTTATTTATCGCTGCAGGTTCCTAACTTACTATCCTATTCTATTTAACTAAATCTATTACCTATTCTACGTCATAGTTGGTGCGTTGTCTCAGTTCGTGATGTGGATCACCCCAGTCCCCCTAGTCCTGCACGTGGCGGATTCCAACTGTAAAGTCGACCTATCCACGAACAGGCGGTACGGGATTGGGGCAGTGGTCACAATCGGTGATTTCTAGTTATCTAGTCACGAAGATCTCTCAGAAAAGTTGTTAATACTTTTTGTGATACCTCGTTGGCTAGCGTGTTCAGTCTCTGAAAGGTCTCCTCTTAACTTAGAAGGTCATAAGTGTTTGTACTTGGTAGTTGTTGTCTTAGTGTGTCTGCTACATCATCGAAAAGGGGGCACTTGTAAACCACATGGTCAGGAGTACCCTCCGATGCGCCCCAGTCGCACGCGGGCGTTGCCCTTTTCCCAAACCGACATAGATAAGTCGGATAGGGGCCATGACCAGTGAGAAAGTGGAACATTCGCCGAGTTGGCTCGAAGTATTTCATTTTCATTCTTTCCTTAACATCTGGTAGGAACTGAAAGGTTCTTCTACCAGCTTCATCTGACTCCCATATCTCCTGCCATAGATCTTCACCCCTTCCCCGTATTTCCCCTTTTTCCCTAACTGGTGCCCCCATAATTTCCTCTACTTTTGTGATATTATCTTTCTTGGCCCAGTACCATGTGGCCTGTTCCCTTATCTTTATATCCAGGGGACAGAGCCCCATTATGATTAACAGGGCTCCTCCCGGAGATGTTCTGTATGCTCCCACGGACCTTAGTAACATGTTCCTTTCTGCTCTTCTCATCGTCACGGCGGGCACCACCCTCGTGAACCTGTGAGCCCAGACTCCCGAGCCGTAACCCACTATTGACGTCAGTATACTATTATGATAAAGCTTAATTAGATGAGGCGGAAGGTGAAATCTCTTATGTCCGCTGGAAGTCAGGTTATTTAGTAGTTGTAGTGCTTTCTGGGTTACGGTTTCAATGTGCCTTGCGAAGTTCCACCTTTCATCGATGATGATTCCCAAGTAGCGCGTTTCTCGTCTCCGAAGAACCGGCGTACCGTCAATTCTCACGGTCGGATTTCTGATTAGCTGTCCTTTGAGTAATAGATAAGTCGATTTGGTTGGTGAGATAGTCATCTTGGTGTTGCGGTACCATAGTTGTAGTTTGTCTATTGCTCTCTCTATTTTCGGCTCTATATCCTCGCGACTTCGGCCGCCGACCAGCAGGAGGAGGTCATCAGCGTAGGCTATCACCTCTAGCACCTCTTCGCTCTGTTGCAGGCTGTCCAGAAGAGGCTCCATGTGGATGTCCCAGAAAAGGGGACCCAACGCGGAACCCTGGGGGCAACCCTTGGTGATAGTTTTCCCGACTTTCCCGCTAGGGGATGATAGCCATACCTCCCGATCCTCACAATAGCTCCTCAGACAGCCATATAGTAGCCCTGGGCACTCTTTCTCCCGAAGGCAGATTGTCAAAGGCGCCACTGATATCCACCATGATGCCAACAACGTACTTACACGGGGCTGAGCCGCAGACCTCGCCCGCCAAGGCGATTGCATCAGATGCCGATCGCCCCGGCCTGAAATCGAATTGCCTGTTGCTCATCCCATGCAGCATGCGGTGTGCAGTCAGTCTGTCAGCTAATAATTTTTCGAGAAGTTTGCCAAAGCCATCCAGCAGACAAATGGGCCTGTAGGATTTGGTCTCAGCAGGGTCCTTCTCAGAGCCTTTCTTAATGATTACCACATTTGCGGCTTTCCATATTTTTGGAAATCTGCCCTGCCTGAGGCATTCGTTGATGAGATGTGTGAGCGGCGCAACTAGCTGTGGGGCTAAGAACTGCACCACCTCCGCCACAATGCCGTCTGGCCCAGGGGCTTTTCCTTTCTTTAGAGACTTGATGAGAGCGGCAACCTTCTCCTCAGAGAAGGGGAGGACCGCTTCGTCATTTACATACTTAGCAAGGTCTTCATTCCGTAATTGACGCTGCTCTTCAGTGTCGTCGTTCCTGTCATTGTCAGACAACAGGGACCGGAGGAGGACCTCGGCAGTTTCCTGCCAGGATTCCGTTATCCCGTCCCCGTGCCTGATCGTTGATATCATCGTTGGGGAGCGTATCTTCTCCCTCACTAATCTATATGGCACACCCCAAGGGTCGAGGGCCAGCTGGTTGGTTACAAAAGTTTCCCAACTTTTTATTCTGGTCTTCTGTAGCTCTTTTTGGAAGTTATTTTTTGCCTCCCGGTATAACTGCAGCCATCTTTGCTTTCCCCACCAGACGACACTGCGCTGGTAGTGCTTTCTCAGTTTTCTGACAAACTGTCGCAGTTCTTGTAGCTCAGCTGACCATGGTGACGGTGTGGCCGCCATGGCCCTCCTCCTGGTTGGTACGGCCGCCTTAATCACCCTTGTTATTGCGCGTACCAGCCCCTCGGCTCTGTCGTCCACGTTAAAGTCCTGTCGTGCGTCCCCTTCTGGTAATGGAGGAATGTCGCACTCTCTGGCTAGGCGTTCCCAATCTGTTTTCCTAAAGTTTCTTTGCACCTCCCCATTGCCCAGTGGCACTCTCTATTTCCTACAATAAAGGTAATTAAATTGTGATCACTAGTGGTGGCGCTGTCTACCACTCTCCACTCTTGGAGCATATTTACTGCGTTTGGCATGACCAACGTCACATCAATGTTTGTACCCTGACCCCCTCCGGCCACATAGGTGGGGGGATTGCCTGGTCTGCTTGCCATCACTACTTGAAAAGCCATAATCATTTCTTCTGCTTTAGCACCATTTTCATCCCTTGTGCCACTGTACCATAGGGGGGATTTGGCGTTTATGTCAGCAGTTATGATGATTTTGCGTCCCCGCAACGCCGTGGCCACACTCACTAGATGGTCTATGTGCTGTTCGATTCTGTTTCCGTACTGGAAGTACATGTTAATGATAATTACAATTCCAGCAGGAGATTGTATCTCCACGGGGTTGCAGTGACTATTGGAGTACTGTGACAGAGGTGTTACGCGCAGTGCGGTATTTGTTACCAGGATGGCCGCGCTGGGGGTATCCCCGCTGCTGACGGTTTGCCATGTTGCGGCAGTGAACGCAACTTTTCCAGCCAGAGAGTACGGCTCCTGTAAACAGAGTATTTCCAGTCTCTCTTCCACCACTCCCTTACGGAGCTCCTGCATTACTAGTCGACTGTTATGAGTATTGAGTTGTCCTATTTTTATTTTGGTCGTCATGGGAAGTAAGTGTGTATGTGGTCATTTGGCCAGGGTTTGTTCCAGTCATATGCTAGTCGTCCGTTTGCCATCACTGATTGATGGTAGATTTCATCCAGGTCAAATTTTTCTCCTCGTCTTTCAAAAACCTTTTTGAGTAGGTCGCGCAGTGCTCCGAAGTCAGTGGGGAGGTTCACTGACTTTAATTGTATTCTGTCCACAGCCTCCATCACCGAGAAGGTTACCCTCCGTCCGTTCTCATGTCCTACTCGGACCACATGTCGTAAGGCAGTGGTCAGGGTAGTCGGCTGATCCAGCCTAGCTAGTTGCATGGTGTACTCGAGATTCGGGTACACCCTCATCGGATCTACGGGTGGCAACCTGACCACCGAGCTGTCTTTTGTGACGGAGTTGGCGGTGGAGCTTGTTATCTTGTTTTCTTGAAGAGGTCTTGCAGCTTTATCTGTCGCTACCACAGGATGCTCTTGCCGTTCTGGATCTTTAGGTGGCAGCGTATCCCGGCATTGGGAGGAGGGTGCTCTGACCACTAAGGGGAGCTCAGTTTGAATGCCAATGTCCCTAGTGGGGGACTCTGTATTGATTTGTCGACTGTTGGTACGTCAGCGCTGGTAAGCGACTTCAGGAATTTCCTGAATCTGCTTGCTCTCATAGCATCCCTCCTCCTTTTGCTCGGGGATTTATGCTTTGGCATCCTGCTTGGTATGCCGTTTTCAGCCATAATCAATTCGTGATATTAATCTATGTTCGAGCATCCTGAAGGTAGGGCAGTTCCGTCCTGTGGCTCCACAAGACTTTTTGCCACGACTCTTGCAGGGGATGCAGACGCCTGTGGCCCTTCAATCTTTTCGGGTGTGACCACTATCACCGCATTTGGAGCAGGCCGACCCCCTGGTGCAGTGCCTCAGAATGTGGTCCAAGTCGCCGCAATTGTGACAACGAGGTACCACAATGTAGTCTTTTGTGTTTATTGCGTGGAATCCCACGTATAGTCTGCCCATTGCTGTAATTTGCCTCCACATTGTTGCGGAGACCTCGGCTACGTGATGTACGACATCATGGTCCCAAGGACCCGTCTTAAATCTCAATTTGAAGCTGTTTTTGAAATCATTTTCGTTCATGCTCTCAAAGTTTTGCTTCCTAATTGCCTCACATAGTTCCTCATTTGTCATTACTGTAGGTTCAAATGGCTCTGAGCACTATGGGACTTAACATCTGTGGTCATCAGTCCCCTATAACTTAGAACTACTTAAACCTAACTAACCTAAGGACATCACACACATCCAGGCCCGAGGCAGGATTCGAACCTGCGACCCTTGTAGTCCCGCGGTTCCGGACTGAGCGCCTAGAACCGCTAGACCACCGCGGCCGGCATTACTGTAGGAACATCGTACAGTATGACTAAGGGGTTCCTCTTTTTTGGCGGTTCACACTTTACAACTGCGTTTAATTTCGGGTTCTCAAGCAGCTTATTTTTGTCCTCCTCCGACGCAACTTCTACAATCACCGAGTTTCGGCTTGGTTTTACTCGTTTAATCTTTATTTTGTCTTTCACAGGGTCAATCGTGGTGGTTAAAAGTTCCTGGATTCTTTTGACGCTTGTATCTTGTCCAGGCAAGGTCCTGAGAAAGACCGCCGTCTCTTGTTTCTTAGTCACCCTGTCTATGGTCTCTTTCGTGTTGTTTTGTTTAGTGGGGGCTTGTGCAGCCACAGCCGCCCAGGTCTTGCTCGGTTGTTGTTGTTGCTGTCTCAATCGGGTTCAAATGGTTCAAATGGCTCTGAGCACTATGGGACTCAACATCTGAGGTCATCAGTCCCCTAGAACTTAGAACTAATTAAACCTAACTAACCTAAGGACATCACAGACATCCATGCCCGAGGCAGGATTCGAACCTGCGACCGTAGCAGTCACGGGGTTCCGGACTGACGTGCCTAGAACCGCACGGCCACCGCGGCCGGCCCTCAATCGGGTATTCTTTTTCTGTAGCTCCTCTACACGTCCTTCCAGTTTTGCGTGAGCAATTGCCCATGCGGACAATTCATTCTTTATTTGCGAGATTGCTGCCTGGCTTATTTTCCCATTTTTTATGCTTTGCTCCAGGAGCAGCGTAATTTTAGCGTGCCTCTTCATCACTGAGTAATCCTCCTCTGCCTGTCCCACCTCGTCCTGTGGAGAGGGATCAGGCGCAAGAGAAGCTCTCGAAATCGCACTCGTATCACTCGTTTCTGGTGTCGCCAATTTGTACGCGTGATAAAAAGGAGGTGGGAGCCCGTCTCTTACCCCGGACCGGCTCCTCTAGCGTGGGGGAGGGGGGGACTTCTGCAGCTCGCCCACCGCCCTCGCCCCTAGGTCAAGGGCGCCTCCGAACTGCCGGGTTCAGCGCACCGTCCCCAGCACACTGGTCCCCCTCGGTGACTCCGTCATCGACGATTTCACGCGACGCTCCTCGGCAACTGCACCCCGCACTCCGGAGAGGCGGATGCACCTCTCGCCCATCGCCGCCTATTTGCCCGAGTTTCCACCTCTCGGCCAAGGACCCACTCCAACTCAGGTGGCGGGCCGGTCCCCCAGACGTTCGGTGGTCTGGGCCCATCTAACCTGGCCCCGGCGATGTTACCACCACCTGGGTTTGGCAGAACACGCTCCGGTTACCCAGGGGCGCGGCGAAGCACACTTGCCGACTCGCGCCGCGATCCCACGCCGACAAACGAGATCGCCGGCATGCAGAGCACCTGCTGGTCTGTGCCCTGCGAACGGAAAGGGACTGATGTTCGGTCCCACGACACAGCTCCCCCTCTGCCACGCACCCTTCGCTTTCGCATCGGGTTGGGTCGCAGCTCTCCCTTTTGTCACAAGGCAGATTGCCGAGCTTAACGTCTGGCACCACGGGAAGGCGGAAAGAGCCACTTGGGAAGGAGAGGCTAAAGAGACGCGTCACTTCCCCTGTGAGAACTGCCGCGGCACGCCCGACTAGAAGCGATACGCCCCAGTGCGAGCCTCCGTGCCTTACGGCGCGCCGGCAACGGGCAGGGCCGCGCCGAACCCGCCGTCAAGCGACCGACCTCACGCTCCTAGAACTTAGAACTACTTAAACCTAACTAACCTAAGGACATCCACATCCATGCCCGAGGCAGGATTCGAACCTGCGACCATAGTGGTCGCGCGGTTCCAGACTGAAGCGCCGAGGCATCAGGGTAGTGTTTTCTTTTATGTAGGGGAGTTTGTCAACGAATTTGTGAAATACGTACAGCACAGTGAGTTCATACTTTAATCGCACAACATCAAATGTGTCTTTGTGCGTTTCTGTCAACTTTTCAAATGTATGGACGCGAAGCGTGACTAAATATAAGGGGCATTCAAGAGGAAACGAGCCGGAGACATAATTACAGAAACCACTACCTGTATGTTAGAAGTTTTGACCCTGGCTGTTGAGACACTTGTTCCACTGTGACACAAGGCGGTGAATGGCTGTCTCATAGAATTCCCGGGGCTGCGATATTAACCGTACGTACAGCTGGACGTCGTCGTCTGAGGCGAATCGTTTGCCCCTCAGGGCCTTTTTAAGGGGACCAAAAATGGCGTAATCACAGGGGGAGAGGTCCGGCCTATATGGACGGTGGCCGAGAACCTCCCATTTGAATTTCTGCAGGAGTGCCGCGACTGTATTGGCCGTATGAGGCTTTGCATTGTCTTGGAGCAGAATGACCCCACGAGTGAGATTGCCTGGTCGTTTTGAATTGATCGCTTGACGAAGGGTGGTCAATGTTTGCGAGTAACGCTGGGCATTCACTGTTGTCTCGTGCTGCAGGAAGTGAATCAGAGGGAGACCATCTCGGTCAAAGGAGAACGTGAGCATAACCTTTCCTGCGCTCGTGTGGACGGCGAGGTCCAGCTGTACGTGCGGAACTGGTTAGCATCGCATCCCCGGGAATTTTATGAGACAGCCATTCACCTCCTTGTGTCACAGTGGGACAAGTGTCTCAACAGCCAGGGTCAATACTTCTAACATACAGGTAGTGGGATTCTGTAATGGACCATACAGTCATATCAATGTTCTTAACATGATACGCCAGCTTCCAAGAGAGCGCATATTCAAAAAAAGCTCTGCAATAAATACGCAGTCCAACTACTTTTTATCGGAAATATATACCTGGGTCTCCCTGCAGTCGTTGAAGAAGACATCTTGAAGATGCGAACTATGGCAATAATTCTGCAGTCTACTTGCATCCTATTGTTGCTGACATCCGTTTTCTACGAAACACTGAATTTTTCAACAGGACAACTGTTAGTGCTACAAGACTAAAATTGTGCTGTTGTGGTCTGAGGTGCAAGTCAACGAATTCCAACTGATTTCCGGCCCTTAAACTAGCCAGATATCGACACTATTCTATAAAATGCATTTTGGATGGCTTCTAATGACAGTTCAGGGATTGGCATAATTGTTAGCGGACATCTGGTGCCATATGATTACTTTGCAGATATGTGTAGATATAAGAACATTGTGCACAATGATGAATTCCTTGTGAATCTGGACTTGTATGTAACTGTATGCCTGCGTGTAAGAATGAGTCATTGTTTACGTTCTATTGTTAACTTTAATTGTGTTTTTTGTTGTATTAAGTTGGCTGGTCTAACATCATTGTAAAATATGTGGACGAATAACTAACTGACAACTATTTTAGAAATAAAAGAGTGAATCATTGTACTGAATATACGCAGACCATTCGTTAATTAAGGTCTGTTCGGTCGCGGAATGGAAACCACAGTGAAAATACTCAGGAGCTTAGATGTGTTCGGCAGTGTCTCTAGGATGCCCGTCGATCGCGTCACATCGCTCTTTTCAGTTCCGAGCGCTCAGTGACCACCTAAAGATGCTTAGAAAAAAAGTCTCTTCCGCCAAGTATGAGTGCTGCTGAGAGATTTCACCTGATTACATGCAGCCCACGTAACGTAACCGTAATATGCTTCCTTCATCATGACAATTCTCGGCCGCGTACTGCGGGGGCAATGAAGACGCTCCGGCAGCGTTTTCTATGGGAAGTGTCTGATCCACCACACAGCCCGGACTTGGTTCTCTCTGATATTTATCTTTGCTCATATGAACCACTGACTAAGAAGACAAAATTTTGGCACAGACAACAAGTCACAAACAATCGTAGAGAACTGGCGGAAAGCACTGGCGGCTGCCTTCTCAGATGAGGGTGCTGGAAAGATGGCACAACGCTAAAACAAATGCCTAAGCTGGTGCAGTGTCTAGGTAAAGAAGTAGCTAACTATTGCAAATAATAAATTTTTGATTTTTCTCTGTGGTTTACATTTCGAGATCGATGACACCTTAATAAACAAATAGCCCTCGTATTTTGACGTCTGCAAAGAGGTTTGTTTTAAAATTGCTGAATGTGTTCCTTTTTTGCAGCTTTTCTTCATCCTGAGGAAGAAGAACAAACAAGTGTCTAACCTGCACGTGATCCACCACGGGTGTATGCCGATGAGCGTCTGGATGGGTCTTAAGTTTGCACCGGGTAAGACATTACAGATTGCTCTTTGTTCTACACAGGATGTTTCAAAGTCTTTGCGCCAAACATCTACAGATCACGTCATGAGGAACTATTCTTCTTAGAGACTAAGCGATCGCTGATGATTCCCGGTGACGCTAGGTGTCGTTTAAGACTGTGTATGCTCTTCAGAAGTGGCAGGATGTAGTTACTCCGTGGCGTGCATATGCAGTGTGTGTTACGTATCATCCAGTCATCTTCTCCGCTTAAAAGGCGGTAGGATGGACAAAATTAAAGTTTCTAATTCGCTTCTAAAATGTCTTTCTACGCTTAGAAAATTTTTCGTGTTGAAAATCACTCTATCAATTCACTGGGTAGGTATTATATTGCACCCCTGCTATTTCGGTGGAATCTCGTCCTCCCAGGGCTGGCCAATAGTGAAGGACGCGAGCCGTCGAAGAGAAGGGTGAATGAACATTTTGTCTGTAGCAAAAGTTGTTCCCCATGATGTGATTAACCCTAAACGTTTGTAGCAAAGGCTTTAAAACACCCTTTATGAATGGTGACACTGATCATAACAGTTTACAGATGCTTTGAGAAGATATTCCAGTCGCAAGTTACAGGGAATTTATAATGTCACCTAGAAAAAGTTTGACCCTGAATTGGAAGTTATAGCAACCTATCACTCATACAAATAAGTGAAAGTGGCATTTCTTTAAGATTCACAACTTAGCGGAAAATGTTGCTGTGCATGTAATTATTAGATCAGCAACACCTGTTATTCCTATTCGTATCAAACTCTAGCGCCCAACAGCAGCTTCATTTAAGCTTTGAAAGATAATTCGGTACGCGATAGTTTTATTTACTTTCGCATCAATATACAGGGTGTCCCAAAAATGTTGCTACAAACTTCGAAGAGTTGTAGAGGGCGTCCTGAGAACAAATCGAGGATGCGAACCCGTGTCCAAAAACGCCATCCAACGTCGCAACAGAGTTACAGGCGCCGGCGCCTGCCACTAGGAAACCCCTTCGGCAGCAAACGTGAGTTTGTTATTCGGTGATAGCTACTGATTGCCACGATTGACAGTGGAGATGATGGAGCTAACAGCTGCGTAGACAGCACTTGTCTCCTATAAATACGACTAACTGTTGCCTAGATGGGTGACGGTTTCAGACGCGGTTATTCATCTGTAGTTTTTTTTTTTTTTTTCCTGTATACCGAAAAACAGTGGAGGGTTCCAGGAGAAATCGTCTGCTGGTCTTTCTCATTTTGCGACAACTTTCTAATGACGTGACTCAAGTATTTATAGTAGAGTTGGCCGTGAAATGTCTCAGAAAGCGACCGATATTATTTATTGCATCATTTATGCGTGCTCAGAACAGCAAAGGGCCTCTCACGGTATCCCGGGGTGCGTACGATGCTACTTCTACTCCTAATGATTTCTCCGCATTGAGAATTACGTATTAAGTTTTGTTTACCAAGCTATTTTCAGTTAATCACTGACTTAGCCTGGTAATCCGTAAATAGTACCAGAGTCTGAAATTGCCAAGTTTCACCCTCCACTACAATCCACCACTAAACAGTGGGGTTGGCGGGTGAATCTTTGACAATGACAGCAACTCGTGCTGGCGAAACATCGGAAAAACAACCAAACAAATGTCAGCCGAAGATCCCGAGACATGAGCCAACACACAACACGTCAACAACGATATTGCAGTGTATGCATATCCGAAGGAACAGGAACTGCGGCGACTACAGCTGTTATGAAATACATTAGATGTATTCGTAGTTGCGAATGTGGACAACCTTCAGCTGTTCAGTGTCGTCATTCCATTATACAGCTGAAGACTGTATTTCATGTACACGTCAACAACATTAAGTTTTTGGTGCTATCTGACTAAAATCGACGCTCTGCACTCAGCCCGCTCTGGAGACTCTGATAAATGAGAAGGCGACTTTTTCATCTACGGTACTACAGGTGGAATTTTTAAATGATGCATCTAAACTGGTAGGAGCGTTTTGTTCGTAAAAGGAATATTCGGACCAATTTGACGCTCACAGTTTTTTTCTTTTTTCATTTTGAGTAAAACTTGATTGAAAAGTAACAAATTCTAAGTCACTTTCTCGAAACACATGTATGAAAATAAGCGGCTTTCCGAAGGAAATGCAATAAATCTGGCAAAACCTCAGGAGTAAAGGAAGAAAACACTTCTACATTAATTAGCATCGCTTATTCGCTATAATTATTCCTAAATTAATAGAAATTAGCCAGAGGAAAACATACTAGGCGTCTTGTAAATAACATACACTCCTGGAAATTGAAATAAGAACACCGTGAATTCATTGTCCCAGGAAGGGGAAACTTTATTGACACATTCCCGGGGTCAGATACATCACATGATCACACTGACAGAACCACAGGCACATAGACACAGGCGACAGAGCATGCACAATGTCGGCACTAGTACAGTGTATATCCACCTTTCGCAGCAATGCAGGCTGCTATTCTCCCATGGAGACGATCGTAGAGATGCTGGATGTAGTCCTGTGGAACGGCTTGCCATGCCATTTCCACCTGGCGCCTCAGTTGGACCAGCGTTCGTGCTGGACGTGCAGACCGCGTGAGACGACGCTTCATCCAGTCCCAAACATGCTCAATGGGGGACAGATCCGGAGATCTTGCTGGCCAGGGTAGTTGACTTACACCTTCTAGAGCACGTGGGGTGGCACGGGATACATGCGGACGTGCATTGTCCTGTTGGAACAGCAAGTTCCCTTGACGGTCTAGGAATGGTAGAACGATGGGTTCGATGACGGTTTGGATGTACCGTGCACTATTCAGTGTCCCCTCGACGATCACCAGTGGTGTACGGCCAGTGTAGGAGATCGCTCCCCACACCATGATGCCGGGTGTTGGCCCTGTGTGCCTCGGTCGTATGCAGTCCTGATTGTGGCGCTCACCTGCACGGCGCCAAACACGCATACGACCATCATTGGCACCAAGGCAGAAGCGACTCTCATCGCTGAAGACGACACGTCTCCATTCGTCCCTCCATTCACGCCTGTCGCGAGACCACTGGAGGCGGGCTGCACGATGTTGGGGCGTAAGCGGAAGACGGCCTAACGGTGTGCGGGAACGTAGCCCAGCTTCATGGAGACGGTTGCGAATGGTCCTCGCCGATACCCCAGGAGCAACAGTGTCCCTAATTTGCTGGGAAGTGGCGGTGCGGTCCCCTAGGGCACTGCGTAGGATCCTACGGTCTTGGCGTGCATCCGTGCGTCGCTGCGGTCCGGTCCCAGGTCGACGGGCACGTGCACCTTCCGCCGACCACTGGCGACAACATCGATGTACTGTGGAGACCTCACGCCCCACGTGTTGAGCAATTCAGCGGTACGTCCACCCGGCCACTATACGCCCTCGCTCAAAGTCCGTCAACTGCACATACGGTTCACGTCCACGCTGTCGCGGCATGCTACCAGTGTTAAAGACTGCGATGGAGCTCCGTATGCCACGGCAAACTGGCTGACACTGACGGCGGCGGTGCACAAATGCTGCGCAGCTAGCGCCATTCGACGGCCAACATCGCGGTTCCTGGTGTGTCCGCTGTGCCGTGCGTGTGATCATTGCTTGTACAGCCCTCTCGCAGTGTCCGGAGCAAGTATGGTGGGTCTGACACACCGGTGTCAATGTGTTCTTTTTTCCATTTCCAGGAGTGTATATCAGTTTTTAATTTTTTCTTGTATACTTCCTTATTATTACGTTTTAGTAGTGCAGTGTTTCCTTCTTAATTAAGGACGTAAAATAAGTTTAACTTTCATTTTTTGTTTATTGTTGAATGTTCCAAAAAATAACAGAAATGGAGGATACCGTGAAAAGAAATGCGCCACTTTGCAGATCGTTCTTGGAACAGTGGAACTGTTCCTTTAAGAAAGGAGCTTGACGCCACGAGATTGCAAAAAATAACCGCAATTGTCTGTAATGGTTTCGCTTAGAACAGTAGTATATTTTTTACCATTCTGTAGCAATCAATGTTCATTGCCGATTAGGATAGTCGAGGAGGTTCGAAGCACTGTCGCCTGCTGAAATTACGTTTGGGTCAGCGCGACAGTCATCTTTTCGGCAACTCAGAGCATCCGTTTGGTTATTGAACGTTCAAATAACTGATTATCTAAAGAAATTATGCTCACGAAGAGAAACTTATCCCGTGTGCATCTCTTGAAAGATTTTGACTTCTTCCAGGAGATCGCCACCTAGAAGCCTGAAAATACGAGATCGTCTGCTGTAGAGAGTAGTAAACGACAGCGAACACGAAATTTTCAATTATTGAAATTTTTGTATCACGTTCCAAAGTTGGTCGGTATTGAAGATAATTTGTCTCACTCTTAAATATGGATACAGCCGTCGTTATCAGAACGGGAGGAAGTCTTCTGGTTTGGATATAAGTTCTGCGCCTAAACCAGAGACTGAGACGTGTCTGTGAAACTTCTGAGCTGTAGAATTGTCAGACAAAGAACCAGGTTAAAAAATTTCTATCATATCTCATCTTCAACAAAGTAGTTTTTTCTCCCTTATTTTTAACACAGACCGTGTTCTTTCCAATTACAGCGAAATGCGTCAAATTCTATGCGAGTTTTTGTTGCTTCATAGTCACAAAATATAAAATGAACACATACTTCGTCAGTGGCGATAACAGAGCCATTCCTGCGAATTCGTCACGGTTTCGTACAGTCCATACTGAAAATGATACATTCAGTACCGGTACCTAAATCACGGATGATGTCCGTCTATAGCCCCACCCACGACTTACTCATTAACCAGATGAAAACCCAGATCCAAAATGTGTGTCTTGGACTGATAAATGCAAACTACAATGAAAACACTGCACTGCACTGTGTATGACCCCCCTGCGACTACCGAGCGAGGTGGCGCAGTGGTTAGCACACTGGACTCGCATTCGGGAGGACGACGGTTCAATCCCGTCTCCGGCCATCCTGAATTAGGTTTTCCGTGATTTCCCTAAATCGCTTCAGGCAAATGCCGGGATGGTTCCTTTGAAAGGGCACAGCCGATTTCCTTCCCCATCCTTCCCTCAACCTGAGCTTGCGCTCCGTCTCTAATGACCTCGTTGTCGACGGGACGTTAAACAGTAATCTCCTCCTCCTCCCCCTGCGACTGGCCAATTCGGAAGAAGCATGTGTCCGTCGCTCACACTTTGCATGTTAAATCTCTGGCCTCCATGTCGATGTTCATGAAGATACAAGATAAGGTATGTACTACCTATAAATTTTACTGAATATTTACGAAAAATCTACTGTAGTTTCACATTTAGTTGTCATTTGTTTGCTTTGGTTGTCACAGGCTTACTTCAACTAAACTAGGAATCGGTATCTATGGCCAAGTTTTGTTTAAAGTTTTGTCTGATGTTTCGCCAGCATCAGAATCTGGCAGTCCAAAGATTCACCTCCCACTGCAATTCGCTACTAAGCGATAAAAAGGACCTTACAGCTGTGTGTTGGGGTAGGGGGGGGGGGGGGGGAGGGAATGAAACGTCTTCAGTTTTAGTTTTGTATTTCTGTTTACAAATAGTATTCTTCAGAGCAGAGAACAGAGTTCCATTACACAAGAATGACTGTTCATTTAATAGCGAACAAAACTGTTACGTCTTTCGTGGTCACTTATTGACAAATTGTCTGTTGACTTCTGTCTCGGGTTCTTCATTCGATATTTATTAGATGAATTATCTGACTTTTCACCAGCACAAGTGGCTGGCATCGTTAAAGCTTCGCCCTCCATTGCTGGTGATGGACTGGAGTCGATCTCGAGGCCGTAGATTATATGTACCTGGTGCGCCAAAGTCCAAGGACTTTTCTGTGGACCATTTCCGCTGCGTTTCTCCTGCCTACAGTGGCCGTTCGCTGCAGCACGGGCATCCAGTATCCAGAAAAAAGAAAGCCTCAAGGTGAACGGTTCCTGGATTCCGAAATACTTCCGCGAACTACCGTTGCAAGGTAACAAGGGGAGAACCGCAGCGGAAATGGCCGCGGAAAAGCCCTTCGACGTTGGCACGCCAGGTACACATAATGTGCGGCCGCGAAGTCGACTCCAGTCCAACACCAACAATGAGGGATGAAGCTTTGACAATGCCAGGCACTCATGCTGGCGAAACGTGAGAAAAAACATCAAACAAACGTCGGCCGAAAAAACCGAGACAGAAGCTAACAGGCAATTTGTCATAAGGACGTTTTTCCAACCGATTGCTGGATTTTAATGCACGGCGAGCTAACTCATAACTGATAACTTTGATTTTGCCAGTGACGAACAACATATTTGTGTCGACATAGCCACACATTCTGAAAAAAACTAATGTATGTTCCTTGGGAGTCGGTACAGCAATTTTTCTTGTGAGATCAGACATCGCTCAAACCACGAGATGTGTACGTTGTTATTCAGTAGGGACGCTGATGATCATGCTGTTGAGTGGCCTAAACCCATCATCATTTTCTGTTTCATTTTATAATGCACTGTATATCATATGCTCTATACAGGCTGTGTTCTGCATAGGCAAATCTTATATTAAAAATATGTTAAATTAAAAAACAAAAAAGTAAAGACCTAGATTTAAGAAAGTACGATGATAATCGCGAATGATTTCTTCGACTGTATTCTACAAACAATGTAATAAGCATCATTTAGATCCAGCACCATATTAACAGAGTAAATTTGACACAAGTTAAGACATACCGTACCTCTTGTGTAATGAACAGTTTTTAAGTACGGTGAGCAACTATGTGCATGCCATGCCAGTTTAATTGGAATGCTAATGCGTTTCATTAAGAAGTGAGCTGAAGCAATGCAGCGACAAACACGAAACAACAGACTACTGTGGCAGCCAGGAAATATACTCCAGAAAATACTGTAGGACTGTATCAGCTTGCTAAGTATTTCAGGGAGAGAGGGGGGAGGAGCGAGGAGTTGCTCAAGGGAAAGTATGGAGGTTTTTACTGATCATTGGTGTTGAGTAAAGGTTAATCTACGTTTGACTGCATTAAAATATCCCAGTCGTGCATTAATATTATTACATGTAGTCACCTTAATTACGGTGCCGATCAGACAGTAGACTAGAGCATAAATCGAAGAGAAAATTTTTCTGTACTCTAGGGTGCGCAAGCTCGTGTGACGACGAGCACTCTCAAGTCGTTTCTTCAATTTCCTGAATGTAGCCCAATACATTTCAGAGTTGATCATTGTACCATGAGGGAGGACACAAACTGAATAACCCCTTCAGAGCCCCAGAAGTTCGTCACCATGACTTTACTGGTTGAGGGTACAGTTTTGAACTTTATCTTCGGCGGAGAAGGAGTGTGGTGCCACGTCATGGAATGCCGTTTTGTTTCCAGCTAGAAGCGATGAACTCATGTTTCATCGTCTGTAACGATGTTCGACAAAAAACTATCACGATAAGCCTCGTAACGCGCAATCAGTTCCGTACAGATGGTCCTTCGTTGCCCTTTAGGAGGCGAGCAATCCAGAGGGCACAAACGTTTGAGTACCCCAACTGGTGGACGACTTTGTTAGCTCTACCAACAGTGACGTCCTGTTGAGTAACGAGGTGTTTGGCTGTGATCCGTCTGTCAACTAGAAAGAAAGAGTCCGCACGTTCCACCACTGAAGGAGTCATAGCTGTGTGCGACTGGCCGGCACGTGAGAGAATGGACAGGTTTGTGTGACCTTGTTGCGATGACGACAGATGCCTCCCCCAATGATATAAAATTGTTTCATTACTTATTGAACGACCCTCGCATTTGTGATATGTACTCGGTTGTGTAGCCTGTGTTCCTGTTAATGTTCATTGCTTATTTCTTGCTTGTTGTGTTTGTATCCCTCTGTGATGTTGTTTTAGACCTAGCGCCATCAACTATAAAGAGGATGAAACTCATATAGGGACTTCCAGTGAAACGACCTTGATTCGCTGTCAGGTCACTAGGAGCGCTGCAAGTTTATCACTCCATCATCTCGGTTTCTTGTTGGTGGATTAGAAGTCGTCCAAACTTGTTTTCGTTTCGTAGTAAACGCAAGTTGGTTTCATTACGTTGTATTCCTGATTACGGCTTCTGGTGTTCATTGCGCTCTTTGAATTGCATTGCAAATATGTTGCTTGTTTCGTGCTTGATTTTTGCTCGCAAGCTAATATTGGGTGGAGTAAAGGGTCCCATATTTGTTTTTGTTTCATATCAAACTGAAGTTGATTTCGTCACATAGTGTTCTGTGATCATGTTGAGGTTGAAGTTCTTCTGTCCTTGTTTTCTAGCCGGCCGGAGTGGCCGAGCAGTTCTAGGCGCTTCAGCCTGGAACCACGCGACCGCTGCGGTCGCGGGTTCTAATCCTGCCTCGGGCATGGATGTGTTTGATGTCCTTAGGTTAGTTAGGTTTAAGTAGTTCTAAGTTCTAGGGGACTGATGACCTCAGATGTTAAGTCCCATAGTGCTCAGAGCCATTTGAACCATTTGAACCTTGTTTTCTTACAAATAGATTTCTTTTTGGAGGGGTTCCGACGTGAGCAAAACACAGTTTTATCTTTTCTTCTTTTTCCCTCACAATTTTCACTGAAGTTACAGCATCATCTGTGCGTTTTTGTTTTCTTTCTAGTAAACAAGAGAAATGCACGTTATTATCTGTACACATACAAATCTGAGCTTTTCAAAATGATAGATACATCTCACAAAGTTTCTAAACTCCTGCCCGAAACGCAACAACTGTTCAATTGCCCGCCATCTTGCTTTCATGACAGTGAAAGTCACATAGTGCATTTTTCACATTCAAGATAATTGGAAAATCAGAAAACATATTGCAAAAACACAAACAAATACACACACACACACACACGCACGCACGCACGCACGCACACACACACACACACACACACACACACACACATACAATCTTACACATAGAATTGGTTAATGTTAGGCATAACTACAATATTCCAAGCCGTAAAATGTCGAAGTAAATAATTTTTTCTACATTTATGTTCTGTATGGTTGCAGATGACAAACTGTGAAAGAAAACAAGTAAAATAAAAAACGTAAAAACCAGGAAAACCACAGTATGTTGTAACAAGATATATACATAAAAAACTTCATGTTTTTCAAATTTGAAAATACTCTCTTAAAAATTCAAATTTATATGTGAAGAGCATATTTCCTGTTTAATAAAAAAATAAAAGACCACTGATGATGATGTAACTTCAGCGAATCATGTCTGGGAAATAGAAGAAAAGATAAAACTGTGTTTTGCTCAAGTCGACCCCCTCCAAAAACTAATCTAGTTCTGTGAACATTTGTTCCTGCCTATGAATACGTGTGTGAACTACTCGATTTAAATGAGTTGTAAGTATATTGCTCATATTCTACTATCTTATACGAGCATTCATTTTTTGTACTTTCTTGCATCTGATGGAGAACTCCATGTTAGCGGGTTTTGACAGAATTGGTATTCAGCTTTATGGCCTCTTGTCACTGAATGAGTATGTATTTCTGCTTTGAATTGTGTTGCTTCTTGCCACTGAGTGTGCTTTCTAGTATCAGTGATAGTACGTAGTTATTGTGCCGCGTACTATTGTGCAACAAAAATATTCTCCGTCGAAATGCATATTTGTACATGGGATTGTGCAGTCATTTTTAGCGTACTTTAACCAACTGAACGCTACTGCATTTAGTAAACTGTACCTATACAGAATTCAGTAGCACATCCAATGATGAAAGAATGAGAATTCGTATTATTCCCCTTTTAAATTTTCGTTGGAGTGGGAGGTTGACTGCAGTACATTGATGTCTTCTAAAACGTATTATTTGTAGTATCAGTTAATAACGTGTGAACAGATTTGGGTAACCACGGTTGCATTTTAGCAATTGCAAGGAAGAATGCCTTAACGAGGGGGCCGCGCCTACTCCTCATCACTGATTTCGTCCAAATGTGTGGCATATGCAGGGTTCGGCTAGAAGTGAAAGTCACAGAAGCGGGAGCTACAAAGGGCCAAGAGTTTTGAAAAGAAATAGCGTTTTTGACTCGGCTCAGGTGTGGCACACAGCGACTGGTGTAGCGGAAAAATTACGGAGTGATGGCCAGATGGTCGTGGGGTCGAGTCCCCATGCTGAAATTTAACTTTTATCTTCAATTTTTACGTAACTTACAATGCAAATAAACAGAAATAATGCTCAATGTATTATATTTATAAATATTTTCGAAAAAGTTTGAGAACGAAAGGCAAAGGAAAATTTGTGATTTTAAACAAATTCCTAGGAAGGAATTTAAGATATACGCGAGAACTTCGTACATAAAATTAGTAAATTTTATAATTTCACAGTTGATGATTTACACGTGATAGGGTGATATCCATCGTAAAATGAGATGGCTGGTTATGGAATATATTTTGATGCAGTCTTTTCGGGATGTGATTCCTTTTTCTCTCTCTTTGGGCCGATTTTACCTGCACCAGGAACCTATTGTTCGCATGCAGCTGCCGAGGGCTGCTCGAAAGTCAAAATGAGTCTAAAGGAATACTATGTCCTGTATGCTTTAACTACAAAACCTTCTTGTAAAATTAGTTGCAAAATCTTCATGGACGCTGTAACTACAATCTTTTCTAATTTTCCTTCGCCTTTCGTTTTCATGCATTTTTTGAAAATATTAATTAATACAAGATACTGAGCATTATTTCAGCTTATCTGCAGTGCAAGTAAAGTAAAAATTGCAAATAAAAAAATAAAATAATGTTCCTGCATACGGACTCGACCTTATAACCTTCACATTAGCGTTCTGTACCTTTCCCACTGCACGAACCGTTGCCTGGAATCTACGATAACAAACGGCTGACGCCTCGCCCGACCTGCCAAAAATGCCATTTTTTCTAAACGCTTTGCCGTCTGGAGACCCCACTTCTGTCACGTTCACTTTTGGCCGAGTCCTGCATATACCATAAAATTGGACCAACTCGGTGATGACGAGTAGGCGCGGATCCCTTGTAGGACTACGAAGCGTACTTTGCGGCAAGAAGCAACACCACTCACATCAGAAATAGAGACTCATTCTCTGACAAGCTGCAATAAAGTTGAAAACCAATTTGTGCAAATGTTCAAATGTGTGTGAAATCTTATGGGACTTAACTGCTAAGGTCATCAGTCCCTAAGCTTACACACTACTTAACCTAAATTATCCTAAGGACAAACACACACACCCATGCCCCAGGGAGGACTCGAACCTCCGCCGGGACCAGCCGCACAGTCCATGACTGCAGCGCCTCAGACCGCTAGGCTAATCCCGCGCGGCAAAACCAATTTCGTCAAAAGCTGCTAATATGGTGTTGTCGAGAAGGTACAAAAACTGATGCGAACTAAAATAAGTAAATACGAACAACACACTTACAAGACCTTTAAATCGAGCAATTCACACACGGATTCGTAAGCAGGGACAAATTTACAGAGTCGACAGAACACTATGCAACGAAACCAGCTTCTGTTCCATATGAAACAAAAACAACGCATTTAAACAGGGCTGTTCACATACGGATTCATAGGCGGAACAAATGTCCACAGAGCATTCTGCGAAGGAACCGGTTACTGTTTTGTATTAAACAACAAATAAATATAGAATCATTTACTCTGGGATACTACGGGTGCAAGCAAAAACCAAGCAGAATACGAGCATACATTCACAACGCAATCCATGGTGCAATACACACGAGAAGTCGTAATCAGGAACACAATGCGATGAAACCAGCTTCTGTTTACTACGAAACGAAAACAAATACGGACATCTTTAATTCGCCAAATAACAAACCGAGATGATGGATTGATAAACTCATTTACTCCACACAATATTATGCAGGCACGCAAAAATAAAGTAGTGTACGAACAGCACATTTGCAATGCAATTCAAAGAAGTCGTTATCAGAAACACAATCCAATGAAACCAACTTCTGTGTCATGTCAGATGATTTCTAGATTTTGACATGTGCTAAGGCGCGAAATGTTTCTACTTGTTAGCCGCGCGCAGTAGCGGCGTGGTGTAGGCGCCATGTCACGGATTGCCCAGCCCCTCCCACCGGAGGTTCAAGTCATCCCCCAGGCATGGATGTGTGTTTTGTTCTTGGAATAGCATAAGTTAGTTTAAGTAGAGCGTAAGTCTAGGGACCGATGACCTCAGCAGTTTGGTCCCCTAGGAATTCACACACATTTGAACATTTTTCTACCGGTACTTGATAATGGGCACACTGTCCAAATTGCAATATTCCGTTTTACAAATAAATAGTTTTACAGTCAAAAGGCGACGACAGTGTCATTTACAAAGTTTTACATGACTGTGAACCGCAGCTACGAGTAGTTGATCTTGGTTTTTGATTGAGATTGTTCATATACATAGGATGTTGGGGATATAAGTGCAGAAATTTTTGTTGGTCACTGAGGACATTACATCATAGATGTTAGCAGTAGTATGTTTTTTAGGTTGATTAGTGCTGTGGAGAGAGCAAATCATTGAAGCTTATGACCTGCTCTGGGCAGCAGGTCAGGTGTGAAAGCGTGGACGCATGGACGCAAAAGGGTTGTCTATACTGAGAGGCGAAGTCCAGTTAGTGGTGGACAACTGTGCAGAAAACATCAGGTAGTAAATCATCTAAAGTGTTTGCGGGAGGAATGTTAGATACAGATAAAAAACGACAAACACACTGCAGTGAGTACCTGCCAACGTACCAACTGTCACAGTATCTGCAGTAATACCCTTAACACCCGTTATTACATTGCAAGGTCACCAAAACATTTCGGTTTCCAGGCAAGCGCTTTACTACTAGTCTAGGAGGTCCACCCATAGAGTATAAATGAGAAATATTGTCATGTGAATCACGTATTTCGAATTAGAAACATGGATTTTCGCTCCATATTTTCCCGTATTCAGAGGTCTCTGCCAGGCCACTATGAGCACTTTTGTCGTTTTCTGCTTTCGTTTCGTGACATACGCCTTGTACTCTTATATTTTGATATTCCGTAATCAACTGTCTCCTACATCAGCCATGCAGTATGTATCTTTTTGAGGTTATCCTAGAATCAAAACAAAGTTAGTGATTCCGTGAGATGTGAAAGACACAAACAGTGAAATGGCGTCCTAGTATTTCACGCGGGGAAATGCTATGGTGTAGACAGCAGTTTTAATCGACAGACATGTCATGTATGCTGAATAACATCCTGAAAACGTTCCATCTGATAAAAATATTCAGCAAGTTTTTCTAACAAGCTATAGACACAGGATCATTTGCAAAAAAGGACACGGCATTGCCGGCCGGAGTGGCCGAGCGGTTCTAGGCGCTACAGTCTAGAACCGCGCGACCGCTACTGTCGCAGGTTCGAATCCTGCCTCGGACATGGATGTGTGTGATGTCCTTAGGTTAGTTAGGTTTAAGTAGTTCTAAGTTCTAGGGGACTGATGACCTCAGAAGTTAAGTCCCATAGTGCTCAGAGCCATTTGACACGGGATCACAGTAAACTTTGCAACCTCGAACAGTTCGCTCGCCGGAGGTGGAGGAACGAATGTTGCAACGAGTAGATGGTGATCCTGAACTAATTGAGCGAACAGTTGTCTTCATGATAAACAACACTCACCCATGACCATAGCTGTGGGAGGAGGAGTATGAACCCCACCCCCACCCCTAAATAATCATACAGGAATTTTGTGTGTCATATAACCAGTTTACGATATTTTAAAAATCTTGTAGTTTTTATACTTCAGTTTAATACCACTGTAACCTAAGTGAGCTATGCAATGGAACCATGCAGAATAGGCTATTTTCCTGTGTTAAAAATATTGTTCGGATTGTTGTTTTTCCGATTGATTATAATACACACATCAAAAAAAGTTTTGCATCACACTAGTTCCCAGATCTCCGAGAAGACAGACGTTGACTGTGCATATTGTACCACAGACACAATCCCTTTGACTGTTCAGAGATGTCAATAAACCTGCCGAAAGATGTCAACAAAACATGCATGAGCAGCGCCTATTAGACAGAGGGGGTCCGACAGCCGATCAGTTCCAGTCATTCCACCAGGAAGGAGGTACACGGCTCGTGTTGTCTGTAGTTCGCCGGCCGGTGTGACCGAGCGGATCTAGGCGCTACAGTCTGGAACCGCGCGACCGCTACGGTCGCAGGTTCGAAACTGCCACGGGCATGGATGTGTGTGATGTCCTTGGGTTAGTTGGGTTTAAGTAGTTCTAAGTAGTAGGGGACTGATGAGCTCAGAAGTTAAGTCCCGTACTGTTGAGAGCCATTTGAACCATTTGTCTGTAGTTCAACCATGCCTAGACGGTCAATACCGCAGTTCGATCGCGTCCGCATTGTTACTTTGTGCCAGGAAGGGCCCTCAACAAGGGAAGTGTCTAGGTGTCCCGGAGTGAACGAAATCAATGTTGTTCGGACATGGAGGAGATACTGAGAGACAGGAACTGTCGATGACATGCCTAGCTCAGGCCGCCCAAGGGCTACTATTGCAATGGATGACCACTACCTATGGATTATGGCTCGCAGGAACTCTGACGGCAACGCTACCATGTTGAATAATGTTTTTCGTGCAGCCACAGGACGCCGTGTTTCGACTCAAACTGCGCACAATAGGCTGCATGATGCGCCACTTCACTTCCGACGTCCATGGCGATGTCCAACTTTGCAACCACGACATCATACAGCGCGGTACAGATGAGCCCAACAACATGCAGAATGGACCACTCAGGATTAGCATCACCTTCTCTTCACCGATGAGTGTCGCATATGCGTTCAACCAGACAATCGTTGGAGATGTGTTTGGAGGCAACCCAGTCAGGCTGAATGCCTTAAACACACTGTCCAGTGAGTGCAGCAACGCGGAGGTTCCCTGATGTTTTGGGGTGGCATTATGTGGGGCCGACGTACGCCGCTGGTGGTCACGGAAGGCGCCGTAATGGCTGTACGATACGTGAATGCCATCCTCCGACCGACCGTGCAACCATATCGGCAGCATATTGGCGAGGCATTCGTCTTCATGGACGACTATTCCGCCCCCATCGTGCACATTTTGTGAATGACTTCCTTCAGGATAACGACATCGCTCTACTAGAGTAGCCAGACATGAACTCTATCGAACATGCCTGGGATTGATGGAAAAGGGCTGTTTATGGACGACGTGACCCACCAACCACTCTGAGGGATTTACGCTGAATCGCCGTTGAGGAGAGGGACAATTTGGACCAACAGTGCCTTGATGAACTTGTGGATAGTATTCCACGACGAATACAGGCATGCATCAATGCAAGAGGACGTGCTACTGGGTATTAGAGGTACCGGTGTGTGCAGTAATCTGGACAACCACCTCTGAAAGTCTCGCTGTGCATCTACATTTACATTTATACTCCGCAAGCCACCCAACGGTGTGTGGCGGAGGGCACTTTACGTGCCACTGTCATTACCTCCCTTTCCTGTTCCAGTCGCGTATGGTTCGCGGGAAGAACGACTGTCTGAAAGCCTCCGTGCGCGCTCTGATCTCTCTAATTTTACATTCGTGATCTCCTCGGGAGGTATAAGTAGGGGGAAGCAATATATTCGATACCTCATCCAGAAATGCACCCTCTCGAAACCTGGCGAGCAAGCTACACCGCGATGCAGAGCGCCTCTCTTGCAGAGTCTGCCACTTGAGTTTGCCAAACATCTCCGTAACGCTATCACGGTTACCAAATAACCCTGTGACGAAACGCGCCGCTCTTCTTTGGATCTTTTCTATCTCCTCCGTCAACCCGATCTGGTACGGATCCCACACTGATGAGCAATACTCAAGTATAGGTCGAACGAGTGTTTTGCAAGCCACCTCCTTTGTTGATGGACTACATTTCCTAAGGACTCTCCCAATGAATATCTACCTGGTACCCGCCTTACCAACAATTAATTTTATATGATCATTCCACTTCAAATCGTTCCGCAAGCATACTCTCAGATAGTTTACAGAAGTAACTGCTACCAGTGTTTGTTCCGCTAACATATAATCATATAATAAAGGGTCCTTCTTTCTATGTATTCGCAATACATTACATTCGTCTATGTTAAGGGTCAGTTGCCACTCCCTGCACCAAGTGCCTATCCGCTGCAGATCTTCCTGCATTTCGCTACAATTTTCTAATGCTGCAACAACTCTGTATACTACAGCATCATCCGCGAAAAGCCGCATGGAACTTCCGACACTATCAACTAGGCCATTTATATATATTGTAAAAGCAATGGTCCCATAACACTCCCCTGTGGCACGCCAGAGGTTACTTTAACGTCTGTAGACGTCTCTCCATTGATAACAACATGCTGTGTTCTGTTTGCTAACAACTCTTCAATCCAGCCACATAGCCGGTCTGATATTCCGTAGGCTCTTACTTTGTTTATCAGGCGACAGTGCGGAACTGTATCGAATGCCTTCCGGAAGTCAAGGAAAATGGCATCTACCTGGGAGCCTGTATCTAATATTTTCTGGGTCTCATGAACAAATAAGGCGAGTTGGGTCTCACACGATCGCTGTTTGCGGAATCCATGTTGATTCCTACAGAGTAGATTCTGGGTTTCCAAAAACGACATGATACTCGAGCAAAAAACATGTTCTAAAATTCTACAACAGATCGACGTCAGAGATATAGGTCTATAGTTTTGCCCATGTGCTCGACGACCCTTCTTGAAGACTGGGACTACCTGTGCGCTTTTCCAATCATTTGGAACCTTCCGTTCCTCTAGAGACTTGCAGTACACGGCTGTTAGAAGGGGGGCACGTTCATTCGCGTACTCTGTGTAGAATCGAATTGATATCCCGTCAGGTCCAGTGGACTTTCCTCTGTTGGGTGATTCCAGTTGCTTTTCTATTCCTTGGACACTTATTTCGATGTCAGCCATTTTTTCGTTTGTGCGAGGATTTAGAGAAGGAACTGCAGTGCGGTCGTCCTCTGTGAAACAGCTGTGGAAAAGGTGTTTAGTATTTCAGCTTTACGCGTGTCATCCTCTGTTTCAATGCCACCATCATTCCGGAGTGTCTGGATATGCTGTTTCGAGCCACTTACTGATTTAACGTAAGACCAGAACTTCCTAGGATTTTCTGTCAAGACGGTACATAGAATTTTACTTTCGAATTCACTGAGCGCTTCACGCATAGCCCTCCTTACGCTAACTTTGACATCGTTTAGCTTCTGTTTGTCTGAGAGGTTTTGGCTGCGTTTAAATTTGGAATGAAGCTCTCTTTGCTTTCGCAGTAGTTTCCTAACTTTGTTGTTGTACCACGGTGGGTTTTTCCCGTCCCTCACAGTTTTACTCGGCACGTACCTGTCTAAAACGCATTTTACGATTGCCCTGAACTTTTTCCATAAACACTCAACATTGTCACTGTCGGAACAGAAATTTTCGTTTTGATCTGTTAAGTAGTCTGAAATCTGCCTTCTATTACCCTTGCTAAACAGATAAACCTTTCTCCCTTTTTTATATTCCTATTAACTTCCATATTCAGGGATGCTGCAACGGCCCTATGATCACTGATTCCCTGTTCTGCACATACAGAGTCGGAAAGTTCGGGTCTGTTTGTTATCAGTAGGTCCAAGATGTTATCTCCACGAGTCGGTTCTCTGTTTAATTGCTCGAGGTAATTTTCGGATAGTGCACTCAGTATAATGTCACTCGATGCTCTGTCCCTACCACCCGTCCTAAACATCTGAGTGTCCCAGTCTATATCTGGTAAATTGAAATCTCCACCTAAGACTATAACATGCTAAGAAAATTTATGTGAAATGTATTCCAAATTTTCTCTCAGTTGTTCTGCCACTAATGCTGCTGAGTCGGGAGGTCGGTAAAAGGACCCAATTATTAACCTATCTCGGTTATTGAGTGTAACCTCCACCCATAATAATTCACAGGAACTATCCACTTCTACTTTACTACAGGATAAACTACTACTAACAGCGACAAACCCGCCACCACCGGTTGCATGCAGTGTATCCTTTCTAAACACCATCTGTGCCTTTGTAAAAATTTCGGCAGAATTTATCTCTGGCTTCAGGCAGCTTTCTGTACCTATAACCTGTACCTGTATGGTGGTACAACATGCAATGTGTGGTATTCATGAGCAATAAAAAGGGCGGAAATGGTGTTTATGTTACTCTCTATTCCAATTTTCTGTACAGGTTCCGGAACTCTCGGAACCGAGGTGATGCAAAACTTTTTTTGATGTGTGTATTTAAATAGCAAATGGTTCAAATGGCTTTGAGCGCTATGAGACTTAACAGCTGAGGTCATCAATCCCCTAGACTTATAACTACTTATACCTAACTAACCTAAGGACATCACACACATCCATGCTCGAGGCAAGATTCGAACCTGCGACCGTAGCAGCAGCGCGGTTCCGGACTGAAAAGCCTAAAACCACTCGGCCAGCATTAACGGCCAATATTCTCAAAAAAATATCTGTTATTTTTATGTAGTTTAAGTTAAAAAATCCTTAAATATCAAGATCTGGTCACATGATCAAAAACGCTCTGTTATTGGGTTATGCTCTGGTGACGTCACAGGCTAGGAGTACGACGAAGCTATACTTGTGAAATAGGAGCGTTAGCCCAAGTTTCGAGGTTTTTATTCCAAACAGTTTAGCTATTTAGCGATGGAAAACGCCATTACAACTTTTAAGTAACGACAGACAGGAATTTTGTGAACGCTGATAGTGGAATCCTTGAGAAAGTTAATGCGTTTATGTTCCACCAATTTAGAATGACGATATGTGCAACGACGGACATTCTTTTTCCTGCTATCTGCATCATTAAACTAACTCAAAACTGAGGAACTGTAGAACTTTTGCAAATGGGTCCGTATTTTATAACTATATTGTCGACTGTCAGTCATGAGCTACGACCCTAAGTTTGATTACTCTTGGTGAAACTCAGAGCTTATTTCCTTTGTAGAATGCACTCAGCAGGAGATACACGCTAGGCGTTCTGTGGTGCAAAAAGGTTTACCGAAAATATCGTTAGTAAGAACTGATTGTTGCAGTTGTTTCGATAGTGGGATGTATTATATATAGCTTCACATTAGTCTTAGTCTGAGAAACGAACAACAGAGGATGAATGTATTTACTTTGCGAACAAACAATTCACGTTTTTAGAAAGGATTGCTAGTAGTGAAGATTTCGCCAAACGTCGACAGTACAACGAGTTATAGGACGATGAGGTTATGCGGAGAGATATAAAGCGTGTACAACATGCAAGTGACACAAAAGTAAGGGCTGTGATGTTTGTGGGAGTAAACAACGTTAGCGTCTGTAGCAGACTTACTTCACCTTTATGTAAGACGATGAAATTACAAAAGTTTCAACAAGGAGAATCTAGCTAGACAGTACGAAGATAAAAACATTATTTCTAATAACGTAAAAAGTGTGTGGTCACATTAACTAAAAACATCTTTTTGAACGTGACGTTTGCGAACAGCGTCGCAAATGTAAGCTCATGTAAACAGCAAAGAAAATACAATAATGTTCTGTTTCTGATCGATATGGTGAAGTTTTGTAATTGTGATTCTGTTTTCATTCGAGACTGTAGAGTCGTTTTACAAATAAGTTAAAATGTTCTTTTAGGCTGGATTCGAAACAGCAATCTATGGACATCGTCTTATAATATCGACGGTTTAATGCTCTAACAGTTGAGCTACCGAATAATTGAGGTGTAATTAGGTAAAACGACAGTTTTCACTATGACTTTAATTTCGTTGAATGTGGGAGAACATATCTTAGAGATCAATTAATGCTAACTTAACAGTGCAACACATTTTTAATTAAGTTAGTGAACTTGTGCGTCGACGTGGTGGCAATTTGCCAGTACAGTGTAACCACATTTTACGAATCTTCTCATTCTCTGCAACCTTCAGAAACAAATTCACAGGAATTTTTGTAGATGTATTTGTACAGTATGGTACTACATACACCACTTGTGACCCATTTTCAGAAACGGAAATTCCGAAACAAGACATCACTGTGAATTAGCATTATTACAGTACGAGCAGCAAGCTAGCCAGTGACGTCACAGGGATCACGTGACTCGAATGGAGCATTTTAGCGGGCGTTCAAACTATTTGCATTTCATTTCCGTTTTTATAAAAGGATACTGAAATTCAAGAGGAAAAAAAGCATTTTAGGAGCATAAAATGACATAATTATTTAAGACAATTTCCAGAAAACAGTCAAATGCCCTATTATGTGCCATTAATTTCTTTTGCAGAATAAGCAGGCTTTCTGCTCACACCGTAAAATTATTTGAGCAGACTTATGTAATTATGCATCGGAAAACACTCATACAGAGTAGGTATAGCCCTTTCTTAATTCATGAATTGACGAATAATGTAGTATGATTGATTTCTCTGTGCACTTGCCGTTTATTATGAACTAGTGAAATTACGTAAGCACAATCCCCGTCAAGCGCTCATAATTTTGGAAACGCATTGGTGTGAAAGCCAAATATCTTCTAACGTACTGAATATCATTATTTGAGCGAAAGTTGTTTATGTTGGCAGCACCTACCGCTTCCCGTGAATCGGACCCTGTTGTCGCGTTATTACTGACCAACTGAAATGTTTTATCTCCATTGTAGACAACAGTTTGTTCGCTACCTACTGATCTGGAGGTGACGCGAAGTTGTAAAATTAAACGAGTACAGTGTTCAATACTGAACTTAGTTTCTCATGCTGATGAACCAGTCACCTCAACAACTAATTGTATGTAGGCTACTGCTTCTGAATTAACAACAGCGAACCCAAGCTATAAAGTCAAGGTGAATGTTGATGTTGGTGCTTACATAAATCACAGACCTCTTGACCGCGAACTGACAAAGAAGCCTGTCACTGAGCCTTGGATGCCATCTAAATATTTCGCTTTTCCTATCATGGAGCCTAAAAGAAAGTTTCCAGCATAAGTGGCTAAGAGACTGTCTTGGTTGGTGTCCTCATTAAAACTAAATCGGGGCCCTGCGTAAATACTGTGTCCGGTAAACAACAAGCTGGAAAGGGTAGTCACCAATACCTTGGTGCACTTGTATGCAGGCTCCAAGTACTATGGGACTTAACATCTGAGGTCATCGGTTCCCTAGACTTAGAACTACTTAAACTTAGCTAACCTAAGAACATCACGCACATCCATGCCCGAGGCAGGATTCGAACCTGCGACCGTACTAGCAGCGCGGTTCCGGACTGAAGCGCCTAGAACCGCTCGGCCACGGCGGCCAGCTTGTATGCAGGGTATTCACAAAATGGAAACATGCACGTGAAGTGTTTTGGAAACACGAACAAAAATTACAAGACAACAGACAAAGATTTGTGCCCATAGTACAAACCATCCTGCTGTTGGCAAAACAGAAATACGATTTCGGGGAACAAATGGTTCAGGATCTATACAGCTCGACAGCACTGAACCATACTGGAATGACGGCAACTTCCGTTCGATACTAAGAATGCGTGTGAAATATGGGGACGTGGCTCTTGGAAAGCACATAGAAATCGCGCCATTAAGTGCGCTTTACACAAGTCCGAGCACCCCAAATTAAATAATATTCGTGAATGAAATAATATTCGTTTTTGAATCTTTAATTAAAAATAATCAGTAAAAAATAGGTTACCCTTTTTTTTATTTTGACAGATGAAACTGCGATGCCGTATTTTACGGACTATAAGAAGCACCTTGATTTTTAAGCAGTTTTTTTAAAAAATAACATTTGTACCATTTTTATTATTAGACTCTAACGCCAGACTAAAAAACTTCTTTGTTTAATCTCTAAAATTCCTGAAAATCTTCATCTGAACTTTCTTCTTCTCCTTCTTCTTCTTCTTCCTCCTCTTCGTCGTCATCGGTGTCCTCTTCAGCTATAAGACGGTCTTCACTGCCTATGTCGTACCTCTTGAAATATTTAACAATGTCTTCTATCACTCTGGACCACGACTGTTTTATCCAAAGACACACTTGCTTGATTGTGTGTCTTTTTAAATCTCCCTTCGGCCAGAATTCATGTTGGGTTTCAACCATCATCCATTTGTTCCATTCCTCTCTCATAATGACTTTATTTATCGAGAGACAAAGGGATTGCAGTTGTGAAGTAAGTCCTCCCAGAATAACAGCAAGCTCTGTATTTCCCTGTCTCAATTTTTCTCTCACAGATTTTTTCAAATGACTATTAAACTGACCTAGCACAAGAAGAGAACTCTTCTTCAATAAAGCACCTTTCCTTCTCCACACTATGTTAACCCATAATTCCATACCATCTTCGTCCATCCATCCCTTGTCATGTATGTAAACAATAAAACCTGGCGGTATTTCAGAAGGTTTTGCATTGTTTTGCGCTTGAAAATGATCATTGGATTAATTTTTCTACAGTCAGTGCAACATGAAAGAACAACAGTGTAGTGCATTTTTTCATGTCCACTTGTCTTTTTCGTTGCAGTTTTAGCACCTTTCATTGCAACAGTTCTGTTCCTTGGCACATCAGTGTCAGAGGAGTTTCGTCCATGTTCGCTTAACTCCACACCGGTTTTCTTTCGATGTTGAACAACAAAGCGGTGGAAAGACAATATTTTCTCTTCTTACTCTTGTGGCATTGTCTGAGATATTTTGGTTTTGGTTCGCATGCTAAGTCCATGGCACTACGTAAACCTGTAGCACCAACCAACTCCATCCTTAAAGTCTGTTAAGTTCCACTGTAGCGCTAGCTCACGAGAGCGTATTTGACTACTTATTGTACTAATTCCAACGTCATTTTGACGGGTCCTTGAATTCATTTCAGTACGTCATCTTCTAGTTCTGGCCATTTTGAATTCAATCCTCTATTTGTACATTTAGTCTCACTTTTTTTTCAGTTCTTCTTTACTAGCCCGCCAATCGCGAACAGTTTTTTTTTCTGTTGGCGAAGGATTGCAATGCCACTCAGCTCAGACCTGAATCTAGTAGGGCGGGAGGGGGCAATTTCAGAAGGCGCCAAATTCATTTCTTGAAGAAAAAACTTTGTTTCATAAGGCGCCTAGCATCCAGCGCACGCTGGTCTATTGTTCATATGATTCTGAAACGCATCCCAGTTGGTTTTTGAAAATTTTTGAACACATTACAAGTTAATTTCTGAACGAATCATATGTTGATTTTTGAATGCGTGCGTAGTTGTCTACGTGATGTCTCTGCCAGGGGAATCTCAGTCGCATCTATAAACAAAAAAACCTTCCCCGCAGACAAAGGGCGACGGGGCTACAAGAGCTGAGCCGAATAAACCCGAACGGCTGAATGCCAGTCGCTGTTTGATTATGTGGCTGATTGGGTGTGCGTTGTTATAATTAATAGTGAAATCCATGGATCCAAACTACCAGAGTGGAAATAAACGACTAACAGGAATAACAGATGAGGAAGATTACATATTATCTTCTCGGTGTGTCCAAGAAAATGAAATTTTTACAAAAAAAATTTGTCAGATCGCTACATTACCAGTTGTACATAGTCGCCGTTAAGTTCTATTCTCGGAATAGCACGGAGAGCGCGTTGTACGAACAGGTATTAACGCCTAACCGGAGAATAAACCCGGGATAACTGAACCTGTGATTTTGACAGGGTTAGTGAAGTTAACCATAGATTAAGTTTTCACAATCGCAGGAATAGTTACAGAATTAGTGATGACAAGATTGTTTGTTAGAATGAGGAAGCAGAAGAAACGGGGTCATCACACAAGTTATATGGAAGGATATGACGATTCCAAATTTATATAAAAATTTCGTACCACTACTTTTAGATCTCAAGCTTGAGAAACTGGAGCGTATGAATGAAATGAGAAACTATTTCCTAACATAAAACTTTTTGCTTGTAGTAGGCCTAATAGCCACTTGATACTGGTACCTCGTAAATTATGTTCTGTCGTGTTATTTATGTAAATGAAGTACATAAGAATAACCATTTGTGCCAAAACAGTCTCCCTTATTTGGCGTGTGTTACAATTGCTGTAATATTAGAAAGGCCTGTTTCGTTTTATCTGGCAGGCAGTGACACAATAGACGTAATCATATCGAGAAACCACATCAGTCTTGGGTACTATTCGTATTAACAGCTTTTTCAGTATTAGACAACGGCATTTTGATTTTTCATGTAGCAAAACGTTTGACAAACTTTGATGCTTGCCTCTTGTGTCTTTACTGGTTTCATGTTTCCTATATTTAATTTTATGTCACACAAAGGAGAAAGTTATTAGATGATAGGCAATAATGAGTACAAATTTTCTGAGGAGTTCTTAGTCTCCCAGTCACAAATAATCCCACCCACCATTAATTGTGAGTTTTTTTTTAAGTGGGGCTAGGATGTCAAACCGGCCGGCTGGGAGCAGGAGAGGCACCACAAGATATTTTAATTTCCACTGTCCTGAATATAGGTTTGAAGGCTTCCATTACGAAATATACACATTTGAATTCCACAGAGCGAAATACAGTGACGTGCGATAGAAGAATGCTGTATGAAGAGGCGTTGCACTGCACGTTGGTACACTTAGCCGAATAACATGTCTTACATTTCCTCGAACATTTATGTTTTATATGTCAAACTCTTCTTTTAATTTTTGACGTCCTCGTCTCAAACGCTCGAGGGGACGGGGAGGGGGGAGAGGGGGTGGCGCCACGGGCAGGGGGGAGAGGGGGGGGGGGCGCCACTATCAAGTTTTCGCCCCAGTTCGGAAATATCGTAGATCCGGGCTGATTCAAGTGCTCTGTTTCCATGTACTTCTGCATATGGCGTTACTTTCAGTTTAGAGACCGCACCATATGAATACCTATTATTTTTTTCCATTACGAATCTAGTTACGATACTCTATTCGTCATAAGAAGAAACCTGATGTAAACAAACATAAACGCGGTGATTGGTCAGAAGCCGTAGCACACATTCACTGGTGCTGTAGGAAGTAGGTCCTACTTGCGTATTAGATATATTACTACTAAGCTACGTTAAATGAAACTTTAAGATATTCTAATGTATTGACAGCCATCTGAATCACGCTTTAGGTATGTAGTTTTTATTTCAAGAATCGTGTTCATCACAGTCTCTGTACTGCTGTGCTCTGATAATCACCCTGTTAATACGCAGTATGAAAATGGCTGAGGCTGCTTCCTGTGAAACACACCTGTGGAAGACGGTTAAAAAGTGCCGAGAAATAAATTGTTCTTAATGTTTTTCATAAATTTACAGAAAAAAATCGACTTTGAAATTTTCCGAGGGATTGTATTTCATACAGTTGAGATACCATTGCACATTGGATGTATAGTGGACTCGATAGCGTAGAAGATTCGAAACCTAATGTAGTTCATGGACCGCTGGTCCAAGGTTCGCATTAATCGTCATTTTTCCGTTCAATTTGAAGTACCTACATCCCGTAATTGTAAAATTCGTCATAATTTGTTATGAATAATGCGCGTCTTCTTGTTTCTAATTATATATTTCACGCGAAATTACTGTTTTCATTTCAAATATAAATTCGCAATTATCGATATTTTAATGGAAGATTGTTAATAAAGGTTGGTAAATTCAGAAAACATAGCAATTTAATTTCTTAGAGCAAAAATGAAAAACCAAATACTCTTTATTTGGACAATGTCCATCGTTTTATTTCACAGATGTAGTCTCACACGAACCAGAGTGATAAATGTCTTAGAAACATGAGAAACAATCATTTTCACAGCTTCGAGCACACCATAAAATGCTCCATTTTTGCATTTTCGACTGTACCATTATAATATAAACCCAACAGAACTGGTCTGGAGCAAAGTTAACGGATTTGGCCCGAGAAATAACAAGACTGTACTGGAACTAACGCACGCGGCTTTTTCACATGCCACTGCCAAACGCTGGTGAGATATGGAACGGCACGTCATAAAAGAAGAGGAGAAAATACGGCGCTTGGTGGCTCCGCGGATTTTGTTATTGATCGACTCGTTATCAACGTACCAGACGACAGTCCCAGAACTGAAATGTATTTCTCGGGTTCGGATAAGGAAGGAGCTAAGAGATTACCAGATGAGTGACTGTAATTAATACCTTCAGTGGCTGCAGTATTCAACAGTACGGTGAAATCATTGCAGTATTCATTTGCAACACACATAGCTCGCTCAGAAAAATTACCCTGTGTTTAAGTTAGGAATGTTAGGTGAGAACGAGAGCATTTTATGCTTTCCGTCTGGCCATCTAAGAAGCATGCGGTAGTGCTGGAGTTTCACCGAACATTATTTCACCCTGAAACTTCCTGGCAGATTAAAACTGTGTGCCGGACCGAGACTCGAACTCGGGACCTTTGCCTTTCGCGGGCAAGTGCTCTACCAACTGAGCTACCCAAGCACGACTGGCCAGGAAGTTTCACATCAGCGCACACTCCGCTGCAGAGTGAAAATCTCATTCTGGAAACATCCCCCAGGCTGTGGCTAAGCCATGTCTCCGCAATATCCTTTCTTTCAGGCGTGCTAGTTCTGCAGGGTTCGCAGGAGAGCTTCTGTAAAGTTTGGAAGGTAGGAGACGAAGTACTGGCAGAAGTAAAGCTGTGAGGACGGGGCGTGAGTCGTGCTTGGGTAGCTCAGTTGCGACAAATAGTGTGGTCTTGTGGTAACGTGCTTGCTCGCTGTGTTGAGTCGGAGGGGCGCTTGGGTTTGATTCCACGTCGATTCAAATTTTAAAGCCCCCAAGGTAGCTCAGCGTGTTCGGTCAGAGAGCCGGTTGGCCTCTGTAATAAAAAAAAACTGAGTGGAAGGATCAACCACCGAACTTGAATAGGGTGTCTTGCGACGTCCGCAACGACCAAACACAACGAACAAAATAAAATAAAAAGGTTGGTAGAGCACTTGCTCGCGAAAGGCAAAGGTCCCGAGTTCGAGTCTCGGTCCGGCACACAGTTTTAATCTGCCAGGAAGTTTCATATCAGCGCACACTCCGCTGCAGAGTGAAAATCTCATTCTGGGTTATTTCATCCTCTTTAAAAATAAAATGACATTTGAAGCCATATTGTTTCTTTGCCCGTTTCTTTTTACGTCTCAACAGCAGCTGCTCACATCATTGCAGGTTAGCTGTACCAGCTGGCTGGCCAGTGCTGTCCAAGTTTAATGTTGTCCCACATTATTGCCCATTATATGTGCCTGTAACACAGCATAAAACGCATCCTTATGATTGCGCTTGACTGCACTGGACGTAGCTTAGCTTCCGCTTCGCGTGAAACGAAATGCAATGAGATTCAAAGCAAGCGCAGAAGAATACATGATGTAATGTTTACATCAGATTAATTCTTATAATGAACAGAGTATAACTAAAATATTGTGCTGTTACCGACAGCACAAATCACTTTCAAATCAAGTTCACTGGCACCAGATACTGCAATGACGCATCATAGGCTAGACAGTGTTGTGGGTTTGTGATGGCGGGGCGGGAAAGAAACAGCGTTAGCTTGTGAATCCCCACAACTCTGTTCGTCGCGTCGGTGCACTGTTGACGCCAGTCGAATCCATTGTTGCCAGATAGAGTCAGGTTTCCAGCGACATTGAATACATGGTCATTTTTAAGACTGGCGGGAATTTTGTGTCAAACACTGTACATTTTTATATTAATTTCGAGTATAAGATGCATCTGTATTTTTGAGACAGTTTTAGAAGAAAAAAGTGCGTCTTATGGTCTGTAAAATACGGTACATCAGGAACAAAGCCTACCAAAATCGAAGATTCATCAGCCACAATGTTCTCAAAGACTGCTCGTCCTTGCAGATCGGATATGGAAAAGATTAATATAATATTAGTAAACTGCAGGAATATCCAAGGAAAAGTCCCACAATTAGTATCACTTATTGAAGGTTATTAGGAAGTATTAGGAACAGAAAGTTGGTTGAAACCGAAAGTGAATAGCTACGAAACCTTAAGTTCAGATTACAATATCTACATCTACAGACATACTCCGCAATCCACCATACGGTGCGTGGCGGAGGGTACCTCGTACCACAACTAGCATCTTCTCTCCCCGTTCCACTCCCAAACAGAACGAGGGAAAAATGACTGCCTATATGCCTCTGTACGAGCCCTAATCTCTCTTATCTTATCTTTGTGGTCTTTCCGCGAAATATAAGTTGGCGGCAGTAAAATTGTACTGCAATCAGCCTCAAATGCTGGTTTTCTAAATTTCCTCAGTAGCGATTCACGAAAAGAACGCCTCATTTCCTCCAGAGACTCCCAGCCGAGTTCCTGAAGCATTTCCGTAACACTCTCGTGATGATCAAACCTACCAGTAACAAATCTAGCAGCCCGCCTCTGAATTGCTTCTATGTCCTCCCTCAATCCGACCTGGTAGGGATCCCAAACGCTCGAGCAGCACTCAAGAATAGGTCGTATTAGTGTTTTATAAGCGGTCTCCTTTACAGACGAACCACATTCTCCCATAATTCTACCAATGAACCGAAGATGACTATCCGCCTTCCCCACAACTGCCATTACATGCTTGGCCCACTTCATATCGCTCTGCGATGTTACGCCCAAATACACTCCTGGAAATGGAAAAAAGAACACATTGACACCGGTGTGTCAGACCCACCATATTTGCTCCGGACACTGCGAGAGGGCTGTACAAGCAATCATCACACGCACGGCACAGCGGACACACCAGGAACCGCGGTGTTGGCCGTCGAATGGCGCTAGCTGCGCAGCATTTGTGCACCGCCGCCGTCAGTGTCAGCCAGTTTGCCGTGGCATACGGAGCTCCATCGCAGTCTTTAACACTGGTAGCATGCCGCGACAGCGTGGACGTGAACCGTATGTGCAGTTGACGGACTTTGAGCGAGGGCGTATAGTGGGCATGCGGGAGGCCGGGTGGACGTACCGCCGAATTGCTCAACACGTGGGGCGTGAGGTCTCCACAGTACATCGATGTTGTCGCCAGTGGTCGGCGGAAGGTGCACGTGCCCGTCGACCTGGGACCGGACCGCAGCGACGCACGGATGCACGCCAAGACCGTAGGATCCTACGCAGTGCCGTAGGGGACCGCACCGCCACTTCCCAGCAAATTAGGGACACTGTTGCTCCTGGGGTATCGGCGAGGACCATTCGCAACCGTCTCCATGAAGCTGGGCTACGGTCCCGCACACCGTTAGGCCGTCTTCCGCTCACGCCCCAACATCGTGCAGCCCGCCTCCAGTGGCGTCGCGACAGGCGTGAATGGAGGGACGAATGGAGACGTGTCGTCTTCAGCGATGAGAGTCGCTTCTGCCTTGGTGCCAATGATGGTCGTATGCGTGTTTGGCGCCGTGCAGGTGAGCGCCACAATCAGGACTGCATACGACCGAGGCACACAGGGCCAACACCTGGCATCATGGTGTGGGGAGCGATCTCCTACACTGGCCGTACACCACTGGTGATCGTCGAGGGGACACTGAATAGTGCACGGTACATACAAACCGTCATCGTACCCATCGTTCTACCATTCCTAGACCGGCAAGGGAACTTGCTGTTCCAACAGGACAATGCACGTCCGCATGTATCTCGTGCCACCCAACGTGCTCTAGAAGGTGTAAGTCAACTACCCTGGCCATCAAGATCTCCGGATCTGTCCCCCATTGAGCATGTTTGGGACTGGATGAAGCGTCGTCTCACGCGGTCTGCACGTCCAGCACGAACGCTGGTCCAACTGAGGCGCCAGGTGGAAATGGCATGGCAAGCCGTTCCACAGGACTACATCCAGCATCTCTACGATCGTCTCCATGGGAGAATAGCAGCCTGCATTGCTGCGAAAGGTGGATATACACTGTACTAGTGCCGACATTGTGCATGCTCTGTTGCCTGTGTCTATGTGCCTGTGGTTCTGTCAGTGTGATCATGTGATGTATCTGACCCCAGGAATGTGTCAATAAAGTTTCCCCTTCCTGGGACAATGAATTCACGGTGTTCTTATTTCAATTTCCAGGAGTGTATTTAATCGACGTGACTGTGTCAAGCGCTACACTACTAATGGAGTATTCAAACATTACGGGATTCTTTTTCCTATTCATCAGCATTAATGTACATTTATCTATATTTAGAGGTAGCTGCCATTCTTTACACCAATCACAAATCCTGTCCAAGTCATCTTGTATCCGCCTACAGTCACTCAACGACGACACCTTCCTGTACACCACAGCATCATCAGCAAACAGCCGCACATTGCTATCCATCCTATCCAAAAGATCATTTATGTAGATAGAAAACAACAGCGGACCTACCACACTTCCCTGGGGCACTCCAGATGATACCCTCACCTCCGATGAACACTCACCATCGAGGACAACGTACTGGGTTCTATTATTTGAGAAGTCTTCGAGCCACTCACATATTTGGGAACCAATCCCATATGCTCGTACCTTAGTTAGGAGTCTGCAGTGGGGCACCGAGTCAAACGCTTTCCGAAGTCAAGGAATATGGCATCCGTCTGATACCCTCCATCCACGGTTCGCAAGATATCATGTGAAAAAAGGGCGAGTTGCGTTTCGCAAGAACATGTAACGTAAGGATAGGTTAGTCGCCAATGGTGGCTGCGTGTTTATTGCAGTAAATGTGAATTAATCAGTATGAAGTTAAGCATGAAAGGTGGGTCTAAAATAGTTTTCGGGTGCTTTTGTAGATCGCCTGGATCAGGAGCTGTAGTGGTAGAGCACTTCAGGGACAACTTGCAGAATACCGTTAGCAACTTTTCTGACCACACCATTGTAATAGATGGTGACTTCAACTTGCCAGTCATAGATTGGGAGAGTCAAGCTATCAAAACTGCTGCCAAAGACAGGGATTCGTGTAACATTATTCTGAATGTCCTGTCCGAAAATTATTTCGAGCAGATAGAGAACCAACTCGAGAGGGTAGTTTCTTGTACCTCTTGGCGCCGCGCGGGATTAGCCGAGCGGTCTTGGGCGCTGCAGTCATGGACTGTGTGGCTGGTCCCGGCGGAGGTTCGAGTCCTCCCTCGGGCATGGGTGTTTGTGTTCGTTCTTAGGATAATTTAGGTTAAGTAGTGTGTAAGCTTAGGGATTGATGACCTTAGCAGTTAAGTCCAATAAGATTTCACACGCATTTGAACATTTTTTTTACCTCTTGGCAATAAACATAGAAGGTATCAGTGATGATTTGGCTGTGCTAGCAACTACGGGTATTAAAAAGAAAAGAGAGGGAGGAAAATATTTTTTCTTAGAAAGAATAGGCTAACAGGATACAAATTACAGAGTATCTGAGTAGTCAGTGCTGAGGACGAAGATGTGGAGTACAAATTGAAAAAATTCAAAAGCATCGTTCAGAATGGCTTAGACAAGTATTTTCTGAACAAGATATTAATAGCCGAGTTAGAAAACTGTTACGTAAACAAAGAGAACTTCGTCATAGGTTCAAGAGAAATCAAAACCTAGCAGACAAACAAAAGCTGACTGGAGAGAAAATGAGCCGAATGAGAGCTATGAGAGAAGCAATCGATGACTTTGAAAGTAAAATTTTGTCAACCGATCTGAATAAAAACCCTAAGAGGTTTTGCTCTTAGGTAAAATCAGTAAGCGGTTCGAATTCATCCATTCAGTCACTCATTAACCATGCATGCCCCGAAACGGAGGATAACAGAGAGAAGTTCGAAATACTGAATTCAGTCTTCCGTAACTGTTTCACCACGGAAGATCGTAATACGATCCCTCCTTTCAATCGCCGTACGAACGTCGAAATGCAGATACTGAGATAACCGATCGCGGAAAAAAAAAAAACTATCGCTCAGGATTGGAAATGCATCAGGACCAGAGGAGATAACTTAAGATTCTACTAATATTACGCGAAAGCACTTGCTCCCCTTCTACCAGCACTTTATCGTAGTTAGCTAGAGCAACGAAGGGTAGGCCTACCTAGCGACTGGGAAAAAGCCCAGGTCATTCACGTTTTCAAGAAGATTCATAGGACAGATGCAAATAATTATAGGTCTATATGTTTGCCGTCAACCTGTCGTAGAACAATTCAGATTATTATGGAACAAGTTTTATGCTCAAGATTTATGATATTTTTGGAGAACGAAAATCTCCTCTATAAAAATCAACATGGATTCGGTAAACAGAGATGTTGCGAAACTCAGCTCGCTCTGTTTCTCCGTGGGATCCATAGCGCCGTAGACAACTGCGCTCACGTCGATACCGCTTTCCTTGTCCTCAGGAAGGCATTTGACACCGTCCCACACTGCTGATTAGCTAACAAATACCAGCTTAACGAGTATCGGTCCAGATCTGCAACTGTGTTCAAGACTTCCTTGTAGCTGGTACTCAACAAGTCGCTCTTAACGGAACAAAATCGACAGACGTAAAGGTAATTTCTGGATTACCCCAAGGAAGTATGATAAGACCGTTACGAGTCACAAAGTATTTACATTATCTAGGAGAAAGCGTCGGAGGCACTTTAAGATTGTTCACAGATGATTCAGTTGTCTATAAGAAAGTAGCAGCGGCAGAAAACAGTATCGATTTGCAGAATGACCTGCAGAGGATTGATGAATGGTGCAGGCTCTGACAGTTGAACCTGAGCGTAAATAAATGTAACACATATCATACATGTAGGAAAAGAAATCCACTACTGCACAACTACACTACTGACATCAAATTGCTGGAAGCAGTACTTGCCGTAAAATATCTAGGCGTAACTAAACTGTCCAGAGCGACCTTAAGTGGAATAACCACAGAAAACAAATAGAAGGAAAACCAAATGCTACACTGTGATTCAGAGGAGGAATCTTAGGGAAACGTAGCTCATCCACGAAAGACGTGTCTTACAAGGCGCTTGTTCTAACTATTGTTGAGTATTGTTCATCATTTCAAATGGTTCAAATGGCTCTGAGCACTATGGGACTTAACATCTGAAGTCATCAGTCCCCTAGAACTTAGACGTACTTAAACCTAACTAACCTAAGGACATCACACACATCCATGCCCGAGGTAGGATTCGAACCTGCGACCGTAGCGGTCGCACGGTTCCAGACTGAAGCGCCTAGAATCGTGTTCATCAGTCTGGGACTCTTATCAGATAGGACTGTTAGAACAGAAGGAGAGAGGCGAGACAGAAAAGATCCGAGGAAGAGCGGTGCGTTTCATCACAGAGTCGTTTAGTCGGCGCGTGAGCATTACAGAGATGCTCAACACAGCGGCAGTGCCATACGCCACAAGAGAGGCGTTATGCATCACGGAGAGGTCTGCTGTTGAAATTTCTGAAGCGTACTTTCCGGGAAGAGTCGGACAACTTATCACTTCCTCCCACATACATCTCACGAAATGACCACTATCAGGAAATTCGAGGAATTAGAGCTATTACATAGGCCTGATATTCTATTAAGACTGCGAGTGCTGCAGTGTACATATTTATCTCGAGAAAACATTTCACAAATTACAGTCGGGTGATGTTGAGCATCTCTGTAATACTCACACGCCGACTAAACGACTCTGTAATCGTAATGAAACGCACCGCTCTTCTTCGGATCTTTTCTGTCTCTGCCTCTCTCCTTCTGTTCTAACAGCCCTACCTGATAAGGGTCCCAGACTGATAAACAATACTCAACAATCGTTAGAACAAGTGCCTTGTAAGACACGTCTTTCGTGGATGCGCTACGTTTCCCCAAATTCCTCCTGTGAATCACAGTGTAGCATCTGTATTAATTACAACAGAATCTGTATGTTGAGTAAGCAGTAAAGGAAACAAAAGAAAAATTTGGAGTAGCTCGCGCGGTTCCAGACTGAAGCGCTTAGAACCGCTCGGCCACCAACGGCCGGCGAGGAGGTATTGAATAGAATTGGGGAGAAGAGGAGTTTGTGGCAGAACTTGACTAGAAGAAGGGATCGGTTGGTAGGACATGTTCTGAGACATCAAGGGCTCACCAATTTAGTATTGCAGGGCAGCGTGGAGGGTAAAAATCATAGAGGGAGACCAAGAGATGAATACAGATTCAGAAGGATGTAGGTTGCGGTAGGTACTGGGAGATGAAGAAGCTTGCACAGGATAGAGTAGCATGGAGAGCTGCATCAAACCAGTCTCAGGACTGAAGACCACAACAACATGTTCCATTGCTTTAGAAGTTAGAATATATGTTACAATTTACAACTAAGGATTTATTGTCCAATACACCCGCCCCCCCCCCCAAAAAAAAAAAAAAAAAACCTGGCTGCAGCCCTGACAGCACCCTTACATGATCAGTTCTTCGTGAGCAGTTACTTCTTTATCCGTATCACTTACAGCATGTGAGAGTTCCCAGGCACAAGACCATTAAGTCTGATTGCAGTTCTGCTAATGGACTCTAAGATGGAGCACTGAATATCTGTGGTTCACAGCTTGAATTTTATTTACGAATGAGGTAGGGCTTCATGAAAAGCGAGATGATAAATTATCACACTGTGGGCTGTTGCAAATTCTTGAGTGATTATTGAAGCAAGGCATTAGGCTTGCTGTAGTATCAACATATGGGCAGGAATTGTGGGTGACCAATACTTTACCAGATATGGTAAATTAACAGGTGCTATTTATCACCAGTTTTTATGCAGCAAATTAAATCTGCTGTTGGAAAACTTTACCTTATAGAAAGACAATGAATGTGGTTTATGTATGACAGAACAACACCCAATACTTTACCAGATATGGTAAATTAACAGGTGCTATTTATCACGAGTTTTTATGCAGCAAATTAAATCTGCTGTTGGAAAACTTTACCTTATAGAAAGACAATGAATGTGGTTTATGTATGACAGAACAACACCCGTTTCTCTACACCTTCTCCCAATACAAAAGTTAAATAAACGAGGGATTAAAACTTCTTGGCAGATTAAAACTGTGTGCGAGACCTAGACTCGAACTTGGGACCTTTGTCTTTCACGGGCAAGTGCTCTATTATCTGAGCTACCCAACCACGACTCACAACCCTTCCTCACAGGTCTAATTCTGCCAGTACCTCGTCTCCACATTCCAAACTTCACAGAAACTCTCCTGCAGACCTTGCAGAAACAGCACCCCTGGAAGAAAGGATATTGCGGAGACATGGCGTAGCCATGCAAAGTGACAATTTTGTCCTGGAACAATGAACTGGTCGAGGAGATCCAGAAGTATGGCCTGCCTATTCACCACACCCACATTACAGGAGCCAGTGTCCCAAGAATCTGACCAAATTTGAGGGTAGTCAGTTGTGTTTTGAAAAAATAACAGGAATATTTGTTTCTTGGAAAAAAAATATTTATTTGTTTACATAAATGTACTGTTAAAAATAGTTGAATAGATGACATGGCAGCAGATTGAGGAGTCTGGTCAGAATTAGCTGGTTTTGTTTCTGATATACCAAGTGTTCCTTAACAGGGGCCTAGTATAAGCCACCAGTCCTCTGTGCTTTAATGGCTGTTTGATCCATGTGTTAAGTGTCATTTGGAATGTGTATCTTAGCTTAACCATCTGGATAGTAAAGATGGAACAAAACTGTATAAAAATCCCTCATCCACAGTGTAAGGTATGTGCCATTAGTGTGGATAACTGTTGGAACAAAATAGTCATTAGCTGACAACCTCTGTACCATCAGTTGTACTGTAGTTGTGTGAGAATTACTTGAACAAATGACACTTCTATTTCCCCACTTTATCATGGAATGTAAATGGAGACCAATATTTGTAATGAAGTGCTTCTATCAGCCACTCAGCCACCCCCCCCCCCCCTTCTTTTCCCACAGCTCTCAAATGAAGGAAAAAGTTTAGTGAAGTCAGATGTTTTTCTTTCAAGAAAAGGATTTAAAAGTTGGTATTACAAAGGTTTTTAAGATGGTGGGAAATGGACCTTTTCTTGTAGCTACTTAAAAGTGGCCATTCATCTTTGACAATTTTAAAAATACTAAATACCAATAGGTCTCACCCCCTCCTCCCCCCCCCCCCCCACACCCACACATAAACTATTGCATGGTTGCCCTTGGTTCAAATGGGATGCTAAGTAGCACAAATAATCACCCCACCTAGAGAAATTGTGAGTCAGTTTCCCTGGCCTCATTCTAGCAAAAATTAACAGTGTAACAGTTATAAACTACACATGATCTGTTGAATACCTTTCACTAGTAGGGCTAAAGAAGAAGATAAATGAAAAATAAGAAGCTATAGCCTTTCTGCATACAAATTATTTTATATGGGTAGCAGCAAAACCGAGGTTGGTGAAACACCTCAGGCTGCACAAGACTCCTAGTTTTCACCAAGGTGTTACATCATGGATCTCAATACCAGTAAACTGAAGGAAGAATGGGAATCTGATGATGAATTAATGTGTGCTACTGGATACAACCTTTCATCCATTGATTCTGCTCATACAGTATATTTATAACAGCATGATCCACAACAACCATTCTATGATAAACATATTTCCCAGAGATCAATCATTCTGCTGATTTATACCCTGTGACATCATTGAGCCGTACAGGACTTGATTTTGCAGTTTCTCATTGTCTGATGTCTTTTCACTGTCTGCACAATACAGACATTTTTATCACACAAGAGAGGAAACTGCAGCACCACTTTGTACACCTCCTCTTTACAGTCATAATTACATATCATTGAACACTATTCTACACATCCTGTGAGTTTTAATTCATGCAGGCTCTCTGGATTTTACGATCTTCGTAACTGAGACTGGAGGCTTATAGAGGAGCTTTGAATATATAAAATAGGTCTGAAGTCTGTTGGCAAACTTGAGAAACTCATGAGAGTTGTTTTTTGAGTGTTTGGATATTAGAGTGATTTGTTTGGATCATAACACAAAAAGTAATATAGCCTATGCTTTCAGAAACATGTGATGCATATTCACTTTGTCTTAATTTTCCATATACATTTTAACAAATTACAGCGCTGTGTCCAGCACATAAAATGCAGAATACTTCAGCCTAATTTTGACAATAAATGTGTACATCAATAAATAGTGAATGACTTGTATAGTTGAAGCACTGATGCAGGGAGCCTAGCATCTCTCTGATTGTAAAATAAATACCACTTATTTTTCCCATAATAGTTTCTAGGAATATGTTTTCAGTCTTGACTCCATTTAACAAAAATCACCTTCTCATTTCTCAGTAATGTATTATTTTGGTACATTGTTTCAGGTGGTCACAGCACATTCTTTGCTTTGCTCAATACTTTTGTGCACATCGTAATGTACTTCTACTACATGGTATCTGCAATGGGTCCAGAATACCAGAAATACATCTGGTGGAAGAAGTATCTAACTACAATGCAAATGGTAAGCTGATGTCTTATTTGACATCCATGTCATTTGACACAGACATACATGAAGAACTTACTGTCCCCTTCTGCTGCAATGTAATAAGTTAGATCCTAATGAAATGACTCACAGTGGAAAGACTAAACTAACATTTACAATATGTTTTTCACTAAAATGATAAAGATCAAGAAAAGTACAAGAAGGATAACAAAGCGATTGTGAACGTCCTGTCAGAAAGAAATTCAGCATCAATGATTTCATACAGACATATACAGTCACTGTAAAATACATGTGAATATCTTATAAAACACATTAAATGTGTAACATTAAATATTCAAACTCTACAAATAAGGTAAAAATTGTATGATAAATCATGGTAATTATTTACATAAAACTTATTTTAAATTGGATTAAAAAGTATAAAATTATTTCTTCTAGCCCCATACAGATTCCCAATCCCATACAGATAGTTCTGCAAATTTGTGATTGTGCATTTTAATAGCTATAAAAATACTAGTAAGATTTAAAATGAAAAATGTGAGATGCATGCAGCAGATAATAGTGATAATTAGGAATTCAGATGGCAAGATCTGTGATAGGGTCACCCTAATGGAAGGACTGGGGTTCCCACATAACTGCTTCAGCATTCATCATGTTTAATACATCACTTGCCTTTATTAAAGTCAAATGAGTTTTAAAAACAATTAACAGTAATATTGACTGAGCAGACTTTAGAAAAATTACTTTTGAACAGCTATCACTACTTATGAGCCACCAAGCATTAAGTATACACCAAAAGTACAGCATTTTAAAACAATTAACTACTGTTAATAAAATTCACAGAACAGTTTTTTTGTCAACTAAATGGCCTTTGAACAGCTGCCATTAATATGAACCCATTGTAACTCAGTGGACAGGAAAGGTACAGAATTTTAAAAACAATTAATGGTCACTGAAGAGTAAGTTACAGTTAACCAAAATTCCCTAATCAGATCTTAAGCAAATGATTTTTAAACAGCTGTTATTAATAATGAACTCACTGTCATTCAGTAGTCAGCAAAATACAGAATTTAAAAAGTGAAAGTTAACCAAAGTTCACTGATCAAATTATAAGCAAATGATTTTCAAACAGCTGCTATTAATTATGAACCCACTGTCATTCGGTGGACAGCAAAATACAGACTTGTAGAAATGATTAACAGTCATTGAAGAAGCAGCTACAGTTAGCCAAAATTCACTGATCATGTTTTAAACAAAACACATTTAAACAGCTGCTATTAATTATGAACCCACTGTCATTCAGTAGACAGCAGGATACAAAATTTTAGAAAAAATTAACGGTCACTGAATAAGCAGCTACATTTGGCCAAAATTCTCTGATCAGATTTTCAGCAAATGACTTATAAACAGCTGGCATTAATTATGAACCCACTGTGATTCAATATGGACAAAGTACAGAATTGTAAAATCAATTAACAGTCACTGAATAGTCTGATTCACTGATCAGATATGATTTTTAAACAGCTGCTATTAATTATGGGTGTTGGTTACTTAAACCCCACTGGGATTGGGCAGATGGAGGCGAGGGGAGAGCAAGAGGTAAGAACATACACAGAAGTTACATAACTTGGACAGGATGGCCACCATTCTTCCACTCCTTAAACCTGCAAGATACTGGATGCCTTCACTAGTGTCAAACTGTTCACATAACCTCCATGTCACTGGCGTGTTTTGCAAAATATCATGCCCACTCATGGAAACCGCTTTGTAGGGCAAGCAATAACTGACAGTCAAAGCCAGGCTTAATGCAGAAATTGCATTGAAATTCAATTTAAGGGGTCTCATATTTGATTCCATTAGGACAGAGAGGTCTAGGGGCAGACCAAATCCCAATAGAAGCACAGAAAAGTCTGGGAGAACAGGGAACTGATATTCTCAGGGATCTAATGCAGAAGATCTGGAAAAGAGAAAGAATGCCGCATGCGTGGAGAAGCAGTAAACTGATTCCCATATATAAGGGGAAAGGGGTATCCAAAACTGTGACAATTATAGAGGGACAAAACTTATGCCCCCCACAATGAAGATCTGGGAAAGGATAACTGAGAAGAGGTTGCATCTAGAAACTGAAGTATGAGAAGAACAGTTTGGATTTATGCTGGGAAGAGGAACAACCGATGCAATATTTGCACTAAGGCAACTGATGGAGAGGTACAGAGAAGTACAAGCTGGACTGCATATGGCCTTCATCAATCTTGACAAGGCATATGACAGAGTGCCGAGGCAAGAGATATGGAGATGTCTGAGAAGTAAATGCCTGCCAGAGAGTATGTCAGGGTGGTAGAAGACATGTATGAATGTGCAATGACACAAGTCAGGAGCAGTGAAGGTGCAACAAAGGCATTTCCAGTGAGAATAGGACACCAGGGATCTGCTCTCAGCCTGTATCTCTTTGACCTTTTCGTGGATGCACTAGTCAAAAATGTGAAAGAAGAGGCACCTTGGAGCATGATGTTTGCCGATGATGTTGTAATCTGTGAACCCACCCAGGAGGCACTTCAAGACAAGCTTGAACAGTGGAGAAAAGCTCTAGAGGAAAGGGGAATGAGAATTAGCAGGGTGAAAACAGAGTATATGTGTACAAAGGATACCAAAGATCTATACATTAACCTGCAAGGAGAACAACTGATGCTGGTCAAGAAATTTAAATATCTAGGCTCTTACATGCAAAGTGATGGAGGACTGGAGGCCGAAATACAGTCCAAGATAAATAGTGGGTGGATGAACTGGATGAAACTGAAGGAGTTCTGTGTGATAAGAAGGTTAGCTGCAGAATAAAAGGAAAACTTTACAAGTCTGTGGTGTATAGTGCAGAAACTTGGCCAATTACAAAAGCCCAAGAGAAAAAGATGGAAGTGGCAGAAATGAGAATGTTAAGGTGGATGAGTGGGGTGACATGAAAGGATAGACTAAGGAATGAATACATCAGGGGAACAGTGAAAGTGGGGCCCATAGGGAAGCAGATCCAAGAAAGTAGGCTAAGATGGTGTGGACATTTGCAGAGAAGAGGGGAGTACTACGTGGGGAGAAGAGCTGAAGACCTAGAAATCGAAGGGTCAAGGAGAAGAGGAAGACCGAAGCTGAGGTGAAAAGACAAGGTAGCAGGGGACCTATGGGAGAAAGGATGGCTTGGAGAAGAAGGATAGGCATTGATGGAAGAGAAGGATCCAGCATAGCAATGCCGACCCCACATGATGTGGGAAAAAGCTGAGATGATGATGATGATGATGATGATGATGATGAGATCGGCATTCAGTAACTCATATGTGGTATATGTGTGTAAGACCCATAACAGTCATTCTGTTAATGCTACAATATAGTAAATACTCTCCCAATCATCACTATCATATCACTAATTGTATAGTAGATGTTTGCAAATATGTAAGTAAATCACACTGTTCATGTTTCTGGCATATCTGAGTTCATAATTGAGTTAAGTAATGGTATTAATGGGGTGAGAGCATAAATTGTTAATAAGATACCATTCTCGCTGATGTTGGTGCCATGTACATGGTGTGCCTTATGATAATGCAGCCTGGGGTCACAGACATTTTATCCACAAGCAAGTTAAAGGCAATTTCTATTATATACTGTTTGAAGCCTATTAAACCTTTTTATACACCTTTTAAATGGTTGGCTACTGCAGTAGAATAGTGCACCAGCTCATTGGATAATCAATGTCCAAACATATTCTTATAAGCAGGGCTGGCCTGAGAACATTTTTTCCACATGAATTACTTATCATTTGGCACTATCCCCCTCCCTGCTTTTCCCTCAAACATGTTCATCTGTATCAGTGACTGTGAAATACACTGTATACAAATGTTGCACATGGGTACACCTGGCACCCCCCTCACCTTGGCGCCCCAAGTCACCGCTACTAAATGTGATACGTACTGTGTAGAAATCTCACAGTTGTGGCACATCTGGCACCCTCTCAGCTTGTAATTGCTAAATTAATGTCATATAGTCCTTATGTGCTTCATCAAGTTATAGGTACATATCTTGTGATGTTTGTCATGTTGATGTACAGGGTGATTATAACTAAAGTTAAACTTTCAGCACTTTTGAAATAACACCACTGGTCAGAATGATGTCAAATTGCAATGGAGTATCATCCTATAAGGGGGAAAACGTATGGCAGAAGAAAAAAAATAGTGTGAAAATTGATCAATAGATGGTGCTGTATGTGTCACAATATGTAAATAAAAACAGCTGTCATGTGCAAAACCCATTGAAGTTGATATAAACATCCCAGGTACAAGGCTTTTGCTCCTTTCGCATCTGAGTCATTTGTCATGACTGTCTCAATGCAGGATCGCATTCTGTTTGTGAAGCTGTATTGCAAGAATAATGACTGTGCAAACGTTGCTCTGCAGATGTTCCAGACACTTGAGGGTTTGAAAAACAGGCATTGGTCCGTGGATCTGGAGGAAATGATTCAGAAATTTGGAAAGACAGGTTCTTTTGGTGTGCAACCTGGTAGAGGGAGGAAACAAATTGATTCAACGTAAGTGGAAGCATTGGTCACAGCAGGGCAGGAGGAGACAAGTGGTGGTGTGCAAATGTGTAGTGCATGGAGAATTGCCCAAACATTGGACATACCCATGAGGACAGTGTGTAAAATCCTACGAAGCATCCTTCTCTGCTATCCATTCAAAATTACCCATGTGCACTAGTTACTTCCTGTTGGCCTGCCAGCAAGAGAGACTTTTGCTTTAGAATTTCTTGCTCGCATGGAAGTGGACAATGATTGGCTGTGGAAGGATATGTCAATACACAGAATTGTCAAATATGGGCAACAGAAAATCCCCACACAAATCAACTAGTACCACTTCATCCTAAAAAGGTCACTGTGTGGTGTGGGTTTATGGCATCATTTATCATAGGGCTATATTTTTTTGAAGAGACAGGTGCTTCCAGTCCTGTTAGCTGTACCATCACTGATAAGCGCTATGAGTGTCTTTAGTGCAACCACATCATTCCAGCTCTCCAACAGTGTGGATGTATGGATGGGATCATTTTTATGCAAGATGGCACCTGATCTTAATCCATGTGACTTCTGGCTGTGGGGCTATCTGAAAGATGTTCTGTTCAGTGTTCCGATTGCAAACTTAGCTGCATTGAAGGCACACACTGCACAACACATTCCGAACATGAGCGTGGAAACACTTTGATCAGTTGTGGAATGTGCTGTTTCTTGGTTTCAACTTGTTGCAGAAAACGGTGCGCAGCATATTGAATATATTTTGCGCCAGTCACACAGAAATTAATAATCCAATTTGATTTTGATTGATGCTTTTTATGTGGTTTTTGGTCTCAGGACAATTAGAAACCAACGTGATTGAAGCTTTGTATGCTGGTTTTGGCCTCAGGGCAATTAAAAACCAATGTGATTGATGATTTTTATGCGGCTTTTGGACTCAGGACACTTAAAAACCAATGTGAGTGATGCTTTTTATTTGGTTTTTGACCTCAGGATAATTAAAAGCCGATTTTTCCCATCTGATGGGATATGACCTTGCTGTGGTGGATCGGCTTACATAACTAACAGTATCACACTTGCACACCCATACACACTGAGTAGTACAGTTTGTTTAATGTGAAATGTACACCTTAGGCATTGTTGTATGATTCTTTTGTCATTTGTAGTCGACCACTATTAAATTATGATGCTTACAGCACCATCTATTGCTACATTTTGTAACTATTTATTTTTCTTCTGCTAGGCATTTTCCCCCTTCTCCAATAATATTGTGTTGCAATTTGACGTCATTCTGACCAGTGGTGTTATTTCTACAATGGTTTGAAACTTTAACTCTAATTATAATCACCCTGCATATTTAAGACTTATGTAGAGAGAAAAATTCATAAAGCTCTGTTAGTATTTATTATTTATTGTTTCTTTCATTTTGTTTCAGGTGCAGTTTGTACTCATATTTGCACATCAGTTCCAGTTATTGTTCATAGACTGCAATTATCCAAAGGCATTTATGGTTTGGATAGGCCTGCATGGTGTAATGTTCCTCTTCTTGTTCTCTGATTTCTATAGAGCAAGCTACACTAAGAAAGTCAAGGATGAAAATTCTGGAGCCTGCATGGTTAGTATGAAATTTCTAAAACAAATTACAGCTATAGCTTTCCAAAGGTTACGATGTGTTTCACATCCTTTGGATTAAACAAAATATAAAGAAGATTGCGGACTAGACAGAATTATCAACAGTGAACATTTTTCTGGAATATTGTGATGTGATCAAATATGAAAACATAGTTCAATTAATTAAAGTTACTTCAATGATCTGGCAGACAAAAATTATGTAATACGGAAGTGAACCCTACATTTTATGATCACAGTTGTATCTTTGCTTACACATGACTGTGGCAGCTCCCATATAATTTTTTTGACAAAACTTAATAAATGATTCATCCTGATGATCTATTTGACAATAGTTTATTAAACCATAAAAAGAAGGAGAAACCCCCACAATTTAAAAAATCTTTTATAATCAAATCTTTATTTTTCATTCAGAGACGTTTACTGCTCCGTCATCAACATTAAAACAGTGTTCTCATTGTGTACCTTATAATAACTGTGAATGCTAAAGATATGTCATAGACATCACAAATAGTTACCGTCATTGAAATGGTTATACTGATTGCAAAACGGGATAAACACCCTATTAGTTATTATTATGGCCCCTCTTTCTTGTTACATTACATTACTACTTACCAAAGGGGATATTTTGCATATCATTACCAAAAATATAAAAGAGGAAGCATTCTATTACTTTGTTTTCAATTATTATTGTCTTTAACTGAAGCGTAGTTTATGTCCATATCATGATTCCTCCACGCTTTTGACAATCAGATCACTTTCACATTTTTCCTAACTGTAGGAACTATTATATACTTTAGAAATTATTTTTAACTTCTGTCTTAGCACCTACACATCTTGAACCCTTCCACAGCAAGAGTTATTTATAATTTTCAAATATGGCCTTCAGAGAGTTCCCATTCTGTATCATTTGATTGATTATGAATAAAATGTATAAAAATTTAAATTGCTAATACAGTTTTCTTTTATAGTATCCATCAATAATTCAGGACTTCCTCCTGTGTACAAATTATCTACTAATGCACCATGTTATGAAAGTTACTATATGCCTTTTGTGTGATTGAGGCGTATCCTATCATAATAATGAACATGAGGATAACTTTCATCTAGTATTTGTTCAGTTACCAGTTGATATTAGACAGAAGCTATGAAATGCTCAACCCTTCATTAAATCATCTTAAGGAATTCTCTGATATAGACTCTGTCAGAAAAGCACTATTTTTAGCTTAATGTGTTAATGTTTCTTTCTTTTTCGTGGCAATTTCTAACACCAAAATATTGTAACCTTGAGTAAAGCATAAATGAATAAATTTTGTTATTATTATGAAAATGAATTCTTCCAGTCCATATGTGGCATAACAACAAACCAGTGCTTAACAGTATTGGTTAATAACAGTCTTGCTTGCAATTTTAGTTTTTATATTTAAAAAAACTGAAATTGCAACCAAGACTGTTATTAACCAATAGTAATAAAAATGAATCATTCTGTAGAAATCTTTTGCAATGAGTACTGCTTCATCAATGATTAAGTGTGTGAAAGTTGTAACATTTTGAAAATGTTTTTTAACTGTTTTCTTTTCTTTAGAAATTGTTTGTGTGTTTGTTGAAAAAATATTACAACAGCTGCAAACTTTACATAGTATCTTAGAACCATAGTGTTTTCATGTCTACTTCATCACGGTGTGCAACAATACTGAAGCTATAATTGATAATCATCTTTTAGTATATTTAATGCTGCAGTATGGATATATCAATATTTCTCCTACTGAACAGCTATAGTGTTTCCAACAACAATAGCTTCTGTATTATGTAGAATGTGTGCAGAAACAATATATCATTTTTTTTTCTAGCCTCTTGATGATCAGAAGAAGAATACAGACAGCAGTGCAAATGGTATTGCAGTTAACGGAAAAGCCCAGCAGATATCTGATTACGCAAATGAATACTCAAAAGCTTATTCCAACTGTTATTCCAATGGTGTAAACAATGGTTATATGTCAACGGCAAAACAATCGCTAACGCAACGTGCACAAAAAGGAAAATAACAAAACATTTTTGGAATGGTTAGGTTCACAGCTACAGTAGGTCCATGAAGAATCAGCATGTAAGGAACCTCAGTCACCTATTGCCCTTGTGTGAACTTCCTTACTGCCATGCGGAATCTTCCAATAAAAGTGCTCCAGAAAAACATGTGTGAGAAATGAGCAAAGAAGAACCATGTGACTATTAGTTCTGTTATTGCCGAAGACAATGAGCACTTGTTGTTGCTCAGTTGTGCCTACTCAGGGTTTCAAAATAAATATTTTCAGCAGAACAGAGAGAGCAGACTTTGTTGCATGAGTGCCATTTGAAACACTTGCCTTACATGTTGTTTGCTGAAAATGTGGTGTTAATTGTGCCTCAAGAAGAAAAATTATAAAAGATAAAGAGCACTTAAATTGTCCGTTACATTTTGCTATATTTGTCTTTTACAGCTCATAGTTAGAAGCCTAGAATACCTACATTTTGTATGTTACATTTAAATCTCAATTTTTTTAATCTCTGGAGGTTACTTAATTTTTATTCTCATTTCAGAAAATGTTATATGTAATACTTAAAACATAGTGCCCATTGAGCAGTTTCCCATTGAGAGTTGATTGTCAGCAATGTTTAGACAACGAAAGTAGCCTTCAACAGGCATTGTTGTAATCATAATATAAGGATGCTATATTGTTGCTGATTTTAACTGTCTGGGACCAAGAATATCAAGAATAACTTTGAAAGTGTTTCTTGTTGTAATGTTTAAATGAAAGCTTTACATATAACTGGCAGCATTAAAGTGATATTAAAACACTTAATTATACACAACACCTACAGATATGTTATATATTGTTTTCAGCATATTTTGACAATAATTGTCATTATGTCTGTTCAGTTTAATCAGAGAGACTGTTGCAGTATTGATGAAGTTTTCTACAAATGGATTGTTGTGGTCTGTTTTCGCATACATTTTATTAAAATTAGTTGATTACACTAAAGTATTTGATTCTAATGAAAAATGGTTTTCTGCCAGTTTGTATTTGGTAAATGATCCGTAATATTATTTTGTTGTTGACAATGATTGTGTGTGTGTGTGTGTGTGTGTGTGTGTGTGTCTATATATATATATATATATATATATATATATATATATATATATATACATGTTTGTGTGTGTGTGTGTGTGTGTGAGAGAGAGAAAAAGAGAGAGAGAGAGAGAGAGCATCTTTGTCCGAACATATGAAAGGAGAAAGAGAAAAGGGAGTATAAAACTGTGTGTATGTACATAAATATGAACAGATATTTTTGTACATAATTTAGGTTCAAAAGAGTTTTGAAAAAATAAAGCATTATTTACAGTTGTTTGTACCACCAATCATATATTTTAGTCCTGTTGGAAACAGGCTGTTCATAATATTGTCTTTATCTTGTGTCTCATTGTAAAATGTGGAAAGATGCAAAAATGCAGATAAAGCTGTTACCCTGTTCAATAAATTCACGATCAAACTTGTTACTTGCAGTCATATTACTTATAAGCAAATTTCATAATTTTGTCACTGTAGCTTTTGAGGTATGAATTCCTTTTCTTACTTTGCTGACAAAAAATTGTTCCATAATGTGTGAAATGATATTGAAACTACCCATTAAAATAGATTTATTTCAAAATTTTATAGACAAATATGTGTGTTATAAATGGAGAGCAGATAAAATAGGAGAAACTAATAGCAAAGAAAGATAATTCATTGTATATCGGTACTCAGTGCAGATGCCAGAGAAGCTAATACAAGAGAAAAATAGAAAAGGCAGTCATTATTAAAACAGTAGCACCAAGCAAAGGTTACCACAGTATTCAGCATATAAAAAGACATTGACAAGCAAATGTATTCGTAAACATATAATAAAAATGGAAACAGGAGAGAAACAAAGTTGAATGAGATAATGTGGAAGAATGAGACAAGGAGAAAAGGGGGAAACAGTATAGAATGCCAGAGAAAAAGAGTACTGAAGAAGGAAACAAGACTATCTGACTTACGTTTACTACCTCACATAAGAAATTTGTCAAAATAAAATAAATAATCACAAGCATGTGAAAGAAAATAAGTTTTCCTGTTGCTGGCCTTTGCCTGACCTGAAAGTGGCTCACCAGACTAGTTATAGGATGACATATATGTTAACACGGACACCAAATATGGCTAAACTCTATATTATTTTACATACACACATACAATACAATGCTGTGTGATACACAATTAGAAACACAAAATACATAACATGTGAAAAGTCTAATTCCTCATTTAGACATCAAGAGGAAGGTGGAGTGACTGAATCAAGTAGAATGATAAAGACTTTAAGGGTGATATGATGGGTTACAAAAAAACTGAAAACATAGAAATTAAAGTGAAACAGACTGGAGTAACTTAATATGGTTATGTATGTTTGGTCATGTTCTACTACATCTTTCTCTGTAAGGAGTACATTAATTTCAGAGTTTCTTTCATCATATTGAAAAAATAATTATATTCCCAAGGTATGAAGAATAACATTTATGCTCTCATAAATCATCTTTGAAAGGACTAGAAAAACTGTAGTGCATGGGAAAGGACAATGTTTGTAATAGGCTCAGCTACAAATTACATATCTGAGTAATAAGAATCATAATATGATAGGAGCTGACAAGGTGGACTTCCATATGACATACAGTCATCAAACTGTGAGGCTTATGAGGAGTTCAGTAGAGGTACAAAGTAAGGTATTTGTTGTGGTGGTGGCGGAGGGGAGCATCATAAAGGAATTTATTGTTCCATTGGGGGTGTCATGTAATGGAATTTGATACAGTGCTGTGACACAAGATAAGTAGTCTGTGGAGTGTACACACAGTTAGAGCAAGGTCAACATGGGTTAATTTATACCACAAAATGGTGTGTGTTTTGTGATGCAAGTGTGAGTACACATAGTGAACATTCTCAAAAACTGAGATTTAGGTGTTCTTGACAAATATACCATCAGTATCATCACATATGAGAATCACATTTCATGAATTTCTAAAGAACAGCTTAACTATACACAAGACTGAAGACTATGTCTAATCAGAAGTTAAACTCTTCCAAGTTTCAGAACCTCTCCATTAATCTACTCAGTTATGGTTTTCTGTCAAAGCTCTAATTCCACATTATGTTTGTGAATTTGATCCTTCTTACCAAATATGTTTTCTACAACTTTCATTGCAGAATTCTGTTGAACACTCAGTCTTCATGACACGTTGGCAGACTATACGTTATGTTAAACAAACATCATTAAAACAAACATCCATTGGTACTTATCTATGTGATTCTTAACAAATCAATATCCTGACATGTGTTCATTCCCTTGAAGCTCAGTCATTAGAAATACTTTGCAAAGAATCACTTTTTTTGAGATTCAAATGAAATCTTCTCTAGATCATTAGTCTTAACTCTATCAATGTTTATGAATAGCCTTCAGTTACTCTGAGTGAATGTCTTCATGTATGAACATGTCTGAAAATTTCTCGTACAAAGGATCCCCCAACCTTTCCTCCTTTTTACTGCCACATAATCATGAACCATTTTCTAATGCACAGTCACTCCATCTTAGTGAATTTGTGATGTCTCAAGATCCATTACATGGTCGTGCAGCTCCAGAGTGAGGACCTACTGTAACTGGTAAATACTAAGCTCATTGTGTTGCAAGTGGTCTTCCATTCTTCTCAGAGCGTAATGACCCTATGATTCCAAAACTTTCTGTATCACAGCAAAGTAATAAGTGTATTGTGCACTGAATGTGTAAGTATCACACTGGGATTGGCATCATACCAAGAACATCATTTGTTCACTGTATCCAGTAAATTTATATGCACTGTGCCACCTATGAAGTCACTCTTCACCATGTACTTGGATTGAGACAGTTGAATCTCATCATTTGTTAGAAATGCACTGCTGTTTCTTTCTATTCATGCTTGCCTTAACATAAAGCAGTCTTTTCCTAATGTCATTCTTATGTTCTTTTCATACATTTTGTCTCTTCTCCTGAAATTGTTATACCATTGATGTCTGTTAGTTTCTACTATATTTATTTATTTTGATTTTATATGCTTTACATTTAGCTGTCATCTGCTGGCCAATTCATTAATTTTAAATCAGGGTTTCTTGGGTACATTTTATATTATCCCATATGTTTCATATGGTATTTTTTAACCTTACTTGAAGAATGTTCTCACCATTAGGAAATATATTTTTCTGTGGTCAAAACTCAATCTTTCAAACTTTTCTTGGGAGATTTCTTTGTGTGCTCATTTTATTCTGATCAGGCATGAAATATCCATCAGAATTAAATCACTGTGACATAGCCTAGATATATATCTTCTATTTTCCATCTGATATCAGCTAGCTTTGCTTGAAGATTGTTTCATTTTCTGTCATTGAAGTTGAAAATTGTGTAACATGTCCAACATCAAATTATTTCATTCATCATTCATTTGCACTTTGGGATGTTTAACTTGTTTAGCATTAATTAAATTACACATAATATTCAATGAGTTCCATCATGAAGCAGAGCCTTTAGTGACGTGGGATGACTCAAATTATAAATAAATTGGCAAAAGCAGACACTGCAAGCTACTTAGACTAAGTATACATCATGTGATCAAAAGTATCCAGACACTTGGCTGAAAATAACTTACAAGTTTGTGGCGCCCTTCATTGGTAAAGCTGGGATTCAATATGCTGTTGGCCTACCCTCAGCCTTGATGACAGCTTTCACTCTCACAGGCATATGTTCAATCAGATGCTGGAAGGTGTCTTGTGGAATGGCAGCCCATTCTTCATGGATTGCTGTACTGAGGAGAGGTATCAATGTTGGTCCGTGAGGCCAGGCACGAAGTCGGCATTCCAAAACATCCCAAAGGTGTTCTATAGGATCCAGGTCAGGACTCTGTGCAGCCTAGTCCATTACAGGGATGTTATTGTTATGTAACCACTCCACCACAGGCCGTGCATTACGAACAAGTGCTTGATCGTCTTGAAAGATGCAATCGCCATCTCCAAATTGCTCTACAACAGTGGCAAGCAAGAAGGTGCTTAAAACATCAATGTAGGCCTGTGCTGTGATAATGCCATGCAAAACAACAAGGGGTGCAAGCCCCCTACATGAAAAACATGACCATACCAGAACACCACCACCTCCGAATTTTACTGTTGGCACTACACACACTGGCAGATGACATTCACTGGACTTTTGCCATACCCACACCCTGCCATCAGATTGTCACATTGTGTACCATGATTTGTTACTCCACACAACATTTTTCCACTGTTAAATCGTCCAATGTTTATGCTCCTTACACAAAGCGAGGCGTCATTTGGCATTTACCGGCGTGATGTGTGGCTTATGAGCAGCTGCTCAACTATGAAATCCAAGTTTTCTCACCTCCCACCTAACTGTCATAGTACTTGCAGTGGCTCCTGATGCAGTTTGGAATTCCTGTGTGACCGCCTGGATAGATGTCTGCCTATTACACATTACGACCCTCTTCAAGTGTCAGCGGTCTCTGTCAATCAATAGACAAGGTCGGCCTGTATACTTTTGTGCTGTACACGTCCCTTTACATTTCCACTTCACTATCACTTTGGAAACAGTGGACCTAGGGATATTCAGGAGTGTGAAAATCTTGCATACAGACATATGACACAAGTGACACCCAATCACCTGACCACGTTTCAAGTCCATGAGTTCTGCTGAGTGCCCCATTCTGCTCTTCATGATTTCTAATGACTGCTGAGGTCGCTGATATGGAGTACCTGGCAGTAGGTGGCAGCACAATGCACCTAATATGAAAAATGTATGTTTTTGGGGAGTCTGGATACTTTTTATCACATAGTGTACTAACAAGTAATTGCCGATAGTGCTAATCTAGTCACAATGATAACTATGAGAATTAAATCTAGATTACTTTACTATACACATTAAAAGGAAAGCAGCTACTTTGGAAAAAGTACACACCTGGATAGCCACACATGTTAAGACACATGCTTCTGCAACACGAGGAGGTATGCTGGCCCCTTATCGAATTCGCCTTATGGATTAATGACAGGGACCAGTGTGTTGGCCTGCCTCAATGTGGTTTTTAGGTGATTTCTCACATCCACTGATGTAAATACCAGGCTTGTTCCCATTTCCCACCTCAGAAAAATAATGCACAAACCCTCTGAAAAACACTGTCTCAATTGACCATGTGGTTACACCAGACACAAACAGAAGGGGTACAAGGATTCCTTCATGGAAGGGGGGCCGGTGGGATGTGGAATCAATTTTAAAATGTCTTTGGAAGTGGGAAAGGGGAAAGGATAGTAGTGTACAGGCAGGGGCAATGAGGAATACTGTTTAGCAGAGTGTGCAAGGACTAGAATGCCATCTGGTGTTGCATCAGGAGGTTGTGGAATAGGGAGGTGGAGGAAAAAAGGAGTGAAAAAGAGGAGCAGAAAAGACAGGTGGGTGCATTGACAGAGGGTGGCAAACAAAGAGGCTGGGAGACAAGAATGGGGAGGAGATGACAGACAGAGGGGGTGGAAACTGTTGAGTGGAAAGTGTGGTTACAGTATGTCACTGTAGGTTGAGGCCTGGATAATTATGGGAGTGGAGAATGTGTTGCAAAGATAACTCATATCTGTGCAGTTCACAAAAGCTGGTAGTGGAGGGGAGGTTCCAGATGGCCCAGTTAGTGAAGCAGTCACTGAAATCAAGCATGATCTGCCATAGGGTGGTCTACTTTCCTCTTGGCCACAAATTGGTGGTGGCCGTTCATCCTGGGGGATAACTGGTTGGTAGTCATACCAACACAAAAAGGTGTGCAATGGTTGCAGAAGAGCTGGCAAATGATATGGCTGCTTTCATAGGTGGCCTGGACCCTGATAGGGTAGGATAAACCTGTGACTGGACTGGAATAGGAAGTGCTAGGTGGGTGCATTGGGCAGGTCTTGCACCTGGGTCATCCACAGGGATATGATCCTTGTGGCAAGGAGATTGTGAGTGGCTTAGGGATGGACAAGGAAGTTGTGGGGATGGAGTGGGTGACAGAATACTACTTTAGGAGGGGTGGGAAGGATCTCGGGTAGGATGTCCCTCATTTCAGGGCATGATGATAGGTAATCAAAGTCCTGGCAAAGGATGTGGTTCAGTTATTCTGGTCCTAGGTGGTACTAGGTGATGAAGGGGGCACTCCTTTGTGACTGGTTCTTGGGGATGGTGGGTGGATTTGGGGTGTGAAGGGAAATGGCACAGGTGATCTGCTTGCGGACTAGGTCTGGGGGATAGTGCCCATCTGTGCAGGCCTTGGTGAGACCCTCAGCTTAGGAAGCAAGGGAGTGCTTGTCACTGCAGATATGCCATCCCCAGGTGGCCTGGCTGTGTGGGAGGGATTTTTTCATGTGAACATACTGTCCCTACACCCTCAAACCAACAGTTTTCACCCCATCTGTCCTATCATCTCCTTCCCATTCCCATCTCTCAGCATCTCTGTTTGCTACCCTCTGCCAACTCACCCACCCATCTTTCCCCTCTTCTCCCTTTTCGATCATCATTTCCACACCTCCCTGCCCCACAACCTCTTGATACTGTGCCTGTTGGCATTCTAGTCCCTGCAAACTCCACCAGGCAGTGTTCTTCTGTCCCTCCATGTGTACACTACTATCCCTTTCCCCTGCTCCACCCCTCTAGATTTCTGCTGCCATCCCATGTGATAGTTGTGTTCTGGCCTCAGCTACCAGAGTTGGTGGTCATGTGTGTGTGGGGTGTACTTGTTTGTGTGTATGAATGGTGTGTGTTCCTCGGTTTCTCTTTTGCTGATGAAGGCTGTGGCCAAAAACTTTGTGTAGCTGTCTTTTAATTGTACCTGTCTGCAACTTAACCGTAAGTACCAATCTATCTTTTCCTACAATTTTGATATTCCTACATGGATTTTCCTTTGTTTAAGGATATGATTTGTTCATGAAACTGGAGAAGTATCACAGCAGCTTCAACACAGCATTGACTGGATACTAGCACCAGACAGGAAGGAAGGAAGTATCAGCTATCTAGACAGTAGTAAAGTTAAAGCCTGTGTAAAGTGAACATTCACATAAAACTGAATTTACAACTTCCATGTCTGAATATTGTTAAATTGTAGGAGTGGTTAAAAAAATACACTTTTACATCAATTTTGTATGCTGTGGCATTTACAATATCCTGTTTAGTGTTTTGCCAGCAACCTGTTAAAGACTTTTACACTATAATATAAAACTCATTTCTGAAATATAGTATTTGCTTATAGTACTGAGACTGTGAATGTCATAGTTCTTCCTAAAATAACTATTATTATTATTTTCAAACCCATCCATGCAATAAATCTGTTGGAACATAAGTGTAAGAAACTCTTCGCAGTTCACTGAAGAACTCTTTAAATTGTGTTTAGTTCACAACATTTTCTTGATCAGTCTCCAAATTATCTCATTCAAGACATTTGCTGTGGCTACATTCCAATCATCCAAAAGTGTTTAACTTGGCTCCTTAATCCCTGTCCTTTGCAAAACTCTCACTTTTCTCTGATACTAAACCTTTACCAATACAGTTTAGTTTGATCTTGTTGTGGGATTTTTATTGTTAGACAAAAAAAAATTCATCTTTACATAGCTAAAAATTGACTACTCTAAGAGATTTCAAATCTTTATTGCTAACTTATACACTACAAAGGAAATCCTCCTGCCATAAGATAAATCCATAGTTATCATGATCTTTTACTGAATCTGGCATATATTTCATTTCTTAGCAATCCCCACAGCAATGGTAATATTTAAAATGCAGATGGTAACATTAACTGTATACTGTATGGTGGGTAAATGATATGGCAGCATGAAGATTCGTTGGCCTGCATTCTTGGCTAAATATTGCCATGATTTCTTAGACAACTGTACTTTTCAAATTTTGTTATAATGATTGTATCCTTTATGTATGTCAGAAATATTTTAAATATTTCTTGCTGTCCAAGGGTACCTGAATAGCTCAGCCAATATGAGCAATAGCCATGATAAAAAAGGTTTAGGATTCAAGTCCCAGTCCAGTGCGTCACTTGCCAGCCTCCATAGTCGAAAGGTTAGTATGTCTGAGTGTAATGCAAAGAAGCTGTGTTCAGTTCTCAGTACTTCCACTGGTTTTTCTCTTGGTAGAACTGGAATGGGGTGCACTCAGTCTTGTGAAGCAACTTAAGGAATTATATCAACTGCTGGATGGAGTTTAAAACACCAGCTACATTCATTGCTATCACCTATGATAATGGTATGAGGGTCTGAGGATGGTCAAAACCTGACCAAAACTGGTTACCATCAAATTAAATGTTTATGCAGCTGACACTGTTTGTGCCCATTTTTAAAATATTTTTTGGCAGATTGATGTCCTCCACAAGAAATATTCTCAAACATTACTTAAGTATCAGTGTGTGTGACATGATAGCCATTGTCTACTGCCCCATAACACTGTTAATAAGCTTGTTAACTGTATCTATCTATGTCATCTCTTTGTAACCATTACACTGTAGTTAAAATACAACTTACATTTGGCTGTAGTAGAGTAAAAATCTCTGTTTTGCCACCAAAATTCTGTAGTTTCCTTGGTTGCCATGGTCCCAGTTAAAACAAATACTGGCTTCATTTCTCAAAATAGGTCATTTTCACATCTTCCTCATCCTTCCAACTGAGTCAGCGCTCCTTCTCTATTAAAGTTACTGCTAATAAGATTAATTCCTTCTTTAGCTCCTTTCTCGAGAAAAGAATATCTGCTGCCCATGGTATAAGATGCAGCTGGGCATTTTCTGACAACTGAAAACTCAAAAAACTTGAAAATCCCTTTAATATAATAATGTTATCCCTAATTACGCTTCCCAACAGTATTTCTCTTTTAAAACACAGACATATAACCAAATATATGTTCTCCAGTACTTATGTCTGTAAGTGATCTGACATCACTCTCATGCGTTTGAAAACTACTAAACATGCTGGCTGCTAGGAAACAATTAAGACATTATTGGAAGATATTACTAGCAATTCTAAAATCAACATGCCCTCTTGTACTCTTTAGGACAATCACTCACTGAAGATGGTTTTGTGTTATTATTTCTGGTTCACAAGAATCTCTGTACATATGACTCCATCCAAGAAATTGTGATACTGTAAGTGACTGGTATAGATGGCTTGGAGGGGATACCATGTGGTGCCAATTAAACAGCCTGTAATTCCAAATGCTTTATTATGGCACCCCACTGCAGCTCAGTACAGGAAGCAGCAACCGGGCAGCAGCATTGAACAGCCTTCTGCATGTTGTCACTCTGCAATGTCGACAGAGCGCATCATCAACCGGGCAGTAGCCTGTGACACAGCTGCTTCCATCAGCAGTGACTCCAGCTCTCAGTGGCCTCTGCTAGCTGTGACCATGTGGATTTTGCTGTGGCTCATGCACCTTGTTCTATCCAGAAGGTGGCAGGCTGGCGATGAGTCAACAGCCAGCAGACTGCTTCTCAGGGACGGTGCTGGTCCGTTATAGTGGTAGCTCCATGTCCTGCAGTCTAAGAGTGGGTTGCCCTGATACATAGTCAAACTGTGGTCCATGGACAGCATCCCAAGTGGTGGCCAAGCAACACAGCCCCATGGTGATAGAGCTGCAAAAATAATAGAAGTGACTTTAGTATAAAATGGCTAGATACTTATATGCTTTTGAGTTGCACTTGTCTGGGCTTTGCTATGCTTTGCAGTACATATACTAAACATTTTGGTGGCCGCCAGTTTGGAAAGGTTTATGGTATCTACCACTTGGGTACTCCTGTGTCAACTGTTTCCACACTCTACCAGGCTGACTTGCCTTGCAATGTTGCAAAGGCTGCGTTATATTTTGTAAGGCATAATACCTGCACTCTCCTGTGGCTAGCACTTCTCCAGTTCACTTCCTACTTTGTGCATTTGTGACCAAAATTGGTAAGATACATTGGCCTCAGATCACCTTAAATTAAATTACTCTTATGCAACTAGAGTGACACGTTCCCTGTCAGCTGGCCCAGTTGGCTCTATTCTGTTCTTTACTCACTGTTGTTCTTACCCCTAAGTTTCCTTATGCACTACTTATCCTCAGCTTTGACAGTTACTTTTTAGTTTAACTTAACTTGTAGTTATAGTTCTCTCTGCTACCTCTTACTTCCTGGGAATCCAGTCCACTGGCATTTGAATAGTGGCTGGGTCCAAAATTTGCCTCATGTTTTGCTTTGTGATCACATAAACAGGGACTACACTGAGCAGACTAAGTGTTGCTGCAGTACTTATATGACAGTTGCCAATGTTGTTTCTCTCTGGTACTGGTTCTCCCTGTACCAATCCACATGCTGCATTAATATCTCCATAGACATTCATCTATCCTGCTTGTTAGTGAGTTTGTCTATGGACTGAATTAACTTGGGTCCTAAAGTATGGTTCAAAGCTGGTAACACTTTCCACTTCCAGCCAGTACAGCTAAGGATGTGAAATGCTGAGGTGTGTTATTTACAAAATTGTGGTAGGTAGATAGAAAGTATTTCACACTGTTTTGCAAGATGTCGCATTTATTAGTAATCCATTCCTATCTAGTTCCGTCCTTTTTGCAGTTGTGGGCTTCCCCTGTTCATAGCAACTGGTTATTACTACCACTTCACCAAAGGTAGAATACAAGTGTGCCTCAACCTGCTGATGGTACAACTCAAGGATAATCACTTCTTTCATGCAATCATTTCCCATCATTTGACCCAGCAGTAACTTCACTGCACAAGAGTTCTGGCCCTTTCACTGTCATGATTGGACAAATCATACCATCACCCTTGTAACACATGTGTGCCCTTGTCCTCTGCAATTAGCAATAATCACTGCACCCTTACACTAAGAAACTTCTTCAGCAACCCCCATGCAATGAGCTACACACGTACTTAAAAATGGTACCATGCCTACTTTCCTGCTATTGGGAAGGAGACTGAAAGGTACACCTTAGCTCCATCAGTCCTGGCTTCCACTGTGGCTAGTTTGAAATAGAAAGCCAAGTTTTCATGGCTAGGTTCCATGACAAACTTCAATTTGGATGGCAGTTCTTTTTCAATTTTAATAGCTCCTTTCAGGTACTGATCCAGTGACAATAATTTCACTCCCTAAGTTCATTCCCAGTTGTCCTTGCAAAGCCTGCTGCATGGCTTCACACAATTTCGATACATCTCTGCATTCTTCCCACGTACTGTTACCCAAGGACTGCAACCACTTCATTATTACTACTTTCTTATCCAATATCTCCATCTTGGCTTGCAATAGCTTTATCTTACAGTTCACTGATTCTTCCACAGTATTTGCATAGCTCATTGCTTCCACAGTCAGCTGGTGTAATAACTGATTGTTGTTTAAGACACCTTTTTCTAAATTTGCAATCTGCTTTGTGTGCCACTCTCTTGCTGCTTTGTTTCCTTGTACTCACTGTTTCACCACTTTTACCACAGCATTTATCCTCCTGATGTCCTCTTTGGTAGCTATCCTAAATACAGTCTTCAGAAGTCAACTTCTCATGTTGAACCAAACACTCCATCTTCTTGTATGCATTATAATACCCAGAACCTGTGTCATAGCTTAATTTCTCTTAAGTCCACTGTATCCTGATGCATTCCCTCCTAACTCCTTTCATCAGGCTGTGACTCTTTGCACCTTGCCAGAAATTGTCAAATACTTCCTCTAGTCTCCTCACCTTCTTCCACATTTCCCATGCATTAAATACCACCTGCAGTGACTGGTGATTGTCACACCTTCCTGCTATCCAAACAGCATTCCCCCTTCCAGGTGCTGGTCCATAATGCTTTCACTTCAATGACAACCAGCAGCACAGATATGGTTCACAACTTCTCCATCTTGTCTCCTGATGTACCCATCCTGAAGTAATTTGCCCTCCCCATAAAAGTCCTGTGCTGCCTCATAGCAGTTTATCTTATTGTGCTATCTTGCTACATTTGTACACAAGTCAAAGCCTGTTACAGATCATTTTGTAATTGCATTTAGATCATCAGTGCCACACGAACCAGGAGGAATCTCCACAATCTTGCCACCTTCAAGGTGAAGTTTATTGTTCACCTCTGTGATGTTTGGAACACTGCTATAAGTTTCCAGACTGACCAGTGCAATACTCCTGTCACCCTTGGTTAGGTCCATTCAGAGGAAGTAATTTGCACTTAATATAGATGAGCGCTCTTTTATAGTCACAGTAAAAGACGTGGTAAATCAGGCTCAACTGATGTGGTGATGTGCATGCTGCTTGTTTTTATGCATTTGTCAGGGGAAACATTAGATTGAAATGCCCACAGAGGTATGACTCAAAGTCTTGGGAGTATCAAAAGCACATGGGTTTTGGAGAAGTATCAGGACAATTCTTCTGGCATGTGTAAATCCCTGCACAAGTGAAAGTACAGTATGTTATTCCATTTTCGCTTAACATATGCAAGCCACTGTGTTCCAGATCCTCCTAAAATGTCTAAATTTATGATTCCATGCTTGTTGCATCTCCAAATCTTCTTTGGCAAAGTATTTTGCATAAAAACACCATGAAATCTAGGCATTTTGAGTTTCTTGATGAATATAGGTAGATCAGTGTTAGCATGTGGTCTGTCAGGTAGTATAGTTAGGGGATTTTTTGCTAATAAGCAGTCCAAGTCATTTCTTGTATGGTTTTAAATATAGGCCTTTATCAACAGTGACTGCCTTCATCATCCTATTATGCCTTTTAGATTCCTGAGCATTTTGTGCATTCTTCACTGTTCGGCTATGGTGGTAGTGCCAGCTGGCAATGATCCAATGGCTGATAGCCCTGCTAAAACCAAGATACAAATCAGATAATTCCACCAGATGTCTTAGGTATTGGCAGGACCTTGGTCATTAGAATCTGACTTCTCACTTCTTTCTGCTTCTTCTTTGAGATGCATTTTGCTGTTACTGCCACTGATTGAATGCAATTTTTTTAATGCCAGTATGTTCCTTCTTCTTCAGTATCCAATGGGACACATTCATTATTTGTTTGAAATTTATTCCTGCACCCAATTTAAGTTTGGTATGCAATGTTTTATCATCTGTGAATGCTACAATACATTGTTCTATGCCTATATTCCTTCTCAATGTATTGCTTCACATTATCAGCTAAAATTCGATTTTCAGTGTGATGTTCTGCCAAACTTTGATTTACAGTGTACGATAAATCATGCTTCTTGCTTGGTTTGTCAAGTAGATTAATCCCCTCAGTACCACAAGCAAGACTCTTTCTCAGTTTCATTCTAGGTGCATAGAAATTTTGTCCGGGAAGATGAAGCTTGACTGGCAGTTTATCAAGAATGCCACTACCAACTCAGCTGATGTGCTTCCTATCACTCATGGTATGCTTCTGCACTGTCTGAGGTGTGCATACACTATTATCTAGCAAATTGCAAGCATTCGTGCAACTGTTTTGTGATTCTGAAAAGTTAAGCCATTTCACTACTGCTCTGTTCCTGCAGTACCCTATGACATGCTCTACAAGATACACATTCAGTTCTAAACTTTTAATTTAATTCCTCTGTGTGAAAAGTCCCTGTAATTTCTTAACCATTGCCATGCTGTAAGATGTAAGTTATTGGATTTGTCCTCTATACTTTGGGCACTGTAAATGTCTGCATTGACCAGTTAGGAAGTTAAGACTTCTCAAACACAGTTTTGTATTTCTAAATATGCATCAAATTACCTACTTTGAACTTCTGATTGTGTGGATCCACCATCTTAATATGCTTGTATGCAATATTCAGAAGCCCATTTTTGTACATTGATAGGTCTCTTCCTAATCGTGCAATGTTCAGTTCGATTACATTCTGCAATAACTTGTGGGAGAATGTCTAGCCATGTGCATGAGCCATGAAGATTAAACTGCATCCACATACGGTTCTTTATGGTTCTGTTCAGATGCCACCCCTCATCAGTTAATATTTTATTTACAGCATTATGTTCTGCCAAACCTTGATTTGCAACATACACTGAATCATTCTCCTTGCATGAGCCGTACATTTTTTAGTTTTGTTCCAGTCTCACATAAGTTGTATCCAGGTATATGCAGTTCAAGTGGTAACTTATTAGGAAAACAATCTTAATATAATTCTATGCTGTATTCAGAAGACCACTCTCATGTACATCAATAGGTATCTTCCTAATTGTGCAATGTTCAGTTCGAGTATACTCGCCAATAATTTGTGGGAGAATGTCCTGCCATGTGTATGAGTCACAAAGATTAAATTGCATCCACATACAGTTATTAATGTCTCTGTTCAGGCACTTTTATGTGAGAGAATGTTGAACAGTGGTTTATCCCATATTACTCCAGTACTGACTTGAAATCCTAATTGTAAAATCCACTTCTGTGGTTGGTCTCTACATTGTCAGGACACTGATTGCTACCAATCTGAAACAGTTGTTCAAACGAGTGATCCACATCCATTCCACTCTTTTTGTCTTTACAGGAAGGGCTCAGGTGAATTTGAAATACATATTGTGCTGGTGTATGCCTTCACCAGCACATCAGTCAGCACTAGGAAACATTGCATAGCAGGCGTTGAACTAGGCACACCTATTACAAGAGGAGACCAAGACATGCCCCCAGGCTACATGCCGATAATGCCCCAGGCCAGCATGCATAGATTCAAGAAGTAGCACATGTTATTTAATTGCTGTTAACCACAGAACTTCAGACTGGACATCATAGAAGTTAAGAACTCAATTAGTTACTCTAATAAAGTGTATTTTAACTACATGTGCATTATGTGCTGTAGTGGAAGGAAACCGGCCACTCATCTATCATACCACCCTCTTCTCATCCAGCTAGGAACCACAAAACATTACAAGAGGGCACAGCTGCAACACATATCTATGAACATTAAGACATATTAGAAAAATTTTTTCAGTTGTTTTAGGTTGACCAGCATGTTCGTTTTCTGTAACTAACATCAATTTCTCTCTCACTCTGCTCTTTTCCTGTATAAATCAGTTAACAAAATTGTAAGTTTACCAGCACCAAAAATCTCTGTGGATGTGTAATAGCAACATTTTTTTTTTGTTCTTTGGCCTCAGCAACACTTATCTCCATTGTAGCATGTTAAATTGTTCACAAGCTTATAAAATCCTTTTCCCTGTTCCCATAGAGGAACCCCTGATGCTGATCACTTTGTCCACAAAGACACGGTTGAGTCATCGGTTCATAAGGGACAGTGTCATTTAAGAAAATTGTTTGATATGCAATTCAGATTTCCTTAATGTAAAAGTAATTATTAATACACTGAAGCACCAAGAAAGTAGTATAGGCATGTGTATTCAAATACAGAGATATGTAAACAAGCAGAATAGGGCACTCTGGTCAGCAATGCCTATATAAGACAACAAGTGTCTGGTACAGCCGTTAGACTGGTTACTGCTGCTACAGTGGCAGATTTAAGTGAGTTTGAATGTGGTGCTACAATCAGTGCTGGACACAGCATCTTTGAGGTAGTAATGCAGTGGGGATTTTCCTGTATGACTATTTGACGAGTGACTATCAGGAATCCAGTAAAACATCAAATCTCTGACACTACTGTGGCCAGAAAAAGATCCTACAACAACGGGATTAATGATGATTGAAAAGAATTGTGCAATGTGACAGGAGTGTGACCCTTCTGTAAATTGCTGCCGATTTCAGTGCTGGGCCATCAACAAGTGTCAGTGTGCAAACCATTCAACGAAACATCATCGATACGGGCTTTGAGAGCCGAAGGCTCACTCGTGTACTCTTGATGACATCATGACACAGAGCTTTACACCTTGCCTGGGCCTGTCAACACTAACAATGGACTGTTGATGGCTGGAAACATGTTGCCTGGTCAGACAAGTCTCATTTCAAATTGTATTGAGTGGATGGATGTGTACAGGTATGGAGATGACCTCATGAATCTATGGACCCTGCATGTCAGCAGGGGACTGTTCAAGCTGGTGGAGGCTCTGTAATGGTGTGGGCCATGTGCAGTTGAAGGGATGTGGGACCCCTGATATGTCTAGATACAGGTGACACATAAATAAGCATGCTGCCTGATCACCTGCATCCATTCATGTCCACTGTGCATTCTGACAGGCTTGGGCAATTTCAGCAGGAGGATGCAACATCTCACACATTCAGAACTGCTACAGAGTGGCTACAGGAATGCTCTTCTGAGTTTAAACATTCCACTGGCCACTAAATTCCCCAGGTATGAACATTATTGAGTACATCTGGGATGCCTTGCAACATGCTGTTCAGAAGAGATCTCCAATCCCTCATACTCTTACAGATTTATGGACAGCCCTGCAGGATTCATGGTGTCAGTTCCCCCCAGCACTACTTCATACCTTAGTTGAGTCCATGCCATATCATGTTGCGGCACTTCTGCATGCTTGCAGGGGCCTACTAAATATTTGGCAGGTGTACTAGTTTCTTTGGCTCTTCAGTGTAAATCCAAATGTTTGAAGTCAGTGTTTTACTTCAAGCATCCCAGGTCATTTTCAGATGCACCACGCATTACATTAAAAAATGTATGAGATACGGCTAAACATTGCATTTGTCTCCAAAAGGCCATAGTGTGCTGCTTGTGTCCATTGCATTAGGTTAAAGAAACTGATTTACTCGTTTTCATGGCAGAAATTCATCCTACTTTATTTAACCACAGAGTGGCGGTTGCACTTATGGTGTACAACACCTTCACTAGTTTTACCATCTGATCAGTCCATGCTATCAAACTTAAAATCACAGCTAGCATCTTGTATAAATTAAGGTGACCCTACCACTGGGTAGTTCTGTGTGGCACTTCTGATCACACTGTCAGATGATGAATTAAAATTTATTTATGTAAGTAATCTTGTTCCTTAGTTTTCACAAGGCAACTCTGGCTTGCCTGTTTTCTGAGTTCTCTGAACTGAAAAGAAATCAATGTTGCAATTTTTTTATTTGGTTACCAATTTTATTTATTGTTTATAGCTTATCAGAATTTTGAAAGAGGTTACATGACAAAGACAGTAATTGTGTGAGGCAATTACGATTTTGTAGTACTGTCTGGGTTTAATTTAATGATGAGTGTGTCAGTGCAATCACAAGGTATGAGCACTGCTTGTTTGGGCTCAGCTGAAAAGGAAATTTTGCAGGAAGCCATAACAGGTGAAAGTTCATGGAATGCAGGAGGTGAGGTCATTAGCTTGCAGAGTCTGTTAGGCTCCTACCAAAAATGCACTGACATAACATGGGGCATGAAGGGTGGGAAGGCTAAGAGTCTTGGAGATGGCACACAGGTCACAGACCATCCGTTATGTGAGAGAGACTTCTCCAAAATGACAGAGAATGTGGTGGGCTTGAACACACCACAAAATCTCCCTCCAATCTTTGACTTTAGTAGCTTACAAGCTACAGTGTGAAAAATAAAATTTCAAGGCGAAAATGCATCAAAAGAGCTAGTTGAAGCAGCTGCAGCAAAACCAGAGGAACAGCAAAAGAATAACTGAAAGCTAGATGAATATATAGCAGGAAACTGAGACATAGTCAAGAACTTTCAGTTGGAACTTATCAGTGTTAAATCGAGTTTGTATACTATTAAAAAGTGGCATGAAGAGAATGTGACAAATAATGCAAAATTGGTCAAGCACTTCAGACAGCAACTTTCAGCTTTAGAAAGTAACAGCAGATCACAACCTGAAACTATGATGGTTGGTCCAGTTGTTGTGCAGGAGTTTGTGACTGAGGTTAATAAAGAACAAACAGAGATGGTACATGATATCTGTCAGTAAGTAGCTCATCATGAACAGACCTTAAACCAGAAAGGTGGTGTTGTGACGAAAGTGTCCAGTAGAGCAGTACAGCAACCATCAGTATGTGAGGACACTACTACAGACACAACACTGCAAGTCCAGGAAAACCAACCTGAGATCAACAAAAGATATCAAAAAATGTTTGATGAATTGTACAAGGTAACTATAATTGGTGAAAAATCATGGGAACTGCAGGAAAATGACCATTCAGATGCAAAAAAATCAGCACAAATGTGCATACTTCTGAAGGACTGCAAGACATATGCCAAATTTTGTGTAGCCTTCCTGGCAAATTTTGGTCAAAGAGCACACAGGATCAGGTCAAAATGAGCATTTTGATGATGGAAGCCTACAGTGATTCCCATCATCAGAATCCTATCCTTTATTTTAAAGACATGGTACAGTACAACCAATATCTTGATGCACCATATGACCCACCTGAGTTAATTCAGATTTGTGTGGCAAATCTTCCACATCTGTTACAGAGAGAAATTGATTGCAAGATACAGTATGAATGAAATGTCTGGTTTTCAGTCTCTTTTACAGGACATGGTGTATGAATGTAACACTGTACCATAGGCACCGGTGTATCCTGTTAACAATCAATACAGCTATTCCTGTCACACAAATGAGATGCAAAGAGGACTACAGTCATATTATCTGAGATGTAACCATGGTCAAAGAAGTCAAAATGGTTACAGACATCTGAGTACACAATGGAATAGGGCCAATGTTCAAAGAAATGACAACCAGTAAAGGCTAATCCGAAGGGAGAAAGTTGTAGAAAGACAGGCTGTGATGTTCCAAGAAATGGGGGACCAGAGCACTTTAGGAGCTGACTATACATTTTAGTAGAAAGATCTCAGTATGTTTTTTACACAGATTTTGATGACATTAGGGAAACCCTTTTGAAGGAAAAGGATGAAGTAATTGATTGTAGTTATCCTGCTTTATGTGTACAGATAGGGGAAAATACTTTCCAAGGAATTCTAAACACAGATAGCTATGCATCTGTTATCAGAGATGCATCTCTCTTTGCCATTACAAAAGACAAGAATTAGAGGTGCAGTTAACAGGAAAAGTAATACAGTTAGCAGGCAAGCTGAAAAATCCCATTTGTATGCTAGTCTTTGGAATTAAGGGAAAACTTTTTAATTGTTCCATCATTGATGGTGGACCTGATCCTTGGCCTTGACTTCCTTAGGCATTATTCATTGATTGTTTATCTGAATAAGGAAGTAACAGAGGTCCAAGTCAGTGGTGCCATTAAGGAGTTATGATTTGATGACTACCCTGACATCATGACAACTGCAGAGCTGGCCAGTGTTGGGTTAGCGTACCTTATGATTGACAGATCAGATGAGGAAATCAGAGCCATGATAGATGACTAGTTAACTCACATCATTGATACAGTGCAGAGGGAACTGCTAAGGAGCTAGTAAAGCTGTAATGGATCTATTGTAACAAACAATATCAAAGGTGGGACGTATCTCCAAAACTTTCAAGACATTATACATAATCTGCCCCACAGATCTATCAGTATGGCACTGATTCTTGTGCTTAAGAACAAGTCACCATGCAACCAACCCAGGAAAGACATATAGTACCACAATGTGCACAAGAAGAGGCACTAGAAAATAGTGTCACTGATGATTTATTGGATTAAGGGACAAGCTCAGAAGAGGAATGAGCACCAAAAGGGGAGAATAAGGGATTTTAAGTTGTCTGTTAGTCAGAAAGTCTCAGTGAGAATTCATCATTTGTCAATGAAGCACCAATATCTGTGTCACATATTCTTCAACATTTGTGGGAAATCTATTAGGGTCAAGAGGATTGTTCACCTGAATTGTGCTGAAGTGGAAAGTCTACATACTCAAAAATCTAATGGTACATACAACATATAGTTAATCTCAGGAAATTTCAGGAATAAGTGCAGTGTATAAAGTGGGAGATGAGTTCCTAATAATCTGTTCATAGTGTCAATAAAGAGTTGTAATTGAACACTGGTTGTATGATGTGAAGTACTCTAAGCAGTGGTCCTTAGATAGATAGGGTATTGTTGCTTTGTCCCGTTGTGCCACAGCTCAGTTGTTGTGGTTCTTCAAATTTGTAGCATTGGAGGACATATTGATATTGCAGTTGTCATTGGTCTCTTAGAAATAAGCATTAGCTTCTAGAGAAGATTGAGCTAGTGAAATGAGTTTAAGGTTATTTTAATGGTCAAACACGATGGACATAGTTTGGCAATATCCCAGATGCTTGAGAAACACTGAGGATCGATGTGGATCCTATACTTCTGTATAAAGTTTGAGCTCTCTGTTGCAGGAATGAATGAGTGCATGAGAATTGACTGAGGGAGGCCAGTGAGAATTTATGTGCTGCAGCATATGATTATGAATGACAATGGAAGTATGAATCTGATCATGGAAAGAATGAAATGATCAGATCAAAGTGTTATATATACAGCAACAGATACTATGGAAGGTGAGCACTAAGGTACTCAAACAGCTATGTCTCAACCTTCCTATTTATAACTCCTGATTATTCAAAAAAATATCCTGCAATGTTTTTATGTCTAAGGAGTATTATTGATGTTATAGATATGTCTCAGGTATGCAATCCTCATTTGTGACATGATGATAGATGTTGTGCTTGTTCCAGAGGATGAGATAAAGGTGGATCAGGAGATTATTTTCATCTGGTGTACAGCCAACAAGAAACCCAATCATCTTTACTAGGGAGCAGATTCATATACAATGAAGTGACAACAGTCATGTGGTACTCCTAATATCATGAAAGATCACCTTTTTCCTGTTGTAGTACAGCAATTCAACATGACGTGGACTTAACAAGGCATTGGAAGTTCCCCGCAGAAACACTGAGCTGTGCTACACCAATAGCTGTTCATAATTGCAAAAGTGTTGCCAGTGTGGGATGTTGAGCTTGTACTGAGCTCATTATTATGTCCCATAAATGTCGAGTGGTACTCATGGTGAGTGGTCTGTGTGGCCAAACCACTGGCTCAAATTGTCCAGAATGTTCTTCAAACCAGTTGCAAACGATTGTTGTCTGGTGATACAACATTACTGTTTGGGAACATTAAGTCCATGAATGGCTGCAAATAGTCTCCACACAAGTGAACATAACCATTTACAGTCAATGATTCATTCAGTTGGGCAAGGGGACCCAGTCCATTCCATGTAAATACAATCCACACCATTATGGAACCATCACCAGCTTGCATGGTGCCTTGTTGACAGCTTTAGTCCATGACTTTGTGGGGTCTGTGCAACACAGAAACCTTACCATCAGCTCTCACCAATCAAAATTGGGACTTACGTGAGTGGGTAATGGTGTTCCAGTCATCTAGGATACAACCAATATGATTACAAGCCCAGGAGTTCTTGGTTGTTGCACATTACCAGATGGTGTGTAGACAGTGGTTCAGCTCTCCAAAATTTCCTCCCATTCTTATGATCATACAACTTTTTCCAAGCCATGGAAAATACCTTAGTCCCAGATGAATGTTTTTGCAGTTGTGCTCTTAGGTGATGTAAACTGTTAATAAATAAGTTTTATGTTGTTAGATGGATAAGTTAATAAACAAGATCCACCTGGTGAGAATTCAAATGAACTAGATTTTATTTTATTAGTTAAATTTATAAATAAGTTTTACTTTGCTCACTGTGAACAAAAGTTGGTCTACCTATTTTTATTTTTTATTTCTTTTTATTTATTTATTTATTTATTTTTTCAAACATGGGTTTGAGATAGATCTGTACCTACAGATTGGAAAATTGCGCAGGTCGCACCAGTGTTTAAGAAGGGTAGTAGGAGTAATCCATCAAACTACAGACCTATATCATTGACGTCGGTTTGCAGTAGGGTTTTGGAGCATATACTGTATTCAAACATTATGAATCACCTCGAAGGGAATGATCTATTGATACGCAATCAGCATGGTTTCAGAAAACATCGTTCTTGTGCAACACAGCTAGCTCTTTATTCGCACGAAGTAATGGCCGCTATTGACAGGGGATCTCAAGTTGATTCCATATTTCTAGATTTCCGAAAAGCTTTTCACACCGTTCCTCACAAGCGACTTCTAATCAAGCTGCGGGCCTATGGGGTATCATCTCAGTTGTACGACTGGATTTGTGATTTCCTGTCAGGAAGGTTGCAGTTTGTAGTAATAGATGGCAAATCATTGAGTAAAACTGAAGTGATATCAGGTGCTCCCCAGGGAAGCATCCTGGGATCTCTGCTGTTCCTGATCTATATAAATGACCTGGGTGACAATCTGAGCAGTTCTCTTATATTGTTCGCAGATGATGCTGTAATTTACCGTCTAGTAAGGTCATCCGAAGACCAGTATCAGTTGCAAAGCGATTTAGAAAAGATTGCTGTATGGTGTGGCAGGTGGCAGTTGATGCTAAATAATGAAAAGTGTGAGGTGATCCACATGAGTTCCAAAAGAAATCCGTTGGAATTCAATTACTCGATAAATAGTACAATTCTCAAGACTGTCAATTCAACTAAGTACCTGGGTGTTAAAATTATGAACAACTTCAGTTGGAAAGACTACATAGATAATATTGTGGGGAAGGCGAGCCAAAGGTTGCATTTCATTGGCAGGACACTTAGAAGATGCAACAAGTCCACTAAAGAGACAGCTTGCACTACACTCGTTCGTCCTCTGTTAGAATATTGCTGCGCGGTGTGGGATCCTTACCAGGTGGGATTGACGGAGGACATTGAAAGGGTGCAAAAAAGGGCAGCACATTTTGTATTATCACGTAATAGGGGAGAGAATGTGGCAGATATAATATGCAAGTTGGGATGGAAGTCATTAAAGCAAAGATGTTTTTTGTCGCGGCGAGATCTATTTACGAAATTTCAGTCACCAACTTTCTCTTCCGAATGCGAAAATATTTTGTTGAACCCAACCTACATAGGTAGGAATGATCATCAAAATAAAATAAGAAGACTCAGAGCTCGAACAGAAAGGTTTAGCTGTTCGTTTTTCCCATGCACTGTTCAGGACTGGAATGGTAGAGAGATAGTATGATTGTGGTTCGATGAACCCTCTGCCAAGCACTTAAATGTGAACTGCAGAGTAATCATGTAGATGTAGATGAAAATTTATTTAAATATTCTCTCTCATTTTGTAAATTATTGTACAGCCATTTGCCACTAGTGCCACTAATCATGGGAATGGTTAGTGGGATTTCTGTTATTTTATCTGGTAATCATGTTCCATATCATGATGGCGAGTCTTCAGAGATGAATGCTGTGCTGGAATGACTGTTATGTTCTGGTATTGGGCTGGCATGGCATGGCATGCAGTGGAGCCTGCCTGTGAGGTCTGTGCTCTCAGCTGGGCAGGCAACAGCCTTGAGTGGGAGTGGGCAGCTCTGCCCATCAGTGACGCATTGTGCAGGGCCAGTTGAATGACCTTGACTGGACATGCTAGGTCACCCAGGGCAACCCATCCTCCGCACATGTGCTGCTGCTGCCTAACCACCATCTCACAATAGTTCTCCCACAAGATCTCTACAGCGGGTCCTCTTCAGAGAATCCTGCCACCTCCACCATGTTGCTGCCTGCCAATGAAAGCAAAAACTGTGATTCTCGATGGCTTGTTGAGGTTTGTCAACATTATGCAACCAGTCTCATGGAGTTCACCTGCTTGTCTGTTATTGAAGGCCTACCTGTGGTAGTTAATCAAGATGATAGCTCCCTTTGATAGAGATGATTGAGAGAGACTAGTGTTACCTCATTCATTGGACTCACTAAGTGTTATGGTACATATTTGACGCAGCGAGAACCCTCTCAGAAATAGTTGGTGGTGGTTGTCTTCAGCTTACACAACCATAAATACAAATACAGCAATAATCTGAAGGCTTCATTATGTTCCCTTCCCAGAACAGTTGAAACTGTGTCACAACAACATTAGACATGTGAACTCTCTGATTTGTTTGCTTAAAACTGTGTTCCCTTCAAGCCTAACTAGGACATGTGCAATATACATTCACAATGTGAACTTCTGGTCTTGACTGTTAATGTGTGACATGCCCTGGAAGGGCACTGTAGCAGTCACATTTAAATTTAGGCCAGGACAGACTGTTTGTGATCCTATTTAAGTGTTATCATGAACTTATGGACATGTTTTTTCCTTATTTCTGATCATACTGTCATGATTTAACAAAAAGACACTGTGTCAGCAGTAGTGTATGGATTCCATGAGTTGCTTGGTGGGTATTTAGATTAGCATAGTCATTAGGAAACAGGGACTATACAAAATGAAAGAACCCTATGACTACTGGACTTTATTGTTGTAACAGCATTAGCTAAGTAGACTGAATGGTGTTATTAGTCCACTTCCACTTTCTACCCATTAGCACAATGCTGAACACTATAGACACTCATCTTCATGCTGTAAAATGCCCCTTAGGGAGAAGCACTTGCCCAGGACTTATCGAAAGAATGTGGTGAAAATGTAACAGTGAAGTCCTTATGTATATACCTTCTTTGTAGCGTCTACCTTCATGTGAAATTTGTGATTAATGTACTGCGCAGATGAAAGTGTCCTAAATGGACATCCCATTATTTTTTTTCCATTCTACTGGAGGAAAGTTCTGTCCTAGTGATCAGTTTCAGGTCATTACCGCTGGATCTGCATATTCTTAGATGATGATGTTTCTATTTCAGTGTTTTCTTTCTTATTTTTGTTCATCTTTTGTATTGTCTATCTTTGGCTATTCAGTTTCTTAAATGTTTAGAATTATGCATAATATTATTCATATGTATATGTTTTGTTGTTTTGTTTATGCATGCCACAGCTCTTACTGTGTCTGAACAATATTTCAACTCTGAATGCAGTACCACACATTATGATGTTGTATGTCAATATTATATCCCCTGTAACTCACATGTGTTTCATACAACACCCCCTCCCCTAACCCCCTTTTTTTCATACGCATTGTGACTGTGTCTAGTATTAGCACTACAATTGTTGTGTTGCATACAGTCTTTTGAATTTGTGAAGGTGTAAGACTCATATGTTCTCCAACAAAAAAGAGTCTTTTCACTCCTTTAACTGGGCATAGTATGTGCCCTAAATGATACCAGATGTTGAATTGGTTATCTAGGAGTTAGTGTCTCCTCTTCAAGCCATGATTTAGATAATGTTTCTTTTCATTGTCTTTTGGACCCAACTTTCTTTGTTTCTTGTCATCTTATGCAAATGTTGACACCTGCAGAAATTTCTTATGGACACCAATGTGATGAAAGATGCATGTTTATTTGAGTACAGCTTTCATTGAGTATATCCTATCAAATTGGTACAGTATGTTATCATTTTCATATTCCATCTTTATCATATTCTACTAGGACCAATGCCTACAGCAGGGTCGGCCAGAAATTCTGCACGCGTGCAGTGCTCCTGCACATGTGCAACTTCCGGGTCACAGCGTGCACGCCGCAGCCGTCAGCGTTCATGTAGTGCATGTCTCTACGCACAGATGTCGCTTTATCCACTTACTGGGATACTCTGCAGTGGCGCATTCTAGTGCTCTTTCCACAGTTTGCAAGCCAACCATGGGAAGGTATTCCGCGTATTAAACATTTAAAATACTGTCACAGTCTACTCATTGAGACATCTACTTTTATGTTAACAGTTTAACCCAGTAACACAAGTGATACAGTTAACAACCGTGGGTTTTTATTAAGGCAGCTTGACTGACAGCACGTAAATACGAGGAATGTTTTTGATCTAGTATTTAAGAAAGAGAGCACTTAGCGACTCCCAACGAACCTTATTCATGATTTCTAATAACATTAAACTAACGCAAGGTTCCCTATAACTAATTCTCGGTGCCCTCAGTTGCCGGCCATTGTGGCCGAGGGGTTCTAGGCACTTCAGTCCGGAACCGTGCGACTGCTACGGTCGCAGGTTCGAATCCTGCCTCGGGCATGGATGTGTGTGATGTCCTTAGGTTAGTTGGGTTTAACTAGTTCTAAGTTCTAGGGGACTGATGGTCTCAGATGTTAAGTCCCATAGTTCTCAGAGCCATTTGAACCATTTTTTTGAACCAGCCCTCAGTTACACCCACACAATTTCTGTCTCACTGACTTCTGAACAGAATGATAACCGCAGACCTCTCGGTGATCACATGTTATTTCAATACCATTATTGCTATATCTTTCATCAGTTCCATCTGAAATCTGCATAATAACCGACAATTAGATGAATGTTATGTTTTATCGACTTCAGCTGAGCGTAGCCCTTCACACTTTTTAAAAAAAAAAAAAAAAAAAAAAAAAACCTAAATGTAAGTAAACATTGGAACAATCGGTTTAATGACCAATTTTCCTGATAATAATGTAAGATGGAGCAGAATGAGGCAGTAATGCACAGTTAGTAAACAATAATTTTTAATTATGAAAGGCATAAATCCAAACACGTTTATCACTGGTCACGAGAAATGATATAGTTAATATTGGGCACAAAAGCACGGCTCATTGACAAACGCAAGCAGTTGCGAAGATTTTCATCACTTATGCTTGATCTAAACCTTGATTTATTCATTTTCATCACCGAGAAAAATCTTTCACAAACATATGTCGATCCGAACATGGACATAACTCTTGCGGCTTCTCGGTGCAGGCGTGGAAATTCTTGTTGTGAAAAATTTTCGTAGAATTCTTTTGTACTTCGCACTGCAAAGAACTTGTCCTCCAGTCTTGTATTGCACTGTAGGTCGATCAGTTCCATCTGCAGATCATTCGGAGCATCTTCAACCGACGACGAGAACGGTCGAGCAAAGAGGCGAATGACAGGAGACAAACTCGTAACATCAGCAAATCGTGCTCGAAATTGTTCCTTAATTTTTACAATTATTGACACGTATTCTTGAAATCTAGCACTTTCATGCACCAGTCCAAGAGTCGGGAATGTGCGGTGTTATCTGTCAATAGCTGGCTCTCACAAAGCGCAAGCTTCCTTTCAAAGGCTTTTACTTTTTCCAACATGTCAGAAATTACATTATTTTCACCTTGCAAACTGACGTTCAGGCTGTTCATGTGAGACGTAATGTCCACGAGAAATGCAAGGTCTGATATCCAACAAGGGTCTTCCAACATAGGTTCACATTTTCCCTTCTCATGTAAGATGTTACTATGACCAAACGTAAATCAAAAAATATTTTCAGCATTTTACCTCGACTGACCCAGCGTACTTCGGTATAGTAAGGTATGCCGCCGTACTTCGCTCCTAATTCCTCCAAGAGCCGCCGAAAGTGGCGATGCGTAAGCCCATGTGTCTTCAGATAGTTTACAGTATGCACAACAATTTGCATGACGTTTGCTAACGTTACTGATTTTGCACAAAGCGCCTCTCGATGCAGAATGCAGTGAATTCCATACAACGTCTCGTCTGTGTGCCCTAGCTTTTTGCACATCCGTGCTATAAAGTCCTCTCTGATGGCCATGTATTGATGGTGCTCCATCTGTGGTCACTGAGACTAACCGATTCCAGTCCATACCGACACCATCAATCGCTTGCTCCACAGCTTGGAGTAAGTCCACACTTGTAGTAGTCCCTTTCAAAGGTACTAAGTCCAAAACGTCCTCTTTTACACAAAGTGCGTTATCGACACCTCGTATGTATATCACAACCTGGGCTGTATCAGTAAGATCTGTTGCTTCATCGAGAGCAACAGAGAAAGCAACAAAGTCTTTAGCTTTATTTATTAGCTGCCTGTGCACATCGCCGGCCATAGCACTGATACGTCCTGTCACTGTTTGTTTGGACAGACTGATTTCTTGAAACCTGCTTACGTTCGTGGGACACACAAGTTCTGCAGCATCAATCAGACACCCTTTCACAAACTCCCCCTCGGAAAAGAGTTTCCCAGATTGTGCAATTCTTAATGCGATTTTAAAACTTGCTCGAAGTGAAGATTTAGTGTGGTTGTCATTCTGGAAAATTGAAAGCAGTACATTGTACAGCGTACAGTAAAATAGACATAAATGTAACACAAGAAACTAAGAGTTCAAGAAGGATCAGTTACTTTGACGTACAGTAAAATCGAGTTGATGTGTCTCATCCATTTTCTTAAGGACATTTAATTTTGCTTGCCGTTCTTCTCTGTTGAGTACAACAGTCGTCTTTGTGATGTGTATTGTAGTGTCTTTCAATTGAAAACTTACGCTGTCCGCCTATTCTTCGGCGGCACAGCAAACACTGTGAGTCTTCACAAACGGCTACAAAAAAGAATTGCAGTTCCCAGTCATTTTTAAACGACTGAGAACATAGATCTCCCGTCCTTTGCTTTTTCACAGTACCTGCCATTTCTCAGTACTTCTCTGTTAAAGTTACGGTCACCAGGGGTAAACGAGACTGGGTGTGTTGCGCTCTTGCGTGTACCACATAAACAGGGAAGTGGAGCCGCCGCCGTTCATTTATGACACATGTCTAATAACAGATGTCGCTGTCGCGCACATGTGCAGCACTTCCGCACGTCTGCACACTTTGCAGCGTTTGGCCGGTGCTGGCCTACAGCAAGTGATCTGTGTCATATGTGTTTCATATTGTCCTAGCTCCCCTTTATGATCAGCAGCTTCATGAACATTCCCTGTCGGACACGAAATCTATTCTGTTAGTTTGGCTGTGGGCTAAGGCGCATTTTCTGCTCTCTGTAAGCTTAGAAAAAGACAGCTGAACCAATGGAACACATACGACTATAGCAGGGAATAGAAGAACAAGTAGAGGAATAATAGCAGACAACCTTGGCCCTCTCTATCTTTGCATACATGACTTGGAGCGTGCAGGTTGAATGATCTTTACTACTGAATTCATGGGTGAATGTTTCCATTGTTTGCTGGAAGTTCACAGTAGAATCTTCCAGAGCTTTCTAGAAAATCTATCAGTTAAAATTGGTGAATAAGAGATCTGAAGGGTGTACTTTTGATGGGAGACAATTGGATCATTGTGTTGCACCTGGAAGCTAAGCCTGTGATTGACCAGAATGTGCACCAAAATATGTGTCCTGTGAGGGGAGGAGGGGGGGTGAGGGTGTTGAGGAGCAAACAGTAGGCAGTTGAATAAAGGTTGAACTGCAGTCTGGATGTGTTGGATATGCTGTTGGCCAGTGGCGACATGCTGGCTGAGCAACTGTACCATGAGACAATGATGACAAGATGCAATGCAACTGCTTCCTGGATTACTGTTAGTTAGGTCATGATCATAGCTTGTTAGTAGTCACACTTCTGTTCATCAAACTCTTTTCAAATTTCTGAAGCCTTTGCCATATGTGTTGTAAACTAAATTATTTTCACTGCCATGTTTTAGGTTGACCAGTGTGTTCATTCTCTTACTTCAACAACTGTGACCAACATCAATTTCTCTCTTGCTCTGCTCTTGTCCCCTGCAAATCGGTTAATGAAATTGCAAGTTTATCAGCATCACATATCTCTGTGAGTGAGTAATAGTAACTTCCCTCTTTTGGTCTTTGCCCTCAGCAGTGCTTACATCTGTTGAAGGATGTTGCATCATGTACAAGCTTACAAAATCCTTTCCTTTGTTCCCATAGAGGCACCAGCAATGCTGATCACTTTGTCTGTGAAGCTGTAGTCAAGTCTTCATTTCATAACAGATAATAGTATTTAAGAACAATGTTTGCTATGCAATTCAAATTTCCTTCACATAAAAGAAAATGTTAATAAATCTGAAAGTCTGAATTCTGTCTCTTACTTCACACATCCCAAGTCATTTTGAGATGCATTAGGCAGTAGATTAAGAAGTATATGAGGTGTGGCTAAACATTGTGTTTGTCTCCATAAGACCATACAGTGCTGCTTATGTCCACTGTGTTAGGTTAAAGAAATTGTTTTACTTGTTTTCAGGGCAAACAGTCATACTGCTTTAATTAACCACTGTGTGGCTATTGTGCTTGTAGTGATGACACCATCATCAATTTATGTGTTGGAAGGACAACAGGAATTAGTATTTAAGTGTATTGCTCTCACATTTTTGCCTATTTTTGACCAAAAATACAGATTAAGATCACTAGTTTACCATTAGATCACTCTGTGCTACCAAACTTAATGTTGACTCTTCTCTTTCAGCGAATACTACTGAAGGTTTGATGTTTTTAGGAATACTAGCTCCACTAAACCAGGTGTCCATTCAAACTCCACATCTCCAGGATGGATGGTATCCTTTGTTAAGTGTATAGGGAGCTTCCCAAATACATACAGCTGATCACAATGTGCCCCACATCTCACATCTAATTCGCTAACACTATGACATTTGAGGGAATCAGAGATAGAGTATCCTCCTTCTTCTTCATCATCTTCTCTTCTTCATTTTCTTCTTCTTCTACTGGCATCTGATGCCCTCCCTGTGTGTGAGAGCTGTTTAATACTTTCTGTTACAGGTCTAAAGGTTTGAGAGAGAGAGAGAGACTGCTCATGATCCAGATACTTCACAATAAATACCTGTCTGCACCTCTATTATCTTGCATTTCATCAACATTCTGTCACATACTGATCACACTTTGAGACAGTACACATCTTATGTAGTGTTGTACACAGCTTTCTCAAGCTTGTTCATCTTTCCATTTATTGCACTGAGTAACCACTGAAGGGTTTCACTTAGTTCTTACTGAGCTTTTCTTTCTGCAATATTTACAGGAGGGTATTTTTTTTATTTCTTACAATGTTTTTTGAGCCTTTAAAATTGCTATAGACCTTTGTTGATATTTATGTTTGTCATTTTGAAATATGACTGTATTCTATCATTCAACTGCTGCCCCTGAGACTCACCTTTTATAACAGCTGCATTGATAATTCTTTCCAATTCCATTAACCTTGTGTTGATTGCTTTTTCACTTTGCCACATTCTATCATTCAACTGAGATTCATTCAGCTTTTATAGCTGCTGCCTTGACACTGCTGTCCAGTTACACTAATCTTGTACTGATTGTCTCAATTTTTTTTGTTGATGTATAAACATATGTCTGGCTTATGCTTCATCTCAATGGAATGAGCACACTGCACCCTTGCACATTTATCTGTAGCCTACAATATACCGACAGGGTTAAGTTTTCGTACACTGCCTTTCATTCATAATCTCACTGATGTTTAATCTACATTGCTCCTCATTCTGTTTCTTTGTTTGATCAGTAACCACAAAACCGTAATGCTATCCCCACAAATGGTGATGAATTTACTGAATGACTTGTTGGTTCCTACATGAGCTTGGTAAACATGCTTTAAATTCAGATTGTCCTGCTTGAAAGCTATAATACTGTTTGTATTATCCTGGTTCAACTGCTTTGGGATCCTTGAGTGTATGTGGCTCAAATAAAATATATAAAATATATCGACTTGCATATGATGACCAAAACAGAAATATTTTCTGATTTCATCCTGGTTTTCCACTGTGATGTCATCAAATATGAACACACTGTTTGGCTGCACTTTTTTAGGTGGTGGAATATTGCTGCTTTTGTTGAACATCTGGTACTTTATCCTCTCAATGCTGTGCAGTATCTCCTGCAATAATTGATAGTTTGGCTGAAACAGGGATTTTTGTAAAAATATATGCATACTCAGAGTGGACCCTCTCAGGATGCATTAACAGTGTTACAACTAAATTAGTTTTTCCACAACCTAAAGAACCCAACATGAAAGTGTGTATGTTATTGGGAAGTAGTGAGCTATTTTTCTTCTTCCTACTCTGGTTTCCGGCATTATCATTGCAGGACCCATCAGTTTCCACAGGAGTCTTGTGAAGGGGATGTTTCATCCACTCCACCATGATGACAACTAGACACCCATATTGGCCCAGAGGACATTTTGAAGTGACCAAATACTAAACTTCTATAAACACTTACATACTGCAGGGTATATGAAAAGACTTAAATATGAGCTCAATTCAATGCTTATATCTGGCACCCTAGGTTCATACATTTCCACCTCCATTATAATGCAACATGAATCATACAACTGAGCAATGGTTTCTTCTGATGTACACAAAGTTTGGCAAGCAGATTCCAAAAGCTTACTCCACAATGTCTTTTACAATTTGTGTACATATGATTGCCTCCTTAGTCAAAAATCTACAGTATCCTTTATACTATGACTTGTGTATATTAGATTCTTAAACATCTGTGGCCTCTCTGCTCTTAAATATTTTAATTGTCTCTGGAAAGTCTCCTACTGTGACAGTATGATGCCACAGTATTACTGATGGTGAATGAATGTTGCCATGAAACAGTGCAGAAATATGCATTGACATATTACATAGTTGATACCATTCATCCTTGGATAATATCACTTTAATGACAGAAAATTGTGAATTTTCAAATATGACCACCAGATGGAACTCTCAGTCAGATATCATATGTACACTGATATGTTCACAGCCTGTGTTGTTAAAACTGTAGCTAATGTTAAACAACACAATTAGCACATCATGTGTCCTCTTCACCTCACTTGCTGCTGCTATGCGCCTTGACATCTTAGTCCTTTGCCATTGCTGGGTGGGCTATTCATCAATCACTGTTTATATACTTTTTTGCAATATGCACCTCGACATCTTAGTCCTTTGTCATTGCTGGGTGAGCTATTCATCAATCACTGTTTGTATACTTTTTTGCAGTAGTGTCAACAATGTAAATTTTAAAAAAAAATCAATGTATAAGTGATGGATACATTGGCATCTGTGACTAGTTCATCACCAGAATGAACAAGGTAATGTTCATTTGTAGAATGACTATGCTCATCATTATTTCAAGTGATGGCAGTGAGTGTATACTGCAAGTCAGATCTGCTGATGCATTGACCATTACTTTGCTCTTAAGTGACTGCACAACTCTGGTGTATTCAAGAAGGTGATGACTTGACCTATACATTCAGGATATTCCTGAATATGTTATGACTATTCAGCTAGAGGGTTAAGAGTTCCATGAGGATAACAAATGACCTATGACTGCCTATTCCATTTTCAAGTGACTGAAATCACAAAACATTTGTGAAGTGCTTTTGGATGTTTATAGGAAACTTACTGAAAGATGTAACATTTCACACAGATATAAGTTACTACCTCAAGTGTTTAAAAATGATGAACTACTTTCTCTGTATGAATCCTGCTATAAATATTATGATGTGTATGCTGAATGCCAGGTATATGGGCCTACACTGTTAAACTGCACTGTGTTGGTAGATAAAATTTAACATAATAAATGATTATTTTTTTCCTGCTCAGTGGGTATTCCTTTGTACACATTTACCAAGAAAACTATTATTTGACTGAGACAGGTGGACCTCACGTCCTCACTCTGTCTGTTACAGGGGAATGTATGAGCTGCTCACATGGCATGAGCTGTTTATCAGGGCACTGATAAGCTGCCTGCCTACAGTTGTCTCAATGTGCACTTTGTTTCTGACATTCATTCAGTTCTGATCAAATAGGTGACATCAGCCCAGCAGGGAGGATTGTACAGTGGAAACACTGCCCTCTGCCCCCTTTAACAGTGAGGTATGAGGTCCACCCTGTGACCACCTTCCATGACTCTGCAAATTTGTGCTATCACAGTTCCGTTTAGAATGTCCAAAATGCTAACACATCCGACACAGCTGTTCTCTGCAATTTTTCTTCATATAAACTGTACAATCACTTCTGAAACATTTAATATCCACATGTAATACCCCGTATTTCTCCATTGGCTTGGTGACTACATCTGTTTCAGCTAGTGCCACCACAGTTTCTAGTGTTTCATTCAGAGTGTTTGGGAATTACACACAGACCCTAAGTGACATTTATAGCTGTAAACATGATAAAAACACATCAACTGTTCTCTGGTCAGCATCCTGTAAAATGGATTCTTTAGCATTATCATACTCTGTGAGCTTGTATATTAATTTTGCGAATGAATATAGCCTACAAAACTCTTTGATTCCCCATGTTTTTGAAACATTGTTTTAAGATGATCACAGTAGTATCTCAAAGTGTTTTTTTTTCTCAAATATCATTCCACTAGCCCTTCTTGTAATTCATTAAACAACTGTGCTTCCCTCAACTGTTCATGGCATGTAATGTACATCCTAGCATCCATTGCTAGTTTTAGCTTGGCTACACTCAACAATTCCTCATTACTCCATTTTTCCCAAGCTAGTGGGTGTGTCTAAATTATCAAAGGATACAAAGACATCCTTTCCTGATTTTTCTGGAAATGGGTGAACAATTCAGTGGTGTTAGTGTCTTTACATTACTTCTAAAGAGATATACAATACACACACAATATAAATAATATAACATGGAAACACATTTGTGTCTTAATTAAGTAAAAAATCTGGAAAATCTTTGCTCTTAAATTTGTAAAAATTCTTACCCTGATATTTCAAATGAATAAAAATGTGTTAAGGGTAATGGAAGTAAAGATCAATGGGAACACACTAAATGAAAATCTGTATATTAAATGGTAGCAAACTGAGGTCATATCACCACATGTGAAAGTCAGCGAAAAATGATTCCACAAAATTTTGGGTGAACTGCCAAATGTCAGTAACTTACTGCCGTAACATTATGGCATACAGCCTTCTGGCTGTCTTAAGGTGTATACTGGAATAAGTACACCAAGCTTCCCTATTTAATACCCTGCCAACACATGCGTGGTGTACTCAGTTGTCACTGTGCATGCATTGCTTGAGCACATGCACTTCTGCTGCAACTCTGTGCATTGATGAGAGTACCCTCTATGGTGAAAACTCACCTCATTTGTGTCAGAATGATCATCTTTATAGCATCCTGTAGTGATTTTTGGATTCTAAGGCAGAAACTAGAAAATGAAAGACACAACAACAGATAGGTAAAAATTGTTTACTTAGCTTCAGTACATTGCAGTGGGACACAAGTGCAGGTAAATCCAATGCACAATCCAGAAAAATCCAAGTCTTTCATCAAGTCTGTGTTAATGCTGCTGCTTTCTTTCTTTCTTTGTTTTTTCTTCTTCTTCTTTCTATTAATTCTCATATCAGAAACATCACCTAAAACTTGCACTGCAAATATTGCAGAAAAGTCAACTATCTTGACAGATATTTATCCACTTCTTCAACCAGTTACATGAAAGTGGCTGTGTAACATGTAGACAAGGTAACAGAAGGAAACAAGTGATGACAGAAGAGGAGGAAATTAATGTTATAGCTGCTGCTGTAGTTGATCTGCATGTTAGCTCCCACACTATCACACGACGAGGTGTCATGAGTCAGGCAAGTGTCCCACATTTTCTCCATTGACATCAAGAACTGGATAGAAATAATTATGAGAATTGTGTTAACTTCTTTACATGAGCATTATGGCAGGATGCTCCAGATGAATCATGTATTTTGTTTAGCGATGAAGTGACATTTACCAATCATGGTGAGGTAAATTGCCAAAACATGCACTATTGGTCTGTTGACAATCCTTTTTGGCTTTGTCAGTGTCCATGAAATGTAAATGTGTGGTGTGGCATAGCGAACCATCAGCTCATAAGCCCATTTGTCATAGACAGATCACTAAAAGTGCACACTCATGGCAGCCTCCTAATAGACCATATTAAATGGATGCTAGCAGACATTCCTCTGCAGACTAGGAGGAACCTGTGGTACTAACATGATGGCTGTCCAGCCCATAGCACATTAAGTACTACTGGATTTCTTTGAATGCAGAGAACCTGTACCTTCACCAGTCCATTCTCCAGATTTGATAACTGTAGACTTTTTTCTCTGGTGAAAGCTGGAAGACACTGTCTACAAGGACACACCAACAACACCCAATGACGTGTAATGAAGTATTATTGTAGCCTGCTCAAACATCTCCACTGAAACTTTAGCACATGTGCAGCAGTTGCTCCATACAATACTGGAAGCCTGTACTGCCACAGCCAGTGCTCAGTCTGAACAAAACTTATGATGATCAGTTGTCTTGTTACTAGTCAAAATACATACAAATATGTCCTTTAGTGTGTGGTACCACAAGTATTGTGCAAGTGTCAGTGTGGGAACTTTTCAAAATACAAGGTCTCATAAATGACCCACACTGAAACTTGCAACAAACACCATCGACATTGTAATTTACCCTATTTTTAGTTTGTTAACGTCAATAGGCATTTTTACATTTAAAAAGTGTATGTTTGCACAAAAAATACACTTTCTAAATATTACTACAATCTGTTGATTCGCTAAAAATATGAGCCCCTGACAACCTATCCATTCTATGAAAACCACATTTCAATAGCACTTTCCATTTATGAAATATTTTTGGTGGAAGTTTTATGTGATTCACCCTGTATATACAGTTATGACTATATTACTTTTGTGTAGTCCCCTCTCACAAAATTAACCTTCGACCGGTCAACTCCAGATCTCAGTCAGTTCAAAGACCTACAAGTCATCCATTTCTCATCTCAGCCAGAAGGTAGAGTTTCTGAAACTCTATTCCAGCCAGGTGGAGGGTAAGTCATACTCATCCATAGTTGCATCCTAGCTTTTTGAACAGTAGCTCGAAGTTTCGTTGACATTCTTAGGAAACTCATTCTTGATTTCAGTTGCTGTGGGTGTGGTTCATGCCCAGTTCTCTTCTGCTCCACTTTCTTTCTTTTCTCATTCATGGCTATTTCTCTTCGAACAGGGGTTGTGAGGTGGTAAAGCCATTCAACTGGAATTGATTTCATGCAACCCGTTATGATTCTACAGGTTTCACTGACATCTATTTCCAATTATGCCAAACAGGACATGCACACTCTGATGCAGAATGGCATAACGCCATTGCCAAGGTTTGTAGTGTTTCTGATTGACTATCCTCACTGTGACCTGTCAAGTTTCTGAAAGAGATTTCTCCTGGTGGGAACTTTTGACTTGCAGTTCATGTAGTGCTTCTTCAACATAAGAAATCTATAAAGTGTCACTCCTAGATATTTTGGAGTCTCACAGTGTTCCAGTTCAATGACATGGTTGGGTTATGCAGTACATTTAGCAATTTAGGGAAGGATAATGATGAGTGACCATGACTTTGAGCCTCATGAAACTTAGTGCCATAGTGTCTCTAAATCTGCTGTGCATAGCCTTCATCTATATGAGGCAGAGAATTGGCCATTAACACAAACCACTGGTGGTAAAGATTGCGGTAGACTGGATCTCTAGAGCACAAAAGTGAGTGAATGTGGAATACTGTAGTGTGAATGCTGATTATAAATGTATTCCTCAATGTTTAAGAGGATATGAGACCATGGAACAAGCAGGAGTGTTTGTAAAGAGAATTGCCAAGGGCACATGATCTACATCAGGGCTTCACAACATACGTGCTCGCGGAGCAAGCTGTGAGCACGTAGCAGTGCGAGCACGCTACCCCCACTACCGGACCAGAGCGGAGAGTGGGGAGTCACGTGGGGCACACAGCAGCAGCCGCCAGTCAATGTAAATCCGCGGCCACCTGCAGGGATATCACTCACGAATTATTACTGTGACAAATGAAACAAATAAAGGAGAATGTACACGTGCCAAATAATTTTATTAGCTTAGTGTATGCCTCTACATTAGTCTTAATTTGTGAACTGTTACACAATAAAAGGTGTCACTGAAGTGTGGGATTCTCGGTTATCTTGTACTTTTTGCCCTTTACAATTGCGTCTATGTTCGGAGTAATTGTTCTTGTGCATTGTAGGCACAGCATGCAGTTTAAATTTCGATCAGACAATGTGTTTCTCAGGCGCATCTTGTTACATTTCACTGCAGAGAACAGCTGTTCACAAACATACGTGGAACCGAACATTGATATTATTGTAGCCGCCAGTTTGTGCAAATGAGGAAATCTATCCTGAGGGAAGTGTCTGTAGAATTCCAAAATGTTTTTCTTGTTCTGAAATTTGTCTCTATATTCTCTGTCACACTGCAGGTCAATAATTTCTAGTTGCAGCTCAGGACGAATCTCTTCAATATTCGCCGAATATGGAGAGGAGAACAGATCAAAATCACTGTCTAGTGCTGTCAGATCTTGAAAGCGTTGATCAAATTCTTCCTTAAGGGCAACTAAATTATGTGAATAACGTTCACAGTCTTTGTGAACATCTTGCATGGATGATAATTTAGGAAAATAAGCTAGATTTCCTGTTTCCAGCTGACTCACCCAAAGTGTCAATTTCATTTTAAAAGCTCGAATTCAATCTATGAAATGAGTAATTAGCAGATCTTTACCTTGTAGTGAAATGTTCAAAGCATTCAGATGGCTAGTTAAATCTGCTAAGAACGCGAGATCACATTTCCATGAAGGCTCTTTCAATTCAGGAACACTCATGTTATTTATTTCCATGAACATATTTATCTCATCTAATAGGCAAAACAATCGATTTAATAATTCGCCAGGACTAAGCCAGCGGACCTTGCTGTAATAAGGCACAGCTTTTAAATTGCCTGTGTTGTAGCCCATGCTTCCTTATATAATTGGTTGTATGAACAACAACACTCATCACATTTTTTAGAGTGATACTCTTTGCACATAAGTTTTCCTGGAGGATCACACAGTGAACGCCCCTTATTTCATTCGGCACGGTCAGTTTTTGCATTTTCTCCTTCAACAACGCAACGAAACCTGATTTTTTCCCCTGTCATCGCTGGTGCACCGTCTGTAGACACTGAAACTAAAGAATTCCAGGACAATCCTATATTTTCAACACTTTCTTCAACACTACTTAAAAATCACCTCCGGTTGTAGTGCTACTACATCGAGGAGCTTCTCCCTCACCTGAAGATCTCTATTAACACCTCTAATAAATATGGCAAGCTGCGCTGTTCCAGTGATATCAACACTTTTGTCCAGAGCTAGAGAATACGCCATAAAATCTTTACAGATATTTGCAAGCTGGCTCTGGACGTCGTCTGCCATGTCCTGTATGCGACGCATAATGGTCATGTTAGATAATGGCACAATCCGGAACTGTTCAACTTGAGATGGACACAAATGTTCCGCTGCAACTACCAAACATTCTTTTATTAAATCGCCATCAGTGAAGGGGCGCAGGGATTTTGCTAAGCAAAGCAATTTTGTAACTCACTCTGAGAGCTGCCTCAGTTAATTTTTCTTCGTCATCCGGATCTTCTTCAGATAGCTTCCTTTTAAGTTTAATAACTTCCTGTGCACGATCTGGTCCATCACATTTTCCACTTCCGTAGTCTTTCGCGTGGTACGACATATAATGTCGCTGCAAATTAAATTTTCTAAAAGAATTCAGCGATTTGTGACATACTAAACATTTTGCAACACCATCTTTTTCTGTAAACAGATACAATTCCTCCCAATGGGGGTTGAACTGCGAAAGCATGGTTGGGGTTACACAACGGTGACTTGACATGATTCTTAACCAGCGAAGTGACTGTTAGAGCTGATCGTAGTACTTTAAACATTACACAGTCGATGCGAATTCAATAGGCACCCTGCGGCCCTATTCAAACGTGCGCACGCATTTCCCCTCCCTCCCCACCTTCACCACACCACGACCATGCACCTGCTCACGAGCACGTGCCTGACCAGATGCGAGTACTCGCGTTCAAGACCGGCCAGTTGTTAAGCCCTGATCTACATCTACATATACATCTACACATATACTCCGATGTGTGACTTGTACCACCACTAGTCATTTCATTTCCTCTTCCACTCACAAATAGAGTGAGGGAAAAATGACTACATATATGCCTTCATATAAGCCCTAATTTCTGGTATTTTGTCTTTGTGGTCCTCACATGCAATGTATGTTGGTGGCAGTAGAATTGTTCAGCAATCAGCTTCAAATGCCAGTTCTATAAATCTTCTCAATAGTATTTCTCAAAAAGAACATTGCTTTCTCTCCAGGGATTCCCATCTGAGTTCCCAAAGCATCTCCATAAAACTTACATGTTGTTTGAACTATCAGTAACAAATCTAGCCACTCGCCTCTGAATTGCTTCAATATCTTCCTTCAATCTGACCTGATAAGGACCACAAACATTTGGGCAGTACTCAAGAATAGATCACACGAGCATCCTAGATCCGGACTGCTTTACAGGCGAGTCAATCTTTATAAAATTCTCCCAATAAACCAAATTCAATCATTTACCTCCCCTTCCATAGTTCTCACATGGTCATTCCATATCCTATTGCTTTGCAACATTATGTCCAGATATTTAAATGACTTGACTGCATTGAGCAGGACACTAGTAATACTTTATCTGACCATTACAGGTTTGACCTTCCTACTCATCTGTATTAACTTACATTTTTCCACATTTAGGGCTATTCATCATATCAACTAGAAATTTTGTTTAAATCATCTTGTATCTTCCTACAGACACTCAACTTCAACACCTAACTGTACACCACAGCATCATCAGCAAACAACCACAGATTTCTGCCCACCCTGTCTGCCAAATCATTTATGTACATGGAGAACAACAGCGGTCCTATCACACATCCCTAGGGCACTCATGATGATACCCTTCTCTGCTGAGCACTCACCCTTGAGGATAAAATACTGGGTTTTACTACTAAAGATGTCTCCAAGCCACTCACATACCTGTGAACTTATTCCGCATGCTCCTACCTTCGTTAACACCCTGCAATCCATATCCTCCTACCTTCGTTAACACCCTGCAATGGGGCACCATGTCAGCAGCCTTCCAGAAATCTAAAATTATGGCATCTGCCTGTTGCCTTTCATTTATAGTTTGCAGTATATCATGTGAGAAAAGGGTAAGATGAGTTTCAAATGAGCGATGCTTTCTAAATCTATGCTGATTCATGGAGATAAGCTTCTCAGTCTCAAGAAAATTTATTATATTAGAACTGATGTGATGTTGGTTCCAGAGGAACTAATGGACTATTAAGTGGGGTAGTAATAAATAATCTAGTAGAATAAGATGAAACCTAGTAAGGTTTGTAGGTTATGCAGTCTCTGAACCTTGTGGGTTAAGCCATCAAACACTCTAATTATAGAAACTTATTCTTCAAATGTGATATGCTGTTGCAGATCAGTCTTAAGTGAGACCCTGTGGGTTGGGCCTTTATTTGGAGGGGGTTGGTGTAGTGCCACTACCATTTTATGGTCAAACATACACATTAAAAAAAGTTTTGCATCACTCCAGTTCCCAGAACTCCTGAAGATTGATGTTGATTGTGGGTATTTTATCACAGACACAGTCCCTTTTACTGTTCAGAGATGTCACTAAACCCACCCAAAGATGTAAACAACCATGCATGAGCAGCGCCTATTAGACTGAGGGTGTCTGACAGCTGATCAGTTCCAGTCATTCCATCAGAAAGGAGGTACAGGGCTCGTGTTGTCTGTAGTTTAACCATTCCTAGACGGTCAATACCACAGTTCAATCACATCTGCATTGTTATTTTGCGCCAGGAAGGGCTCTCAACAAGGGAAGTGTCCAGGTGTCTCAGAATGAACCAAAGCGATGTTGTTCGGACACGGAGGAGATACAGAGAGACAGGAACTGTCGATGACATGCCTCGCTCAGACCGCCCGAGGGCTACATCTGCAATGGATGAACGCTACCTGTGGATTATGGCTCCACCGGCTGGAGTGGCCGAGCGGTTAAAGGTGCTACAGTCTGGAACCGCACGACCGCTACAGTCGCAGGTTCGAATCCTGCCTCGGGCATGGATGTGTGCGATGTCTTAGGTTAGTTAGGTTTAAGTAGTTCTAAGCTCTAGGGGACTGATGACCACAGCAGTTAAGTCCCATAGTGCTCAGAGCCATTTGAACCATTATGGCTCCGAGGAACCCTGACAGCAATGTCACCATGTTGAATAATGCTTTTTGTGCAGCCACAGGACATTGTGTTATGACTCAAACTGTGTGCAATAGCCTGCATGTTGCACAACTTCGCTCCCGACGTCCATGGCGACATCCATCTTTGCAACCATGACACAATGCAGCATGGTACAGATGGGCCCAACAACATGTTGAATGGACCGCTCGGGATTGGTATCATGTTCTCTACACCGATGAGTGTTGTATATGCCTTCAACCAGACAATCGTCGGAGATGTGTTTGGAGGCAACCCAATCAGGCTGAATGACTTAAACACACTGTCCAGCAAGTGCAGCAAGGTGGAGGTTCCCTGATGTTTTGGGGTGGCATTATGTGGGACCAACGTACACTGCTAGTGGCCATGGAAGGCACCATAATGGCTGTACGATACATGAATGCCATCCTCTGACCAATATTGCAACCATATCAGCAGCATACTGGCAAGCCATTCATCTTCATGGACGACAATTCACACCCCCATTATGCACATTTTATGAATGACTTCCTTCAGGATAACAACATTGCTTGACTAGAGTGCCCAGCATGTTCTCCAGACATGAACCCTATCGAACATGCCTGGGATAGATTTAAGAGGGCTGTTTATGGATGACTTGACCCACCAACCACTCTGAAGAATCTACGCCGAATCACCATTGAGGAGTGGGACAATCTGGACCAACAGTGCCTTGATGAACTTGTTGATAGTATGCCAAAATGAATACAGGCATGCATCAATGCAAGAGGACGTGCCACCTGGTATTAGAGGTACTGGTGTGTACAGCAATCTGGACAACCACCTCTGAAGTCTCACTGTATGGTGGTACAACATGCAATGTGCAGTTTTTATGAGCAATGAAAAGGGCAGAAATGATGTTTATGTTGACCTCTATTCCAATTTCCTCTATAGGTTCTGGAATTCTCGAACCCGAGGTGATGCAAAACTTGTTTTGATGTATGTATGTGAGAATATGTGGTGGAGTATTGCAGCAGTTGCTGGTAGCTGGCAAGTTCAGGGTACTGTCAAACAATTACACTAACATAGCTGTTGCATTATTGTACCAGGATGTGAGCCAGATGAGACAATAAAGAGCCACCTGGAGCAGTCTCAAGTTGTGTCTCAGTCATGGTACCAGCTTCTTGCACTAAGTCTTCCTTCCAGACTTAGCACCATGGTGCCATGGTCCATCCTGTGGACAATCCATCAGGAAGCTAGACTACTGCCCAGGGTGCAGTAAGTCATATCCCATGAGTGGCAACTGCTTTCTGCCATAATGGTGTGTGCACTGCAGTGCTGCACACTAATGGCTACTGAGACAGTCATTCATTGTAGAGCTGATTACAATAGCAAGATACATGACTGTCTTCATGCACCACTGATGCAAGGCTTTTGTGGTGCAACTCACACAATTGTGTCACATGCCACACACTGAGTGCAAGCATCAGCAAAGGTGGGTGCACATGTGTTGCAGCTATCTGGCTGAATGTTGTTTATCATTTCACTGGTCACCCGGTTCTCCCCACATGAAGTGAGGATGTGGTTGCTACCCTGCACCAATATACGAGGGCTATTCTGAAAGTAGGGAACATTTTGGCATTAAAAAAAAACTAAGTACAAGAAATACATTTTATTATATAATCTGAAAGTGCAACTGACATACTACTTTTCCACATAGTCACCAAAGCAATTTGAGGCATGTATCATAGTGGTGGACAAGCTTTGAAAGACCTTCATCATAAAATTCTGCTGCCTGAGACTTGTGGTAGCCTAGCTTTTGAGAGACAATAACAAACAACAAAGTCCCTGAAACTTGTGGAAAAGAAAGCGAAAGCTCTGTTATTGTGAAGCGATGGTTTTCACGAATCATTTCATCAACTTTAGCAACAAGATTGTTAGTCACAATGCTCAGGTGTCCACTCTTCTCTTCATCATGAACATTGGTTTGGCCTTTTTTAAGCTGAATGCACCATTTACAGATGGAACATTCACTCATTACATTGATTCCATACACTTCGCACAGTTCGCAATAAATTTCTATAGGTTTTAGGTTTTTTGGTAGCAAAAACCATACCACAGACCACACCTCACAACTGGCGGGATTTTCGATTGCCATGCACATTTCAAATTCGAATATCAAAAAACCCAGATGTGCAGAGACATTCCTGTTGTCATGGATGGATGTCGACTGAGCTGCCAAGTATGCACATACCAAAATATACACGACTGGTGCGCGTCTAGCAGCATCAGATGGAAATGTTCTCTACTTTCTGAACAGCTCTCCTAGCACAAATTTATGATCAAAATAAAGTGCTGATTTTGACAGCTGAGTTTCTGTGGACCTTCACCAACCTGGTATCCCATTTCAACCCACTGCCACCTGCCAGCCTGTATCATAGCCACCTCTTCACCCTCAGGGTTGATAATGAAAGAAAACCCTGTTCTACTGAGAAATATCTCATCATATTTCTCCCATTTGAGGTCCTGAATTTTCTCACTGCTACAACTTTTTTTTGAAGTTATATGGCCCAATGTACAAACTGAAGGACTTTGAATTTCTTTCCTTCCTGTGAATGATAGCTTGTGACTATCAGTATGAACATTTTTGTCTGTTTGAACCTAGTCCTTGGTATCCTCCTGTTGGTTTTTTCATGAACCTCTTCATGAAGCTTCTCAGTTCTCTCCATAAGGTTTCTGTTATCTTCTTCTAACATTATCATCATTGGATTGACTTGTGGCGTTATGAGAAGCTGGCTTGTGGAACAAGAGGCTTTGGTGAATGCTTTGACAGTTCACAGTGGCTAATCAAGTGGATGAAGAATACATGTAGGCTGGTGGCTGGGCACCAGAATGTTGGATTTTTCCTGAGACCAAAGGGTGTGTGCCTGACTTGGGTGGAGATGACTGAAAGGCAGCTAAGGTGGATGAAATGAAAGAGGAATATTATATTTTGAATCAAAATCTGTGACAGACACTACAACATCATAAGCTAAATCAAGTACACCAGAAAAATTGTGGAAAAGGGAAGAAGCTCATTGCAACTTCAGGCATGATTCTAGGCTAAGTATTAGGATAGATATAAAATTAATTACATCTGAACCACTTGTGTGATAAGATCATGTGAAGTATCAAATAAAAGCTGACAACATCAGTAAACACCATAAGGAGCTACTTTTCAAATCATGCATACCTATAAAGAATTACAGATGAGTTTATTAAAAGCTGATATGCAAATGTATCAGTACTATAAATCCTCCACATTTACACACAGTATGAAGGCAGCATGATATTCCTAGATTCTTACTTGATATTGTGAATGAATGAGTACCCACTATTTACTATTTGATATCCTTTGATTGATTAATAAAATTGTATAAAACCACCATGGGGATATGAATTATAATCAATAAAACATGAAAGTAAAATACATTCCATCTAAGGAGCAGAAGGACATTCAGTCCACAAACTGGCCACACGTATTTATAATTTTACATAAATTTGTCACATTGTAAAACTGGATGGAGGTCTTTTGCTGGCTGGTGGTCACTGGGCATTTGGTGTGTTGGTTGAGAACACTGTGCAGCAGAGAAGCTGTGTGAGTTACATACCTTAACTTTTGTAGAACTTGGTGTAATTTTGTGAATGTGAGTTATGTACTTTTCACTTGGCTTAGATTATTTGACTGTGTTTTGGTGATGATGATGACATTTGGTTCATGGTGTGCTCGCTCACCTGCATGGTTATCAGCACCCGTACAAAGTCCCAAATTTTACACAGCCTAATCTAGCCACTGTCATGAATGATGAAGATGATGGTGATGAAATGAGGAGGACAACACAAACACTCAGTCCCCGGGCAGAGAAAATCCCCAACCTGGTTGGGAATCAAACCTGGGATCCCATGACCCAGAGGCAGCAAGTGTTTTTGGTAACTGAGTTTTGTGTGACTTTACAGACTTAAAGTGTGCTCACAGGATTTCAGGCAGCTGTGAACTGTAATTATTTGCTTTGTTTAATATTTATATTTGTGTGTAATGGACTTGTTGGATGTTTTTGCAATAGTTAGTCAGGATAACAAACTTAAATTTACTTTGCTGTTGATGGTGTGGAAGTGTAGTTTTGAACTACAGTTGTTTGTTGTTGACTTTCATGAATTAATGTGCTTTTAAATGAACATTGGTTGCACATGTTTCTATATTTTATGCTTTGCTCACACTACATACCTTAATTATTGTTTGATTTTTATTTGTATTTTGAATCAAAACTTTATATGAGCCCACTTTTTGGTTCAGAGGGTGAAATATCAATTCTGTAATGAATTTATAGGCTTTAAAGTGATAGTACATAAGCAACCAATATGATATCAAATGAGTCAAACCAACAAATTAGGTTATGAATTACCTACACCAATAGTGATCAATAAAAAGGGGCTTACAATCCAGAATTGAATTACAAATGAGATATCTTAGCCAGTTTTGAACCTTGTGATTCAAATTTCTCTCCATTAAATGACTGTATTTCTGTTTTCTTGTTGATACTTTCTGTTTCAAGATTGGCTATCCCACTAAAGAAGAATCCAAACCTTAAGTAAAATAGGCAGTTAGTGTGGGAACTTGAAAGTTTTATGACATGCAGCAGCAGCATGGACAGTGCAGTTAGGTGTGAAAGCACACATAGTCACAAATGGAGAAGTTCATGTCCAGCCAAAGCAACATAGTGTCACAGCAGACAGCAGAAAAGGCAAGCTGCAACATGTGCAGTCACCCATAACACACCAGACATATACATCATGTCACTCCACATCCGGGTATCAGTCCACAAGGTATCATTGCCCAACAACAGAGGGTGGCACCATATCACATCAGTCATGTGGCGAGTGCAGAGGCAGATGACAGAATGTGCAGGTCCATCCAAATGGCAGCAGATGCACAGACCACATTGCTGCATGTCTAGGAAGCAGTCCATGAGGGACAACTTTGCTTCAAAGCTCAGCATGGCAGCTGGCAACAGTTGCCGGCAGTATCTTCATGTAGCAGGCTGTATGTTCACATGGTGGGCAGATTCTCCACATTAGAAATCGTGGCTTCACATCATAGCAGCAGCAGATGGTGCCATCATATCACACTGGGTACATAGCTGCAGCGGTGGCATACAGTCTGCAAGATTAAGACAAGTACAGGCAGTAGGTGCATTTTAAAATTTGCATTTTACTGGTTATCAGGCATGGTTAATGATGTGGCGCCAATGAGGTTGACACGAGCATCGATATGCGTTCGTCTTTGGACTCTCAGCATCGTCTTTGGACTTTGAGCATTGTCTTTGGGCTGTTCCACCATGTTCCATTCTTTGTGAGCCTTGCATATGTTTAGGTGAATAAATGAACTACTGTTAAATGGTGTTGTTTGGTGTAACCAACCCGAAACACACCATCACTGGTGACCCCGAGTTGTAACGTCTTCCGTTTTTGCCGTTTTACTGTGTCCGAGACCTCCGCATCGGTTATTTTTGCGTGTATTACATCAACACAGCATTCGAACAATGACTTCAGCCCAGTGCCTAACGCCGAATTTTGGGATCGACATGCATCATGTTGCGGGCAATGTACACCCGCCAGGACTGCTGCAACACGATGCCCCTCACTTGACAATTCCGCCAATTTCGCCAGACGTTTTCGGGCCTGCAACAATAAGTGAGGTTAGGAGTGTGCATGACTCCGGCTGTCAAATGCCTTTGTTCCTGCCACATGTGCCCTCCCTCATCGACTGTGCAGTTACCTCTTACGGATCTCCGTGCAGTGCACGACCAATGCCAATTTCTGCAAATGCTTTGTCGGAAAACCTACTACCACCAGGACAACGATTTGCCATGCCGCAATCCATGCCGTACCATGCAAATACCTGCCACGTGGACGGAACTGCTTCGTTCACAGATCTACCTCCTAAGCATCTGACCATGCCCGTGCCTGCCTCAGTTCAGCATCAGCACACGCCTTCCTACTTCGATACCTTGGCCTGCAACAGGAACAATAACTTGTTGTCTGTGCCTGACCTCCACCTCCGTCCCACTGCTACACCTCAGTGTTTTGTGCCACGACATTCACCTTATCCGCACACCATTTTGAGTGGAGTGACTATGAACAGTGAAAATTAACACATTCTGTCCCACATTTGACATCATTTCCCACACTGTGCTTCTAGACAGCCCACACCTATGCAGCCTCCCTGCATCACAGGTGGCCCCAGCTATGATCATAATTCGAGCTTTCCGTGGAATAACATGGGTTCTCAAACTCTGAACTTTATCTCACTTGTCGCCCCCTCGCCGGCTCCAATCGAGCTGTTGCTACCATTCTCGGCACATCCCGGTGCCTCATCCACGTCGGTCTTCCGCAACGCATCAATCTGAACACACCCGCAATGTGTTGAGCTTCCGCAACCGCAATTGACACATTATAGTGTCTCATCCGCGTTGGCCTTCCGCGTCACGACGGATCGTGCTCAACCACAACATGTCACCTTCATGCTGCCACCCAAACAGCTGTCGTTGCCACATCCCCTGGAGGCACACTCTCTTGGAATGTTCTCCCGAACATTCTACAATGCTTACCGACGCTGCCGCTTTTAATCCTGACAGAGCTACAACCTGCTTCAAAATTGTTGATAAAGTGTTCAACCATTACAAACTCGACGAGTCAACCAGGTTTCTGTGACTCATCACCCACCTGCACGACCAGGAGGACTTGATTGCTGACCTGATCGACGCCCCGGACTGATCTCCCCGGTACACTCTAGCCAAAAAGACAGTTCTACGTCGGCTTGCACGCTCAACTGAGGCAGCAATACAGCAAGTGTTCCACGTCGAGCAACTAGGCAATGACAAACCTTCCCAGCTCTGGAGACAGCTATGTGCCCTGGTCAGCGACGATCTATTCTCTGATACAGCTCTCCTCGCCATCTGATCAGATAAACTATCTCCTCACATCCGCTGACCTCTGGCTCAGTGGTCTCCTGAACCTGTCGAGAAAAAAATGACAATTGCTGACAAGCTACACAATGCATCACTGCTCTATTTCACCAGCCACTGCCTGCCTGACAAGTCTCAGGTTCAGGCCTATCGCCCTGTGGCCGGATGTGGCCGGGGCCGCACTGTGCCGACCGTTCCGCTTGCTCCAGGAAGCAGTAAACAAGCAAGTGGAATGCCACTGTCCACAGCCACGCCCCCTCCGGCAACCGAACCTGTTGTGGCCACCGAACTTTGGTCACCGCCACTGGCAACGAACTTTCTGCAGGAAATGGAACCACACTACCCATACTATAACTGCCACACATGGTTTGGTGAGGCGGCACGGAACTGCAGACCACCCTGCTACTTTCCAAACGCCAATGCAGGTAGCTCCCCCTAGTGCTCCATTCTGTCCGGGAATGAGCGGATAATTGCGGACAACTTTACATTAAACACATGTTGTCGGGATACCTGTTCCTTGTGGATATAGGTGCCGATGTTTCGCTGCTGCCTATGTCCTAAGCATCACGAACATCCACCCTCATCATACTTCACTGCAAGCCGTGAATTCAACTAAACTACAATGCTCAGGTTCAACTTCCCACATCGTCTCACTCTCCGCAAACTGCAAACTCAAGTGGACTTTATTAGTGTGCGAAATTGACAAACATATACTAGGCATTGACTTCTTGCGACACCACAAACTTTCACCAGCCCGAGTGCAAAACACCATGTTTCATCGTCCGTCCAAGGCTCACTTCTCACTTCCCCTGTGCTCTGTCGAGCAACGCTCCCCCCCCCCCCCCCCCAACCCCCGTGACACATCTCATCCATACATGCTCCTCTCTGTCGACGACGTTACAAGAAACCACGCACAAGTGCCTTGTCGAGCTCGAACACGTCACTCGCCTATGCAAGGAAAACTTTCAGCTCTGCCTCCGGCTCCACGAAACTCAGTTCCAGCTCTCCGATGCTGCAAAGTAATTACAGACACTACAGCAAGGACAAAGCAGGGTCAGTAAGTGTGCCGAAACTGCTTCCAATCCCAGCAATCGAGCCTCCATGTGTTTACTTCCCGCTACCCCTCACAACTGTGCTATCAAGACTGCCATAACGTGTACTGACAGTTCCGCAGGGCGACACCCTCCTAACATGGCAGTGTTTGACACTCGGCCGGACACAAGTGCGCATGCGCGACGAGCGTCACGTGTTCCCGAACTGACGGCTCCTACCTTACCCCTCGCGGACAGCACCTCAAACTATGCAACTTCGGCTCCTGCACGCCGCCGTGCGACCGCCACTGACAACACAAACAGTGCACTCGCGCCAAGCGTTTCACACACGACAGTGCTGCCACAGGCCGCGCCCTCGGACAATGGACTCAGTAACGGCTCACGAGCTCTACCGAGCTAACCCGACCACGGTGCCACTGCTTCTGGCTGGCGCCCATCCTGTCACATTGACTCCTGGGACACTTTGCCGCCTCGGCTCCCGTCAGATCCGCCGAGTAGCTCCGAACACCACGACCACGCCTCGCCTGCCCCGCCCGCCACACATTGTAAACAAACCGGCTTCCGTGCCGCTGGCAACACTTCTGTCACCACCAACAGCACGGTTCACAAGCTTCACCTCACGACAGGTCTCCCGATCTCCAGTAAACCACGTCGACATTGTACCGAGCGCCTCTCCTACCTTAAAAATCAGATTTATGAACTACTAAGCTCCGGCGTCATTGAACCCTCTGCCAGTAGCTGGTCTACGCCCATACATATGACACCCAAGAAAGATGGGTCCTGGCACATGTGCGGAGACTACCGTCGACTAAATGCACGAACAATTATGGGAACCTACCCCATACCCAACATTGCCGACTTTACCAGTTCCCTCGCAGGTGCGACCACGTTCTCTGTCATTGATTGCAAACGGACCCACCATCAGATACCCATGACACCTGAAGACATCGAGAAGACAGCAATCACCACCCCGATCGGGCTATTTCAGTTTCGATTCTAAAAGACGCAACCCGGACCTGACAACGCTTCATCAACGAAGTGCTATTCGACCTAAAATTCTGCTTTGGATGTCTTGATGACATTCTTATATTCCGCTCCTCCGTCGAGGACAACATTTGACATGTGAAAACTGTTATGAACACTCTCGTGGCAGCAGGCATCGAGACCAACTGGGACAAATTGCAGCTACATCAACCCACTGTCAATTTTCTTGGATTTCGGGTCTCTGCCGATGGCATTTCACCGCCCCCTGAGAAAGTACAAGCAATACTAAACCTACTCAGACCTTCGTCATTCAAAGAGATCCGGCGCTTTCTGGGGACAGTTAATTATTATCGCCGACATCTACCTCGGGCTGCAGAGATTCAGGCTCCACTGATGGACGCCTTGGCAGGCACCAACACTTCTGGATCTCGGCCCGTTCCATGGACCCCTGCTATAACTGACTCTTTCACTGCCCTCAAAAATCTTCTTGCTGAGGCCTGCATCATTGCGCATCCTCATCCCAATGTGCAGCTTTTCATCACCACAGACGCGAGCTATACTGCCATAGGCGCTGTTCTTAGCCAGACAATCGACGGCAAAACTTCGCCCCTGCAGTTCTTCTCTCCCAAGCTCACCAATGCACAAGGGAAACATACCGCGTTTGACAGGGAGTTGTTCGCGGTTAACGAAGCGATTAAGCATTTTAAGACTGACGTTGAGGGACACCCTTTCCATGTGTTAACGGACCACAAACCCCTGGCTGCGGCCATTACAAACCCGCGAGCTGATCCGCATCCTCGCCACTTCATATACATGGACTTCATACATCAGTTCGCCACCGATGTCAGACACATAAAGGGTGCTGACAATATAGTTGCTGATTTCCTTTCACGATTCGACGCCGTCCATTCGCTGTTAGACCTCTCTGAACTGCCTAACCTCCAACCCGCCGACGAGGAAACACAAAACCTGATTTCAAACTCTACTTCTTCACTACACTTCGTCCGCACCACCTTCCCTGACATTTCTGGTGAGATCTGGTGCGACGACAGTATGGGCACGTTATGCACCCTCATCCCAACCACGCTCCATCGAGCAGTCTTTAACACATTGCATAATTTAGCCCACTCCAGTGTTCGTGCGTCCACCCGCCTCGTAGTGGAAAGCTTTGTGTGGAGAAATGGCAACAAGTACTGCCAGCAGTGGCCATGCTCCTGCGTCGAGTGCCAACTCTGCAAAGTACACAAGTGCACTTCACCTCTCCTTGGCACCTTTTTGATCCCTCCTGGGCGTTTCCAGCATATTCATATTGACATTGTCGCCCCTCTCTCCCCCTCTAATGGGTTTCGTTATGTTCTCTCGTCTATCGACCGAACAACTCACTGGGTCGAGGCTGTCCCCCTCCCCAATATTATGGCAGAAACTGTTGCTCGAGCTTTCATTGAGTCATGGGTATCGCGTTTCGGATGTCCAGCTATCATCACGACTGACCAGGACAAACAATTTTAGTCGGCCCTGTTCAACGAGATTTGTAACATTTGTGGCATCCAGCGCATCCATACCACAGCATATCACCCACAAAGTAACGGGCTAGTCGAACGCTGGGACCGCAAAGGCGGCTCTTCAATGCCACGACTCTCTATGGATGGAGGTCCTTCCCCTTGTGCTACTCGGCATTTGTGCGATCTATAAGGAAGACCTCAAAGGCACAATAGCCGATTTCATACACGGCCATAACATTGGTCTCCCTGGCGAACTTGTGAGCCCTTCCGCTTCTCTCCCTCAGTCTGACTTACCTTCCTTCGTGAACCTCGTCAGATGCCACTTCATCAACCTCCATATTCCTCCGTCCACCACCCTTCCCGCCCTAAGGTTCACGTCCCAAAATCTCTGGACAATTGCGAGTACGTCATGCTCCAAGATGACACTGCCAATGCTCCACTCCAACCTCCATATACCGACCCATACCAAGTTCTCCAGTGATCACCAACACCTATGACATCAAGATGAAAGATTCAGCTGTTACAGTCTCTCTCAACAGACTTAAGCCTGTTCATGTCGAGCCTTCTTCTACCCCCCTTGAGGCCACGACCACGCCACTTGCTGTCGTAGCTCACGACGCTCTGACCACTCCCTCCAGCTCCAATCATCGATCTCTCCTCCGATCTCGCCCTCTACTCCGGTCCCACACACTCCATTGAGTGACCACATGCTCCCCACGTTGAGCTTATCTAGGATCACGTCCTAGCCGCTGGGCCCTTCACAGGTCCCTTCGACCTCTCCTCCATCGCCTGCCTCGCCCTGTCGAGGTTTCTCACACACCCCCATCTAGAACATGCCCTTGCAAGAGGTGTTTGTGCCTGTCCCCCCAGACATAATCCATGACATTTCAATAATACTGTGTGATTATACACTGTTCATCGTGTGTTTCTCTTCATCCAGTGCTCATGACACAACCTCCGCCATTCCGTGCCACCTGGTGAAATGTGTTCCCCTCCCGCCCGACATCGACCGGGACTTGCTTCGTGTGTTCGCCATGCCCACCGGAGACATCATCTTCATCGCTCCGTTCCACCCGCAAACTGCCAGCCTACCTGTCGCCGCATGACCAGCGTGCCCAGTGCTACTCCTGGCTCGCTTCAACGAGTTCCAAGTTCGGTGGCCGAACCTTCCTTCATGACATCTACCCACACAGCTCCCCGACGACGCTGTTGATCTGACCATGGTCTGGCTCCCACGGACCACCTCTGTCAGCGCCTTAGTCACCCCCCCCCCCCCTTTCTAAACAGTACCCCATACTGTGGGGGGCGGGGGATGTGTGGCGCCGATGAGGTTGACACCAGCATCAATATGCGTGCGTCTTTGGACTCTGAGCATCGTCTTTGGACACTTAGCATTGTCTTTGGGCTGTTCTGCCATGTTCAGTTCTTTGTGAGCCTTGCATGTCTTTAGGTGAATAAACGAACTACTGCTGAAAGGGTGTTGTTTGGTGTAACCAACCTGAACCACCCCCACTCTGCCATCATATCACACTGGGTGCATAGGTGCAGCGGTGGCATACAGTCTGCAAGATTAAGACAAATACAGGCATTAGTTGCATTTTACAATTTGCATTTTACTGGTTGTCGGGCATGGTTAACGGTATTAAAAAAATTATTGCGTGGTTGTAGTTCTGTCATGTAGGAAATGATTCAGGCAGCCCTAAGTTACAAAGGAAAGAAAGATATATGGAAAGTAAGTCAGTGGTAGGAAATCCAATATCATTAATTTTAAACATTTTGAATGGTTTCATAAAGTAAGTAAAAACAGATTTGTTTGGAATGGAGGGAAGATTTAGGGTAATGAAATATGAATATGGCAGTAATTTTGGGGAAATGAAATCAGACTTTGGAGGTATGAAATTGATGCTTGGCAATACGGAACCAAAATTTGGGGAAATGGAATCTAATTTTGGGGAAGTGAAACTGGTGGTCAGTGAAAAAATAAATGTAGTAAGTAAGAAATTCAATGAATTGGAGGTTAGCTTTCAGGAAATTGAAGTTAAAATTGAATAAAATGTTAAACTGGTTGTGAGAGTTAGTAGGGTTCAGCTGAATTGGGAAAAATTGAATATTTAAAATACTGGCTGTCTTGCATTCATTTTTAATCATAATATTCAAGGAACAAATCACAGGACATATTACCTTTATAATGAAATACATAGGTAATGTATTAAAGTTAACAATTAGGTACCACATGTCCCTATTTACTCTTGCCAATGAAGATGAATCCGAACAGTCACTTAGGTGAATCAGGACACTGTTCAATAACATTTCTTCTTCTTTTAATTGTTATATAATGTATATATTTATTAAGGAGGTGTACTGAGTGCCCCAGGACAGGTTTTGTACTTCTGAATGGTATTTTTAAGTACAGATCTACCGCAAACAAACTTCTTCTTTCCCTCAGTCCCCAAACATTTTTTATGGTACCACTCCTTGCCTCTTCATTGGCACTGAATCCAATTTTGATAATATGTGGTTACTATATTTCACATAACAAAATCCACACATTCTATCTTCTTCTGATTCTGAGGATGATAACTGTGGAAGCAGCCTTTCACCCCCTTTTCTCTCCACATTCCATTTCCGTTCCTCACTTTTTCTCCTTTTAGCATCAATATTTTCAGGAAATGTTAAGAGAACTGCCTATTGCTTTCTTCTCAGTGGATTGTGGCCCATTTGCTTCTTCAGAGATGGGACAAGATCTTCAAACATATCAAAGATACCATGGGTTCTAAGTGGTTTTTCGTGCCAGTTTGTGTCCATTCAGAAGTAAGAGTCATCTTTCAGGAACCCTACTAGCTTGAAAATGATGCAACCATTTCAAAAAAGCCTCTTCATTTATCCAAACTCAGTATGACAGTGTTACTAATGAACCATTAGGAAAACTTTCAGAAAATTCGGAGTGAAACTTTTCAATATTGCCATTGGTGGGATGAAATTTCCAATGATATTTGTGTTAGCAATAATGGTAACAAGTTCACCCCTCTCTACACAAGTCTGTGAATAGACAGCTTTGCAACCTTTTGCTACAAATATTTTCTTGTTTGGTTTATCATTCATCTGATAGCTCAATTCATCAGAGTTATAAATCAACTGTGGCTTATCAAACAAATTAAGTCTTTCATGGTCTTAATAAATAAAGTAAAATATTGCACTACATCATGCTTATTAATGCCCTTGTAATGATATGTGGAGGCCCCTCCTGATTTACTGAATGCTGATTCGAAATTGTGCTTACAAAAAGCAATAACCCAATCAATTCCTGCCATTTGATATCATTTCAAAAACTTGTGTTCAATTCTATTTTGCTCTGCAATGAGAAAACCAACTTTTCTTACATCAGAATCCAATAAAAACCCACAAGCTGACAACTTAAGCATTCATTCTACTAATTGCTTTTCTTGTTCAGTGGTAAATGTAGTTTATCCACCCTTCCTCTTCAGATGATCATCACTTTGTAGATGATGGTGAAGACATGAACAAGGAACCCCAGATAGTTCTGCAGGATGATGTATGTTCCTCCCTTGGCAGAATACAATAATAGCTTTGCACATATCATCATCAGTCCAGCCACATTTATCATTACCCATCTGTGATAGAATATTAAAATAAATCAGCAACATGTGTTGTCCCTATTCCACCTTAATTTAGTGCCCTATTCATCCAAAAATAAGTGTTATTAGTTTACACAGTTGGTAACACTGAAACCATTCCCCATAAAGAAGAGAAGTACCATAATTTCACTTCAGATCTCCAATTTAAAATCTACCACAAACGAATACATAATGAGAGTAGTGATTAACTAATTATAATAAATTTAAAGAAACAAACTACTAGAAATCAAAAGTTTCTGTTCCTCTTACCTTCAACAACTGGTATTTGCTTCTAGAAACTCAGAGCATGACATTAGACTGGCACTCTGATTGGCAGTTTTCTGATACATACAATTTATTTATTTATTCATCCGTGGAATAATAAATATTGTATGGATGTCATCAGATTACAACACATGAGCACACATACATTTACAATTTAACAGGTTTCTCATATTTTGTGTAGTTTTTATAACTAGTCATAGACATATTTATTATTACATAATATTTTGGTGATAATGTCATATGTTGCTAATAATCTACATCTATGTTAAATATTCTTTTACAGTATAACAACTTTTACTTACTAAAAAGGTTTTAAGCTTTTGTCTGAAAGTGAGGGGCTCATTTATTTCTTTAATTTCTTGTGGTAATTTGTTATACAGTTTTATCCCATTATAAAATATACTTTTTTGCGTCTTTGCCTTGTTCTTTCTATCTAGATGGAGGTGGTGACAAGCTCTTGTTTCATGGTCATGTATTAGGCTGTTTGTGTTGTACATGTTGAGATTTTTCTTAATGAACATTATGTTCTGAAAGATATACTCACAAGAAACAGTTAGAATTCCTAGCTTTATAAATAATTCTAGACAGTGGACCCTGTTGTTGCTATTTGTTATTATCCTTATGGCTCTTTTTTGTACTTTGAACACAGTTTGTATGTCACTGGCACTTGTTCCCCAAAACATGATGCCATAGCTGAGGACTCAGTGTAGATATCCATAATATGTTATTTTAAGACAGGTATTATTGCATACCGGTGCAGGGATTCTAAGAGCATAGCATGCTGTGGATAATTTCTTTGCCAAAATGTTGACATGGTTTGTCCATTTCAGTTGGCTGTCTACATTCATCCCTAAGAATTTGGTACTTGTTACACATTCTAATTCATTATTATTAACTTTTATGCTAGTGGCATTGTGTTTTTTTGTTCAATTGGAAGTTGATATAGTTAGTTTTCTTTACATTTAGGGTTACTTTATTTTTTAATGACCAGTTGTGTACATCATTGAGAGCCTCGTTTGCTCTTTCTGACAGTTGTGTTGGATTTTGACCTGTTATTACTACGTTGCTGTCATCAGCAAAACGTATTTTTTCGCCATGTCTGATACTTTGTGGGAAGTCGTTAATGTATATAAGAAACAATATTGGGCCTAATACACTTCCCTGTGGGACGCCTATATTCACATTTTCTGGGTCAGACAGGTGTTTTATAAGGGAATTGTTTGAAACTTGTGATATCTCAACTCGTTGAACTCTGTTTTCCAAGTATGATTTGAACCACTTCTTTGTCACACCTCTTATTCCTATTTACCCTAATATATGAAGTAAGATTTTGTGGTCAACTGTATCAAAGGCCTTGGACAAGTCTAAAAAGATACCATTTACATTTTCACCTTTGTCCAGTGCTTCTAAAATTACTTTAGTGAACTGTGCTATAGCATATTGTGTGCCTTTTCCAGGCCTAAAACCAAATTGGTCATTGGAAAGAAGATTATATTTATTCAGGTAATTTAGCAGTCTCTTTTTGACTAGTATTTCTATTATTTTAGAAATGATAGACAGTATAGAGATCGGCTTGTAGTTCTCTACATTTTCCACGTCTCCGTTTTTAAGGATAGGTATAACTTTTGCTTGTTCTAGGTACTCCGGAAAGTATCCAGATTCGAAAGATTCATTAATAATGTCTGTTAATGGACCCTTTATGGAGTCTATACAATCTTTAATTACGCAGACTGGGATTTCATCAAGTCCTACTGAAGTTTTATTTTTTAGTTGGTGTACTACTAGTGCCACTTCCCTTTCTGTAGTTGGCAAGACCACCATTGAGTTTGTTAGCTGGTTCTGAGTAGGTAAATCATACGTATCTGGAAATTTCTGCTGTAATATTTTTGCAATACTACTGAAATATGAGTTTACAAAATCAGCTAATTTTTTAGGGTTACCTACTGGTACATTTTTGTTTTTAATATGTGAATTGAGGTCCTTTTTAGCAGAGTTAGATGTTTCCTGTTTGATTTCCAGGCTGCTTTGCTCTTGTTTTCAGCTTCAAGTAATATTTTGTTGTTTGAAAGTTTTTTTGCGGCTATCAACACCTTTCTGTAAATTTTCCTGTACTTTTTGTAGGATTGCAGAACTTCTGGGTTAGATTGATTATTTTTTATGGAGTTGAGATATCTAAGAGTTTCTGAGGATTTTTTGATACCTGTAGTCACCCACTGATTTCTCTTTGTAGTTTTAATTTGATAAAGAGTTTTGGGAAACATCTCTTCAAATCTGAGTTTAAAAATTGACATGAACTCGATAAATTTCTGATTTGCGTTGGTTTCTGCATAGACTTCCCTCCAATCTTCATATTCTTGCTGGGATTTAAACTGATGCAGGGCTGATTTGGAGAACATTCTTTTGTATGTACAAAGTTTAGGAGGAGTTTCTACATAAATGTCAGTTTTTAAGATCTGGCAGAGGTGGTCTGCTAGGCCCAGGTTTGGACAACAATATGACATTTTTTACTATCAATATCTGTAGCTACATGATCTATAGATGAGGAGGATTCTTTCATTATTCTAGTTGGACAATTAACGAGGGAGGATATTCCATAACAGCTTAGAATATTCACATATATGTTGCTAGCCTTATCAGGCTTCATCGTATTAATGTTTAAGTCACCACAGATAATTACATTTGCTTTTGGTCCAGAAACCTTGTCTAAGCTTTGATTCAGTTTTGAGAAGAATATATCAATGTCTCCACTGGGAGAGCGGTGCACACAAAATATGACTAATTTTTTTGCTATGCCAGGTCCTATTATTTCAACAGCAGAAAGTTCTAAATGTTTGTCCTCACCTAGTTCTAAAAGATCATATCTTACTTTAAATGACATACCTTTTTTTACATAGATAGATGAACCTCCACCATTCATTGAGATTCTGCTATAGTAACATGCAAGGTCAAATGAGGCTAATGCAATGTGTTCAGTTTGCTTCCCTTTGCAACAGTGTTCAGTGATACACAAAATTTGGCTATCAAATTTTTCCAATTCTACTTCTAGCTGTTGTGCTTTGTTCTTTATGGCTTGAATGTTTTGGTGAAACACTGTTAGGCATTTGTTTTCACTTATCTTGGTGGCGCCTTTCCCTTTAGACCTGATGCTAAAAAATCGTTTAGATGAACTGGTGGCATGGTTATTCTTCTGTTGATGACAGTGGAGGTGAGTCTGTTGCCAGTATGACTTGGAAGTTGGTGTATCTGAAGGTATCTGCCTTATGTTAATCTTGTAACTGAGGCCGGGTACCAAAAATCCTGCAGAGTTGTAAGTTTCCTGGTTCTTGTGCTTCTTCTGTTTGCTTCTGTTACTGCTGATGATGATGAAAAGACAGATGATAATCAGGAGACGGCAGAACCTTCTCATATGCAGTTCATTTCTATTGGGGAATCAATATTCTAAGATAGTTACTATTCAGCCACTGTCCCAATTCAACTGAGTTAGTACTAGCAATGTAGAAGCTGAGGATAGTGATCTTTGCGGACGAATAGAGGCACAAGAGCACCTGACTCAATAATTTTCACAATCAGCAGACGAGATATGGAACACATATCTGATAAACTGCAAAAGGAATATACAACATGGGGTATCAAAATTAATTTTAACAAGACATAGTACATGTGTACTGGTAAACAAGGGATGGATTTAGTTCTTGAGGATGGGAAAATTTTTAAAAAATATGATTTTTTTAAATAATTAGGTTACACCCAGTGACAGAATCTGCAACAAAGAGTAACAATGAGTAATTGTGTGACAAAGTTCCTACATGGAGTGATTTGGAATTATAGTATTAGTCAACAGACTAAAGAAAGGAGGTTCCGTAGAATCACCAAAAATAAAGTTACTTATGTTGCATAAATGTGAGTATGTATTAATAAAAGAAGGGACAAGATTAGGATAGTGGAATTAGGTTTCATGAGAAGATGTCAGCAGCTCACCCATGAAGATAAAATCAAAATATCTAAAATTTGGGAAAAATGAAGAGATACAGCCTATAACCAGCAGACTAGGGAATAAAAGTCTGCAGTGGTTAGGACTTATTAAAAGAATGAACATTGACTGGTGGCCTAAGAAGGTGTTAATGTGGACCCCAGGAAGAACCAAAAAGGGATGGTCACCCTTATCATGGGAATTATACATTGAGTGAGCTATGGATGAGAAGGGATTAAAGGCTTTTGATTTGATTAACCAAGACCACTGAAAGGAGAAAATGACTAATCCATAGTGGGAAAAGTCAAAGAAGAAGTGTGTGTATATAACTGAATGCAATAGAGGGATAAAAAAATAATAATGAAAAGTTAGAAAGAGAGGCAAGAAACTGAGAGAAAAAAATGAATTGAAAGAAACTGTAAATAATTTAGTAGCTGGGCTTGTAGTTTTCCCATGGGGAAAGGCTGTGCACTAAATCTTTGAATAGTGAAGATTTCTTGATTACATGCCAAGATAACTTCATAGCTGACATGAGTGATGCTGCTAAGGTAAAATTTGCAAAGAGTCAGTTAGAAGTGGAAGCTCAAGATTGTGAATTACAAATTGTGGTTTACTAGTCTCATAACATACAGCACCTAAATCATTTGATTCAGGTGCAGCAGAGATGCCAAAATTGTGGTAAAACTTCACCATAAACATAGAACAACTAATGTTAACCTCCACTACATGCACGATCATCCAATACATGCATGCAGACTGTGAGTCTGCATTTCATCTTATACCAGTTGATGAGAAAATTTAATATTGTTGTTATGAAATATAATTTGTTTGAAACTGAATAATATAAATAAAGGACTGAATTCATAAACATAATGTTTTTTAGAAAAAAATGTGTAAATAAATAGTGTTAAGTCACAACTTATCCTCCAACCAATAAGAACATTTACCGTAACAACTGAAATTAATATTCATTCCGTTTTTCACTGTTCTTATGAATACATATTAACCAAAAGTTATTTTCAGGAAAATAGTTCAGAACAATCATTCTTTACAGCCTTGCTGTCAGGTTCAGGCAAATAATTTGTGGTGCTGCTATTTTCACTGCACTCATTGCACAGGTATGCTGTAAGATGTTCCAGGCACACAAATTTATTGCACATATAGCAACAAAACTTTGTTGGTCCGTTTTCCTTCCTATCACAGAGGTACCATCTTCTTTGACTAGTTTCTCATGATTCCCTAGAAGGAAACACAGATTTCGGTAATTCCAAGATTTCTGCAATACAATTCTTGATGTTTGTGGGCATATTTAGTTGACTGACCTTTCTACTCTTACCCTCCTACACATCACTATTAAATTTTTCTTAGTCTCTTCATTATTTTCGAAAGCTTTGAGAGGCATAAGATATACAAAAGAAAACCTTTTTAGTTATCTTCATTTTATCTTGTTGTTGGCTGAAACTCTTGTGTCTAGGGGTACATTCTTGCAGCTGAAATTTTGATTTAATGTTGTGAGTTCCTGATGATTAACTAACTGATGAACATTTGCCTGTATATTTCTTGAATTTTATTCCATTCTTCTATAGAATGCCAACTTTACACTCTCCATTTAAAAAAAAACAATAATTACATTGTTGTAGACAAAATTAAAAAACACATGCATTTCCATCAGATGCATGCCCACTACTACCACATTCTGCAGTACTCACAATATTCCAAAGAGCTTACAAAGCAACAGAATTTATGTACTTCCCTGACAAAAGAGGAATCATTATTTTATAAATGAATCCAGAAATAAATTTAATAATTAGTGTTAGAGTGTGCATTTAATAATATGAATTTTAAGTATGCCAGATATTTCTAAAAGAAAAATAATTTTAGTTGTATTGATTGTAACAACTTAATTTCTTTTTATACATTTTACTCTGAAATATAATACATCATATACAAAATCAAATTAAATTCTTTCAGTGAAACAGCAGAGAATGTTCACCTATACCAGATTTGGGATTAATCCTGGTATCATTTATTTATATAAAAAAGGATATGTTAGAAAAAAATGTCCCATTACACCTTCATTGCCAATTGCTTGGCAAGAAGCTTTAGAGAGTCTTTTCAAGAAAAAAATGAATTTGAATTGCTCTTGTAGATTACATATTCACTAATTCCAACAATATTCAGAGAGGAAAAAATTATAAATGCCCATCCTTTGGTAATTCTTGTCATAAGATATGAAATTTTATCTCATCAACTTTATCCACTCCAGACTTGGTACCATTATAAAAAGTAATAATTTCTGGCTTGGACTTCTCCAAATCACTGTCAATACTATCATCATAATGTAAAGTAGAAAGTGCTAGAAGAACCTTGTTTTTCTTAGGCATACATGAAACAAATGTTGTACTCTTCCTAAATGCAAAAATGCGGGATTCCATAGGACAATTTGTTGCTCCTGTCATAAATGGAGAAATTTCACATTTATTTTCATAAAATGTAGCAACCATTGTCAGTTTGTCATTTTCCAACAAGTCAGCTGCAAGTGGAACTGATGTGACCCAATTATTATGTTATACTTGTGCCAGATTTGGATATGCATTTCATAATTCTTTTGACAATAGCATGTGGCATGTTGTCACAGAGATATGGCCCATCCACATGTTTCCCACAGTATATTTTTAAATGACTAGTATAAAACATCTTTGCAAATGTAAGTGCAAAAAGTTTTTAACCATATTTTGCCCATTTTGATGGAATGTGTTGTAAAAATCCACATCTGCCTCTGAATGCGTCCAGTATTCCATCCAATGTAACGAGTTCTGATAAACTGTAATGAATCTTGCAGTATTTATCGAATTGCTCAATCAAGAATTAAACAGTGGCTAATTTGTCTGTTTCCTTCTGATGAGCTCTGTTTCTGATGTCATCAAACCTCAGACATGTCAGCAAGAAACAAAATTGATTTACTTCCACTGAAAGACTGGAATACTCCACCCCAGTCACATTTGTAGCCCAGAAATCTTGTAAATATGTGTGTGATGTTTTTAGAGCACCCGCCAAGAAAAGAAGTCCTAAACATGCCTTGATTTCTCTAATGTTAGTGCCCACAGCATCCAATTCTCTGGAGTATTTAGAATGAATATGTATGTGTTAGTACGCTAAATAATTTCTTCTAAAATTTCATCTGTGAAGAAAATATGTAAACAATCAGCTGGACACTTGGCATTTTTTCGCTTCACCTGTGACTCCCAGTAAATGCTTAAAAACACTATGTTGAGCTCTTCTTACTCTCTTCTTATGAATTACAGGTTGATGGCTCTATTGCATATGATCTTTACCAACATGTAAATGAAATTTATCAATAGTATCAGTTTCATCCAAAGACTGCTCACTTTCAGAAATCTGGTCACTTTCGAAGATTGATTCTAGATTGCTACAGTCTTCATTAGCAATCTCTTCACCAAACAATTTCAACAGATACTCATCATCTGCCATTCTTTTCAAAATAGTAAAAAATAAAACTTCATTCTGTAATCAATGTTGGTCAATCAAAAGGTTCGTAATTGTATGACAGTTAGGATAAATAAAATTTCTAAATAAAGAAATAGATGCACAACATTTCTAAACATTATCATTTATATTTTGTGATATTACCAAGAAAAATCTGCCTTACTTGCAATATAGTATCGAGGAACTGATGACAGAACTGACTCACAAGAATTCACACACATGAACTGACACTCTGGTCCTCACCAGCCTTTGCTGCTTCAGACAATAATGACTGTCTTCAATAGTTTGCCAGTGATTTGTTAAGGAAGGAGGGGAAGGTAGAAAAAGCTGCTAACAGAAATCTTGAATTTCTAATTAACTGTTGATGAAAAGTTAAAACTGCAGTCTCACATCCTCGCATTCCATGGTGCATTTAATGAAGAGTTAATAAGAGCAGCCTTAAACAAAAAATCTAACACTAAGGTACCTGTTACTCAAATTATCCTCTACAAATTATTCTACCAAATAGTAGCATTTCTCCCACACACTCTGCTGTAGCCTTATTTCTAGAATATCTGGTTTCATATTAAATATGTTTTTGTCCATCATTTTATTACATATTGTCATCCCCACATACTGTGGAGGACATGCATATAATTCCATTTGGTGCATGCATAGCATAAAATCATTTTTATTTCTCATGTTTTTATATGGTTAAAATTATTCTCCTCAGATAATTTTTATTTGCTATGTAGGAATGGGCTAACCAGCATGCTCAGCAATTCACTGGTCATCCAACTTTTGAAGCTATATTTTATGTAAATATTGGGGACACGCCATGCAACTCATGTTGCAAAATGATTTCTTACATGGACCAATTTATAAAAGTGGGTAAAAAGTATGAAAGAATTTTTTGTCAGGGAATTAAATAATCTCATTCTTTAGGACAAACCACTAGGGTCAGTGGCAGAATTTTCCGGTTTAAAGAGAATCCTTCAAGAGTTTTTATAGTGGGAACTTATCCACAGTCCTACTTATTTTGTGGAAGAGTTCCTGAAACTTATTTAAAAGATAGCTCTGTGTTTTAGGTAAAAGTTAGCTGAGCATAAGGAGAATAATAATAAAAGAAATCATGACAGGGTAACAATAATAGATAGCAAGCAGAATACAAGGAATACAAGAATTATGGGGAGGAAACAGACAATTTTCAATAGATAAGATAGGATGACAGGGAAATACCAAGACAAGGGGGTCCAGAAGGTGCAATCCTCCAGGGCACACAGTTGGGAACCTAGCTAGTGCCTCACTTAAAGTCCACAGGGGAACTAATACCTATGAAAAAAACAGAATTAGAAAGGTTTGTAATAATAAGCAGTATACTTGCAACAAATAAGATAAGAGGGAAATTGAAGTGTGCCACATGGATGCCATTAACGGAAATGAAAAGTCATGAGGAGGTTATTTGATTGACTGATTTGGGGAGAAGGGACCAGACAGTAAGGTCATCAGCCCCATCTGATTAGGAAAGGATGGGAGAGGAAGTCAGCCATTCCCTTTCAAAGGAATCATCCTGGCATTTGCCTGAAGTGTTTTAGGAAAATTATGGAAAACCTAAATCAGTATGGGCGGACGCAGGTTTGAACCATTGTCCTCCTGAATGTGAGTCCAGTTTGATGTGGAGCGGCTGGAATATAAGGAATGAATATAATAAATATTAATGAAATAATGGAAGTAATAAAATTTCTAATTATTAAGTTGAGGAATAATATTGTCACAGAAGAAGCTCAGTAACACTGTGGTGTAGTGGTTACGATACTATACTGTTGCATGGAGGGTTGTGAGTTCAAAACTCACCTGGACTGTACAATTTTAACTTCTATATTTGGTTTGAGTAGGTTCTAGAAGTATCCACAAATGTCAAGAATCAATGTACTGGAACGTTCTGTAGCTGTATATACAGGGTGTCCCATTTATCTTGACCACCCTAAATAACTGTTTGTCCAGATGCAAATTACAAACTGTTTCAAGCAAATGGTCTTTAGCCATCAGGGGGACATCAATCAGCGTGATTGCCTTCATTGTAGCTTTGTTTTTTTACAAAGATTTGAATGGTGCTATGACTTTTTTAAATAGCACCCTGTATTTTTTATTCAGTAATTCATTTCCTCTCCTAAAAACCTATTCAAAAATATATCACAGTGTACCATTCACTGAAAGACAATGTTATTGATTACATAACACAACATTGACTTTGAAGCTGGGAGCACAAACTCGTCCACTTGATGGAGTTGTCAGAAAACAAATGAAAACCAAGTAAAAACATAACACAAAATTAAGGTTGACTCTCCTGTACCATTGCCCAGGAGTATAACATTCAAAGGTGCTCAAAGTGGTGACCCTGGACACGGATACACTGGTGCACTCATTGAGTGAAAGAATTATTTACTGCTTCCAGTGTTGCCTGCTGAAGACAATTACAAGCAAGCATGACATGTCCCTGTATGTCCTCTGCAGTTCTTGGAATATCGCGATAAACAACGTCTTTAATGTGTCCCCAAAGAAAAAAGTCCAGAGGATTTAAATCAGGAGACCTAGCAGACTGGTCCTCCTTGACCAATCCATCTGGCAGGATACCTTTGGTTCAGAACATGATGTGCATGAAAGGCATTATGTGCTGGACATCCATTGTGTTGATACCACATAAGCATTCTGGTTCTTAGGGGCACTTCATACAGAAGAGGAGGAAGAATTTGTCTGAGGAAGTTGGCATATGCTGTGCCATTTAGACTACCATTGATGAAATAAGGGCCAATAATTGTAGTACCAAGCGTCCCACACTAGTCATTAACTCTCCATTGACACTGATGTTCCACCTGTCAAGCCATCGTGGGTTGTCGCTGGACCAATAATGCATGTTCCTTGTATTTACCCATCCTTTGTTTGAGAAGGAACATTCATTGGTAAATAGAACACTGGAGAAGAAGTTTGGATTGGCAAGTATTTGCTGCTGTGCCCACTGACAGAGCTGAACATGATTCTGGAAATCATTCCCATGCAGTTCTTGAGGTAGGTGTACATGGTAACGATGGAACCAGTGATTTGTAAGAATATGATGGACACTGGTTTTAGGAATGCCAGTCTCATGTTCAAGCTGATGTGTGCTCACATGTGGATTCATAGCAACAGAAGCAAGAACAATAACTGTGGCAGCTTCGTCTGTGTGAGAGATACAATGATTGCGTTGTCGTGGGATGAAACTTCCCATTTCCTGACACTTCACAACAAGATGAGAAAACATCCATTGGAAAGGTGGGTTCTTGTCAGGATATCGCTCTCTGTACAGTTCCACTGCCTGTGTAGCATTTTGCCTACCTTCAACAACAACAACAATAAAAGAAACATTATTTTGATGCAGTTTGTAGGAAGGACAGCCTTTACTGTCTGCTTACTCTACACAACAGTATTTCAAATGACTAAACTCCTGTACTAAATGTACCTGTACATAAGAAAACAGTATTGCAATTACTGTTCTGCTAACTTATATTCCCCATAGATGAGTAGCATTTCCACCTTCTCTTTGTTGGTGTACATTCTACTCACACAACTCTTCAACTGGCGATGGTTGGAGGAATGATGAGTGTGCATTCTGGTTAAGTTTACATTTGTCCTCTGCCAACTTGAGTGCGTGGATGTGTTCCATTACCCCGAGTACATGCACTAAGCACTGGGAGCGTCAATGTCAGTATTGTGTTATGTAATTAATAAAGGTGTGTTTCAGCGAATGGTACACTGTGATAAATTTTGGACAGGTCTTTAGCAGAGGAAATGAATTACCAAATAAAAAATACAGGGTGCTATTTAAAAAAGTCATACTGCTGTTCATATCTTTGTAAAAAACAAAGCTACAACAAAGGTAATCATGTTGATTGATGTCCCCCTGACGGCTAGAGAACATTTGCTTGAAACATTTTGTAATTTGCATCTGGACATATAGTTATTTAGAGTGGTCAAGATAAATGGGACACCCTGTAAACTGTATGTGTTCTGGCTGGAGGCAGTTCACTCCGTGCTCTTGTATGTGCAAGTGCTGAATAAACCTTCGTTAAGTGAAGTTAGTGTTCATCATTCACCTAATTACAACTTCTTCTATGTGACATTATTCTGGTGGAGACACTGGGAATTGGAACTTGTGGTAGCGAACATTATCAACGATACAGTGGCTCCCATCAGGCCATGACAGAGCCGCCGTTTACATGGCGAGAAACCCGAGTTCGAGCCATATTCAATAGATCGCAATCTATCAGAGACTGAAGAACAAGAGGACGTTACGATGACAGCAACAGTGCACCATCACATGAAACATCCTTCTGGGTTCCCTGGTGATGACGGCCAAGATCCAAACAAGGGGCTGAAGGTATATGAGCGTATAGCCAAATTTAACCAATGAGATGACACCGTGTGTTTGGCTAACGTATTTTTCTACTTGGAGGGCACTGCCAAGCAATGGTATGAGAACAACGAGGAGAAGTTCATAAGCTGGGAAGTATTCGAGGTGGAACAAGTATTTCGGCGACACACAAGAAGTGCTTGGCTGGACATAAATTAAAGTGCAGGGCACAGCACCCAGGAGAAACTACAGCATCCTACATTCAAGACATCTTGGAGCTGTATAAAATAGTGGATCCTAGAATGAAGGAGGAAGATAATGTTGCACATCTCATGAAGGGTGTTGCTGAAGACATGTATCAAGCACTACTCCTGAAGGAGGTCTCGGCAGCAGACGACTTCATAAAATGGTGCCAGTATATCGAGACAATGCATAAAAAAAGAATTACACGCAAGAAGTTTGAACGGCTTCCAAACGTTGTATCGATGTCTATGATGGAGGAAGCAACTGATTTCACAAGTGTTCTTCGTCAGATAGTGAGAGAGGAAGTTCAGAAGGCACTTGGCTTGTACGGCGAGCAAAAGACCGAGACGCTTCAAGAGGTTATAAGGAGGAAGTGGAACAGAAATTGAACCCAATCTCTCGTCCTTCATTTCCCTTTAAAATGGTGAAAAAGTCGAGACCCAAGCGAAGCTACGTTCCTGCAATGTCGCATGAAGAACCTGTTTGGACACCAAGGAAGACTGATGTCTGGAGGACCCAGGATAACCAACCAGTGTGTTTCCAATGCGAACGACCGGGACATGTGATGCGTTATTGTCAAGAAAGGCGACGGATATTTGATGACACCCGCGCCAGAAGACAGCAGACCAATCTTAGCTGACGCCAAGTCCAGGACGACAAAGATGAACAAGAAGATATGGGTGCAGGATGACGTAGGTCACCATCGCCGCAAGCTAGCAGGTAGAGAGGACGCTGCCCAACACGCCGATCAAGGTCTCCATCGTTGTTTAAAAGCTCCAGCCGATCAACTAGCCGCCGCAACCTGGAAAACTAAAGGGTGCGAACTTCCTTGGAGGTGAGGCCGCCAAGCAGAAAAATCTTCTGCCGTCGATGACTACAAAAATGATACGAAACTACGTCGATATCCACATGGAGGGCCAACCAGCTCAAGCTCTTGTGGACTTTGGAGCATCATATTCAGTCACTTCGGAGAAGTACCATCGCCAGTTGCAGAAAACCGAATTCATCAACAGCAAAACATCTCTGCTGAAGGTGGCTAATGGGAAATATATAAGGCCTACAGGAAGATGTACCATGTGTGTGAGTATAAGTGGCCATACACAGCCCTCAGAATTCATCACCTTACAAGAGTGTAGTCATGACGTCATTCTCGGATGGGACGTTTTGAGTGGGTATCAAACGCTGAGCCGTTAAATGAAGAACAGCTGAGCATCTTAAAAACCTCCCATGCCAAGTCTGTGGGCGAAATTAGCGCTGCCACTATGACACAAGATCTTCTAGCTCGACTATCACCAAATCTCACTAAAGAACAGCAGAAGAAGCTACCTGCCATTCTTCAGAAGTTCTCTGAATGCTTCAATCCGCAGGTGACGAGCAAATTAGACAAATCGACAGTGAAGCACCAGATTAGCACTGGAGACCATCAACCAATAAGCCAGAGAGCATACCGTGTGTCAGCAACGGAACGTCGAATAATTCGCGACAAGGTGGAGAAAGTGATGAAGAATGACATCATTTTGCCTTCGCAGAGCCCATGGTCGTCTTCAGTGGTCCTCGTCAGGAAGGAGGATGGGAGTTGGCGCTTTTGTGTTGATTACAGGAAGCTTAATAAAATAACTAAAAAGAACGTTTACCCTCGTCCACGAATTGACAATACACTAGATTGTCTGAAGGGGGCTTAGTTTTTCTCAACCATGGACATGGACTCAGGATACTGGCAAATCGAAGTAGATGATGATCGTGAGAAAACTGCATTCATCACCCCTGAGGGCCTGTATGAGTTTAAAGTAATGCCGTTTGGTTTGTGTAATGTACCAGCAACTTTTGAACAGATGATGGATAATATTCTACGTCATCTGAAGTTAACGAAGTATCTTTGTCATTTAGATGACATTTCAGTGTTCTCAGAGACAGCTGATGAACATATAAAAAGACTGAAGGCCGTTCTTAAGTTTCTCCAACAAGGCGGACTGAATCTTAATCTAAGAAAGTGTCTCTTTGGAGCAAAAGAAATCAAAATACTTAGACACCTTGTGTCAAACGAAGGTGTGCGGCCAGACCCAGAAAAGGTGAGAGCTATAACGGAATTTCCAATTCCTAAAAGTATTAGAGATGTGAGAAGCTTCCTCGGATTATGTTCTTATTACCGTCGTTTTATCAAAGACTTTTGTATCAAAGCCAGGAGTTGTTAAAAGCTGACGTTAAATTTATCTGGGGTGGTGCTCAACAAGAGTCTTTTGATGTGCTGCGAAAAGCTCTGACGACTGCCCTTGTTGTCTGTATGTTGAGAGGGCACCTACAGAACTACACACGGATGCCGTGGGTATGGGATTGGTGCCGTTCTGGTGCAAATTTCGGATGGAAAAGAGAAGGTTATAGCCTATGCTTCTAGGGCACTTACAAAAGCCGAAGGAAACGACTCAACTACAGAAAGAGAATGTCTTGCTGTGATCTGGGCCATGTGTAAATTTCGACAGTATCGCTATGGAAGGCCATTCACAGTTGTTACAGATCATCACCCGCTTTGTTGGTTGACAGGTCTTAAGGATCCAACAGGACGACTCGTCAGGTGGGCACTACGTCTTCAAGAGTATGACGTTACCATAGTGAACAAAAGTGTAAGAAAACACCAAGATGCCGACTGTCTCTCAAGAAAGCCTGTGCAAGACCATCAAGACTTTGATGAAGATAGTGACTGTCTCGCTGCACTCCAGGATCTCTCTGCTGAGCAGAAGAAGGACGCCAAGATATCTCAAATTATGCATGCATTAAATCGGTCAGAGGATGTGAAAGGACAATTTATGGTAGTTGGTGGATTGCTTTGCAAGAAAGACTTTGGTCCGTTTGGAAAGAGGTGGCTACTAGTGATTCCTAAACACATGCGCTTAGATGTTCTAAAGAAATTCCATGAGACACTTGAGGCCAGACATTTAGGATATATTAAGACTTACGATAGAATCGGCAAGAGATTTTTCTGGCCAGGTTTATTTAGCAGTGTCAGTCACTATGTGCTACACTGTCGAGAGTGCCAGAGGAGAATGGCAGTTCCTCAGAAACCACCTGGCCGACTCATACCAATTCCACCAGCTGGTACGCCTTTCTAGCGTTTTGGGATTGACCTCCTCGGACGATTTCCAACGTCTGCTAGTGGCAATAGATGCATTATTGTTTGCACTGATTATCTGACACGCTATGCCATTACAAAAGCCGTGAAAACAGCCGAAGCATTCGACGTAGCAAAATTCATTGTGGAAGACATTGTATTAAAACGCGGTGCCCCAAGGTCGTTAATTATGGATCGAGGGAAAGCTGTTCAATCGGATCTTGTGACAGAGATAAACCGTCTGTGCAACATTACTCATCACATGACGACTGCATACCATCCGCAAACTAATGGACTTGCTGAACACCTTAATAAGACCTTGGCCGACATGCTATCAATGTTCGTCAATGTTGAGCAGAGCAACTGGGATGAGGTGCTACCTTTCGTGAAGTTTGCCTACAACATCGCCAAATTAGACACCACAAGATTTACGCCATTTTTCGTGGTGCATGGGCGTGAAGCGACTACGACGATGGACACTGTGTTTCCGTTACATCCTGATGATGTGGACGACGACTACATCGGCCAGGTGTTAACCAGAGCTGAGGAAGCTCCGCAGTTAGCTCGACTCTGCACGTTGCAGGATCAAGAAAACGATTGCCAAAGGTATGACGTGAGCCACCGCCCTGTTGTCTACCAGCCTGGTGACATCATCTGGATCTTCACTCCTGTTTGGAAGGTTGGTCTCTCTGAGAAGCTCCTAAGGCCCTACTTTGGACCTTATAAGGTTGTCCGATGTTACTTATGAAGTTGAAGATTTCAACCCCCGACACAAGACGACGAAAGATCAGAGATACGGTCCACGTTCTTCAAATGAAGCCCTACAAGGATCCTAGGATCCTGCAACCAAGGGTAAATTCGAAGCTCCAGTGATAGGCAACAAGCAGAAAGGTGACGAAGAGCGTAGTGGGAAAAGAAGTTCTAAGAAGATCACCACCAGAGCGAGCATCAGTCATTGGGAATCAGAGTATGCAGGACCGATTACTCGTTGCTGGACTAGGAGATCATAACACCAAGGCGCTGTTCTCTTAAGGAGGAAGCAATGTCGCAGAAGAAGCTGAGTAGCGCCATGGTGTTGTGGTTATGATACTAAACTGTTGCAGGGAGAGTTGTGGGTTCAAAGTTCACCTGGACTGTATACTATTAACTTCTATATTTGGTTCAAGTAGATTCTAGAAGTATCCACAAATGTCAAGAATCATTGAACTGGAATGTTCTGTAGCTGTACATATACTGTATGTGTTCTGGCTGGAGGCAGTTTGCTCTGCGCTCTTGTATGTGCAAGTGCTGAATAAACCTTTGTTAAGGGAATTTAGTGTTCGTCATTCATTTAATTTCACCTTCTTCTATGTGACAATATGGTTGAAATGGAGGGTAATGAAAACAGTTTGGGACTGGCATCTATTACAATCAATCTGATGTCTGAAAGAGAGGCACTGCTGTTGCTAGAAGTGGACATGTGTATTAATATGGATCTGACAGAAATGCAGTTAAAAGCAATGAAATTATAAGTGAGGAATTAGTTTATGGGGATGCAAAGGTGAATAATAATGTAAAGTAAGGAAGTAATGTTGTTAATAATTTTTTTAAAAATGTAATGCATATAGGTCTTCTGACTATGGGATATTTGCTAAAGTTGTTCATAGTGATAATGTGGTGGGTAATAAGGTGAATATTAATGCTGTACCCATACCATTGTGGGTTGATAATAATGATATAAATGATGAGTTGTTTAGTGAAATGTGAGCTGATAATTGCAATGGAAGTGTTGTTAATGAAATTTTCCCTGATGAAGAAGTAAAAGCACATATTTTTTATGGAAGGTGGAGGTCATATGAATCTGGATGAGAATGTCAGTAGGGACGGGATGGAGAAAGATGAGCAGATCATAATGTAAGTGATTGGATGTCCATGCAAAAGTCCATAAGATCTTAATTCCTGAGGAAAGGGAGGAACAAAAAATGTAAAGTAGTTAGAAGGATAGAGAATTAAAGTGTTGAACAGGATGCTGATGGAATATTTAATGATATATTTAGGTGGTACAAAGAAATTGAGCATGAGACTGTTTGCGTTACAGAGAGGGAAAGCAGGCAGGAGACTGAAGCAGATTTGTTGGAGATAACTGAGTTAAAGAGAGCACCTATTCTAAGAGTTCAGCCTATTATTACTGTGGTAGTGAAAGAAGTGGAAAATATTGCACTTTTAGATTCTCACTCCAGTTTTTCAGCCATATCAGAGTCTTTCTGGCAACAGGAAATTGCTGGAGATACCTATGACTGGCGTAAAAATAAAAACAGCAGCTCAGGCATGAAGCAAGCCAGTTAAGAGACAGATATTGTTATAACTTAAGATCGATGGAAACTGTTTTGCTATTAATTGTCTTGATGTTCCTGGTTTAACTAGGAACATTATTTTGGGAATGGATTTCTTATATTAAGATGTTTGTAACATTATTGTGAAGAATGGAATTGTGGAATTGGATGCTGGGGATTAGGGAAAAATTATGGTTCAAAAGCGAATCATCAGGGGGTGAAATAATTGCACTTTTACAGAATGTCAGAAAATGTGGAAATATGTTCAACAAAGAAAATAAATAATAAAATAGATGAAATGCAACATTTGTCAGAAGATCAGGGAATACAACTTTTTGAACAGTTGTGAGATCATTAGTACACATTCTCTTATAAATCTGGGCAGCTGATTAACTTTGAATACAGTGATACTCTTTGATGTAATAAAAGTAAGACATTTTTTTATGGCCATGACAGGTAAGAAATCAGTCAGGGCCAGAATTCAAAAGATGTCAGATTGGAAAGTAATAGTGCATGGTGGTAGTGAGTATTTCAATCCAATAGTGATTTTTAAAAAGAAAGGTAAAGTAGTAAGGATTGTATTGGATGACAAAAAATGAAACAAAACAATTGTAATGGAAAATTACCAACAATAAAACAAGAATCCTCCCCCCATGAACCATGGACCTTGCTGTTGGTGGGGAGGCTTGCGTGCCTCAGTGATACAGATAGCCACACCATAGATGCAACCACAACAGAGGGGAATCTGTTGAGATGGCCAGACAAATGTGTGGTTCCTGAAGAGGGGCAGCAGCCTTTTCAGTAGTTGCAGGGGCAACAGTCTGGATGATTGACTGATCTGGCCTTGTAACACTAACCAAAATCGCCTTGCTGTGCTGGTACTGCGAACGGCTGAAAGCAAAGGGTAACTACAGCCATAATTTTTCCCGAAGGCATGCAGCTTTACTATATGGTTAAATGATGATGACGTCCTCTTGGGTAAAATATTCCAGAGGTAAAATAGTCCCCAATTCTGCCGGGGACTACTCAGGAGGATGTTGTCATCAGGAGAAAGAAAACTGGTGTTCTACAGATCGGAGCGTGGAATGTCAGATCCCTTAATCGGGCAGGTAAGTTAGAAAATTTAAAAAGGGAAATGGATAGGTTAAAGTTAGAAAATAGTGGGAATTAGTGAAGTTCGGTGGTAGGAGGAACAAGACTTCTGGTCAGGTGAATAAAGCATTATAAACACAAAATCAAATAGGGGTAATGCAGGAGTAGGTTTAATAATGAATAGGAAAATAGGAATGTGGGTAAGCTACTACAAACAGCATAGTGAACACATTATTGTGGCCAAGATAGACATGAAGTCCATGCTTACCACAGTAGTACAAGTTTATACTCCAACTAGCTCCATAGATGACGAAGAGATTGATGAAATGTATGAGGAGATAAAAGAAATTATTCAGATAGTGAAGGGAGATGAAAATTTAATTGTCATGGGTGACTGGAACTCGATAGTAGGAAAAGGAGGAGAGGGAAATGTAGTAGGTGAATATGGAATGGGATTAAGGAATGAAAGAGGAAGCCGCCTGGTAGAATTTTGCACAAAGCATAATTAATCATAGCTAACACTTGGTTCAAGAATCATAAAAGAAGACTGTATATGTTGTGTTGGCAGAAGAGCCAACATTGTGTTACTAGAGGAGGCTGAAATGCATGCGTTTTAACTCGTGCAGGCTGGCGTGAAGAAGGAAGAACTATACTGACGTGAGGTCTGGAACATGACAAGGAATGAGAATTCAGAAAGTGGACATAATTAATTTCATACTTAACTTTAATCCATTAATGATGAACATCGCTCTTGACAGTACATGATTCACAATATTATCTGTTAGTAACTGAATATGGCACCTTGCTAGGTCATAGCAAATTACGTAGCTGAAGGCTATGCTAAACTGTCGTCTCGGCAAATGAGAGTGTAAGTAGACAGTGAACCATCACTAGCAAAGTCGGCTGTACAACTGGGGAGAGTGCAAGGGAGTCTCTAGACTAGACCTGCTGTGTGGTGGCGCTTGGTCTGCAATCACTGATAGTGGCGACACTCGGGTCCGATGTATACTAACGCACCGCGGCTGATTTAAAGGCTACCACCTAGCAAGTGTGGTGTCTGGAGGTGACATCACAGTATACATGGAAGAAGCCTGGAGATACTGGAAGGTCTCAGATAGATTATGCAAAGGTAAGACAGAAATCCAGGAACCAGGTTTTAAACTGTAAGACATTTCCAGGGGCAGATGTGAACACTGACCACAATCTATTGGTTATGAACTGTAGATTAAAACTGAAGAAACTGCAAAAAGGTGGGAATTTGAGGAAATGGGACCTGGATAAACTGACAAAACCAGAGGTTGTACAGAGTTTCAGGGAGAGCATAAGGGAACATTTGACAGGAATGGGGGAAAGAAATACAGTAGAACAAGAATGGGTAAGTGTGAGGAATGAAATAGTGAAGGCAGCAGAGGATCAAGTAGCTAAAAACACGAGGGCTAGTAGAAATCCTTGGGTAACAGAAGAAATATTGAATTTAATTGATGAAAGAAGAAAATATAAAAATGCAGTAAATGCAGCAGGCAAAAAGGAATACAAACATCTCAAAAATGAGATTGACAGGAAGTGCAAAATGGCTAGGCTGGGATGGCTATAGGAAAAATGTAAGGATGTAGAGGCACATATCACTAGGGGTAGGATAGATACTGCCTACAGGAAAATTAAAGAGACCTTTGGAGAAAAGAGAACCACTTGCATGAATATCAAGAGCTCAGATGGAAACCCAGTTCTAAGCAAAGAAGGGAAAGCAGAAAGGGGGAAGAGTATATAGAGGGTCTATACAGGGGTGATGTTCTTGAGGACAATATTATGGAAATGGGAGAGACTGTAGATGAAGATGAAATGGGAGATATGATACTGCGTGAAGAGTTTGACAGAGCACTGAAAGACCTAAGTCGAAACAACGCCCCAGGAGTAGACAACATTCTGTTAGAACTACTGACAGCCTTGGGAGAGCCGGGCCTAACAAAACTCTGCCATCTAGTGAGCAAGATGTATGAGACAAACGAAATACCCTCAGACTTCAAGAAGAATATAATAATTCCAATCCCAAAGAAAGCAGGTGTTGACAGATGTGAAAATTACTGAACTATCAGTTTAATAAGCCACGCCTGAAAATACTAACACGCATTCTTTACAGACAAATGGAAAAACTGGTAGAAACTGACCTCAGGGAAGATCAGTTTGGATTCCGTAGAAATGGTAGAACAGTGAGCCAATACTGACACTAAGACTTATCTTAGAAAATAGATTAAGGAAAGGCAAACCTATATTTCCAGCATTTGTAGACTCAGAGAAAGCTTTTGACAATGTTAACTGGAATACTCTCTTTCAAATTCTGAAGGTGGCAGGGGTAAAATACAGGGATCGAAAGTCTATTTACAATTTGTACAGAAACCAGATTGTAGTTGTGAGAGTCGAGGGACATGAAAGGGAAGCAGTGGTTGGGAAGGGAGTGAGACAGGGTTGTAGCCTATCCCCAATGTTATTCAATCTGTATATTGAGCAAACAGTAAAAGAAACAAAAGAAAAATTCGGAGTAGGAATCAAAATCCATGGAGAAGAAATAAAAACTTTAAGGTTCGCCGATGACATTGTAATTCTGTCAGAGACAGCAAAGGACCTGGAAGAGCAGCTGAACGGAATGGACAGTGTCTTGAAAGGAGGGTATAAGATGAACATCAACAGAAGCAAAACGAGGATAATGGGATGTAGTCGAATTAAATTGGGTGATGCTGCACGAATTAGATTAGGAAATGAGATGCTTAAAGTAGTAACTGAGTTTTGCTATTTGGGGAGCAAAATAACTCATGATGGTCAAAGTAGAGAGGATATAAAATGTAGACTGGCAATGGCAAGTGTTTCTGAAGAAGAGAAATTTGTTAAAATCGAGTATAGATTTAAGTGTCGGGAAGTTGTTTCTAAAAGTATTTGTTTGGAGCATAGCCATGTATGGAAGTGAAACGTGGAAGATAAATAGTTTAGACAAGAAGAGAATAGAAGCTTTAGAAATGTGGTGCTACAGAAGAATGCTGAAGATTAGATGGGTAGATCGCATAACTAATGAGGAGGTATTGAATGGAATTGGAGAGAAGAGAAATTTGTGACACAACTTGATTAGAAGAAGGGATCAGCTGGTAGGGAATATTCTGAGGCAACAAGGGATCACCAATTTAGTATTGGAGGGCAGTGTTGAGGGTAAAAATCGTAGAGGGAGGCCAAGAGATGAATACACTTGTGGCGCTGATGAGGTCAACAGCATCGATACACGTTTGTCTCTAGACTGCGAGCATCGTCTTTGGATGCTGAGCATTGTCTTTGGGCTGTTCCGCCACGTCAGTTCTTTGTGAGCCTATGATGTGTTTAGGTGAATAAATGAACTACTGTTAAATGGTGTTCTTTGGTGTAACCAATCCAAACATCCACCTCACTGGTGACCCCGTGTTGTAACATGTTCCATTTTCGCCGTTTTACTGTGTCTGCACCCTCCCCGTCGGTTACTTTCGCATATATTACATCGAGACAGCATTCAAACAATGACTTTGGCCCAGCACTTAACACGGGATTTTGTGATCGACATGCATCGTGGTGCGGGCGATGCCTCTCACTCGACAATTACACCGATTTCGCCGGACGTTTTCGAGCCTGCAATAATAAGTGAGATTAGGAGTGTGCATAACTCCGGCTATCAAACGCCTTTGTTTCCACCACATGTGCCATCCCTCATCGACTGTGCAGTTACCTATTACGGATCTCCGTGCAGTGCGGGAGCAATGCCGATTTCTGTAAATGCTTCGTTGGACAACCTACCACCGCCATGACAACGATTTGCCACGCTGCAATCCGTGCAGTACCACGCAGAAACCTGCCACGTGGCCGAAACTGCTTCGTTCACAGGTCAACCTCCTCAGTATTAAAACACGCCCACGTCTGCCTCGGTTCAGCATCAGCACATTCCTTCCTACTTCGATACCTCAGCCTGCAACAGGAACAATAACTTGTTATCTGTGCCTGACCTCCACCTCCATCCCACAGCTACGCCTCAGTGCTTTCTGCCACGACATTCACCTTATCCACACACCATTTTGAGTGGAGTGACTATGAACAGTAAACATTCACACATTCCATCCCACGTTCGACATCATTTCCCACACTGTGTTTCTGGACAGCCCACGCCTCCGGAGCCTCACTGCAACACAGGTGGTCCCGGCTCTATTCATACGTCGAGCTTTCCACGGACTATCACGCGTTCTCCAACTTTGAACTTTTTCTCACCTGTCGCCCCCGCGCCAGCTCCAGTCGAGCTTCCGCTACTGTTCTCGAAAAATCTCGGTGCTTCATTCACGTCGGTCTTCCGCAACACGTCAATCCGAACACACCCACAACGTGTTGAGCTTCTGCAACCGCAACCAACACATTACGGTGTCTCACCCGCGTCGGCCTTCTCTGTCGCGACAGATCATACCCAACCACGTGTCATATTCACGCTGCCACCCGAACAGCCGTCGTTGCCACATCCCCTGGAGGCACACTTTCCTGGAATACTACAGCAACAACTGTTCGTTTCAAGCAGTGCCCAGCGATCTCAACTCAACCTGTTCTTCCGAAGATTCTACAACGCTCACCGATATTGCTGCCGTTTAATCCTGACAGGGCTGCAACCTGGTTCAAAATTGCAGACAAAGAGTTCGACCATTACAAACTCGACGAGTCGACCAGGTTTCCGTGCCGCAGCACCCACTTGCACGACCAGGAGGACTTGATTGTTGACCTGATCGACGCCCCTGACTCATCTACCTAGTACACCCTAGCCAAAAAGACAGTTCTACGTCGGCTTGCACGCTCAACTGAGGCAGCAATACGGCAAGTGCTCCACGTCGAGCAACTAGGCAACGACAAACCTTCCCAGCTCTGGAGATGGCTACGTGCCCTGGTCAGCGCCGATCTACTCTCTGACACAGCTCTATTCGCCATCTGGTCAGATAAACTATCTCCTCACATCCGCTTTGCTCTGGCTCAGAGGTCTCCCAAACCTGTCGAGCAAAGAATGACAATTGCTGACAAGCTACACAATGCATCACTGCTCTATTTCGCCAGCCACTGCCTACCTGACAAGTCTCAGGTTCAGGCTCATCGCCCTGTGGCCGGGCGCGGCCAGGCGCTCACTGTGCCGACTATTCCGCTCGCTCCGGGAAGCAGTAAACAAGCTACTGGGGCGCCACCGGATCAGCCCACGGTCACGCCCCCTCCTGCAACCGAGCCTGCTGCAGCCACCGAACCTCGGCCACCACCACTGGCAACGAACGTTCTGCAGGAAATGCAACCGCACTACCCGTACTGTTACTTCCACACACGGTTTGGTGAGGCGGCACGGAACTGCAGACCACCCTGCTACTTCCCAAACGCCAATCACACATAGGTCTGGGTGACACCTCCTGTGCACAACATGACAGGCACTCCCCAGTGTTCCATTCTGTCTGGGAACGACTGGATAATTGCGGATGACTTTACATTAAAGACATTTTGTCAGGATACCTTTTCCTAGTGGACAAGGGCACCGATGTTTCGCTGCTGCCTGCGTCCTTAGTGTCGTCGTACATCCGCCCTCATCATACTTCAATACAGGCCGTGATTTCAACTAAACTACAATGCTCGGGTTCAACTTCCCACGTCATCGCACTCTCCACAAACTGCAAACTCGAGTGGCCTCTCTGGTGTGCGACATTGACGAACCTATACTAGGCATTGACTTCTTGCGACACCACAAACTTTCACCGGACCTAGTGCGAAACACCGTGTTTCATCACTGGTCCAAGACTCACTTCCCCTGTGCTCCGTCGAGGAAACCCCCCATGACACATCGGTCCAGACCCATCTCATCTGTATATGCTCGTCTCTGTGGACTACGTTACAAGAAACAACGCACAAGTGCCTTGTCGAGCTTGAAAACGTCGCTCGCCTACGCAAGGAAAACTTCGAGCTCTCCCTCTGTCTCCACGAAACTCAGCTCCAGCTCTCCAACGCAGCAAAGGAATTACAGACACTACAGCAAGGACAAAGCAAGGTCAGTAAGTGCGCCAAATCTGCTTGCAGTCCCAGCAATCGAGCCTCCGTGTGCTTACCTCCCGCTACCCATCGCAACTGTGCTATCAAGTCTGCCATAGCGTGTACTGACAGTTCCGCAGGGCCACACCCCCCTAACACGGCAGCGTTTGACACTCGGCCAGACACAAGCTCCTATCTCGCCACTCGCGGACAGCACCTCAAACTATGCAACTTTGGCTCCTGCACGCCGCCGTGCGACTGCCACTGACAACACAAACAGTGCACTCGCTCCAAGCACTTTGCCCGCGACCGTGCTGCCACAGGCCGCACCCTCGGACAATGGACTCGGTAACGGCTCACGAGCTCTACCGAGCTAACCCGACCACGGTGCCACTGCTTCGGGCTGGCAGCCATCTTGTAGCATTGACTCCTGGGACACTTTGCCGCCTCGGCTCCTGTCGGATCCACCAAGTGGCTCCGAACACCACGACCACACCTCGCCTGCCCATCCGTCACACATTGTAAACAAACTGCACCCACGCTGCCGGCAACATTTCCGTCGTCACCAACAGCACGGTTCACAAGCTTCGCCTCACGACAGGTCCCCCGATCTCCAGTGAACCACGTCGACTTTGTCCAGAGCTCCTCTCCAACCTTAAAAATCAGATTTCTGAACTACTAAGCTCCGGCGTCATTGAACCCTCTGCCAGTAGCTGGTCTCTGCCCATACATATGACACCCAAGAAAGACGGGTCCTGGTGCATGTGCGGAGACTACCGTCGACTAAACGCACGAACAATTATGGACACCTACCCCATACCCAACATTGCCAACTTTACCAGTTCCCTCGCAGGTGCGACCATGTTCTCTGTCATTGATTGCAAACGGGCCCACCACCACATCCCCATGGCACCTGAAGACATCAAAAAGACAGCAATCACCACCCCGATCGGGTGATTTCAGTTTCGATTCATGCCCTTCGGTCTGAAAAACGCAACCCAGACCTGACAACGCTTCATCAACGAAGTGCTATTCGACCTAAAATTCTGCTTTGGATGTCTTGATGACATTCTTATATTCCGCTCCTCCGTCGAGGACAACATTCGACATGTGCAAACTGTTATGAACACTCTCGTGGCAGCAGGCATTGAGACCAACTGGGACAAATTGCAGCTGCATCAACCCGCTGTCACTTTTCTTGGTTTTCGGGTCTCTGCCGACGGCATTTCACCGCCCCTTGAGAAAGTACAAACAATATTAAGCCTACCAAGACCTTCATCATTCAAAGAGCTCCGGCGCTTTCTGGGGACAGTTAATTATTATCGCCGAAATCTACCTTGGGCTGTGGAGATTCAGGCTCCACTGACGGACGCCTTGGCAGGCACCAACACTTCTGGATCTCGGCCCATTCCATGGACTCCTGCTATAACTGACTCTTTCACTGCCCTCAAAAATCTTCTTGCTGAGGCCTGCACCATCGCGCATCCTCATCCCAATGTGCAGCTTTTCATCACCACAGACGCGAGCTATACTGCCATCGGTGCTGTTCTTAGCCAGACAATCGACGGCAAAACTTCGCCCCTGCAGTTCTTCTCCCACAAGCTCACCAAAGCACAATTGAAATTTTCCGCATTTGTCAGGGAGTTGCTCGCGGTTTACGAAGCGATCAAGCATGTTAAGTCTGACGTTGAGGGACACCCTTTCTATGTTTTAACCTATCTCAAACCCTGGCTGTGGCCATTACAAACCCGCCAGCTGACCCGCCTCCTCGCCACTTCAGATACATGGACTTCATATCTCAGTTCACCAGCGATGCCAGACACATAAAGGGTGCTGACAATATAGTTGCTGATTTCCTTTCACGATTCGACGCCGTCCATTCGCTGTTAGACCTCTCTGAACTGCCTAACCTCCAACCCGCCAACGAGGAAACACAAAACCTGATTTCAAACTCTACTTCTTCACTACACTTCGTCCGCACCACCTCCCCTGGCATTTCTGGTGAGATCTGGTGTGACGACAGTATAGGCATGTTACGCCCCCTCATCCCAACCACGCTCCGTCGAACTGTCTTCAACGCACTGCATAATTTAGCCCACCCCAGTGTTCGTGCGTCCACCCGCCTCGTAGTGGAAAGCTTTGTGTGGAGAAATGTCAACAAGTACTGCCAGCAATGGGCACGCTCCTGCGTCGCGTGCCAACGCTGCAAAGTACACAAGCACACTTCACCACCCTCGTCACCTTTTCAATCCATCCTCGGCGTTTCCAGCATATTCATATTGACATTTTCGGCACTCTCCCTCCCCCCCCCCCCCCCCCCCCACTAACGGCTTTCGGCTGTCGACCAAACAACTCGCTGGGTCGAGGCTGTCCCCCTTACGAATATTACAGCAGAAACTGTTGCTTGAACTTTCATCGAGTCATGGGTATTGCGTTTCGGATGTCCAGCTATCATCAAGTGTGACCAGGGCAGACAATTTGAGTCAGCCCTGTTCAATGAGATTTGTAACATTTGCGGCTTCCGGCGTATCCATACCACAGCATATCACCCGCAAAGTAACGGGCTAGTTAAGCGCTGGCACCACACTTTCAAGGCGGCTCTTCGATGCCAAGACTCTCTATGGACGCAGGTCTATAAGGAAGACCTCAAAGGTACAATAGCCGAGTTCGTATACGGCCAGAACATTGTTCTCCCTGGCGAACTGGTGCGCCCTTCCACTTCTCTCCCTGAGCCTGACTTACCTTCCTTTGTGGACCCCATCAGACGCCACTTCATCAACCTCCATATTCCTCCGTCCACCACCCTTCCCGCCCTAAGGTTCACGTCCCAAAATCTCTGGACAATTGCGAGTATGTCATGCTCCGAGATGACACTGTCCGTGCTCCCATCCAACCTCCATATACCGGCCCGTACCGAGTTCTCCAGCGCTCAGCCAACACCTATGACATCCAAATGAAAGATTCAGCTGTTACAGCCTCTCTCAACAGACTTAAGCCTGTTCATGTTGAGCCTTGTTCTACCCCCCTTCAGGCCACAACCACGCCACTCACTGTCGTGGCTCGCGACGCTCTGACCACTCCCTCCACATCGGACTTACACACTCCATCGAGTGACTTCCAGTTCCAATCGTCGAGCTCTCCTCTCACCTCGTCCTCTACTCTGATCTCACGCACTCCGTCGAGTGACCACATGCTCCCCACATCGAGCTTACCTACGATCACGCCCTCACCACCGGGCCCTTTGCCGGTCCCTTCGACCTCTCCACAATCGCCTGCCTCACCCTCTCGAGGTTTCTCACGCCCCCCCGTCTTGAATGTGCCCTCACTCGAGGTGTTTGTGCCTGTCCCCCCCGGACATAATCCGTGATAGCTCAATAATACTGTGTGATTATACACTGTTTGTCGTGTCTTTCCCTTCATCCAGTGCTCATGACACAACCTCCACCATTCCCTGCCACCTGGTGAAATGTGATCCCCTCTCACCTGACGTCGACCTGGACATGCTTTGTGTGTTCGCCACGCCCACCGGAGACATTGTCTTCGTCGCTCCATTCCACCCGTAAACTGCTGGCCTACCTGTCGCTGCATGACCAGCACACCCAGTACGACGCCCAGCGTGCTTCAACAACTTCCAGGTTCAGTGGTCGAACCTTCCTACATAACAGCTCCCAGCTCCCCGATGACGCTGTCGAGCTGACCGTGGTCTGGCTCCCATGGATCACCCCTATTGACGCCTTAGTCCCCCCCCCCCCCCCCCCGTCCCTCAGCCTCTCAAGTATCCTGTACTGCGGGGGGTGGGCTATGTGGCGCTGATGAGGTCGACACCAGCATCAATATATGTTTGTCTCTAGACTCCAAGCATCGTCTTTGGACGCTGAACATTGTCTTTGGGCTGTCCCACCATGTCAGTTCTTTGTGAGCCTTTGATGTGTTTAGTTGAATAAATGAACTACTGTTAAAATGGTGTTGTTTGGTGTAACCAACTCGAACATCCACCTCACACTAAACAGATGCAGAAGGATGTAGGTTGCAGTAGGTACTGGGAGATGAAGAAGCTTGCACAGGATAGAGTAGCATGGAGAGCTGCATCAAACCAATCTCGGGACCGAAGACCACAACAACAACAAAACAAGAATGAGTTAATTCAGATTTTGTTAATGTAAAAAATTATGTCTAGTGCAGGTGTAACTTTTGGGAATTGGCGGGTACTTCTAGCTGAGGGAAGTATAAAATACACAGCTTTTCTATTTGAAGGAAGAATATTTATGTTTATGGGGGCCTCTTTTGGATTTTCTATATCTGTGGCTGTATTCATAAGGACATTAAATCATGTTCTTGGATCTGAATTAATAAGACAATTAACTGTGAACATTGATGGTATACTGTTAATCAGTAACACATGGACAGAACATTGTCAGCCATTGAAGGAAGTATTCAAAGCATTGCATAATAGGGGGTCAAAATTGAGTGAACTTGGCTTTTTTTGCAGTGGTAGCCAAAACTCGTCCTGTGATCAAAAATGTAAGTGTAACAAGGGCTGTTATTTGATTCCAAGTAATTACCGCAGGAACCTCAAAATCATGTTCCACTTTCTGGACAATAAATTGCAACCAAATGAAGGCAGTTACAGAGTGCAAATACCTCAGGATCAGAAACAGTTACAATCATTTACTGGAATATGTGTCTGTTACCATGAATACTTAAGTGAGTGCAACTTATATTCGCCAAACCTCTGTCACTTAGGTTAAGTCTGGGAGAGTTGGACCACTATTTTCCTTCAGCATAAAATTTGACTTATGTCGATAACTCTGCTCTTTTGATGTGCTTGGGATCACTATACATTTCATTGAGCATTGAAATGGTTGGTTGGCCTGTGTGTCACATTCTGCTCTTCCATTTGTTGCCACACACATATCTTCCAACAAATAAACACGAGTCTTGGCCTGCTGCCTTATTCAGTGTGGTTATTCCACATTCTTTGAAGCTAAGTTTAATTGTGGACCATCCCTCCTGCTTGTTTGGGAGAAATGGACCACTTCGATTTCTGTCTGCAGGTAGCAAAGTTGGTGGCCATTTTAGGTTAGTTTCATGTCTACACATTTGCCAAAATGTGCAGTTAAAAAAACTGCATGAATATTGTACAAACTAAGTTTTAATACTAAAATTTGTAACTACATGATAAAGCTTTTCAGCTTACCAGAACAGTGGATGTGATTTTTCTCCAGAACTAATGTGAAAATAACAGCAACCTTTCCACCATGTTTCTTCACAAAACAGCTTCCTCACAAGAAGTGGCAGCTGTTATTTAGCAGCACATTAGTGAAACCCACCACTGGTCCATCTCACCCAGTGGTCCATCTCTCCCAAACTTACCCTATTGAAAAAGGAACTGGACACCTGAATGCAATGAGGAATTCAATCCCTAAAGGAATAAAAATATCTTGTAACCACAAAAGGGAACTGTATCTAACAACAGGAAAGAGTAATGACCCAGAAACAGCCAAATATTATAAAAACTACTGTGCTACATTAAGAAAGGTTATTAAAAAGTCCCGATTCATGTGCATCATGTCTGAGATTAATACATCTGATAACATAATCAAAACAATTTGGAATATTATTACAATGGAGACAGGACAACCAAGGGTACAGGATGACGGCATCACCATCAAAGTGAATGGAAACTTGATAAACAACAAGCTGGAAGTTGAAAACATTTTGAATAATCATTTTTTAAATGTTGTAGAGAAAATAGGATCTAAATGTTCATTAGAAGAAGCAAGGCAGTTAATGGAAGAGGCCTTACCTACACCATTTGATACAACTGAAATTCCACCCACCTCTCCATCTGAAATTAGGAAGATAATAAACTCTCTTAAGAATAAAAGCTCACATGGGATTGATGGCATTTCCAGCAGGATAATAAAATCTTGTTCCCAAGAAATTAGTGGGATTCTTAGCCACATATGTAATAGCTCTCTGAAGCAGGGTATTTTTCCCAGATACCACTGCATAAAAAAGGGGATACGTCTGATGTCAACAACTACCACCCAGTCTCTCTTCTGACTGCCTTATCCAAAATTCTTGGAAATGTAATGTATTGTAGAGTAGCTCCACACCTTTGTAAAAATAAAGTTTTAACAAAATAACAGTTTGGTTTCCAGAAGGGTTTTTCAACGGAAAATGCTATATATACTTTCACTAATGAAATATTAAATGCTCTGAGTAACCGGAAGTCACCCGTTGGGATTTTTTGTGATTTATCAAAGGCTTTTGATTGTGTAAATCATGGAATACTTCAAGATAAGCTCAAGTATTGTGGTATGAATGGTACAGTGCTCAAATGGTTTAAATCATACCTAACTGGAAGAGTGTAGAAAGTTGAAACAAACAGTTCACATAATATGCAAAAACTGGTGATTTCTCAAACTGGGGAACAATCAAGAATGGGGTGCCACAAGGTTCGGTCTTGGGTCCTCTGCTGTTCTTAATATATATTAATGACTTGCCATTGTATATTCACAAAGATGCAATGCTGGTACTTTTTGCCGATGATACAAGTATAGCTATCACACCCGACAGAACTGGTGAAATTGTAGACGATGTTTTTCAGAAAATCATTAAGTGGTTCTCTGCAAATGGGCTCTCATTAAACTTTGACATAACACAGTATATACAGTTCCACACAGTAACTGGAATGACCCCATTAATAAACATAGACTTCGACCAGAAATCGGTAGCTAAGGTAGAATATTCAAAATTTCTAGGTGTATGCATTGATGAGGGGTTGAACTGGAAAAAAACACACTGAGGATCTGCTGAAACGTTTGAGTTCAGCTACTTATGCTATTAGGGTCATTGCAAATTTTGGTGATATACATCTGAGTAAATTAGCTTACCATGCCTATTTTCATTCTCTGCTTTCGTATGGCATCATATTCTGGAGTAACTCATCATTGAGTAAAAGAGTGTTCATTGCACAAAAGTGTGTAATCAGAATAATTGCTGGAGCTCATCCAAGATCATCCTGCAGACACTTATTTAAAGAGCTAGAAATCTTCACTGTAGCCTCACAATATATATATTCTCTTACAAAATTTCTTATTAACAATCCGAACGAATTCAAAAGTAATAGCAGTGTACATGGCTACAACACTAGGAGAAAGAATGATCTTCACTGCTCAAGGTTAAATCTAACTTTGGCCCAGAAGGGGGTAAACTATGCTGCCACAAAAGTCTTTGGTCACTTACCTAATAGCATCAAAAGTCTGACAGATAGCCATATAGCATTTAAAAGGAAATTAAAAGAATTTCTTAATGGCAACTCCTTCTACTCATTAGATGAATTTTTGGATATAGTAAGTGGGTAATTTCCCAACAAAAAAAAATAAATAAATAAATAAATAAATAAATAAATTATTGAGTGTCATGTTATATTTTGTCTAATGTAATATCTTTTATAGACACCTTTTATTAACCTGACACGTTCCGCATCATTATAAAGTGTCGTATTCATGATCTATGGAACAAGTACTAATCTAAGCTAATCTCTAATCTACCCACCAAGCACAGCTTGTCTAATAGCAGACTGTTAAATTATCCTGACATTTTCCTACATTTTTGTACAGCCTCAGACAGTTTGGATAACTGGGTGGAATCTGTATGGTTTCAGGGGAAAAAGACAAATGGTGTGTTTGAGCACAGGATTATAGCATTTACTAGCCAGATGCTGTCTAAGCATGAGCTCATGTATGACATATCAGGAAAGGAGCTTTATGGTGTGATGTTCAGTTTTCAGAACCTTAGGATATATTTAGAGGGCAGGGAAGTAATTGTCCTTACTAATCACAAGGGTTTAAGCAATCTCGAAGATTGTAAATTGCTGAATGGTATCTTAATGAGATGGGCTATGCTCCTTCAGCAATTTAGGTATGGTGTGAGGTACATAACAGGAACAGAAAACAATGTGGCAAATGCTTTGCTGCATTTACCTTTAGATGACAATGAGTATGTGGAAGAAATTGGAGATAAAAGGAGTTGAGAAAGAAAAGGGGATGAAATTCACTAGAAAGTGCTTCAAAATGGGGATCCATCATTAGAATTTATTAAAGTTAATTACAGATATAAGGGATATGAAAAACTGCATTAGTATTATTATATCTGTAAAGGTGTTCTGCTTTGACAGAAAATTTATGAAAAGGAAGATTGGAAACTATGTTTCCTAAATGATAAAGTAGAAACATTAATCAGTTTTATTCACCTCAGTCATCAATACTACGTGGAACAAAAGTGTTTAGAGATAATTCAAGAGTATGTAATATTTAATAACATGGCAACAAGAGTAAAGACAGTTGGCTGCATGTGACAGATCCAAGAAATAAAATATAGTACAGTGGCTATTCAGGGAGAGATGTAAAATATCATCACCAGCAGGAGAGGAGAGTCACTGAGAATTCATTTCTTTGGAAAACTGTCAGAAGGTTGTGGAGACCTGAAGTACAATTATATCCCTCGGGATATAATTGTCATCCTGAAGACACCATAATATTCCTCACAATATGGATATGCTTGGCAGCATCGAGTCAACCATGCACCTTGTGAAGCATTCCAACCCCACAGGAACACACCGAGTCCCAAACTGACATGGACACGCAGCCACTGAGAGATGACTTGTGGATGTATTTGGGGTCAAAACAGTAACTGTGCAGCCTGTATGCTCGTACATGACCATCACTCACTGAGTAAAATACAAATTCATCAGAAAACATCATGTTCCGCTGTTTGTGATTGATATTGACCTCAGAAAATGCTAATCAGTAGAGTCAATGACCATCACAGAGTATCTCATTTATGGCCACACATTTACTAAATAGTCCGTCCAACCAAAGCTAGTGCTGAACTGTATCCACTAACCCAGGAAAAGCAGTAGTATGTTTCATCCACATCACATTTAAAAAAGAATTTTACTGTGAAATGTTGACAAGTTCATTATCCTGGAAAGGTGTTGTTATATGGCAAAGTCCAGTTTCCAAATGCATAATGGATTCTCCAATATCTTGATAATGTTTTATCCTTCATTATGCAGTGTGTTCAGGAATGCCATACCATGTCCTAGCCTCCAACACCATAAAATTTCCTCTGCCTCCACAAGAGCAATGATGCAGTCACAAATAACCTGCAGATGATGAGGCATGGTGTCTGTGTATTGTTACTCAACTGAAAGTGATGTGGTACAGATATTTCACACTGCTCATGTACTGTCGTTATCTATTACAGAGCAAATGGTGGTGTGCAGATTGAACGCGCCACAACAGACTTTCAGTCTGTTACTATGTCAAATCATCAAAACTGTGTGAATAATTCTCACACATTATGTAAACAGAAAGAGTAAATTTAAGTTTTCCACACCAGGAATGTCATTATACACCAGAAGTGACTCTCATTTATCTATAGCCAAAGTTCCATCACATCTTCCTTAGGAAATTAGCTACACACGATTGAAATGTATTTGATGTAATACAATGGAGGACTTCATAGACAACAAGTTGTTGAACCAGAAGAATGTGTCTCTTATGGTGAAAATAAAAAAAAAATCACATGAATTCAAATATGAGAATTTTATATATAAAGCCTGAATGTTGTTTATTCGGCTACAGTGACTATTTACAGATTTATATCTCAGCAGTTAACATGCACTTCATCTATAGATAATACCAGCATAGCGTACTTACAGAACAGATTTTGTGCCTTCTTTGAACAGATCTGGAACACTGACAAAATCAGCTTTCCTGTAATTTCTGATGTAATATTTCATCTGCATGTTCCTGAGGTATATTGAAAGACATAGTATGTTGCATTTCATCCACATCAGTGTTGTACTGGACTTTAACTGTGGCTATGATTTCCACTAGTCAATTTTTGTCCTGTCAAGTGCACATGTGAGAAGTGTGTACAATGTGTAAGACTTTTTCAACAAGAAACATGTTGCCTGGGTGAACAATGTAAAAGTTGTACTACTGGTTTTTCACCATGTGAGGAAGCCAGAGAATTTAATAGTAGCAAATGTAGAGTTTCCTCTGGATCACATGATAACCCCTCAAGAGAGGGAAATATTGGTCAAGCAGCAGATGTTAAAGAAGGGACTTGAGAGAAAGAAAAGACATGATGCCAGATGTAAGATCATTGAATTTAAATGGGAGGCTAAATGTTTGGTTTGGACAAGAGAAAAGTCAAGTGATATTGGTGGGGAAAGTAAAGAACTGTTTGAATTGTGTCATTGCTCATTTGAAGTAGCTAACTGCCCACACTCCTTTGATTACAGGTGTCCAAGAAATTAGGTCTCTCCAATATAACAGAGCTGAGGCTGTTTGCTGAGAAGCAAAAAGAGAGTGCAGATGTGTAAATTGATCTTGTTTCACATGATTTGTGCTCAAATGTTTATTTGTTTATTGCAGTGTGAAATTTTTAATTGTTTGTTGGAGAAGTTATGTGCAGTTAGGATAGTTTATATATGTTGTGTAATATGATTTGCCTTGCTGTAAATGAGACAAATGTCACAATTTCATCAGAATAAAGGTGGCAGCAGAGAATGCCTTGAATAATTTAATTTGCATTAATAATAAATGTTTGTTTACATCATAAGTGAACATTTAGGGTGATTTCATCACTGATGTACATATGTGGAAGGTAAGATTTGTCAAAAATTTTAATGAATCAACTGTAGGTCCTTGGTGAAACACTTTACATTGTATTAACTAAACAAAATACTTTTTTGCCTTGTTTCACAAATTTTATTATTGCTATATGACAAAGGTTTCTAGTTGCAAGCCCACTTTTTAGTACATAACTGATCCTAAGGATGAGAACCAAGAAAAGATAAATATAAAAGATCAAGAAAAGATAAACATGTCATTTTTGAAATCTATCAATTCTTAACTTAAACTTTGAAAGTTATCCCTGTTGACAATTTTGGCAAATTACATAGGGACTTAAAAAAATCATTAGGGCAGCATTTACACAACTCATTTACAATAACTATGACTAAACATACATTGGAGTAGAGATATGCACAGGAATGGAATATTTTGTTATGTGAATGGAGGCACCATGGTTCTCCTGTGTAGTAGTTGCAATATTGTCTAAAAGAGGTGAATAATTGAACAGGGTTTGTTCCTTAAATAATAAATGTGGGGACACAAACACCTGTTTCTTGATTTCTAACTGAGTGAGCTTTGCACTCTTTCCTTCTATGTGTAGGACTTCCACATCTACTGTGTATTTGTGGTTTCATTTATTCAATGTTCAGCAAAGGATGAATCTGGCTTCCTTAAACTTCAACTTCTATGATGTTCTCTGAGCCTAATGCGGATTGAGCTCCCAGTCTGTCCAGTATAGCAACAGTGACAACTGCTGCAGATGATCTCATAACACCCATTGTTTTATCTTTTGATTTGAAGAGACTTTGACCTACTGTCTGTGGGATATAGAAAAGCACAGAGAAACGCTTTGCTTTTAAAACATATCCTATTTGAAGTTTTACTTATAAAAGGTAAACTGCAACATTCCCTTTTTCAGTCTACCTATAGTGTTCACTTGGTACAGTAGAGATCTGGGTTGATTCTTCAGTTTTTTATTGAGAATTTTGTCAATAATGTTGGAATTAAATTCATTATTTGTGGCTATTGTTTTAGTTTTTAATTGAGAATTTTGTCAATACTGTTAGAATCAAATTCATTCTTTATTAGAATGATGATAATGAGCAAGTATGTAATGAGGAATGGTACCTTTAGCTTTAGTATGGTGCCTCCAGGCGAGATTTGTAATGGAATTTTCATTATAATTTGATCTCTAGTTAATAGGGTTATATTGTTAAATTACACTGAGATGACAATAGTTATGGGATACCTCCTACTATCATGTTGGACACCCTTTTTCCTAGGATAGTCAATAACTAAACATGGCATGGACTCAACAGGTCGTTGGAAGTTCCCTGCAGATATATTGAGCCATGCTGCCTTTATAGCCATCCATAATTGCAAAAGTGTTGCTGGTGCACAATTTTGTGCATGAACTGACCTCTCAATTATGTCCCATAAATGTTCAATGGGATTCATGTTTGATGATCTGGCTGGCCAAATCATTCACTCAAACTGCCCAGAATGTTCTTTGAATCAATTTCAAATAGTTGTGGCCCATTGACACAGTGCATTGTCATCCATAAAAATTCCATCATTGTTTGGGAACATAAAGTCCCTGAATGGCTGCAAATGGTATCCAAGTAGCCCAACATAACCTAGAACCCAATCCATTCCATGTAAACACAGTCCACACCATTATGGAACCACCTCTCACATGCACAGTACCTTGTTGACGACTTAGATCCATGGCTTCATGGGGTCTGTGCCATACTTGAACCATGCCATCAGCTCTTACCAACTGAAACTGTGGCTCATCTGACCAGGCCATAGTTTTCCAGTCATCTAGGATCCACACGATATGATTACAAGCCCAGGAGAGGCACTGCAGGTGATATCATGCTCTCAGCAAAGGCACTGACATTGATTGTGTGCTGCCATAGACCATTAATGCCACATTTTGCCACAGTGTCCTAATGGATATATTTGTCGTATGCCCCACATTGATTTCTGTGGTTATTTCACACAGCGTTACTTGTCTGTTAGCACTGACAACTCTACGCAAATGTTGCTGCTCTTGATCATTAGGTGAAGGCCACCAGCCACTCCATTGTCTGTGGTAAGAGGTAATGCCTGAAATTTGGTATTCTCGGCACACTCTTGACACTATGGATCTCACAATATTGAATTTAGCTAATGATTTCCAAAATGGAATGTCCCATGTGTCTCGCTCCAACTACCTTTCTGCATTCAAAGTCTGTTTATTCATGCCATGCGGCCCTAATCCTGCTGGACAGTTTTTCACATTAATCACCTGAGTATAAATAACAGCTCAGTCAATGCACTGCCTTTTTATAGCTTGTGTATGCAATACTGTCGCCATCTGTAAATGTGCATATAGCTACCACACAACTTTTGTTACCTCAGTGTACTAGCATCTGTGTCAATATGTAAATGGACTGTATTGTGATTTTTCTTACTATCAATGTTGTTGTTAGCTCATGATCTGAGATTAGAGTAGTTTTTGTTATTTATCTGGAGATGAGTCAGGAATTGATTTATTCCTTTGCTTTCATCTTTATTTACACAGTATCATAAGCAAATTTGGTACACAAAATACCAATCATCAGCATTCAGATTCATTAGATCAAAGTATTTATACTTGGGATGCCATGGATATATGTAGCTTACTAAAATTTAAGACAGATAATTGTCATCCTTCCTTTCTGTCTGGTGGCCTTCATCTTGTCAATGCCAGGTCAGTACTGATATGTGACTTCTCCAATTTCAAGGAGAACCAACCATTCCTATATATAGACTATTATTACGATGGGGTCACCACTCTCAAAGGCATTTCAAAGCTACTGCCAGATTCCCACTGAGTAGGCATTTGTGTACCCCTTCTGTCTGCATCCAAAGTAATTACATTGTCAAGGGTGACATGATTTTGCAAAGTATATGCACATCATTTAACTGAGGCAGGACATGGAAAATGGCCTGGTATTTACCTAGATGAATGTGGTAAACTACCTAAAAACCACATCCAAGTTGGCTGGTACACTGTCCTCTGTCATTAATCAGCCAAGCAGATTTGATCCAGGGCCTTCCTACGTCCTGGAAGTAGGCACTTCAACACACTCAGATATCTGAGCAGCTGTAGTTGTCTTGTTTACAGTTTTTATTTTTCTATATATTTGATATCTTGTTGCCTTGATGAATTTCCTTAGAGACTCAAATTCATTGGACACATAGAATAAACACTCTCGTAACAGTTGTTTGTTTGAATATGTAATAAGACATAGTGTGGCTGGTGAGATTTTGCACAGAGCACTGTTGGCTGTACACAGATGTGAGTGTAGGAGGAATAATGGCCATACTGAAAATGGCTGCGTGCAAGAAACTAGTCACAATCAGCTAGCATCATGACACACCACCACCAGCAGTCAAAATCATCACAGTTACAGTGAGACACTGCATGTGTGATCAGGCACAAGCAATAAAAAAAAATCTAAAGATTTCCTTGAATGGTGAAATGCCACCAGTTAAACAGAGTTAAACGGGCAGATATAAAATTCCAAGAGGCTAAAGTTGTTCATTTTAATAAACCCAGAAATGGATCTGTTTTCTTCAAGATTTATTTAATGCTCTATTAACATACTTATCTAGGTTCTAGATTAGACGTATCTACTATATTTAAATCTATGTATATGGGTATTTATGTTTTGTGCTTATTTACTCTTGAAGATTCACTCACCACAAAACTTAGCACATTAGTTTTGGGACAAGATGGGATCTATTACACAAACAGAATTATTACAAGGAAATCTAGTGCTGCCTCACATTGTAATTAACTAGGTGAGCACAATATGAAATGGGGGCCTGTGACATTATCAGAAGTCTACACACACAGAGAGAGGTAATGGTCAGTGCTTTTATAGCTTGAGATAGGTAGCCAAGAGGGTGAGGAATGCAGGTAGGCTGGTGGGAAAGTGCCACAATGCTGCAGCATGTGTGCTTGGCTGAAGGGTGGAGGTGACTCATTGGTTGATGAAATAAAAGATGAATATTAGATTTTTAATGAAAGCATGTTACAGGTGCTGGGCCAAGCTCCTTGAAACTGTAAGCACAATTTTAGGCTATACAAAGAAATTATGTGACTGCATGGTGTCCATTCTTCTGGACATGTCCAAAAGAACAGACACTATGCATTCATGTAATTGATTCACCTTGATGGACAATGGATCAACCTTCTTCAGTGCAGATGCACAAGTATCTGCACTGCAGGAGTCTCGAAGTAGCATGCATGGAGGAAATGGACAGGGACTGTGGATATGTGTCACTTAGTGGGAATGTGGGTCGGCAGTGAAGCATGCTGAGATAGTCTGCACAGTCTCGATAACACTGTGTCCCAGATGGTGTAGTGTTTAACACACCTGCCTAGTAAGCAGGAGATCCCTGTTTGGAGTCCTGGACTGGTACACGTTTTCACTCGTCACCACTGATTCCATATAATGTCCCAATGCAGCTGACGTCAGTAATCCCTTTCTTTTCCTATCCTCTCTTCCCCCCTCCACCTTCAATTTACATATAAAATTTTAAGAAAGTTAAAATTGTTCTAATTATTATAGATTATAACACTAATAACAACTGAACCAGTGGAACAATCTGATCATATGAAGAATTAAATTAAAGTTGACGTCCGTAAACACAACAAAGATACTTTTCAATTTATGTGTGTTTACAAAGAATTACACATGATTTTATTAAAAGCTGATATGCAAATATGACAGTACTATGAATCCTCCACAGTTACAAATAGAATGAAGGCAGCATGAAATTCCTAGATTCTTACCTGATCTTCCAGGTGGATAAGTACCCACAGTTCACTATTTGATAGCGTTGACTGATTTAGTTATGTAAATGACCCTTAATAAAATTGTATAAAACCACCACAGAGGTGTGAATTATAATTAATAAAATGTCAGAGCTAAAGACATTCCAACTAAGGAGCAGAAGGACACTCATTCTACAAACTGGCCATATGTAAATTCTCTCAAACTGTAAAACTGGATGGAGGTATGCTCTGTGGACTTCTTTAATAACTTACTGCCATGTCATTTTAATAAGAGGTTGCAAAATTATCAGAATAATTTATCTGTACTCTCATCCTTTATGTATGTGCGATTAGCTTTAGATATGAATGACGATCATTATTTAAGTATCTAGAATGGATTCAGTAATGTGTGAGGTCAGAGACAGTACTTAAAAGAAAACTGCAGGGCACACATGGCATTGATCTTTAGCTAGTCTGTGGTCATTGTGCTATTGGTGAGTCGCTCGAGAGGACTATGCAGCCATGTGAATTATATACCTTAACTTTTCACTGCACTTCAAATAATGTTGAGAGCGTAAGTTACATACTTTAACTTCTCACAGCACTTAGATTATTGGACTGTGTCTTTGGTGATTGAGTTTCAAGTCACTTTCCAAACATTAACTATGTTTGCAAGATTTGAGGCAGCTGTGAACTGTAATTATTTGTTTCGGTTGATATTTATACTTCTTTGTAATGGACTTGCTGGACGTTTTCGCAGTGGTTAGTTAGTATAACACACTTAAGTTTACTTGGCTGTTGATGGTGTGGATGTGTACTTTTAGACTTTGATTGCTTGCTGTTGATTTTTGCAAATTAATTTGCAGTTAAATGAACTTTGCTTGCACATGCTTCTGTACTCAGTGCTACGCTCACACTACGTACCTTAATTACTGTTTGATTTTTATCTTGAATCCACAATTTATGTGAGGCCACCATTCACACAAGTGAATATTAACCAACACACACACACACACACACACACACACACACACACACACACAAATCTGAAAAACAGTGAAGCACCTAGAAGACACAGTTCAATGTCGATGTAACTTTGCACATGTACACACCACTGGTGGGTATGTAAATTATTAGTGTTACAGTTCTCTGTGACAGGTAGAATGGCAACTAAAGTACATTAGTGTTGCTCGTGTTCACTCACAGTGTTGTTGCCATGCCTCACAGAGTATATAAGGAACATGAACAGCATCTGACATTTAGTGATCATTCTGGGGGAGCAGCCATGTACGCATCTGAGGTAGCATTATCAGCACCTGAAAGAGTTTGAAGGGGTAGAATTGGAAGGAAAAATCAGCATTGGCCCATTGACAACGAGGTCATTAGAGAGAGAGAGCAAAAGCTCAGATTAGGGAAGGATGGAGAAGGAAAGGGCTATGCCCTTTTTAAGGAAGCATCCAAGTATTCACCTTAAGCAATTTAGGGAAATCACAGGAAACCTAAGTCAGGATGGTGGACACAGGTTTCAAGTGTCATCCTCCCAAATGTGAATCCAGTGAACTAATCACTGCGTGAGCCCACTTGGTAATGTTTCAAGGATGGGGAGAAAATCAGCCATGCTCTTTCAAAGGACCCAACCTTTCATTTGCCCAGATTGATTAAGGGAAATCATAGAAAATCTAAATCTGGATAGATGGATGCAGATTTGAAGTGTTGTCCTCCCAGATGAGAGTCTAGTATGCTAACCAATGCACCACCTCACTTGGTCCTCCTTTGTGTTAATTCTCCTCATCCGTGCACTTCGTTGGAGATATACCAATGCTACCATTATCAGTTTGTCATTCTTATCACTTTGGAAACAGACTACACACAATGTCATCTTTCATATTTATAATGGCCTTGGTTTCTCATACAATGTTGTTACTAATCAAAATATCCACCAGTTCAAGTACTGGTATCATAAACATGATCTCATCTATGTAAAGGGGCGTTCAATATGTAATGCAACATATTCCTTTTTTCTGAAAGCAGGTTGGTTTCATTCAGGATTCCAATACACCAAATTATTCGCCACTCCTCTGGCTACAAAACTCATTTTTCAACATAACCTCCATTCAATGTGATGGCATTATACCATCTTACTGGAAGGGCCTGTATGCTTGCATGGTATCACTCTACTGGTCAATGTCGTCTTGCTGCATCAATAACCTCCCCATCACTCACAGATTTCTTCCTGCAGAGTGCATCCTTCACTGGCCCTAGAGATGGAAGTTGGAAAGTGCGAGATCCAGGCTGTAGGATGGATGAGGTAGAACAGACCAATGAAGTGTTGTGAGCTCCTCTTGGGTGCACAGACTTGGCCTCTAAGCAGTACCGATATTTTGCCTCCTGAATACAAACTCTGGGCATGAATCCAGTCTCTCAGTTTTATGGTATTCTAAAATGAATTCTCTGTCGAATACAAGGAAGCTAAAAACTTAAAATGTGTCCTTTTCAAGGGAACCATTACAACATTTCACTTCGTCAAATTAGGGAAACTACGAAAACCTAAATCTGGATGAGGACTTAAACTAGCTTCTCTTTACTACAAATCTGAGAAAAATATTAGGACGTAATATATTATTGTGTGGATTTGGTAGTTGAGAAAAACAGAAATTTACTAATGGTGAAAGTATTTACCATTTTAGATTCCGTCAGTACATTTCAAAGGCATTATAAGTAAACAAAAAATAGTATAAAATAGTCATTTTGAGTCTGCCTTTATGTATGGTATAGTTTTATGCCCCCCATGAACCATGGGCCTTGCCGTTGGTGGGGAGGCTTGCGTGCCTCAGCGATACAGATGGCCGTACCGTAGGTGCAACCACAACGGAGGGGTATCTGTTGAGAGGCCAGACAAACATGTGGTTCCTGAAGAGGGGCAGCAGCCTTTTCAGTAGTTGCAGGGGCAACAGTCTGGATGATTGACTGATCTTAACTTGTAACACTAACCAATATAGCCTTGCTGTGCTGGTACTGCAAACGGCTGAAAGCAAGGGGAACCTACAGCCGTAATTTTTCCCGAGGGCATGCAGCTTTACTGTATGGTTAAATGATGATGGCGTCCTCTTGGGTAAAATATTCCGGAAGTAAAATAGTCCCCAATTCGGATCTCCGGGCAAGAGGACATCGTTATCAGGAGAAAGAAAACTGGCGTTCTACGGATCGGAGCGTGGAATGTCAGATCCCTTAATCGGGCAGGTAGGTTAGAAAATTTAAGAAGGGAAATGGATAGGTTAAAGTTAGATATAGTGGGAATTAGTGAAGTTCGGTGGTAGGAGGAACAAGACTTCTGGTCAGGTGAATACAGGGTTATAAACACAAAATCAAATAGGGGTAATGCAGGAGTAGGTTTAATAATGAATAAAAAAATAGGAGTGCGGGTAAGCTACTACAAACAGCATAGTGAATGCATTATTATGGCCAAGGTCGACACGAAGCCCACGCCTATTACAGCAGTACAAGTTTATATGCCAACTAGCTCTGCAGATGATGAAGAAATTGATGAAATGTATGATGAGATAAAAGAAATTATTAAGGTAGTGAAGGGAGAAGAAAATTTAATAGTCATGGGTGACTGGAATTCGCTGGTGGGAAAAGGGAGAGAAGGAAACATAGTGGGTGAATATGGATTGAGGGTAAGAAATGAAAGAGGAAGCTGTCTGGTAGAATTTTGCACAGAGCATAACTTAATCATAGCTAACACTTGGTTCAAGAATCATAAAAGAAGGTTATATACATGGAAGAAGCTTGGAGATACTAAAAGGTATCAGATAGATTATATAATGGTAAGACAGAGATTTAGGAACCAGGTTTTAAATTGTAAGACATTTCAAGGGCAGATGTGGACTCTGACCACAATCTATTGGTTATGAACTGTAGATTAAAACTGAAGAAGCTGCAAAAAGCTGGGAATTTAAGGAGATGGGTCCTGGATAAACTGACAAAACCAGAGGTTGTACAGAGTTTCAGGGAGAGCATAAGGGAACATTTGACAGGAATGGGGGAAAGAAATACAGTAGAACAAGAATGGGTAAGTGTGAGGAATGAAATAGTGAAGGCAGCAGAGGATCAAGTAGGTAAAAAGACGAGGGCTAATATAAATCCTTGGGTAACAGAAGAAATATTGAATTTAATTGCTGAAAGAAGAAAATATGAAAATGCAGCAAATGCAGCAGGCAAAAAGGAATACAAACGTCTCAAAAATGAGATTGACAGGAAGTGCAAAATAGCTAAGCAGGGGTGGCTAGAGGACAAATGTAAGGATGTAGAGGCTTATCTCACTAGGGGTAAGATAGATACTGCCTACAGGAAAATTAAAGAGACCTTTGGAGAAAAGAGAACCACTTGTATGAATATCAAGAGCTCAGATGGAAACCCAGTTCTAAGTAAAGAAGGGAAAGCAGAAAGGTGGGAGGAGTATACAGAGGGTCTATACAAGGGCAACGTACTTGAAGGAAATGTTATAGAAATGGAAAAGGATGTAGATGAAGATGAAATGGGAGATACAATACTGCGCGAAGAGTCTGACAGAGCACTGAAAGACCTGAGTCAAAACAAGGCCCCGGAAGTAGACAACATTCCAATAGAACTACTGACGGCCATGGGAGAGCCAGTCCTGACAAAACTCTACCATCTGGTGAGCAAGATGTATGAGACAGGAGAAATACCCTCAGACTTCAAGAAGAATATAATAATTCCAATCCCAAAGAAAGCAGGTGTTGACAGATGTGAAAATTACCGAACTATCGGTTTAATAAGTCACAGCTGCAAAATGCTAACACGAATTCTTTACAGAGAAATGGAAAAACTGGTAGAAGCCGACCTCGGGGAAGATCAGTTTGGATTCCGTAGAAATATGGGAACATGTGAGGCAATACTGACCTTACGACTTATTTCAGAAAATAGATTAAGGAAAGGAAAACCTATATTTCCAGCATTTGTAGACTTAGAGAAAGCTTTTGACAATGTTGACTGGAATATTCTCTTTCAAATTCTGAAGGTGGCAAGGGTAAAATACAGGAAGCGAAAGGCTATTTACAATTTGTATGGAAACCAGATGGTGGTTATAAGAGTCGAGGGACATGAGAGGGAAGCAGTGGTTGGGAAGGGAGTGAGACAGGGCTGTAGCCTATACCCGATGTTATTCAATCTGTATATTGAGCAAACAGTAATGGAAACAAAAGAAAAATTCGGAGTAGGAATTAAAATCCATGGAGAAGAAATAAAAACTTTAAGGTTCGCTGATGACATTGTAATTCTGTCAGAGACAGCAAAGGACCTGGAAGAGCAGCTGAACGGAATGGACAGTGTCTTGAAAGGAGGGTATAAGATGAACATCAACAGAAGCAAAACGAGGATAATGGGATGTAGTCGAATTAAATCGGGTGATGCTGCATGAATTAGATTAGGAAATGAGATGCTTAAAGTAGTAAATGAGTTTTGCTATTTGGGGAGCAAAATAACTCATGATGGTCGAAGTAGAGAGAATGTTAAATGTAGACTGGCAATGGCAAGGAAATCTTTTCTGAAGAAAAGAAATTTGTTAACATCGAATATAGATTTAAGTGTCGGGAAGTTGTTTCTGAAAGTATTTATTTGGAGCATACCCATGTATGGAAGTGAAATGTGGACGATAAGTAGTTTAGACAAGAAGAGAATAGAAGCTTTAGAAATGTGGTGCTACAGAAGAATGCTGAAGATTAGATGGGTAGATCGCACAACTAATGAGGAGGTATTTAATAGAATTGAAGAGAAGAGAAATTTGTCGCACAACTTGATTAGAAGAAGGGATCGGTTGGTAGGGCATATTCTGAGGGATCAAGGGATCACAAATTTAGTATTGGAGGGCAGCGTGGAGGGTAAAAATCGGAGAGGGAGACCAAGAGATTTGAATACACTAAGCAGATTCAGAAGGATGTAGGTTGCAGTAAGTACTGGGAGATGAAGAAGCTTGCAACAGGATAGGGTAGCATGGAGAGCTGCATCAAACCAGTCTCAGGACCGAAGACCACAACAATAACAACAACAACAACAACATAGTTTTCTGGCAAAGTTCAAATAGCATATCCAAAATACTAAAGCTGAAGAAGTAAATTGTCAGATACATGTGTACTGCACAGCAAAGATGTTCTTGTTGCCCATTATTTTGGAAACAACAAATAGTAACAGTTACTTCCCTATGTTCTTGCGCTGTAGACAAAAATTATTTGAGGAAAATCATTTTAGCTACACATAAAACATGAGAAACAAACAGAATTTTATGCTTCCCACACACTAACTGAAATTATATGCATAGACTCCACAGTACACAGGGATGAAAATATACAATAAATTCTTAGGTAAAAACATACTTATTATGAAGAAAGGGATACTAAAAACAAGGCTGCAGGCTGTGGGAAAAATGCTACTATGGATGACGCAACAATAGTTACAGCAAGGAGTTTTGTATTACATTTTTTATTCCACTGAAGAGCCACAGAAACTGGTATAGGTATGCGTATTCAAATACAGAGATATGTAAACAGGCAGAATACAACACTGTGGTCGGCAATGCCTATGTAAGACAACAAGTGTCTGGCGCAGTTGTTAGGTCAGTTACCACTGCTACAATGGTAGGTTATCAAGATCTGAGTGAGTCTGAATGTGGTGTTATATTCGGTGCACAAGCAATGGGACACAGCATCTCCAACGTAGTGACGAAGTGGGGATTTTTCCATACGACCTTTTCACAAATGTACTGTGAATATCAGGAATCTGATAAAACATCAAACCTCTGATATCAGTGCGGTTGGGCAAAGATACTGCAAGATAACCGAACATAATTGTTCAATGTGACAGAAGTGCCACTCTTCCGCAAATTGCTGCAGATTTCAATGCTGGGCCATCAACAAGTGTCAGCATATGAACCATTCAACGAAACATCATCAATATAGCCTTTCAAAGCCAAAGGCACACTCATGTACCCTTGATGACTCAATGACACAAAGTTTTATGCCTCATCTGGGCCTGTCATCACTGACATTGGACTGTTGATGACTGGAAACACGTTTTCTGGTCAGATGGGTATTATTTCAAATTGTATTGAGTGGATAGATGTGTACGGGTATGGAGACAACCTCATGATAGGTTGGTTGGTTTAAAGGCGGGAGAAGGGAGCAAACTACAAGGTCATCGGTCCCTTGTTCCTAATAAAGCAATGCCACAAGTGTGAGAATAAAACGGACAAAACATATAACACAAAATGGAAAGAAAGGAAAAGCCACAAGAACAATGGGAAGGCAACGAACACTAAAAGGAACAAAAGAGGACACGGAAACAACAGAGAGATGATAGGAACTGAAGAGAGTAAAACATCAAGGCAGATTACAGTGGCTGGCCAACCACGAGAATAAAAAGGGAAAGCCAGCCACTCTGCAACATATTAAAACCTCCACCCTAAAAGCACTATGGTGTAGGAAACAAAAGGGACGAAGGACATGCGCTAAAACCTAGATAGAAGTATAAAACCCACTCTCACAGATAAAACGTAAAACTAAAGGTGCTGTGGAGGCATTGTTGCCCAACACCAAAGGCAGGGTGATGGGAAAGTTTAAAGTCTGCCACAGAGCGGCTAAAAGTGGGCAATCCAGCAAGAGGTGTACGACTGTCATTTGGGAGCCACAGCGACACTGAGGTGGGTCCTCGGGGTGAAGTAGGTAACCATGCGTTAGCCACGTATGGCCAATACGGAGCCGGCAGAGGACAACTGATTCCCTACAAGAGGTCTGCATGGAAGACTTCCACACATTCACAGTCTCCTTGTTATGCCATTCCGTCTCCCAAAGCCGGAAAACCCTGCGGTGTAAGAGAGAATGCAGGTCAGTTTCGGAGATGCCTATTTCTAGAAGCGGTTTCCGCATCGCCTGTTTGGCCAGCCTGCTGGCAAGTTCGTTGCCGGGGATTCCGACGTGTCCTGGGGTCCACACAAACACCATGGAACGGCGGGACTGCTCCAGGGCATAGATGGACTCCTGAATAGATGCTACCAGAGGGTGGCGAGGGTAGCACTGGTCGATAGCTTGTAGGCTGCTCAATGAGTCAGTACACAGGAGAAATGACTCACCTGGACATGAGCATATGTACTCAAGAGCACAAGATATGGCCGCCAGCTCTGCAGTGAAAACACTGCAGCCAACTAGCAAGGAGTGTTCCTCAATATGTCCTCCATGAACATATGCGAAGCCTATGTGACCATCAGCCATTGAGCCGTCGGTGTAAACCACTTCAGAGCCCCGGAACACGTCAAGAATCGAGAGCAAGCGACAGTGGAGAGCGGCGGGGTTAACGGAGTCCTTAGAGCCATGCAAAAGGTCAACACGAAGCTGTGACCGAGGCGTACACCATGGAAGCATACATGAACAGACCGCAAGTAGAGGTGGTAAAGGGAAGGACTCCAGTTCGGAGAGAAGGGACTGCATGTGAACTGCAATCGTTAGCCCCGATCTGGGCTGCCGATGCAGGAGTTGGACTACCGCAGGCGGGAAAAGGAGACAGTTATTCGGATGCTCAGGGGAACTATGAATGTGTGCTGCATAACAGGAGAGCAGTTGCGCACGTCTCACCTGCAGTGGAGGGACACCAGCCTCCACCAGTACGCTGGTCACCGGAATCGTCCTAAAAGCTCCTGTCGCTAATTGAACCCCACAATGGTGCACAGGGTCGAGTAAATGCAATGCTGAAGGCGCTGCTGAGCCATAAACTACACTCCCACAGTCAATTCGGGATTGGACAAGGGCTCTGTAGAGTTGCAGCAGCGTGCAGCCATCTCCACCCCAATTGCTGCTGCTCAGGCAATGGAGGGCATTGAGGTGCTGCCACCACTTCTACGTAAGCTGACGAAGATGAGGGAGCCAAGTCAATCGAGTGTTGAAAACCAGTCCTAGGAATTGATATGTCTCCACCACAGCGAGTGGGTTGTCATTAAGGTAAAGTGCGGGTTCCAGATGAATGGTACGACGCCGACAGAAGTGCATGAGACACAACTTTGCGGCTGAAAACTGTAAGCTGTGGGCTAGAGCCCATGACTGTGCCTTGTGGATGGCTCCCTGGAGGCGCTGCTCAGCAACAACAGTACTGGAGCAGCAGTATGAAATGCAGAAGTCATCTGCATACAGAGAAGATGAGACGGAGAACCTGACAGCTGCTGCTAGACCATTAATGGCCACTAAAAATAGAGACACGCTCAATACAGAGCCCTGCGGGACTCCATTCTCCAGGATATGGATGGAACTACGGGAGTCACCAACTTGGACATGGAAAGTATGGAGCACAGGAAGTTTTGGATAATAATCGGGAGTGGTGCACGGGGACCCCATTCATACAATGTGGCACGGATATGATGTCGCCAAGTCGTGTGGTGTGCTTTACGTAAGTCAAAAAAGATGGCAATCAGGTGTTACCATCTGGAAAAGGCTGTTTGGATGGCAGACTCAATGGACACAAGATTATCAGTAGTAGAGCGACCCTGACGGAAGCTGCCCTGACATGAAGCCAGCAAGCCACATGACTCCATGACCCAACCCAACCGCTGACATACCATACGTTCCAGCAGCTTACAAAGAATGTTGGTGAGGCTGATGTGCCGACAGCGATCCACATGAAGTGGGCTTTTACCATGTTTGAGCACCGGAATGATGGTGCTCTCCTGCCATTGTGATGGAAAGACACCATCGCACCAGAGTCGGCTGAAGATGATGAGAGGATGTCGATTGTAGTCCGACGAGAGATGTTTAATCATATGGCTGTAGATGCGATCAGGGCCAGGAGCTGTGTAGGGGCATTGTGCAAGGGCACTGAGTAGCTCCCACTCTGTAAATGGGGCATTATAGTATTCAGTGCAGCATGTTGTGAATGAGAAGACGTTCCCTTCCAGCCGCCGTTTGAGTGTGCAAAATGCTGGGGGTGATTCTCCGAAGCAGAGGCTCGAGCAAAGTGCTCGGCAATTGCGTTTGCGTCGGTACACAACTCACCATTTATGGTATCACCGGAGACAGCTGTTGAGGCCTGGTACCCAAAAAGACGTTTGATCTTTGCCCAGATTTGGGAAGGGGAAGGTGACGTGTAGCAGCCAATGGTGGAGACGTATCTCTCTCAACACTCCCCCTTCCGTTGTTTGATAAGGTAGCGAACATAGGCATGGAGCTGTTTAAATGCTATGAAGTGCTCCTTCGGAGGATGCTGCTTATGCTGCTGTAGAGCTCACTGAAGCTCCTTAATTGCTTCAGCGCCTTCTGCCGACCACCTAGAGACTGCCTTGTCTCGAGCACCCTAAAGAGGAAGGGATCAGGTTTTCTGCCGCAGAAACAATTGTGCTAGGCACCTGCTCAACCATCACATTGATGTTACCATGTGGGGGAGATTCAGCAGTGACAGCAGAGATGAAAGTTACCCAGTCCACCTTGTTCAAAGCCCATCTGGGCAGGGGTCCGTGTGCCTGATGTTGGGGCAAGTGACAGGAAGATGAGGAAGAGGTCACTACCACACAGGTCGTCATGTGCTCTCCAGTGGATAGATGGGAGAAGTCCTGGGCAGCAAATTGATAAATCAATGGCCGAGTAACTACCATGGGCCACACTGAAATGTGTGACGGCCCCAGTATTTAAGACACAGAGGTCGAATTGCGACGGTGAAGTTTCGACATCTCTGCCTCGGCCAGTAAGCATGGTACCACCCCACAAGGGGTTATGGGCAGAAGTAGGAAAGGTTTATGGAGTTGATCAATCACTGCAGCTAATACATTCAGGGGTACTGCACCATCTGCAGGAAGATATACATTGCATACAGTTATTTCCTGCATCGTCCTTATTCTGACAGCCAGAGCTTCAAGAGGGGTTTGAAAGGGCACATGTTCACTATAGAACGAGTTTAGGACATAAACGCAAACTCCACCTGACACTCGATTATAGCCGCCATGGTTCCTGTAATATCCCTTATAGCCGCTAAGGGCAGGGCAGGGGTCCGCGTGGCTGGGAACCAGGTTTCCTGGAGGGCAATGCAGACAGCAGGTGTAAGGCTTAACAGTCGCCGTAGCTCAGCCAGGCAGTGGAAAAAACTGCCGCAACTCCACTGGAGGATAACATTGTGAGACTGGGAAGGCATGGAACATTCAATGAGGCAGTTTATGCCTCAGAGTCACCTGCTGCCACCGATTTATTTCCTGAGCAGTCTATATCCATTGTCTCTGAGGGTCTGGCAAGATCTAGGTCCTTAGCAGATGCCAAAATCTTCACCCCATCCTCAGCCCCTGAGCTTGTAGGTATCGGTGGTGTGGGTGCCACCGCAATTTCTTGGTCTTAGGTGCTTTCTTTTTGGATTTCTCTCGCTGCTCCTTGGGTTTCCCTGCCTGGGAGGACTTCACTGGCTCAGTCTCCGGGACTGAGGATGAGCGTGAAGCCCTATGACCAGGTGCTTTTGGGCTCTTCAGCCACTGGCAGGTGTCATCTTTCCCACTAGAAGAAACCTGGGAAGGGAGTGACCAAAGGGACCCCTTCCTAGCGAGAGAAGCCGAAGAAGACTCCGGCTTAGAAGTGGGGACGGGTGTTCCCGATGGTTGGGGGGGGGGGGGGGGGGGTGTTACTTCCGAAGTAGGTGGTGCAGGAGCAACAGAGAGGGAAATGCCCCCCACCATCAAGGGGGCAGGTGTAATCTTCCGGCTCTGAGAGGTGACCTGGATTGGTGGAGCTGATGGTGCTAGAACTGTTGTAGCAGCAGCGTAAGACAATGCATACACACAGGATACAGGCGTTCAAATTTTCTCTTAGACTCAGTGTAGGTCATTCAGTCCAAGGTCTTTTACTCCACGATTTTCCTTTCTTTCTGGAGAATCCTGCAGTCAGGTGAGCGAGGCGAATGGTGCTCTCTGCAGTTGACATAAATGGGAGGCAGGGCACATGGAGTATTGGGATGTGATGGACATCTGCAACCTCGACATGTGACGCTGGAAGTACAGCGGGAAGACATATGGCTGAACTTCCAGCACATAAAGCACCGCATTGGGGGAGGGATATAGCGCTTTACATCACACCGGTAGACCATCACCTTGATCTTCTCGGGCAATGTATCACCCTCAAAGGCCAAGATGAAGACACCGGTGGCAACCTGATTATCCTTCGGACCCCAGTGGACACGCCAGACAAAATGTACACCTCGCACCTCTAAATTGGCACGGAGCTCATCGTCGGACTGCAAAAGAAGGTCTCTGCAAAATATGATACCCTGGACCATATTTAAGCACTTATGTGGTGTGATGATTACAGAAACATCCCCAGCTTCTCACAAGTGACTATCTCCCGTGACTGGGCAGAGGAAGCTGTTTTGATCAAGACTGACCCAGACCTAATTTTGGACAAGCCCTCCACATCCCCGAACTTGGCCTCTAAATGCTGAACAAAAACATAGCCTTTATCGTCATGAAAGATTTCCCATCAGCTCTCAAACATACAAAGTATCGGGAGGAATAAGATCCGCTGCCATCCTTAGCGTGACGTTCCTCCCATGGTGTGACCAGTAAGGGGAACGATTTGGGGTCATACTTTTGTGCGTTGAATTGAGCTCATGATTGCTTAGAGACTGCTGCTGTTTCACCACCAGCAAGAGATGATGGACTACGCTTCATTGCATGTCATCCGCCCTGATGCCGCCCGCTCCGAACAGGGGGGCTCCCCACAGGCACCACCCAGCCACAGCAAAGGCCACCTGGCAGGATGGCCATTGCCGGGAGTCCCGATGCCCCTGGGGGGATGGGCATCTACCCCTTGGCATACATTGGGAGTTAACAGCACAGGCATCAGCAGATGCGATCCCTGTGTGGTCAGGGGGCTACAACCAACAGGGTATATGGCGGCCCCACCACAACGAACTGGGTACCATGCTGGATATCAGGTGCAAAGAAGTCCATGGTCATCGTCAACGCAGCAATCGACACTACATAGTGCATGGTGGAAAACGCACCCAGGAAGGTGTCCTCGCCCAAGAGATGGAGAATGAGCAGGACTGCAATTTGACAACGAGAAAGTGGGTTAAAGATCTCGATGCACGATGCACCTTGTAATGCGCCATTCCCCAACTGGCTCAACCCTTCTGGAAAATTTTGAAGAATGGAGGTTAAACCCTACAGGGGACCACCACATAAAGGCCGAAATGTGTGAAACTCCTTTTAGTTGCCTCGTACGAGAGACCAGCAGTGGACCAACCTCATGAATCCATGGACCCTGCATGTCAGCAGGGGACTGTTCAAGTTGGTGGAGACAGTGTAATGATGTGGGGTGTGTGGGACCCCTGATACTTCTAGATATTACTCGGACAGGTGATACATACATAAGCATCCTCTCTGATCACCTGCATCTATTCATGTCTATTGTGCATTCCAACAGACTTGGGCAATTCCAGCAGGACAATGCTACACCCCAGATGTCCAGAAATGTTATAGAGTGGCTCCAGGAACACACTTTTGAGTTTAAACACTTCCACTGGGCACCAAACTCCCCAGACATGAACATTATTGAGCATATCTGGGATGCCTTGCAATGTGCTGTTCACAAGAGATCTCCATCCCCTCATACTCTTACGGATATATGGACAACCCCGCAGGATTCCTGGGTCAATTCCCTCCAGCACAACCTTAGACATTAGTAGAGTTCATGATACATTGTGTTGCGGCACTTCTGCGTGCTTGCGGCAGTGCTACATGATATTAAGCAGGTGTACTAGTTTCTTTGGCTCTTCAGTGTATATGAATACAATGGTAAGTCAATTGTTATCGGCAATTTAGTTATATTTTTGTTTATTTTGGTAGTACTGTTGTTTTACATTGATGATACATGCTTTGTTTATTTGTTGTTATATCTTTGCAATTTTCAAGCTGCTAGGTTAGTTTCATTATCACTGCCACGCTCTTAATCATGGCTGCTCCGCTGTGTATTTGCACCAAAAAAGAGCAATGTTCCGTGATCCATTTTTTGTGGTTGGAAGGCATATCAGGGGCCAAAATTCATTGAAGACTTTTGGTACAGTATGGGAACAGTGTTTTGCCACAACGGAGTGTCTACGAATGGATTCAAAAATTCCGAAATAGTCGCAAAAGTGTTAAGTACGATGAAGGAGCCGGACGACCATTTACCACCACAAATGAAGAAACCATTGAGCATTCACATGAAATGATTCTCTTAGACAGACAATTAACTACTGACGAAGTGGCGCATTGTCTGCAAATCAGTCACGGTTCTGCCTATGAAATCATCCACAACAGACTTGGGTTTCATAAAGTTCGTGCAAGATGGGTCCCAAAACAACTAACACAACTGCATATACACACGCGCTTGGACATCTGCAAAAAGATTTGAATTGCTATGGTAACAAAGGGGACAACTTCTTAGACAGGATCATTACTGGAGACGAAACATGGATCCATCATTATGAGCCAGAGAGTAAACAGCAGAGTATGGAATGGAAACACCCAAATTTGGCATGCAAGAAAAAGTTCAAGTCCCAACTGTCCGCAGGAAAACTGATGCTTACGGTTCTTTGGGGCACACAAGGTCCAGTACTGGAACATTATGGGGAAAGGGGCACAACAATAAACAGTGTACATTACAGTGAAATGCTTACTGCCAGACTAAAGCCTGCAATTCAAAGCAAATTCCGAGGACTGCCGTCGAAAGGTGTTGTGTTGTTGCACGACAATGCCCGTCCGCATACTGCTGCCCACATTGCTGAACCACTCCAGAAACTCAAATTTGTAGTACTGGATCATCCTCCACATAATTCTGATCTTGCCCCTTCAGACTATCACTTGTTTGGTCCACTCAGACAGACATTAAGAGGCCGTCGATTTGTCTCGGACGAAGCAGCAAAAGAAGTGGTGCATTCCTGGCTCTCAGCTCAACTGAGAACCTTCCTTTATGAGGGCATCAGGAAGCTTGTACAATGATGGACCAAGTGTGTTGAAACATAAGGAGACCATGACAAAAATGATGTTCTTGTAAGTTTCCTATTTGATTACAATAAAATTTTATAGTTATAAAATAACTGACTTACCCTCATATGTGTAACAAAACTGTATTATTATTAGCGTTGATTGTTCTATGTTTATGGTGACGTTTTATGACAAATTTCTTGACATGTCTCCTGTGCCAAAATCAGATGGTTTAGATTGTGTATATTTTGACACTAACACACCACAATTCAGAACACACAAGAGTATGCCAGATACCATCATGTCAAACTGAGCGTTTGGCTACCTATAAAATTTATTTCCATGCCAACTGCTTCTGCCCATACTCCACCTATAGGTATCTACTAGTATCATTTCTTAAACATATAGCACATTCCTGACTTTTATGTTTATATTGTTAAGAATTGCAGAAATAATCTGTTAATGTTAATTTTGAATACAGATGAAGTTCTTACAGTTCCTGTACCACAGACTTGGTGGTAATGTGTTGAGTGATACATAGTTAAACAACTATTCATGCACAGATCACTGTGTTTAATAACTTATAATAAGCTTTAACAAAACTCAAAACATATATATTAACAAAAATATTTATTTTCAAAACTTACATGCATTTCAACTGAGACAGTACATTACATAAAATTATCACATCAGACACATTTCATATTAATTTAAATACATATTTACAATATTCACAAAAAGGTTATGGGAAAAGGTACCATAAATAATGAACTACTGCTTGTGATACTTCAAGTAGTTTCTGTATTACAAAATGCTATTCGTTAAAGCTAAAATAGTACATTAATTCCAATAACTAAATGTTTCCACTCGACATTTTTGTGTTGCTCTCTCTCTCTCTCTCTCTCTCTCTCTCTCTCTCTCTCTCTCTCTCTCACACACACACACACACACACACACACACACACACACACACCAACACACACACACAGATATGTATAAAATAGTATTTACAATATTTACAGATGTAAAACTTAAAAAGTAGAAGGAAGAAGAAGATAAAAAACAATGTGTGTGAATGGTTTTCTTTGTAATTATGGACTATTTTTAAGGATATCTTTTGAAGGACGAATGACAAATGACATCTTTACAGCCAGTAAGGTGTGGCATTCGAGCAATCCCCAATTCTGCACTTTCTTTTAGAATGTAGCTGTTGATATAGATAATGAGGAAATATGAATTTTCTTCTTTTTCTTTAATGGTGTGAACCCATAAAATCTAACGATTAATTTTTAATATTCACATATGTACCCCCTGACATTTACAAATACTGAGAAAATGTTATTTTAGTAATATTTTCATTTTTTAATGTTCTTAATATTAGGGTGCATGACTGATCACCCTGAAGAACAATGCTCATTATCAGGTCACTTACCGCATGAGGGGATCCAGAATAACTAGACATGTGTGGTCAGTATGAAATAAGGATTGTGAACCTGTGCCTACGAACACTTCTTGTCTGAATTATGGCACGTGAATGGAAAGGAAACTCTGATAACCAAAACACTGTTTCATTAACAGTCTTCCAAAACTGTGGGTTTAAGTGTAAATGAAAGGGGCATATGGAGGGAAAGGGATCTACACACAGAGAACAATAGTAACAATAAATAATAATAATAATAATATGACAATAATAATAATGACACATCCACTTGCCCATCTTAGGGTAGAGAGGTTAAAACAATCTACTGAAGATGAACAATTTTATTGAATTATATGATCTCCAAGCTAGAAAGTGCTTGCAGTCATTCACCAATATAGTAATAGTAACTTAAACTTTAAGAGGTGGCCCTATGACGTATGTATTTTTCCAGCAGCATCAAGTGCAGCGAATGCACAAACATTTAACAGGTAGGAGCCTTACAATTAACTGATTTTGAGAATGGTATTGGCCATGAAACACTGTAATTTTTAAAAAAATTCTGTGGTTTATTTACAGGTGACACAAACGTCTGCAAAAACCCCACTGAAAAGTATTACATTATACACCATTTCTACACACAGCTACCCATCTGGGCCAGGACTCATACTATGTATGCTGAACAATGTGACTTATAACTAATGCTGACAATGTATTTTACACCTTTTACTCAATAGCTCTGTAGTATTGACAGTAATGTTCGTGCACATCTGAGCTTCTCATCTTCATCCCTTGTGTTCTAGACACTACAATGAAAGATAGTTAAAGTTACTGCACTATCTCTTTTCTGCTTTCTTTGGGGATCCTTTAAAGAATCTAATTTTTAAACAAAAATACAACTGTCATAAACCCAACTGTTTATTTTAGTATCACAGTACTTTCTTAGTCATCATCCTCTGGTAGGAGGGATGTCACTGTCTTCACCAAAATGATTGTAACAAGCAACAATTACATGTTATACCACACTAATTCCTACAACAAATATTCTTCTTGCACTTTGCAAATTAATACCACCATGATCTGAAAATGTTCTATGGGAAATGAGATGAAACTGTACAACACTGAAACTACCATTACTGAATCATGTCATCTGTGCCATACAAATATATTGAAGGAAATGCTGTACAGTGGTTGAAAAACGTTCCTACATATTGGTTCACAGAACCATATTTTATGTAGAAAACAAACAGAAGGCAATCAGCAAGTGTGACTACCAACTTTCAGAACTTCATATACATCAAACTACACAACAATCTTTATAAACAGCCTGCATATCAGAAATGAATATTTGTCTGCAATGAGTTTTGTTACTGGTAACTGCTAGACCCTGCACTGCGTAAGGAATGGTTCTTATAGACATAAATGTCCCCACTGCAGATTATGTACATGTACACAAAATAATAAACAGAACTCATAATCACAATTGCTACTTCCATTCAGGTACATTTCAAATGACTAATCCAATTTAAAGAGAAGCTGCAGGAAATCCAATGCAAAAGACACTGCCACAGCTCAATGTGTTACTACATCTCTTTTACCCAGAAATATATAATGGAACTTAAGTATAATTTCTTCTAAGCAGTTATACTAATGCATTCCATGAATAGGCATTAATTCTTCGTACATGGATATATTGGGCCTGTTTGTGAAATAAAAACAGAGATACATGACAAACCAATAAAATACTAGTTCACAGTTAAAATCAAAGTCTGACACCCTCTCTGGGATTTATATTTGCTGAAATAAATTTAGAAAATATAGAAATGGTCTCTTACAAAATACTTTTCTACATGACCCAGCATTCAGGTGAGAAATTAAAATAGAAAATTAACAAAGGATTATAAAATTACAATTTAAAACACTTGTAACTCATTTTATTGAATTTCATCAATAATCTTTTCAGTCCAGGGAGCTCTTGGGATACTAGAATGTTCACTGGATTATCGCTCAGGTGCAGACCTTGAGTGTACTTATGAAGCCCACACAAGTAATGGCATTATTAATTTGTTGTCTTCCAGTGGTTGCTCTAATTAGCCTCCTATTACTACCACCTATAAACAAATATAAGTACTGAGCTTTGAAATTTATCTGTTATTCAAGTGGTCAACAATAGCAGTGCCATGAAAGGGAATACAAGAGACAGATTTCTTCTTACAGAAGGGAAACGATTTTTCCCAGATATTTCTTGTTATGTGATGTAAATAACACAAAATTTAGCTGTACATGTACATGTACAGGGAGTTGTCATGGTAACTTGAAAACTTCAAATCATCTCTTAAACTCATATAAACAATATGATTTGTTTACTTTTATCACTGTCTCCCTACCAATCCCCAAGAAAGATAAGCAATTATGCTGTGGTCAGCAAAATTACAATTCAGTACAACAGTTACAGTAGCATAGAACCATACCATAATAAATTTAGCTTGTTTTTGTGTGTTATATACAGAGAGTTAAATGATTTCTGTAGATCTACTGGTAATAAATAATAATTGTGTGTTAATTTATTAAACACAGTCACAAATTAGGTTTTAAAGAACTGTACAAGTACAACTCTATTACGGCCTTTTATGGACAAGAAGAATTACTGAAGTGCTAGGCATGTTAATAATTTCATTCAACAACAAGAAAAAATAGTTCTAAAAATAGTGATTTTCACATACAAGAAATGTTGGTGGTGACAATTTCCCATTTGGAATAAAAAGTAGTAGTTTCAAAGTTCAGTTGTTAACAATCACAATTTCAGCTCTTCAAGAGGTACATAATACAATTGTATATCATAGATCTACACCCTCCTGCATGAAATATCACGTTTGCAAGTTTTTTCCCATTTTCTTAAAGTCCAAAATAGAAAATGGCTTCTGCTGGTATCAATTGCCTTCCACAAAACTCAATATGATAAAGTTAATTCCTTCCATTTACACATAACTTTACAAAAGTTTTCATTCATTTCATTCCAAGATATACACATGGACATGGCTCATTCTGAATTTAACCACTACTGCCTGATGACAGCCATGTGACAATTACGACAATAGAATGTATTTGGAATGGCAAATATCCACAGTTTTGTCAGTGTTTAATAAAATAATTTCCTTTATGTGAACCAATAAACACATCTGGAAAGACAACTAAAAATGTAACTTTTGCAGTTGGCTATTATTAATGGATTTCTGTATTAAGCAACAATACTATCAGAAAATAAATATGTTATGAAATCTATACACACAAAGCCACCACACCTACAGAGCAGTTTTACAAATCACTCACATTCACAAATAACAATTTTTGTGTGCAGCAAGGTGTATACAACAGAGAGCAATAGTTTCACAACAATACATGTGAACTGTTTTAATTGCTAGGAAAATGTCAAAATAAAAATTTCCCCACAAAGAATTTTTTCCAACACTTACAGCCATAAATACGAAACTCTTTTCTTTTATCTCTACAAGGCTTAATAAGTTGGAAAATTGTCTATGATATGCCAGAAGCATCAGTATCTAAAAAGATTAACACTGTTTCGATCATTTTTAGAAAATAGATATGGTACAAACTATAATATATGACATATATGGTATCACAAATAGATAACTATATGGAGTAATCTCTGTTATGGAATAACCCCCTCATAGTCACGACAACTGTTCAGTAAATGTAAATGATATAACATTACTGAAACAAAACAGTACGATGAATCAGTAAACAAAGCATATACTGCATCATTATTAAAATTCATGAACTGCTGTAATTTAAAATGCATTGCACCTATGGTACACGAACCGTATCACTATCAAACATAAATGTGTACAACTACTCAATCAGCAAACTTCTTTCATATTTACATCTGGTTGCCACATTGAAAGGTTACTTACAAAATCATTGTTCATACAAACAATTAATATTTCCACTCAATGGCTTTCTTGCAGACACACACACACACACACACACACACACAAATTGTAAAACAAATTTGATTGTTTCCAGGAGGAAGCATTAAAACAACGCTGACTTATTTCAGTCAATCATGTTTTGATTATTGTAATTAAAATCTGAAAATATGATTTAGATTTATTTTGGAAAATGTTATATAGTACTACAAATGGAGTGTAGTATCTAATATTCCATCTTCATTATATAAACTAAATATTTAGAAATATTAGTAAATAATACGGACTAGAATTCATTATCTGGAGCCACAAGCAGTTAAGCCAATAGTATTAGTTCCTTCAGAATTCTTCAGAACTAAGAATAAATTACTGAATAATTTATTCTGTGTTCAATAGTTATCATAGTGCTGTAGAGCACAAAAGTAAAAACAATTCCTGGGAAATAATATTTTAATGTGGGTATACTTTTAATGTATGTTAATTTGAAAGGTAGCTATGGGAACTGAACATTATTCATACAAATGTTAAAAAGGAAGTGGAAAGTTGTTAGATATTCTACAAGGATTACTTGGTGACTGACCCGCACTCAAACTTGAAAAGTACATTAGTTATAACAACAAAAATGCAGGTACACTGGAAATAATCACACAGTTGCCTTTTGTACAATAGTTCACACTTCATCGCGCTTTAGTCAATATGGGCACATTTTTAGTGTAAAAAGGAGGTCACAGTGATTGTGCATACAAATAATAAAGTATGGTGGAGCAAAAGAATTCTACAGCTGAGCACAATTACTAACTGTGTCCAATTTACAGCAAGGACGTAATGATGACATACCAGCAAAAGATGAGGAATGGTATTTTGGGAAAGCAAAGTGCACAAATACTGTGGAATGAACACAACACTCTGCCACCACTGACCAACTAGCTCACAAATAACAACAATTGTTTTTCACACTTGCCTGACAGCTGACAAAATGAGGGTACCCTCCCTGAAATATCACAAAGTCCTTATGTAAGAACCATAGGCAGGGACTTTTTTTCCCCTGGCACTGGATCTGGAACTTACTGGCTCAAAAAGCAATTTTAAAAAGTTTTCTTGAGAACCAGAATGGAACAAGAAATGAATTTCTCAACACAATTGCAAATGAGGGGTCTGCGACAGGAATACCTCGTCAATGCTGTGGTGGCATGGGAATAGATCTGTTACTATATTTATTAATAAAACTATTCGCACTACTTAAAGGTTGGCTGTCATCTGTGGAACTGCAAAGGGGCTTTTATTATGTAATGCAACAAATAAGGGAAGAAAGTGACAAGAAGACTTATCATAAAAACAGATAAAGATTAGCAGACTGAAACATAGTAAGTGTACTGGACTGCTTCTGAATAGGACTAACAAGTCTGAAGCTCAAGATTTATCATTATCATCATCATCATCATCATCCTCTTAATTTATTTACAGATTCTAACAATTTATTCCGAAAACTGGCAAACTCATTAATCATCTAACACTGTGAAAGCACCAGAGAATCTGTAGAAGATAAACAATCTGCTGCATATCTTTCTGATGTCATTAATCAAGATGGAAAAAGATGAAATGGTAAGAACACACAGCATGTTCCAGGATGTGCATGGTGACTACACTGAAATGTTGGATAAACATTTATGTAATGATAGTACTGACACGTAGCATACGAATTTGTGGACTATACTGCAAAGTAGTTCTCTTTCAATGTACTAGACTGATTAGAGTAATAATTGTGAGTTTTACATTGCAAAAAGTAAATTTCATGCTGAAGGTAACTAGTCACCTAACAATGGGGTGGAGTGGGAAAGAATAAAGACGATAAAGAAGTTAAGGTTTCCCAAGTGACTTTTTATAGTCTCCTCCAGTGGTGTGAGATTATTATACTAAACAGAGAGAATATGAGTCCAAGCTTAGATTTTACTTTATTTCAGAAAATGTATCTCAATTTGTTTTAAAAATATGTTCAAGCATTGTAATTGTCTTGAGGACCATCATATTCAAAGACCAAATTATTGTCATCCGACTCGATGAAACATCAGTTTCACTCAAAACATACGAAGAAAATTGTTTTCTATTCCATGAAATAACTAACAAAACTGCAGGAAGAAAGCATAAAAACAGGAAAGATATTTAAAAACAATTAAAAGAAACCTGCCAGTTAAGTAAAGAAATATAATCCATAAGCACAGCAAGCAAAATACAATACCCTAGTTAACAACACAACATAGGAAATTTTAACACCAACTGTGGAAATTAAATTTCTTGTGTTGGTTTTCAATGGATTAAGTCTTGTGGTGCAATGAATATCACAACAGTGTATAGACAGTAAAGCAGTGAGTAGAACATGACCAGGAGCTATACCACTGAAATGGACATGGGTGTAAGAGCAGTAAGGGAATCTCTCTCTGGCACCCCCCCCCCCCCCCCCCCCCACCACCACCACACACTTCCTCCCTTTCCCTCTACTCCATTTCTCTTGGCTGACCTTTCATAGCTCCACCAATTTCTTTCTTAAGGTGTTTTGTCTGAACATCAGATTGGAGTCATTGTAAAGAAATCAGCATTGGGTTAAGTATTGGAGGGAGAAAAAAAGGGATTCAGGTTTAATCATATCACAATGAGATCGTTAGCGATATAGCACAAGTTTCGATTGGACAGAGATGGGGAAGGGAAATGGCTTCATCAAACAAACCAACCACTGCTACCTTTCCCCTAAGTAATTTTGGAAAATTATTTATTTATTGCCACATTTCACTTTACACAACCTGACATCTTGCAACTAAAGTGAATTTAGGAAAACCAGGGAAACCTTAAAACTGGATAACTACATGGTGATTTCAACCTCTACTCATCACGGATACGAGTCCAGTTTCTTAACCAAAGTTAACCTCGCATTCTGCAGTAGAACTATCTGATGTGACCTCTCAAGCTCTTCATTTCATGCAGTAAAATCATTTACAGTAAACAGAAAACTGCAATAGGAACTCAGCAGATAGCCTGCCAACCTTGTCTAGAGCTATTTTGAGGTCCATATAGTTAAGTAGTCTTCACAGATTACTTCCTAGTATCTGCTGAAACAGAGTGAATGTATACATTTTATGATCAAATGCAAACAGAACACTGTAAGTGTGTCCCTGACTCAGAAATGATCTGTATTTGCATATTGAAAAGAAGAAATGTACTATCTATTATATCAGACAATCAGAAGAATTGAATCTCATTCAATATGAGATATCTATTGCAAAATATGCTACAGTTATTGCACTGATACCCACATTACTAAAAAGAAAATTAAGAGAAATGGGGCACTATCATTATCTTAAAGGGGTGTTTGTAAGTAGAGGCTATTTGACATAAATTATAAATTAATTGTGCTGGACATTCATTTAAAGATCTGTCATTTACATCAAATTACAACCCTTTGTAACTTCTCCTGTATTCAGGTAATTTGGTGAAATATTTCAATGCTATTTCATGAGAGCTGTACATGCTACAGTGTGAAATTTCAACAGTAATGTCATTATGATGCTATTTCATAAAATGGAACTAACTAACAATGCAATATAAAGTCTTAAAGTGTTTGAAGTATCAATTTATCATGGCTGCCAGTCACACATTTTAATGACTTGTATGAAATACCAGTCACACATTTTAATGACTTGCGTGAAAAAAATCAAATTTGCTGACCCATATTGACAGAAAAAAAAGGGGCAGTACATTTAACTGGGTCAGCACTAACAGAGGAACAAACAGGACATGAGTAAAAAAATGACTTATCCATCTCAACTAATGAAATTTGTTTTCTCTATATTACAACAGGTTATTCGACTCTTTACATAACCAAAGTACTTCCACATAGACTCACTTAACTTGCTTCTGAGTGTTGAGTGGTAACATCAAAATTTATATTGGTAAGTGACAGAAACTGATGGTGTTTTATGCTTACAAATGAAATAAGGCGACTTCTCTTCCTTTTTATCACTATGAAGCTATTTTTATAAGAACCATTTCTAACCAATACACAGCCTTAAGGCAGTAACAAGCAATGAGTTAGCTTTCATGTATAAATCAGAAACACGTATAAATCAGAAACAATCACATTTTCACCGCCTGAGAAGTCTTAAAGTTTGCAAAAATGGTGAAGTCTAATTGCAATAGTCATTTATAAAGTACGTAATGGCAATGACTGTACAAGTTGTTCAGAATGACCAATTGAAACAAGTTAAAACTGTGTGCTGAACGGAGACTTGAACTCTGAGAAATGCCTTATTTGAGCAGTGCTCGTTCAGTTGAGTCACCTGAACACATCTCACAGACCAAATGAAAGCTTTTTCTTACCACTAGGTCCTCTGCAATAAGTTAGCTGTTCGTGTAAGCTCAACTGGAAGAGTATTAGCCATAACAGGATTTTATCCTATTAAAGAGTATGTGCTCCTGGGAAAGTATTGAAGTGAAGGTGTAAGAGAGCCATTTGAAAAGAATGTAAAATTCTGACAGACAAAAATGCTAAAACAATATTTAATAAGAAACTACAAGTTAAAATGAATACTATTGGCCTCCTAAAAATTTTGAGTAAATGCAATGAGATAGAAAAGAGCACAATTCTGATGACGTGTGGGGCTCATGTTTGTAGCTATTACAGTAATAATTATAACGAAAACTCTAATTTTCATTAGGTAACACAGTAAGGAATCTGTGCTGGTCCAAAATGACTTTCCACAGTAACAGTAACAAGAAGAATGGAAAGGGAATTTTGAGTAAGCAGTCTACCAATTTACAATGCATCCCCCTGTTTTTTTTCTTTTAAAAAAACCACACACACACACACACACACACACACACACACAGACAGAGAGAGAGAGAGAGAGAGAGAGAGAGAGAGAGAGAGAGAGAGACTGATTCAATCTTTTCATCCCAGCCACATTGCATTTTTAAGATCTAACAGGATTTTTAATACTTTGGCATGATTTGTCAATGTCATCATTAATGTTGTAACCTTTCAAATATGTCATTACTAACACTTATTCTGATTAACTAAATTGAAAATATTGTAAACAGCATTATCATCAGTGCAATACACACACCATAAAGTGGTCTGTGTTTTTGCCATTCTTTGTCTTGCTTTGTTGACTGGTCCTAAGAAAATGTTACCATTTGTCAACAACACTCAATTTTTATCAGTGACTCCACTTTTGGAAGACAGATTTCATTTAAATACAATATCACAATCAAGAATTATCATATCCCTATCACAATTATGCGACTCAGCATGAACAAGGACTATTTAAACTTACAGTAATTCAAGATACAGCCTTCTAAAAGTTAATACTATACACAGTGTTTCTTGGTAAGAACACTGAATGCATATTACCTGGAAATCTGTAAAAAATTAACAACTTATGGTTCATATTTATACAACACACAGACAACAACACATACACAATCCTATCATCTTATTCTCACTTTTAGAACATAAAAACATGTCGGAACACACTCTTATAGTGGGCTTCTTATGAAACATGGAGAAGCACTCTGCATTCACAGCGAAACTTACATCACCACTTTCACAGAAATTGTGTTAAGTATTAAAGCTCTTGAGCCTTTTCCTTTGTAGCTTGTTCCCAATGCCAAGTGATGCCACCATCCACTTTTCCATAGAGTACATCACATCCGAAATGGATTATTGGGCCGTTCCACGACTCTGGGGGGAATGTTTGGTACAGGACGCCTATAAAAAGTAATGTATTTTATGACCTAACAAAATCACTAAAGAAGCATATAAGCCAACAGTCTAGTAAAAATAACATATTGCTACTTCAGTTTTTAAATTTGCTTTGCATTGCGGATTACTAAGTTCTGTTTAAGCACATAATGCATTCTTACAAAAAAAATCACATCCATTAAAACAGTTTAATGCATGTAAAATAGGTGTAAAATAAACATGAAATGCTGTATGTTGAACTGAAGTTTTTATAAGGTTACTACAAACTAATATGCTCCACAAAATAAAACATTCTAGTGGTAAATATGTGTTTACAGATATTTACAGCAATTAAAGCCATCATATATATATATATATATATATATATATATAATATATATATATATATACCATAACCTAGAAAGCAATGAAAACACACATGATATAGCTCCTTAACTATGTGCAGAACAAAAATGATTTTCAATGGATAAAAATCTATTCAGAAAAAATTCAGTGCAAATTAAAATTAGCCATTCAACATTCTAGGTGAAACTTATATGCAACTATGGCACCTATGAATACACACAGTTATAGCCTCAAGTTTTGATTTAATAATACTCCCTTATTAACAGCTGTCATTATGTATGAGCTTTAAGACTAAGTATGCAAAGTGAAAACCCATCATATCAACAAGAATCAGAGAACTTAGTCACGACACCAACACAGCCTGCTAATGTAGAACAAATTCGCTGTTCAAAACTACAAGATAAGTAAACAGCAAGTGTCTTAACATCTGTATGTATTTAATAATTCTGCACTGAGAACTGAATACCTATGTAACTTTTGCAAGCACTACCCAAAAATATACAGTGCACTTTTGTTACTTTACTTTGTTGGGAACAGTGACTCCAGTCAACAATGATTTTTCAGTACCACAAAAAGCAACTGCAAGAAACCAACAATGATTAAGGAACAAAGCAGATTCAATTTCATATTGCATGTGCCTATTTATTTAAGAGTAGAGCAAATTGGTCCAGGTGATTATCCCTACACTAATTTAGGGAACAGTCACAGGCACTAACATTTCAGCATTAAAAGATGTGGAGTGATTTTTCTTCATGAGTAAGTGTTAATTATTAAAATTCTTGCACTAATACATCTGCATTTATCTTGCATGTACTTTTCCTTTTAGAAAAAAAGGGACGTAACTGGAAATGTAAAAATATTACCTGTTTAACACGAACATCTGTATTACAATTGGCAACAAGTTAATACTCATTTAGGAATATATTTATACATTCTCACCACATTTATCAATTAGAGCATGTGCAACTAGTAAAAGGTGCAACTAGTCTGGCATCTCTTACGAGACAAGCTCAGTTTTTGCCTTGTGCATGTGTGATATTTGATAACTGTACCATGCTGTGAAGAAGACAAGCTACCAACTGCGATGGGCAAGGAAGCTGAGCTAAAGCCATCATGCATTAATTAACAAAACATACCTTTCTTATTATTGATTAAAATGTACTAACCATTACCCTTCATTAAGTTAGCTCATCCACTTGGAAGCACAGTGGCAAGTGAATTATTAAAAGTGAGAAAGGTAATATTAAATAGCACTGTCAGAGAAAAAGTTACAAGATAATGTATAACCATATATGTGCAATCTAAATTTTACACTTCCCAACCCCACTTTTCACCAATATGAGATACAGCTAAACATAATTTAACAACAGTGTGCATGGCTGTTGAGTAGCAGGTAGTAGGAATAGCTGAGTCACCTGCCAAAGCTGTAAGGTCTGTGGGAAATAGTACTGGTGGCAAAATGCTGTTTCATGTGCGGGTGTTTGTTGTAATAACTGGGTGGTTTGTCAGCATACAAGAACAACTCTTCCCCACATTCATAAGTGAAAACTGTGAAGATAACTGCATTAATTAAAAGGAATTTTAACCTTACGTTCCAGCTGAGTGCCTCCCCAGTTCACTTCCACTTGTGGTGATGCCCTGCTAGCAGATTATGACACCAGACACCAACAGGACTCCTGATTGGCCAGAGTAGGTAGCATTCAGAGAATCTTAAAAGGAATTAGCACTGGAATTATCACCCAAAAACATGCAAACCTCCTAGCAATCTACAGTGCCTGCTTGGGAGCCATCACACAATCTACCAATTAAACTTCCTGCAAATCTTACTCCTTGTGACACAGGCATAACTGTCACTCCTTCTGCCCTTCTGACGAGTAGTTATTACAGGCAGAGTTCTGCCAAAAGTAGAGATGTGTGAGGAATTCAACAGCATTTTGAAAGCTGACACTCATCTTACCAGATTCTGAGTGGTTCTGTCCTGTTTGAAATTGCTGAAAATCCTTGTTGGGGTCAAAGACAGTGAAGGATAATTATGAGAATAATGTTCAGTACAGTGTGAATGATTTGTTTCTTGAGGCCCAAGTGGGAAGCTAATAGTTTTCTTTAATACTCTGACAATGTGATACATATTCACTATAACAACTCTCTTAAGGGTACAGCTGTATATTTCAGTTCTGTAGGCATTGTGTATCCCTAACAAAATTCAGCATTATGTATTTTCCTCGCTGCTGTGTTTCTTACCAATTCTGTTCTTAAGAGGAACAGTACTTCATATTAGTTATAAACAAAAGATTGTTTGTACTTTGATCATATTTTCTTTATTGGGATATGACAATAGAGCAGATAAAACCGATTTCCTGCACTGAACAGAAAAATACAGATGTAACTATGTGAAATTTCTGTCTAAAATTAGAGATTTCTGGACCCACTGAACACTTTCATTTCAGTATCTAAATTTCATAATAATATCAGTGTAATTTTTGTTTCAAAATGCTTTTGAACTCCTCACATATCTGCATTTATGGCAGAACTCTACCTGTAATAACACCTGTGTCAGAAAGAAGTAAGATTTGCAGGAAGTTTGATTGATTGTGCAATGGCCCCCAAGCACACACTGTTGTCTGATAGGCTTGATGCCAGAAAGGAGCTTTGCATAGTTTTGGGTAATAGTTCTCGTGATAATTTCCTTGTGAGATTCTCTGAACATTATCTGCTCTGGCCAATCAGGAGTCATGTTGGCAGCTGGAATCATAAGCCTGCTCACAGGGTCTCACTGCAAACGCAACCAAACTATGGAGGCACTGTGCTGGAATCTAACCTCAAAGTGCCTTTTAATTATTGTGACTGTCTTCACAGCTTTCATTGATGTGTGCAGGAAAGTGTCATTCTTATACACTGACACAACCCTCAACTGTTACAGAATACACCTGTCCCTGAAACAGTATTTTTTCCACCAATACAACTTAGTACACCTTACAGCTTTGAACAGCTTTGGCAGGGAGGCCAGCTGACCCCACTACCTACCACTCAACAGTCACACACACTGTCAAACAAACTTATGGTGAAACTTGCTCTATGTGGCAGGGGCCTTAGAAAAGGGGGGGGGGGGCAGGGGGGAGGGGGCTTACTATCTCTCTGCTCACCATATCGAGTTTATCTTAATTATAAGCTAAAAAGAACTCTTCAAGCCGAAAATTCAGCAGAGTTAAAGTGTCATTTGAGTAGTTAAACTAACTTTAAACACAATCCCACAAAAGACTTCTTTCCTGTCCTTTTTTTAAAAAATGAAACAGCATTACAAGATTTCCAGAGCCTGTGAGTACTAGCACACAATAATTCTATTCATACACACATATTGAGAAAAACATGAAGCATTTTGACCACACTTTCAAGAGTAAGAGGGAGATGATGAAATATTTTATAGCACTCACAATACTATATCTATTAATTACACTCTGGAGGCTTTTAAGACTCTATTGTAAAAAATTATTCTTGTTGGCATAGTCATATTATTATTATTACTGGCCATGATGATTCATTAACAGTTTTAATATTACTTACACACAAATTAAAATATGTACCTGCTAGGCAAATATTACTTGATAAGGTAGCCATTGCCACAACCAGTATGTCTATAAATCATTCATATCTGGAAATTTTTTAGAATTTATTATGTATGTTAACATTTAAAAGTTAGTAAAAATTGGTAGCAACAACTGTTACTGTTAATATGAGCTTTGAAGGCAATGAGATTTGAGTCCAATTTATCTCTGATCAATGACAGCCTTAGTAATTATCCTCTAGGTATGAGAATAAACTTTTATACATTTATACCAATAACATATGTTGATGCTGTTGAAAGAAATTCGGAAAGTTTTCAAAATACTCAAAATGTCAGATTTCAACAGGCCGTCTCAACAATATAGCTACAAATGTAATTTTCAGTGTGTGTGTGTGTGTGTGTGTGTGTGTGTGTGTGTGAGAGAGAGAGAGAGAGAGAGAGAGAGAGAGAGAGAGAGAGAGAGAGAGAGAGAAAGAGATTGAGGGGGGAGAGGGGACATTTGCACAAGTAAGATTTGCAAAAAAATCTTCAAGACAGTGCATATAAGACTAAATCCACATTAATTTGGGAAACTGGAGACCATACTTAGTTTGGAAAATAACTGTAGGAACTCTTGTAGGTCACCAATCAATCATTTGTCCAACAGAATAGCAAAATAATTGTGAATTTATCGGTTTTAAATATCTTCCACCAGTTTAAAATTCAAATTGTAGACCATCAACACACCAAATTTCTAGTTACACTGGTTAAGCTCCTATACAAATTACTCCCTTCCAACTAAGTGTGCTACACCTTTGAGCTCTGATGTATTCTTACATCAAATAGACAGCCATTGGTCTCATTGTCAATAATCACACAAACATGCATGCACAGCACATTGAAAGTTACTTCACCTCAAATTATGGCTTACTAAACATTGTATTATACATCAGAATATTACAGAAGATATTAAGGCATGTATTCTGTGGTAAAAACTTTAAATGGGATGAATTAAAATCTCTGTCTCCAAACCCCTTTTTCTCATGCACTGTGTACACACTTATCACTGAAAATATTGTATGTGTCTTTTGTAACTGCAGTTGTGTCAGCTTTTTTTTTTTATGCTTATGGTATTACAATACTTATATAGAGGATATACTTTGGTGAAAAATTCTCAGTAATGAATTCTTACCATCCACTGTTTTAGGATTTAAGAGTTTCTCTCATGAGGTTTGCTACTGATTTACCATTTGCCTGACCAGTGTGGCATGTTAAGAAATTATAATCACAGCTCAAGAGGCACAATTTTCAGGCAAATTTTTTATTCATTTAAATGAGAACTACCAACCACATATAGTCTCAACAATTTTCAAAATTACACATGTGACTTTATTTATAACATTGGATAGACATTTAATGCATGTAGTACATTCATTAGTTGTGACAAAGCAACAGTGCAAATCTAGTCTCAATGAAGAACTCTGAGAACATTAATCCTAAATTTACTTTCAACAAACATGTGCTCCAACAACTGTCATCACAACATGACATAAAATATTGTATACCACAATAAACACCTACAGTTCTTATTAATCATATACCACCATTGCTGCTTCAATACCATTCACTTACATGTGTGATTAGACATTTGAGAAGTTTATCTCACATTATTAAACAGTTTTTAAGATTCATTACCAAATCAACAATTACAATTAACTGTTGCCTACGCCTTATTAAAAAGACACACTGGAACATCAACACAGCTCAAAACTTAGACGTACACAGAAGAAGAATGTCTAATATGTTACTACACAAGTTCCAGACATTAATATGATGGATAACTGCACAAGTGTGTGTTCTGTCAAATTATAAGCTTGTTTTGGGGAATAAAAAGAAAAAAAACCTCTATGAAAAGGAACATCAGGTATTTTCTGGAACAAGTGGAAAATAAACTATTTACAAGTAAAAGTATGGTAATTGTACGAATACAGGAAAAGGAAAAGAATACACAAAGGAAAATCTGAGCACTTGTTGTGTCACGCCTGCCATTAAAGTTAGATATCGAAGTATGGAAGCCCACTTGAAACTAATATTTGTGTTGATTTTCACTATATCTAAAGGAAGTTTTCATTCATTTTTCAGACGAAAATAATTCCTACATCTCATAAAAATAACTTTCACCATGATAGAATAAGAGCTCATTTTATACATATGGAACACAGAGTTTAAATAAAATGAATGAATATTGTGCAGAACTGTCCTCAACGAAAGGTCTGCAAACATTCATCAATACTCCAGGCTGTAGGGGTAAGTAAAAATATCACATTACATTTTACTCGTAAATAGAAGCTTCAGGAAAGTGTACTCATCTGCAAAAGCAAGAAAAGAGAGAGTGTGTGTGTGTGTGTGTGTGTGTGTGTGTGTGTGTGTCAACATTTCTATTGCAGACATCTGAGAACACTTTGTAACACCAAGAATATTTAAATCACATAAAACTCGTTGCATTTGTACAGCAAAGTTCATGAATGCTTTGCCAAACTTACAGTGTTACTTTTATTTTGTAAACTGCATCACATAAATGATTAGAAAGACAGTATGTAGTTGTTAAGTTAGCCACATATCTACACAATTTCAGATAGAAAAAAAGGAATAAATTAAAACCTCATAATTATAGATGTCTTTTATTATTACAATGTCTTTATTTAAAGTATTTGATATTAAAATTAGAGCAATATTCTATTTTAAATGGAGCACTTTAGCATGGAAGCATTACATAAAACACTTAAAAATATAAGTTTACAAGACAGCTGCACTCACAAATGGAATTCAGTATTATACCAGATTATATGTGATGTTACTTGAAAAACACAAAAACTATATAAAAGTATATAATTTTTACATTTAATAAATAATATTGGATTTTATGAGAACCTGGCTGCATCTGCAACAGCAAGAACCTCAACACTGAACCATGAATGGAACTTGACCTGAGCAAAATACAATAGTTGAGTCACTATTACCAAACAACAACAACAACAATACCACAATGTCTGTGGAACAGTAAACACATCATGCACATAATTTACATGACACTAAGTTTCATCACTATGAAATAGTTTACTACAGTACTACTTTGCATTATCTGTTACGTAAGAAACTGCTGAGTCTTACAACTTTCAGGCCAATGAAATGTTTCTGAAAGCTTTTCAACAAAACTTAGAAATATGAGATTTCAGTTCATTAAAAGAAAGAACATTTGGCAAGAACAAGAATATGCATCACAACTCTGTAAGAGCTATCCACACACTACAACTTTACACACCTGATACTTAACATAATTTGGTTACACTTCTGGTCCTTTGTGTTTTACACATTTGGAAAGACTGGCAACAAAGTATGTACAAGCTGCTTGCAATTTTCTCCCTGGAGTTTCAGAAATACACAAACCATGTGTGTGTGTGTGTGTGTGTGTGTGTGTGTGTGTGTGTGTGTGTGTGTGTGTGTGTGTGTGCACGCGCATGACCATCACACACTTGTGAATTATGAGGATGACTGAAGAAAAAATACTAATAATTTTTAAAAGTAGGGCTTAAATAACTTTCCTTCACTTTACATGAAGTCTGTACAACTTACTTCCACCACTACATGATGGATGAGGGAACTGAACATGGACTTATTTCGCACTGTGGTGTGTATTAGGTACTAGGCCCAAAACAAAAATAGTTCCAAGCAGTACACCACATACAAAGATGTATTTATTCACTCACTCACTCACTCCCGCACGCGCACACACACACACACACACACACACACACACACACACACACACACACACGGAGAGGAAAGCCATATTTACATAACTGCAAGATAACATTTATCGTCTTTCAGACATCAGTAAGTATATCTAACTTGTGCTACGTCTTAAGTGTCTTTAACAATCTGCAATATGAAAATGCTAGGACTACAGTGCAAATAACCAGTAGTCCATTAGTATTACTTAATGTAATCATAATTCTACTGGAGAGTTTTTTCTTTCTCTCTCTCTTTACATCTATGCATACAAACATTTTTAAATACAAACAAAATCTTTGTACAATTCTTTCATTAATAATATTCTAAGTTGTCATATTACAAAATGGAGTAGGGAACATTACACACTAGCCTGAGTAAACAATGAAAAAACAACAGACTATAACTGTTGGTGGATAAATAACTGAAATTAAAAATAAATGAACACAGATCTCTCCATTATACAGATTAATATCAACATTTTTGTATATGCAGAATGCATCTACAATTTCATCCACATTCTCTTTAAATGTATTACACAAAAAGAAATAATTTGCTGAAAAGTAGATACATTACGTGAGCAACATCTATACTATGAGATCACAATGTAACAGTTCATTAATAGGGAACTCCAAGGTCCCTACTTTGGCATTCGGAAAGCATCTCTTAACTCATTGACAGCCGCCTGTGCTGCAGCCTGGCCGACCGCCTGCTGCACACGGTGGGGGATGGGAGGCATGCCTGTCATGGCTGTCCCCAGAATTCCCCCGCTGCCACCCCGGCTGTGCGCAGACAGCAGACAAGAACAGTTAGATCCCCCGCCCAAAGATTCTAACGACAACCAAAGTATGCTAGAATATACTTATGTAAAATGTATTCGGCATATACCCAATGTCCATAGACACATTATTTATGTATTTGGAAACTCATAAACTACCCTATAACTTAATCTACAAGGATCAACTGTGAACACAGCCAGTGTAATTTCATACTTGCTTGGAAAAAGAAGAAATAAATAAAATTTGAAGTTGTGCATGTGCCAGAATAAATCCTATTGCCAACCTCATTGTTTACAGCCAGAGGGCAACTTCCCAAATAAACAACACTCCATATATGGAAGGGTCTTCTTTAACATGTGCTTATCAGCAGGGAATATTGTTAGGCAGATGTGCCGAGTTCTATACTTTATACATTTCTCTCATGGCAAATGTAGATTCGCTTTCTCTACAACATTAGCTCCAGATAAACAAATGGGTATTGGTTGAATATATTCTGGACAATTTTAGTAAGTATGTAACGGCAAAATTATGGACATAGGTATATGCTTGCCCTTTATGGGTCAAATTCAATACACATTTGCACTGAACTTTGAATGAATCCTTTGGAAGTCTGAAATGCTCAGATTCCAGCAGGCAGTACCATCTCCATTGTTATTAGATAAATCACTTCTAAGAAATACTAACACACATTAAAAGATTAATAAGTCATCAATGAAAATGCTACTGAAACACATGATAATATTAGCAGCATGGCTAAAATATATATGGGGCAACAAATATATGTAACACTGTCTGGACTGGTGCACTAGAAACATTGCTACACCTGCTTCCTTAACAGTGTGTGTGGTTTACCTACACAACTATACACTGGTGTGTGCTCTCACATTTTTACAGTATAAGTCACCCAGCTTTTCAAAATAAATGGTCTATATTAAGTACTGAGTCATCAGTAAGCTTATTAACAATACAATAACATTGTTGTTCTTTTCCCATTTAAAGTGTAATCACTAGACAACCTTTATGGATACCACTGACTAATAACTGCACAGTACAGGGGTGTATAGGTAACATTTTGAAAGTCTACAGAACTGACGTCTTACAATTTGTGTTATAATGAGACCAATCCTGACAAAATCGAGGTTAGTATTTATACAAACACATCACAGTTTGTTAACTGATTGAAGATTTGTGTCATGCAGTTATTTGCAGTTACTGCCTCCGCCTGAAAGAAAAAGGTCAGATATTGCAGAACAAGCGAGCATTTAACACACATGTACCACAATGTGAAAGACCATTTCAGCAACTTTGCATTCAATACTACAGAAATAGTTACAAATAAGCAGTTAATTAAAAACCAAACCCCAATCACTTAATCCACAAAAGCAATTTTTGTAATAGGAAAAATATAACAAAGGGACTAGCCTCTTTGAAATAGCCACTACTCTCTTTTTTCAAAAGTCACCACCATTTGTACCTGATTTTTAACCAATATTAGTATGTTACACACTAGAACATTAGGGGGAGGACAAAAGATGTTAAAGCAGTAAAAACAAATTAAAATCGGAGTACATTTTAACTAAAAAAAAGGGCATTTTTAAAAAAAAAACGTTTTTGTTATTACAAGTGCATAATAGACAACTCAGTTATGTAAAAGAGTAGGAAACCAACTCTTAACTGAAGCAGAAATAAAAGATTACATGAGAAATTAGTAGTACTAGCACATTTTCATGCAGTGACATTTTATATAACTTTCAACAAATGGTAATTTTGCTGAAATGGATCTTTCAGACATAGACGAAAGGAAAACAGCATACTAAAGGTTTCAAAATACATGTTTAAACCACTTAATTTTACACTTATGTGCAGAGATTAAAGCCACTGAAGCATTTCCAAGATACTGTCACTGTAAAAAAGTTAAGCAACCAGAAAGAATGGTTCATTTTGTATACATGCACAAAATCAGTGAATTTTCAGTTATTTGGACTGCCATACTATGTAGAGGCAGAAGGGTGCATTAGTGGTGTCACAATATGGTAGTATCACACATACAGTAGTAAAGTGGAATCAAGAGTTCCAGGTGGTTGGTCTATACCATGAGGATACAGACTGTGTCTCACTAACACACTAGAGTTCCAGGTGGTTGGTCTATACCATGAGGATACAGACTGTGTCTCACTAACACACTACTCAGCAGTAGCTTTGAGAGAAACCACACACACACACACACACACACACACACACACACACACACACACACACACACACACACACAAGTGGATTGGTGCATGAATTACCCAACTGCCAGATGCGTTGACAATTCAAAGTGAAACAAAATGCCAAAGATTCCTTCTCCACCCCCCTGGGTATCCAGATATACTATGGAGTTTCTCAGACATTAAACTGAAGAAAATTAATATATTGTTTGCAACATAATGTACAGACACAACACCTCTGCACCTAATATCTCCATAAAGATAATGTAATAATGAAATTACTAAATGTCATCCTGTACCATTGTCAATTACAAATCCCTTTTTTATGCAGAAGCTGCCAGTACCACCTAAGAAAAGTATGCTTGAATGAATACTGTACCTGGGTATCAGGACAGCATACTGTGAAAAATCTAGGTTAAACAGTATTCTGAACAGCAGGAATACATAACTATGACAGTTTAAAGTGGTGAGGATGAGTTCTAGAATTTAAGGAAGATAGAGACCTGCAGCAAGCTTGACATTATGGTATTCAGATTCCTCAGGTCCAAACAAGTCATCCCTGATACGATTCACGAGCACTGAAGGTACACCACATCCTCAGGTCTTACATTTCACATGGAAACAACTTGGCACTTCCAATGCCTTTTTTGTTCTACACACAGAGTACACACAATAATCAGTTACATAATGCAGAGTTTTTTCAGGAACTAGCCAAAGCCCTCAGTCTGTGGTATCAGATGCCATAGCAGAATAGCTGTTTGAGTTATTGTCAAGACAAAGTGCTTCCACAGACTGTACAAACACTGGACAATTGCCTTCTAGTTCTTCTTAGCACACACATACAGACTAAAAGTGGTCCTACCGGACTGGACCTATCTTAAATCAATACTACCCAATATCTTAGCAGTCTGATGAGAATTTGTTCTTATTTAAAAATTTTCATGACATCCCTCACCAATGTGTATTTTTATTTCAATCCCATTACTCCTTTTTGATGCTTAACTTTCCTGTTCGTGATAGTATGCAGAGTTTCATTTCAGTGTTAAGCAACTAATTTTGTGTAATAATAGACGAAATATTAAAATGAAGTACATAAAAAAGCAGGAACAGGTATATTGCTACATATAAATAGCCTGTGTTCAAGACTCTGTAGGTGACAATGTTGTTGTTGTTGTTGTTGTTGGTGGTGGTGGTGGTATAGTAGTACAGTTGTATCCCCAGCTCCCTACTCTTGTCAAAGCAACAAACCACTACATGACATCCTAAATGCAGTAGGTGCCTTTTCATTCATCAGTAAACTGCTTATGCCAGCTTCTGAAACAATCTGACTTCACAAAACGAACTGTCCTTTACACGACAATACTTGCATCTGAGAAAACCTAAAGTTCTCCATGATCTTCTGTAGGTCCCTGTCCAGCAATAACAACCATTAGATACACAAGGACCGACAATGGTCTCCTGATAAGCAGGAAATTCTGCAACAGTAGGATCATTTCAGATAATTGTATTTGTAGTTATAAGTAAAAAGAAGTCTATCCGACTAACTACTTGGAAGTAGATAAAGCTAATAGCAGAAGAATAGTAGCACAGAACAATGCACAGATACATATTAAATTAATATTTTTTGAAAGCATCTTTTACAGTTCTAACCTACCAAACGTAATCCAAGACACATTATGCTACACAACAGCGCAGATACCGACAAAGTTCGAAGGGAGAAGTAGTTCAGATTGAAAGATTTCGCCACATCAAGCAGAAAATGAAGTGTCTGTACTAAGATGCTACTTAAATTTCAATTTACTGTTGTATCATAAACCACACAGTAAATGGACAAATGATGTTTAGTAGGGCATATTTCTTGTTATGCTGTTCTATAGCCGCAATACATTGTATGTAATGCACACTATTTTCACAAGAGTCTATCACAGTCGCTTTTTTATGTATTTTTTTTTTTTACATTTATTGCTACTGATGAATTCTTCTTGGGTTATCAGCCAAGTGGTGGTATCATCTTGTCGCAACGTTTCAATGTGTTTCATATCCATCACCTTCTGGTGATGTGTCAGGATGCTGTGTTCTGCATATATATGTAGCTGCTTGGCAATCGTCCGCTTTTGTAAGCTGGCCAATCACATTCCTCCGGAAGGGGGTACCATGTCGGTGGTGGTGGGGGGGCCAAAGTGCGGCCCGGCATCGAGATCCGGTGGCTATCCAATCGGTCTGCGGACGCCACTGCCTTCAGATCAGAGCGCTCCTGCCGTATTTCGCCAATTGCGGGACTGAGCTGAAAACCGCTGTCCCTGTTTACTAAATTGTTGTGTAGACGTATCTCCACTGCCTCTTTGAAGATCGAGTCCCAGAAGCCGTTTGCGCTGCACAGCAGCTTCGTTTTTCGAAATCCGAAGGTGTGTCTCTCAATAATGCTATGTTCTGCTACCATGGACTTGTTTGTCTGTTCTAGTCGTACGTTCCCAATGTGTTCAGTACAGTGCTGGGAGGGACATCGTTGTGTCTGCCTGATATATTCCATCCCACATTCACACTCAATACTGTAAATGCCCGGCATCTACAACACCAGCTGGTCTTTGGTTGAGCCAAGTATATCTTTAACATTTAGTGGTGTGCGAAAGATGGTAGTTATTTCATGCTGCTTTAATATTCTTGTGATCTTTGCTGTCGGCGGTCCAGCAAATGGCAGAAACGCCACACGTTTCGCTTCATCTTCTTCTGGTTTCTCCTCCCGCCTCTTGTTTGCACTCAAGGCGCGTCTTATTTGCGTCTCAGTGTTGCCATTCTTTCGGAAGGTTTCCTGCAGGTGTGCTAACTCACACGGCAAACTCTCGCTGTCACAGATTGACCTCACTCTTTGTGCTGAGGTGTTTAGTACAGAGTTATGTTGTGCTGGTTGGTGGCAGGTCCGAGCATTGAGATATAAGTCCATGTGTGTCTTCTTCCTGTAGACCGAGTGTCCCAACCTACAGTCCGGATTTTTCTTGATCAAAATATCAAAGAAGAGAAGGCAGCCATTCTCTTCTACCTCCATGGAGAATTTCATGTTATCGAAACATCTGAAGAAATTCACTGATTCACTTTCAAGTTTTTCACCTTGCCTAAAGAAAATAGAATTTTATAGGAGATATGTAGATGACACACTACTGTTAGTGAAAGGGGATACCAAAGACATCACGGACATTCTAAATCATTTCAATAATCTAAATGAGAAAATCAAATTTACAGTGGAACATGAGCAGAATAAAAGTATCAACTTTCTAGAACTGAATATTACAAGACACAACAACACATGCACATTCAAAATTTATAGGAAAAACTCAATGACTGACACCACAATCCCTGCAACCTCATGTAACCCAAATATCCATAAATAGGCAGCATACAGGTCAATGCTGCAGAGGGCAACAAAAATACCATTGAACCAAGAAGATATGCAACAAGAAATAAACTCAGTGAAAAAGATTGCAGTCGCCAATGGTTACAATGCTTCCATGGTTGACAATCTTAGAGAAAGTGAAGAAAAACCGAGGTACAAACTGCACCACAGAAGAAAAAGAGAAAAAACAAATGTATATCTAGTATCCCATACACAGGCAATGTATCACAGAAGATTGCACATGTTTTCAAAAATCATAGAGTAAAAATTGGATTTTCTACATCTAATAAACTACAACAAAAACTAATATATAATATAAAGTGTAATCATGATCCATATTCAGACTCTGGAATATACAAGGTAACATGCCAGGAGTGCTCAAAGTTCTACGTAGGACAAACAGGCCGAAATTTCAACACCAGGTACACACAGCACATTAGAGCATACACACACACAACAAACACACTACATCAGCAATAGCAACACACATACGTAATACAGGACACCCATTAGGAAAAATAGAGCAAAATGTCAAAGTACTCCACCGACTAAATATAAGGACACAAAATGGATTTACTAGAAGAAATGGAGATATATTCACATTACAGAAAATGTGAAGATAAAATAAAATATTAAATGAAAAACTTGAAAGTGAATCAGTGAATTTCTTCAGATGTTTCGATAACATACTTAAATAAAAATAGTAAAACAAAGCACAATTGTAAAATAAATATAAGTAATTTATGAGCCAAATTGTTAAGATAAATAACCTCTGTACAAAAACATATAATCTGTGGAAGACCTATAATGTTATCTCTGTGGACTACCTGTAAAAAGATCTTTGTAACTGTTTTGTTTACATAAGATATTTCTATGTGTAAAGTGTACAAGTTGTGTGTGATGTTTAGTGTGTGAGAGACTCTGCACAAATGGACCATTAGAAAACTGTAAGTACAAATTCTTCTAAATTTCGCCACTAATTTCACAAAAAGAATTGATACCCAACTAAAAATTCGCCTGTTTCTTATATATTGCAGTAAAAGTCAACGAAATAAAGCGCGCGCGCGCACGCACGCACAACATCTAAAGAAATGGCTTAATACACACAAAAAAACGCACTTGAAAATGGGAATTATTTCTCGAAACGTGTCGTGCGAAAAGTAAAATAAAGAAAAATCGTGACTGGTAGCAGAAGATTTATTTATCAATAAACAAACTTATTAATTATTACGAAATTTCTTCTCTTCTCGGCCAGATTTATCAAAGTAGCTTTTAACTAAATACCTAATATCTAATTTAGTGAAGGGAAATCCCCAATGTGTAGCCCTCAAGATACCTTGCTTCAACATTTCTTCTTCTTCATTTAGCACTGGCTGTCGTCCCATTTTTTTCAGATGTGATCCCTGCACTTTATTTTGTAGGGTTGATTTAGGTATACCATATAAATCACATGCTTTTCTGTATAATTATTTACCACTCTGAATATCACAAACAGCTTTATCTAAAAGTTCCGGGTCACAATTACACTGTACTGTAGCACCTCTCCTGCTCTTATACGTTCTCGGGATTGTCCGAAATCACCCCACACAGTACACAGTTTTACAAAAACCATTGTTATTTTATAACCTTGCACGAGAAACTCGACAAACTTGTACAGAAATTGACTCGATGCTGTTAGCTACTGAGCGAACCAATACTTACGGTTACAATAGCTTCCCACTTGGCGCAACAATAGAAAGTTTCCACTTTACGATAATGCATGGATTTTTAACACAGACTGTTCCTCAATTATTCACCCAGGGAAACAATTGACGCAAAGTAAAAGTTGTGGAAAGCACTAAATGCAATGTTGCGCCTAAAATAAATGGCGCACGGACGTTAAAATAAGTACCTCTTTGTTTCTATGCAGTGGCACAGAGCAAATAAGCCATACTGTCTGAATTTGCCCCAGTGTCCGGAATCACCCCGTTTGATGGTCGAGTTCCCGACACGGTGAGTGCAGCGACATCCGAGTAGTTTTAACAGCTGTGCTAGGTGCTTGGCTACACCATACATCTGAGAATTTATGGTGTTCAATATAGGACGTAGTGGGACATTCTCCTTATGGATCTTCGGGAGGCCATACAGTCGCGGTGGAGCCCGTGCTCGTGGGTAAAGCTTCCTGATGGTGTTTCTGTCACGTCTTGAGCAGTTGAGAAGATCTATGGTCTTGTGCATAACAGAAGCAGTCGCGTCTTTCCCTACTTCTTTGTTTGCTGGATCTTGTAGTAAGGTGTCTATCTTCTGCCAATAATCTTCTGACTTCAGTATGACTGTCACATTCCCTCTGTCTGCTGCTAAGAGCACTATATCCTCGTCATCACGAAGGTTCAACAGTGCCTTGCGCTCTTCTGCTGTAATGTTGTTCTTCGGCATTCTTGCTTTCTCGAGTACCCTGCTTGTCTCCCTACTCACTTCCTTGGCTGCTCTCAGCGGGAGTCTACGTATGGCTTGCTCAACGTCGCTGTTGATGTCACGTTTTGGTAACGTTCTTGGAATTGGAACAAAGTTCAGGCCTTTCGACAGCATGGAGATTGTTGGCTCATCCAGTGCTCTCTCTGTCAGGTTGATGACTGTCTTAATATTGCTGGCTTTCTCCTCCTGTTGACGTCCGCCCGGAAGTCTGAGGAACTTCTCGCAGTTTGTTGGTGGCTTTCTTCTTTTAGAGCTCACTGCTTGCGTACGTGTTACCGTCCATCCACTCCCAGGTGTGTGCTGGGAGATTGGAGGCTAGGTACAGGTGGTAAGTGAGCAAAGTCTTGGCGTTCTTGTCGAGTTCCATTCTGGTAACACATGTGTGTTTCCATACCAAGGCTGAACCAGCCTGTCGTAATATGCATTTTTTCCTCGCTGTGTTGACAGGATGCCACAAGTTTACAAACTGCGGCATCCCTTCCTTATCCCAGCACCTTAGCAAGAAGGCTGCAGAGCAGCTTTCCCTTCTTGGTTCGTAGTTTCTGCAGCATCTTGTAGCTACGCTGGACATCCTCTCCGTAGAGGTGTGATACATGTGATTGCAGTCTTTCTCGGCATATTCCAATCATGAATTCTTCACAGGTTATGAGCTGAGTGGTGTCGTCGTCTCGTCGCAACATTTCTACCAGTTTCGTACCAATCACCATCTTCTGGCGAAGTGTCGGGATGCCGTGTTCTGCAACCAGAAGACGACGAAGCACAACATGTGGCATTTCTGCCGTTTGCTGGACCGCCCCAGCCAAGATCGCAAGAATATTAAAGAAGCATGAAATAACGACCATCTTTCGCGCACCGCAAAAAGTTAATGATATACTTGGCTCAACCAAAGACCAGCTGGGGTTGCAGACGCTGGGAATTTACAGTATTGAGTGTGAATGTGGGATGGAATATATCAGGCAGACACAATGATGTACCTCCCAGCGCAGTACTGAACACATCAGGAATGTACAACTAGAATAGACAAACAAGTCCACAGTCGCAGAACATAGCATTATTGAGGGACACACCTTTGAATTCGAAAAAACGAAGAAGCTGTGCAGTGCCAACGGTTTCTGTGACTATCTTCAAAGAGGTAGCGGAGATACGTCTGCACAACAATTTAGTAAACAGGGACAGCGGTTTTCAGCTCAGTGCAGCATAGAATACCGCAATTGACAAAATATGTCAGGAATACTCTGATTCTGGTGTCAAAGATCAAATGATTTCCATTATATGAAATATATTTTAAGCCACTCCTTGTGTGGACTTGTCTTCATCCTACAAGATCTACCTCGAATCTTCATACAAGTATTTATTTACTGCTGTATTCTGCCTGAAGTATTAGATTTGCAATGACATGCAAAATTTAATAACAAATCAATTTAAAATTTTTCTAAGATAACAAAACTTGAGAAAGGGCTTAATTTGTGATGTGCATGGCCAGTTCTTAACAAATTTATCAAATGTATATACATATCTAAGCCGATCAAATGTCTAACTGCAGCGAAAAAATGTAAAGTTTTGACTACTTATGATCACCGGTTTTCCCTGAGCTCTGTTTCTGTAACTGACATCACTGCACATTGCTTTATGAATGAGGAGAGTAATCTGCATTCAATACAATAACTGCCTCAAAATTATGCAAATGTTTTAGAAGGCAAGTTGATTAAGGAAATTTATTATATAGAAGCATAAAGTGTACTGTAAGTCTGTAGCCTACTGCCATAAAATATATAGCTCTACAGTTCTATAGAACAATTTCACAACCCTTTTAGAGAACAGAATCACAATATGGAATGAGACTCATCCAACCAGGCAACATGTTTCCAGTCACCAACAGTCCAATGTCGGTGTTGACGGGCCCAAGTGAGGTGTAAAGCTTTGTATCATGCAGTCATCAAGGATACACGATTGGGCCTTTGGCTCTGAAAGCCCATATTGATTATGTTTCATTGAATGGCTTGCACACTGACACTTGTTGATGGCCCAACATTGAAATCTGCAGCAATCTGTGGAAGGGTTGCACTTCTGCCACACTGAACAATCCTCTTCAGTAGTCATTGGTCCTGTTCTTGCAGTATCTTATTCTGGCCACAGCGATGTCCGAGAGGTGATGTTTTACTGGATTCCTGATATCCACAGTACACTCTTGGAATGGTTGTTCAGGAAAATCCCCACTTTATCATTACCTTGGAGATGCCATGTCCCATCGCTTGAGCGCCGACTATAACACCATGTTCAAACTGACTTAAATCTTGATAGCCTGCCATTTTAGCAGCAGTAGCTAATCTAACATCTGTGCCAGACACTTGTTGTCATATTGGCTATGACCACAGCCCCGTATTCTGCCTGTTAACATATCTCTGTATTTGAATACACATGCCTATATCAGTTTCTTTGGCACTTCAGAGTACATTCACTACAGCATCTCTTACAGTTAAATGAGAATCCAACATTCTTTTATTTTACACAAATTTACACTGCCTTCATTCAAAATGTTCCCTGACAATGAGAATCCCATTTTTAGACCTGTATTGCCACGCAAAAGTGCAAGTGCATCCTTCACAATTATTTTAATGGTAGGGTATTTCTTTTCTTCAGAGGTATATAAATCTTCTCAAAAAACTGACTCAATACATGTCCACTGGTTTCTTGTCAATAAGTGATTTTTCTTCTTCTAACACCAATAGTTTCCATTCATCAACTAGTGCATGTTCACTGTACTGAACTGGAAGAACTGCACCTATTTCACTATGCTTTTGTATGATCCTTCTCTTAATTTCTTTGTAGGATCCAAACATCAAAGATACCACAACACAGGTTTAACCAAAGAGGACTTTTCTAATGTATGTGTACAAGCGTGTGCACGCGCGCGCACACACACACACACACACACACACACACACACACACACAGAGTGCTTTCTAGCTTACATGGAAATATAGCATCTTTCTTATGTGGTTAGCTTCTTGATATATTCACTTTCTCTATTGTCAAACATATGTTTTTCAACAGCAAGTAATACTTATTACAAAATGCTTCATGACTCAGTGGAGCATCACTAACACAAAATCAATTCATGAGTACTCTGATGAGATTTATGAGCTATTTATATGTTAGATGCATTAAAGGATCTCATTCTGGAAGAAACCAGTGAATATTTCAAGTATGAGCACTTGGATGAGGGAGCATAATTTCTGCTTTGATTGTTTTGTCTTATAACAGTTTAACAATATTCTTGTATTTCAAAGAACTTAACTTGCTTTTGTGCTGGAGTATGAATTGAAGACCAATGTTGTAAAAAGACTCACCAGCTGGTTCGATTGTCTCCTAACTAGAGGAAATGTGTTTCAAAAAAGGATAACCTACATGTTTCATATTTTATTGTATTTTTCAACATCTCCCTAATGAGATGTTTGGCCATAGAGAAAATTGGAGAAACGAGATCATGTCTGAAGCATTTTCTCCAAAATCTTTTAATCCTTTTTGGAATGCATTATGAATGAGATGTATGTTACATGTGCCAACATCAATCAACTCTTTTTTTCCCCTAACAGGATCAAAGACTTACTCTTCAGACTATTCACAGTTTTGTAAACATTGGATCCATCATCAATTGCTTTCAATGAGGGAGCTTATCCATAGCTTCATTTAACTTGGAATAAATATCACTAACAATGGCTTTACCAATGAAGAAAGTATCTAGATGTCTTGTCCTCATCATTTGTTTAGAATCAGACCCAGTAATTCAATTATAGTTTGAAGCTGTGTTCACAGTTTCATTGAAACTAAGAGAGAAATGTGCTGCTCCAATATCATCCACCAACTGCTTTTCAAAAATAAGGAGAAGGCATCACATACTGAACATATTTCCTTGAAAGGGTGAACTCTGAAGGAACACTTCCAGGAAACATTGCCTCAAAAGTTTGACATCTTCACAAGCTCGCTGAACAGCAAAGTTCCCTCCAATCAGTTTGAAACGCCAGATTAACTCTGCCCTTGAAACAGCTTGTCTAGCAGAATAAAGATTAATTGATGGTGTAGCTCCATTACGAAATTACACTATCACTGATACAGCCACAATGAGCTGATGGCAAATGTAGTTGTGAAGAAATCAGTTTCACTTTACATCATTCGCTGTGTTTCCATGTAGAAGCATGCTGCTTGATAGCAATAAAGACAGTAGTAATTTATGTCAACTTTAAAAAAGCATCAGACTCAATTGACAAACTTTATTTAGGGTTTTAGAGGAATTCAGAATTGATAGAAACCTAACTGACACCGTCTCAAAAGTTAAATTTTTTGGAGAAATCTGAGTACTTTGAAATAGACAGAGGTCAGGCAAAGATACAGATTATCCCAAATACTCTCCAATATCCCCCAGGAGAAAATAACGAAAAGCTGGGAAGATGCTCTGCAGCAGGATGGAAGAAATGGAATACACCTTGGAGAAAAAAGGGAATGACTTTGAAATCAGGTATTTTTAAGCACAAAGAATGCTGGAAATCTTGCATGAAATAGCTGGAAAAATGGGTCTCAAAAACTCGTATGAAAAAGAAAATAGAATATACCGAACACAGAAACAAAGGTGAGGAAAGCTTGGAGGTAAAATATGGGAAGATTAAAATGACAGATAAATTCTAATACTTAGGACAGTGGATCCCACCCAATAAATTGGATAAACAGGCAGCCAAAAGTTAGATCTTTCTTACGACCTAATTGAGCAGAAACAACAAATGAGCAATACCCTGCAACGTTAAAATCAGTCGCTTTAATTCTGTTATAAAACTGGAAGGACTCTATGCTTCAGATAATCCTATTTTAAATAAAAAGGTACAGATGGAAAAACTTTGAAGGAAGGAAGGAAGGAGAGAGAAAGAGAGAAAGAATCCTCAGTAAAATTCTGGAACCCAGAAGACTTCTGACGATACTTGGAAGAACAGAAAAAAATGAGGAGATGTACAAGAACGCCAAACCTATTACTGACACTTTACACAACATGATTGAAGTCCGTCTCTACATGGGTAGAACAAATCAAATAAAATGTACAAGAAACTAGTGTTACACTAGACATGATCCAAAAAGAAAAGAATTTAGAAGTAGAGTCAACAGCATAAATTGGTTTGTAGGGAAAACAGTTAAAAGACAGTCCATACCTTACATTTCCTAGGAGGGGAGAAAGAAAAGCTGTGACTGAATGAAGAGTGTCTGGGAAGAGGAAAAAAATGAAAAGCCAAGTCTCATGTTCTCAGACCAAAATTAAAATTACAATCTAAAACGGTCCAATCTGAAAAATACTGACCATTTTCCTGTGTTTGAGATTTTACACAACTCTTCACAATTGAAATCAAACAATGGAAAGTCCAAGTCAGAATATTAACAATTATGAAAGGACCAATCTGGGCCAAAGCAGCTGGAGATAGCAGTCACATGTGCATGAAGTGTACCTGCTTCTCTCTCTCTCTCTCTCTCTCTCTCTCTCTCTCTCTCTCTGTGTGTGTGTGTGTGTGTGTGTGTGTGTGTGTGTGTGTGTGTGTGTGTGTGTGTGTTTTCCCCCTTTCTTTCCTGAAGACACCTTTGGATGAAAGCTCAGTGTTTGTCTTTTCATTGCGCCTGTCTGTAACTCAATGTGTCATCTTTTCACAGTTGCTTTGTTTTCATGAAACTGATAGATACCAATGCATCTAGCACATACAGAATACTAAATCTGAATTTAGGGCAATGCCCCTACATAGTTTCATCATCAGAAATGAATGAGGAGAATGAACTACTCAGTTGTCTACTTGCTTTTACCAGGTTTTCTACACACAAGAACTTTCCTTCCTTTGCTTTTTTTCCTTCCCCAGTCCTTATAACTCGCATAGGCACTGGACCAAACAAGTATGGAAGCTGCATTGAAGAGTTAAAACTTCAGTTGCTTTGCTGTCAAAAAAGATTCCTCTTCTACACATTTACATGGGTGGTAGTTCACATAAACAGTGAAACAACCTGTTATGATATGATTTAACTGAATTCTTTCTGAGCAGTATATGTTTAATGGTGTCACTCAAATACAAGAACATGTATGCTGAAAAGTAATGTCCCCAAACTTTTTATTCTGTTCTCAGTATTGGTTGAGGTATGACATGTTGTGTATTTACTCAGTCAACTTTCCTGTTTTGTTGACACAAGTTGCAACCCTCACTGTAAGAGGGTTCCGAATTTTAGTGTGTAACATGGCAGTGTGTAATGTAACTATCAGTGCGTGAGAAACAGCATGCTGTAATTGAGTTTCTGCCCGCAACTGAAATCAATAGAAGAATGAAAGCTATACATGGTGATCATTCTATTGACATCAGTAACCTGAAACATTTGGTTGTTTATGCTCTTACTGAAAGATATGGTGGTACTAACCTCAACATCCAATTTTCATCTGTTTCCAAAATGGAAAGCACGCCTTCAAGCACTTCACTTTGACAGTGATGAAGCAGTGTAAGCAGAAGTGAGGTCGTAGCTCCATCAATAAAGTCAAACATTCTACAGTTACAGTATCAACAAACTAGTCTCTCGTTGGAAGAAATGCGTTTGTCACCAGGGTGACTATGTTGACAAATATGTAGACATGACCGATAATAATGAGGAAAGTTAATAATGTTTGTTTTATTTAAAAAGCTTTACGAGTTTTTAGATAGAAAAATTGAAGGCATTACTTTACAGCAGATCCTTGTAGTTAACATTCAATTACTTACAAATGATCAGGAGACTTTCATGCTCTCAGTGCTATCACCAGAGTCATTTATGTTCAATGTTCTAACAGAAATCGTCAAATTCATTTCCAAGCCATATCTGATCACAATTTTTATGTACACTCTTTACATTTTGAACCTGTACTGATGTTTCCACAATTACTTGACTTTTTATCGATGACACACGCTATCTTCCCTGGCGAAGAGTGAACTTTTGATACATAAAATAAAAAATTGACTTGAATTTTACATTGCCTCTTAGGTTTCTGCTCTTTTGAAATGGTATACCTTTGTCTTCCCAAATCGCCCAGTCATATTCGGATGGACCTAGGTGTAACACAAAACCTAAACCACACTACATCTCTACATTTTTCACAAACACAAAACTTGCCAAAGGTGCAACTCAAAGTATTGGAAACACAACCTTAAAACTGCTTTGTTGCAGCTGCATACTGTGAAGACAAGATTAGACTTTTTGCAGTTAGATGCGGCTTATAACAATGGGACACCGTTCAGATGTGATGCACCATAAAAATATATGCAATTCTCTATCCGGAGAAGTTTACAAAATAGCAGATTTTGACTATGGAATACAGCAATTAGCCTAAGACACCTACATGACCACACTAAACATGTTCTGTTACTCTAACGAATACGTAAGGCAATAAAATCAGTTCCACAACCAAGACTGTTGGTTTCACCATGTTAAGAGGTACTCATAATTCTGTGCACATAATTTCGAATACTATGTTCTACACTCACTTCTCTATTATGTAAGTCACCTGATGGTGCGTTGTGGAGGGTGCTTCATAAACCACTATCATTCCCCCACCCTCCCTTCCTCCTTCGATTCACAACAATATGCAAGAAGATCGGATAAATCTCTCTGTCGAAGGAAGTGACATGTTTGTCTCTTTTAGCTCTTGGAACTTTAACACAACATTCCCACGATGTACAACTTTTCTACTACTGGTGCTAGACGAGTACGTTCTCGATGTTCTCATACTGTCACTCTTAAAATGAACTCTACCTTGTGTATTAATTCTACCTAGCGCATACACCGATCTGATGAGAAATATTCTTACAGCACTTGAGACCAATGGTAACATTATTAACGTACTTTTACATGTCTAAAAAAATACTTCAATGAAATGACTAAACTCCAGAGGTAATGACAATTCAATGAATTACCTTTTTATAATGTACTTCAAAGTTTTGTATTCCAACTCAAACAAATGTTAATTTACTTCCTGATTTACCGTTTCAGTGATGTAGCTGCAGGTTTTTGCATTAAAACTTCTTGAGTAATGTAACTATCACAGTGATTGATGAAGGTATACATGCCCCAAGATATTTCAGTAAAATCACTCAGAAGAAAGAAAAAAATCTAGAATACTTGGGGGACTTGTACTTGATGATGAGATATTAAGCCTTTAAATTCACCAAATGAAAGTAATTCTCTACACTGCAGGTTGCAGGCTGTAGATTATCTTCACACTTCTGTCTTAATACATTCAGCAAACCTCAGATGTCTACTTTCAAACGGTACTTTCATAAATACGAAAATATGGTGAAACACATTGTATTCATTCATTTTGTTACAGAATGGATCATTCTAATAGTAGTAATCTGCACTGAATTGGAATGAAGACTTCGCAAGACATTCAGTGGTTTATCCATACACAACAGGAAAAATGGCAATGGTTTACCTCTAAACACTGTCATGAAGGAATATGTAATGGAAATGTATTACTATGCATTAAGAGGAAATAATCATTCTTATGTTGGTACAAGTAAAATTAAACAGACAAATACTGTTCTGAGGAAATGAACTGTAGTGTATACTACTAAGAAAGTATAAAAGACATGCACCAGTTTTTAACAAAAACAAGAACAATTCAATACCACTGATGCTGCATGGATGAATCGCATGTGACTGAGGAGAATGCTAATCAACAACAACACTAAAATGATAATATTTTCAATATTGCTATACACAGCTGTACAATGCAAAACTGATTAAAACTAAAATATATGTTTTAACAATTTTTATTTTGATTTCACGAACAATCTATCAATAATACAGAAACAGTTTTAATTACGATGATTCCCAAACGGATTGGGAGAAATGTGGACTAAATTTGTGTGGTTCTTAGTTTTGTCATATCTGATATATTTTTATTTACTATTACAAATTTTATGGCAATTGAGATCCACATCACCTATGTGATTACTACACTCCCCAATATATACCACCACTGTAATGACCAGTCGTTACACATTAAATGTTCAGAGATCCTGAAGCACACATATGTATTCATTAAAATTATGAACTTTTCATGCAGCTACCATACTTAATTCTGTATTATCACACCACCACCACCACCACAACAATCCTGTTTCATCACCAACACGCTGCTGCTTTGAGGAGGAGGACCCCAACTTAAAATGCATGTGACACCATCTGTCTTCAACATAGTGCCACACAATAGAGGCATTAAGCAGTGCATAAGTAAGGAAATAATGTTTAACCATAGCCACCAAAGTATAGTGTTAATGTGGGAGACAGAAAGCAAGTGAGCACAACAAGGTTACTTTTTTAAATTTTCATAATTTTACTGCCAATACCAATTCTATGTAACTAAATGCCACTGTTTGTCAATTTAATATTCCATTACTCAGCCATAAACTTTTTTCTGTCTTTTCTCATCAACAAAGCATGTTCCCTACTGAATCTGAACATAGATCCTTGCTGCTCCCACCCAACACAATACTCCACACAGTTTCTGAAATACTGTGCAATACATTGGAACCTCTCCATGCCCCAACCATCCTCAATGCCATACACACAAAATTTTCATGTCCCAATAATGATTCTTGTCACACAGGCCTCATGCTCCTAGATCAAAGCCTTTACCCTCTAATAACTGTAGGAGCATACTCAATACCGACTGAAAATTTGTCGCGCCTCCAATAACCAGCCTCTCTGCTTCCTGTCTAATCCAGAACTTGCCATACAGCCACTTCGACCTTACATCTCGCAGAGGTTTCAATCCAATGACTTTACCTTCAGCCTCATTATGTTGAGTTTCTCCAAGATCTATTTTCTTTGCCTACTCTGTACAACAAAAATGTTTCTATGCACCAACACTACTAACCAGAACCAACTGAAAGCTGACATCCTACCTTGACTCACCCAATCTGCAGTTTCAACTTACTGTGTAGGCAGAGTACCTAATGTCCTAAAATTGTCAAAGATGGAACACATTTTTTGACAGGATAAGAATGGGGGATGGATATCACCCCACTGACATGGCACATCCTCATCTACAAAAAATTTCATTGTTGTTTGGCTGAAAATGGTCTCCAAGTAGCTGAACATTACCATTTCCAGTCAAGGATCAGTTCAGTTCGACCAGATGCCTCAGTCCATTCTATGTCAACACAGCCCAAACCATTATGTAGCCACCAACAGCTTGCACAGTGTCTTGTTGACAACTTTGGTCCATGGCTTCATGGGGTCTGCACTACACTCTAAAACTACCACCAGGTCTTATCAACTGAAATTGGGACTCATCTGACCAGGCCATGGTTTTCCAGTCACCTAGGGTCCAACCAATACGGTCACGAGCCCAGGAGAGATGCTGCAGGCATGTTGTGTTGTTAGCAAAGTCGCTCACATTGGTCGCCTGCTGCCGCAGCCCATTAACACCAAATTTCAATGCACTGTCCTAACAGGTACATTTGGCATATGTCCCACATTGATTTCTGTGGGTATTTCATGTAGTGTTGCTTGTTGTTTAGTGCAGACTGTTCGCCACTGAACTGCACATAGTGAGAGGAAATGCCTGAAAGTTGGTATTCTCGGCATGCTCTTTACAATGTGGATCTTTGATTACTGAATCCTCAATGATTTCCAAAATGGAATGTCCCATGTGTCTAGCTCAAACTGCCATTCTGCATTCAGCATTTGTTAATACCCGTCACGCGACCATTCTCGTGTCAGAAACCTTTTCACATGAATCACCTGGGCCCAAATGACAGCTTTGCCAATGCACTGCCCTTTTATAGCTTGTGTGCACGAAACTATAGCCATCTGTATATACATGCATATTGCTATCCCATTACTTATCACCTCAGTGTATCCATCCCCACAGCAATGACCTCACTGACATTGAACACTACATTTTGTAATGCTCTGTGTACTGGATCCTATTGTGGCTTTCTTCATTAACACTATCAACTGCATCACCAATTACAATTTTTTCACTGGAGAGTTCACTACATACAAATCTATGGTAAAGCAATAGACAACTATACACATTCCTAATATTAACTTATTCATACGCTATCAGGAGTAATACTCGCTAATAAATCCTGATCACAATGCAGGGTGTAATTCTTGCTAATAATTCCTAATCCTAAAACTCCTCAATGCAATTCAAACTCACTAACATCATCATCATGACACAGACTCAGTGTTAACATTCACCTTCCTCATTTCTATGGAATATCTTATTTTTGTTTCACACGGTTCTATTCTGCACAATGAACTCACTCTCTCTAGGTGCCTACCATCTCTCTAAGGATGAGAAACCACCCTTGCCACACAATAACTCTCTCCTCTACAACCATGTCACATGTGAACACCACATCTGCAATGAGAATAAATATTTCTCACAATACACTAAAGGTATTGCCATAGCATTCATATACAGGGTGCATACGTGACCAAGAAAAAAAAAAAAATCCCAGACTTTTTCCTGGATTTACTGGCAAAAAATACACTTTTTCCTAGGTAAAAATACACTATACCCCTAGTGACAGCACATTCTTTCCATGTTAAATGATAATATACTTTCTCTCAGAGCTGTAAACCTCACCAGCCAATGACAGCAGATATTCAGGGCAGGATGTGTGATGTAGCCAACCAGTCATTGTTAAGTAGCACAAACACACAAACAGGAAAAATTAATGGTTTAAATTAATGTACACAGGGTACAGCGACAAGAAAAGCTAAGCTTTCACTTCAATATGTACTGTAAAAAGTTTTTTTGCTGTTTTTTTACTACAGATGATTAGGCAGGATCCTAAGTGCACAGCTTAAATTGCATCAACTGAATATTTCTGAAAAGCACAATTATAAATTATATTGCTGTGCAATGAACATTTTATGGGTTACCTGGCTAAATAAGTGTTCAGCCCAGCACTTCAATTTTTCAACAGAAAAGTCAATTACATGTGAATGTTTCAAGAACGCACTTTGCACTTTTTTAAGAATAATTATACTTTTTGCCATCATTATTGCATAATTTGTAATCTATAACTAAAATAAATATAAGAAATTAACACTGAACCTTTTTTTTTTCATGGGTGACCTCAACTATTGCTACATGGATCGTACCATTGTAGAAGATACATGTACAAGACTTGCCAAAAATATCCCCCCAACATCTTATAAACCAATATTGACCCAAATAAACTGAAACTTATCAGACGGTAAGTAAATTCAAAAAATTGGAAGGGCAAACTTTTATCATCAAATTACAGAGCATGCTACACTACACAATGGTGTCAATCTCAACATCTGCTCCACAACCATTTTCTCTTAATGGTGCAAGTAGGGACAGTCTCTGCAAACACATCCATTTGTCCAACAAACTTTTCCTCCCATAATTTGTCTAATTGTGAGGTAGGCAATCTTCTAAATACACTCTTCCTTTTCTTCCTTAGACAACAGCTTCGTACTTCTTAACCACTGTCCTCTATCCCGTCACCTGTCAAACACTATCACCCACATCCGAAACCTATTCCTCCATGCTGGGGAGGGGGGGAAGGGGGGGGGGGGAGAGAGAGAGAGGTGTGTGTGTGTGTGTGTGTGTGTGTGTGTGTGTGTGTGTGTGTGTGTAATTTTGGGCACAGAGTTCATGTGTGCCTTGGTGGGAGTAGGGAATAGAGGGAATTACTCTAGTGCATTCTGGTGGAGAAAGCAAGTTTGATAACTCAGTTACCATTAGTACCACATTTGTTTGCTTTATTAGCTGTTTTTCATCAGACATTTATGTGATAAAATGTCTTATCATACTACTGTTATTATTATATCAAAATTTTCCATCGCTGTATTCTTGCCCACACTGGCAGTTTCATAAAACCATGCAAGTCTTGAGACTAACCCCACCTCCCCCACAGCAGTACTAGCATAATTTTTGTTTTATCATTAGTACAATAGTATTAGTAGTAGTAGTAGTAGTAGTAGTAGTAGTAGTAGTAGTAGTTTGACCACCAACATTTACAGGTTGTTTTTTAGTGCACACGCAATGTAGACTTAGAAATGTGAAGTTTATTTACACAGCAGAAACCTACTCACTATATCATTAAATACATGCAGAACCGCAAATACCAAACCTTCCTAATACTGATTGTTATCCACCCGTAAAAATGTGAGGAAGAGTCAAATTTATTTGTTAAGGGGAAGCTAATACAGAAACAGAAGACATGAGCTCAAAAAACTAACAATAAAGTTATCATCAGAACTTCCAAACTGTGTGTACTCACGAAGGAATAAGTGGTGGTGGAAGACCAGCTCCAGACTGAGGTCTTCCAGGCAGTGATGGGGGAGCACGCTGCCCCTGTGCAGCATCTGGACCTGGCCTGTTAGGGATGTTCGGAGCTGGCCTGCTTGTTGCTGGTGGCGGCGGTGGAGCCCTAGAGCCAACAGCAGGAGTTGGCTGCATTGGAGTCCTCCTAGGACCACCAGGAGAAGGTGGTGACAGTCTGCATATCGAAAACAAAACAAATAAAAAAACAAATAAAAAATGTGAATGCATGTCCTTTCCAACAGTTGGCTGCATTATTTTCAGTATGTGATATATGATATTCCCAGTATGATATTCCCAGATGATAAATTTGGGAAACGATACTATTTTCCCTCAACTGGGGATCACACAAAGCACCAGTGTTCTAATATTATGATAGTTTATCATTTAATATAACTCTGGAGTATCTCCCACACCACAGTATTAACATCACAGATTTAAGACAAATGCATAGATCCTATTTTTATGATTAGAAACATTCATCTGCTTTTCATATTCAGACTACTGATAAGCCACGACATTATGGCCATCTGCTTAATACTGCTTCTGCTTGAAATGCAATCCAGCAGCACTTCCGCATGGCAGCGATTTTACAAGTCCTCAGTAGGTTTCTGGAAGTATGTGGTGCCACATATTTACACGCAGGTCGTGCAATTTCTGTACATTATGGGCTAGTGGTTTTTGTGTTCAATTGGGTTCAGCTCAGATGAATATGGCTGCCAAGGCAACAAACTGAATTCACTTTCACATTTCTCAAACTACTGTAGTACTATTTTGGCCTTGTGACATGAACAGTTATCCTGCTGGAAAAGTCACTACCACCAGGAAACACACTGAGCATGAAGGGGCAGATATGATCCAGAATGTCTGCATAGTTCACAGCTGCCAGGGTGCCTTTGATTGCTACATGTGCCACAGAAGCTCATCTGAATGTCACCTACTGCACATTATTCATCTGGCCAAAGGACACATTTCTATTGATCCACAGATCAATCTTTATGGTCCTGTGCTCCTGCAATCTCAATTGATGATGTCAATGAGTCAACTTGGGAAGTCATCTGCTACAGACACTCATGTTCAACAATGTGCACTGAATGTTGATCTCTGCTAAACTTATGCTTGCACCAGCAGTGAACTCTGTCTCCAGACCTATAACAGATCACTGCTTATCCTGCTTTACAGAGTGGGCAAGTCTCCTACCCCCATGTTTTGTGAGGAGGTGCAAATGTCAGACACCTTTCACCTACTCGTGGTTTCGCAGTCTTTTCACCGGTTTCTCTAGATGCACATGACAGTAACACACAAACAGCTTCGCTGTTTCTGAGATACTTTTTCCCAGGCACTGGGGCATAACAATCTACCCTACATGTAAGTCATTTATGTCAATCTATTTCCCAATTTGCAGCCAGTAGAATGATTCACTATTTGTTTCTGCCGCACTTGTATGCTTTCCTTATAGCATTACAGGCCCACAAAGCGTCAGGTAGTGTTCAGTCTTGTGATGTGTGCTGGTCATGATGCTCTGGTTCATCAACTTACATATTCTATCAGGAAAAGTTACATCTGCACTGCACTAGCGGGATGAAAGCAGAGCTCACCATCTGCAGCATCGTCGACAGGACTGACTGCGGACCTTTGGTACAGAGCCAAGTGGAGGGTCTGAATCAGAGGCTGAGACGGTTCTGCGACCGTGTGGGCTGCAGATTCCTCGACTTGCGCCATAGGGTGGTGGGGTTTCGGGTTCCGCTGGATAGGTCAGGAGTCCACTACACGCAACAAGCGGCTACACGGGTAGCAGGGGTTGTGTGGCGTGGGCTGGGCGGTTTTTTAGGTTAGATGGCCTTGGGCAAGTACAGAAAGGGCAACAGCCTCAACGGGTGTGGGGCAAAGTCAGGACATGCGGGGACCAAGCAGAAATCGGTATTGTAATTGTCAACTGTCGAAGCTGCGTTGGTAAAGTACCAGAACTTCAAGCGCTGATAGAAAGCACCGAAGCTGAAATCGTTATAGGTACAGAAAGCTGGCTTAAGCCAGAGAGAAATTCTGCCGAAATTTTTACAAAGGTACAGACGGTGTTTAGAAAGGATAGATTGCATGCAACCGGTGGTGGAGTGTTCGTCGCTGTTAGTAGTAGTTTATCCTGTAGTGAAGTAGAAGTGGATAGTTCCTGTGAATTATTATGGGTGGAGGTTACACTCAACAACCGAACTAGGTTAATAATTGGCTCCTTTTACCGACCTCCCGACTCGGCAGCATTAGTGGCAGAACAACTGAGAGAAAATTTGGAATACATTTCACATAAATTTTCTCAGCATGTTATAGTCTTAGGTGGAGATTTCAATTTACCAGATATAGACTGGGACACTCAGATGTTTAGGACGGGTGGTAGGGACAGAGCATCGAGTGACATTATACTGAGTGCACTATCCGAAAATTACCTCGAGCAATTAAACAGAGAACCGACTCGTGGAGATAACATCTTGGACCTACTGATAACAAACAGACCCGAACTTTTCGACTCTGTATGTGCAGAACAGGGAATCAGTGATCATAGGGCCGTTGCAGCATCCCTGAATATGGAAGTTAATAGGAATATAAAAAAAGGGAGGAAGGTTTATCTGTTTAGCAAGAGTAATAGAAGGCATATTTCAGACTACCTAACAGATCAAAACGAAAATTTCTGTTCCGACACTGACAATGTTGAGTGTTTATGGAAAAAGTTCAAGGCAATCGTAAAATGCGTTTTAGACAGGTACGTGCCGAGTAAAACTGTGAGGGACGGGAAAAACCCACCGTGGTACAACAACAAAGTTAGGAAACTACTGCGAAAGCAAAGAGAGCTCCACTCCAAGTTTAAACGCAGCCAAAACCTCTCAGACAAACAGAAGCTAAACGATGTCAAAGTTAGCGTAAGGAGGGCTATGCGTGAAGCGTTCAGTGAATTCGAAAGTAAAATTCTATGTACCGACTTGACAGAAAATCCTAGGAAGTTCTGGTCTTACGTTAAATCAGTAAGTGGCTCGAAACAGCATATCCAGACACTATGGGATGATGATGGCATTGAAACAGAGGATGACATGCGTAAAGCTGAAATACTAAACACCTTTTTCCAAAGCTGTTTCACAGAGGAAGACCGCACTGCAGTTCCTTCTCTAAATCCTCGCACAAACGAAAAAATGGCTAACATCGAAATAAGTGTCAAAGGAATAGAAAAGCAACTGGAATCACTCAATAGAGGAAAGTCCACTGGACCTGACGGGATACCAATCCGATTCTACACAGAGTACGCGAAAGAACTTGCCCCCCTTCTAACAGCCGTGTACCGCAAGTCTCTAGAGGAACGGAGGGTTCCAAATGATTGGAAAAGAGCACAGATAGTCCCAGTCCTCAAGAAGGGTCGTCGAGCAGATGCGCAAAACTATAGACCTATATCTCTGACGTCAATCTGTTGTAGAATTTTAGAACATGTTTTTTGCTCGAGTATCATGTTGTTTTTGGAAACCCAGAATCTATTATGTAGGAATCAACATGGATTCCGGAAACAGCGATCGTGTGAGACCCAACTCGCTTTATTTGTTGATGAGACCCAGAAAATATTAGATACAGGCTCCCAGGTAGATGCTATTTTTCTTGACTTCCGGAAGGCGTTCGATACAGTTCCGCACTGTCGCCTGATAAATAAAGTAAGAGCCTACGGAATATCAGACCAGCTGTGCGGCTGGATTGAAGAGTTTTTAGCAAACAGAACACAGCATGTAGTTATCAATGGAGAGATGTCTACAGACGTTAAAGTAACCTCTGGCGTACCACAGGGGAGTGTTATGGGACCATTGCTTTTCACAATATATATAAATGACCTAGTAGATAGTGTCGGAAGTTCCATGCGGCTTTTCGCGGATGATGCTGTAGTATACAGAGAAGTTGCAGCATTAGAAAATTGTAGCGAAATGCAGGAAGATCTGCAGCGGATAGGTACTTGGTGCAGGGAGTGGCAACTGACCCTTAACATAGACAAATGTAATGTATTGTGAATACATAGAAAGAAGGATCCTTTATTGTATGATAATATGATAGCGGAACAAACACTGGTAGCAGTTACTTCTGTAAAATATCTGGGAGTATGCGTGCGGAACGATTTGAAGTGGAATGATCATATAAAATTAATTGTTGGTAAGGCGGGTACCAGGTTGAGATTCATTGGGAGAGTGCTTAGAAAATGTAGTGCATCAACAAAAGAGGTGGCTTACAAAACACTCATTCGACCTATACTTGAGTATTGCTCATCAGTGTGGGATCCGTACCAGATCGGTTTGACGGAGGAGATAGAGAAGATCCAAAGAAGAGCGGCGCGTTTCGTCACAAGGTTATTTGGTAACCGTGATAGCGTTACAGAGATGTTTAATGAACTCAAGTGGCAGACTCTGCAAGAGAGGCGCTCTGCATCGCGGTGTAGCTTGCTCGCCAGATTTCGAGAGGGTGCGTTTCTGGACGAGGTATCTAACATATTGCTTCCCCCCTACTTATACCTCCCGAGGAGATCACGAATGTAAAATTAGAGAGATTAGAGCGCGCACGGAGGCTTTCAGACAGTCGTTCTTCCCGCGAACCATACGCGACTGGAACAGGAAAGGGAGGTAATGACAGTGGCACGTAAAGTGCCCTCCGCCACACACCGTTGGCTGGCTTGCGGAGTATAAATGTAGATGTAGATGTAGATACAATTAGGAGCCCATTCTGTTTACTACTACTTAGAAAGATGATAATTCTATCAAGATATCTGTGTCAAAACCCTTAAGTGTCATTAAGATAATTCAGGGACTTTCAAGAAAAATGGCTGTGCGCTGCTGCAAATCCTTTAATCTATTCACACTTAATATAAGTTATTTGATACTTTGTTTCCTGGGTAACACTTGCACTCTATCATGTTGCTGTTGTGTCAGCTAGTTATTTTTGATACATGTTTTATGTCTACATACTGCTCCTGTGTGAAGGAGTGAAGTCATTATTAGTGCATTTTTCCAATGCTTTGGTCATTTCAGACATTTTCAAGATCTTTTTTGCAAAATTTTTGTGTGGCTGTTTTTAAAATTAAGGAGGTTTAACACTGGTTTTTACACAGATGTAAACAATCATTGGTTATGGAAAGTTATTTTCTGCCACTAACATTGTCTACCAAGTTTAACACTTATTATCAAGCAAAATTGTCAGTTGTTCTGATATTAGCTGCTAACTAAATCCAACACATTTTGCAATAAATCCTGAGAGGCAATAATTAATACATAACAGAATGTATACAGCAAAGATTTAGTCAACTGCTGCCTTCTGATTCGTGATGTTTTATTTGATAAAAGGGATATGTGACTGCCATTTTCTCTTTACATCATTAAAAATATTATTTATCATCTAAATGAAAATTTCATACTTCATTTATTAGCAGATGTGTAACAGCCTTATTCCGGTCTTGTTTTTCTTTGCTTCCCTTTTAAGTTACTCATATCAGTGTCATATTCAGGTCTACATGTTTTTTTTATTTTATTTTTTTTATTTTTATTTTCATGTTAATACTTCACTGTAAATTGTACAAATTTTATGTCTGTAACTATAGAATGACTTTGTAGGTAGATTCATTCTCTTTTCTTGCCAGTTTGTTAACAACAGAAGAGAATAAACTTGTCTCTATGCTTTTCCATTATACTGATAAATCTCTCTTCCATTTGGGTCACAATACCTATTTATTGCTAAATGAGGCCACTAACCCCAACTTTTCCTGGTGCATATTACTTCTGCTAAGGTTTGTGTATTATTGGCATCTTCCAGCACCTCATTTACTGAAGTGGATTCTTATGCATATTGTACCTTATGACACTATTTCTTCTTATCCAATGCATGTACATTTTCTTCTGTTTGTCAGTTTAACAGCCTAATATTGAATTCTATATTTTCCTCTAACTCTCCACTTTCATGCTTGTCGCTCATTCATGCACAGGGACTGGAACATGCACTTGAGGTTACATTTAATAAGAACCATCTCACTTATGAGGGATACTTCCAAAATGCTGAATTCTTCTCAGTTAATTTAGAGTAGCTCAACTCCCATTTTGAGTTATTCCTGTCACAGATATGGCAGTCTGGCCACTATTCATACTGAGCACACTTTATCAATAGTACAGGAATTAACGACTTCTAATCTTCTGTTTATTGTATTATTCTGTATTTATTGATTTATTTTTCCCCCTCTGATTGTTTATCTATTTTTCTTCTGTTAACAATTTCCTCAAATATTACTTGCTGTCACTACTATAGTAATACAATAGTTCCAATGCTAATCAATCTAAGCTGCACTAATCACTAATTACTTAGTTGACACACACACACACACACACACACACACACACACACACACACACACACACACAAAAAATAACTCTTACATTAACTATCCAGAAACCCGATGTATTATGAATGAAAAACATATCGCACACTAAAGCATGAAGGACTTTTTGTTATACATTGTAATCAATGTTTACCAAGGTTGCCCAACAACCTGCAAATAGGGGATGTTAAAACTCATAGAAATTATGACACTACACTAAAGTGTCACACATTTTTTCTCCATATTTTACAGTTCACATCAGAAAACATTCCTATGTTACCTTGGGTTTTCCAGGCCAGAAACAAGCCAGTCATTCTTCACAGGAGGGGGAACAGGCGTTGATACAGTTGCCATTGAAACATCTCCTATAATTCTAAGTGCTTCTTTACAGGCATGATACATTCTTAGCATCTCTTCCCGCTTAAGAGCCTCTTCAGGACTCTCTTCCATCATTTGTCCCTGCCAAAATAGGAAAGATTGAAAATATAATATACCATGATTAATGAGCTTAGATAAACACACACAATGTCAGGTCAATTAGTGTCAGCCTCACAATACTAAGTATTGAGGAAGATGAGGAGAAAGCTACCTCCATTTATTGGTTAATAGTTAATCAGACAAGCAAATAAGTGGTGTGTTCAAAAAGTAATGGGAATTTTATAATAGTGTGTATATAAGTGTGTTTTATGCAGTTTTTTAGTTGGTGCATTGGTTAACATATTTGACAAGTTGTACAATTCATTCTCAGACTTCCTGCTGGGTCAATTCAGGGTAAAACCTTGAGGTTTCGACAATTACCTTCATTGTCTTCATAAGAAGCAACTGACTGTCTAAACTGCTGCTTTGGCTCCTGTTCCCGATCGTTGGGTGCAAGTGCCACACAACCGTATAAGTGTGTCCTCCACACCACACTGGACAGTGATGTGCCAAACGCCAAACAACAACAACAACAACAACAACCACAGTAGCGGCAGTGAACAATGCTCCCATCTTGCCCATACTCTTTCATGCAACATGATAGGGCCACGTGCCCTAAGCACTGGGCTACTTGCAGCAACTGTAGGAAAAGAGGACATATAGCATCTGTCATTCCCAGTCCTCTCCTACATATATGGACATGGATGTTAATTGGGTGTCCCCAGCGCTTCTGAATAATAAACTGTCTATTGAATTGTAAGTTATGGACAAAGTGCTTTGACTACACGTGGACTTGGGTGCAGCTGTGACACTGCTCAACACACAAACTTATGCGGACTTGGGATCTCCAGTCTTGTTCACAATTACTCAATGTTTAATGAGTTACAACAACCAGCATATACCAATTTTGGGGCAATTTACAGGTTCCACAGGTTCCACTGTGTGTAGAAAAGATTGCTATATGGTATGGCAGGTGGCAGTTGATGCTAAATAACAAAAAGTGTGAGGTGATACACACAAGTTACAAAAGAAAGCCATTGGAATTCGATTACTCTATAAATAGTACAATTCTCAAGGCTGTCAATTCAGCTAAGTACCTGGGTGTTAAAATTACGAACAACTTCAGTTGGAAAGACCACATAGATAATATTGTGGGGAAGGCGAGCCAAAGGTTGCGTTTCATTGGCAGGACACTTAGAAGATGCAACAAGTTCACTAAAGAGACACCTTACACTACACTCGTTCGTCCTCTGTTAGAATATTGCTGCGCGGTGTGGGATCCTTACCAGTTGGGATTGACGGAGGACTTCGAAAGGGTGCAAAAAAGGGGCAGCTCGTTTTGTATTATCACGCAATAGGGGAGAGAGTGTGGCAGATATGATATGCGAGTTGGGATGCAAGTCATTAAAGCAAAGACGTTTTTCGTCACGGCGAGATCTATTTACAAAATTTCAGTCAGCAACTTTCTCTTCCGAATGCGAAAATATTTTGTTGAGCCCAACCTACATAGGTAGGAATGATCATCAAAATAAAATAAGAGAAATCAGAGCTCGAACAGAAAGGTTTAGGTGTTTGTTTTTTCCCGCGCACTGTTCGGGAGTGGAATGGTAGTGAGATAGTATGATTGTGGTTCGATGAACCCTCTGCCAAGCACTTAAATGTGAATTGCAGAGTAATCATGTAGATGTAGGTGTATAAATCTGTGGTTTGTTACTTGATTTTTCTGGTAGTGGATGGTGCTGGTGCCTACAATTTATTCGGTCTGGATGCTTCAATGCTTTTGGTTTTTCCAATGTGGATACAGTGCACCTTGTTTCCAACCAGGTCCTTCACCAGCAGATAGATTCACTGTGTTCCGAGTTTTAGTCTCTTTCCAGGTGGGTTAGGTTGTGCCACTAACTTTATGGCCCACAAGAACCTGAAACCAATGGTCCAGATGTACTTTTCCCATGCATGTACTATTCCAGTGGCCCTGCACGATCAGGTGAAATCAGAATTGGACAGGCTGATGTCGTTGGGGGGTCAACAACCTATTACGTTCAGTCAGTGGTCTATGTTCCTCTTGATTGTTAAAAAAAACCAAATGGTTAGCTTTGCCTCTGCAGCAACTTTATAGTTTTTCTCTAAAACTGATTTACCTGAAGCCCATTCACAGGTTCTGTTGCATTTACACTAATTATGCTCCTTGTTCCCAAACTTGCATCCTGTGGGGTTGTAGTGCAACTTTGTAATGTCACACCTTTTTCAGCCATCCATTATGTATTTGGGGTCAGAGGTTTCTTGGGATGGTGCAAGGCGTTTTACGTCGTCATGTCACCGTGTCACAGCTCTGTCTCACCCTTCCAATATCGAAGAACCCCTAGCATTTTTACGGAAAATTGCCTACTATCACAAATTCATTCCAGGTGTGGACATGTTGGCCCAACCTCTCCACGAAATGCTTTGCAGTGGACATCGCCCTGTGTGCACGTATTCACATTTTTGAAATCTAAATTGCATTCTGTTCCATGTTTGGCTACCTTCCATTCCAGCCATTGCATGGTCTTGGCTACAGACACCCTCAGTATGGCCTTGGGGCCATTTTTGTACATCGCTATGAACGTCCACTAGCTTAGCGGTCAAAAATGCTATACTCCACTCAGCAACACTACTCCCAAGTCGGAAGGAAGCACTTGCTATCATCTATGCCCTCAAGCACTTTCACATATTCTTGTACGGATTTTTCGAACTCATTATGGACCGCAAGCCTTTAGTTTTGTTGTTTAATCTTCTGCTTCATTGCCACACAAAGCACCACATAGAAAGCCCCCCCCCCCCCCCCAATGGGTCTTGTTTCTGTCTCGCTACAACTATAAAATAAATTAAAATTAATTGTTAGCCTACTATGCAGAAAGCCATTGCCAATGCACTGTCCCGGTGTTGATGGGGCTGGATCCTACTTTTGATCAGAACAATCTCTGTATTTACTTAGATGCTGAGGTGCAACATATAGTGGAAGGGAATCCTTGTATGGGCTCCTGGATTACAGCTACTGATGCTGCTGATATGGTTTTACACCAAGTTGTTCGCCTCGTTCAGTACAGTTGGCCGGACAGGCCTCCAGGCAGTGCTTCTGATCCTTTATGTAACTATTTCACACACTGTCACCATCTTTCAGTATTTGATGGTTGTGTTCTCTTAGCTATGGGTGGGCTATCACCTGAGGTTGTGATCCATGCCGTCCTACAGATGGATGAGCTTCAGCTCCTACATCTGGCACATTGGGGGAGATGGTCCCACACAAAATCACTGGCCCGTCAACACATGTTCTGACCCAGCAGCAATGAGGATGCTGTGCATCTCGTCATGGTCTGCCCTCAGTGAAAGTGCAACAGGCACCACTGCGGGCGACATTATCTCTGTGGCCGGCACTGTAGTATCCTTGGAAATGCGTCCACATTGACTTTGTGAGACCATTCCTAAATTCTTACTCATTGTTAGTTGTCTATGCTTCCCCTAAATTTTTTCAGTAGTTTTTCTCGCAATTCCCTCTGTCCTTCCACATCAACCGCAGCTATGGTTCAGACCCTCTCAAAATTTTTTTCTACTGAAGGATTGCCTTATAGGCTTGTGACGGATAACTGTCTATAGTTTATATCTCCGATTTTAGATCTGCACCCGTCAAGGCATTCACCAAATGACAGCTCCTCCTTTCCACCCCCGGAATGGCTAGCCCACACATTCAAGGATCAAATAAAGAAGTATGTTGCAAACTCTTCCATGGACTATACCTTGACACACTTCTAGAGCTCCTACAGGTTTACCCCAGTGGGGGATCAGAGTCCAGAAAAGATGCTCCATGGTCACCAGCAACGCACCCTGCTCATGCTGCCCCACAAATGTCCATCGGTGTGGCAATTACGCTCCTAGCTATGTGGTCTGCACCCTGGTTATCGGCCACTGACTGACTGGATTCTGTCCATGGTCCACAGCTGCCACAGCCACCACCTCTATATGGTGGGCACAAGCGAGGGGGCTGGTGATGCCCTATCACGATGAGCTGCTTCCTTCTGCCATGGTGAGGGCCATGGGACCATCACCGCCACTGCCACTGCCTTTGCATCGTCCCTCAGCACCCATTCCAGCCTCGTGGAGCATCCCTGTTGCAGAGGGGCAGTCTCTACCTACTTCTGGATTCCGCCATCTCCCGCCTTTCCTTCAGGGTCCAGCGCCCTGACACATAATGATGGACCTTAAGATGCTTCACTGCCACCTGTGCTTCTGGTGCCAGCTGGGCCATCACCGTTGGGTCCTTAACCACGAGGATCTCTGGCACACCCGCACAACTAGCTGGTGCCTCCTGCGTCAGCATAGTTCAACCACACTGACGACCTGGACAATGAGATGCTGCCAGCACCCTTATCGCCAGTCCTCTCTTACAGTAATTCAGAGGAGGGCAGGGGGTACGTCAGCCACCATGTGTGTCTGCTGACGCAATCGTTCCACCCCCACTCACCAGTTCTGACCCAGAATCTGTTTCCGCTGCTGCCACCTTCAAATGCGGCAGCCACCACAGAACCCATGGATGCGTCATCAGTTGCCACAATTCCCACATGGAGCACCCTTTTGCCAAGAGGGGAGGATACTACAACCCTGTACGCAACATCTGGATACACACCATGGCATCAGACCACCAGTGCAATGCATGCAGAATAGTCCGCAAACGGCAGCTGTGTGGGTCAGCCACAAGAGGCTGCCTGTGGTTGGTCACAAGACTAAATCTTCCCACTGGACGCATTCTGGATCATCAAGGCTGAAAAAGCTCTTGAAGTGTGGTCAAATTTGAAGGTTATGGTCACTGTGTTATACAATGTTAGTCGCATTGTGCACCACGACGTTGTACAAAGAATAAGTGTACTACTTACAAGCTAAAAACCATTTCTGTGAAACAATTGCGTGCGTGCGTGTGTGTGTGTGTGTGTGTGTGTGTGTGTGTGTGTGTGTGTGAGAGAGAGAGAGAGAGAGACAGAGAGAGAGAGAGAGAGAGAGAGAGAGAGAGAGAGAGAGAGAGAGAGAGAGAGATGGGGGGGGGGGGGGGAAAGTAGATTTCTGGCCAAACAATTCATCACTTTTGCACGATGATCATGCACCTGCTCAGTTGCTCATTAGTGAATTTATGACCAAAGATAATACTGTTCTCATGGCCCAGCCTCCATATTCACTGGATACAGTTCTATGACTTTCTTCTGTTCCCAAAAATGAAGAAACCCATAAACGGCCACCATTTACAAGAACAGACAAGATTACAAATATATCACTGAGGTAGTTTAAAGCTAATGTAAAGATCTGAGTTCCACAAGTATTTTGAGGATTGGAAAAAAAGCACTGGCATAAGTTTATAATATCTACTGGGGGTCAATTTTTAATGGGTTAATATAGATGTAGATGAATATAACAAATTCTTTCCAAAAACCAAAAATTCCTTTTTTTTTTTTTTTTTTTTTTTTTTTTTTGGAACAAAACTTGGATTTAGTGACAAGAGCAGGAGAATGGTGGTTGTTATTGCTCTCTGGCTAACTTTACAAAATGGAAGGAGAAGCTGAATGATATGGGAACAGCAACTAATGCGACTAGTACATGGAAAGAAGTGACCATGTGGAGTATGAATCTGAAGATTTTTGTGTCATGCCTTGGTCTTGTGTCATGTGTCAGACCATTGTCATTACTTCTGTGTACAGTAGATCTCACTGATAAGGATGATGCCATACCTCATGAGGCTAAACTATGTGGCTGCTACCAACGAAGTGTTGATTTAACTGTTCATCATTTGTACGAAAACAGATCATCAGCAGTATATAACCCAAAATTCACATGGCTAATGATTTAACAGCAGTGGGTACACGATCTACCTATTTTATATCTTCAGATGCCCTAGCTTGTAGCTGTGTATTCAGAATAAAAGTACACAACATTCACTTAATTGTTTCTAGATAGATGACTAGCCACTCTGGGGAGGGGGGGGGGGGGGGTGTAGGAGGGGGAGAGAGAGAGAGAGAGAGAGAGAGAGAGAGAGAGAGAGAGAGAGAGAGAGAGAGAGAGAGTGTGAGTGTTTACTCTCATTTGGCGTGATAAAAATTAACTGTCAGACAACAAGTAAATGTTGACAAAGAGCGAAAAAGCAATATGACCAAAACGTAATTAGTAATTAAGCAATCTCTCATCCCATCACCAATGAAAATAATATATGTTGTACGCAACACACACAGTACATATCACAAACATCGCACTGTTAGAAAAAGAGAGTAAAAGTAAAAATCATAAAGAAGAAACTTTCATTTCATTATCTTAGGTGGGGGTGGGGGGGAGAAACACAAAAGACAATTTTCAACTTTGTCCATGAGGTTATTAGCATGTCATGGAACTCTTCACCCAAGTTCTGGTCTCAGAAGTTCTAATTGTGTGTAATATACGTAATTAAGAAACTAAGTATAGTATGGGTGTTCCTTAACCTTGAAAAATGCTTGTTTAACACTGGAGCCTACACCTGCTACCAATGTTTTAGGAGACATTACCATTTATATTATTAAGACACTATGTCATAAATACTTAATTATCATTCATGTTATTTGTAAAACATCCTGCAAAAACAAAACAGTTTTCCACTGACCTACAAACAAAATACACGAATTAACCAAAAGAGTTTCTTCTAGGTTGGATATTGTGCCTTCACTGATGTTACAAATGCCTTTTAATCAGCAAGACCTGCCAACTGAGCTTCTCATCCTGAGTTCCTAGAACCAGAGGTTCACAAAATATCCCATTTACAACTGTGCACTATTTGTCAAGTCATTTTGTCATGTGATGCTTTGCACTTCCTTTTCTTTCCTTGTCACTTGTCTCTGCTTTGGCATTTTGAGAATGTGTGCATTTCATGGCATTCTACACAGTAGTATTTCCTTCTATAAGGGCATGCTGAAGAAATTCCTCCAAATTTTTTTTATGGGAAAACTCTTAACACTTTTTAAATAGAACAAATGGTATTAACATTCTACATCTTTATTCTTCATGTCTATATATTTATTTATCAACATAAGCACCTTGGCAACAAACACATTTCTTCCAACGAGAGACCAGACTGTCGATACAATCACGGTAGAATATTTGACTTTGTTGACGGAGCCCCAACCTCCTCTCTGGTTGCACTGCTTCACTGCTTACAAAGTGAAATCTTCAAAAGTATTCAATATGTTTTGGAAATGGATGACAATCAGATGGAGCCAAGTCAGGACTGTATGGAGGGTGATTGATAACAGTGATCGCAGTGCACTGGACTGTTGCAGTGCTCATTTGTGGTCTAGCACTGTCGTTCTGAATGAGAGGGTATTCCATGTTTAACTTGATTACAGCATTGTTTCTCACACACCAATGTAGTTACATTAATGCACGCCATGTTACACTCCACAATTCAGAGTCCTCCAGTGACAGAGGGCTACAAATACATAGACACAAAGAATAAAGATGAAGAATGTTAATAACATTTGTTTTACTTAAAAAGCATTAGGAGTTTTCAAATAAAAAATTCATAGGCATTACTTTTCAGCACCCCCCCCCCCTTCATAGTTCAGAAAGTGGATTAATAGTTTAGTGTGAACTAATTTTTGTTTTCTTTCTTTTCAAACATCTCTCAACACATTATGTTTACACTAATTTATTCATCCTCACTATGTTCATCACTACTTTTACATAAATAATTCTATTTCATCAAAATCACAGCAGAGTAAAAAATTATCACTATCATCAACAAACTTATCCTCTCTATCTTTTATAAACCCTGTCCACTCACTTGTGGTCCCACATTAGAATATCGTGAGGAGTATTCATTGAAGATTAAACAAGTTGTACTAAATAAAACAGTGCAATCCAGTACTCGATGTAGTATATGGATCACTCCATGTTAGTTCAACCATAAAGTCATTTTCTCACCCATCTTCTCAGATTCTGACGAAATCTGGCCAATTTGCTCTTCTTTAAGAAGAAAAATAACTGATGATACGAGACATGAATAAGAAACTAGCCTAAAATTTGCAATATAGAAAAAAAATACAGCAAAGGAACAAAAAGACCCACTTATTTTGTTTCCCTATGTGATATCCTATGCTTTGAAGATTATTTTGGGAAGAAAATTTTGAAGATTATCCCCTTCTTTTATACAATACTCAAGGTAATGAACCATTTTTCAAAATACTTTGTAGTAAACAATTACAAAAATTTCACACATATTGGATGATTAAAGAAGAAACTGTAATTTATTTTCAAAATGTTAACAAGAATTATTTCACATTATCACAGTGTTAAAAAATTTTAAAGTTTAAAAAGTTTGAAATGCTAGAAAGTGGAAAGCACAGACAGAGATGAAATGCTAAAATATGGTATGGTTGCTTATTTCCATATGCAGAACAAATCAGTCACGTTTCATCCCAACCTGGGATAGTGGGCAAGATGGCTTGCTTGACTTCGCATGGATTTCCCCACATCTTACTTCATTTTAACCATTTTCTGACTTATACTCTTTTTTCCATAACAGCCTAAAATCACATATATAAATATAGTGTGTCACTGCAGAATTAGAAAAGAAGCTGAATTACCTGATCTCCAGAGGCATACAAGTGTGCCAACAGCTCACCATTGATAAAGTCCTTTGTATTGTTGATTATCATTAGCATGATTGCTTTCGGGACAAGATCCCTAGTTGTCTTTGTAACTATTTTCATGTAAGAATCGACCAAATTCCTGATTGTTTCAACTTGGCGCTCCAGCTGTGGATCCATCGAAGAACTTCCTTCCCCAGCGCCCTGTTGGTTAAAAATACATTATTTTTCTATTCAGAGGCCAGAGAAACACACTAACACACCATTTTTACATTATATTAGAACAGACTCCATTTTCATTGAGATCTGTTAATTTCAAACTCTACAATCTACAACTACTAAAAAAATTTCAAAGTGTTGTGCACAATCCCTAGCACTACCTGAAAGACAAATTACTTCATGCAAATTAACATGTGCAGACCACACCCTACAACTAAATACTCTAACCATTACTTCTGCTGTGATCCATTATTACAAAGGTTATCAAATTCATTCCTTCAAACTACAATAAATGGAGTAAAGTGCTTACATAAAACTTTATATAGAACTCCATTATTTGACTAAGAGAGAGAAAGAGACACACAAAAATTAATGTGTTTCATGCTTTTGGAACATAAAGCTGTTGCTCCAGAAATTAATGAGCATGAACAATGTAGTAAGTGTTGGTGCATGTTATTTAAGGATGAGTATGTCAGTCAGCACACAAGCAAACAACATACAAAACTGAGTAGTTACTAATGTTCCATAGTTTTGGAGGCAATATAACATACAGAACAGTTGCCACGAGTAAGAGCAAACAAGTTAGAGAGAGAGAGAGAGAGAGAGAGAGAGAGAGAGAGAGAGAGAGAGAGAGAGAGAGATGGGGGGGGGGTAATACAAGGAAAAGAAAGTAATGAGAGAATGGAACATTAAGTATGTTACTTTTTTTTGAGAAGGGAGAAGAAAAATCCTCACAATAACTAATGGCACAAAAAATTTCCTTAACACAAATCCCACTACCTATCCTGAATATGTATCGTATTTCATAGCTGTGCATGAATACATTATGCTCAACAGAGAACGCAGAATTTCTATATGACTCTGCATTTGTTATTCACAAAATGAATGTAGATAGGTTTTGCACACAGTGCTGCAAGTTAAAAAGTGGATCCTGAATACTATTACCACAATCACAGTCAACAAATTATGAAAATTTAACAAAAAATATACTCATCCAACCATCATGACATACACAACACAGTACTAATCAACATTAATTTTTAATTTTGGATGTAGATACTGAAAAAAAGACATTATCTTTAAATGTTTAAACACCAAATCTGCTATTTATTTTTCACTAAGTAGTTTCAATGATAAAGGGCACACTTATGATACGGTTCATATTGTGATTACTTATGTATTTTGTATGCAGGAATATTAGGGTAGATAGTTCTATTTATGTCATGACACTTAAGGTACCTCAGATCGGTGTTAAAGGGTATCATAACTTAATCTATGTGCATAATATATATTTTTCTTAATTATGGTACATTCATTATCCAGCATGATGTGATCCTCGTAACAATAATTTACATGTAATAGAGAATTTCTTCCTACTGGATTATACTGTGAGTCACTGTGGTTTATTTATCACAGGTGTTATCATAATTTTGACATACTGATGCAAATAATTTCATTACAAGCTCTTATACACTGAAGAGCCAAAGACACTGGTACATCTGCCTAATATCGTGTAACACCCCCGCAAGCACGCAGAAATGTTGCAACATAACATGGCATGGACTCCATGAATCATACAGGGCTGCCCACGAATCCGTAGGAGTATGAGGGGGTGGATATTTTTCTGAACAGCACGTTTAAAGGCAACAGAAGTGTTTAAACTCAGAAGAGTGTTCCTGGAGCCACTCTGTAGCAATTCTGGATGTGTGGGGTGTCGCAATGTCCTGCTGGGATTGTCCAATTCCATCGGAATGCACAACGGACATGAATGGATGCAGGTGACCAGACAGGATGCTCACAGATGTTTCACCTGCCAGAGTCTTATCTAGACGTATCAGGGGTCCTATATCACTCCAACTTCACACACACCACACCATTACAGAGCTTCCACCAGCTTGAACAGTCCCCTGCTGAAATGCAGGGTCCATGGATTCGTAATGATGTCTCCATACCCGTACATGTCTACCCACTTGATACAATTTGAAACGAGACTTGTCCGGCAAGGCAACATGTTTCCAGTCATCAACCGTCCAATGTTGGTGTTGAAGGGCCCAGGCAAGGTGTAAAGCTTTGTGTCCTGTAGCTGGTTGGTTGATTTGGAAGAGGAGACCAAACAGCGAGGTCATCAGTCCCATCGGATTGGGGAAGGGCAGGGAACGAAGTCGGCCGTGCCCTTTTCAAAGGAACCATCCCAGCAGCTGCCTGAAGCGATTTAGGGGAATCACAGAAAACCTAAATCAAAATGGCCAAACACAGGTTTGAATCATCATCTTCCAGTGTGCTAACCAGTGCGCCACATTGCTCGGTGCGTGTCATGCAGTCATCAAGGGTACACGAGTGGGCATTTGGCTACGAAAGCCCATATTGATGATGTTTTGCCGAATGGTTCGAATGCTGACACTCGTTGATGACCCTGCATTTAAATCTGAAGCAATTTGTGGAAGGGTTGCACTAGTGTCACATTGAACAATTCTCTTCAATCATCATTGGTCCTGTTCTTGCAGGATCTTTTTCTGGTTGCAGTGATGTCGGAGATTTGATGTTTTACTGGATTCTTTATATTCACGGTATGCTCATGAAATGGTCATATGGGAAAATGCCCACTTCATCACCACCTCGGAGATGCTGTGTCCCTTGTGTCGCTTGGGCACCGACTGTAACACCACTTGAATCTTGATACCCTGCCATTGTAACAGCAGTCAGTATTCTAACAACTGTGCCACACACTTGTTGTCTTATATAAGCATTGCCAACCGCAGCACCATATTCTGCCTGTTTTCACACCTCTGTATTTGAATATGCCAGCCTATACCAGTTTCTTTGGTATTTCAGTGTATAATCTCTATTATCAAATAAGAGACTACAAACTAGACACTGAAAATTATAACAGTATAAAACACTATCTTATGTTTCCTTGGAGCAGTGCTGAAAAGGAAATCAAAATTTGTTTCATAGCTGTGATGTGATGGTGCGTCACACTGAATATACTCAGCAATATTAATATAATCGTGAAGTAAACTGAATATACCGGAGATTATATATGACTCATACAAAATTCTTTCATCACAATCGGTGAAAATTGTGATCACACCTTCGATAAATTTTGTCACTGTGAAATACAGTATAAACCAATAACAAATTCTCTGTTGTATATGGAATACTGTTGTCACATGGATCAACCATGCTGTATAATGAAGGTACCAGAATTAATATATATTAACATAATACAATAAGGTGTGTGACATCCTCTAATACAGGACCTTAAGTGTCATCACATAAATAGAACTATCCACACCAAATACACCCTTTAGACAAGATAACTACTTAAGATTATTAGCCACAATCTACATATCCACTTGCAAGAAGTTTTGTTCTCTGTAATAGGGGGCTTGAGAAAATGGCCAAAGCAAAAAACTATTCAATCAGAAAATAAACAGCAGCTTTGGTGTTAAACAATTAAAAATTTAAATAATTTCTTTTCTTCAAGATAAAATTAGTTCCACATACTGTCCTAGTGCTTGTGATATAAGTAAACTATTTAAAAAAGCAATATTATGGTCACTAAACTCAATTCTAGCAGCACACCACCTTCTTTCAATCAGCCTATAACAACTTATTTGATAGTTCATTTCTGTAAATTAATTTTATTTACACAGCCCCAGCACACAACAACAATACCCACTTGTTGCTAGAAATCTTGATTATTCAAGTTTTGTTACTATTGTTAAAAAAGATCCCTGAAATGAATGTTGTGCCCGACTGATTTGAGGTTATTTTAACAACTGTGCATATAAAATTAAATATTAAACATTTTGTTTTTAATGTGAACCTAAGCAAACAGTTACCCAACATCATGATCAGGAGAGTGATCTCTTACTATGAAAAATATATTTTTCTGGTTGTTGAAGTTTCATTTAGCCAAGATCACGTGAATTCGTATGCGGAGGATTCGTTTTGGCAAACTTTAATTGCCATCTTCAAATCTAAAATTTGTTTTTACATTCAGAAGAACATTTTTCAAAATATGTGCATTACATACCCTTAACACACATCAATTTAGTGCCATTGTATGTAGCGCACTGTACGCAAAATGTTACTTGCTCTGTCCCTGTCGGCAACTGACAGCACACTGCCCAGCAATAGTCAACTGGACTGTATTACAGTACTACCAGATGGCAGTATAGTCCTATTTAATAATTTGGAAAACCTAATACATACACGTTTTCTACAATACATACACTGAGGACAGTGCTCTACACTTGTAAAATCTTTTTTTATAATATTTAAAACAATTTGAAAACCGTTTCTTATTAAGAGACACAAAATGGCCTTGTCCGCTCGCTGCAAAAAGGTGCACCATTTAAAAGCAGGCAATCAAAATTATCAGCATCTTTTGAAACATCATAACATAATTTCAAAGTTTGCGTGATGAAAACCACAAGTGGTTACATTTTACACACAACCAATTCTGCAGTTATGGTTAACTTGAAAAACTTAATATATGCATATATCACACAGTTCATTGTCCAGTTGTTTATCAAGCATCTGGCAATATTAAATCAGAATGGGTTTCAGATCATAGGCATTCTTGGAGGTCAACTACACTAATGGTGAGAACACTGCTATGTGCATAGTGTGAATGATGATTTTTCAAATGATACAACATGTCATATAGTATGTCCCTAGGATACATTTACCAAAGCTCAAGATGAGCTATCTTTAAACATGACCCTAGGTTCCACCAACACTGTCCCCCCTCTCTCGGGCCAGTTTCTACTCCCTTCTTCCCACAATACTTTTCACCACTGATTACAGTGTTTAACAAAATATAGATGGTTTTACCTGTTGCAAAGTACATAGATATTGTATTGTGAGAAACTGTACATCTTCCACTTATAAATAGACTGTCATACTGACTGTAACAGCATGTTACTGATTATGTTAACTGGTACAGATGTACTTTGTATCACTCTGTAATATTTGGGTTTTATGAATATATCAAACTCATCAATACGGATGAACCCTGCCTGTAATTAACTGTCATATTGTTAATGTAAGAACAAACATTATAGAGGTTGCAAAATGTAAATAAATGGTCTGTTAAGAACATAAACAAAATGTCTCCTTAAAAGCCAATTCCTCTCACATGTGTAGTCCATTGCACTTGTGGTCTTCATCATGCAATCTTGAGAAATTATCTTATGTTTTCAAAAAGGTGTCAGTAACTTGGATTGTCTGCTTTTAAATGGTGCACCAATTTGCAGTGACCCGACATGGCTATTTCTTGTCTGTTAATAAGAAAATGTTATCACATTGTTTTAAATATTATAAAAAATATCTTGGAAGTGTTGAGTACTGCATCATTGTACAAATTATACAAACATAGAAAAGATGTATGCATTTGGTTTTCCAAATTATTAAGTAGGAGCTTGTTCCCATCTGGTGGTACTCCATAACTCAATACTATTGCTAGGCAGTGAGCCATCAGCTGTTAGCATGACCAGAGCAAATAACATTTTGAACACAAGATATATTTTTATGAATGTGCATCACAGGTATAGTTTTATTGTTTGAAGTACGACACAACAATAATGTTGTCTGCTCCAGCTAGGTATATACACCTCGGATACATTTTATCATACTTTTGATGTTGGATGTTCCATAATCATTTTTATTTATATTACAGTGAAGTAACTGTTTTCAGGATTAGAAGACAGTGCACCACATACAGTAGCACTACATTGATGTATGTTAAGAGTATGTGATACCCATACTTTGAAAAAATTTTGTTCTAAATGTACGTTAACTATTAGACTGTAAAAACTGTTGAAACTACTATTGCAAATAAAATTTTATAAAACTAGTCATCCACAAATGTAATTCATGTGATATGGGCTAAATAAAATTTCTACAACCAGAAGATTATATTCTTTCATTTCACATTTACACTGACAGCTGCATGAAGCCACCCACGAGGGACCTTTCTCAGAGCTGATTCCAAATACATATGACACACTGAAAGTATCTTAAGAAACACTGGACAAAGACATAGGCTGACTTTATGGAGAAATGGTCAATAAAATTAAACTACAAACCAATACGCATTCAAGGAAAAATTTCTACATTTAGAAACTCAATATGAGAGTGAAGACTTTTGAAACTATTATTCAGCAGTAGCTTCATAAACACGAAATGATGGAAAAACTCATAGCAAGTGGAGTGGTGGTACACATTATAAATTGCATTTATCACCATCGGAAGGTGTCTGGAAGTAGAATATTTGGTGATATGCTGCATGTATTTTACATTAAAAAATCAGAGACAGTAGTAACTACAAAGAGCATTACAAATTTAATCAAGACAGACCCTGGGAATATTAACTTTTCAGATTATGCAAGAAGTAGGTCTCCATCAGTAACAGTGTTATATAAATGATGTTTTTATCAGCTAATACAAGCTTCCTAACTGATATAACATTGCAACTAAAAAGCTGAGGCAGCATTTCTAAAATAACCACAAACATTTAACAGTAAATATATGGCAATGTTTTCAGTATTTATCTCGTAAGCCTCCAGATAAATGATGATGTGGACTTAGAAGACACTTAAAAACCTTAGAGGACTAAGGAATGAAACTTAGGGCATAAAAATTGTGTGTATAAACCGCAAGTCCTTTATATTTAACTCATTACAGAATATGTTTGTTTATACACTCCAGATGGTACCATTCTTCACCACATATTCATTGTAACTAGTAATTTTTTTTTCCACTTCTGTCTTGTACCATAACTATTACAGTAAATACTACAGCACTAGAAGTTTTGACTTCACACAAATTATGTATTCCGAATGCAAGAAACTTCTTCTAAGTCACATTACACAACACATCCGATCAACTGTCTGTGGTTATTTGAAATTTTAATCCTGAAATAATTCTCAGCAAGTGTGCACGCAAGCTGGAGAAACATTTTGATGTCATTATACTTGAAACTATTTCCTTCAATTCGTCGTGTGCCTAATCCTTAAAGGTCTGTAAAAGCCAAAATCAAATGGGTTACTCATTTTTCTCCTGGTTTATTGCAAGTATTCTCTGTACGGCCAATAATTTTAAGTGCAAAATACTTTCTGACCAAACCAACATTGTAGCTGCACACATTCCGTAACTAATAAAACTGTATACACAAAATCTCAAAGAATTAGCTATGTTTACTGCCAATTATCTATGCACACAAAAGTATTTATTGAGTACTCTCAGCTCCCTGACAAAGGATCTAGTATGGAAGTAATGACTTGCTCCAAAATCACTATATGTATGAATGCAGTATTATTTTGTGCAAATCAAATCTTTTTTTCCATATAAGTTGTTTCCTTTGTTAAACTATAATGAACTTTTACATCAGCATTTATTTGAATCCACATGGGCATCAATGCTGTGTGTGCCATTCGAATTCAAAAACTATTTGTGTTACATGGGAATAAATTTTTTTACCACACACCACTCAAATTTGTTTCACATAAACACAATAACCAGAATAACTATGAGTACACACTGAAATACATGTCATATGACTGTACTTTAGACAGCTCTGACCTTCAGAAAATACTATACTCTAAATTATGAGGGAAATAATGGAATTAATATCTGATAAAACATGACTAAATTTTTCCAACTCTCCAGCTGAGCTGAAATCATGAAATGAAAATCCTGCAGACTACCACTTCATCAAAAGCTCTGCCAACACCAAACAATATTAGTTTTTCTTTACTAACTATATGAAAGAATTCAGTGCATCCTTGTTAACATAAATTTAGTTCAGACACATTCTAGTTTGATTAACTTTTTGTTCATCTTAATATAACTTATTCATATCACTTTGACATTATAATTTCAACCGAACTTCAACAGTCTATTCACATATTTAAAGTGGCATTTGTACACCACTTACAAATATTTTAACTGTTGACTGAAAAACTGTTGAGAACTACACCTTTCACCACATTATCATCAAAAAAATTTTTCAAATGAATATCTTCAATGTTAGGTGTAGAAGACACTGTGCAGTGATCTGGACAACAGAATGGATGCAGTAGGTTTTCAAATGCACTCTACATCCTTGGAAACCACAAAAAATGTAACCTGTTACAATGTTGTGCAATAAGTGAACACTATGGCAGCACTTGACTCAATTTTCCTTTGATGATGTCTCAAAATACTGCATAGAAGTGAAATGAAAAGAACAATGTTTATGACTGAATTCCTTTCCAACTCAAAACACTTGCCACAGTCAGATTAGGGACATAGGGCTTTCATAGGTGCTTTGTCTGGTTTTCACCACATATTTAGTTTCCATCTGAAAGAAGAAAATTATAAACTTCTTGCTTATCTCTGCAACAGAGCGTTAAAAAAAATGCAGCAATATCGCGTATCAGATTGCTCATTTTCAGTTGCAGTGAGAAGTTGTGACACTCCCCTTTTTCATAAAAACAACTGACTCTTATGAAGAGAGATGATTGTGTGGTGTTAATACTGATACATCTCAATCAATCTTTGACTTCAGTTTAAGAAAATCTCTTCAGTGAGTGATTATTATGAAGTGGTAGATCATTTTTTGTATAGTAAGACACTATCTGCAAGAACCTATTTAGGGAGGGAGAGGGGGAGAGGGGGGTGGGAGGGGGGGGGAGAGAGAGGGAGAGAGAGAGAGAGAGAGAGAGAGAGAGAGAGAGAGAGAGAGAGGGAGGGGGGGGGGCTAATACTCTGCACACCCATTTATCACACATTTAACATTAGAACCAACCAAAATCTTCTTGTACAGAATTATATTATTTGTCACAGAGTGAATCTGTGTTTTAACAATGGTCTCGTCTTTCGACTGTCTTACTCATGCCTCTGCTACAATTTTCCATAAAATGTACCCAGATCAAAGCCATGCAGCAACCTAACTGCCCCATAAAAGGACTAATTTGGTACAACAGGTTTTTTAAAGGCAGGGTGCACAAACTCCAGTTCTCTATTGCTAAAGATATCTTGACTTTTAAACCCATCTAAACAGAGTTATAGATCATATCTAAGTGCACTGACATTAATTGCATGCTGTTTTACATCACATGAACTGCCATAAGATAGGAGCAAGCTAACATATGTACAAACCTCATAGCCCTCCAACAAGATTGAAAGACGAAAGAAAAAAAAATAAAAATCATGTTTTAACGTTTCAGAGTAAATTATACTTACTTACTGACTAGACTACATTTTCTGTACACGGATATTTTCCCCTTCTAAAATACAAGTGGCCTGACTTGAAAAGAAAACTATCGGCATCTGCTGAAAGTACAGCAAACCTGAATTTTGATGCTTTCTGCTATGAAAAATGAAGGTAGCAAATAAATGAACAATATAAGAATACAGAAACTCTGATAATGCCAAATCAGGGTGGGGAATATCAAATAAAGCCTAATTTGACAAATAACCACAGGTCAGAGCTGCACCACTGTGGAGCTATGGCTATAAAACAGTTGCCATTCAATGACAAAAGGAGCAGAAGTTTTTCCACTTAGTGGAGGTGAGGTGTTTCTAGCAGTGTGGTTTTGTCCTACTAAATGGGTGACGTACACAAACAGTATGTTATCCAACAATTACTTTGCTTATGAAGCAAAATGACACATTGTTCTTGATACAAGAAGGTATGCTGAACATTTCTCAAGCAGGAGACCAGTAGTCACCACCTTTAGGGTGATGGGTCAGCATTTTAGAGAAATGGTCATATTTGCACCCAGACAGGACACTGCATAGTGGCATATAATAGTGGGACTACAGAATTAGAGAAAGGATTATTCCCACATTTTGAAATACCTTCAACCAGCAGCACGGCCAAAGCTCATCACGTCTGTCGCTCAACTCCATGTTTTTGGAATTACTTGCATTCTTGCCATGTACAAAAGGTCCATGTGTTGAAGGAAGATTACCCAAGATGTGCATATTTTTATTCCTTCATGTTTACACACCGCCACCATTACAACAATGTCAATTTTCCCTACTTCATCTTATTTACGGCAATGGCTATTTCTCTAAGCAAGGAGAAGTTAACTCTTTAACTGTTGTGGATGTGTTAACTTTTCCTGCTTTGCCACTTCCATGGTGCTGAGAATGTGTTAAATATGGCCCCTGGCATTCAGATGCATCACTGCTGCGGCAAGTTACTTCTGAATCTCAGTGAATAAAAAACTTTCGAATACTTGTCATACAACATATCACCTGCAATACACCTCATTTCAATACCTTTAATCATTTACGAAGTATGATGACTGTTATGACCACATGATTAATGCACAGAGACTGAAATGGTAGCATTGCACGCTACCGTCCATCAGGTATAACAATCAATAACTTGAGAAGAAACCGAGATATTGTTCTGTTCTAAATTTTAAATAAAATTTTAATATCTTATTTACATTTTGTGTACTGCAATGTAAGAGCTAAGATCAGCCTTACACAAAGTTTAAGCAATGCACTTTTACTTCCGCAAAGTTTTTAAAATTCCGGAAATTTTTTACTTTATTTGATGCAGCATAGTAACTGCGACAAATAACAAAAAGAAATTCAGTCCTTCATCGAGCGACGATATGAGACTGTAAGGTGTACAAAAATCAATTTTTTTCACCTAACCGTTTTCTTAAAATTGAATGATAAGTATTTCAAAGCAATTGCAATGCTGTCTCTCAGCACAGGTGGAGCATCTGGCAAGCAGTACAGCCACAAAAAAGTCGCACTCAGCACACAATGCAGCATTGAAAGGGTTAATATCGTGACTGTAATGGGTGTGTATGTTACAATCCTTACAGCATTGCAAAGCACAGTCATCAAGCAAGATTTTTGGTAAATGTCTGGAATGGAACTGTACAAGACAACTTGATCCACCCCTTTTGATCCATCTCATTGATTAAATAGACAGAATTATTTACGATTTTTGCAAGTGGAATTGCACACTGCTGCTGGAAGACTGTTTCCCAAATATATGCTGAACGATGCTGTATCAACACGTTAATGCTCCACTACATTGTACTTTGGTACTCCAGCAACAGTTAACTGATTTGGGACAGTGGTTCCTGGGAGTGGCTTCCAGATCGCCAGATTTAAAATATGCTGCATGTTTGTGGTGGCCTTATAAAGAATCACATTTACTGAACATCAGTTAACACCTGTGAACATACAGTCACATGAATTTTTGAGCACTCGACAATAATTTCTTCTATAACGTCCACTTTATACCAATACTGGAGCCTGAAATTTCAAATACTGAAAAATCAAGAGTAATTTCTGTTTTCTTTTTTTACCAAGGTCTTAATTTACAATTACTGATCTATTCATTAAAGTTCATTCGAGTTCCCTGTACATTAACAAAAATTAAAAAGTAACCTTCAGATTTTATTTCCACTACCTTACTGAGACACTGTTTGTCATGTATATTACTGTGTTAATAATTTAATGATATTATGATAGTTCTAATAAAGTTGATTTAATAACCAAAGTTCATCTTACCAAACAAGGTGTTTATAGGAATTCAGTTTGTCTTTTGACTGTCCAGCTTAAAGCCTGAGCTAATTTAACCAGTAACTGCAATTTTTGGCACAAGAAGTATTAGAAGGGACAAGTTACGTTAAACATGCATACACTTGCACGCTACTTGTTGATTGGCTGCTATTTTATCACCAAGGCTCCACAGTGGTGCATTTTTGTTGAAAGGTTATTTTGCAAACTGGGCTCTAGTTTATATCTCTTAACCTAAAATGACCTTACTGCCCTGCATACACTCACAGGAAAATCAATTTTTGCAGAGTAGTAAATAAACTGTGAGCAATTTCTCTGCATGTAATATTTTTCTAATGTGATCGTGTTTAAAATGCAATTATAATGAAAGACTATGAATAGGTGGATTTTTAAAAGCCCTATTTTTGTATACCATCAAGAACGTATCATTGGAAAAGTAATATCGAGCACTGTGTGTTCAAGTTTTTTTCAAACTGACATTCAAAACATGTGCTCTATTATTCAATGTACTACTGACGTGTTCCTCCAATAGCTGTGCACTAAAAATTAAAGTCTAGAATGTATGCACATTTCTGGAATGCAATTAAAGCTGTAACACTTTTTGGTAGGTTGATATTCCATCAACATCTATGTCCTCAGTAAAGTACAGATTACACTAGTTCCTTCTACTTTAAGCTTCAGTTTAATGAGAAACCCGAATCATCTGTCAAGACATTAGTGTTAAAAATGTTGAACCTGCCAGGAGTAATTGGTAATTCAAATATCTGGCATTAAATAAAAAACAGAGGTACTTATTCACAATCAATGGACATAGGTTGAAAACTGAACTGATGTAAGGTGACGCATGCTAAGATTCGAACAGTTACTATTATGCCTGATCCAGTTTAATCAATGCATGCAATGAAAAATAAATTTTTTTTTTGTAAATGGCAATGAAAGTTTATCAGAGACAAAGTTTATCAAATAAGTCACATAAAACCCACAATTTACTAGAGACACTAATTTAAATATCTGTTAATCACACACAGAAACTAGAAAATCCAGCAAGTTGACATGTAGTAATATTTAGGAAAACATATAAAGCAACAGCTACTTGTTAGGACTGCACTATCTGCAATAAAGTTACAGCTGAATTAACCACAACTTATAAATATGATTCCATGACTTCTACTGTAGTGTTATACCTCTATCTGAAGATTTTATTAATTTTTTAGTGCAAAGTAATTTCAGATAACAGTTCCTTTCAAAAAAATAACACATTTTTACAAACAAAACTTAACTGAAACAGTTGTAATCAATATTTGATATACAGGAACTTTCATAAAATATAAACACTTTTACGGAACACTATGAAAAACATCCAATGAAATGGAATCAGCTGCAGGCTTCCATAATAGGAAATAACATCATAATTTTGTGATGCTCTCTGTTCAGCCTTTAAAATATGCTTTAAATTTTGATTTCTATAGGTCATCATTTATGATGTCAATGGCAAAGTCTTGGATAGAGCAGCCACCTGATCACAGTGATTAAGTAATGTTGAGCCCAGTTACTACTTGGATGGGTGACCTGGGAATACCAGGTGTCACAGGTTCAGGGACATGCAAGTCACCAAACTGGCATCGAACAGAGATATTTGCAGCAGAACACTGAGCCATACAACATTATTATTATTATTATTATTATTATTATTATTATTATTATTATTATTATTATTAGGGATGCCAGCATGGCTTTCTTTGCGAAAAATTTTAACTCATTAATAGGAAATATATGTCAACATATGCACACAAGAAGACTGGAGCTCCAGTCACAGTTTTGAGAGAAACAGAAGACTCTAATTTGGGCAAACAGAAAATATAGAAACACAATTACAAAGGAAAAAAAAGAGTGACAACAATGCACAGTATGGTCTTGCACAAAAATTAATATTCTTGTTAAGATGTGTTCATTATTTGAAGAAACAAATGTCAAGTACCAGTATTTTTAATGTCAAGAGAAGACAGAACGGCTGGTCAGTTCTTATCTTCATGAGGCACAACTCCCAGTATTGCAAACAAACAGTTAAAATAGAAAGCAGCACCCTTAACTTTCATAATGATGTCTTAGCTTCTGAGAGGAAAGAGGACTTTCTGAAAAATTTTGCCAGGATTTTTTTTTTTTGGGGGGGTGGGGGGGTGGGGGTGACCTGCCCACCCTCCTTTCTACTCTTTCCTTCCTGGAAAAAGAACCTATTCTTCTGAAACCAACGAGTAGTGCAATTTATTTTTATGTATTTCTATTGGCAGTACAGGAAGGCAGGTACACCTCCTGAGGGTACGCACCTATCAGCTGTACACTCTCTCTCTCTCTCTCTCTCTCTCTCTCTCTCTCTCTCTCTCTCTCTCTCTGCAACTGTAACAATCTTACAAACTGAGTACTCCTTTTACAAGAGTTTTAATATCCTAGACTGTCTGTTACATCACAACCCAAGAACAAGAACATGAACATGGATAACATGTCACAGACATGAAGATACTGGGGAAAGCTTCCAATGGATAATGAGTTCCTTACAGCATCAACAATTATAAGATTCAAGGTAGAAGATCAAAAACCACAGCATGATATGTCTGAAAAGGAGGTCTCTGCATTATCGATATGAAAAAGAATACTGTGCACAGAAATGGAGAAATTACAATCACCAAAACACCAAAACTAATTTCTATGGTAAAACACACACACACACACACACACACACACACACACGCACGCACGCACGCACGCACAGCAGAGAAATATTAAATTTTATAGAAATGATTGTGTCTGTCTTATGTAATGACATCATGGTGCAGTTCAAACAGCTGTCTACAACCTGCTATCATACTACTAAAATAGAGAAATTGTTCATGACCTAGGACCAATTTCAAAAGTTTCTCTAAGTATGGAAAACAGACTTGAAACTAACAATATTTGTCCTAAACCGGACAAAAATCCATTGAGTAAACTGATCAATAAACAAAGTTGCTTACTGATTGTGTGTGTGTGTGTGTGTGTGTGTGTGTGGGCGCGCGCGTGTGTGCGTGCGCGTGTTTTCTCCTGTTAATAAGCCAAGTATAGCACACATCTGCCCATGCCCTATCTTCTGTAACGTGTAGAACAGGTCAACACTTGTGTTCTATTCTCCAACCCCCTCCCCCCCAAAATTAATCCCACACATTCTTTCAAATACATACATTTACAGGGTAAGGAAACACCTTCATAAATACTGAGAAGCATTTGAAGTAATTCAGCCATGTAAAACAAGGGTAGCTCTAATTTTAATGAGAAGCAAAATATTAAAACAGTTGATACAAGAATGGATCAAAATGTCACTAAATATGGTAACAATTACTCTCCAGGAAGTTTTCTTTTTTTTGCTACACTACATAGTAGTGCCATGGAATCTCAATGTTAAGAAAACAATTAAACAAATAACTTAAGTATAACAGCACCAGGTCCGATGACTTCACTTCTTCGACAGCTGATCTGCCACTCTTGCCAGACTCAACACTTACCCTAACCTAAAAAGAGGGAAAAGAACACACATATTTTCAACCTGGAGAAAAAAAACACATTGATCTGAGCAGTTGGTGCATAGTCATTTACGTTTATACACTGGCAAACAGGCAGCGAAATTGCAAGTGCGCGCACACAGAAATACCATCCTCATTTTGATATCCACTACCGCAAAAGTTACCACTAACACACAAACCTTCAGAGGTCAGACACTCAGATCCGTACCATATGTTGTGTTTTGACAGAGTATCAACCAAAACACCGATTTAGTTTGTGCTTTCATCCAGCAAAAGATGTGTAAACGATAATTAAAAGTAACACCAGAACTGTGGAGTATAGACAAACCACATCAGTGAGCTCTGAATACATAGACCTCTGGTAGGTGAGTTGGTAGATCTTCAGAGTGTCGCACTGAAGGTACCTATAGTGTACATTTGTATAGCTAACATCACACCTGTCTATACACATGTTCTGACAAAAGAACATTGCTACAAACTCCAAAAAGCACTTTTACATGGCAGAAAAATGTTCTCCCATATAAAAATTACTAGTGTAATTCGTTTTAAAAAAAAAAATCGCTGCCATTAGGATTTGAACACGTGATCTTTAATACAACAATCTGATGCTCTACCAACTCACCTACCAGAGATCTTCACAATCAGAGTTCAGAGATACAGTTTGCCTAGATTCCGAACTTCTGGTGCTACAGCATGAACTACATCAGTGTTTCAGTTGATACTCTATTGATACACAGTGTTTGGTACCGATCCGAGTGTCTGACATCTGGAGGTTTGGGTGTAACAAATAACTGGTGCCACCCACCACTGCTACAGAATTAGAAAATTCAAGTCCAATGTTATTTTAGCGTGGTTGGTGATACTTTTTATTAAGTATATCAAATGAACTTTTTGTAGTGAAAGTATGAATATCCAGCATATTCAATCATATGGCTATTTCTATGTAATTGTGTTTTACCATTATCATCAAATGGAAAGTATTACCAGTAAACAGAAATTATTACTGATGGGACAGTTTGTTGCAATGCATTGGAATAAACTAATTGTTACTGGTATTTTAAACATGAGAAATATTTTCCGATATATTTCTTTATTATCACTTATCCCATATGAAGAAAATGAATTCACTGAGTCAAATCAATTAACAAAATCTCCTCGAACATATCTTATTCCAAAAATTAAAAAAAAGAATGCAACTAACAATTTTCACATGAGAGATAAAAAAGAGAAACAACACACAAATTGCTACAAATAACCAGATAGTAACAGGCTGTAAGAAAATGCAAACATGCCGCAACAAAACAATGTTAGCACTTTAAGAGTAATTCTTTAAAAGGATTACTTGTATGCATGAGGAGGCAACAATTTATAGATTAAATGGGAGATATTTAGTTCAAATAGTGAACAATGTATTCTCCTCTTTAATGATATTTAGAAGATTTTACAACTGCAACTTTACAATAAGATATAAACAACAAATACCAACCTCCTCCCCATTGGCTTGCTCTGTTGACTTCTCTGGATAAACCCCTGCTCGCAGGAATGATGCTTTCCACGAGTCAACATCATCTTGGTTCTCACAACTCAGCTCCAACTGCTTGTAATCCTGTTTTACAAACAAAAGCAACTTATTCAATTTGACGCAGGAAACATGTAAAAAAAAAAAAAAGAGGTACATATTCTATGACTCGCTCAAAAGGGGCATATCCAAGACCTGAATGGAGAGGGGAAGAAAGGGGGTGGTGACTTAGTTTAGTGGTGAATAGCAAAATAGTTTAGATATTTCATGACAAAAGATTCTGGGTATACCTGCCACTAGTCAGTACCTACAATACATTCTACCTTCTACAAAATTATGCTGGAATGGTATCTTTTTGTGTGTATCGGGGCAAGACTTAAGTTCTTGTTTGTGTACATAACTTTTTGGGTTCCCAAAATGTTGACAGACTAGGATTTGAGTAACAAAGGGTTCCACCAACTTCATTTTTATATTTCGTGACATGGACAACTACATATTTTGAACTTCTAGATAATTGCATATTATTTCAGGAAGTTAATGACTTCACATGATCAGAATGCCATTTTTGGTACAGCAACTGAATTTTGGGATTATTCCTCCAATTTTCTCTGTTATGGAACATTTGAAAACCAAATTCTGCATTTCAGGTTTTATTTGACTGTTGATGACTCAATGGTTGAAGCAGACAGCCCCTGTGATCAGCATTCAATAACCAAAAAATGGTTGATTATCTGGAGCTTTTGATTTTATCTAGTAGTATTGAATGCTGATGGAAAAGTCAAGATTAGAATCTGTGTATGACAATCACTAACCAGCAATCAAAAATGCTGAGCAGTGTGAACACACAAACACAAAAGATAATAAATTGATTAGTTCTTATGAAAACTTGTCAAGCTTCCATTTGGGTGGCTGCACTGAAATTCCTCAACATTTTGATCATCATCATGTGAACTGTCAATATTATATAGGCGTCCTGGGCCACCATTCAACTCTTAGCGCATTCTGAGTTGCCCACACTCACGAAGCATCAACTGTCGGGCTCAGCCTCGGCGTATAACTGCTACTGTTCCATGCCAAACTTAGCTGTAAGCCCTTGCTCCTGTTGACGAGATTGACATGGAGCCTTATCTCAATGGATTTTTTAATAGTGTTCTTCCAGATGCCACTCACTCAAACATTTTTGTTTTCTCAAATTCAAATGTATGTATTTCACTCAGGCTGTGTTCTGCCACTGCTGACTTGTCTTTATGCCCCCAGATATACGCAACTAACATGTTAAATGTGGTGTTGAGAGATACAGCACTGCGTTTGACCAATGCTCTGGAGCGTGTACTCACAAGGGATGCTACACATGAGTATATGCAATTGCAGCTTGTCCTTTCCTGAGCCAAGTATATTTTTCGTTTATTGTGATGGTCAAAAGCCAACTTTGATGATGATCTTACTGAGGATTCTTGCAATTTTTGGCTGTAAGAGACCCAGTATTAGTACATAACTGTGAGTTTCTCTTTCCCTACCTATTCTCCGCAGATGGCTGTACCTCTCATTTTCTTTCAATGTACACCAATCTGAAATTTGCTGTACCTATTTTGCTAAAGCCCATCTCTAGCTGTTGCAGCTCTGCTCCCAGGCTGTCTTTGTCACAAATGACATGCACCCTGTAAACCAGAGTTGTTAGTACACTGCTGCGCGAAAAACTCATTACATGTAAGTAGAGATCTGTGTGGGTCATATTTCTGTAGACTTCATGTCCTAGGGCACCATTTGCTTTTCTTTTTATTAGTATGTCTAAAAAAATGGAAGACATTCATTCTTTTCTTGCACCATCATGAACTGTATATTTTGATGGGTGCTGTTCAGGTTGCCCAGGAACTCATTTAGGGACACTGTGACATGTTCTCACACAATTCGGATGTCATCCAAATAACAGAAGATGTATTTAGGTTTGAGCCCCACAGTTTTTATTGCCATTCGTGTGGTGAGCCTACGGCTACTCCATTAACTTGTTAATAGATCCCCATCACGTGGTTCAAAATGATCTTTTAAGAGTAGCAAGGTGTCTTGAAGTGGTAATGATGTAAAGAGAGATCTTATGTCAAACCTCCCAAGCAGGTCGTTCTTCAGCAGGCGAATTTTTTCAATATGCCCAAGTCCTTCACTTAGTGACTACAGTGTCTTACAATTGGTTTCAGAAGTGTGGTTAGACATCTTGCCACATTTCTAAATATGTACACTCACCTCTTACAACTCCACGAAAAGCTCTACATATTAAGCCAACCAACTACCAATAATACATCGACGATGGCAAAGTATTATCCAAATCATACTGCCCTGATCACCTGATCAACAAACACTTCTCTATGATGTATCCTCCCATGATTCTAACACACTAGCCACATGACATCATCCTCAGACACATATCCATTTTATTATAAAATATCGTCATAACATGAAACAATCTGATCATACTGTCCACCACTGATCTATCTACAAAGCATTAAAATGGGAAATGCCCATTACTTATTGACTGCTATCCCTCCAAAAAGATACTTCACAACACATCCAGGCTATAAAATACTACTGTCCAAAATGTTCAAATGTGTGTGAAATCTTATGGGACTTAACTGCTAAGGTCATCAGTCCCTAAGCTTACACACTACTTAACCTAAATTACGATAAGGACAAACACACACACACACCCATGCCCAAGGGAGGACTCGAACCTCCACCAGGACCAGCCGCATACTACTGTCCCTCAAAGACACAATGCCTGTAATACCCATCATATCCTTAAGAAAGACTCAGGTACAAGATAAATATATGTCCCATAAATCCACTCAACATATTCCAGCACTGAAGATCCTACCCCATTACGGTCACTAACAAAGCAGTCACTGCCAAGGCCATCGTACAGTTGCAGACACACTTTCAAGCAATAAGTGATCATCTTCAAAAGGTGCCTCACTGGATGCTCTCCTTTTTTCCCCATTCATCTGCTTCTCCTTCAATCCTTTGTCATTCATTTACCCTTATCTCTTAAGTCATCACCCTGTGTCCTCACATCAAAGCCCATATTTCCCCCTCCCAATCAAATTTATACATACCCGGTTCCTCATTTTCCATGAAACATTGGGGAAAAAAAGTAACACAAAGAAGCAGTTGTGAGACAAACAAAAGTCGGCAGGCACGTTTCTACATCCGACACATTATGTCTATGTCTACTAAAATTTTGTACCAGTCGCATGACAGTGGTGCTAGTAGTGCCACTACAAGTATGCAAATCATGTTTACTTTAAATACACACTTTAACAGTCTTGAGTGTTAGTTACCTTTGAGACTAGGCATGGAGAGTTTATGTTAGTCAAGAATGCCTCATTGAGTTTTAACAAGGTCATGTAATAGAACTACAGGATGCTGGATGTTCCTGTTGTGATACTGCAGAAAGTCTTTGAAGGAATATAACCACTGTACATGACTGCTGGCAGCTGTGGTTACGAGAATGTACAGTCGCAAGACCAGGCTCTGGTTAGGTAGGTAGGTAGGTAGGTAGGTTGGTTGGTTTTAAGGCGGGAGAAGGGACCAAACTACGAGGCAATCGGTCCCTTGTTCTCAATAAAATAATGCCACAAGTGTGAGAATAAAACAGGTGAAACACAAAACTGAAAGAAAGGAAAGCCACAAGAACAAAGGGAAGGCAATGAACACTAAAAGGAACAAAAGAGGACAAGAAAACAACAGAGAGATGTTAGAAACAGAAGAGAGTAAAACATGAAAGCAGATTACAGTCGCTGGTCAACCACAAGAATAAAGAGGGAAAGCCAGCCACTCTGCAACACATTAAAGCCTCCACCCTAAAAGCACTTGGGTGGAGGACACAGAGGGACAAAGGACATGACTCACCAGGGCATGAGCGGATGTACACAAGACCACAAGATACGGCTGCCAGCTCTGCAGTGAAAACACTGCAGCCAACTGGTAAGGAGTGCTGCTCAATATGTCCTCCATGAACATATGCGAAGCCTACGTGACCATCAGTCATTGAGCCATCGGTGTAAACCAGTTCCGAGCCCCAGAACATGTCAAGTATCAAGAGGAACTGATAGCGGACAGCAGCGGGGTTAACGGAGTCCTTAGGACCATGCAAAAAGTTCAGACGAAGCTGCGGCCAAGGCGTATACCATGGAGGCGTACGTGAACGGACTGCAAGTAGAGGTGGCAAAGGGAAGGACTCCAGTTCAAAGAGAAGGGACCGCACGCGAACTGCAATCATTAGCCCCTATCTGGGTCGCCGATGCAGGGGATGGACTGCCGCGGGCGGGAAAAGGAGATGGTTATTCAGATGCTCAGGGGAACTATGAATGTGTGCTGCATAACAGGAGAGCAGCTGCGCACGTCTGATCTGTAGTGGAGGGACACCAGCCTCCACCAGTACACTGGTCACCTGACTTGTCCTAAAAGCTCCTGTTGCTAATTGAACCCCACAGTGGTGCACAGGGTCGAGTAAATGCTATGCTGAAGGCGCTGCTGAGCCATAAACCACATTCCCACAGTCAATTCGGGATTGGACAAGGGCTCTGTAGAGTTGCAGCAGCGTGCAGCCATCTGCACCCCAATTGGTGTTGCTCAGGCAATGGAGGGCATTGAGGTGTTGCCAGCACTTCTGCTTAAGCTGACGAAGATGAGGGAGCCAAGTCAATCGAGTGTTGAAAACCAGTTCTAGGAATTGATATGTCTCCACCACAGTGAGTGGATTGTCTTTAAGGTAAAGTGCAGGTTCCAGATGAATGGTACGACGCCGACAGAAGTGCACGAGACACAACTTTGCGGCTGAGAACTGTAAGCCATGGGCTAGAGCCCATGACTGCACCTTGTGGATGGCTCCCTGGCGGTTCCACTCAGCAACAACAGTACTGGAGCCGCAGTATGAAATGCAGAAATCGTTGCATACAGATACGGTGAGACGGAGGGCCCGACATCTGCTGCTAGACCGTTAATACCCACTAAAAAATAGACACACACTCAATACAGAGCCCTGCGGGACTCCATTCACCTGGATATGGATGGAAATATCGGATTCACCAACTTGGACACAAACGCACGGAGCGACAGTAAGTTTTGGATAAAAATCAGGAGTGGTCCACGGAGACCCCACTCATACAATGTGGCAAGGATATGATGTCGCCAAGACATGTCGTGTGCTTTATGCAAGTCAAAAAAGACGGCAATCAGGTGCTGCCATCTGAAAAAGGCTGTTCGGATGGCATATTCGATGGACACAAGATTATCAGTGGTGGAGCGACCCTGGCGGAAGCCACCCTGACATCAAGCCAGCAAGCCACATGACCAGATCCAGTTGAAGACGATGAGAAGATGTCGTTTGTAGTCGGATGAGAGATGTTTAATCATCTGGCTGTGGATGCGATCAGGCTCAGGAGCTGTGTTGGGGCCATGTGCAAGGGCACTGAGGAGCTCCCACTCTGTAAATGGCACATTATAGGATTCAGTGCAGCGTGTAGTGAATGAGAGGATGTTCCTTTCCAGCCGCCTTTTTAGTGTGCGAAGTGCTGGGGAGGTAATTCTCCGATGCAGAGGACCGAGCAAAGTGCTCGGCAATCGCGTTTGCGTCAGTACATAACTCGCCATGTATGGTAACAATGGAGACAGCTGTTGGGGCCTGGTACCCGAAAAGACGTTTGATCTTTGCTCAGACTTGGGAAGGTGACGTGTGGGCATCCAATGGTGGAGACGTATCTCTCCTCACATTCCTTCTTCTGTTGTTTGATAAGGTAGCAAACACAGGCATGGAGGTTATGAGGTGATCTAGGGGAGGGTGCCACTTATGCCGCTGCAGAGCTCGCCGAAGCTCCTTAATTGCTTCAGCGACTTCTGGCGACCACCAAAGGACTGCCTTATGCCTCAGGCACCCTAAAGAGCAAGGGATCGCATTTTCTGCTAGGCACCTGCTCAACCATCACATTGATGTTACCATGTGTGGGAGGTTTAGCAGTGACAGCAGAGATGAAAGTTCCCCAATCCACCTTGTTCAAAGCCCATCTGGGCAAGCATCCGTGTGCCTCATGCTGGAGCAGTGATAGGAAGATGGGAAAGTGGTCACTGCCACACAGGTCGTAATGTGCTCTCCAGTGGATAGATGGGAGAAGTCCTGTGCAGCAAATTCATAAATCAATGGCCAAGTAACTACCATGAGCCACACTGAAATGTGTGGCAGCCCCAGTATTTAAGAGACAGAGGTCAAATTGCGACGGTAAAGTTTCGGCATCTCTGCCTCGGCCAGTAAGCATGGTACCACCCCACAAGGAGTTATGGGCAGAAGTAGGAAAGGTTTATGGAGTTGATCAATCATTGCAGCTAATACATTCAGGGTTACTGCACCATCTGGAGGAATATATACATTGCATACAGTTATTTCCTGCATCGTCCTTATTCTGACAGCCACAGCTTCAAGAGGGGGTTTGAAGGGGCACATGTTCATTACAGACCGAGTTAAGGACATAAACACAAACTCCACCTGACACTCTATTATAGCCGCTATGGTTCCTGTAATATCCCTTATAGCCACGGAGGGCAGGGGTCCGCACTGCTGGGAACCAGGTTTCCTGGAGGGCAATGCAGATAGCAGGTGTAAAGCTTCAAAACAGTTGCTGTAGCTCAGCCAGGCGGTGGAAAAAACTGCCGCAATTCCACTGGAGTATGACATCATGAGACTGGGAAGGCATGAACATTCAATGAGGCAGTTTATGCCTCAGAGTCACCTGCTGCCACTGATTTATTGCCTGAGCAGTCTATATCCATTGTGTCTGAGGGTCTGACAAGATCTTGGTCCTCAGCAGACACTAAAATCTCCACCCCCATCCTCAGCCACAGAGCTTGTAGGTAGCACTGGTGTGGGTGCCACCGCAATTTCCTTGATCTTACGAGGTTTTTTTTTTTTTTTTTTTTTTTTTTTGATTTCTCTCACTGCTCCTTGGGTTTCCCTGCCTGGAAGGACTTCACTGGCTCAGTCTCCAGGACCAGGTGCTTTTGGGCTCTTCAGCCACTGGCAGGTGTCGTCTTTCCCACTAGAAGAAACCTGGGAAAGGAGTGACCCAAGGGACCCCTCCCTAGGAAGAGAAGCCGAAGAAGACTTACACTTCTCCGGCTTAGAAGTGGGGACGGACGTCCCTGATGGTTGGGGGGGGGGGGGGGGGGTGTTGCAGGAGCAACAGGGAGGGAAATGCCCCCCACTATCAAGGGGCAGGTGTAGTCTTCCAGCTCTGAGAGGTGGCCTGAGTTGGCAGAGCTGATGGTGCCAGACCTGTTGTAGCGGTGGTGTAAGACTGTGTCATATGCACAGGATGCAGGCATTCAAATTTTCTCTTAGCCTCAGTGTAGGACAGTCTGTCCAGGGTATTGTACTTCATGATTTTCCTTTCTTTCTGGAGAATCCTGCAGTCAGGCAAGCAAGGCGAATGGTGCTCTCCGCAGTTGACACAGATGGGAGGCGGGGCACATGGAGTATTGTGATGTGATGGGCGTCCGCAGCCTCGGCATGTGATGCTGGAAGTGCAGCGGGAAGATATACGGCTGAACTTCCAGCACTTAAAGCACCGCATTGGGGAAGGGATATAGGGCTTTACATCACACTGGTAGACCATCACCTTGACCTTCTCAGGCAATGTATCACCCTCAAAGGCCAAGATGGAGGCACCGGTGGCAACCTGATTATCCTTTGGACCCCGATGGACACGCCGGACGAAATGTACACCTCACTGCTCTAAATTGGCGAGCAGCTCATCATCAGACTGTAAAAGAAGATCTCTGTGAAATATGATACACTGGACCATATTTAAGCTCTTATGTGGCGTGATGGTTACAGAAACATCCCCCAGCTTGTCACAACCGAGTAACTCCCGTGACTGGGTAGAAGATGCTGTTTTGATCAAGACTGACCCAGATCTCATTTTGGACAAGCCCTCCACACCCCCGAACTTTGCCTCTAAATGCTGAACAAAAAACATAGGCTTCATCATCATGAAAGATTCCCCATCAGCTCTCAAACATACAAGGTACCGGGGGCGAATAAGATCCGCTGCCATCCTTAGCGTGACATTCCTCCCATGGTCTGGCCAGGGAGGGGAGCGATTTGGGGTTATACTCCTGTGTGCTGAATTGAGCTCATGATTGCTTAGAGACTGCTGGTGTTTCACCACCAGCAAGAGATGATGGACTATGCTTCTTTACATGTCATCCGCCCTGATGCCACCCACTTCGACCAGGGGAGACACCCAGCCGCAGCAAAGGACACCTGGCAGGATGGTCATTGCCGGGAGTCCCAATGCCCCAGGGGGATGGGAGTTTACCCCTTAGCATAAGTGGGGAGTTAACAGCGCAGGCATCAGCAGAGCGATCCCTGTGCAGTCAGAGGGCTACAACCAACATGGTACATGGTGACCCCACCGCAACAGACTGGCTTCCGTGCTGGATATCAGGTGCAAAGAAGTCCATGGTCATCGTCGACGCATAAATCAACACTGCATAGTGCATGGTGGAAAACACACACAGGAAGGTGTCCTCGTCCAAGACATGGAGAATGGGCAGGACTGCAAAGCGACGACGAGGAAGTGGGCTGAAGATCTCAATGCATGATGGACACGATGCAGCTTGTAAGGCATCCTTCCCAAATGAGCTTGCTCTTCGGGAAAATTTTGAAGAATGGAGGTCAAACCCTACAGGGCACCATCACATGAAGGCCGAAACATGTGAAACTCCTCTTAGTCGCCTCATACAACAGGCAGGAATACCTTGGGCCTTTTCTAACCCCCGGACCCACAGGGGGGGCTCTGGTTAGCCATGTGGCACTATCGAGAGGGAACAACATTGTGTTCAACAAATGGCTTTGGTACATTATACTACATCTGCAGCAGCAATCTCAGCAGCAGTTGGCACCACAGTGACACAACAAATTGTTAAAAATCGGTTACTTCAAGAACAGCTCCGAACCAGATGCCCTGTAGCATGCAGTCCACTGACCCTAAACCACTGCCATTTGCGACTTCAGTTGAGTCAAGTGATAGTTCACGGGGGGGGGGGGGGGGGGGGGGGGGGGGGCAGAATGGAGGTCTGTTGTGTTCTGTGACGAAAGCCAGTTCTGCCTCAGTGCCAATGATGACTGTGTGTTGATTAGGAAGAGGTCAGCTGAGGGCTTGCAACCAATCTGTCTGTGCTAGACACACTGGACCTACACCAGGAGTTAAAGTCGGGGGGTGTAATTTCGTATGACGAGACGTGCAATCGTCGCTATCCCATGCATCCTGACTGCAAATCTGTGCGTCAATCTGGTGATCTGACCTGTTGTGCTGCCACTCATGAAGAGCTTTCTGGAGGAGCTTTACAACAGGGTAACACTCGCCCACATACTGCTTTAGTAACCAATCATGCTCTACAGTGTGTCGACATGCTGCCTTGTGTTGATTGATCACCAGATCTGTCTCCAGCCGAGCACAACTGGGACATAATCAGACAATAACTCCATGATATGCAACCAGCATTAACCGTCCCTATACTGACCGACCACATGCAACAGATATGGAACTCCATCCTTCAAACTGGCATTAGACACCTGTACAACACAACACATGCACATTTGTATGTTGGCATTCAACATCCTGGCAGTTGCACTGATTATCAATGTACTAGTACTTTATATTTTCAATGGCTTATCTTGCACCTATTTTAACCTGTGATCTGGCAATCTTAATCACTTAAATATGCTACCTAGACAACTGTAGTCCCAAAATTTCATTGCTCTACATTAATTATTTTTTGATATTGCAATTTTTTTCTGTAGGTGTATTTGAAATCTCTATGTACATAATGAAATTCCACTTTTATGTTCTTAGAATTAATGTTTT